>NC_040878.1:16807052-18099394 GCF_003676215.2 Rhopalosiphum maidis
ACCATAGCAATAACGAATATTATTTTCTCGACCAAATTAAATTCACTCCAAGTAAATATTACGTTAAAAATGTTTAATACTAAAATATTGTATATATACCATATGGCATATACCATACGTATTATACCTACCATACATAATATATACAATAGCTTAGTAATATTTTTTATCGTATATTTAATATATTCTATATTTTATAGAATTTTATTAGGTAATTTATTTTGGTAGTTACACCTAAACGTGTAATTACTATTACGAAGTATCTATAAATTACCTAATTCGTTAAGTACGACCTAACACACCATTACAATCAGATGTTTTTTGTCTACTTTAAATCCCCTAAGATACCTATAAAATACAATACAATTTATAGCTTACTTAGTTAATTTAGCTAGTAAGCTAGTATACTGCTAATAAGATAAAATTGAGACTTAGGTGTACATTTTATAAAGCTATATAAATATTATAATAGGAGGTACTTTCAATATAGCGGATAATATTTTATAAACTACTGAATTATTTTATTATAATTATTCGGCTTAATATAAATGTGGGTGGCGTTTAGAAAATACCTAATCGAAAGCGATATTTTTGTACTAACATTTATTTTGGTATAGTGGTAATACAGTGCATCAAAATACATATTTAACATGTGTGTATTAAATGTTTTTCTTTAACTCAACTTTAATCATTTATTTTAATCCATATAACAATAAAGTGTATTAATCAAAATTAAAACACAAACTAACTTAAAATATATTTATTACACATAGTGTTTGTTTTTGAAATATTTCACATATAATTCATCGTACTTATTATAGGTGTATAGTGTATTAATATTAATAGTAAATTCTAACGTAAAATTTTTTATGATATTAAAGCTTATTCACATGAATTTTAAATCATCCACTTGCTAATTGCTAGTAACACAATTATAACGATAGCGATAATATGATAACTATTATAATATTATTGGAATAAATTTTCATGTTGAAAATTCCTACCTAACATTAAGTATTAATTAAGCGGAGTTATAATTTTGACTTACCTAAATGTAGACATATTTAATTTTGACATACAATTTATCCAATACTTTGCAGTTTATACAGTATATTGTGATTTTAAAAATATAGAAAACGTACGTTTATATATAAACAATTTAATTTTTTCTTATTATTACTATTGATCTTAAAACACATCAACGACTTGGCCATTAATATATAATATGTACATTTGTGTTATTTTCATTAGATTAGGTTTGTAATATTTTTTTCATTTTTTATATTACAAATTAAACATGTCTATATTAAATCGTACATTTAGGCTTTTTTTAAATTGGATAATATTCTTTTAACTGAAAAATATGTAGACGATTACAATATAATAATTATTATACCTATAATATACGAGTACGTCATGTGAATAAATTTTAATAATCATTTCTCCATTGTTATCGCAACTTCAGATGTTTGCTAGCAAGTAATAACAAAATTATTCCGTTTAACTGGACTTTATGTGGACTTAGATTCGTCCTTAATTCAATTTCATCGAGAAAAGTCACGAAAAATTCTATGTCGTTAGAAAAAAAAATTATTCGTTCCGATAAAATGAAAAACGTAGAGCGCATATAACACAGATTATATTATAAAATATATTATAATATTCATAAGCCACGCCGCCGTGCTATTGCCAACTGTACAACACGTGCAATATAATGGAGCACCGGACACTGCAGGTACTATTTAATGTATATTGACTATAGTGTATATAACTCTAAAAAAAATATTTATGTGCAGTGTTTGCAAAAGTGTTAAATTTTCGAATATGATGCACGTGATAAACCACTTATAGGCTATATAAATTTATATAAGCGTTGTATTAAGGTACGATGAGTATACAGTGAACAGTACATTTACTGGCGTATCGCAACGCATTCGGTCCGCATAGATATGAATTGATACCGGCTGTGTACCGTTACAGTGGCACACTTGTCCGAAGGGTGCGAGAATTGCAGCTCACCCCCAGCAATTAATTTTTTCCCGTTTTTATCTGCATCCCACACCTCATTTTCCTCTCTTTCTCTTTCCTCTCACTCTCACACTCTCTCTAACTGTATGTAGAGACGATGCTATTGAATTCTCTAGGCTCAAGACAGGACAACTGTATTACAAACTAAATAATTGCAAATGTTTAATTATATGTCATCAAAATGATTGCTATAAATATAAAATATGATTAAACGAATTTAAAAAAATTATTTTATAGACATTATGAATAGAAATTAACAATATAATGATGAATACTGTAGATTAAGTACTACTGTGGACTATATAATAATAAATTATTATACTACTCAAATAGTAGATCTCAAATTAAAAATAAATGTTTATCAATAAATCTTGACTAAAACATTTTGATTTATTTCGCTTTTTTAAATATTGTAAGAATAGCTTATGAAGTTGAATACATTTTTTTAGGTTTTTAAGTATTGAAATTAAAAAATGTTATGAGAATTAATAAAAATATCTTTACAAAGACTTTTATCTTTTTATTAAAGTGCCACTTCAGTTTTTTTATAATTATCCAAAATACATATAAGTACATGCTAAATAAATTTAAAATGAAATATAAGAGTATATTAAGACTCTTATAGTATTGACTAATTGACCAATTTATGGACCAACAGCTTCGAATTAGTAAATTATACGAAACTATATAAGTACACCAACATTTAAATTCACAATTTAATGAAAAATGATTTTGGTATGACAGTGCAGTAAAAAAATAACTTTATTGTACTATCTGTCTATTATTTTAATTTATGACCATCAAAATTATAAATAATTTATAAAAATATATAATCTATACACTATAAGTGATAAGTGCTTTTTAGATTTTAAAATGAATAACTTATAAATATATTCTAAAAACCGTTATTATTCTTACTCCTCCCTCCGCTACGATATCGTTGGAAGAATTAATTGGCCAAAATAAATTAATTTTTAAACCGGTGTTTTAAATGTTAATTCATATTATGCAAATTTCAACGTATCCGGCCGTCATGTCTCGTGAGTCGAGACGCATGCGGCAAACCTCCGAATCATAATTTTTCGCTAGCAATCAAAGTCTACGATAATTATATAATATCACTCGTACACTACGTATAATATTATACAGCACCGATCTATTTTCAATTCCATTTTGTGTAGAGGTCGTTTCGTATAGTTTTTTTACGTCTCTGCAGGTAACAATTAATAGTATTTATTTGTTGTATACTCTTATATTTTATAACTTGATATAAAGCAGTTTATAATACGACAATTTTATATTATAAAACTTAAAATGACGTGATTGAAGGTTTATTTAGTTGTTTGAAAAACATTTTTTGGGGTCTGATCGAACGTACGAAATCAACAACGATTTTACCATCGGGTACCTTATCTTTAAAATATTAACCCTAAATGGTATATATATCCGTTATGGGCACATAATACTAGAAGTCATAAAAAAAAAAACTGCTAGAGATAATAATTGTTAGAGATGCAGAGACATCTCATCGCTGAGACCGTTGGAAAGTGAATTTCTGGCTTAAAATCGCAAAGATATGACGCGCACGGTTCCTAGCTAGTATATAATATGAAGGGTAGGTCTTATACTATACAGGGAAATATGTCATTATACCGGGCGTAACGCGTAAGAACAATAAAAACGATTTAAAATAAATACGGTGCAGAATAGGAACGCGAGTGTGACATAATATATACACAATATAAGAATACAACAATACAATTCAGAGGGGGTGCGTTTATATGTAGGAGTTTTCTATATCATGCGTATTATAGTAAGTCGTTACGGAAAATTGCAAAAGTATATATAGGTACGTATATATAATGTTATTAAGACACGCAAAATTTTCAAAAACAGCACGTACCTGCTCGTAGATAGCTATAACATTATATCACGAATCAAATAAAGTGTTGCATCAATCATATATGTATAGTGTGTATAATATAATTATTAATAATTCTTCCATTCCGTGAATCCACCTACATCATTTTAGCAGGTACACAAACGCATAAATGTTTTGCATTTCTGTGTATTTATACTTCAAACTACGATTATATTATTGTCTACAGTCGACATTCAAACGCATTTCACGCAAAACTCAGCTCTATATACATATGGCGCTTGGACTGTGTACCACGGCTATATATTTTTATGTTTAAAGGAAAGTTTTAACGCGGTTTTCATGTTTCAATGTGTAACGTTTAGAATTCAGAGTTTTAGACGGCAACGTAAAATATTGATCGACATAACAATATATATATTTTATACAGATATATACAGAATACGGTTTTAACGATGTGCTAGCATGAAATAACTATTAAACGGTGTAATCGGTGCTCTGAATGAAACTCGGAATCAGAATTAAGAAATAAGGATTTTTGAAATACAAAAAAACCATTCACAGTCAGTATGAAATATTTCCGGTACCATAACTCGTAATGTTATAATAGATTCATTACCGAGGTGTTTGTGGCCACAACGAGGCGTATTATAATATTAATATAACGACAACAATATAATAATAATCATACTATTCGCGGAGACATTAATCTCTAGAGTTGATGACGGAAAACAGGTAGGAGACGACACGATATTTAATTTTCTCGGGAAACCGTCGTCGTTGTCGGGTTGTCGCCTTTAGAATAGATCTCTGAATTATAATGGAAATAAACAATATTAATAATATAGAATATAACATGAAATAATTCATTATATTTTTTAAGAAAATATAGGAAATTTTGACATAAATATTAAATTATAGTTGTTTTAAAATTCTAATACTATACTATTCATACTACGTCCAAGCGAATTATACTCTGCCAAGAATCCTGTGAGCAAAATTATAATTTTTGCGATTTCTCACGGCAAATAAATTTGATACGATATTTATATAATCGGCATATACGGTAATTTAACGTTAAATACTCGTTGTGTTTTACATTATATTACGGATATATAATAACAGTAATTAAATCGCACTTATGCGTACATTATAATGTAAATTCCTCTTTATAAACTGTAAAAAAAATGTACACAGATTTCATTAAAATTTATAATATCATATTATGTTACGTCGTACGCGGTTAAAATAAAAAAATGAAAATTGTAAAAAAGATAAATGAATGTTAATAGACATAGATATTATATCATTATGACCATACATGTATATATTAATACATACTGTAGTATTTTGATTTGTCGATAAATGAAAATATGTTTGTGTACGATGGTTAACGTTTTATATAATTTTGTATCTATAAAAAGTTTTTTTCCAAAGGGTTATAAAAATGCGGTACACACCCGCGAATTTATATTTACCAATACACCGCCGTTCGGGATAATGTGCCCGGACGCCACGCTGAGTGTGTGTATATAATCGTATATAACATATATATATATATATATATATTACGCGTTTTGCTGGGCCTGTACACAGCAACGCTATATCTTACCGAATACTATATATATATATATATATACATAATGTGTAGTACGTATAACGCAATAATATAATATCGATCCGAAACGAAAACGCGTATATATATATATATATATAATACATGTATATAAATAAAAGCCGTACCGAAATCGCCGCGAACGGGCGCGGAAAGGACGCGGTGACGTACGCAGAGAAATGGTATACACATCGTATATACATATATTATATACATGTGTGTGTGTGTGTGTGTAGACCGCGCATTTACGCCGTATTGGAGTTGGGGCTGTATATGTATATAATACACGAGAAAGATTCGTGTGACGCGGTGGAGCGGGGTTCGGGGGGAAGGAAACCGGTGCGGACGGGCGGGGACGGGCAACTGTCACTGGGTCAAAATTTATGGTACGTACGCCCCAGCTGCCCGGGCATCCCGGCCAGGGGTCCCTATGCTGCTGCTGCTGCTGCTGCTGCTGCTGCTTGGCGGTGTGAGTGTGCAGCGACGAGGAGCGCGTGTGCGACCGCGTTGCCGCCGCCGCCGCCCCAAAACCAGTGTAATGTGACAAAACAAACACACGCACGGTCACGTATTATATAATGTTGTTGTTGTTGTTGTTTTATATATTTATGTGCGACGATGACTGCTCCTATGATACTGCTACTGCTGTTATTCGGTTACGTAAAAAAAATACCCGTGTATAATATACCTAGGTAAATAGGGGTGTACATGCGGAGACGCGATATTTGCGATCACCTATGAATTAGGTATTTTTCACTAGAGGTATTGATACCTTAAAGGCTTAAAATAATACGTCGACGTGCGGATTGATTTTCGTTTCGAGACTCGCAGAAATCGAAAATGGTTTAACCTTATGCACAGAGTAATGTACCTACTCATAGTGTAAGCATTTCCAATCATGATAGATTATGACATGTCCCGCGTCCTTATAAAAAAGTCAAATTATTTCTCATTTTATGAGCTGTATGCCATTTATGTTTTAGCTAATCGTATATTTGACATTGTTTAAAACAAAAATATTATGTTTTCATCGATACCAATATCATAACAATAAAAGTTAAATTAATTAATAAAAATACAATATAATATTATATTATTGTTAAAAGGATGTCAGCGCATTACTTTGTTTTATCTTTCAGATCCGCGGATAATACAAATAAAATGCTTTCACCCAAAATCGTTTATTTATGTTTTTTGAATAATCTTAGAGTAAAATGACCTATTACAAAAATTATAGAGAATAATACAAAAATTCGTTTGTCTATGTTGCACATGGGCCAGAGAGAGAAAACAAACAGTGACAGCTGACATTCTATTAAACAATATTATGAATAAGTATAGAATGTTAGAGAATAATTGTTACATATCTAGTGTTTTTTGTCATAATATCTTCTCTTTCCCAGATAAATTTACTTTAATAAGAAAAAATCATGATTAAATATGAGATATAATAAATACAAATTAAAATCAAAATTTTCACACTGGACGCATTCACGTATTATTTATTTATTTAATTATTTAATGGGCAGATGCCCAATAAAACAATATATACCTGGTACATAGATGATAGTAATTAAACATGAAAAAATATTATATAATATATATTAAAAAATTAATTATATATAATAAAATGTATATGCGAATCCCCAAATGCTACAATATATTAAGTACAAATCACTTTATATTTTGCTATTTCGATAAAACATCCGCTGCTGTAACAAACGTCCAACAATTACAAAACACATTCTCTAACTCTCTATTCTCATCAATTTTTTCTCAGGATGGTCTAAAAGTTAAATCATTCCAGTCCATTGTTTTATACCGGAATACGCGTTAGCTAGGGGATTTTTATATGCATCCACGAAAGGGACATCGGCAGTATCATTACACTGATATCAGATATATTAATTACGCGTGTGCGCACCCGTCCCCATTGGCGTAACTGCGCTATACAGCTGTTATAACACACACATAATATCTATACCTATATCATATATCATTTTAAATTATATATGTATAAATAATAATGGACATTAACCTGCGTCCTGCGCTCGTACAAGATAAATGTGTGTATTCATATTTGTGAATAATAAATAATAATAATTATTATTTCGTCACTTTATAGTTCATTGTTTGCGTAAATAAATCATCGACGATTCGCAGTTATTGTGTATCTCACGCATTTCAATCGTCATGCGATATTATGATAACGATCTGCTTGTGTAATGTTGACCATCGATGGCTGTTATTATAATGGAAAATTGTTTTTTAAATAATATTATTAGGTATATGTATTACACGCGCCCATCGCGTAGTTGTGTCACGGAGACGGAGAACGCGCGAACAGAAGAACGATACATTTATACAGTAATCGAAATATTACACTCGTCTCGACTGTGCGTCTAGTCTATCAAGAACATTGCAGCTTCCGCAACCTACTTATAAATATAATGCGCTACAGTGACGCACGTTTTGTCATCAACGTCAGTTTATCGTCGTGTCCGGCTATGTGACTACGTTAACGTCTGCGATTACGACTTTTTTACGCGTCTATACACACAATAAGCAACGATAGTTTATTATTATGCGCCAGTATGAATTGTAATATTGTAACGTTATATTCAAATTATAATATGTATGTGCATATACGAGGTAATGGCGGTCTTGCGCAGAACTCATATATCTAGCTGCAAAGTAAGTGTCACTCATCATATCGAAGTTTCTCCAGTAGGATAATTTTTCATACCGCGAATTATACATTTTTTCTTCTTTATACACATCATCAAATCACCTATTTTTTTATTTTTGTATTTATAAACAGATATTTAATTACAACAAAATGTAAAATAAAATAAAAATTATCACTCAACATGTTTGATATTTCTTACAACAAATGATTAAATAAATAATATACTCATAATATAATATGAACGATATTATGAGGCATAATATGTTATAATAAAGCGACTAACTTCAATATATTTAGACGAAACCGAAATATTCAAATAGCTAATCATCGACAAAGGAATTGTTATAGCAATACATTATACATTTATTTTTGTAATAAAAAAGGACGTTATCCTCTTCCACCGACATTCTATATTAAGATATACCATTATAACTATCTTTCTCTTTTTTCTACCTAAACTTATTAAACCTTCCCGCTCCTTAAGTGCAAAACCCGGATAGCGGTATGTCATCGTACACTATCTGATCTCTCAATTGATAGATAACTACAATATTATGAATAATGATCATTTAAATATATTTTAATATAAAAAACAGTTAACTTTCCTATACTCAAATTGTATTCATTTGAAAGTAATCGTAATTATGTATTTATGAAAATTTCGTGCGAATAAAATAATATTGTTGTTTACTTGTGCAGTATATATTATGAATAATGTATAGTTTATTATGCATAACGTCAATCATTTCACTGGTTGCATTTGATAAGCAAAATAATAGTTCTTCGTGCCTTATCTCTGAATTGTAGTACAGAGTCTCCACGAGTGGTTTAATCGCTTTGTATAGTTACAAGATTTTACCCCAAAATATATTGTATTATGCGTAATGTATTTTATTTTTTAAAAACACATACAAATAAATATTAAAAACTATCAATTAACTTTAACAGATATTTAACTGTAATATAAATTTTAAATGTATACCATGTATACTGGTAAATTATAATTGTCAACACAAATTATTATTATTATATTATATTGTATTTTTTTTTTCAATTTTTGCGTAAAAAAAATGCCTCCATGGGTACAATATTTTGTATGTTATAAAAACTTGTAACCCTAAATACTAATCAGATAATTTTAACAAGAATAAATGTCTCTACAGTCACTATTTTTAATGGCTTGTAAAATTAAAAAAAAAACCGACTTATTATAGTTTGTATAAAAGGAATTCGTATTTTGTACTTGTCGAGCGCGTGCTATTGAATTAACATATTGTAGTTCTCGTATACAGCGTATCAATTAAATAACACCGTCATGACGATGATGGGTCACGATCTATTTATTCTGAGACGTCAGTCTCGGTCAATTGTGTTTCGTTTTAAATGTTCAATGGATAATAATCTATTAAAATATACACTGTAACATCTGTTTTGGATTTTCAACAGTTCGCTTGTTCGATAACGACGCGTATCACACGACTGGTAGGTAATTACTGATAATATGAATCAGCAGTATAATATTTGTAATCACAGCGAATTATCCACATTATAATGTATGACGACGTAATGTGTATAATATCTATGTAATATTTTTAGGATTTCCAGCACACAGTTATTTAATTATTACATATTATATTATTATCATTATAACGTTCAGGTCCAATAATTATAGACACACTGCACGTGTTTGGATGGGAGAATAGCATATACGAGGTCTAATCAAAAAGTATCGAGACTGTTAAAAAAAAAAAAAAAAATATTAGATAAAGTTATTTACATTCAATCTCCTTCAAAGTATGCTCCTTCTGAGTCCATACATGTTCTCCAACGTTCCTGCCATTTTTGAAAACACCTGTGGAAGTCATTTTTAGAAACTCCTCGTAGCTGCTCCGTCGCATTTTGTTTTATTTCATCTACATCTTGAAAACGTTTACCCTTAAGCGCCATTTTTATTTTGGGAATAAAAAAAATCACATGGAGCTAGGTCTGGTGATAGGGGGGTTGAGAAACAACTGGGATACCATGTTTAGCCAAAAACTGCTGCACAACATGGGCTGAATGGGCTGGTGCATTATCGTGATGCAATTTCCAACTACCAGACTCTTTAAACTCGGGTCTTTTTCTTCGTACAGCGTCTCGTAAACGGCGAAGAACATCAATGTAGTACTCCTTTGTTATAGTCTGTCCTTTAGGAGCATACTCATGATGAACAACACCTTGGTAGTCAAAAAAAACGGTCCATGACCTTCACTTGACTCCGAACTTGACGAGCTTTTTGGTCGTGGTGAATCAGGTGTCTTCCACTGCGAAGATTGTATCTTTGTTTCTGGATCGTAGCCATATACCCAAGTCTCGTCACCAGTTATAATTGATTTTAAAAAAAATCATCAGATTCGGAACACTCTAGCAAATCAGTGGCGATCTGTTTTCGATTTCTTTTTGCTCACCTGAGAGCAGTTTTGGTACAAATTTGGCTGCAACTCTTCTCATGTCTAAATCAGTCGTCAATATGGTTTGAACTGATCCAAATGAAATTTGAAACTCATTACTAAGTTCCATAATTGTCAAACGACGGTTACCTCGTATTGCTGTTCGTATTTTTTGTATCATTTCCTCATTGCGGCTTGTTGATGGGCGTCCTTCACGTTCATCACTTTTAACAGTTGTTCTAATCTACTCTTTAAATCGTTTAAACCATTCAAAAACGCGAGCACGGGACATGGTTTCATCTCCATAAGCTAACAATAACATTTGGTAGGTTTCAGTAGCCGTTTTCCCAGTTTATGGCAAAATTTAATGCACACTCGTTGTTCTGTATTTTCGCTTTATTAAATCCGACGGGACGTAAAAACATACTTGACTTAATCGCACCTAGAAGCCGACTGAAACAATTTTAATCTAATCTATGTCTAATATTTTCCCAACATATAAAGTTAGATTAATATAGCACATGCAAGTTCATACTCAAACTGGTTTACGATTAATCGTATCAGTCTCGATACTTTTTGATTAGACCTCGTATGTAATTTTTACCAGCCTTCATAAAATAACACCTCAATAAACATAATATTTATATTATTTGATTATATATTTTAGTATAGGTAGGTAACGTATTTGTGTCGTTAGAGGAAAACATACTCGTTAACAGCTAAACAGTGCATTTGCTGTCTAGGAATGCGAAAGTTTTAAGTTATTTTAATAAGTATACAATAACTCATTTTTTTAAGCTTTTAACACTTAGGATATGTGTATATTTTTTATAAACAACAAATTGGTATATGTTAATGCCGTCGGATTAATCGATTTAATACGAACACGTATAATTAGGATGTTAATTTTATATATATTTTACTATTTCACTAGTTATATCTATTAGTTAATATTAAATTAAGTTTTTATATTGGTACCTATATGTTCTACATTAATTATTAATGTTGTTTTATTGCCAGTGTATGTTTCTATACTTATTTAATTTGTATTACCTATTAACTAATCAAAGTACCTATATTATTTTTTTTTAGATGTATACATTATAAACACTTCTTTGATCAACAATACAATTTTTCACTCCCTAATTCTAAAATCATATTATATTTATTTTTACAATGTTTATTGAATTGCAACTTATAGTTTATTATTGGCTAGGTAGTTTTCATTCATTAGGAGATGGTAATAAATAATAATATTGTAACATATAAACAATGTAACATAAATATTGTAATATATTTTGAGATCAAATGAAATATAGTCATTATTTTGGTTTTAGAATGGAATTTTTTTATATATTTTATATGTTAATTAATTAAAAAATTTGGAAGCAATAATTAAAAAATTAGTACAAGTATCTTTGGGCAGCTTTTTAATGTAATATTTGGCCAGATTTATATCATTACTCATTAGTTACAAGAAAAAAATGATTATACAAAACTTACAATTTGCCATGTGTTTATTCTTTACAGTTAACTCTAACAGGCTCGCGTTTTCTTAAATATATTAGACATCAATAATAATATAGTATCAATTTAGAAATTGTATAAAATTCCAATGCTTTAAAATGATATGTAAATGCAATTTAGGTATAAACTAAGCTATATGTAAATTATGCGACGTATTTTAAATCTATATCGAGTTATTATTAAGGTTATAATACAACATAATACTATCAATTAGCTGGCATTCTTTTTAGTTTATTAATTTGGTTGAATTACTGTAATAATAGCAATGTCCAATGCTGACCAAATAAAGGAAGTGTGTAGATTATGGAGTGTCTAACTTACTAATTAATGTATATCATGCAGACTCCACGCACAATTAACTTTACTATTAGACTAAAATTATTCAGACATTATTAAAACAGTTTGCAATAAATAGTCAGTTTCTTTTAACAAAAATTGAACTTATTACAAGCATAAAACATTTAATATAATAATACGATAAAAAGTGGTAAAATTATTGATTAAGTAATGAATACCTATGTATGTAATTCTTACATTTTTTTATGTAATCTGTGTAAATTATGGGTATGTAAATAGTATTGGTTATATTATATAATCTATATAATATGGTTCTATAGACTATAACTTACTATATATGTGTATAATATTATATAATATTATATTATACAATTCTGTTGATAATCGAACTTTATAGTGTTTGTTACGTACATAAATTGTAATTATACATTTTTAAATTAACAATAATATTGATGTACACTGCATAGTTCAAAAAGATAATTACGATAAATTTTGATTTTCATCCAACAGCTGAGAATAAAATATTATCTTTTGTTATTTTAAAAGAACAAGGGATGTAAATTTTGGTTATAGAGATCAGTTTCTTCTTTAAAACTCGTAATTTTAAATACAGTGAGCTTAAATTATAAACAATGAATAATGATAGTAATAAATTGTTTCTTTTAAAAGGTTTCAACTAGATTCAAGTACTTATAGGTATACTGTGTGTGTATATAAATATTTTAGGTACATATAATATTATGTATTGTGCCCATACATACTTTAAAATACAGAATTATCTTAACTTTTTAAAAAACTTATTTAATTTTAACACATATTGTGTGGGCCATACATTTTTAAGATTTTAAATACCTAACCTAACCCAGGTACTAAATCTATAGTAAGTATTTTAAATACAAGAACATTTTAATATTTTATCAATCATACTATCGCAATTTTTTCATTTAAGACTCTCTTATTGTCCTATTGTTCATAAAACATTTTAATTAATCAATTTAAGTTATCTATGGATTATTCTTTTTTTTTCTGAACGTCAATTAAATATAAGTATTTAACAAAGTAAGACTATAATTCCTATACTAATGAAACTAAGTCTATACTTCTTTCCAATCTTTATTTATTTTGAAAATTAACTAAGGAGTGAAGATACTATTGAAATCACTAGGTCTTTGTATGTTAATTCCAATAACAAAAAAATTGACTTTTCCAAAAATTTGCAAAACTTTTCTGTAAATATTTTTTCTCTTATTTCAATGATATTTTCAAACCTCTATCTGATCTCTCATTTTGAAATACACTTATTCCTATGAACTTCCTTTCAATGTTTTCAATGATTCTATTACTGTACAAGATCTCTAATCCACTTTTACTTCTTTTAAACAACTTCTCTAATGTCTTTTAACCTAAATGTATTTTAGCTCACTTAGGTACTTATTTTAACTACGATACTCTCTTTTAACGATAACTCTCCATAACTCTTTAGTCACTATCTTAATAAAATTATATTTCAAGTTATCTGAAAATTATTCTATTTCTCTCATTAATCTGAAATCTCTTGCTGATACCCAAATATAGACCCATTTTAATAATTCTATGACAGCTAAACATTTGAAAATATTACTTATAAATGTATTTTAAATACTAAACAGTTTTAATTTATTACTATTGAGCCTCTTCCATCCCACAACCTGAAGGTAAACAAATATATATTGGGTAACTTGGGGTGTGAAAGAGAAGAGTATCCCTTTCTTGAGTTATTGAACTCAGGATAAATACCCCCCTTCTACACACACCTAGTTACGACAAAATTAAGCCATTTGTGTGCATATATATGTGCGTTTGTGTGTGTGTGTGTGTGTGTGTGTGTGTGTGTGTGATGTATTATATATATATCTACGTACTACGTGTGTTAGATCTAAAAATCTATTGCACTGATATTATCTTTTAGACAACAACAGTAAAAGTGGGTAGGGTGCAAATTTGAAAGAATGAAAAACAAAGCAGAGTTAACTCACTTTGACAATTAATAGATCCGGTTTAATAGTTTCAAACCTTATTTTTAATATCTGTTTAATTTTATACACACGCTACACGCATAAACAACAATAATATATCATATTAAACATTTCAAAAAAAATAAGAATAGTCATTTAAATTTATGATTTCTTGAGAACTAATCGATTAAATAAAAATAACATTACCTTATCATAGCTCTCTTTAAAAATATCCGAATAAATTATTATGGAGTTAAATAACTTAATAACCACTGTAAAATTTATTATTTTAGATTTAGAAATATAGTTACTGACGATAGGTTCCAGTTACCATTATTTTATTATTTTAAATATTTCATCAAAACATTAGTATATTAGCAAAAGTCAACTTTTTAAATTTTAATTACATATTGAAATAATTTAATGCACTAAGAACGTTCCCGTGTATTGATTATTGTAGCATTAAACATATAATTTTATAATACATAAACATATTATGTTGTGTCATGTATTATTGTGGTAACATGTTATAGGCTTTAATATATCATCTTTGTATTTGTGTGCCATAAGATTAGTTTTAGAATAATTAAGTACTGTTGGTAAGGCACAGAGCTATATTACTATAAAGTGTTGTAATAATAATTGTGTAATTGTAATGCTTAAAAATAATTTCTTTATTGAAATAAAATAATTTATAAAAAAATTAAAATTAATTATATTCTACAATAATTACCGGTCAATAAAGTATTATAAATGTGTATGTCAAATGTCACATGTAACATGTCCACAAATCTCACGGTAGAAATTTTAATGAAAAATAAAAATACATAAACTTTATTATATTCAACTAGTTTTAGACACATTATAAAACAAAACAAATTGTCTTGTTTACACATTTATTCTTATATTTCATAAACACATCTTTATTTTCAGTGTCAAATATTAAGAAAGCAAGGGGAAATACAACCCCCCTCTCTGAACAAAAAACATATGTACTTATGTATGACAAGTAACACAAATGAGGACAATTTATTTGGCCATTTGGGCGAGTTAAATGAATTGAAAATTAAGACAACTTGTTCAATAAACAAAATAATTTGTTATATATTATTAAAACTTTATTTTTTATTTTTTTTTTAATATATCACTGTAATACCGTATAGTCAAATTTCTTAAATAATTTTAACGAAACCTGTAGTCAATCACAAAGAGTGCTAAGTCTCAACTATAAAATCGGGAAGGTAAATTGCCAAGTTTTGTATTCGTCCAATAAAACCTTGTTAAAATATTGGTCAGCTCGAGAAAGAAAACAGGTCATATTAGGTATGCGCAAATAAAAATGTTCTATTCGCTCAAACGATATCCAAAAATATAACAACCATATAAAAGTTATTATTATGCATATAATATTCGTGGCTAGATACAACGCGCTTATTTGCCGGCGGCGAAATATTATTTTATATACGGACGGTAATACATCGCAAACACATATAATATATAGATATGCGTGCGCGAAGCCGCGGCGATGGTGGTACACGCGCCATTTTTTCGACTTGGAGGGAGGGGTGGTTTTTGGCGAGAGGACTCGGCGGGCGTCGTTTTGCGCGCCATCGACCCGTTTTCACGAGAAGGTAGTGCGCCGCCGTCGCCGAGGCGCGCCCGTGACAATCGCGGGAACAGCGTCGGCGACGGCGGCGGATGATAGTTTTTAATTTGTTCGTATCACCCGCCGTACACACTATGTAGGTATATATATATATATATATATATAAATGAGATACACACGGAAGGTAAGCGCTTTCTAGACGGTTGACGGTGGTGGTGGATTTTGGCAGAGGTCTATGCTAACGAGGTCAGGAGCGGGGTGGTGGGGAGGTGTCGGCGGCGGTGGCTGCAGTTACGTGCAAAAAGGGCGTTTAGGGGGGAAACTTTCGTTCTCGGCGACTCGTGTGCATAGTGTGAGTGGGGTGATGGGGGGGCAGTCGTTACCTCTCCTCGCGGTGTACATATATATATAAACATAGGTGCACTCAGGTTCGACTGTCGCCCTGCATATATATATATATATATACACACCCGCGCACGCACTTACGGCGGCGGTCTGCCACCCTGCCACCGTACAATGCTGGGCCAACTTGCGACCTCCTCCCTCACCCCCAGCGGCCCCGTCGACAATCGTTCGAAAGTTATTTCGTTCTCGCGCTCCGGAAATCGTTGCCGCGGCGGTTGAGTGACGGGCGGGTAAGTGGCTGGTGTATCGTTGGAATGTGGACATAATACGAGTACCGACCGAGTAATATTATTTATTATATTATAATATATCAGGGTTGGCCACAACGAGGCTCGCGAGCCGCATGCGGCTCTTGAACCAAACTTAGACTAAAATTAAATGTAAATAAATGTTCCTTCATTTGATTTTAAAATGAAAAATGTATCTCCATTTTATAAACATTGCTTTACAATGTGGCTCACCTCGAATCAACTTTTTAGATTTGTGGCTCCCAAAGTTAAGGTTAGTGGCCACCCCTGTAATATATTATACACTGTGGTAACAGTATAGGTAATATTCAACAATATTGTCGTCGTCGCCGCCGCCGTTACGCGAGTCGTCACTGGCGTAACTCTCGAAATTTTCACGACCGGAACCGAAATTTTCAGCGCGCCTTACACATATTATTGTATCGTTATTTTATAATATATTTATAAT
Source organism: Rhopalosiphum maidis (assembly GCF_003676215.2). NCBI lineage: Eukaryota > Metazoa > Arthropoda > Insecta > Hemiptera > Aphididae > Rhopalosiphum > Rhopalosiphum maidis. Next base: position 16,824,218 of record NC_040878.1, read on the forward strand.
ACATTTTCGTTTTGGCTATAATCAATTTTTGTTTTTTTTTTTTTATCCGAGTAAGCAACTATATGTAATTCGGTGTTGTCAGAGTATTTTAGCAGAAAAATATTGCGTCTTTAAAAGAAAATACTTTAATTACAAATTGTTGTGCCTATTATTTTTTATAAGAATACGAAAATGTCAATAACACGTATATTAAAGGCCACGTTACCACTTGTTTAAAGTATATACAATATGTACATTGTGTACATTGTTCACGTCATAGCAATATAGGAGGTACCTACAACTATGCATAGCTAACGCTCGTTATATGTATGTAAATATGTTGATTAACCATTGTTGTGTTATTGGGAAAATATTTTCGTAAAAGAAACAAACGGTAGCGAAAAAAAAAAACAACCGCAGATTTGCGGCGCAGGTAAATTCTCGAAAAGACTTTCTGGTAGACGGGGTGAAGAGGCGCGGTATTTCCCAACGTTTCCTCTCCTCGGCAAGTAAATGCGACGAAACGCCTAGCGGCTTTACACATCTGTGACCCGAAATCCGTCGAAAAATCAATGCCCTGCCGCTGGGTCGCGCGTATTCTATACATATACCTATATATATATATATATAATCGGCGGGTGGACCACGATCCCGGTCCTCGCAGCACGCTCTACGGACTGCTCCATTTTTTGACAACACTCGACTGTTATATCGCCCGGACAAAATGTCGTTTATATTCTCCCGAACATTTCTGGCCGGCGTAATATCGACGATATAACACGGTGTTCGATAGATGCAGCAAACCGAATAACAGTCGCCGTGGGCTTAAGTCAGTCAATTTCACATTTTCGTGACGAACCATTATTTTTTTCGGACGTGATTAGGGTCCACCGCGAATCATTCCAGCGGGCCGCCCTGCTTTCTACGCCTCAGTTATGCCCCAGATGTCGCTAGATATTTCGACGGAGGGTCGCTGCCACCGTTACGCGTATATCTATAAAATAATATGTATAATATTAGGTGTGTAACTTACCAGTTGTCGTCACTGCCTTAATTTATTATAATATGTCTCAATAACTAACGAGACTGTGTTTCGATTGTTTTTAAGCGTTTAAAATCGGTATGGCAATATATTTTGTGATATCGGTGTGACATCGTGCAGTCGAGTCTTGAATGGTAAGTTTCAAATAGTTTTGAGTTATTTTATGGGTTTGTCTGAATATTAAATATGTTTATAGATACCCATTACATTTTGTTCAACCCAATATTATTTATCGGTATTACTGATGTTCATAAATTGTCAAGTAATGACGATAAAAGAATATGTGTAAATATTATATTTTATACAATAGTTTGTATATTTAAATATATTTTATAATACCTATATATTATAATACGAATGATTTTAGAATATACTTGCGAACAATAGTTTACCGTGTTGCCATTAGCGACATATAAAACCGTGTTATTTTGTAGTTAACAGTTATTCTAGTAGGTATATGACGGGCATTATTTGTTTTTATCATTATTTCGTGCGTGTGCAATATTATTATAACGCAAGATGTTTCTATCGCTGTGCGAGTTGTCAAACAATAAGCCGAATCGAAAACATTACTCGGAATACAATATCGATCAAATTTTTATTTCGGTTAAATTATAGTGTACGTATACATATAACGGTTAAACCAAATTAAAAACATGGACATTAAAAAAAGTATAAAACATACAGTGAAGCGGTCAATAATTTTATCGTTAAATTTATGTAAACATTTTGCCTATCTTTATTTTTAACGGCGTTTCGTCAATGTAAATTTGAGTACATATTGCCTACTCCACTCCTTTGTTTTGGCAGCATGTCTCACGCGAGTCTATAGTTTTATATCGTACCTGTTTATACTAGTATTATATTTTTTTGATCACTTTACATGAAATCAAATAGGAACTCACATATTTATCATATAGGTACGTTATGCTATTTTTAAAATTTTAACAAAAGAAAATTAATTAATTATTTTACCATAACGTATAAAATAATACAAATAATAAATATATTGAACTGTAAACATATACATATTACAAGGTACATAAATATGTAAATATTTTTAAAGCCATACGTGTGGCTAATAATTATAATATTATTTAAACAGATGCTCGTACAGGATATGCAATATTTATTTAGTTTATTTCATTGTTATATAATTAAATATGGAACTGAAAATATGCGTAAATTAAAAATTACCAAAACAACCAAACTATTAATTGTAGAAATCTTAAAACTCTGCAGGCTAATGTATAACGATTTTTACGTGAACTACATTTCCATGGTGGGTTAATGTCACGCAAAAGGTTTTTGGTATGGCATATATTAGTATATAAATATATAAGTCAAGACCCTTTAAGTGAGTGAATTAAAGATTTAATATAATAATACGTATTCTTATAATCTAGAATGAACAATGATAATTACATTCTTTAAACGATTCTGGACTGAGCTTTGTATGTAATATGCGTATTATACCGTAAATTTAGCAGTTTTTGACAGTTTTATGTAATTTTCTCTGAATTAATGGGCGTTTTACAATCTCTTGCAACACACGCTGCGAAATAGCTTTTACATCCAATTTATAGGACCATATTATTACACACTAATCCGGTTTCCAGAACACATTTATTACTTTAAAGAGTTTTTCCGTTACAGTAAAAAACAAAAAAAATACACAAATATTGCAATACCATAACTTCTGTTTTTCAGTTTTGCTATACTTATTAGTCATATTACAAAAACTTATAAAAATGAAGTATGAACGAATAAAATAATAACAATATCGACATTATCGCATTGTGGCTTTAAAATTAAGATTTTAATTTCTACAATATTATTATAAAAAATGTTTTAGATATTATACTCTTAGGCTTTAGCATTGTTTAATGTATTAGTAACTAATTGATAAGTTACGTATACTTAAAACATAATAAAAAATGTATTTTTTTTTTTTAATAGGAGTAAAGTAAAGTTGTAATATTTTACTGAACATTTTATGAACACATTGAAAAAATACTATTTGTTCGGCGAAAATGTACTAAAATATTATTTACATCGATTTATATCAAGATAGAAGGGTGACTAATGACTACAGTGTTTATGACTAAGGGTACATATATTTTTGTACCAATTCCGCTTAGGGTAAAAATTTAGACTGGTATGGGTTACGTAGTTATTCTTTGTTAAGACATGGCATCTAAATTTCAGAAAAAAAGCAAATATTGGTTAAATACATTATTGTTGTACATTTATGAGTAAACTTTTATAATATCTCATATTTTGTGTTAGTGCTTTTGATGAAAATATTTATGATATTAATATAGGTAATATTTAAAATTTGTATTACGAAATATTAAATAGTTCCTACTTTGAGATATTTTATACTTTGTAGGTGTCTAAATTCAAGGATTAAGTGAAAAATTTAAATATAAAATAAACCTTTTTAAATTATTAACACTGAAGTATTCAAATACGTATACAGCATAAAAGGTTTTGGTTAAAGCTAATAAAAATAAACAAAGTATGAAGTACCTATACATAGTAAACGATTAAAAAAACGGACACTCTTTGCGTGTAAATAAGCTATTTTATTTTAGACAGCCCACTATATATAGGTAGTATTACAAAGTGTATATATATAATAATTTTATCATGATTCAAAAATATACGTGATTTTTAAGAGTTTTTATGAAAAATTTACGGACAGAACACTATTATTATTGACGTGATGGGGACTTTGCTCGCCTCAACGCATGCCAGTGTTACATTAGTCTTATTTATTATTAATTTATAAGCTATAAATGATAGTACATTAAAATAATATTATAAAAATATTAATACAAGTGAAACTACTAGCTAGGTTAAAATTAAAATTGTTGTTCTTGTAACATAAACTTAAAAAAACATTTCTATTAAAATGCATTTGAAACCATAACCATTGTTATGATTTTATGAGATCTAAAATATTCAATAAAATACTAAACTTATACCTACGTTGAATGATTATTTTTTTTATTATAGATAAATATTATATTAAAAATATTGTGATAAATTTTAGAATGTCTGTTGAGTGAAGACTTTTATATTATGCTCTTTTTACAAAAATATAATTTAAGTTTTTTATTTATTTATAATCGTGTACACTGTATATTATTATTTTTATTTGTTAGGTTTTTGGGGGTTTTATAACCTAAAATTTAATTTAATATTTATTTAGATAAATACCTCCACTAATAACAGTATATAATATTGTCATACACCCAAATAAAATTTGACTTTAAACATAAAAGATTGAAGAAAAATATTTGGCTAAATTAAATATTTTTAAATCATTAATTAATGTTCAATAATATTTATGGAAATTGTGTAAATATTGAAAAAAAAGAAAAAAAAATATATTTAGGTTTTTTGCGCGTCAGTATAGAACTAACTTTCAGTTCTATAATATTTAAAAAAAAAAACCAGGACTTGTAAAGAAAACATCCGTAATAAATAGTCACCGAAGTAAACTACTAGTGATTCGACAATGCAAGTCACTGTTTTTCAAAATAATTATTCGATATTATATTTATAAAACATATAAATTATACAACTATAGTCAATACTTTCATACTTTTTGTACAAAAAAATAAAATAAATTATGTTATGTTCAAGCCTAGCACACTGACCAGCGTAAATAATTTTTATTTGTTATAATTTAATTACATTTTTTAATAATGTTAATATTATGAAAAAATACTGATACAATATTTATATAATATTGAAACACGTGTATTTTAATAAAATCCACTGAACTAAAAAATTATTCAGGTTTGGTGAATCGTGTTAAAAAAAAATAATAACAATATTATGCACCTAAGTAAATATTGCGGTATTTATAATTATACTACTGCGAGTTTAACGACGATAATTTTAAAGAAATTTAATTATTCGTATTATTTGATTGAGCTAAATATTAAATTAATATCGTTTTATAGAAAATAAATAAATTAATAAAATAAAGATAATAATATACTACAAACAGAACAAACTTTACAGAAGATAAGGGTTTTCCTTAAAAAATCTGAGGTGAATATTTACCAATGAACAACAATCGAACAAACTACAGCTGTGGGGTATTCCACTCAAAATTAATTAATATTTTTTTCACGCTATAGTTACCCAATTATATAAATTGTTTTACCATTTTAAATGATATTCCGTCCAAAACATAAATAAAAAGGAGGAAAGTAGGTAACCATTCTGCTGTACAGTAGGATTCGAGTGTACTTCGTCATTGAGTAGGGTTATACGTTTTAAATACTGCTTTAAAAATAAATAATATTTAAATATTAATTTGTATTATACAAAAATATGTACTTATATTCAATTCAAAATAAAGCCAAATCGTATACTGTACTACCAATCTTCCTCTGTATTACGCTTACGGAAATAATCAGAAATATAAGGAGTTATATTCAATTTTTAGTAAAATACAACTATTTTAGTTATACACAGATTTTTGTCGACATTTTGTTTTTAGAATATAAAAATTAAAAACAGAACGGTTTATAATTAATTGTATTATATTTAAGTATTATAGTTTAAATTATTTAGCTTTAAAAAAAATAAACCCAGATTCACCACTATATTAACGTCTAAATAAACTTAACTAATAATAAATAATATTATAGACTATTATAGTTGCATAACTAATATGATTAATTGTAAAGTATAGTTAAGTATATATAAAGAGAGTGAGAGATAAAAATATAGTCACAAATAAGAAATTGTTAATTTATTTTCACGCAATATTATTATATGCGAAATGGTAAAAATATATTGTTAGGTAAGTATATAGGTATATATTGAAAATATTGAAAAAAACTCATAGCACAAGCCCAATCATACATATTTATTTTATTTACTTTAGTAAGTATAGATATTTTATATAGATATTTTAAATAGGACCGTATTATTAAGATAATATTATTTAGATAATACCTATATATATATCAAACATTACACAATATGTGAGAGTGTGTTCAAATATTTATTTCATCGAATATTTTGGTCTTGCAGATTTGGTACTCTACACGCTCCTCTGAGTGACCCTTTTGTGCCAAGACGACAATTTTCGCGCCGATCGATAGGTTATAGTCGTAGTCGACCACAGAGCGCGCTTGTATGGGATGAAACCGCAACACACGGATGCACAGCACAAGCAGGCATCGTGCGTTTGATTCTTATTCAAAATCCCTCAGTTTTTCGCGAATTATTTGAAAAAAAAATGACTTATACTACAGTTTTATTATAATATAATAGATGATTAAAGAAGATATCATAAACAATTATTATAAATATATACCTACACACGTCATACTACTGAAACAATCACATTACATTTGTGGTGTACCAGTGAGCTTGTATATTAATGTATATGTTATAAGCGTATAAAAAATGTATACATAGTGAGCTTTGAACTAAAAAGTGCTTATGTGATTTTTTTAAAAATCCGCTTTTTATACATAGGTTAAGTTATCAACGATTAATAAATCAAATCATCAAATAACCGTTTAAGTACAGTACTAAAATAGTAATCGAAAACTAAAAGATTCTATAAGTCAACACAATTAATAAATCTGATATTTTATAGTAATCTAAATTCTAAATAGAAACTTTTGGTTTTGAACTAAAGTGCATTGTCGATTTCAGTTTTAGAAGCTTTAGTCTTCAACATTTAAGGTGGTAAATTTGAATCTAGTCAAAAATTAAAGTACTTGTAGGTATAGATACTTTTCAATAACAATCTATAAAAACAAAACCAAAATATGTAAAAACGAAAAATTTTACGGAAAATAAGTTTTCAATTTAAAAATGCATTTTCATTTATTGTTATAATTTAAAAATAAATTACTGTAAAAACTTTAATTTTTCACCAAATGTTTACATTTGTTTTTTAGAAATGATATAATTTTTTAAATATTTTCGTTCTTTTTGTAGTATGAGTATATACACAAAAATAGTAATAAACATTTCAAACTTTTTGTTTTTCAGTTAATTTATGATTAAATATTTTTTTTTTTTTTGAGTATTTTATTAAAAAATTGAAAACAAGGTTTCAGACAAGTTTTTTTTACAATAGTTAAAAATATGGAAAATATGGGAAATATTTATCCACAGTTATTTTTTATAAACATTTAAAGTTTAAACTTTGTTATAAATATGAACATATTTTGGAAATTATCTTATAGTTAAAAATGTATAATATTTTTAAATTTAACAGTTTGACTGGCGACTGCAATTGAATAATGAATGGTTCATAGTTATGTTTTTCTTATGACAACCTAAAAATCTCGAAAATATTACAAATATTTTCTTCATTGAAACTTGACGTTTTTCGTTTTCCCGTTTATCAGTGTTACATTTTGTGGGGAAAACGAGGTAACTCGCATTACCATGTGTATATTATGATATATTATAACGATAATAATATCATAATATATATATATATATATATATATTATAACTATAATAATATCATAATATTCATAATATATAATATATATAATATATATATATGTACGCGGACCGTGCTCGAAAAGGATCCCGCCGGGCAATATTATAATTGGTTATACGAACACACGCGCTCATAACGACGCGTGCGTACGCACACACGCGCGATTTAAACAATAGTAAAACCCTTTGTGGATGATTTATACCATTGAAAAATTTGCATTCCCTTTTCCCCCATTTCCCCACCCTCTTTCCCTCTCATCACTATATATATATAGTGGCTGCTGCAGCACTACACACCGCGTCGGGTCCCTCAATCTAAACATTAACTTCCCCGACGCACCGCGGCCGTCGCCGCCCCCACCGCACCCTCAACGGAGATCGCATTTCGCACAACGCTCACGTACATAATATCCTCGTTGCGTGTGCGCGTGTGTATATATATATATGTATGTATGTATATATGTATAAAGTTTGGAGTATAAAGGGATGGCGATGACGCTGGTGTGTGCGAATTCTAAAACCCAAAACGGAGGAATTGCGTCGATTCGCTATACAGTATGTCTCGCTGCTTTCTTGTCTCCGTCAATAACGTTTTTCCCGCACATGTAGTAAATATTTTTGAAAGTTATCACTGATGTGGGTACGGACGAAAAGTGCGGTGTTCTGTATTTTTAGGCGACCTACCTAATTTCAAAATCAAAATATTTTCTATTCGTGTTTCCTACACTTATAAATATTCATGTATTATCCACAGTAAATAACTTAATGTTCCTTTATCGTTTGTTAGTATATTCAAACACACACGGTCGTTTTTTTTTTAATTTAGACAAGAAGCGGTTTGAGTAGTGCCTATATATATATATATATACATTCATACATTTTAAAATACGCGTTACCTATACATGGTTGGTGGACGGGTATACTTACTGTATATCAATATATAATATGTAATTATTTGTTATGTACGTACAACTGTACGACCGACACTAATGTGCTGGGGCACTGCAGAAACACCCTGTATCCCTGTATTATAGGTAGTATATTTTATAAAACTTGTCTATATAAGTGCAGCATATACCCTGTAAAACAACGATTTTTCAATATCTATATAACAAAACCATTTTACGTGTGCAGAGTAATATACATACTTACGTATATTGTATTTTAAAATTTAAAGGCCAATATATATATTAGATACTGAACGCATATAATACGCACATAAATAAACTTCTTCATAACGTATATAATTTATATGGTATTTCGCCATCTTTCGATGGCATAAAATCAGACGAAATATATAGATAAAAATATAATAAATAAAATAATATATAATAACTATAAACTTGCATTCATGTATATAAATTGTTGTATTCATCTACGGAATGCTGCATTTGTGTATATGTTTCAGAAAAATGGCTTTGAACTTTAGTACAAAAAAAGAAAAAAATTCTTTGAAATTTATATTTTCAAAAGTTGAGTATATCGCCTGAATATGTTATAAAATGTATAATGTTACCTACATCAAAACAATATCTCAAACACAACGATGTTAGTCCTCATAGGAGGTATTCGTTGTATTTTCAATTTTGTATAGAAACACGTATTTATATACACCATATATCTAGAATATTTTTATAATAATATACTGTTGTTTATGTATGAAAACATTTTAATCTTTCCGACTAAAAAGGTAAAGGCTGAACTATCGGTTTGATTTACTCGACACGTGATAAATCATAATACCGTTATACCATGGGTCATCGTGTTCTTATAAATCCATATTTTATATTATACATATTATGGAATATATATGTAGGAAGTGCAGTTAGACACGCTTCAAAAACAGTTACAATTATAATATTATATATATATATATATATATATACTGTAATTTGTAACATAGAACTTGAATGCTATCATTGCTATCTGTGTAAAACAGATTGGTACATTTACAGTATATATACAATGATATATTGTAGGTGTAATAAATTATTTAACGTGTTAAAACTTGATGAGAGGTGAAGTTAAAAAAAAGTTCTACCGAACTTTTCAGTGTGGACAATAAATAAAGATGGCATTTTAAAAAAAAAAAACCCGGAATAAAACAACCAATCGCTGCCGACTCATTTTAAATTCAATTTCCAAATTATCGATTAAATCCGTTACACTACTCGACGAACCGTGAATAATATTATTTGAGATACAGAATTCATATTCAATCTTCTTATTACGTATATTTCTCTTCAGCAAGTCTTTTAGGTGTAGGTATATGATTTCCAAATCAGCTATAACTCTCCAATATCTAATGCGAGTTAGCTTTGTACATTTACACAATGTTAACTACGGTTAACTGTAGTTTACCCAACTGCGGTTCAATTTGGAAACAATAGAATCTTCACTCAATCGACTATAATATATATTATTAGTGGAATGAGTAAAAATTCTATTGTTATCCTGTGTATCATATTCTATGTATATTATATTTGTTATTCTATACCTTTGGGGTGATCTATATGTACAATAACATCTGAACTACCTATTACGAATGTTAAGAGCTAGGGTATATAATATAGTGTAAACTGTCAACACATTTTGGGGTGATGGAAATAAACAAAACGAGAAATGAGTAAAATAACATTTCAACCGAAAATGTCGGTAAATATAAAGGACACTAATAGCGCAAAAAACCTCGTTTGTAAAGAAAATATTTTTATAAAAATACCAATGTTCGAATAATCTATATTTTTTTTGCTTTCGTTAGGATGAAATAAAACAAACTTTACTCCGTTTCGTTCAATAACTATAAGTGCTATCTAGGAAAATGGATATTCCATTACTTGTGTTCGATTTGTATTATATTTTTTAAAGAAATGTGTTGATGTGTAAGTATTTTTATTGATTGTATCTTCTGTAGTGTCTTATGGTTCCTTCTATATTAGTACCTATGTTTCACGATAACTTAAAAATATTTCTTAAATCAAAAATTTTGTCAAAATAATTTTGAAAGAAAGAAAATGGTATCGAATTCAGATGATTGGATAATAACAATATGATAAATATACATTTTATATACTGTACTAGGTACGATTTACAATGAACAATGTAATATAACAATATAAGAAATAATAATTAGGTAATAGAGTTTTCGAAATCATAACTACAAAGGGAACAATTATAAATATATTTATATGAATTCCAAAAAACTTATTAGATTCAAAATTCAATATAAAATATATCAGTTGTATTATAATGAAATTTTTTTATATTTGTTCTTAAATTCATATTCTATAAACATATATTTTTATTTTTATTCGTATATAGAGATACTACAACACCAATTTCAATTATAAATCGACTATTGTTACTAAATGTAAGTTTATTTTTTTATTTATCTACTAACTCTGTCTATAATATAATAGTAAAAATAAAAAGGAAGAACATTCTTGATATTATAAAATTAAAAATATAAGTTAAATTATAAACACTTAGGTCTTAGGTATGTTTTTATGAAAGAATAAAAATAATTTATTTAATAATAGTATCACATTTTTAAAAGACAAGTTTAATACAGATTTTGTTTACAGATAATGTAATTATATAGTTTTAACATTTTGAAGAATAAGTTAGTTAAGCAAAATTCTCTGAAATATGAGTGTAAAATTAAATGAGTTTGTTAAGATTATTACAAAAAAGAAGTTTCAGGTATGAAAAAGGCTAAAATTCTGTACGAAGTCGGTTGAGTTTTTCCTTCTTTCTCATTATAAATATAGACTTTTCCTAACGTCTTTCTAGAGTATTTTTTTTTTTTTTTTGTTTACTTCACAAGGATATTTTACTTAAAACTGTAAAAAAGAGCAACATTTATTTAATATATATTTTTATATTTTATCTAAAAAAGTTTTTTTCATTGTACCTACGTCTAACGTTAAAATACGAATTTAGCACTTGTATGTTCATTTATGTGTAATTAAAAATATGAACCCTTTTATAATAAATGTTCTTTTTTGTCATTATTTCTTTCAAATTAAAGTATGGTTTCGAGTAGGCATCTGAACCTAACATTCATTTTAATCTTTTTTGTTTATTTTTATCCATGCGATTCTGAAGATAATTTTTGTATTGTTTGAATATTCAAAAAATATTTCCACACTGATTAATAAAATGTAATGAACACAAAATAAACAATTCAAACATTTTTTTTGTTTACTTAAAAAGTATTATTTATCTACTTAATTTTAAACAAATGATAAGATTTAAGAAATATTGTTTACAATTAAAGTAATTGCATTTAAACTTTATAAAATGTAAAGTCTTTGTTATAATGTTTATCTTTATCGGTATAGTTGTATACTTACATAAATTTTAATCATTTAAAATACTGTTAATGAGACTAATTTTTTCATAAAAAGTTTATTTAAAATGTGTATATATTTTCAAAACAAATTTTTATTATAATAATTATTAAAGTCGTTTATTTTACTTTAAATATTCAGTAGGTGAGTATAATGTTTTCGAAAAATATTGGATTTATTATATTATTAATATTTAATTATAATATATATTTTTAGCATATTATATCAACTTATACAACTCAAAATTTGATAACATCTTTCTGTAAATACCGTAAAATAGTAAAAACAGATTTATAGCGTAAATTGATAATATCTTAAAATTAATTTAAAATTTCATTTCTTATAATAAAATTAATGATAATATAATACATGAAATTTGTACCTAAATTCTCACAATTAACGTTTTTAAAATATTACAAAATCATTAACAACACTATTTATTGTTTAAACAAGTAATTTCGTCCAAATTTAAATTTTAAATACTTATAAAAAAAATCATTGATTGTATACATTATTTAGATTCTATAATTCCAGTATTAACTACTTATAATAAATCATCTATTATATTTTCTAAATTTAGTTTTATAATGAAAAGATTTTATAAAATAAGTTTGCAGTTTGTTAATATTTTGACATTTTTGTCAAAATTCTAACTTCAAATACGTATAAAAAAATACTGTACCTATATATTTTCAATAATTTTATACTATTAAAGAAAAACTTATGTAGAATCATGCATTACATTTTCAAGAATTTTTATCCAGTGAATACATTTTTATTGACATTTATAAAAAAAAAATAAAAACAATTATATAAACAATAAATATTTTATGAAAATGTCAATTATGTACAACTATTCATTTTTAATTACGTAAAAAAAATCTTTTAGAAGTAACTATTGCTTTTAATGGGTAAATATCCAATGGCGTAAAAATTAGTACTTCAAAATTAATGTCACTTTTATACAGAAATTGTATGAATAGTTTATTTTACTATTAGTAATATAGTACCTATATTGAATTAAATTTAAAAATATCATTATATGCATAAAATAAAGTAATACACGTGTTAAATGGTTTCAAGTACACACGAACCATATTTTTAAATTAAAGTAGAATAACTAAATCCATTATTCTAGCTTAATTTAAATATTTAATTTCATCCAAATTTGAATTTAAAAAACCCATAAAACAAAATTGTATCAACTAGATTCTAGATTTATAGGTTTCTGAAAAACTACAAAAAAAGAACATTGCATATTTATTGTATTATAAAGACAAGACTTATTGCAATAAAAAATAATTTGCTGCGTTTAGAATTTAAAAAAAAAATTGTTATTATTTCGTATATTATACATTTTTTTTTTTTAATAAATAAATTATGTAGGTAGGTGAATATAAATATAATATAATATTATTATACTTACATACGTACTTAACTACATTAAATTAGTTATTAAAATCAGTATATATCTATGTGGAATATTTTAACCACCAATTACTTCACATAATTATATATATATATATATATATATACATAACACATATTGAAGATTCTCTTGTTGCACAATGGTCTTCGATTACGATTTTCACGTCAATAAAATGTGGTTTTCTACTATTACAGTTGTAATTTGAAATTGTCTTCAAGTCCTTTATATCACACATAATAATACTCGTATGTTGTATAATTAAATACCACATGAGTCAACTCCATCATCAATCTAATATTAACTTCTTCTTGATAGTCGTTTCGCATTATTCTTGTTAAAATATATTGAAGTATTAAATTTCTTTGTCTTCTAATTTTTTTGTATCGTATGTCTTTAAAATAACCAAAATATAACATTAAATACACTTTTATGTATAATTATATATTAAACTATACTTGAAGAAAGCATCAGAATAAAGAACAGAAGTATGAAGGAGAAAAAACACCATAATAAATATAATTTAATATAATAATATACGAGATGATCTTATTCAACTCTGTGGAGTACATCACGGTGGCATTAAAGGTCGCTTTCAGGTTCTTGATTACATCAAGGCAATTAGCAAGCCCACAAAAAACAAAACACAAAGGCAAAGACTGTGCATATAATATGTATATATATATATGAAATTTCCCTTTTTTTTTAGCACCCGTTACCGTGGATGAGGACGACCCCAGAGAGAAACTCTCTCTCAAAAATACTACTACCCGACCATCACCACAACGACACCAAATTTCATTACCACCCACCCACCTATCTATATGGTAGTCGTTGCCGAGAGCTCCGTGTAACTATATATATATAAACATTATATACACATAGTAAAGTTTGTGTGTATCTGTTTAGGGGAGCGGCTACAGCAGCGAGTGGAAGAGGGTTGAAAAGTGCAGATCGTGTGCGCGAGGGGTTCGAGTATAGGATATACGCAGCAGTTGGCTTGAGAGAGGTAGGAACTATGAACGAGAGGAGAAGAAGAAGGGAGGGAATAGGATGAGAAGGAGAAGAAGTATAGTGGTAGTATAAAGGGAGGAGGAAGTGGAGGAGGGGTAGAAGAAGAAGAAGTAATTTACGAGCTTTGCATAAATACGCGCGCGAGAAGGGTCAGATGATCGCAACGGCGGAGTGGTCGAGCGGCGCATTGTGCCGGTAGGAGGGTGTGCGACCGAGCGTTCGGGCGGTGCGTGGCGGCTGAGCCGGTAGCAGCGGTGGTTATAGCTGAGCAGGACGAAGTATGTAGTGGACGAAATACGGCAAAGACCGCGGCGTCGACGAGGGTTATTTGGCGGGGTGAAATTCGGAGGGATGATTTCAGAAGGGTCGCCGATCGCAGGAAGATGTGTACGGTGGGAGTCTGCGTATGACCCCTACGCATGGCCACCAGGCAGCGCACCGATCGAGAATCGTACCACCTCCACGCACGTCCTGCGTCCGAGAAAAGGGCGCGCCGCCGACTCGATCGATACAGCCCGACGAGCCGGGATCACCGAGCTACCCCGAAAAACCAACGCCCGACGTGCGATACTCCGGCGACAGACTCTAGGCAGACAACACCGCTGTTCACTCGCTTCATTCTGGTCAGCGGCAGCCAACGAGCTGGTCCTCTCTCGCACTGCTGTTGTCGCCACCAGTGATGATTCACTCGCCAAGCAGGACACTCCACTGCTGCTACTGTCCGGTCGTACTACGCGACTGTATGGTAAGCATGAACACTTTTTAAACTTTTTATTTTATTTCAATAATTTCAATAATATTTTTATTCGTTTATTCGTTTATTTTTTTTTTAATATACATTTACTAACTTAACTTTCTATTATATTTTCTTATGATAATATATTATATATAATATTGTACACTATTACTTATATAGTTTATTTTCTTGGAAATAATATATATTGCACATTATTACTTATATAGTATTTAAACGTCGAGAACAAAAATATTCTCAAAATTATTATTGTATTTTTATTTTCAATTTTTTAAACTTTTAACTTAATTATAAACGAATATTTCGCTTAATATATATATATATAATCTTACATACATAAAATAAAATTATTCAAATCAAATATAAAATATACTATCATAGAATTTAGATATTACATACACAATATTGTTATAATTTTACGAATCGGGTGCAGATGGTTATTATAATAATAGATATATGTATATATATATATAGTTATAATATACAAATATATATATTTATGTCTTAATACCCATGTACACACAAGCGAGGGTTTTATCATTTTATTTTATATTTTTTTTATTCGAATACTTATTATACTTAACGGAAACCGGGTGGCGGTTAATAAACGTATAAAACGTACGGATCGCGTGCGTTCACGGAGATTAGGCGCGTCGCGAGAGAAGGGCTGCAGTTAGGGCGGTCAGCGGCTTGGTCATGACAGATGGGTGGGTGGCGGGATCGTGTTGGGTGGTGGTAGGGAAGTACACTCGCCCGGCGCTGAGTAATTTGCATTCAGCGGCGCTCGTGCTCGACGCCGCCGCCGTCGACGCCAACGCCTCACAACACCTCCGTTCCTCATCATCGTTGAGTATTGATCGCGAACGCACAATTCACCCTTTTCGGTAGTGGAGGAGAGGAGTGCGGGGGCGTAGGGGTGTGTCGCGTATATAATATATTATACTTGCGCGCGTGTCGTGTTTTTTGTTTTTATTTCTCTATAAACGATTTATCGTTGCGAGAGAGAATAAGCGAGTGGTAATTGTCGTCATCGTTGTCGTTGTCGTTACGTGAAAGAGAAAAATAAAATAATAATACGAGAAAACGAGATTAAAAAAAAAAAAATCGCGGACCCTTCTGCATGTACGCGGCGACCCTTTTTATTTTGCGTGTGTAATGCAGGGTGAAGGGAGAGAGTTCGTTGACACATCGCGGTCATGTGTAAAAAGGGGACGTTGTCGATGACTAACGCGATGAAATCACGGACAGACAGCACATAGCTGTTTTGCGAATACTATCCGCGTGCACACAATATATACACACACACATATATATATATAAAGCCGTTGCTTTTTTACTTTTTTCCGAAATAGTGTCTATTTACTTTTAGTTAATTTTTTTTATTACGCCTTATCTTCCATATGATGTAGTCATCGTTTTGTGTTCTTACGTATTGTTTCAGAGTACCATTTGGTCGCGTGGTCACTGTACAGAGGGCCACCAAACTTCATCATCACACGGTGGTTTTGGAAACCGTCCGTCTTCGGTGTAGTGATGCTCTACATCTACCCTGTAGATCCGAATTTGTTTGAAAAACGGCGACAAATTCGGTTCTAGAGAGGTTTGTGTGGTGCATATTCCTTACGACCAGAATTTTTATCGTCCGTGTGTGGTGGCCCCGACGGCAGTTTAGTTGTTATAAATATATCATATTATATTATGCATTTTTACCTATCATTATTATTCATATATATTTATAAGAATTGTTCATCAACATAAAACAAATTATTTTGTGTACTTTTTATATGACTGAAATATACAAACAATTATTATAGCTGCACATATTTCAAGATTTAATCTCAAACATTTTAAGAAATTAACATTACCAATAAGTTGTTCTATGGTTTTTATTACGATAATGTTGTAAACTTGTAAATACTACGTACCTATAGGCAAAAATAATTTGAATTGTATTATTAAATTGTTATTTGTATGAATATTTGTTGTAAGAAATAATATGTTTAACATAAGGTTTTTGTAAAGTTATATTTGAATTTATATTTATTTTATTTAGTCTTTATTTATATTTTTTATGTTAATACAATTTTATACATCATAACATATGTTACTTTTATTTTTGGGTGCTTTTCATTAGGTGAGCAGTGACTAAATAATATATAACTTGCCACTTGATGAAAAATATCCTAAAATGGAAGTTAGTATTATTATACATTTAATTATTTACAGATTAAAATGCAATTTTTTAATCAGATAAATATGATTAATTATAAGGTTTTGTGAAGTGATAGTTGTATTTATTGATATCCTATTCATTATTTACTAATTTACTTATATTTGATATTAGTAGAATTAGATTTCATACCATAATATGTTACTTTTATTTTTGGGTGCTTTTTATCTAGTTAGCAATAACTAAAAAAATACTTGCAACTTGATGAAAAATATCCTAAAATGAAAGTTATTATTATAGGTACCTATATGAATTATATTTTAAATAAACTATTCGTTATAACTTATAAAAACAAATCATATTTTAAAAATATAATTTTTTAAATAAGATAAATATGATTAATCATAAGGTTTTTATGCGATTTTTGAATTTATTTTTATCATATTTAGTATTTACTTATTTAAAATTTGACTCTGATTTACCTACTCTTTTTAGAAACTCACTTTTAGAACATGAATTATTAAACTAAAAAGACATTCATACATGAAAAATTGTATTTAAAGTATCCGACAAATATTCAATTTGCTAGTAAAGTGATTTAAAATTTACTTAAATACTTTATTAAATGGTTTTTCTCGGATGTATTGAATATATTTGATGTAGATGATTCTAACTGCACCTCTAGTCACTGATGACTGACATCAAATACATAATACTTATCACTTATCATACATGCATACTAATGACTATTCTATTATCATACTAACGCAAAAAATTAAGATATGTATATAAATACGATATATTTAATTTTAAATTATAAAAACGCCCACATAATATAATTTATATGTAAAACCATTAAAAGTAGTAATATTAATATACAAGGTGATTCATTAAGCATACTCACCTTTAATTTTTCATCTCATATTAAAAAGTCCTAAAAATTCTGATTTTTGGAATTTTCAAGTACATATTTTTAACATAGAGACCATATTTTAAAATTTCGAGATATATTTTTAATGTACTGTAGGAGTTCCCTGTGGTGATACAAACATTTGTTGTTCAAATGACAACGCTCCTTTTTTACTGAATATTATTTAGTGAATAATTTTTTTTTTTTTTAATATTGCTGTACCTAATTTAAAATTTGAAGAATTATTAAGTTTTTATTTAAAAAAAATTAAGACATATAGTGTAGTATTGTTTGGCCACAATCACTGATTAGCCGTTACTAGCTCTCGGGACAGTCACTGTCCTACATATAACAACATCACGAATTCCACAATCCTACCGTAATAAAAAACAAAAACCCATAGCTAATAATCATAATTGTCAAGATTTAAGTTCCAATATCAGATCTAGCATTTATAGCATTTATTATACTTGAACCATTTTTATGAATTATAAATATTGATTAGTTAATATGAATAAATTATTAATATATTCAAATACTATATCTCTATTTTTATTCCAAGCCCATTATGATGGACCTAATATTTGCTAAAATATTAACTGTATAAAAGAGAGGTGCTATATAACACTTCCTAAAAATAGAATAAAAAAATCTGATGAATTTTAAAATATGGCTTATGCTCTTTAAGTATGACGAATTACCGTAGATACTTGAAATTTTCGCCAAATGTTTATATTAGCATTTTCTATTCACGATACAATTATTAAAATACTTTGAATCTTATTGTGCTACATTTGACTTTATCGTACTCAGATTCCTTTTTTACATTCAAAGTGGTTTCTGAAAAATTTTATATACACTGCAAAACTCGTTGCCGGAATTTCAAACCCATCATGCAGCCGTGCAGGTTAACATTTTTACATAAACATTAAACACATAATATTGTAAACGAGTAGGTATACACGTACACTTGTCAATACATGTAGGTAGGGAAAATACTCGTAAACAAAATGTATATAATAATATCATTATAATTTATATTATATTCTAACCACTTCTATAAACCAACCGCATTAGATATTATTGTCTTCGAAGTAACAGAGAATCGTAATGATAATGTATTAATATATAATATGGACGATATTAAACTTGATAATGATAAATAATAGGTATAATAATGATGACAAACACGCCACTCAAGTGGGGTTAACAGCAAATACTACAACATTTTTTTTTGTGTGGGACATTGCAAGTATATACTTAAATGTACAAATATTTATCTTTTACCTGTATAATGTGTTAATACCGCGTATAACCTTCCTTGTTTTTCACTATACTAACAAACTACAGTGATTTTACTGATTAATGATTACTGATTATAGGCCTTATTTAGGGGTGCAGCGAGGTGATATAAAACAATAATATATCAAACGATGGATTAAAAACGTTTTAGTAATACTGAGTAATAAATAAATACTGTATAATCTCAGCGAAGTTATAAATTCATAAATCCTTTGAATCTTTCCATAATAGAGTATGTTATGATAATATTGATATAGGTATTATGTTATGCGTTGCTGTGGTCAAAATCGTGGCTATATAATAATAAATAATTTCCCAACGACGTACATTTATTGTGTTTTACATTAGCCATGATAGAATACATATTATAATTTATATAAATTACAAATACTAGAATACCTTTAGGTACCAATGTGATTATTGTAGAATATTAGAATTACATCGGTGAAATTATTATACTCATCGTGTATTATAAGTTGTAAATTGTATTGTATAATATTATGCATATTATAATATAGGAGTTTCTGGTTAAAACTATATGTTTTCCTACATAAATATTAAATAAAGACATATACCTACTTCTATATATAATATATAAATATGTATTACAGTCACGCATAATATTACACAAATGCTAATCGATTTTAAACCCTGCGTGATTTACTAATGAGTATTCTATGATTCTATGATAGTGACATAGTGAATACCGAATTAGTGCACAATATAATGAGGGTAACTATATAAAAATATGCTGCTATATAAACACATGATTATAAAATACACCAAAGGCGTGCAATTTAGCCATTTAGATGATTTTAACAAAATACTTTAGTTAGATTTACTAATAAATTTAGTACTTAGATTCAAGAATAACGCAAATCGAAAAATATTATTCTGTCAGTAACCTGTTTTGTATGAAAATTCGATGTCTGCAATTTGGTCTTCAGGTTCAATCAGGAACTTTCCACACAATACAATTATTTCATATTATAATTACCTACATTAACAACTAGTTTATTATTAACGATACTTGTGCTAGCACCGAGAACATCTACTACGAGTATAAATGCATTACTTTTAAAACGTATTCAATTGTACCTACAAATATTATAATTTTTTTTTTATTTTTACTTTCACAATATTCAACCTATTACGTAGATAATTGAAAATAGATGAAATTTATATTAGTGTGGTTTTAAATGTATTATTAATAATTATTTAAAATATATAAACCAAACGTATCTTTTTTATTAACATAAAAACCTCTTGCACAAGTGCAAAAATCCACAACTACAGAAAATGTATCTATAAAGAATAATTGGATAAATAATATCGTAATAAGGTTCCCCCAACCACGTAACAATACGTTTGTTAAAATTTTTATATTATTTTTTAAATAATTGTTTGGTAACCTTGGTTACCAAAAGTTTGACCATTTTTGCATTGTTTTGCGTATAGGATATTATGCAGGGTGTGCGCTGGCATATACTGAACAGACTGAAGGCTTGAGGGCAGAAGCTTTTATTTTGATGAGCATATGACTAAAGTCCCAAAATAACACCTTTTGAAAGTATAAAAAATAAAAAATATGTATTAAATAACTTCCATTACAAATGTTACTTTTTTGTTAAATAATCCTGTTATACCCTGTATATAAGTATGATTGATATTAAATAATTCATTTATTTTTTAAAATTTTTATATCATTCATTGATATACTTAAGAGACAAGAATCATGCAATTAATAATTATATACTTTTTAATAAACATGCCTTTTTAAAAATCTATTTTTATTTTTCAACACGAAAAAAATGTTTTAAATAAGAAGTAGAAATAATAATTATGGTAATCATAAATATTTTTAAAACAATAGTATGAACATTTATTTAGAGACTTATTTTATATTTTTAAGGACATTTTATCAGTTGTATACTCTGTGAACAAATGAGGCACATGCTTATGATTTTTTGCTCAAAATCGTTTTTCATTGTAAACAATGATTTATTGAATTCAAATTTAACCATTATAGTACCTATTCAACATCAAATTCAATACCTTTTGTACAGTAGAGCATTTACCTGCTTGACGCCTTTTTTATTGTTATCTTCTGTTAAGTTTCTTTTCTCAATTTTGAATCACAACATACATTTTTCATTTCATATTTCAAAATAGAATATTTTTTGGAGGCATAAAAGTATTAATACACAATAATCGAAAACTTACTAAAGTATAAGTATTTATAGTTAATAAGTATATACAAATAGTTTACAGAACACACTCCAGTGCCTTTCCATTTCACTTGTCACTCATATAAACTTATGTAAATTACTCATATAAATAAACACTTATAAAGTTAAATATAATTAATACCTACTAATCATTTGAAATTTGTTTTTTATTTATAATACATTTTTGAAAAATATTCTACTTTTGAATATGAAATTAAAAATGTGCTCTGACATTCAAAAAATTAAACACGTTAGAAAAAAACGCTTGCCAAGTCAAAGATCAGCATGTAAACTTTCTTGATTTTCAATTTTTATAAATTTATTAATTGTTGCAATATGTATGTATAATGTATTTTGTTTTCATTTTCATTTAATGAGATAGATTTCCGAAACCGCGGAAAGCGGATTTTGTTGTTTGGGGTATTGTTAGATTCACATTGGCTAGGATAAGTGCAGTGAAGATTTTCAGAACTTTATCTTTTATAGTTAATTCACTATAGAGCTTCAAAAAAAGTTAAAACACATTTTATTGGGTGTTTTTACTTTCTTTTATATTTTTCAGCTTTATAGCTTTATAGTGAATTAACGATTGAAGATAAAGTTTTGAAAACTTTTACTACACTTCTCCTAGCTAATGTGAAACTAACAAGACCCCAAATAACAAAATCCGTCCTCCAGTTTCGGTAATCTACCACACTAAATGAAAATCTAGAAAAAAATAACTATTTTTTGACTATGAAACTTATATAAATTTTTTTTGAAAATTTTTAACCTCACATTTTGTTTTTACATGATAATCCCTTTTTAATGAGCTATCAACCAACTTTTCAGCTATAATAGCTTTGGAGAAAAGTTAAAAAATATAAATTTTGGGACTGTTTACGCCGACGTTTTTGTTGATTCAAATAGTTATACCGCTTGGGTATATCATATCGGATCTCTCTCTTTATACATTATTTTATGTTAAAGCTAGCTTAATTATCCACCTACGCATTACAACAGACTTACATGTTTATCATTTTCCTATTTAACACAAATTTTTGAAGTTTCAAAAATTCAGACTTTTTTCATTTTAATTACCATACTTATTTGATTAAAATCAAGAAAGTAAGAGTAAATTACTATTGGTAATAATAAAAAATATATTATTTTTAATATCTGTTCAAAAAAAATTTCCAAACTCCAATGGTTTTAAACATAATTTATTTAGTATTTACCTTTAAAATAATCACCCTGTATTAGGTATAATCCAATAAGCGCGTGAGTGCTGCCCGTGTTTGTATGTGTTGTAAAATATAAATGATTATAAGAATAGATACGACTCAGCTGTATCACCACGCGTGCTGATGTACACGCACGCGAGCGTAGGTGGCCTATAGGTACAAGTCACCGTCAGACTTTCGTCGCGGTGTTATTTTCCGGTGCAGCTGTCAGGTCGGTGCGGCCGTGCGTGTACTACCGGTGTACGAGTACGATCGACCGATACATAGTCGCCAAGGTATATCATAATTATATAGGTACATTAAAATAAAATAATGCAAAATATGTAAATTGCAACGGATCTTAGACCTATAGGACCTATGGTTCTTATAATATGTATATGTACCTTAAAATTCTAAAAAATTAATTTTTGAATAATTTATGGAAAAATTGTAGGGGGGACATTCTTAATGAATCATAGTAACATGAATTTTAAAAATTAAAAATTTATTAATTTCATTATTTTACATATTTTAATGCTCCATGCGTCGCTCAGCTAGAGTGAGCTAGCCTCAAGTTTTGAAGGTATCAATAACTTCGTCAACGTCTACATTGTATGCTAGTTTCTATTCTATGAACATAGTCAAAACTTCAAAATATTATCTAAACGCTCTTGCTAAATGGCACTTGTGCGTTTAGTTATTATTATGCTTAATTTCGAAAATGATCTTTTACATGAATAAGTCGTCACAAAAACAACTATGAAAGATTTTAAAGCTTTAAATAAATTACAAAATATAACTTCTCTACTGGCTCCAGACTTGGTTAACCAATTCATCTACTTTTTACAATTCGTTTTATTACTTTCTGATTAGTGTGTTGATAATCTAAAAAGGCAAATCTCAATTTTCAAATAATAAGCAGTACATATCATCTTGATCATGTAACATTTTGGTGCGAATAACCCTATCACAGGCCATAATCGAAGACAAACACTAAACATAAAAAATTGGGTAACTTGTATAATCTTTCAGTGGTATTTATTATTTACCGAGAATAGTTATATTGGTAAAATAGTAACGATTTGAACTATTAGGTTAAGATTCCTAATCACACTTTTGACACATTTTTAGATATATTATAAAATGTATGAAATATTTTAATTTAGCAATTTTTATGGGAACACTAACAGGAATAAGAGAGACAGTTGCATACTCTGCCATTCACCCATCATAGTATTACATATTATGATATGGATAGAACAAAATCATATAACCATATACGAATAGGATATTATTATATTTTATTAGGTACGGAAATTCTGAAATATATTTCATAGTGTACAATAATATTATAACCTATGTCGATTTTACTTCCGGGCGATGGTATTATTTGGTAGTTCGAAGATACTATAAGTACGATAATATAAAATAAAATAATAAATAATAATATATCTCTTATACCAATGCGGGGAATAAATAGGTAAAATAATATTTTTTTGTTGAAAATCGACCGGTGTCCAAACGTCTCAGCGACATCTGCGACATAGTTATACGACTAAACTCGTTATGCGTTTCAGTACTAGAGAGCGCTGTAGATACTACCATTTTGAAATATCAGTTTGATATAATATTATTGATCATAACAAATTTAATATTATATTAGTATTGATTTAATATAATGCGTGTTTTTTCTGATAATCGCCTTCTTTGGGATGACAATAAAAAAGATTCGTCGTTCAATTTTGGAGATAGCTCCTGATATTAAATTGAATCTAATTGATATCTTGAGTAGATCAAACATTTTTTTTAATATCGGAAAGATTAAAAACAAAAAATAAAGAAAAACATGAAATTTTATGTTAAACCGGTTTTTGATAAAATGTTTTCTTTTTTGTTAGAATTCAAAAACGAATATTATTATAGTAGGTATAATAATATTTTTCAATTTATGATATAAATTCAAATATTTTGACTTTCTTCAAGCCATTTATAGACAAATCTGAATTGTTGTTTTTTTTTTTATAAATGCTAATATAAAACTTACGAATTGGTTAAAAAAGCTTGAAATTGTAATATAAGGTCGTAATAAGTTTTGTAACCTAATATATTCAAAAATGTTCTATCACAAAGTCAATTTTTTTTTGTTTAAAGTTTTTACAACATTTGATATTCATTCATAAAAAAATTATTGTCCTTAAACATTTTTATTATTATTTTATTTTATTTTATTTTTTTGTAATCAAAAACCATAGATAACTACTTGAAATTCCCATCAAATGTTTATGTTATCATTTTCTATAAATGGTAAATTGGTAAGAATCAAGACAGAATAAGATAATTATTATTTGTTCTTGATCAAGTAGACAAGAACAACAGGAGCGTTATAAATAAAATGAATTATATAGATTTATAATGTTTAATTGTGGTAACGTGCGACGTTCACATGACAATTACTATGACAACTAAGAATGCCAAATCTTAATATTATACATAGCATCGAGTGGTACTGCGCTTATTGTCGTGGCTGGCTATCTTTATATCAATGTAAGACACGCGTTGTCTGAGTGATTTGGACAGCCGAGAAAAAATATTACACAATAATATGTTTTTATTCTGGTGATAAATAAATAGTTACAAACATATTCTGCAATAATACCCATAATTTTCAAAATATTTTGATACTATTTTTAAATTATTTAAAACTTTTGACATTTTTGATTTTTATAAATATTATATAATAAAAAACTAATAAAAAAGTAAAAATGATTGAAAATTTAACACAACATTCCTAAATTGTTTATTTTTCAATCAAAAATATCAATGAATGTAGAGTAACAATATTTTTTTTATTAGCATTAAATTTAAAATTTTGACAAAATTCATGAAAATTTCGAAAAATAAAAATTATTTTTTAGTAAGAAATTCATAAAAAAATCTGTTTATACCTAAGATTTTCAAATTTAATACAAGGTTAATGTTGTATATTTATGTTAATTTTTTTTTATAAATTAATAACATTATACGTGGGACTTCCCTAAAATTTATTACGTAAATTATATTATTATGCATAGTACTATATCGTCTATATCTACATGGCTACGCAAAGACATTCTATTAAATATTATTTATACAATAAATCTATTTTTATTCTTTTATGTTATTTTTGCAGAAAGATGTTATTACATTTTTAGTTGTATAAGTTCATATAATATGGTATATAATTACATTTATTATCAAAATTAAATACTAATAAAATAATAGATACATGCATCTACATTATATTCAATATTGCAATATTTTCGGAAATATGATATCAAATTACCGTAATATTAAAAGTTTTTAATAACTGTAATAGCTATATCAAAAAACCATCATGAAAAATACACCTATAGTGCGATATGGCCGACAGATAGTCCTTGCTTAAATTCCTTTTTGAGCACAATGATATTATAACATTGAATTAAAATTTAACAACCTATAACAGTGATCTGCTTAACCCATAATGTGCAGCAAAGCGTTAACCAAGTGCTAACCCTTTTTAATTTTTATCATATAATTATAATTATTTTAATTTTAAAAATGTCAAAAATGTAAATTATTATTTCTATTTTTAATTGTATAGATATTTTTACAATATCTACTTATACATATTAACAATACTATTAACTATACATTACTAACACCACATCATGCGGTAAAACTTTTTCTTATTTACGCTGACTCAAAATATACCCAATATGCGCTATCAAGTTCATTGGAAAAGAACGCTTGTATTCAATAACGCTTTCCTGTAAAATAAAAAAAAATGTATTAAACCTCACAAATAAGATCATAGACGAGCTTTATGTTACTTCGTCAGTTCGTGGTCGTCAAGTGTGTCTAATTTTGTAATAAGCTGTTGTTCAAATTTAGTTTTTAAATTTAATATTTTTAATGTTATTAATTGATATAGCAGGTATGTTAGCGAAGAGATAAAATTCTCCGAGAAAATTAATTTATATTCTTACATAAACAGGTTCCACATTTATTGAAATCACACCTATAATATTATATTTATACATAGGAGGTATTCGATGTTTTTATTATTCAGTGATATTAACGATTTAAATAATTAGTTATAATAATGGTTAATATAGATGACCATAGTTGAATTAACTATAAGTAGTCTATGTCACGTGATGAGTTTACTACAAGCATGAAGTAGAGCATAGAGCTAAATGTATTTTACCAAGATGACGTATTGGTATGTGTGAAAGTATAGTATATTTAAAGGCGATTTATTAAACTACGTATTTTTTTTAATTTTATGAGTATGACTATTGACTAGTATGGGCCATAATAGGGCTGCTGAGTCTTTAGCTCTTTCTTAGGAAATTTGCTCAGCATTACAACATTTTCCAACCTAACGAAGAAAAACAAAATTACAGAAAAACAAAAATCGAAAACCAGTTTTTGACAAAATACATTTTATTTATTCGTTATATAAAGGTTAGATGGTAATTCTGAATTCATGTATAATTGTAGCCACAGAAACTTAATTAATTTAGTATTTTAAAGAAAATATAATTTTTATTTTTTAACCTAATTTCTACAGTTGGTTTTCGCTAACTTGTATAACTATTAAACTTTAAACTATGTTTCAATAGATCCCTTCTATTCATTTAGTATGATATACAAAGTTAATTATACATCTTATTTACACCTTATATAATATGTTAATTTCTTAACTAATAACATTAACACCAGTCAGCTTCCTTTAATTCCTATAATATGTTTAATTGTTGATTTTTAACTTATTAGTTGGACGTCTTTTTAGTTACTTAAATAAGTAATGCACCTATTTTAACTTATTATGAGATATTCTAGAAGTATATATACACTTAACATTATATTAAATACACCAGTATTTATTTTTATTTTTAACAATCCGGCTAGTTATCTAAGATTTTAGTGTATCGTTTTTTAGTTTTAGTTAAAAAATTTCAAATAGCTATAGTAATAATTTTCATTAACAATATATACATATTTTTAATACCATATAATGGTTTACATATACATTTAAAAATAGTTTAAAGTTTTAAGTGTCTATAATACGTATATATTTATGCATAATGCCATACTACGTAGTACGTATATTTTAATAGTATATTAATATTATCTATATTTTTAAAATTATATAATAATAAATAATAATTATAAACTAAATTGTTTATTAGTGCCTTATTTTACTTTGCGTAATAATGCATAATAAAATACATTATTTTATAATATACAAAACACATACACATATACATATATTGATTTTTGTCGAATATATCGTGTGTCTCAATTAATTAATATTAAAACATTGTAAGTCCAAGATCATATTTCTATTTACTAGTGGTAAGCTAGATAAGTAATAGCGTATAGGTATGCCTATAGCCAAAAATAAAAAATAAAAAGTTTACTATTTTAAATTACAGTTAGTAGTGCACTACTTGCACATTAAAATTACTACTATTTATTAATTCTTATTTGAGTATTCAGTTGAATATAATTCATCAGGTTTTTCGAAAGAAATGAAATTCATTTTTTATATTAGGCATTTTTTTTTACATAAGCGCTCTTATTTCAGATTGTCCTACCTATATTATAACCTAAATATTATTCTATTGTAGCGGTTGAAACATTGAAAGTGCTGTACTGAGCACTTATCGATATCTTTTAAAAGTATGTTATAAATACACTTGTATTTTATAAATACATTTTAAATTATAATTTTCATCAATAAAATGCTTTTTGTCTAATGTTTAACCAAAGTGTTATTTTAGCGCTTGCCCGTTTTAAAATATCACTGCATGCAGCATGCCACTACCATTTGCATTGATGAGTTGATGACATCGCGTGCTCGTAAAGTCATTTGTGTATAGCAGGTGATCGAATGCTATCTTTTTAGTGTAGTTGGTGATCTACAATTATTTTTTTGTGTTCATTATATATACCTATTATCGACATACACACATAGGGTTACACTTAGTCCAATAATTGAATGAGATGTGAGAAGTATTTCCTTGTCCCAAGAACGCAGCAATTCGAAGGTTAGATGACTAGAAATAACCACATAAAGTTTTACAAAATCATAACTATAATCATATGACAGTAAATAGTTTAAAAAAATTTGGCAATTCACAAACAGAAGCTAATAAAACTCAGACAATAGAATGTAATATAGTCATGTCTAAGAATGAAAATCTTCGAAGAATACATGGAATTATACATGAAATTCGTCATCATCTTATTAAGGCATGACGGTGGTCAATTAACTCCCAAGAGACTCAATAGAAGTTTTTAACAGATATTAAAAATATTTATTGTACTTAAACAATAAACACTTGTTGTTTTTAAATAACTGAATTATTTTCAATTTTAAATATGAAAATAAGGGATGAAATAAATGTATTTGTATGTAGATTATTAGTTTTAAATTCGCAGATTACTATAATAACCAAGGCACATAAATTATTTGCTACACGAATGTTCTCGTAGATATATATATATAATGCATAATATTAGTTTAATATAATCGTAATGTTAAAATTTATTTATATGTTTACCGTGTTTTGGAAAACTATAAAATCAACATGAATATTTTAATTTATAATAATTTTATGTTATCTACCTATAATTTATGCAATCGCTAAAGACATATAATATAGCCATATAGGTAATATATCAGGAGCGGATCCAGACCAAGATAACAGGTGGGGGGGCGATTTTTAAAGGGCACACATTAATTTTGATAAAGTATTTATTTAGGTACATACATGTTACTTTCCACAGTCTCGTACAGAACAAAAAAAATATTTTTTATAGTAAATAATAATAATAAAAAAATATATCACTATAATTTTGTTACTCTGGAAGTATAATTACATCAAAAACTAAAATCAGGGACTTAAACTATTTTTTTTTTTTTGAGAGAGAACGGGTTACATTGTCGTAATATTTACACCTAAAGTTATGGACGGTATGTATAATATACTTTATACAGTTTTTCACACGACACGACGAAGACGTACTTACTACTTTGTAAACAACATAGGCAACAACATTAATTAACGGAGAAACATATTTTTTCTTTATTTTTGTTCACCGCTTGCATGTCTTTAACATAACTATATAAAATTGTGACGATATAGGTCAACTTGACGCTTTTCCGTCCAGCTCGGCATCGCCATCTCTTAGATTAGCTATATATACATATATTTCGGACAGTGGTATAGGTTAGGTTAGTACATTATGCATTACAATTTATATACGTGTTTGTGTGTGCGTGTGTATGCGTATTATAAACTTAAATAATATAATTCGGACTTGTGCGCGCGACACACAAAAACTTTATGATGTATATACATATCTAGCGCGTATATACGCGTATAGTCACACGTTGCTCTCTCTAATACGCGCTCACGACGACGACCGTATTTTCTTATTCTTTATTTTTTTTTTCACTCGTCGGCCCTTCGTTTTTTGTATTTATTTATTTATTTTTTTATTATTACTATTATTATTATTATTCCGTTTGTAACGTTCGTGTTTGCCGCCGTTGTGTTTAACACCAAGCGCGCAATGTACGTGTGTGCGCGTATGCATACGTGTATGTATGTGTGTGTGTGTGTGTGTGTGTGTGTGTGTGTGTGTGTGTGTGCGAGCCTACCTACACACGTATATATCAAACGACAATCATTAATCTTTTCCAGACGCACAGAATTAACTGTCAAATGCACATCGCAAACACCGAATGTGTACCACCCCGCCGCACTTGCGCGCGGCCGGTCGCCCCACGAGCGCCCGTGCCCGTCTCGCCGCCGGGGCCGCCCCGCGCTACCCCTCCACCGGACGGCTATGATGCGAACGACGACGGCGACGGCGACGGCGACGACGACAACGACTATTACAATACGCACAAACACACACACGCGCGCGCGCACGTTAATATATTACGTTGTATACATGTGTATGTGTGTGTGTGTGTGTGTGTGTGTGTGTGCGCGCGCGCGTGTATAATATGTGTACGAGTTACACACACACACGTCCGTACACCATCGCCGCTGCCGCCATCACCGCATTACCCGTTTTACGCTCGTCCACACACTCGCGCGCGCTCACACACACACACGCGCGCACACGCACGTCACACAGTTGTAACGCCGCCGCGTGTGTATTTACATTATGTACGCATTGTAAATGTTTACGTGAGCGTAAATATAATATATCGGACGCGAATTATTTTATTTTTTTCGCATATACAACCCCAAACCGTTTTTGTTATTATATTATTATACATTCATGCCGTTGCGATATGCTCGTCGTATACTCTATACGTAGATATATTATAGACACGTAATGTTATACCTACATATAATAGGTATAGTATATACAGGAACGAATCCAGGAGGAGGAGGCATAGAGACATAAGCTCCCCATCCGTTTGAAAATTGTATATTTATTTATACCTATAATAAATAAACATAGTTCACACCTCTTAATGATGTAAAATGTAATTAAAATTGATATATTGATATCGAATATTATCCACAATGTTATACTTATAATCTATTATGTACTAAAATTAAAATTATACCTTTTTTGAAAAAAAAACCACTGAGCTCTTTTGGTTTCTAATAAGTTCCTCGATTTATATAGATTCGTACCTGAATATAAATATTGTATAAGTGATTCGTTGTTGTTGTTGTATGTACGTCATTATTGTTTATTATATTAGTATAAATGTATAATAATGTATTCCTTCGTTATCATTTTATAAATGATACAAAATAATATTTTATAATTTTGAACACTGCTGTAGGCTTGGCAGTGAATTGTCGGATTAATTTTTGATAAGGGGTAAAGATTAACATAAGGCATACTCTCCCCGTCTAATCACCCAAACTAGATTGTAAAGCTATTCGCAATATTAAAATTTATGATAATTGACACATACATAATAAATATTTTTGTTTGTATACATACTTTATAAATATACAATACATATTATATCACACGTATGTTGTACGCCATAAATATAATTTATTTACGTAGACTTTATTTTAAACAGCGGCAGTTAGCCACATTGTTTTTCAATAGCAATACAATAAATTCCATAATATTGTTTTAGTAAAAAATAATATAATAGTACTTACCTATATATTAAAATTCAATTTTATTAAATGCGTAGTATAACATTATAATCGAATTAAATTGCCTAAATATAATATATTATGTAAAAGAACAATGTAAATTATTTTGTTTATAGACAAAGTAAATACTAATATACTACTTTTATCTTTTAATCAGAAACCTTGCTATGTTGAAACCTCGCCAAATATTGTTAAGGTCTTATAAATAAATAATAACCTTCAGGGGATTTATTCTAACGTCATATCTGTCTTAATATATCAAATACTGACTAGATAACATAATAATTGTTGGTCTATTATCATTGATTTACATACAACACTTATACTATGGATAATTAATTAAATTAAGTTAATAAATAACAAGAAAAATTGTTAAATATTAAGTTTATCAATACAAAATAAATAGTTAATTTATTTAAATTATTTATTTAATTGGTACATTATATTACGCATTATATAGTCATTTAGATTATATACAGGCAAATTATTTGAGAATATGTACATAATAATATTTAAAAGGTATGGATTTTTTAAATTTATAATACAAATCTAATGAATTTACTTGCATACCATATGTATGTAATATTAAAAATTAAAATATAAAATAATATTTTAACTTATGATTTAAAATGTAAATTATTTCATTACCATCATTGTATGCCCATGTAATTACATAGTATATAATAGGTATTATAGCCGTATAATAAACTATAAATATAAAAGTAATAACTATAAATTATATAATATTGTTAATATTATTAAATAGATTATTCAAATACCTAAGTTCTTATACATCAACTTAATTTTCATCAAAATTTGATGCTATATTAAACTCATTTTTTATTTTTAGGGAATATTCTCTATAGTTTATTTACATCATTCCCATGGTATATGTTTATATATTTATATGAGGATAAGATTAATGTTCATTCTCTGGTATGAGTTAAGTTTAAATGACATACATTATATATGTTAGTATTGTCACTTAATGCTTAATGGTATATTATAAACGAGTATAAACATAATAATACAGCATACAATATAATAACATTGAGACATTTTTTTCCACACTATAAATCTTAAAACGGATTAACGTAGTTTATAAAATATAAATCGATGTTTTAGTTCCGATTTACCGACATTCCCATTAAATTGCACAACAGGGAAATATTTTTCTTTTCTTCTCTTTAAGGTATACATATATACTGCAAATCGTATAACACATTTATAACGCAAAAATGACCCGGAATGAAAGGAAAAGTCCATTTAGAGACCAATGACCATTATTATATATACGTAATGTCGACCTACTACTGCGCCACACGTGGAATTCGCATATAAACAGTATTTTCCTATTGTATGTTATGACTATCGATGCAACGTAGTAACAAATCGTCGGTACCATATATATATTTTTTTTTGCCTTTTTTTCAGTAGATTTAAGACCCTAAATCATTGCACGTAGCTATTCACAATAATACGCGATGACACAATGAAGTCGGCCCACTGCCCGGGATACTGCATACTTTTGAGATGTTAAAAAGGTCACTTGAGGTAGTAACACCCATGGATATAATATATTACTATTATAAACTGCCAAATGCGGGGACACACAAGACGACTTAATGAAGGGATTTGCGAATCGTTTCTGTTTCCCTTCACGCCGCGTCCGCGGGGTTTTATGGGTTCGGGTTGTTTTGCAAATAGCCACGATGACAATGGATTGGACCTAAGGTTTTAAAGAAAAAAAAAGGCGATATTTCAAGCCAGGCGTCACATACGCTTTTTTCGTTTTATTTGTTATACAACTATGTACACGTCCTAATATTCCAAGTCCTAAACATTATTAACATGATTGATTATACTTATAAGGGTATTATTATTGATTTAAAAGGGATTACGACATAAAAAAAAACAAACGTTGCGAATTACATTGAATGAATTATGTCACGGAAGCTTATACAATAATATAACATATAATATATTATGTCACTTATATATATATATATATTTTTTTTATAAAAATAAAGAAGATATAATAATTTATTGTAATGTCACATGTTGATTGATATCTACTATTTATACAGAATATAGGTGATAATTTTATTTGTGTATACTAAAACGGATATATAGCTATATAGCTGATAATGACAAAATTCTAGATAATAAAATATGCTATATAAATATATATATTTGTTATAGTCCTTTATTGAGTATTAAAAATAAGTAGTACATGATGTAAAATGATGTAATATACTAAATATGATACCATATAATAATGCGGCGTATTAATGTGTATTCTAAAAATAATCTTTATGTCCTATGAATGTTAATTCTAGATAGTATCTATAGGCTGTCTATAATAAAATGTTGGTCATATTCAGGAATGAGTATAATTACTTGTCAATGGGAAGAGTAAATTTAAAGTAAAGAGTAAATTTAAAACCAAAAATTTAATCAGTAGTTATTTTTTAACAAATGTCTATAATTGTTTATAGATTACGTTTTTACTGTTTTCAGATTTTAAATATTTAAAACAAAAAATACTATATTATTATACATAATATTTAATTATTCTTCATATTCGTTGATAAAAAATCATATTGCTCAATACTTAACTTTCATTACCTAAGAGCTAATAACATGCAATTTTCGACTTGGTAGAATCATTTTATAGTTTTATCTGTTCTTGTACAATTAATAAATATATAGGTGTATATTGAAGTAATGAAATGGAAAAAACAATCCAAAATAATTATAGCTTTAATACAATATTGAATTTAATTTGATTCTTCAATAACGGGCAATTTTGGTTATAAGTAAGTGTTTTGATTAATCAGTAAAGTATGATAATTGTTTTTTTTAAAATAACCGTAGCTTAGGCTTACAACTACTCTTGTTGCCCTTTTTAACCTATAACAATGATAATAATTTCAAAAAAAAAAAAGTCAAAATAAACTTCATCTAAAAATGTTGTTTCACATATAATCTGGTACCTAATTAACTTACAATTAATACATAAACATGGTACATTTAGTACCTATTCAATTTTGTTTATACACTTAACACGTAGTTTTTCAATGTCTTACATTTTTCATTCACTGATTGACTTTGTTATTGTTAACTTTATGTAGTTAAATGTACGTACATCATACAGAAAAACACATATCATAATATTATTATTATATTTTAGTATCGTGGAAATAACGAATACAAATCTACACTATCGCATTAAATTATGTACATCACGCATTCATTATTACGAGTATTTCGATACATACATGGTACTGAAATACCATGTGATATAGAGAACAGTTAAATATATAAAATATTAGATTTTACATTACATAAATACACAACGTATGGAACACCATTCACAGTTTAGTGGAAAATAGTATAGGTACATATTCCACTGCGACGAACCATGAACGTATCTACTATTATAATTGCGTGCACATAACTATATATATATATCGGACATGCAAAAGTAGGGTTGAGGTAATCAATTTACCGTGATCCGGTGTTTACCGGTAGCTCAGCATATAATAATAATTACAATGACGGCGTAGGCGGTCAGTGTTGATGGGGTGTTTTCAGTGTACGCCCGCGAGTGTATAGCTTATGTTTGTGTTCGTGTATACACTATAGAGGCCTTAAATACATATATACATACAAAACGTACTAGTATTATATATATATATATATATATATATATATATATATTATAGACGAAAACACGATAACCATGTATGTGCATGGATTACGGTCTTTAGCCTTGTGTCCGTCCCTATCCCCTCCCGCTCACGACCATTGTATATATATATATATATATATATATATATATGTGTGTGTGTGGCGACTAACCCTTAATTAAATAGCACTCGGTGGCAAACTTTGCGGCTTTCAACCTTTCACGAGGGAATCTGACAAACTAGTCTTTTGCCGACGCCGTCTTTACTGAATTCGCTGCACCACGGACATTTTATAGAAATTACGCCTATATAAATAAACATTATTTATTATTTATTCACAAGACTCCGTGCAGTCTTAAAATTATTAAGTGTCCTTTATACCTGATTTATTTCATATTTAGGTAGATTCATGTGTAATAAACGAAGATAAAGTACCTAAAATATAGGCGATAACACCGCGTCTCAAATCGAAATAAGTAATGAACTACTATCTACTAAGTACTTACTCATGGGCACCGACTATAGGGGTGCTGCGGTGCTCGAGCACCTCATGAAATAAATAAATTATATAAATATTCACTACGTTAATATTATAAATGTATAGAAATAGAAATAGAAATGATCATTTTTATGTAATGCTTTGATAAATTTATTTTTCATTTTGCATATAAGTTAAATAATTTTGGGATTTTGAGCACCCCATGAAAATTAGAAAACCCGGCGCCCATGTACTTACTATAGGTACATATAAATTATAAATTATGATAAATTACTTTTATTCCAAGAAGCACAATATTATATAGCCACGTATTTTCAAAATTTTGAAAATTTCTTGCACCAATATTTTGCACATAGGTAATTAGCACGAATTTGCACGACTAAATTTAAAACTTGCATGATACTGTTTAATAAGATAACGAAACTAAGCTTTTGCAACGTTGCTTTAGTCAGGTCCACTCTAAAAAATATAATTATATCAATTATAAAGATATACCAATACTTAGGATAACATTAACTAGAATTTGCATGGCTAACGCCAAAACTCGCAAGATACTTATTATAAGGTAGAAAACGGTTTTTACTCGTATGATATGCAATTTTAACGCACCCTTTAATTTACAGGATAAGAAAAACTGTCGATAAAATCAAAAAGTGTTCTTTTTCAGTGTAGTAAGTAGACTCGATTACCAATTGATAAACATATGAACGTATTAGACCAATACTTCTACCAAGAAAATGTGTCTACTTAAATAAATATTTTAAAACCATCAAACCCTTCGATTTATTTAGAATAAAAAAATACTTAGCCACATATTAAATTATAAAGGTATCATCAAAAGGTTAGATTTTTTTAGAAGATACTTTCCAATGACATTAAATTATTTAAAGACCTATAAGTATACCAAAATAAATTTTCCCATTATAATAAGTTATTTAAACGTGATTTCACCATTCCAAATCAATGATACACATATTACTTTATTACTATATACCTATTATAAATTTAATTTCATACAGAACATGATTTGTATCCTATATTGCATAATTGTAGCCATTATAATAAATTATTAATAATTCAATATTTTATTTAAACATAATATCTTATATCACATTTTGTTTTTTAAATAACTATCAATAATATGATAAACATAGTGACATAAAATTATAGTTTTATTTTCACTAGACAAAAAATTAACACAGTTATAAAATAAATAGTATTTGTACAAATTACTTTAAAATCAAATATTTTATTATACAGTATCAAATTAGTATACAAATTGAGTGTCTAACCGAAGGATAAATATTACCTATAGAAATGTGTTAAACATCATTATGACACGAAGTTAAACATGACAAACGATTGTAATAAATCAAGTTATAATGATTTCATCGATACGTAACGATTGAGGAATAATGATATATAGAGGTACTCATAAGATAGTCAACAAAAGCATACAAAACATTTTTTAAGATCTGATAAGTAAATACCTACACATATACAATGTATTATGAATTATGCATTGCATTGCTATTGTATCGTACGGTCTGATGCTGTAAAATGGTCTTTAGTTATTCTCTATATGCATAATAAAGGATATTATGTCCAATATTTTAACACTAAGTATAATTAATTGAAATCTAATAACGAGAATATATACATAATATATTAGGTAACATATATTAAATATTTTAAGTATAAAGTATGCAGCACTAACTTACAATCTAGTTATTTTTCAGTAATTATACATTATAGTTATATAATTGAGCGAAAAAAATATGCTCATGTTATGTAAAAAAAATATGATTTATCCACAAATACAATAATGTAGTTTAAAATTCTATAAAATTATTTGGTATTTAAACTATCAATTTTATGTCAAATTATAGTACATGGTATGTATATATTTGACTTTACTTTCAAAAATTGATATTATTTGATTTATTATATGTAATATGCATGTATATGTGTATATGTGTATATATATATCATACGAGTACTGATAATATCACGGATAAAGTTTATATATATATCAACGTTTTTATTAAAAATATAAAATTAAATTTATAAACTAAAATGTTTTTTTTCTCTTATAACTAAAGGTTTTTACGAAAAACAAAAAACCATTTTAATATAATTTTTTAGTCTTAAAACTTTCCTTTCGGAATACCATTGTGACGTGGGCATATAATTTACAATGTTCCCTCGTCAATGTCATACTATAGTCGTTGAAGTGCATTTCCCACTAAATACATGAGCTAGTGTACATAAAATGTATTTCTTCGTATTATCTTAAAAAAACATCGTTCCATTATAATACATTTAAATCGAAATAAATGTTTCATTACTTTATTTTATTAGATACATTTACATCCAATTTATATATATTATAATACTATTGTATATTATTAAATATTCATAACGTAAAATATGCATAACGCTATAATAGAAGGAAGGTTTTTATTTCAAATATCTATTATTGGTTTTCAGCTTACCTATACTTTAGAGCTTAAACCAATTATGTTCGAGAAAAACGAGATATGTGGCTCATTATACAAGTTCTTGCAGATATATTGTGAAATCGATTTTATACGATGATAAGTTGTTGTCGAAGCGGTGCTCTATATAACCGAAATAAATATAGCGCCCGACGCGGTAGCGTGATAATTATGGTAACCACTAACTGGTAACCCGGTAGACAAAAAGCGCAGTTCGCATTAACGTAATAATTAGCAAGTTGCGGTTCATCTTATTAGGCAGGGGTCTCAAATTGTTTTTTACGATGAGCCAAATCTGAGACACATTTTTTCATCACGGGCCAACATTTTTTGAAGAATAAAGAATAATAAAATTAAAGAATAGATGTGGATAAGATTCAATATTACATAACTACTATATTGCAGTGTACTTGTGCAGTTAGAAAAACCTTTCGATTATAAGTTCGGAATCGATCGTCTGACCAACGCGTAACTGCGTGAGTACACTGTAAGTCAGATAAGTATGATCGATAGGTTATTCTATTATTTGCTAGTATATACGTGTGACTACAATAAGTTGCTATACGAATAACACTAAATTAAAAACAATTAAAACTAATATATTATTTTTAAAACATAAATTAACTTGGCGTATCGAATCCTAAACTATAAGGTATACATATAACACAATGTTGGCGTATATACGATTTTGTTTTAAAAGGATAGATATGTATTTATACATACGTAACGTTATTAACACAAAATTATATACATTATATAATACCTTGTAATAATTATCAATATATAAATAATACAAAATCCAACTTTCTGATTTTTAACTATATTAATTCATCCAGTGCCGGCGCTAGGGGAGGACAATGGGACAAATGTCCAGGGCCCCGCTCTTGTTATAGGGCACCGCGATTTTTAAATTACC
Organism: Rhopalosiphum maidis; assembly: GCF_003676215.2. Lineage (NCBI taxonomy): Eukaryota > Metazoa > Arthropoda > Insecta > Hemiptera > Aphididae > Rhopalosiphum > Rhopalosiphum maidis. The sequence goes on from NC_040878.1 coordinate 16,863,879, forward strand.
TAATATATAGTGTAACCTTGTCCTTTTAGCGATGTACCTATACGTACAATTGTATATTGATATGGAACAATTGCAGTTGATCACGCCATTTTTTTTTATTTTTTTATTTTTTAGATACATAATAAGTATTTCAAAAATTTAAGAAAATTGGTGCAAAAAAAATTAGGACAAATAATTATTTTAGATGTTTATATTATCCTTTTCCGAAGTTTATGATTTTACGTTTTTACAAATGCGGTCAACCCTGTACTTTACTGTTACACACCGCGTCTATAACGAATTTTTCAATTTTTTGTAAACGAATCACAATTAATTTTATAATAAATATTAATTTTACAAAAACATGTTGAAAAAAATAGTAGACGTGATCTGTATGTTTTCTTAACGTAGCACTTAATCAGATCGCATATATCTAATCATAAAGATACGATCGAAGAAGATACTAACCGGAAATGACAATGTTTGAAAATATATACGCACAGGCACAAGACTCGTTCCACTGAAATTTTTCACCATAGCATCACCGCATTATTAAGTATTGATATTCTATACACGAACTCCCGGACGCGTGAGGTAAAAAATGTTTAATCAAGATACGAATGCTACGATGAACGTAAAGAAAAGTTCTGACGATGACTGCATTTTTCTCAGAATGATTAACGAAGACGAAATTCATTTCGGTATACACTCGTAAACAATAAACCACTTGGCACTTACAATTCGCACCGAGGTCATCGAATTTATACCGTGGTAACCACCATCTGAATTATAAAATTATATGGACCACATTTTTTTGACAAGTACTCCACGACATATAATTGAATGAAGACTGACACACGGCATAAGTATTTTTATATTATCTTGATTCTTGATTACATAGTCATTATCTATAAGACTATAAATACAATTCAAATATTTAACTTTAGCACTTAAATACTTCTTATATTATAAAACCGTATCAACTGTATATGACCGTATGCCATTCAATATTAACATTAATATATTAAAATGATAACATTTATAACGGGTACAATAAATACACGAATTTTAATTGTACTATCTACGAGATTCTACGATTGTTTTTTTCAGAATTATAACCAAAAAATCGTTTTTCGTAAGTAAGTACATATCTATATTCCTGTTTTCTAGTGATGTTTGTAATTTTTCACAATCGAGAAAATTAGGTGGTCATGGAAAATTCTACCTGTAACCACCCTTGATGATGATTGGAACAAATGTACTACTCTAAAATGTTAAAACAGATGTAAAAAAAACTCATATCATAATTGTAAAACTACGATTGATACTCATTAAATAATAAATAAAATATGTTTTAATATTTTTTTATATTATTTTTTATGAAATTGTAATAATGCTTCTTTTTTCTTTTCTTTTTTGAGCGAAGTAAATGTAATTTATCTTTATATTTACTATTTAAGCGTTTATAATTTTTAAATAAGAACAATCACTTTGTATCTTTTTTGTAGTGAATGCTTTTTGAGGAAATAAAATGTTTAATTTAAAGTTTTTATAGATTATAAATTTACCAAAATCCACAAATAGTAATTGAAGTTTTTTTTTCATTGACTTGGTATAAAACCATTAGTTTTAACAATTACAAAAAAATAAGTATTCTGTACGTATAGATAGGTGTATGTAATACCTACAGTAAATTAATCATAACCTAGATTATTGTAGAATATCTTATTATTTGCTATATCATTATTGGCATTACTTCATTGGAATTATCTACTTAGTACACCTTTTAGCGATAAATTATTATTTTATGTATATGCAACAGTTTTCGACATCCTTCAGACATATTTCAAAGAAATAACTTAAGTGATAATTTTATAAATTATATTTTAATTGTATATAGCTTATAGGTACTTTATATTTATAAACAAGTTAATAACTTATTTAATATAGTATTTTAACATTTATATAATATTTAAAAATTAATTTAATATTAACATAATAAAAACAATTACATTTTTACTAACAATTCATTCATTTATACAACTTTTAAATATAATTTAAAAACTATGACATTCTTTTAGCAAATAACCTATCGATATTATTAAAAAATGATAAAGAAAGAATGACACCATTTATAAATGTTTTTGGCAATCTAACAATATTTTTTCATTTATAATAACATGTATAAATACTTAAAATTTAGTAGTTCGTCATTAAAATACTGATAAGCAGTTGTCTTGTAAACCACCTGCTAAACGAATGCTAAAATGATTTTAACATATTATTATATTTATTTTATAAATTAAATTATTTAACAATACAAATTTTAATTTATTAACATATTCAATGTATATATAGTAAGTACTAGGTACTTACCTTTATTTAAAATAGTGATATGCAATAATGTCAACATAATATTAAGTGTCTTAATATAAACCCCTTTTCACTTTCTAAACAAATCTGTAATAATCCGTAATACATTGTATGTGATTGTATTTGGTTGAATGTATTATATATTTTGATATATATTCACTAACTTTAACTCAAACAATGTTTTAAAAACCATATTGTATTTTAAAAACAACTTTTTTAAAGTTTCAAGTATATGTCAAACACGTCGTGCACGCTTCGAACAGTTCGGACTACGTATATTATACTCCCAGCTGCGATCTCAGGCATAAACAAGTTAACTATTATCGGAATTATTTTTTAATAATATTACGTAGAATAGCAATATGACACCAATAAAATATTCAACGTGCGTAGTTCGCTCAAAGTTCCGTAAAAAAGATTAACTTCAAACGATGTTCTTAAAAATATTCGACCTAAAAAACGAAGATCGTTATCGTTGTCATGTACTCATATATAATACAAAATCTATTTCTAGAGAAAATTGATGTTTAAAGCTCTATCCACTATTATTTAGAAACTTTTTTTTCCCCGTGACTAGTGCATTTATTTTTCTTATATTGAACATGGATGAAACATTTTATGAAATATCCTCCCCAAGGTGACGACGAAAAAATGTACGCTCAAGAAACTGAGTGCTTCTGAGTCCGAATTTCTAAAGGGGGCGAAAAATGACGAGGAGCGAGACTTTACCCGAGAATATGACTACTTCTGCTGCTACTACTGACATACTACTACAACTATATGGTACTACCCTTACTACTACTACTACTACTACTACTACTACTACTACTACTACTACTACTACTACTACTACTACTACTACTACTACTACTACTACTACTACTACTACTACTACTACTACTACTACAACTACAACTACTACTACATAATATATATATACACTATACAGTTACGACGTTTTCGACGTAGACGACGAAGACTACGACGACGACGTCTATTCCGTCGACGGCGGCAGCAGTGGCAGCAGCAGCAGCAGCAGCAGCAGCCGGGGAGGCGCATCATTAATCACTCGCCACCGCCACCACCACTAGCCTCTCTCTCAGTGCCACTACCGCCGTGCCGCGGTGTATCTCTCTTTCTGGCTCAGCTGTTTGGTTTCAGATGGGACCGCCGAGCGTCTGACGCTTTTCAGAAAGAAAAAAAAGAAAAGAAAGAAAAAAACGAGAATCAAAAGGTCTCCTCCCTTCCGCCACAGCGACATCTCTTTCTTTTTTTTTCATTGCTCCCTCGCCCCCTTTCCCCTCCACTATTTTCCCAATCCGAGGGAGTACATCCACCCGTAGTACAAGTAATGTATACGTCGTGTGTATATGTATATGTATAAATGTGTGTGTGTGTGTGTGTGTGTGTGTATGTATATATAGTGATGAGCGCGCGCACCAAAATACGTGGTAAACACCGTCGTGATCGGCGTCCCACGAGAAAAGACCTAACCCCCTGACGGTGGTATATATCTACGACTACAGCGCGGCCCCGAGCCAAATAAGACGTCTCTCTTCCCCGGTTTGCACGCATCGCCGCCGTTTCACGACGATTATTGTACAATTGTGCACCACGCCGGCATCGTAATATAATAATATATCACGGTGTGGTGATGGTTGCGTAATGCGTGTTTTCGATTTTACGGACGCCATGCATCAATCGATTGGGTATTAATATTATTGTGTATTGTATAAATGTATAGAACTATCGGTTGTTAAATGCGATTTTTTACGGGTGCGTGACTGCAACTAGAGTGTGCGAAAACGCGTTCGTTATGGATCCAGGCGGATCAACGGAAAAAAATGGTTTTTAAAAAAAAAAATGTTAGACCGTTTATTAATTGTTATGCAATTGAAACAATTACATAATATATTTTGTTGACGTATATAATACAATATAGATTTACTTTCGTCGTGGGGAAAAAATTGAATTAAATTTGATATTAATAAATGTTAAGTTATAAGATCATATAACTATCAATATTTTTCGCAATACTCCTATATAAAATATATACGTCCTATAGAGAATAATTTGTTTTATTATTATTATTTTAAGACATATTTTTTTCCAATAGAAGAGCACAATATTCCAGATAACATTCGAATAATTAGGTCATATTTTTTCTTTTGTAACACTTATTTAATTTCAATTCTTATTTTCATATTTTGTGTAAATGTTACCATCCTTAAATTGTCTGATTATATATACAACTATTATAAATAACGTAAATTATATATATATCACTATAAATATCAGTGATAAATCAGTTTTAAATTTTCACTAATTATTTATTTTAAAGATCGCCAAAAACAATAGAAAGAGGGATTATTTATTTTACGTGAAATATTCATTATTTCAGAAAACACTAATCTTTTTAGTAGTAAATAACGAGAAGTTATTTTAGGGCTCGGAAGTTGATGACCAAAAACATTAAAAAATTACCTAAAAAAATTACAACTATTTGTTTTAAATTAATAAAAATAATTTTTTTTTTTAAATTGTACTCTATTTTACTATACAATTCTATATATATTTATCAAAGATTACAAATTACTCAAAATATGACGAAAATAGTCCTTAAAAATTAAATAAAAAAAATTACAAATATAGTAGACGTAGACGAGCACTAACCGACGTTTTAATTTTTGGCATTTCAAAAATATTACGAAAAAATAATAAAATTTAGGTACAATAATATTCACTACAACACGACAACAATGACTGTAATCGGTTAGATAAAATCAGATAGGTACTAATCTTAGTCCGTAGTAATTTCAAAGTTTAATGTAAGCTATCGGCATAATCGTCTACAAGAAACAATAAGAAGTAAACTAATGTGAAATCAGTAAAAATGACTAAAAATGTGGAAAAATAACCTAAAAATGTCAAAAATGACTTAAAAAGTAATAAACACCAAAAAATGCAAAAAAATGTAAAATAAAAATTAGTTGTTCAGATTAATATACTAATGAAACGCATTTGTGACCAGTATAGCATCGTCGTTAAAAGTTCAAAAAAAAATTGTAAAATGCATCAACTCCCAAGCCGGAGTTATTACAATACAAAATTTTTAGAAACAATTATATTATTTACCATTTTTTAGAATTAAAATTTTTAAGTTTTTATACTCTTTTAAAAGAGTTTACATTTAAAATGTTATATTCCGGAACAAAACATTATTCAGAGTATTTTGATTTATCAAAATAAAATGTCTTAAATAATAGTTTGTTAATAATAATTGTTATAAACTTATAACTCAATACTTACCTATATAATTATTTAAAGTTTAGTTTAGTGGAGTAACGGACCAATATTTTTCGCAATTCACCTATATAGAATATACCACTCAAGTACTCAACTCTAGGTACTTTTAATAGTAAACTACTAGTCCAATATTAAATTTTTATAAATTTAATTACGTCAAAAAATTTTCTACTTTACTAAAAACACATGTCATCATTTAAAATATTAAAAAATTAAAAAATAATAATAGTATTTTTTTAAATGTCAATTTTTAACAACTTAAAATGATGTAGTTAACAAAAATATACATAAAAAGTTAATATAGTTTTTAAAATAATAATTGTGTTTTATGTTAAATAAATTACCAATCTGTATAACAGATTTTTTTTAAAAATTATTTTTATATATACTAGGTGATTAGTATATACTCATATATACTTACTTCCTGTATATTACCCTATTGACTATCAAACACAGCAAATAAAATATAATATGTCATGAATAAGTTATTATTATTTAAAATGCCAATTTTTAATTATTTTGTACTTTTATCTACTTATTATTCTATTCTTTGTTTTCTACATTGTTGATTTTTAAATATATTAATTATAGTAAACAATATTATTTTTATTTAAATCTAATTTAATCTATATTTTAATAATAATTTTAGTATATAGTTATTTTTGTTTGGGAATTTTTCAAACAATTTGTTGTGCATTATTTAAGATTAAAAAATTAAAAATACATCTTAATAGAATATAATATATTAAATATAGAGTTATTTTATATAATACGTTTTGTGTCTTAAACGATCTTGTCAAGTACCCAATAATTATAATTATCTACCTAATAAAATTTATTTTTACTATTTGGTTTTCAAAATTGATGAAATTCAAAAGACTTATTATATTCACATTTTAAATCATTTTAGCGATAGGAAGAACAAGTTTTCGATGATTTATAAAAAATATATATATATATACTTAGGCCATTTTTCGTTCTCTTTTTAAAGTTGAAGATATCAAAAACAAATTTACATATATGGTGGTGATGCATGTTTTGTCTAAACAAAAAAGGAGATTTTCATGGCGGGCACAAACAGGACACTCCCATTTTATCATGTGGGTAGTATCGCAAATCGTCCCCTCTATGTGTAAAGTAAATAGCAAAAAGGGAAAAACCAAAAAACGAAGGAAATTAGGGAAAAATATCCTCATGCTGTGAATATAAGTGTGTGCTATTATACTGTACATACTTTAACGTATCATATTTTTTTTTTAAATCGAGTTTGTTTACTATAACACACATTAAATAAGACCCCACTTTAGGTCAAGAACACATATAATAGGTACAACAACCATGGTAAACAACCATTTATTATACGTGTATAGTTTGATTGAAGTACATAATAATAATAGTATCGCTTTGCAGAGTTTAATTATATAATATATCATTGTAAATGCGGTGACAAAATATCAAAATAATTCTATTTAGTAATCATGTAGTTTTCATATAAAACTACAATCATTTCAAATAAATAATGTTTTATTGGGTTACCAATTATCACAGTTTATATAATATTTTAATAGGAATTATACATAAATAATCGTATTTTGTATAATATAACCATGATATTGTTTATTGTTGATTGAATCGCCGGCGGTTATTCTGCAGTAGATAAAACGTAAAATAATATCGTGTACGTTTTAAACAATTATAATATTACACCACGATTCTTTATATTAAAAATTATTACCATATAGTCTTCTTTATAAATATAATATTATATCTGGCGGTAAGTACTTGAAGTTTACAAATACAGCAGCTGGTACAGTATATATATAATAAGTACAAGTTATAAACTATATATATATTAATCGTTCGTTCATATATTACTTGCTTAAGTTCATATTGCTACTCATATGCATATAAACGTATGCAAGTATTATATAGGGCACATATAATCACATTTCAGTATATAATAATATATATTATCATATACTATATATGTGTATGTTATACTCAGCGGTTACGGCACGGGTAAAGGGTGCGGTGGCGCGCACATCAAGAATCGCAACTGTCACGGTGGAGATATGACAATCCCAGGAATACGTAAAACTCTCAGGGGACCCCACGTATGAAAAATGGATTTGACGACGTCAGCGGGCCGTGCGACGGCGGCAGCGTGCGGTGGTGACGGTGGAAAACCGCGGTAAAACGACTCGGGCGTCTATATAAAGCTTTTAAATCCATCCAATCCAATTTTCTTATATGAACTATATAGTATATACACTATCACTATGTCACCGGAACGACCATTTTTCATCGTGCGAACAATGAGCAGACAACTCAATCAGCCTGATTGTACGCCTCCAGGATAAAAAATAATAATAATAAATAAATAAAGAAAAGAATATATATAGAATAAACTCGTGCGCGGGCCGGAAAAGTACCTACTATATCCGCTTATATTTATGATATAATATATTCTACTCGAGTTCACCGTCATACGAGTATATATACGAACTATCGTTCGTTGCAGATTTAGCTTTTTTGTTTCTAATAATAATTTTTATTTTTTCTCAATGTCCTATACTTCAATACATATTTACAATGTAAGCTAGGTAAAACGACGTTTATATTTATAATTATCAATTATTGTTTTTTCCTTTAGTACTCGTCAAAATAAATCCAATATCGAACTAGTTTAGAATGAAAAATAACTACCGTGTTTATCAAATGTACAATGATATTATTAAAAATAAATGAATAGAATATATAAAACCATGACGTACTTATTACCCAAAGATTATTTGTAGAAATAACTTTTTATGACAATTAAAGTGGTTCGAAATTTTAAAAGTATAACTTTTTAAGTTGAGAGAATTTCAATGAACCAAACTGGAAAATTATAACACTTAAAATACACTTATATAGATTTATAAATATATTTTTGTAAATTATTAGTAAGTACTTTTAAGAAATTATTGAGAAAAGTTCATAATATGAAATGTCATTTAACTACTCGTAGAAACAAGCTGTGAAATAGCTATTAACTTCGGCACTTATGTTTAAATTTTTAATAATAAATGATCACATACATATAATGGGTTTTACAATATATCGTTGTATATAAAATATTTTTAATTTCATTATACGAGTATGTAATTTAATAGTTATTATATTATTTATTCCTAAGTTAAATTATTATTATAAGCAATTCTTTATACATTATATATTGCCTTTTTGGTCGTAAATAAACAATATTATTTTTTGAACGATTAATAAAATATCATACGAGAGCATTTCAAATGTTGGTCGAGTTAACTATGAAATTGCAATAATAATTGTATAGCTACTATTTCGAAATAGATCTATAACTTTGAATGCCTAAGTCCTTTATTAATATTATTTATTTTCATATTTAATCAAAAATAAATTTGTAAGTATAAAGTATACTTGAGGTCTTAAAAAATTTAGTGTCATGGTTATTATGAGAGTTAAAAATTAAAAATAACTACGTAATATCCAGTCTCTGTATGAAAACATTGATTCTATTTTATATAAATATAGGTAAACATATAGGATATAGGTCCTCATTATTTTATATGAATTCATTTAAACGTTGAACTTTTGAACGGAGTTTGTTGCTAAAATAAAATTCAAATACGATGATATTCAATATTTATTTTGTTAAATAATATCATCATACGAAATGTATGAATAATGAGACTTAAATATACAGGGAATAAAGCATCATATCATAATCGATCACACAGTAACGCGACCGTGCCAAAGCCGCCGATCGATCAACTGCAGCCGATCATAATATTGGTAATGTAAATCCGTTTTTACTGTATTTTTGACATTTGTCGATCAAATGTACAATATTTTATTATAACCAAACCATATATTTCCGTAAGCCGCGTTACTGCAGCAGCCACTGGAAGCAGGAATCCCCATAGGAGCAATACATGCGAAGATTCACCTGCCTGGGATTATGTAGGCATATACATATAGGTATATATTGTATATACGAATGCGCACACAGAAACTGGTCTCTCCTCGTTTTGTACTCTCTCACCCTCTTTCTGTCTCTCTCTCTATCACGCACACGCACACAAACACTATTTTTCCCTCAGCCAACTGTTGTGACCGCGATTTTGCCGAGTCACGCCCAAACGGGCGCGCAGGGCCCCCGTGCGGCATTCGACCGCCACTACCGATAAAGGAAAAAAATATGGAACAAAAATATTCAAACATGTGGGTGACTCATATTATTTCGGTACATAAAGTATATATACGCGGTATACATTTTAGTATTTTACAACGATGGGGGGGAGAGGGAAAATGTGTAAAGAAAAAAGTATAAAGAATAAAAATCAATACAGTCAATCGGGCGCGGGGGACGCGACTTTCTCTAGAAACTTAAAACGCGCCACTGCTTTCGAGCGCAAAAGAAAAGGGGAGGGATGACGTCATTCCGCACCATCGGGTTCGTGTATTTTCGAAGGCGGTGGTGGCGGCCGTCCGGGGGTTACACGCGGCCAAAAGGGGATTGATTGACAGCACAATTGGACTTGGGGAACAATAATAATAATAACGACTCTGGGGCGAAAAAAAGCAATATTATTGTATGGTACCATCGCCGTTGCTTCCGTATATAAAAATAAGGCGGGGAACCACCTAAATAAAAAAAGGAGGAAGAATAAAGGATACGCGGCTTAGAGCATCGTGACGAATATTACACATACCATATTATAATATACCGATACATACCTCGTGCAGTGTACGATTTGTTTCCTTTATACGTTCTGATATGCTATAATAGTATATACATATATATATATATACAGTACACTTATAAATATTCTATAGAATGAATATTGTGTAATCGATTTCCCGCAGTTTTTTTCTACTATTAATACTATACTACTAGGCTTTTATTATATTTAGTATTGCCTATATTTTGAATTCTATCATAGCATTATTGTCGCGTATCTCTAATACTTTCTCTATAAATGAATTATGATACATTGGTGAATGGCGATTCACAATATATTTTCACATTTTACATTGCGCGCATATAGTTATATCTATTCGCAGTGTTTAAAAATTGAACATATTTTTATTTGTGATAGTAATATTGATACACATAAAAGATATTATTTTAGAACATTAATAATGTCTGCAGTGATGTAATTTGAAATTGGAATTTAAACTGAATACATATTTTAATATTTTATTTTAAAATAAAGCATGTATGCTTTGTTATTTTGATCAAAAAATAAATTGGTTCACCAGTAAATAATTGTCGATGAGTGGTATTAATACACTATTTTTGCAGCTCTGTAAAATGTCAATAAAAAAACATTTTCACTTGTTATATCTATCCCTGCGAATAGAAAACAAATTACGCGTTAGTCCGTCCACTAATCGTTAGTCGTTAATAACCCTGTTTTTATATTGAAACTTTTTTTGTAGCAGTTTGTTTTTTAAGGTTAGCAACAATTGATCACCGTCGGAACGCATGTTCCACAAATATTTACAGGATATCTTTAATGCCCAATTATTTTCAATTTATTTATCTTAATTATATTTTATATTTTATTATTATTTACTAACAAGACAAGTAAAATGCAGCTATAATATAGGTAAGTACAACTAGAAATCTTAAAATTCGTAAATTTTCACTGATTATACTATAATGTATACAAGATTACGACCATTTTGTAACAAATTGTATTATTCTAACTAAGGAATTTAATATAATTAGCGATTTAAAAATCGTATTTAAATTATGTATATATAAATGAAACAATGTAAAATGTATTATTTTTAAAATTGTTATGGATATAATTGATAATTTTAAATATTATTTAGGCAGTAGATTAGATATACTTATACCTAAATTAATTTCGATATAATATACATTAAAATGTTCTAAATATTTGATCATCATATAGTTTTAATTTTAAAAGAAATACTTATACTACCTACGAAAAATCCTATATAAAATATAATAAGCCAAAATCGTTTTGTCAAAACAATTAGATCTTTTGTTATTTAAACTTAAAAACATAGGTTTATTTATATACATTTTAAAATTAATTAGAGAACACTCTTCTACTATACTGTAGATTTTAAATGTACATCAATATTCACTATAATGAATGTGTTATATTTAAATGCAATGATAAATAATTATATTAAAACGGACCTAAGTAAGAGAAGATGCTAAACGATCGTTAATTACGATACTCGAGTATCTATTTTATGATGATTTATTCTAAATTAGAATAATTACGGTTAGTATACATATAACTATAATCTATATGTATGTATTTACATTTAATAAACAACTTTATAACAACTATCGTTTTCCATAGATTCTACGGCATAGAACTTATACCACTTTGTCTTACATATAAAACGGCACATGAAAATAAGTTTGTGGTTTATGACTTATGTATTAAATTAAATTATTTATTGAATAATTTACTGACATACAAAAAAAAACACAAATCTTTGTAAAACCAATGCATTCTTTTTCCCACATAAACTGTAATACCAAAAATAAAAAAATCATTATCCTAATTATAATAATAAAAATAATTACCTATATTTGAAAATTTATATTTTTTATGAAAATATATAATGCATTATATAAATTCTAATTATTACAATTTACTTTTAAATGTATTAAATGTATATACATAAAAACACCTGAAAACATTAATGCTCCCTGTCTAAATAAACACCCAATATTTTAATATGTATTTAGTATTTACAATGTGTTAATATATACATATTATTATAATATACTTGTATAAGCTCTTCATAGTAGATGGCGCCCCATACCGTTAATGTGGTGCATTTTTCGTTTTCCGCGAACGAAATACTTTTGGAAATTGTTTCTTGATAAAGTTTTCCTCGCTGAGATGTTGCCGCCGCCGTTTCAACGAACAGGAAAATCCGATAACGACCCTTTACCCCTGCTGCTGCATGCATGCGCCACTCTACCCACGATTCTCTCTTCGCACGTGTAATTAAGTTCTAACTTCACATTTCATTTAATCTGCCACCGCCGCTGTTTTCGTTTCACTCATCTTGAACAAAACTTTTCAGGTCGCGTCTATCTCGTTAACCAATTGATACGTGGCGTGAAACTGTAAAAAATATATACCCATGTATAATATTAACGTATCAGCTCTTTATAAATCAAACATATTTAAATTTACCACGTATTCAGTGCCACGTACTTTGAGAACGACTATACTAAATAAAAATATTAATGCTTCCTAAGAAAACCCAATTTCGAATCATTTTTACTGTATATATAAATATTAAATATAATAAAATATATTTTTTATGTACTGTTTTATAAATAAACCTTTTTACATTAATAGATTTTAATAATGAATGAGCTGAGTCAACAGACATACCAACAGACTCGGTAAGCAAAACTAGTCGATATATTTTTAAACGTAATATATTACGAGATAAAACAATTCATTAAACTGCCTGACGGCGGTGATGTTAAACTTACAGTTATACTGCTAGTTTTCGGATGGGTGACCACTTGGGAATTTTATCAACACTCACGACATGCCTTACCAAATCATAATCGTTGAGACAAAAGTAGTATATAGTTAAAACCTTTCCTAATATAAAAAAAAAAATCGTTAACCATAAATTCAAAATTGCTTAATCGAATAATTCAAAATAACGACACATATAATAATACGCAATCAACAGTATCCTATAAGATATAGACTCATATTTTTGTATCTGTGTTATTTAATAACATACTTATGATATGTTTATTGAAAATGAATATTTTATTAGTACTGTTTACTTTCAATGTTAAATATATTGAAATTTCGAAAATATATTTCTTAATGAAATACTTGAATATTCACTCTCTGCCTCCTGCAGTACTGTACCCCTTCGAATGAGGTCTCAGAATACCGTCCCTTTACCACCCCTACACTCATTTATACGGTTTTGAGGGTGTGCTACACCATACACTACGAGACTTAGTGTAAGTTTTTTGATGCTTTGTTTCCCCGTGTGCGGTAAGTGGAAACGCTACAATGTATAATGCCGCGTACATTACGTAAGTCGCGTTTTGTTTGATCGTGATTTATGATTTATACAATAAACTTTGATGCATTTTATATAATATTATACGCTTCTGTATTTTGTGCGCGCATTAAAAACGTTGTCTAAAGAGACCGCGGCGTTATCGTCATTATTATAATATCATATTTTAACGTGTCACCTACCTACCGAATATTTTTCCGGCGTCGGCATCGTCGCGAGGAGATTTTAATATGAGAATCGAGCGGAGCTGAGACGCGTGTTAATCGTTTTCGGTCACAAAATATATATATAGATATATACTCGTATATTATATGTTTTCAATACACCGCGAACGCATTGTTTTGCCCTGGTTAGGAAGCATACGCGAGTACGTACATATTGTGTCTGTGTGAGTGTGTATATAATATATTGTGTGCGCCTTTCGCTTATGATTGGGGGTGGCAAGGGAGATGTACTATACGGGGAAGGGTGTATAGTAGTGGAGCCCGCAGAGTATATAGGCTGGCTATGGCGGGAAATTTTATACACGTATATATAATATAATAATAATAATAATAATATAATATAAAACGATAATGCACGGCGAAACAAAATTCTCCTCTCTTGTTACGTCGACGACGAAAATAAACAGAGCTCGTTCGGTGTTTTCCTTTGCCGCTCGCTGCATGTATATAATACGCGCGCGCGGTCGTCGTGTGTAATTAATCACTAGCGCGGGCGACACTTCTTTATACCGACTATATGTATACGCCGCCGCACCACCATCATCCTGCAGCACCATCATCGCGCAACTACAGACGCCGCCGTTAAAGATGATATTATAACCTTTTTTTTTTTTTTTTACAATTTATAATATAAAATGTTTGAAAAAAAAAATAAATCGATATTTTTGAGGGTTCGTTAAAATATTATCTATCATCTCATGGATAATTTATGGCCAGCTCGTGTATACAACGTTATAATATTATTTAATGTATATATATATATATATATATAAGCGCTCGTTACATGGATTTTAAGAAGTAGTCGAGTTTCACGCACGCCCGTGACTCGCGAGTAAATAATATAACGTATAGGTACCCAAAGTGTAAAATATCACAGATAATATTTCACTGTATTGTTGAAATTAATTGCCATTTTCTCATAATGACCTGAAAAAGTATATAAACAATAAATATTTCATTATTTGGATGAAATACCTAATGGATACAATTCTTCTTGTTAACAGCCCATTTACGTAAAATATGTGCTTTCAATAACTATATTCTGATGTATATGATAATAGAGACATATTATGATAATTTAACTTTGATTTCGTTAATATGATATCTTAAAAGCTGTTATAAAACGATACTCTTAGTTAAACTTACTATAATAGCTATTGCGTATTATATTTTTTAAATAAGTGTACATTTCAAAACATATCCTAATTCTTAATATCGAATTCCACTACATTCTATATCTATCAAGGAATTCAATAATCGCTGAATATAAACATTAATATAAACTTGTTGGTATTCTGTTGATAAAATGTAAATATCCTTTAAATAAAACGATCATATATCTAATGTATTATATTTTTAGCATTCTTTCCTCTAAATAATAATGAAATTCCATTTCACTATCCGAATAAATTATTATCATTGATCGTTTTAAAAAAGGCGTGAAATTATTTTATCACAAAGTCAGCGATATTCTCAAATAATAATTCAAAACTATAAAATATAAATTACAGTATGTAATGATGTACTACTAGTATATATACAGCACGATGTTATTCGAATTAAACTAAAGTATATGTCTATTATAGAATATAATATTATAGAAGAAATATTTACTACAAAATTCATTGAATTATAATATATTATAATAAATGTATTATTTTGAAATTTGCAATTATACCAGATAATATATATATGCATATGCTACGATATATTAATACAAATAGTAATTTAATTAAATATATTACGTGTATACATTATACACAAAAATATTCAATTAGGTATATCTTTATGTAAACAGTGAAAATAAAATATTATATAAGTACTTTTATCATAAAAGCACTCCGAATAAAAACGCATTATAAAATTGTCTTTTGCGTGGATACAATACATGTATAGTTCAACAAATCAATAACACGACTACTGAAAAAAAAACATTTCATTCAGGTGAATACTTCATGCATAACAGATTAATGCGTGTTTTATGTACCTACACGATGCTTAATATAATATGTACGAAAGACATTTATATACATTTATTACAATATTACGCGCATCATAAAGAATCGGGGGGAAGTGGTATATGATTTATATCCTCTTTAGGTTGCTGCAGGCAATACAATAGATAAAGAGCACTTCGAGAACCAGCACAATTTGATTGTCGACCATTTTAACA
Organism: Rhopalosiphum maidis; assembly: GCF_003676215.2. Lineage (NCBI taxonomy): Eukaryota > Metazoa > Arthropoda > Insecta > Hemiptera > Aphididae > Rhopalosiphum > Rhopalosiphum maidis. The sequence continues at coordinate 16,880,019 of NC_040878.1, forward strand.
AGTTTTGTTAGCTCATATCCGTCGCGTTTAGCATAATTCGACACAATGAAGGCGCGCGTGGACGTATTCGCAAAACCACGTAGATACGGCTACTATGTGGGACGAGGGGGCCATAAATAAATTGAGTCTGTCCGATGAAACACACTGCAACACGTATACTTTAATATCTACAATAAAGTGCCAACACTCATATTTTTATACGGCATAACAAATAATAAACAAATTATATTGTAATATAAGGACATAAAAAATATTTTGGAAATAATATTAACAATACTATAAATGGACGATTAGATTCTGAGCGGAGTCGTGTAATGCTTCATATAAAATTATAAATCATTAAAATGTCATGTTAATATTTGCCTATAAATACATTTACTGTAAATTTTTATATTTTCGGTAACGTGGAGATGTAAATGAACATACCAATATACCATGCAGACAACCATCTCCTAATCTTTTTCAAAAATGTAAAACTATTTATGATATTATTAATTTTGATTATTTATACTGAGAATAAAGTAATAAATCCAATAGGTATATCCACTTCAAGTATCTATGTATAATATATTTTTGTTTAACTTATTATAACAATATTATTATTGAAATTATCAGTTTTTAAACAACATTAAATATTAAAAACATTATTTAGAGTATCTTAGACTTATTTTAAACTATTTTGTTCAGGTATTTCAGTATTTGTAACTTTCGAATATTGATGTTTTATTTCTTTAAATATTTATAAGAAAAATGTTTACACTGTCAAATAATAACTGTTAAAAAATGTGGACTACTCAATGTTTCTCTTAAGTTGTTATCTTACAATTATTTATAAAAATCTTATATAATAAAATAGGCTATATTTTTTATAAGAATTACAATTTTAATTTTACTTTTAATTAAAAATTATAAACCGCAAAAAACTAGGAACAATTGAAACTTTTCCAAATTACATATATATTGTTGTTTTCTACACAGAATGGAGTTTTCAAAATATTTAGACTAATATAAAGCTATTTATACCGCGAACCTATTAACACCGTTTTACGGCACTTCAGTATACTGCGACCTATAATTACGTTAGTACGTTAGTGAATAACAATATTATTATAATAGCTATGATAAAGATATTTATGGAAAACATTATAGCTATGTATACTTCTATTAAAATAATAATTACAACAAACAGTAATAAATTATAATAAATCAACAAAAATATCTTTAGAAATAGATGCTGATACTCCGTTTCCGTTTATAATCGTTTTTCGTATGCTATAATGTATATATGTACACTTGAATTAAAAATCAACACATCTATTTTACATTTACTTATAACCAATTACAAGGTACTTACTACTTATATACTTGAAACCTACTATTTTTATATTAGTTTTGAATATATGATAATTAATAATAAATACTGCAGTATATGTAGGTAGGTTTTTTTTATCAATAGCCATACACATACATGTAATAATTTTGTATTCATATATTGTTTTTTGTATAATTATATATTATATACTCGAGGGATACATTTTTAATATGCATTATACATACCTATTATACCTACACATATAGTACCTATATATTATGTACATACCAGCATTATATTTTATTTATATGGTGCATTGCACGATGACGGATTGAATTAAATCGTCATTGCCTGCAGTAGTAAAATATAGGGGCATACTGCATCCCTTTTAAGTAGGTATATATAAGCTACATGACTACATGCAAATGTAATATTTATATAATATAATATGCAGTACGTTCAGACACACTCCAATACCATGATAACCAGTATACCGATTAAGGGAGTGAACTTTTTAATAGTATATTATATAATAGTCATAAAAAGAACTAAAAAGCCTAGCTTCTTCAACGAGTATTTTTTTGATAGAGTGATCATTTTGTATTGAGTAAAATTATAAATAAAAAGCAAAGCTTTAGTTATATTTCCCTGTAATATTTATTGAAAATTATTATATTATATTTAATATAATAATATTATATATTTATATTTGAATTTCATTAGAATTGGATTTTCGTGCCATAATTGTAAACTCTATTTAAGTATAAATAATGTGTTTGAGGAATGATTTGTACTATGTCTGTAGGAGTGATATTTTTTTTTTGTTATGAAATATAAACCATGATAAATTATTATTATTATGTTAATGGGGATTTCGTTAAATTAATAAGGGTTAATGTATTTGATAGTTAAACGTTAATTTATTATATTTCTTAAATACTAAATTGTATAATCTAACTTATAATAATTATAAACTATTAAAAAAAAATTATACATAGATAATATAATATAATGTACATTATCACAAGTAGTATATATAGGGACGTTGTTATATTACACCTATGCAGTTATTTGGATAGTGCCACAATTATTCTGGGTCAGATCTAATAGATAGTTCATTATTTTTGGTAAATGACAGAAAATATCCAAGTATTAAATACATTTTTATTTAAAACAAAATATTAACCTTAATTAGATATTATAGTGTTCCTTATTTTAAAATGTATAACAATAACAAAGTAACTTGTAGACTTCTGAATTTTACAGTACATTTTACATTTTTTATTTAATGTTTTATGTATAAGTGCAAAAGAATCAAAAGTGTGAGTAAAATGCCTTTAACATCTTGATACTGCTCCTCGTCAAATCTTCTAATCATAAACGCGTGTATTATTAATCCATATATGTATATAGTCTATACTCTATACGATCATCGTACACGAATTAGAATATGTACATATATATATATAAATATTGGTACATTTAAGTAGTGTCGTATAATATATAGAAATACAAACGTGTGTGTGTGTGTGATAAATAATACCTCTCTCACATTGAAAACGGTGTGCGACGCGTCTCGGAGGATAGGACCGCGCGCGCGACCAATGATAGACGTGTCGCGCGAGCGCTATAGCGTTCCGCGGCAGAGTGATTGATTGCACGCCCATCGGAAAACGGTGGCGACGGCGGCGACAGGAAAAAGGGAATATATAATAATATACGAAACGCGACGCACGCAAAAAGGGTGAGAATAATAATGACGATGATAATAACAGCGGTGGCAGTATAATGTGTATACTCGCGCGTATATGTATAAATTCGAGCCCACTCTCTACCGCACATATGTATAGCCAAACTCACGAGCAAATATAAATATATATATATACGTGGGGGAGAGAACGCAATCGACGAGTGAATGCGACAAAAGTTGTGATTGAGCAGTCGATGCGCCAGTAGGGTTCATTACTGTATAATGAACGGTTGCGGCCGGTGCGCTACAAAAACGGTGTGTCGGTCGAAAGGGTTTTTCGAGATCCCTCGAGAATCATCATATACATACATATATATATATATATATATAACCGAGTAGTAACAGCTATATATATATTGCCCGACACATACATCATCATCATCATTATACGTTGCAGATATGTGCGGGTGTGTATATTATTTATGTATATATAGGTAATAAACACCTCGTGGTCATTTATATAAAAGCTCGTTTATATATATGCTCATCATATACGTATAAAAACACACTTATAGGTAGATAAATATATATATGTGTGTAGGTGTTGCTGCAGGTGCGTCTTTGGCTGCGAAAACGGCAATTTCGTTGATTGCTCGACGGTCTATACGTGAGTAACGAGTATTGTATAATGCGTAATAATAAATATTCTTAATGCACTCGTCATCGTTAAAAAATACTATACACGTAATTATCTGTCACCACATATACCATACTCAAGGAAAACTGTAACACATTCGTTTCCGAAGACAGCGTATATAAATAAAACTCTTTTATATATATATATATGTGTGTGTGTGTGTACCTTTTTAATCGTTTTTCAGCGACGACGACCGCTGCAGTATCCTACAGCTAGCTATATATCAATTATTTAAATAACTCCATCGCCGCAGAGATCTTTAATAACAGTAATAACTAATTTTTTCATACAAAAACCAATTTTTTTGTATAAAACGTTAAGCTGAAGATTTTTTTGAAATGTATAACTATATACCATCTATTTTATATAGGTACATCATAATTCAAACGGCGAGTAATTCATATCTTTTTTTAATTAATATAGCACATTATATTATTATTATTATTATTATTATTATCATTATATTACAGCATATTATATCATATTTGTACTAAAGTTGATAGTTCTTTTAAAAAAGGTTTTTATAAAACTAAAAGATCGATGAAAAATTTGATCTGATATTTAATTATATATATATAAATATAAGTACTCAGATAATTTTACAAATTATTAATTTTGTTGCTGATAAATAGTATAATATATATCTTTCAAACCTATATAATCTGCAATTAATAATAATTAATAATCTATTATCCTTAGTATATCAAGTTAAATAACTTTATATATAAAGTTATTATACTTTGATTTTAATTTATAAATAGGTATATTTAAAAAAAAAACGGCTATCTGCTTATTATAAAATATATATACCTATATTTATATATATATGAAAATTGAATAGGGTAGATCTCATTTTGGAAAAATAAATTTGTAACACGCCATATGACATTCCTTAAATGGTATACAAAGATCTATAATAATCAACGATATATAATATTATAATATATGCTATACAATTACAATTAAGTTTTGATAACATATATACTGTTATAGTACCTGCTTAAAATCACCATATTATATTATTCTATACGAGTATATACATTTTACTATGTTTATACAAATGTAGGTATAAATATAATATTCCCTATAACAGAAGTTTCCAACCAGTTTACGCTTTGTTCCTTAAATATGTAAAAACATATGACCCTCTCCCATCTAACGTATTAAAAAAAATATTTTGTGAAGTTGCGAGATAATCACATAATTGTGATGAATTATATAGTATATATGATTGAGTACCAACTTTTATTTTACCTTGATATTGTTTTCTAATTAAATTAAATCTCACATATTTGCAATATCTCATATACTACTTTATGTACTATATCCTATATAATACAGGTAGTATATATGTATATAATATACATGTATAATATATTCGATTTTGTTTATTGAATAAATGTATTCTTTTCTATAATAATAATATATTATGTCTAGTGCTCGAAGTGGGAGGATACGGAGGGATGATATATCCCACTACTTTTTTAAACTTACATTTTTGATTCCTTTATTTATTTTGTTTAAAATAACGCATCCCTCCTAAGATTTGTTTTTTAAAATAAAGAAGGTATATATATAATATTAACATTTTTATATTTTTAATATTATTTAATTTAAAATTTAAATTATAGTGTTGTATTGGAATTATATCTTTATCTAAGAGAAAATATTTAATTTTTACGGTGAAAATAATTGTTTATAACATATTTCGACTCGGCTTATTGTATTGTTTAGTAAGTTTAAGTAAGTATTTAGTACTTTAGTAGTATAAATCATTTCGCCATTATATATTATCTATAGCCTTATTGTTTAGAACCAATAATATAATATAATTAATAAATATTTTCTAAATAAAGCCGATTAGCGTATATATGTTTTTACAAATAAAAATAAAATATCACAGAACAATAACGAAATTAATATGATATTAAGTAAGGACGTATATGTATTATTCTAAAATATCTTATCGTAATTTTGGACAATGTTTTATTGATAACTGATTATTATTGGACGTCAGGACGTGCATGGTATATCATGTGTGAGTTGATCAATTGCTAAATTTATAAAATACAAATAATAAGTGTGAAGAATTTTATGATTAAATGAGGATATCTGAATTGTAAGGTAAATTTCCACTTATTTAGAGCCATCATTTAGACCACTGATTGTGTAGATAATGATGATGTATTATACCAATACAACTTACAATGTGCATGGTTTCTTCATTTGTAATATATATATAGTGTACATATTATTTACTTACCTACATAATAATTATTATTTTCACAAATAAAAATGTCATTGAAAACGTAGTATTTATAATTAAAATACCTTTATTTATATAGGTAATAAGTAAAATAAATATAAAATATACATAATAAATTAGATACGTATATATAGAGGTGTCTAATACTATTATAATAGCTATACAATATGTATAAGCTATATTTATAGTAGGCACACTAAAAAAACGATGAAAAGTGGATAAATACATATAAATATATTATACGGAACATTTGTTACAAGACAACACCAACACCTCATATAAGTGAGTGTGTAGGAAGATATATATCGTAGACAAGAGGTTCCGGTTTACACCTATATAGTAATAGCTGCATGATAGGTATGTATATATATATATATTATGTATAACAAATCGTGGGTAATCGTGTTTTACACGGTTATTTGACGGCGTGTGCTGGCGTCATTCACCGCGGCCTCTATCTACACTGTATACATATTTAAATTACAAGAAGGTAATATACGATGTAGGTACCTACTCGTGGAACAAATCACACAGACAGGAAGATGCCGGACAAACATATATTTTATATAAGCGTGCAGTGTGCACCTATAATAGCTATATCGTCTCGGTATAGCTATTACTTATAAATAATAATAATAATAATAAGTTATAATAATTACACGCATTTCTATTCTATACACATACCAATAACCAATGGCGTCAAATATTATACATGCAGATCCGTGGATAATAGATATATTATATGCATTATATAGGCATACATACAATAGAATAAACATATTACTACGCTTATATTGTAAGTACATACGGATTAAAAAAAAAAAATGATTGAATAATGAATGATAGTAATTTTTAATTAAAATATATGTATTTAAAACATATATAATTCCCATATAGGTAGGTCCTATATATGGCTATATGTCTATTCAATTATATAGAATTAGGTACTTATAAAAATTATTACAGTAGTTTATTCTATACCCACATATCTAGGTATACATATATCCTTATATATATAGGGCCAACCTAATAAAACATGCTTAAACATTTCTAAATTAAATATTATGAATAGTTACTTTTTCAGAAAAAAAAATTATCTATACCTACTATAGATAATATATATATAATATTAAAATGTATTGTTGATTTAGTCCATTGCAGTAAAATCTGCGCATTAAAAATCTAGTTAGACATTAATGTTTAATGTTTATTCATCAGTCATCGTAATTTTCATCCAGCAAGTTTATTACAAACTATTTGCGTTTATTTACGTGTATACGTGGAGTCTGGGAAGGATATAAGATACTTGAAAAAAATATCCATGGATACAAGGTACATTCAACATTTTTCGAAAGATACTATATACCCATATAGGTATAGTAATACTTCTTGTTTTCATTTATAGATACATTTAATCAAATAATATAATATTATTATACGTGCACAATATATTATGTGTATGTACTTAAAAAAAATAATCGTTATAATACGAGTAGTATACAATGTTTACTGACCTAACTATTATTAATCACAATAGTAGTATGATCAACCTAACATCATGATAGGAATAATAAAAGAAAAATTATCATAGGACGATCAACTATATGATATGAATATTGCATGTATGGTATAAAGTTTTAGCTTTGTTTTTAACTAAATAAAATATCTATTACATATAGCCATATAAGTAGCTAGGTATTTGTCAAAAAATATACATAAAATTATTAGTTGAGATCTCAACAACTTAAAATATCTTTTCTTTTGCTGAAATTGATATATAATAGTGTAAAGGTTTGAGATTATCAGACACCTTATGTAAATATTATACTGATTACGTTTTACTGTTTTATAATTTCTTCTACATATTTGATTGTTATTGAACTATTTCTATTTAAAAATAAATAAATATTTATATATATATATAGGTACAAAAGTAAAGATTACAGATTTTATAAATATACATCAACATATACCTATATTCAATATTGACTTATATTTAGGATATTATTTAGCCATTTAAATATAGGCATATTTATCATGGGGTCTTACCTAATATAATATGCTTTATTATATGTTATATTTATATTTATATCATCACCCGCGTTTCTATATTTTGTTGCGGAATATTTCTAAGCCTTATATTATTATTTATAATATAATCATTGAATATTTTTTTTATCAACAGAATAGTACCTATAGAATATGTTCCAAAAAATGTCGTCTACCCTAAAGTCCTTTATTTGTATCTATATATAATATGCATGTATATGTATAACACGAAGGTACCTAACTTACGTCATAACAATTTTTACGGCAGAATATAAGCAATATGTGCGCTGTCGCAGTTATCACCTAAAAACGTAATCGCGTTAATTGTCCCCACACATAACGCATAATCCACATAAAATGAACAAACACTTTTTCAATGTTTATCACACGCTGCGGAACGATTTCTGCGCGTATCATATGCACCGCGATTCATTGACGGACGCCGAGAAAAATCGGGGCGATCATCGCGCGGAGGACGGCGGCGCGCGCGACGTCGTTGGCGGCCGCAGCAAACATGGTAGGCGATATGGCGGCGCCCGGCGATTGGTCGACGGCCGGTCACGTGCGGGGCGTGCCTTCCGGCGTCGTTTTCCCCTCTACCCGTTGACGGTGACGATCGCGGCGCGCACCGGCCCCGACGGCCGTCGTCACCGCCGCCGCCGCCGCGCGTCAGTATGCCCAAAACGGTGTTCCGAGTGCGTTTGTATGTGTGTGTGAGTATGTGTGTGCGTGCGCGCCGCCCGTAGGTATATCGTACCATATGATCGCAGGGAATGAAAAAATCGTCTCGTCATTCGTCGTTCGCTTAGTGTCGAGTGCTGTTGACCGGATCACCGTCGTGATACGCAGATAATACGACTCGCCGGACCGCTGCGCGCGCGTGCAAATTTTCGTCGACCAACGTGTTTCGTTCGCAGTTTTTATTGCGTTTGATATTTTGATAACCGTTGTTGCCCGTATGCGATACATTTCTTTTTACACCCGTCTCGCCGTTTTTTTTTTTTCGTCGTAGAGTTCGTCGGACAGCCTACTGTCCCCTCGTCCGTATTCCGATCACCGTCGTCGTCATCTAACTTCATACGTTTTTTATACTAACCGTCCTCCGGTGTATAAATCGTATTGCGTATTATACAGTGTACGGTGTATTGGATGCGCCAACGATGAATTCGTTTCTCACGCACAACACACTGCCGTACCATCAACCGACGCAGATGCACCAGATGATGATGGCGGAGCCCAAATACTCGCCTCCGGACGACTACGGCAATATGCAGAACTACATGGGTTCCCCTGACTTCTTCGGCAGCCCTCACCATCAACATCACCACCATCAACATCAGCACCATCACCCCTCTCATCACGCCAATCACCTGAGCCAACACACTCAACACATTGGCGGTGGCGGCGGTGGCGGCGGCGGCGGCGGTGGTGGAGGCGGTGGAACTGGTGGCGGTGGTGGCCACCAGCAAGTGCAGGCCAGCGGTGGCGTCGGTGTCGGTAGCTCGAACGTGCTCGGGGCAAGCGGCGGCGGCGGCGGCGGCGGCGGCGGTGGCCACTACCAGGGACACTATCAGCAACAGATCCAGGCCATGTACCCCAGCCCGGGCCAGACTCCGTCGTACTACACCAGCGCGGCTTCCAATTACGGCGCGTACCAGATGCACCACGGTGGCCAAATGCCGCTCGAGGCGCAACAACCGCCGGCCGCTCTGATGCACAACGCCGCGGCGCAGCAGTGCCAGGGCGGCAGCATAATACCGTCCGGGGCCGGCGGCGGCCTGCAGGCGGTGGCCATCAACGCGGTAATGTCGCACGACATCAAGGACGACTCGTCGCCGTCACCGCTGCCTTGCCACCTGCAGCCAAGCCCGTCGTCGTCCAACCACATGTCCAACAACCCGCTGGACGGGTCGTGCTCCGACGACATGGACGACTGCAACACGGACACGGACGAGATGATGATGACCACGGTCAACGGGTCGCCGATCATGATGGACGACAGCGAGTCATCGGACCGGGTCATCTATCCGTGGATGAAGAAGAACCACGTGGCCGGAATGCGTAAGTCCATATGCATATACATGTAAACAGATTGACATATTTAACTCTCACAACTTGCATTAGTATACCTATACCTACCGGCTATACCTATAGAATACATACGACTTGAACCTAATTTTAAGGACTTCGATACGAATCGGTCAACGCGTCTCTATTTACATAAGTATATTGTCTGTGGTAATACGAGTATGCGTGTGTGTTGTACACGATTGTACACATCACAAGTATACGCAGTTCACCAAATGACTCTTTTTCAAGTTCGACGTCTTAGTGCGTTTATTGACACGATGCAACAATCGTATATTATTGTAATATAATTATGTAACGAACGATATAATTATTTATCGTGAATATACGTTTTTGGTATTGAAATATATACCCATTTACGCCGTCATCAATACCGCCGTCGTTATTATAACAAGTATTGATTATGTATATATAGTGTCACCCTTAATTTTCAGTCGTGATTCGTACTTAAACGCAACACAGTTTTTGAGGGCGCCATATCGATTTTGTTATTATCATGCGTCTACTATACGTATATAATATGCTATACTTAAGACTTACCTATGTAGTTATTTTATAGGATATTTATGTGAATCCCGAACCATTATTCAGAAATCGGTCACTACGTCAGCAAAATATCATGACACTCGTAAGTTTTAACTTTTAAGTCGTAATAATAACCTCTATAAATTATACAATGCTCTTACACAGAATACGCTATAATCTTACGTTTAAAATAAATATCTCAATCGTATATTTGTTGAATATTATTAGGTATATTGTTCTCAGTTCTAATAATATCTATCGATCAATATACCTATACATAATATGATACGTTTTTGCTTATGTAATATGTTATATATAAATATTTCAAAGTTACAACATTGACCGCTTTATATAATACGTACGCCAGGTACCTGTTCCTATGTACAATAATATATGATATACCTGCACCACTGCATTGGTTCCTGATGCATAGTATATAATATAACAATATGTTTAATATCTGTGTATAGTCCGCGAAATATGTGTGTTGTAAAAGGTCAGACGTATTTTTTTCTCACTCAATAATACGTCCCATATCATGCAGTGCGTGTGCATTTATGTGCGAATACTGAGATACGTATACGCGTATGTCCATTGATACGTCATGTTCATTCATGGCGTTCTATTTTTTAGCGGTAGTTTTTCGTCATTGATGCGCGTCTTCGGGACCTACCTGCTCATATATATATATATATATATTAGAGTATTCGCAATGTCCTGTTGACAAGTCGTAATACAATTGAATTGTGGTTTGAGAGGTTTGAATTTAATAGATCACGTATCCCGATTATATAATATTCTTAACCTTATAAACGTCATTGTCGTGTATAGCATCTCACCAATGCATTATTATGTTTATTTAACAAAAAAAAAGGCAATATAAACCGCCGTAACAAATTGAACAATACACACATACCGCTACAACAGCGAGGTATTATGATCTATATATTATGTTTTGGCCATTTCTCAAAAACGGATTTGGCCACTGTCCACACAAGACACCGTGAAAACATCTTATGCGCAAAAAAAAACATTTTTTTTCTCCTTTATTATATTATCTAAATACGACTTCCTGTATGCGATATATTTGTATGTAGACAAAGCAGAACAATAATTCGCATTTTTTTTTCCGGAAACCAAAATATGTAAGTACTAGATATTGTCTTACTCACGCAGTTTCATATAGGCATATGATACATAATATTAAATACTGTATAGTTTTCGTTGCACTATACATGATAATATGGATATAACCACTAAAATAATAATATTTATATTTTGGACAACGATTAACAACTAATTACAACTATGGTTTTTTATTTAGACTACAAAACTTCGTCATAGTGGAAAATATACTTCGATATCGACTTCTCGTGGGATATCGTATAACTATATAATATAGATTTTTTAGATCAATAAAGCAAATGGTCTGGACGTTTTATTGTTTGGTAGGCGCCGCGTCACGATAAAATATAGGTATAGGTATATTATAATACCTCGAATTTTCTATAATCGGAGAGAATAACAATATTGTATCGTATAAACGCATATGCACTCGACATACTGTGTCCGAAAGAGAGTCGTTGTCGTAATAACTATAATATAATAATACGTTGTAGACGCGTCGAGTATAATATGAGATAGAGGCAACGAGATAAGGCGATCGGATAAGGAACAAATGAAACGGTATTATTCAAATTATTTCGTGTGTATATGTGTGTATAATATATATATATAGGTAGTTTTATATTGCTCTTAACGTGGTTGCCCCTGACCCCTTGTCTTCCTTGAGACGCGGCAATTATACCGATCCAAGAGAACATTGTACTTTATCTATTAATGTGTATATGGATAAAAGTGTTTAGAGGGATTTGTAAGCATCGTTGCTATAGAAACTCCAAGACGGCATTTGTCGTTTTTTTTAATAAATTATCTGTTAAGTTATCAATAGAAGTGATTATTAACCTATCCTTATAGATTAGATACATTATAATATACAGATTATAAATAAAATAAAATAATACTTAGGTATTTACAATTCTTAACATAAGTTTATATTATGGAAAAATAAATGAATCGCTTCCGTGGTTTTTTTTTTTTTTTTGTTAAGTGCGCGATGGGTTAAGGTCGAGTTAGTAAAGATTTTCGTTCTTTGGTATATTTTGGGCATTTGGTCACAACGTGGTTGATTGTATAAGATTCCCTTACAAGTGTCGCATGTAGAGGCCGGTTCTTTGATGATTGGTAATGTAGGAGAAGTGATGGGTTTTAGATTCATGTGTGTCTTATTCTGACTCTGGTGATTATCACTACCAAGTGATCTCTTCTTTTAAAATTAAGAATAAATTTCAATTTTGATATTCATGATTTTATATTTCTTAATTTATTTGTAAGAAGAACTTTATTCAAGTTTTTCTTTCGTGGTTCCATTGTTTTGTGTAGGTCGTAGGAGATCGTATTGAGTGTCACTGAGGTAAATGGTAAGACGACATTGTGTGTACATAATATAAATAATATATTATGTGTTATTATGAAATGGCAAAAGTATACGCATGTAAGCGTTTAATAATATAGACTTTCATAATCGACATGCCTACATTATAATATACTTATATATGGTATTACGTTGATATAAAGAATTCGTATGATATAATTAATAAGTGAATAATTAAATAATCATAAATATTCGTATAATTATAATTATAATATTATACATAATACGCCGTATGATACAGTGTACCTACATGCGAAATCCGTCGTCATACCCATAAGATACCTATAAGATATACCTACGACGAAAATCCGTCGACCGTCGAGACACGTGACATTGACGGAGATTTTTCGCACGCACTTGACCGTTCCTCCGTGTTTAGAGACATTGCGACCGCCCCCCGAAACCGCCAAGTCATCATGTTAGTTTCACGCGATTGTCTATATATCACGTTTATAATATAATATGTACTCGTTTGTTTGTCGGCACTTCGTAGTCGATCGTCAACTGAGTAGGTATCGCTCGTGCGCGTGCGCGTGCGCTGTTTGCTGTATAATATACTGCAGCAGGGTTAAATTACATTGCAAGTTGTATTGTAAAATTATTGAAACTATATGTATCGACTGCACAACTGACGTGTTAGTCTCAATCTCATATTTATGGGGTGAAAGGGGGGAAGGGATCACCTAGTTTGATTTTACCTGTAACTCAACACACATAGGTATATTGGTAGGTATGCATATGTTAATTGGCAATTATAATATAAATAATATAATTATGCACAGTGACTATAAAATCCTTAGATGACTGCGCCGTTGCCATAAAATTATCACGCCCCTGAAATAATAATGATACAGTTGATAGCAGTTGAAACTGCCAGCTTTAAAATTATCAAAATTTAATAATATTATTGTGCAAAAACCAATATAATAACCATTTATGACGATTTTCCTCAAAACAATAAAATGTCAATAAGACAGTGTCTACACATAATTTTTATCCATTTCTTTCGGGAATGTGATTATTTTGTATATTACCCGATATAGGTATATGACGCCGTTCAGTATGACTACATGATCAGTTTATAAAGCCCCGACTTCCTGATACAATTTTGACAGTTTCATGCAAATAGTTATTAGTTATTATATATTTCAATACTAGATTATAATATCCATACAATCGCATAGGTATCAGACAACTGTAGACTTTATTAGATGCAATGTTACATTAAAGTGTATAGATCCCGTCATTATATCCTACATTCCCACATTGTAATTCTGTTCATTTTCATTCACAGTTCAATTCTAGAAATATGTAGCGTGCCACTACAAATTGTTTACCAATTGAACAGCGTAGACGAACGAAAATAATTAACTTTGTATAAAAATATTTAAGTTTTATGGAGAGTTAAGTGATTTTTAAATTGTTAGTTAAAAGTGTATGTCAATCCAAACGACGTCCTTCTTTTAAAAATACCTACGTATATAGCACGAAATGTATATATTTATTTTTTTATTATAATAACCATTTTCATAATCGATTACCCTGCTTACAATATCTTAAGTAAGTAAACCTATACTTATTTTTTTAAATAAGCTCATTAGTTTATAGCTTTTTATTTATATTTCTATTTAATATTATGTACGACTTAAATATTTATAAACATTAAATATTATTATCTATATGCATAGGTTATGAACCTATACGTAAGATAAATAATAATATAATAATAAGTATGTGCATTAAAAAGTTTTATTTCACAAAGTGAATGACCACAACCATATCATCATTTTTTAATTACGAAATGTCAAATTAATGCAATTATGCAATATTTTTGTATTATCGTAATGTGAAAAAGCCACGTTCATTTCAGGGAATGAACAACTTTTCGTGAAAAAATAGGTATAACGAAGTGACTATAGTATATAATATACATAGACTTAGGTCGCACGATGTCTGATGATAATACAAGCGCACATAGTACCTATATATTATTATGTACCTCTATACACGTAGTGTGCGTTCCATAGTGTATGCGATATTTGACCTTCGATTTATTATATTATGTTTCATACTTTCGTTTCGGATTGGTTGCAACTTATAATATTCAGCAACACTGCAGTAGCTAGCACATATTGCAATTACTGTAACAGCAGTACACTCACGAGACGACGCAGAAGTAATAGTTTACTCGCTGCACTACCCTGCACGCGTTAAATGCTATACCACGAATATTTATAAACAAAGTTTCATATAAATAGATACTTGTATAGTATACTATCTTTTTTATATCATTGCTTCCTTTATTGACCTACTCACCAACTAATTACCCAGAATACGATCGTTCTTTTAGTTGTTATGCGTAACGGTGTAGTTTTAAGGATTGCTGTAGCGTTAAATAATAATGAACGAGGTAATTTAGGTTAAATTTGATAAGTAATTGATTTTACGTTGTTTTATTAAAAATTGAAAATGTATTAATAATAGTTGTAATTTACTTATTAATTAGATATTGTTTTAAATTAATATTTTAATATTTCACTGACATAATAGTACATAATAATATTCGAAGATATATTCAACAATTCAATTAGTAATAATTAATGTAATCAATGACGATTCTCGAGGCACATTATTTTTAACTCTAACTACCTGTGATTTTTAACTTCTCTAATTAATTTTTATTTCATATTTTTTGTCAACAAATATTGATGTATTATTTTTTTTTATTAGTCTACTTTAAATCAATTTTTTTTTTTGACAGACACAAATTCACGCATACATTGCCACACATTTTATCATGATTGACTTTGACTGTAGCAAATACCGACTAAATGATTTGATTTAATTAGTGTAAGGTATAACTCATATTATACTGATTTAAAATGAAATGTATAGTTACAGGTAATTTAATTTCACTTAAAAATACCCTTACAATTAATTAAATTGATTAGTATTATTAATATTATTATACAATCCTCATAATCTACTAAGATTTGATTATAATATAATGGTTTTCTTTCGTTGGCATTGTATACGCTCTTCAGATAAAATATCAAAATTATAGACAGAACTATTATTACATTTCCTCTAATTGTATATATAATATATTGTATTATGTATAAATTGTAATATATTTACGTACATATACGAATTTCTCGTGTGAATAATGATAACAGTATAGTACAATGTACATCAATGTGGTGAAAATGAAATAGTCAGCGATTTCCAAACTAATGCTGCACAATAAAATAATGCAATTAAAATGTAAATATAACCTATACAACACGCGTACTGTTTATATTTAGGTATAGATATTTATATTATAGTATGATATGCACTACTGTTATGTTATTAAAATACTACAATGGCAATGACCGCTAAAATGGAAAGTTGTGTTTAAGTATTATTATAATAAGGTGTTGAACGTTTTGAATTAAAATAATTGACCGGCACACAATACAATATATACATTATTACGTGGTTTTTAATTATTTTCGAAAAGCTTTTTGTGCATTTTATTTATCGTTTAGGAGCGATACGGAGAGTTGCAGAAAGATAGAATTATAATAATATAGTCCTGTAGGTCAGTGACTATACGAGTAAAATACCACTCACGATGAAATCTCGATAACTGATAAATAGTTACACATAGTATGCCGTGATCCTGAATATTATATTAAACTGTGAATATTAATTGTTCATATAATGAAATCATACACATTTTATAAATATTATAACTTGTGGTACAAACAAGTATAATGTTGATGTACATTTGTTTAAAAATTGCGATATAGGAACATATATAAGGCTATATAATATATACAAAATATCAATTAACAATATAAGTTTGTATATTTTAATTCACCATTACTGATCGCCGACAATTTACCAATCTTAAATAAGACTCAATTATCACATGTTCGTACAGTTTATATAATGATATATAGTTTTTATAAAGTGCATAAATAAATGCATAACATTAAGAAAAATTGTTTTTATCTGAGGTACCTCTACACATTTTAAATATAAATTATTCTTATTTGATTGGGATATGCCGATAAGTGATCCGTGGTCGCTAAGAGCAACATTTCAAAATTAAATAAATTAAAAAACATCTCACAGAGGTCCAAAGTTTGAAATGGAGCTGTAAACTTAATAAACGGCTTTATAATAATTGTATAGTTAAATATATTAATGTAAATGTAAATCATAAGAATTTATCAAAATTATATTATATGTATGCACTTCATAAATAACATATATTATGGTAATATACTGAGTACTGATATAAATATACTGGGTAATTAACCTAAATATACCTAATATCCCACTTTTTTTTTAGTAATACAATTTTTATAATCTGTTATAAATCTGAATTCGAACAAGTAGTTTTCGATTTATTAAAACATATTTATGGTAAGGATAAAAGTCTTTAAAAATTATTTTATGAACATATAAGATGTAATGTAATATTGAATCTATAGTATTTTGTATGCCCTAACTATTCTTAATAATAATAACATTTTAATAGATTATATTAATAACAATATTTATTTTCAAATCACCATGGCCACTGTTTTCCAAACCTATTTGCATAAACCAATAATTATCCTTATTTCTGTACATCATGTTTAATAACTCGAAAACTTCTAATTCGAATTTTTTTTAGATACATTAAAAGTCACAAAAATGTATTTGCCGAGTAATTTAAAGTGAAAAATTAAGGTTCTCGTTAAAATATGGAACTTATTATCACCACAGGACCATCATTATATAGCACAAAAAATGGTTTTCAAGTATATTATTTATAATTTCTAAACAAAAAATGTTGAATAACTCTTTTAACGATTAAAGAAAAAATGAATGAATTATATTAATATATAAATATATATGTAATTATAGGTTTAAATAAAAATATTCAGTGATAATATAAGTAACTCATACGAGTCATACGTCAAAATGTGAGAAATATCACAACGATATTCTAATTAAATCAACGAGTTTCATTATTGCAGCTATAAAAACTTTCAATTAATTACTCTAATTTATTTAAGTAACTCGTATATTAACTAATAATAATCATAAATAGTTAAGTAAAACATTTTGCAAAAGCGTCTATTATATTATTTGAGCTTTACATTAAACTGCATTAAGGGCTACGATGTTAGATCTTATATACTCGTACAACTTTCATATATGTATTTATATAAGTACATATTCAGTAACACTGTTATAATGTAATATTTGATATAAATACTGTATAATGTTTACAATAATTATTAAATACATACATAGATAATTGTATTTATTTTAAAATAAGTAGTATTGTGTGAAATAGTTAATGTAATAGTATGTCCTTAATCCTTATATTAGTACTTGTTAAAACTTTAGATCTTTAGTTTTTCCAATATTAAGAAAATGTCATACAAATCGAACAACAATAACTGTCGTTAGTATATCTACATAAAGTGTTGTTTATATAATTATTATATGCATTATGTATATTATATTAGCTATATATAATATTTTAATGTAAATGTAGATAATGTGGTGTTTGTCAATCTCTGTCATTGAATATTTTAATTTCTCGACATCGTCATCGGTAAATAGCATGCAATAATGGATGATGCCGTGTCGGCATTACAGTGATAGGTAATTATAGATGGTCTTATCGCGGAAAGATAGTGCGCGCGATTGCTGCTACAGTGGCAATGGCGGTGAAGGATGTTTCCGCGATCACGATTATCCATAAATCATTTTGAGCGATCGATGGAATCTTTTGCGAGCATCCGATTCGGATTTCTTGCGACATTCATTAGATCTCCAAGGAGATTTATTATACTAAACCATACGAAAAATATTATATGTACTTAAATAACTGTTTAGGCGCATTACGCACTGCCCCGTAAAATTATACATCGACACAAATATTGAAAACTAAAACTGTCACAGTCATAGACACATGATGGTACATCGTCAGTGTAATATGTAATAGCTAAGTAAATGGCATATACGAGTATATATACGCGCGAGATGTACGTGAATCGGTGCAGCGAAATATATGCGTTTGAATATTATTAGAATTAATATGTTTCTATGTACTCGCTATTACAGCAATAATATATTGTAAACCGGAACGTTGACCGCCCGCGATACCGATGATCTATATACTTATGTATATGTTTAACAATCTATACTCAATTGTATGCCTTTAAGACTTAACATATTATTATTTACACTAACGCTACTGTATGTATATATGTATCCACATGTGCGTGACCTGGGGGTTATCTGCTATGGTGTAGCCTACTGCGCGTGTATACGGCTGAGGCTTATTACAAAACTATAACATATTTTATTTTCAACGTCCTTTCTCCGCGGCGCTGTATCTCACAGGAATTTCTTTTAAACCGTGTATCACGTGGCTTAAATTTATCGGGCTTCTGCACTATCTCTTACTCGAATAGTGCACAGTACAAAACGTATAATATATTATATATTAAACGTATACACGCGGCCCGCGGGTTTTCTCTCTCGCGCGATTCCTATATTTATATAATATGTATCATACGTTTGAGTATTTTTATTTTTATTTTTATTTTTATTTTTATTCTGCTCTTCTCTCGTAGGACCTGCAGGCGCTTTGTGGCCTTTTCCTTGTGCAGTTTTCATTCACGACACGTATTTGATTAATGGTTCAACGGGGTCAGGAGCATCTGCCGTTATACATCCGGACAAGGATGGGTGTGGTGTAGGGGGTGTACCGGGGAATATACAATATACAGGGCGCGCGCGATAGACATAGAATGTGTGTGTGACGAGTAGCGTGCGGCGGGAAACCCGCGGCGGACCGTACACGGTAAAAAGCCAAAACCTTTGTGCGCCCTTTTTCGAACCCCGTCGGAATATTGTCGAAAATTTAGCTAGTGACATGTCCTTTGAACGCTCGCGCCATGCCGCCGCAGCCATCGGCGTGTCCGCGAGAATACATTACACCCTAGGGACGGCTACACACATGCACACGAACACATACACACATACACGCAAACACACGCACGCGCACACGTCCATTTGTATAAAGCTACTGTTCCTTATTCGCGTACGTTTTCCTTTTTCCCCCTTTTTTTTATACGTGCCAACGGGTTTCACACAACGTTGACACATCAAAAGATTTTATTTTTTCATTCTCCTTTTTTAGAAAAAAAGTGCCTATACCTAGTATGATAATAATACACATACGCTATACAAAATTCGCACGTATGCCTTAAGGATTAGCTATAAAACGTCGTGGCCAAAAATCATTTCGTTTTTATGAAAAAAGCAGATATACCGAAAATGTTCAAAGTTTTATGTTTAATCTATGTTATATATGAGTGTCCTTTTAGTGTTTTATGTCAATATATATTTTCATTTGTTTCGTTCTTTGTAGCGACCGCTCATCGATAACAACTTCGGATAGGACACGATAATAATGTGTACCTATATTATATTACCCCAAGCCGAGTAATGTCACACTATCTATATATTGACATCCACTTTCTTCATTGATGTTTACCGACGAACATCGGGAAGCCACATTTTTTCAGCCAAAAAATATTTAGCTGCAGTCACCATTAACGCTCCAATAAAAAGTAACTTTTACACTAATCATTAAATTGAAATATTTATTAATTACAATGCTTTATTGGATAATCAAATTTCTTCATTTTAAATATATTAAAATTTTAACTAGATTCTGTTTTTAAATTTAAGTTACATAAATCATACTATCGTTGGTGTACAGTAAGTTTTTGATATCAATAATTGTTTCATACATAGGTTTTCTTTAAAATAATTCTGCTCGAAATTATTCTTACTACTACACTTGTAAGACAAAAATAATAAACCTTTTTTAATTTGTAAGCAACGAGGCGTTTCCTGTAGGGCGTTTTTGCTATATATATACGCCCTCTCAAGGGAACGCCTCAAAGCCGTATTTTCATTACCTTCAATTTCGTTTTTACGTCGGCGTAAATTATTGATAATTAAATATTTTACCTTAAATATTTGAAGTTGTGTTCTAACAGTTAATGTTTAAGAAACAACTTAATCGTAGCCCTAGATGTGTTTATAATGAATTTAACGCAAAAAATTGAAAATAAACCAAGGGAATATAATGTTATATATAAACTTTTAACCAAATGTCTCGTAAAAAATTCGTAAAATAGGTAAATACACCAATAAAATATAATATTATATAAATGGTATTCGGTGAATAATAGATATCGACCATCGTGTCGAAGATAAGGATTAAGGGATAATACACGTGCAGTAGATATCGGTTGCCATAACCAAACGTAATGCAAGCCTTATATTAGTACATTAGAATATATATGTGCATATACTTTGGCGATACTCGTGTGATAGATGAATATCGACATTAATTTTGTCATATTCTAAGTACCAGTAAATTATCAATGACGAATGGGCCGGTTGCTGCAGGGGGCAAGTGGCGGCGGCGGCGGCGGCGAGACGATAAGATGTAGATGTTGATAAATTACAAGGGGCTGTGTGACTATAATATAATATAATATACTTACTGTGTATAATGTACTATAAACACAACGACAAGTGTCATGCATGTAGTTTCTATACGGCGACTGTGGTCGTGCGTGTAAGTATTAATTTATATATATATATATATATATATATATAGAGAGAGAGAGAGAGTGATAGGTACCTATATATTATACAACAATAATAATAATAATAATCAATGTATAGGACCCATAGGAGTCATAGGACATAAATCGCGCGCAATTCAATGATACATAACGACGATAATAATAATAATAATAATAACATATACACAAACATAATATTATAATAATGTATAGATATATACTGTAGGTACGCGTATCGATCACGTCCGAGAGACGGCGCGTACAATAATAGTCGTCGTCTCGATGTGTCCTTCGGCGTACATTAATTTTTTTACACAGCATCACACGCACATATACGTCGAATCCCCATAAATATCGTTGTGCGGCACACACACACACATATACGTATAAATATGTACATTGTCCGTGACCCTCCCGTGCAGTATATCACAATCAAAATAATAATAATAATATGTATAAGAACACGCCGTTATTAATAACGCGTGTATAATATATACAATAATAATATTATATACATTAAACGGCCTCATATCGTCGCAGCAACAGGGGAAGTCTCGCATATATCACCTATACACGGGTGTCGTAGTGTGTGCTTGTGCGATGTTAAGTAGGTGCTTATCGTACGGTCTGTCGAACGCGTGTACACATATAATACGATATATATATATATATATATATATCACATCAGTTATAATAACATAAACGGGGACGTATATTAATATGTATATGCATATACACATATATAGGTGATATTATTTATATACACGTGTATACGTATAAATAATAATGGCCACACACTCGTCGATGCGTGTGTGCACGATGTGCGGTGCGGTATCGTCTCGGGATTCTTTGGGGCGGCGTGTATAAGACCGCGTAAAACGCGCTAACGACAATGGCAAGCGATTTATAATTTTCGGACCGCGCGACCTCACCCGGCGAACGCGCGCGCGGACCGCCGCTGCAGCCCGCGAGATTAATATCGTTCGACAGGGCGGTCTCATTGTGCCCCTTAATGATCGTACACACATATATACGTGTATATATCCCACACGGACGCTGCAGCACCAGCGCGTTTATACTCCCAAAACACCCATTACAGAGGTCACGTAAATTACGTATAGGCAGGTATGGGTAGGTGTGTATGCGCGCGCGCGCGCGTGTGTGTGTGTGTGTGGTTGTCGTTGTATTATGTATAGATGATGTATATATGCCTATTATATGTTTACTGCGCACATCAAGCACTGCTGCAGACGAGCTCTATTCATTGCTAATTTGAACATCTTTAGACCGCTATTGATATGTACGCGCACTCCTCTCGCGTATAGTGTACGCGTATACATTTATCATATACGTGTTTATACGCACAACAATATTATACTGATGCAACGACACGGCCAAGCTCATTTGTATCCGCCGAAGGCATAATATTAAGTACACACACACACACACTCGCACAACGACCACCGGTGGTCCTCTTGGGCTCACACTGGTCGACAGTCGTACGCAACACGCACACACGGCACAGGCCGTTTTATTATATTCCTTGATATGTACGTGTATTACAGGTAGGTCCTTGTAGGTCCTTCGGATAAGTAGTTCCCGCGTGCACGTGATAATATTGTACTATTAAGTCATTCGTTTGATCGACACGAACTTTTTTCAAGACGTATTTTTGTTTGATAAAATCGGTTGTTATGGTTATTCCATATTCATTAAAATATTAGTCATCATTCGAAAATCCCTTCACTCTGCATCCCGATCCGCACGAATCGTGTATTCGTATTATTCTCTATTGGGTATTGTAACTTTACGGTCGAAATATTAATTTTATACAGAAGTTGTGATAGGTTCATTTATTTTATTCCGTTTATCCATTATTTTATAATATATATATATAAATATATTTACTAATCCTAATAGGTACCTATGTAATAGCGCTAGATTATTACGACATTTCGGGACTTGTTATTTTTAGCGAATTTATTTAAAGATGTCTAATAAAAACTTACTAACTGATAACATTATTTGAATTTGTGTATCATGAATTAATTTAGTTTAACGAATAACTTACAAATAAACTTAATAACTCAGTAACTCACAAAACGTGCAGAGTTTACAGTGTTTACACACAAGCCGTATTGTAAACCGTAATAGTCGAAGGGCGCTGCTCGAAAAAGTTTTGTAAACGCGCCCTAAGGATTATTTTATTATATTATTTAGGTTTTATTTTTTATTAATTTATCAACAGACTGTATATTGTATACAACAACCAGCTGACGTTTAATCAATAGCCGGTAATCAAATTACGGGAATCAAACATTGTACTCGAGCACCGCCCCAATGCTGCAGTGATGATTATATTATTTTCATTCGTGTAAAACCGTATATGAAAACGCCCAAAATCAACAATAATTTACGACCTTCTCAATTTTGCTCTAAATAAAAATCAAGCCTAAATTTTAATCGTAATCGCTTGAGTTAGGGTTTTGAAATGTTTAGATATCACGTTATCTAAATATTTAGTTTTCAAATGTTACTCACCACTATAAAGGTGACTTCACGCTCCTTATACTATAAGGCTTATAGGATATGTTAAGTTGGACGAATCAAATACTTTGACTAAATCTTGTAATTAATAATAACGGTTATCACAATGATACAACATTAGGTACTTAACATTATTCCATTTCTCAAAAAGTAGAATCTAATAAATTCTACTAAATAATGGTATGCGTTAAACCAGTTACTATACTTATCAATATAAGTTAGTCCATCAATACAAAAACTTAAACAATAAACATATTAAAAAAATCACCAAACACTATAAAATAATTTTTCCGGAATCAACTTTCACGTTATTATAATAACCTTAGTATTTTCAGCAAATATACTAAATATTATATTGGTATAATAAAATATAGTCATACATAAATGCCATAATTCGATCAACCGTAGAAATAGTTGCAACTGTTAATCATTTAGTATGTGCCAATTACAATACACCAATATTTTATACCAGTATAGCTTGCATCTTTGGCACATTTTTAAAGTTAGATTTATTTTATACTTAGTGTTCTTTTGTGTATAATATACACAAATACACAATATATAGGTATATATTATTTTGTTAGTGTTCGAGTTTTGGGAGAAGTTCTGCTGCTGGGAAAATTATTTTTTTTTTTTAATACATGATGACTTCTAGACTTCTATTTTTAAATTGCATAACACAACACAGCAGTGCACACATCAATATGCTTTGAGATGAGCCATAAGTGATGCATATACCTATTCTATTTATTCTTTTTGATAATACTATTATATAATGTTATTGGTAATCATAAAATATAGTTACGCGTATAAGAATCAATATATTTTTCAAAAGCTATTGCGTGTTTAAATGAAAACAAATTATAGGTATATAAAATTTAGAAACTAGAAAGTGACCGATAATATCGGGTTGGTTGTCAAAGAGTAATATTGTTATTTATAGTATACAATATATTGTAACGATTTCAGTTTGAATTTAAATACTTAAAATTTCATTTTAATTTGGAAGAAGCAAATCGTATAAGAATCGTAACATTTAAAAAATGTAAATATAATATAATTGTAACTTGTACACATACGCTCGTTATTTATATACCTAATAGATTCCAAATCAGTAAAAGGTTACGTATCATCAGTGTAATATGTAAATCAAAGAGATTCGAGAAAAGAAATCCCATAAATCTTATAATTGGGAGGTAAATGTTGAATCGTAATAATAATACATTTTTCTCGTATATTATACATAACTGTTAGATAAATGGCTATCCTATTATAGATTTATATCAAATGGGTGTTAACACATCACTTTTTCGATGCTGTATATATGTATTCTGTATATAGTTAGTGGGTACCTATACCATTGCGCAACAGTCAATATATTTTATAAGCGCGACGACTGCGGCGGCCCCTAAAGCTATGATAAAATAATATAATATTATGTAGATGTGATTTTTTTTTTCTTTTCACCAATAGATGTGTTTTGCGCGCTACAACACACACACACACACATACACACACACACGCACGCAAACTAGCACACGATCTTAACGAGCTGCAAGGCCGTCGTTGTCACTGAAGTGCGTTCCTTTATATACATAATATACTTATAGATATATATCTGTATACTGTATAGTATGTTTTTGTGTAATAGAAAAGTTGATGTCGAACAACAAACACACACACGCGCGTTCGCGTGTAATACTTTAAGTGTGTATATTGTATAAAGGTAATAATAATAATAATATTAATACACATACATACACGCCACATAGACGGAATATAACGGCAGCAGAAGCAGCTATTCGTCGTCGGGTGACCCGGCAACGTCGAAAAACGCACCCGAGACGGCGGCATAAATTATTATTATATACGGCGCGCATACTGCTCCGGCAACGTTCCCCCATTTAAGGACCGCCGCCGCCGTAACCACCACGCCCTTGTCCACCGACCGAACATGGCTCCGGCATTTCAATAATAATAATAATAATAATGGGAGAAATATTTCGAAATTAAACGTTCGGGCGCAGAAAGACGCCACCGCTCAATAATGTTATCATATATGTATTATCCATTAAAATGACAGTGTGTACCAATATTCAATTTTAAATACATATATACCTAGCTACTTACACGCTCAGTGTTATTGACACAATAATATGCGTACAACAATAATTAACAATTGATAATTAATAAAAAGTTTCTATAAACGAAAGAACCGTTTAAACGTCATCATTGATGCTTTCTATTTTAATTTTTAAACTTTTCTACGAGGAAAACAAACGCACTGATCGTATTAATTGTGTTTTTTAAAAAACTAAATGAATAAAGAAGTTACTATTTCGTCTGTCAAAATAAATCAATAAAGTTAAATATTTTTTCTATTTTATATCTTTCATAGGAGTAGCGTAAGGCAAATATATTCTTTTTTATGAGAGACTACGTGAACCAAAAAAGTTCAGGAACTATACTTTCTGAAGTGCATTATTATTTATTGTATTTATCAAGAAAATAAATTAGACGACTAATAATATGAAGGCTTACATCTCAGGACGAACTGCAAATACTCATAATCTACCGTGCCATTCAAACTCGTTTAATTCCTATAAATGATACATGTACACACTATAAACTGTCGTTCGAATCGCATTGTTAACCACTCTACTCCCTCTTTACAACTCATCCGTATACCACTCATCGTCTCGTTCACACCACGAAACGGTAATAGTTTTATAATAAAAGCGTGAAAAATGATATGCACACGACGATATTAGTATTCTATTAAGAATTTATATGAAAACGAGTCAACATCGCGATAGGGTTATTTAATATACATTCAGGTGTACTATCTACACTCCCACAGTGTAATCTTTCGATCTTTTAATAGTGTTTATACGTGTTGTTTGTATTACTGCATAGGTATTCGTTTCTGATGACTTATATAAGACTTTTTTTTTTTTTCAGCGAACGGCGCGTACCAGCCGGTGGACGTGAAGAGACAAAGGACCGCGTACACCAGGTATCAGGTGCTGGAGCTGGAGAAAGAGTTTCATTTCAACAAATACCTGACCCGTAGGCGGAGGATCGAGATCGCTCATTCGTTGGTGTTGTCCGAGCGGCAGATCAAGATATGGTTCCAGAACCGGCGAATGAAGTACAAAAAGGACAACCATCTGCCCAACACGAAAAACGTACGCCGGAAAAACGGAAGCACGCAACCGGCGGGCAAAAAGTCCCGGGCCAAAAACAACAACAACAATAACAACAATAGCAACAACAACAACAACCATCAGCAGCCGCTCTGCTCGCCGCCCGGGTTGAAAATCGATTCACACGACATGTCGCCGCAACAACAACCCGAGTTGAGGTTACAACAGCAGAGTGATACCGGGTCGACGTCGCTGATGGCCGCCATTATACCGTCGTCGTCGACGTCTTCGTCTTCGTCGTCATCTGCCGCCGCTTCGGTCGCCGGACACAACAATCCGGCCGCCGCTATGCAGCAACAGCTTCATCAACAACAACAACAACAACAACAACAACAACAACAACAACTCCAGCAGCAGCAACAGCAACAGTTACAACACTGTCTGAACCACCGGCCAACGCACCTGTCTCAGCACTTACAGCAACAACAACAGGGTTTGGCCATCGGAGTCGGCGCCGGTGAGTACGGCCTCACTCAGCTATAACGGCACGTTTGCAGATCGTGAGCCCGTTTTCCAAGGTATAAGTTACTTGACATAAAATGAAAATGTACGAAAAAAAACCCGTAAAATCCAAAAAAAAAAAAATACGAAGTGGTCACCGTGTTATGATCGATATAGATACTATATTTTAACCTATCATTTATATATATATATAATATATACTGCAGACGTTTTCACTTCTTCAGACATGTTATACATATAATATGAGATTCTTCTGTACGGACTGTTTTCCCCGCAGTCCGATTGGTTATGTCATACGCACCCTATAGGATCCAAGTCCCTAATTATTGTTCGATTTTTCCATACTATAATATATCGTCTGCAATTATCGAGAACGTGACGATTAATATATTATTATGTCTGCAGACTTTCGACAAACGTATTTTATTGCGTATGATTCGAGCCTGTGGGTACACACATTTACTAAAAAAAATAGATATTTTGATTATGAGAAGAATAATATTCCTATAGTATATAGTAATGTATATTCGTGTCTGATAAGTGCTTATTGAAATCTTCTGGCGAAATCATTTTCGACGCACGGTAGATATAAATTGGTTAAAATGTTTATATTTATGGAAAAAAATGTTATTTAATATTAGTGTCACTTTTATTTAGATCTTTTTTTGTCCAATCGTTTTGTTTTCGTTACGGTAAAAAGATTCTATATATAATATATATATATACATGAATAAATTATATAATTTATAATATAGACAACATTACTTGTATACAATTCATATATATATATATATATGAGAAATATAAAATATGTGAAGAATAAAATTATATACAGCTCATTTGTAAAATTTAAAAATATATTGTATACTATATAAAGAACGTACTATAATTATTATCATTATTATTATTATTATTATTATTATTTTTTTTTTTGTAATCTTTTAATATGTATATAAAATATAAATCACGAAAACACAAGCTCATTTATTAATTGACCTATAAAATATAATATATAATAGGTATTACTACTTTATTATAATATTCACATGTCTACTGTAATATGTAAATGTTTTTCCATGACTATATTATATAAACTATAAATGAAAAGCTATTTTTTGTTTTATCGTTGTCGTCGATTGACGTTAGAATGTCTTTTTCTTTTTTTGGATATTCAAAGAAAAAGAAAATATTTTTAACTTGTGTATTATACCTATATACTATGTATAATATATTATTGTATACTTTAAGAGTCGCTACATATATTTTCAACCTTAATTATTTTAAAATATGTATTTATTTTATTTTCGTTTTTCCTTCATCATACATACATGTCATGCATGTTATACTGAGTCTAACGAATGACGATAAGTTTCAGTATTATGAACAGTGCTATTATTATACATACTGTGTAATGATATGAGTATATTATAAATTATTATTCAAACAAAAAGTTATACAAATAATATGGAGAAAAGCAAATCAAAATATAAACCGTCATTGAAACAAATGGGTTTTTATTTTTCTAAAATCTAGTGTTGGTACATTAACTGGCTGTACCCGTGTATACTGTTTATAATAGTAGGTACCTAGTAGATAAACATAAAAATAAGTTAATAGCTAGATAATTATATAATTATACTGTTTAATATTTTCTTTAAAACAATAATGAGTGTTTTAAAGATATTATAAATTATGCAAAGTGTAAATCTTAAAATAAAACTCAATCAAACTGATATTTATAGATTAACAAGCACTGCGAAGGACCTACTTCGATTAACCCATATATATTATACATGTTACCAATTTTTTATTAATATTAGGTTAGGTACCTACATTTTAAAGAATAATAGTATGTAGG
The DNA here is from genome assembly GCF_003676215.2 of Rhopalosiphum maidis. NCBI lineage: Eukaryota > Metazoa > Arthropoda > Insecta > Hemiptera > Aphididae > Rhopalosiphum > Rhopalosiphum maidis. Next base: position 16,909,876 of record NC_040878.1, read on the forward strand.
TGCCTAGAGACTAATTGAGCTTATCTTAAAAGTTTGGTTAAATTTTCCCGTATTCGTTCTAAAAATAACTTTTACAAAATTCTTCACTCAAATACGAATAATTCATAATATGTTGGTTGGTACATAATTATTGCAATTTCGCAAACTTACCTTATATTATTATTGCGCCATAAAAACATACATACATAATAATACATTCGTGGTTTGGCGCATTGTCGGCAGTGTGCCCTCCTCCGCTAGTCGCTACAGTAGTTCTATTCAACGAGACGGATTCTTGGCATCATGAGCAAAACCTATAAATTGTCTTTTTTGTCGAAACTGAGATTTTAATAATATGCCAGTGCGACGAGTGCAGTCTAAAAGTTATAAAATCACCGTCATCGTAAGTTTATGTTAATATAAAAAGTGTATCATTTTGGTAATATCGTCGATATAATCACGGAAGTTGATGTTTATGTATGTAGGTATTTATTGCGATATATATACGAGATGAGACATAGGTATAACTTGTGAGGGAGACCTCGGGACTGATGAACACTACCAATATTTTTAGATTAGCATCCTCATAATTCACGTCATTTATAAAATATATTTTTTTTTATAATTAAAGAATTGTGGGGTTTCAGCACCCCCCTTGCCAATTTTTCATTGAAATTGTGCCACGGACCAAAGATACGACAGAATCCCTAACTATTAAACTCGTGGATGTTGCATTATATAAAAATCTTTTTGCCAATACAACTAATACATACCGTAAAATCTTATAACATCTCTTTTCACTCGTGTTTAAAATGTTTAAATGTTAGTTTCTTTATCGCTCAGAAGTTTCTGTGTGATTGAGAGCCGTCGTTTCCTTCTCCGATTTGTTGCCAAAAACCATGTTTAGTGAAGATAAGAATGACGTATATGTGAGATCGAAGAAACGTTTCAATGAATATGATGCGCATCGCGTACGCCTATAATATTATATTTATAAATGTATTATTATTACAATTTCTTCCTCCGCATTAACTACTGTCACTATTATTTATTATTATTATTATTATTATTATTATTATATATCAAGTATTAACACTATAAAAGTTTACCGCGATCGACCTTGGGTACGGCCCAGACGGTATTCCGGCGCGCGACAACAATGGTGTTGGCGCGCGCGTGGTGGTGAAGAGAACGACGAAAAACAATGGTCCTTGCGTAGTGAGCACTGTCTCGCGTGTACGTGTACAGGTACCTACATAATATATTATATTATAATATACCCTTTTGTTTTTGTCTTTATCGCTCGCGCGCGCATATAATATAATATTGTACACACAAACCGTGTAATTAACTCTTTCTACGCGTGCACGCGACATGTAGGAAATCGACACAAAGAGATTAGAATAATATAGGTAAGAATAATAGTAATAATAATAACAGACATATCGTATTCACCTATTCGGTGTAATGTATGTAATATCTCAATACACACTATATTATACACTGATCGGACATCACTCGTCCACGCTTATAAAGTTATAAAATTTTCAATTTTCGCAGGTTATATTATTTTTCTGCGGTCATATGCACATATTAAATCTATTTAAACGATAATAATGATTAAGGATTATGAACTATACAGTCTATACAGCCTTACAAATAATACTACTCGCTTGACGCATGCATTTTATCGTGGCTGCAGCTGCGGCGAGCATCGTATTATATAAACATTGTACGTGTATAATATTATCCTATACACCTATACAGAGTGCCGCGTCACGTATTATCACCCGCCCCGCCTATCGTTCGTTTAGCGTAAGTATTATAGTACCTATAGATGTATACTGAAGTATAGTATATATTATACTTATAACTGTGTACACAGAGTGGCAGTAATGGCGATCACCCTTCGCCAAATAGGCCCCCTCAATAATTTTTAAATTTTAAGAGAAGCGATGTATGTATTGGTTTTTTTTGTGACTAGAGACAATTTTTACTCCAGTACAAAAAGTGCTTCGATATTGAACTTAAGGGGGTGATTTCTGATAAAAAATTGAATCTGGTTAATAACGCGAAGAGGGAAATAGATACCTAAACAGTCAACAAAATAATTTATTTAGTGTGCTGGCGCCATCCGACGTTAAATGTTTTACATTTTCCGATCAATTGGAATTAACTATAATTGTGTTATTATTTATTACCTATAATTTCATTGTGTGACAGAAATTTAATCAAAAAATATATTATAGCCTTTCAGAGAACAAAATACTAGGTATTATCTTGAATTTGTTTTCGAACATAGGTAATCAAAATTCAATATCAATGTTTATAGTTGACTAACTTTTTGTACAACTTTTGTAGTACCTATTATTTTTGTGTGATTTATAATAAATTTAGTGTAGTTTTTCGGGTTGTTCATTACTTTTTAAAGTGCTAGATGCAAGTGTATTTACACAAAAAAAAAAACAGTAAAGTAAAATCTTTTGTGGCCTATAATACGCCACAATGGCTGAAATCGCAAACACGATTTATTACGCATAGGCGTGTTAAAAACATATTTCACTCAAATTCCGCAGTACTTTTGATACATAAGTATTTATAAATAGTAACTAATACACGTTCTTTGATCCCCAGATAAAAAATATAAATTACATATAATCTATCTCACCAGGCACCATACGAATTGTTCTCATATACACTGGCCATCTATAGTATATATAAGAACTTATATTCTTTAAAACGTTCATAGCTATATGATAACATTGATAACTCAATTAAAATTATTTATTCAGCTAAAAAACATAAATATAAATTTTAATAACTGTGGATATTTAACAAATAAAGCAGTCATTTTTAAAAAAAATGTATTGATATGGAATAAACGTAGTGAAAATACTGCAGAAAATATATCATCATCGTTTCCACGCGATAATACTAGGTACTTTATAAAATAATATATTACTGATAGCTAACTGGTAAGTACTATATATATAATACGATTGAGGTTTATAAATTCGTTATTTTTTTTTATACCTGAAGTTTTATAAATCATACACGACATCGCGCATATTATATAACGTTCATTATTGAACACCCGTTTTAAAATATATATCGAAAGTCGTTGTTGCACAATACCTGAAAGTGGTAAACATTTTTTCTTCAAATAAAAAATCGTATATAGCCCAACAAATAACGTACATATACGAATATAACTATACAGGTATATACGCATATATGCGCGTAATTGCAGCAGTTGTGCTTGTCGTACTGAATACGTCGTATAACTGTATATAAGTATTGTGCATCAGTATGAGAGTGTGTTTGTTTTTGTGTGCAGAGACGTTATATTATTATTTTAATCGTCTTGTGCGGTTTACGCAACATTCTAGTGAAACACTGCAATGCCAGTCGAGATGTGGTATCGCACAAATCAAAATAAAACCATCTATCAAACGGGTGTACCAAATATAATGTCGTGAATAGAAACCGACAATTCTGCATGGTCAATTTGACATGAAGAAACAAAAACGTGATACAGGTATGATAATATTATTATTATATGGGCAACGGGCATGCGACGACGAATGTAAATATATTTTTTTCTCTTTTAAATAACAGGTCCAGTGACTTCTGTAGAAATATGTTACAAAGTGTAACTCAATATGATGTCATTTATAATTGAATTATAATAACTTCATAGCAGTTACATTGGAGCAGTGGTTCTTAACCGGTGTTTTGTGGAACACAGGTGTTCCGTGGATTTGGTATTAGTGTCCTACCAAAATTTTAAAATTCTGTAAGAAAAATTTTTTAGTTTCATTGTCCGACTTCATTGTGCAAACTATTTTATGCTATACACGCATTGTTCAATATATTAAAAAAATTAAAAATGTATATAATTACTATTTTATTTTACGGCTGTGTTCCGCGAAAATCTTATAAAATGTTAAGTGTTCCGTCATCATTCAAAAAAGGTTAAGAACCACTACATTAGAGGTAGACGGGGATCCAATCGGCCCACTATTAAAAAATAAAATGTATCTCTAATATACAAAATAAACAACACATAGCGTACAAAAACATTTCATCTTTTAATTTTTTATATTTTTATTGTATGATTTAAATTTAACTCCCTAAATAACATTATATATTTATTGAAAATAATTTTTTTTTTTACTACTGTTCCTAAAGTCCTAACAATAATAATTATGTTAATCAAAAATTAAAATATAACTTACAAAAAATAAAGTAAGGTACTTCGAACAAATGTATCATTTTTCTTTTGCTTTGGACATTTGCAACAGATGATCCTGCAAGTGAAATTTTTTTAAGTAATTTATATTATATACCGACTAGCCAGTTAGCATAATTTCACTCAAACAACAAATTATCTATAGATAGATGAAAATTTCGACGCATTACTTTTATTGTATATGTTTTATTATGTAAATATGAGGTCTAAACTTCTGAAAGAAGATGGTCGCGGTCGCAGCATTTATTACAACGAAGAAACGTCGTAAGAATACTGTCATGTTCAATGTGTTAAATAATATTACATACCTACCTATTAAGTAATAGCTTGTAAATTTGCTAATTTATAATAATACTAACGAGTATGATCTAAACAGACTTGCATGTTATGTAATAATGTAATACGCAAGGAATCAAACTTGTATAAAATTGAATCTAATACACTAATATATAGTAATCAGTACTTAGGTCTGTCTATAGTAAAAATTGTACTTTAATAATACAGTACACTTCTGGTTTTTTAATACCAGCCCGGATGATTATAATATGAAACCAGCCTACTTTGCAGATGCATATAGTAGCACAGCGGCCCAATCCGCCCGCGAGTTACATTAATATTAAATAGGTACATGTTCATAGTATTTTTGTGTCCCGCACTTTTCCTATAATTATCAATCTGTAAACATTTATTGCTCAACAAATAAATATATGTTATACTAAAGAAATGTGAAAAATATAAGTAATCACGAGAATTGCATCCATATATAATTTTCGTATTTCGTAAGTAGCTATATATTATTATATTATATCTTCATTAATCTATAAAAACCTGTAACATTATTGAGTATGAATTGTGCTAATTAATTAATTTTATAATTGTATTATTCTAAAATGTATATACTTAATGGTATTATAAGTTATAAGTATAGAAAATTGCATGCAAAACATGTTTAAACCTAAAACAAACTACATACGTATAAATACAAATAGTAATTGATATTGTTGCAATAAACTTTTATTTATTATTATTATTATTATTCTAAATCATCCTCTTTGATAATAGTATTTGATGGCATATTATATTAAAATAGATTTTAAAAAAAGCTTATTTCATGTTTATTATATTTTAGATTATCTAACCAAATTCAAAATAAATCGTGCTGGTCGCTATGGTACAATAGGTAGTATATGCGATATACGACTTTTTTTTTACTGTTTCTCGAGCGAATCGTTTCAATAAAAAATTAATTCTCGTCAGCTCTCCACACTATTGTCGTTAGTATAATATATTGTTGCTGTAGTTTAGCGGCTTTTATAATTTTTACAAATAGTGTAGGTACTTATAAAAGATGAGAAGAAAAAAACGCACACACCAAACACAATGCTGCAGAATTATAGGTACACTCAATTACATAATATAATATAATATTAAAATAATATGGGTTTAGTAGCCATGGATAATATAATTAAGTCGTTCAGCGATTGGTAAATCTATATCCATCTATAATAATATATATATATATATATATATATATATATACATAAGAACGATAGGGCGAAAAACGGAAGAGAACGCCTTTTGTCCTCGTATAATCCTATGGTGCAAATAACGTATATACTTATGCGTATATATGGATTAAGCCAAGCGGCGAACGGAGTAACGGACTGAATGCGATCACGGTGTATGGGCTGTATAGTAGATGTTGTGCCGTGGCGGCAGCAGGAGAGACTCAGTTGAACGCCGCACACGCCGGCTGTAGCGAGTTACGAGAAACGTTGATAAATGGCGAAGAGTTGCCCCGTTAACGCCGCCGCGCACTTCTCATCGATTATTTAAACAACCGACACCGCATTTGTACCGCCACCACTGCCGAGGAAACCCTCTATTTTTCAACTCCTCTTTTTTTTCCAATCTTTATTATAATTTTGTACATATATACCTGAGTGTGCGTCAGTCGATAGGTCGACCCAGCCGTCTGGTTCCCACGTACCAATATAATAATATATTATTACCTACGTGTTGGCTGTGGCAGTACAAACTAAAATACACCGCAGTCCCATAATCACATAGTTGAAAATAAAAATAAAATTATGATGGGTGTTATGGTTTTATCTTACTTTTGCAATCAAGAAGCAACGCTAATTTTTTTTCAATAGTTTAAAATATCACAAAACATAATTTGCAGAATGAATAATGAAAAAATAACACAGTATTAAAAAATTCAAATCCGTTTAACGATAAACTATATTATTTGAGTATGCAAAACCTTTTTCATACATATAATTGTACACGTAGATTATTTTAACCGTATATGTAACCTACATTATACGATAATGATGATGAAGTTTGTATACAAAACAATATATGAATATATGTATTTCAGCGATTTATTTCCTACTTGTGTTGTTAGTCCTCATTAATTATTAAAATAAAATATTTAATTTTTATGATAGGCATCTGTTAAATGCAGACGCGCGATGCCACTCAAAATACCTTCACGTATCACTTATTACCATATATACGACCTATATAATATATACATTGTGCAGCCGCCAGCCACCGCTGCAAGTCGGGGGTAGAAAGCATAGGCCACCCCTAACAATATAAATTGTATAAATAATTAAATTCTGAATTGTATATACAAAATTATAATAATTTCGGTATACTTAATTGTATAATATGCATATTATATAATATACAAAATATACGATGATATGCAATATTGTAATATCATTTATGAAACAACATTTTATTTTAAATCGAGTAGGTACAAAATAAAAATGTAATTTACACAAATTAATTATAATATTTATAAAAATAATATGTATATCACAGTGATATTTTATTAGTGTTATATCTATATTAAATTATAATAAGTAAATAACAGTATAAATTATTATAACTTAATTGCTTACAATATTCGTGAAACGATATAAGGAATAATAATAAATCTTATAGGTAATAAATATTTAAAGGTAGCGATACGCATAAATTATAATATTAATACACACCTTGATGTTGCAAGTATAGATATAATTTAATATTACATAACATTAATATTTATTTAATATTGTATAACATACATTTTTTCGACCATCGTTATGTATTTAATGTATAATATCAAATGTATTTTAACCCTGGTACATGTTTACTTTAGTGATTAGTGCGAACCGTTTTTAACGGTTTTACGGCGTATGTTTGTACGTTCCGCTTACATGCATCCATTTTGTTTAATAAATATAAATTATACAGGAATTCCAAATATATACCTACATGCTACATTGCTCTCAAACCATATGTTCACTGTACATAATATATATTATCAATATAAATAAATACTTGCAGTAAATTAACACATATGGTTATTTTTCTCTCGTTAAAAATATATTATTAACAATAAAAACTTATTGTCTTATCTTTCCATCGCCCCCTAAAAATAGACTCCCGTGTAAAATTACTTTTGATGTGCCTCCTGTCACATGTGTACTCGTATTCTAGACAATTCAAGTGAAATTATGTGAGTATATAATATATACTATTTATGGTGCTCCCATCAATAATTGTTAACTAAAAATTATAGACGCAACGACACAACATTTCAAATCTAAATTTCTTCACAAAAAATGTATAATCTTTAACCGAGTAATAAAAAATATTTATTTTTTTATTCGATTATTATTTGTACTTATCATGAAACAGAATCAACTGCAGTGGTCGATATGCGCGCGTGTAATATATGTGATGTATGCAATTTATTCGAAAACCAAATGGTCTTCAATATATATTATTTGATTTGGGGATTAAATGCAACGCATATAATACCTATACCTTTCGTATATGTATTGTACCCATTTACACGCACGCGATCAAACGTCATATCCGGTTCCGGTGGCGAGCGGGTGGGTTTTTCGTCAGGGTAGTGTAGATAAGGGAATATACGCGGCAGACGCGACGTCATCGTGTAGGTATAGTGTTGAATAATTCGATTTTCCCGTGGCCACAGCTGTTGCTGTCTGTATAATAATATAATATAATGTATTAATATTATTATGCTATACCTATATAATGTATAGCTGTATTGACGATTTTTTATGGATCATCGACAGTAAACAAATAAAACCGGCAAGAATCCACGTATAATGATCGTTGGGCACAGGACAAAACATAACTATATAATAGTATAATCAAGCAATATTAATTTATTCTGCATAATATATATGTGTTATTGGGTAGTTCTCGTTCGTCTGTAGTCTACTCATAGAGATAATTGATGATATATAGATATACGCATAAAAGTAATAAACACATAGACACAGTTTTTCCGTTTATAAATATATGGAAAAATACCATGGCTAACTTCGTATATATAATATATATATTATATATATAAACCGAGTGATTAATTTATCGATCAACACTTACTATTTCACCCTATAACGTCTTAAAAAAATTTTTTTATTAATTTCCAGTCAAAATTTTATTTTGACTTATTATTATACTATTAAATTTTTTTAAACTTAATTTTTTTATATTTTTAATCGTTATAATTTTTAAGTTTTTATTGTTTTCACTTACAACATACATTTTTAATTTCATTTTCTGAAGCAGAATATTTTTCAGAGTATTTTGATACATAAAAATTAACGGACGAGTAATTTATGAGTTTAAGTATTTAAAGTATAGGTAAGCGGAGTAGTAGACTAACATTCGAGGTACTACATACCCCATCACTCAACTCACCAAACTTTAAATACTTATAAAGTAATAACTCATAAACTTCTCTTCTGAATTAATATTTTTATGTACCGAAATTGTCCGAAAAATATTCTGCTTTAGGATATGAAATTAAAAATGTGTGTTTTCATTAAAAAAAAAATTAAAAAAACTTAAAAAATGTTGTTTTATATTGACCAAAAATTAAGTTAAGAAAATATTTTCAAAAACATTTATAAATTTTAAAACAATAAGTGTTGTTTGATAAAAGAATCGCCCTGTATACCTATATATTATATAGATGTAGACTGCTGCAGCAGCGCATAGTTCCCGAGTACACTCACGCATATATATATATATATATACATATATAAGGCACCTACATGAATATAACGCAGAAGAAAAAATGCGCGTATATATACGTATATAAAAACCAGATACGCCATTCGTCGGTCGCTTTCGGGGTCGCTTTTCAAAAATCAACCCCGCTGAAATGCGACCCCTTTTCACGTGCGCTGGAGCGTTGACAGCCGAGTGCACACACCCCTCTGCCACCGCCGCCGCGTTATATATACGTATATATAAATGCATGTGGAAGCCATCATGTCCCGCAAACACCGTTCTGGTGTTGGTTGTACGATGACGATATATATCTAGGGTGGGGGTGAGCTCGATTTTCCTCTTGCGAAAGACAGCCTCCATCGTCGAATCGGTGATCTGTATTCAATATGCATATGGTGTAATATTACTATATGTTAACAAACAGAAAAAGCACATTTAACAATTATGAGTTTCAAAACAACAAAAGCATTAAACCTGAAATTACTGAAAATGACGTAACTACATAAGTATTAAGTACCTAAAGTGCATAATAAACGTGTTCTAAAATTCAGCTGCAGTGTAATACCTATACATTGTTTTATATGTTTTATATACGATTATACCATGGATTGCATTGAACGTGTTTACGGGCTTGGTATTAATAAAACGCATACTAAGTATGATCATACCAACCCCTCAACATTAAGAGTCGATAAATAGTTGAGAAACAATTTGCGTTTTTTTTTTTTTTTTTTGTTCCTTCTGCTGAATTAAACGCCACCGCACGCAAATTGAATGATTTACATCAATTAATTATTTAAACAGATTAAATCAACTTTGCAACACTATACATCTATATCTAGGCACATGTATAATGTTTATGTTAAATATATTGTTATAATGCAAATGCCAAATAGTATGTACATTATACAAGCACGGTGCATGTGTTTATCGTTAAATTAAAACATAGTAATCATTGACCCTGCAACATAAATAATACGAGAATAGATGCAGAATTATTGTTTCGAACAATTAATAATAATTTTGTACGTTTTATTTTAATATGTGTTTACAGCTACAGCGTCCAATCAATAACACTTTATAAGTAAGTACGTATTATCTAGCTATCTAGATAGAAATAGTCATTACTCATTTAGTATATTAGGTAACAGGTATCTAAACGTCTATCGAAGTATCGGACTATATAAAAGAAAATAATAAAAACAACAACAACCGTAACGGATTAACCACGTATACGAGTGTTAATACGCGAGTCTAATGTTAAATAAATATATAGTTACTACTTACTATATATTTGTAACTTATACCTTTTTTTTTTACAGAAACAAGCCCAAGGTATTTATTAGTTTATTACAGAGAACAATTTTTAACACATATAAAATTAATTTAAAAGACAATAAGTTTATATTATTATAGTACTCAAGTGAAATACTGTAGTAGTAACTACTATTATACCCTATATATATTTATTACATGAACGTCATTATTGTAATATTATTATTATAAAATAGTATATTATGAAATCAAACATAACACCTATGTAAACTGAGAAAATTGAGAATTTGAAATACAGTTTGCTTCAGTAACACTGAAATATAATACCTATTTTACATCTCTAAATTAAATATAGATTAAATTATTATTTTAGATTATGAGTGAAATGATCTATTGGTTTTACAATAATATTTATTTTATTTACACGATTTGGGTAAATAAACTGATTCAAAAAATTCATCTATATATCTCTGTAGAATAAAAATCACTTAAAAATGGTATTTAACAAAAGTATCTTTCTAAATTCTTTATTATTTTTTAAAGATTTTGGAAAAACTATCAAATTTAGACTATTCTTTTTGTATGCGCTATTGTCTTAAACAATTAAACTTGGTTAATAAAATTATACTAAAAACAGTACATTTTCTGAATCATGACATTTATTATAATTATTTAGTGAAAACTCCAATAAATATAAATCTTAAATTTAGAAATTTTAATACTTATCAATTGGGTTAGGGTGTTTATGACCTTAAAAACATTATAAAATGCATGCAAATATGCACTTAAAAAAAATTAAATATGTCTTTTAAAATTAGTTTATTACTAATCCAAAATGTTTCCTAAATTAATTTACAACTTTTTTTATAAATTTAAACTTAAATATTGTGTAAAAAACGTGTGAATGTAAACATGTTTGGGACAAAATACGGAATGATTAAAAAAATATGGTATTAAATATGGATTGCAAAAAATATGAGATATTTTCACTGGTGAATCACCGGATTTTTCTAGAAAGAAAATTAATTATTTATTAAACAGTATAGGTATAATAAAACCATTACGGTGGACAAAGTTTTTCTTCTTATTCTTATAAATTTAAAATCCCGTGTTGAGCTGTAAGATAATATGAATATTTTTAAAAAATAATTCTTATTCAACGATTATTTCATATCTTTGTTGTACAAATAAATTATAACAAATAAAATATATCACATTATCAATATAAATATCTTTTTTTTAAATTTTATATCTTATTACTACTAGAGTAATTTCAGTAGATATTAAATAAAATAATTCTACAAAAAATATAACCAATTAAAAATAAATGTTTCTATATATTATAGAATATTGTTAATTATTATTTTAGAATTTGTTTATAAAAATACAAGACATTACATAATGTGTATAAAATTAATGTTGTGCACTTCAGGAAAAGATAAAAAAAAAAGTTGTCCGTAATGTGTATAGTAAAACGTTTTCACAAAACTAATGGTTTCATTAAGCAAATATGACAAATATTGTTTAAAAAATAAAAATTTTGATAGTTGTATTAAAAACATTGATTATATGACTAAACAGACTATAATAATTTTAAGTTAGAATATTATAATAGTGGATATTTATTTATTATTTTAAGACAATTATGGCAAGGCTGAATTCGTGTGGAATACGGCTGTTAATCGAAGTATAAGATTGACGATAATCGACTTAAGCACTCATATTAATGATTTGTTGGGTTTCCTATGTTTCAAAAATTAGCTTTTCAAACTCAATTATTAATTTACTATTTTCTACTTCTTTAATCACATAGTAAAGGCTGTGCTTTGTACTGAAATAGGCTATAAAGTCTTTTAATCTATTTGTTTGATAATTCATACACTATATACAGATATTAGATATATACCTATAAACAAGTATCAACTATAGTATCAAGTGTTTTGTATTAATGTAATTTTACTCATAACCACATAATAATTAATATAACCCACTTATTTCAAAGTATACTTGGAATACAATATATATATATATATAACGATAAATTAGCTTATGGGACAACTCGTAGAAAATATTTCACGCGTTTATGTATAATATTATTATAATTAAATACTGTATAGACTCGAATACCTATACAATACAATAACCATCATCGCGATTCAATAGTATTCAACACATGTGTAGAGAGTACAGTGTAATTAGGTTTTAAAACATCGATTATAATAATAATAATACTTAACACTCGTAACGTAACTACTATACACACCTATATAACGTATAATACTTGTAATGGCATTTAGATACAGGTATACGCTGATACGCGAGGTTATGGCAAACAATGTTTTCTATTGTAAAACCATAATGAGCGTAATATATAAACTGGTTATTATTTCAATCGGGTTTTAATTAATTATCGCGTGCGCGGACTCCAGGGCCCCTCTTCAATTTAAATTACGCATACAATGTACACTTTGTCTACCTGTCGACCTACCCACGTATAATAATAATATTTATATAATAGCGTTATTTTTCGATGTAACACAAAAGTGTGCGAAACACGAAAAAATAGCTCCGCCTATCGCACGTTAACTACCAATAACAATATTGTACGTCGTGCACATCATGTACCAGGTACCTATATATGCTTGTTAAGAACGAGACGCGTTCGCCCCAAAGAAAAACGGCGTTGTACAATACTATTATATAATGCCTAATATATAAATATAAATTACATTAATATTTCGCGTCTAGTCGACCATCATCCCCTATACACTCCATACAACAGCCGGTTTTCCGTCGAATCGTACACACGTGCAGCATCACTGTGCACGCCGCCGTCACGACATCCTACACGTATACCTATCTACGGTTATACGTTACAATGTTATGTACGGCATGCTGCACAGGGCCAGATTCGGTTACTGACGGGTCGACGGCGGTATAGAAAACGCGTTTATCGCATACACACGCACGTTATACCTATATAATATGTATATCCTACCCCGCGAGTATAGATATACAGTCCTGTCGCAACACACGCCACGTGTGTTTAATATTATATACGCGTTTCGTATATCTCGCGTGGGCTACGACTTTTTTTTCACGTCTACGCGACGCCACCGCCGGATACGCCGCGCGCAGCACAGAGAAAAGGGAGACGAAAACATTTTTCAAAATATAATATAATAATAATAAACCGACGTAGACGGCGGCGGCGGCCCAGCATCGCCCGCGTGCCGTATGGCCACCACCGCGGGAGTGGCCCTCGCCGCGCGCCGCTGTGCACCGACGGATAGGTATCTGCCTATATTTATTATTATACATCATATAATAATAACATACATATAACAGTGCGGCCGCCGCGTAAGTACAACTCCCATAAAACGTGCACACAGCATATACATATACATATATGTGTATTATATACGCATACGATATATATATATATATATATATTAAATATTATTATATTTGAGCGTACCTACCTATGATGTGTAATATATAAAATATTATATCGGTATGACGATAATACATATATATATATACGGTCTGTACGGAGGGGCCCCGCTCGGTCGCGCGCGCGTTGGGTGGTCCCGCAGCCGCGCGCGTACGGTCGTTGTTTATACGCCGCCGTCGAATAATATAATAAGTCGGACACGTAATAATAATAATAATAATAATAATAATAACCGAGAACGTCCGCGTATAATATATATATATATATACATGCGCGTGTGGTTTTTTGTTTTTCCGTTGATAATATATTCAAAGCTCACGCGCACGCTTTTCGCCCGTTTTCGTTTTACATTTATCTCCGTCTCGCGCTCTCTCTCTCTCTCACCCCCCACCCCGATGTCGTATACACCCATCTCGCCGTACGCGTGTGTCCTTTTCCTCCGGGTCCGTCATCGTTTTTGTTCGGCACAATATACCTAATAATAATATGACGCGTACAGTGTATATATATATATATATATACATGTATACGTCTACGGTATATTATTAAAATTTTTTCATTTTTTTTTTTATTCCGCCTTTCATTGTATGTATGACCCCCGCAACAGTTCGTTTCTCTTTTCTTATTTTCTTTTTCTATTTCGTGTGCGCTGCGCGTCTTTGCGAGTCCGCTTCCGACGCTCCGCGTGTCGCGCGCGACGTTATTTATCGTATTATATTATTATTTTATTTTTTTTTTTTTTTTTAACTATTATTATTGACGTTGTTCTCCGTGGAGCGCGCGTGAATGCTGTGCACACGAACCGACTGCGACGGCGGCGGCCACGCGGACAGCGGCACAAAGCGCGTTGGAAACAAAACGGAAAAGTGTGTGTGTGTGTGTATATATATGTGTGTGTGTGTGTGTGTGTGTGTGTGTGTAGGTACAGCTATAGAGAATAATATTATATTATTATGATATACAAATCGAAACAAACGCTCGGCGAGAACGCACGGATCCGATTTGTTTGTACTTGCGCGCGTGTTTATATGCTATATAGAGGATAATATTTATACGCTGCGTGCGACGGCCGGGACACGATTTCGTTTTTCCGGCCACCCCGGGTGAAAGTGAACAATCAAAAAGGTAAAAATTAAAACTATTTAACAAAAACAAATATTAAATTCTGTCGGTATAGGTGCGAATTTGTGACGTGTATAGGTCA
The DNA here is from genome assembly GCF_003676215.2 of Rhopalosiphum maidis. NCBI lineage: Eukaryota > Metazoa > Arthropoda > Insecta > Hemiptera > Aphididae > Rhopalosiphum > Rhopalosiphum maidis. The sequence continues at coordinate 16,925,095 of NC_040878.1, forward strand.
TGTCCAAACGGAGCACTAGCTGCCTGACATATATTATGATGTTGGGTGTGTTCAATACAGTATTGGGTGTATAGACTATATAGAATATAATAACATGATGTGTATATGTGTATACAACGTGTAAATGTGCGTATACTTTATTTGGGTGAACTTTAAAGCCTATATGCCCTATATAGGTAAAATAGGTTTATGGATTGATACTATTAAATATATATATATATATATATTCCTTCATCATTGTGCACACTATACAGTCTATACTATAGACGACGTGTAAAAAAAAAAAGATATTAATATATTATATAGTGAAAAAAATCCAACATCAATAGAATCTCATACTGCTTTGGATTTAATATGTTTAGTTTACACCGTAAAAGTATTTATAGTTATAAAGTTAGTTATATAGTATAGTTATACTATTATGTGTATACAATTTCTATTTTTAGGACGGTTTTTTTTTTCTTAATCGTAGTACCTATTTTTATTTATATATCTGATATTGCAGTACATGATGATTGAATTGTTATACGTCAATATCATATTCATTTATATATTACAAGTACATATAATATATAGTATATAGTGTGAAGTTTTTGAATAGTAGAGTATTCTACACAAACTGTATTTTATTTTACGTTAAATTAAAAAAAATTGCTCAACAGAAATGCGCATTTAGTACGTTAATTCCCATAAATTAAACCGAATAAATGTACAACGATAAGAAAAGTTTGCAAATTTTCAATTACTTAATGGTACACCTAAATATAGCATTAAAACGAGTGGCATTAATAACTTATGTAAGCACCAAGTCCCTCGAGAACGTAGTTTTTTTTTTAAGAGCTATTAGAGAATTGCTTCTGGCGTATAAAAAAACTTTGAGTATATATATACTTTCCACAATCAAAAAAAAAAATTAATTAATGTAATATTATGTTGATAATAAGTATAAATTAATAATTAAAAATTAGTATTGAAGTTCTAATCATATTTATTATTTATAGGTATTCAATTTCTATACAATAACATCATGTATCCTCGTGTACATATCTTGGAATAACAATTTTTATTTTTTACTCATTATAATATAATCTCGAAATATACAATTATTTTATTTTTATAAATTATATAAAATAATTATGTAGTAAGAAATAAACATGTTTATTTATCATTTAGAAATATATTTATATGGCATAACTTCTAATATAAAATATATTATAGGTACCTTTATGCATCATATGATTTATTATTTAGTATATACTTAACGCGAATAACAATGAAGGTTATCCTGTAAATGCAATATTAGTATTAGGTTCAATTTTTTTTTATATATATATATATATATATAATATAGATATAAAGCTTCATAAATACTTTTTAATCATTTATATTTTTAACTTTTTTTGATATTTTTCAACTATATTTTAAGTTAATTAATAAATTATTACTTATTATAGTTAATAGTTTTTATATTTGTACATAAATAAATAATAGTATATAGTATATATACTACCTATTATACGCACCTATAAAAATAATGTATCAAACACAATGTATTTGTACATTTAATTATTTTTTTTTTTTTATTAAATGAACAATCAGTAATCCAATACAAGTAAATAGGGGTGGTTTTCACCCCAAGGTATCATTTTGAAAAAAAATGTATATGGGATCGTTTGAGCCGGCTTACCTCCCGCGGTGTTATATTAAAATTAGAAATATTAACCGTAAATACGATTCTGATGGTTATATAACAAATTGTGTTTTAACTATATGCTTTTCTATTCGGCATCGTGTATTCTTTATTGTTTAAATCGATATCTCATTTTTCATTCTGAGTGCAGGGAAAATAATAACAAGCCCCAGTACGCAACAAAATGGCGAAATAACAATATGAAGTCTTTTGTGTGCGGCGCAGGTGCTCCACTCTGTCGGTTCTTTCCAATCGGCACCTTTATACTATATAATATATAAGCTATAACTTTTTTTTAAAGGAATATAAATCAATTTGTTGGTTAAATCAAAATAATACATTCGTCTTTTTATTCTATAGGTAGTTAACCGAACTAACCACTAAGGGGTATACATAAATATTTTCTCTAAAATCTTTTATATTTTCTATATTTTCTATTATTATTATTATTATTTAAAAAGATAATTGCTAATATTTATTAAGGCTCTACTAAAAAAAACTGATATGAAAATAAAAACAAAATAAAACAATATTCACCAATAATATACCTGTAATAACTTATTTATTATTGTATCTTGAAATAGTTTAGATATTTGTTTGTGCGTTCTATCACCATTCTGCAGCTAATATCTAAATACTTTTTACAGATTTTGCGAGAGTAAACCAATAATTAAATATTTTACTCTCAAATTATTTAGTTACCTTTATAGTTAAACCTAAAAACACGATTCGCAGTGCGTAAGTAAACGGGCGCGCGTGCGTGGGCGTATACAACGTGGATGTACGTGCGTTTTGCGTGTTAAACCTTTTCTTTCTCTCTCACACTCTCATTCTCTCAATCTTCGCATTGCGACCAAACGTCTCGGACGCAATCCCGACGGGAATACTTCCGGGGACGTGTACAAAAGACGTGCCGACTTTCAACAGATCGATTTATGTATATATATATATAATTGTATACTCGCATACATCGAGTAATATATATATATTTTATTCTTATATATACCGTTTTGGACAGAACGAGACTTGACCGACGCCGACGCCGCCGATACAATGACAAATGACTCTTTCGCGTATCTATACACAATATAATATGTTTATATATATATTGTTGTGTGGCGGTGGCGGCAACGAGGACTTCTTATCCTTTTGCAGTTCGGCCCTTTTGTGCGCCACAAACGTCGTCGCTTTATATAATATTATATAACATAATATGTATAAGTGTATAACATAGAAATGCGATTTTTTCCGACCCCTTTTATTGTGTGTGTGTGTGCTGTGGTGAATGACCGACTGTGGTGTAGAACATAATATAACCCTGCAGTGGAGCAGCTCTGACGAAATTCACGCGGCTTGCATAACTATAAATGCCTGTTTCGCACACAACGATTATCAAATATATGTATGTATACAAAATATTATATCACATATTTTACCTGCTATATAAAATTACCTATATAGGTACTGATATACCTACTCTTATTGCGTATATAATATTTTAGATTTTGTATTATATACAGACTTGACCGAATGTACATGGAGTGCATAAAGAGCTAACAACGATATTCATTATTTTATTCATTAAAAACCAAACAAGTTCTCTGCTACGACATATTATTAAAATATTAAATTGTTATATTTTAATTTTTCCATTCGCCGACTTATTGTACATTTGTAAGTATAGTTATAAGGTAATAGATATAATATATAGCACCACATCAAAATCTATTATATTTCATCTTTATGCATAATATAAATTAATATAATATATAATATAAGTACACCGATAAATTGAATTCACAAAATACTCAAATGCTATTCATTATTTGATTAAATTATTTAAATTATATATTTCGATACAAATGATAAAAAAAAAGATCAGACCAAAAGTTACTGCGGATAACATATTGACATTTTGCAGTTAGACAATATTTTAACAAGATGCGTGCGCTATTATGCTGAACAATATTTTATTAGAACCTTCATTATTCAAAATCCTATAATACAATTGGCGAAGTAAATATAAAACAGTTATATTGAGAACTATTTAATACATTCGTATATGATACCTACTTATGTAAAATTAATATCAATTAGCCTAATTATATATTCATAAAAGTGTGGCTCGCGTGTACAGTAGCCGGTAGGTGTTGAGTGGGTCACTGCGATGGATGTATTGAATTTGAATAATATTAATAATATAATATGATGGTATAAATAATATAGTATAGTATAATAATATATCATTACTTATATACAAAAATCGATTCTGATTTATTAACCTATAATCACTAAGTATATTTAATGTAATGTTTTTTGATATTGCAATTAAGTAAAGTAATTTATTTTATAATTATTAGTAAATAGTAATACAGTAGATTGAATTAATTTTGCCGAAAATTGCATTTGAAAATATCTTTCATTGTGTGTATAAAATATAATAATAATAATATACGTAAAATTGTCATGTCCCAGTCCCCGTGAATGTTTTGAATTAAAATAAAAAAATAAGTGCTGTTTAATTATGTAACATCAATACATCATCCAAAATTGAACTTATAAATGTCTACAAAAAAAAAAAAATATGCTTTTATATTTTTAGACTTTTTGGTTTCAGTATAAATTACTTATATCAAAATAATATATATACTTTTATTATGTCCACATCCCCTGTACCGTTTAGTTGATTTTATATTATTCATTAAAATTATAATTAATTTTAAAATTAGTTTTAAATTATAGATGTACCTATATTATGGACCAAAACTAAAAATACGTTTTTTGTTTACTATAACTTTATAAGGTTTAAAATCAAATCAAAGAAACTATAGTGTTAAAACGTGATTTAATAGTAGTTATGTTCTATGAAAATAACATTGCTGTGCGCCTATCATATTACAAGACCATCATAATATGGGTATTGGGTAATAAATAATAACTAAAAAATATTCTGCGGGTTATTGTATCATATATATCAATATATGCACATAATATCGCAGTAGGTACCAGAATGAAATATATAGAATAATTTTAATATATATGGGTACAGTATTATAGTAATGTAAATCTCGATCGACTGCCCGCAGAGTCCGTCGGTGGAGACACGACCGTCGACCACGCGGGACTGTATGTACGTATAGCCGTATGGGTGCTTAATGCTTATATATAATAACAATAATAATAATAATAATGCGCCCGTAATTACGATCGCGGCCTTCGAGAAATATGTAACAAGTTGTCAGCGAGAGATTTAACGACTACCAGAGCTCGGCGGACGACGTTACGCTAGCTGGCACGTCGTCATCGGTGCCAAACTGCCTGTCAAAAACCGACCGCGTTTTCTACCGCGGCGGTGGCGGCCGTCGGATCGATCGCATATTATTATAATAAATAATTATCCGCACACCTGCAGCAGCTGCCGGTCACTACGTGTACTTCCTATGGGCACATTATAATCGTAATATATATATATAAAGGTAGAGGCGTAGACCGCATATTATAATATTATGCTATAGATGACGAACAGTAATAATAAATAATAATAATAATTTATTGCCATATAGTTATTGAACGTCCGCAATAGGAAATATATAACGTGTATCACACATCAGTTTATATTGATATATTGTAATATATACGTGATATATTGTTTATTGCACGATTCCCTAATATAACCCCGGAAATAAATCTTAAAAAAAAAAACCACAGAAAAATAATCCTAAAATAAAAATTTAATTTAAAACATAAAATACGTTGAAAAATAAATAAGAACGTGTGTAATAAATTTACATTAAATTGTCAATTTTAATACTACAAAACACTCACACACTGCAATACAGTGCACATATCACTCAACTAAACATAACCAAATATAAATTATTTATAACATTAAAGATAAAGAGTTATAGATACCTTTAAATACCCATCTTGAGTACCTTACTTATCCATCATTAATTCGTTATGTCTATGGTTATTAATGTATCAATCTAGGTGTTATTGTCTATTATATTTAAAAATATTGACTATTTTTACTCTTAAACTCGTAAAATATCAGTTCAAAAACCAATTTTTTCTTAAATATTAAAAATAATATGTAATTTAACAAAATTTCATAAACGGTTATTTTTTTTCGCATCTAATTTTCTGAGATAATTTTTTCGCAGTGCCGTTTTATATAATATATATCGTGATATCAAATTTCAATTAATTGTAATTTATATTAATTATTTTAACTATAAACTTAAATATTTATTTCTGTATAGAAATAATCCATCCTTTTAGTGATTCTACGAGTAGGTAGGTACTTTGTCTTTGTTACACTTGTCTTCATCCAAACATTTGTGGCCGAATTTTCTTGTAGCGTGAATGCGTGATGTATATTCTACCTATTGTTACGATGGTAGGTAGCATTGGTAGCTTACTTAAATGTATAACATAAATTGCTTTTGAAGTCGTACTCATTGAATACAATTCGCCACTGTGGTATATACGAGTCCAGGTATATGCGCCAGATGCATAAATCAAATGGTAGGTGCACAAATGTAAAATATGAACTAAAATATATTGTAATATTGTTAAAAATGAACAGCGCTCAAAATTTGTTTTGTCAACGCCTATTTTTTTAACACTTGTTTCGATATAACTGGTCAGTGGTCATTGTGACAATTACAATTGTTACGCATTGAAAGGTCAGTTCCATTGTAAATAACACAAGATTGATATAAGATCGAATCTAGGGTTTTTTTATTTTTTTAGTGTCTACCCTGCAGGATGTCTGATTTTTTTTTTACACATGACAATTCCGGTTTACGTTTAAATTCATTGTGGTTGCATAAAATGTCAAAACACAATAGCGCTACAAAAAATGTATGAAGCGCCAAACTATTATCCAACAATGACCTGAGCAATGATGGCAGTTTAATAAAAATCAAATCATTCGGTGTGTGTATGCCTGTATATGTATATACTTTCACAGTGCCACTATATAATATGCTATATAAAATATAAATTATCACGCACTTCATAACTAGCATTTGATAGATGGAATTTTTTTCGCTCTATGATTTTGAGAACATTGTTGTTTTTTAACAATAAAACCACTCTGTTGTTGATACAGTATGTAATATATACATACGTTGTATACCTATTGATTGCTTTGAAATTTATTTATTTATTATTATCGACTTCGACATATTTGGAGTATTTTATAATCTATAGTGTACCTAAATTTACAAAAAACATTTTGCAATTTTAAACGTAATTATTGTACATCTGTGAAAAACTTAATACTATAAAGTATATGTGTTGTGCTATAGTTACTAAGTTTTATAATTTATTTACGTAAGAAAATCCTGAATTTTGTTAACTTAGAACTATTTTCTTTGTTGAAGCGACTTTCTAGCTTGTTTGTAAGTTATTTCGTACCTAACCTTGATATTCTAAACAATCTTGAATTATTTATTGAATGGTTAGTTGGCTTGGCATTTATTTCATCTAGGTGAAGTTTTATTGTTAATAACTAATAAGTAATGAATGAGCAAAATAGATTAACTACAAAAATGTCTAATTCTGGCTTTTAGTATATAAATTATGAAGGTAATTTCCTGCCGTCTTTTGAAATGAGCAATTTTCAATATTTGTTCACCCTTTCAGGTTTTGTGGAAACCTGAAGAATTTAAACTTAATCAAGTATTTTTTTTTTTTTTACTTTATTATAAATTATGATAAGTGATATTAAATTGTTTATGATGTATTACGTTTATTTCGTTTATGTCCGAACATTATTGTTTTACACTGCCGTATACTGTTAGTTTCCATATTTATTTTCATGTATAACCTATTATACATACCTATATTGATCAGCCATTATATTATATTTGATTCGACCCTGGCAATTTGGATCGATATCGTTCAGCTACATCGTATAACTATATACAGTTCACACCGACACCGTATGTCAGCGTTAAGGTGGGCAGAGTGTGCGTGGGGGTGGGCGAGAAGCGCTTTTCATGAAAATTCTTAAGGACTAAACCAGTGGAGAGGTGCCAAAGGGTACGTCGGCTGGCTGTCAAACTTCTGACAGGCTATCTGCGAGCGGCTGCCTGCGAGCCCCGTTTATTCTAAGCAGTGAGCGTTCGCCCGATATTATGCCTATACGTATAGTCAATTGCAACGAAAAATTCCGTTCAAAACACCTTAATAATATGATCGGCTGTGTACGTTGAATGTCGATATATTATATTTCTATACATATACCGGATGATTAAATAGGTTCTTGTGTACATATTTCCCAATACTATACAGATTTTATTTAATAAACATACGAGTATAGCAGTATATATCTATTACCTAATTGCAAAAATCATAGTATAAATCCGCAAAGGGTTTCAATCATAAACGCCCATTACCGATAAATATAGCATGAATAAAGTAATATTCTACTCGTTTAGTGACGTAACTGATTATAAAACAATTATGGTATAAGGTATCAGATATTAATATAGTAATCGATTCGCATCAATTTAAGGAAATAACCACACGCCTACTGGTTACTTTACTTAAATATCATGTACCAAACAGTAAAGACTGAAATGCCCATAGTTTATAGATTAATTTTCGCTCTATAAATAACTAAAATCACTTATATTTATATACAATATATTAGTGTCGCCGTATCGGTAAGTATATTATTGTTATAAGTTTATAACAAAATAAAATTGCGTCGATTAATTTAAAATAGTTTTGAGAATAATCGCCCGTAATCACAATTTATACGAAACAAGTTATAATATAATAAATTAATAACATAAATCATAACATCCATTGCTTAATTGATTTCATTAAAAGTTGAATCACATTGCTTAACAATCATTACCAATAATTTATTATTATACGAAGAACTGTTGTCTATACAGAAGCATAACCAAGTATTTTAGTAGTAGTGTGGGTCAGCTCAACTCACAAAAGGCCACCTGTATATGGAAAACCATAATTATTAAATCCAAAACTGCCCGCTTTGGTCACGATTTGCTTTATTTCTTTCATAATTATTAGATACTAAAAAATTAACTAATTTACATACAAAACAAATTATTATTTTACAAGCTTTTATTAGTTGCATTTTAATAAATATAAATTGTTAGTTAATCGGTAGATAACCCATATTATTTAAACAATCTCAATTGTCAATATTATAGTTAACTTTATAAATTCTACTAGATTATTTATTAGTATTCAACTTGTTTTTAAACTTGCCTTTTTGATTCTTTTATTTAATACAAAATATTTCATTTATATATATTATATAAGTTTTCCTGAAATAATCAACTAAATTTAAATACATAAATTTATAATATTCTTAACGTTGTCTACAACTACAATTAGCGTACATGGTTGAACTTTTAGATTATTGGGTATTCAAAAGTAATTACAAATAATAATAATTAACAATTACGTTAAAATAACGAAAAATTCATATTAATTATAATATAATAATATATTCTGTTTCTAGAATTATATAATGATACATTAATAATAAGCTGATCCAAGACATCATGGATACGACCGCGTAGAAGTCTGCGTCTATTAGGACAGTCGTTCAGATTGTGGTGTGGCCGCTTGTTCTGCACAAGTGATTAAATAAGTTAACCAAAAGTTATACTAAATATAAGGTAAGTAGTTTTTATCTGATATAAAAACAAAATATAATTATATAATAATAATAATAATATTAATATCTTTTAAAATGTAAATTATACCTTATATTTGTATTAAAATTAGTATAAATAGTTAGGTGCACAACACACAGCAGTAAAAATAAAAATAATTTACTTTAATATTTTCCTTTACTATTTAATTTAAGAAAATATTATGCTAATCAAACTTTATTGAAATCAATAGTTTATATATATTTAGCTATGGTGCTTTTAATACTTAATATTGCTTAATGTACCTATATGCATTTTTCAGTCATCGTCAAGCGAAGGTAAATATTGGTTTATATCTGCCCAAACTTTTTTCTCCTAATGCACTGTACATACTATTTAATGTCAATATAACTCATATAAGCATAAAATTACCTTTATTTGACCTAAGGACCAATAATTAATTATGTATATATTATTATAATCATATTATGCTATATATTTATGTATGGTAATAATAGAAATATTAAAATAATAATCACCTCAATGTAGATGTATAAAAATAGATTATCAGCCCATAGAAATCAAATAAAAATTGAATACCTATCCATAATGGTTAAAATAAAAAACTACACATAATATTAATGTTTATATTTTAATATTTATAATTCAATATTTCTTAAAAGAAACACTAACACACCGTGTTACCATATACCATTGCCTTATTGGTAATATAAAGATTTGTGAGAGGCCTGTTTACAATTTTAAAACGATTATTATTGTATATTTTTTATATAAAATTGTATTTATATCAGATTTGGGGCTACATAATAATCAGAAAAATCTATGGGTCATCTGATCCCTCATAACTTCACTTAAGTCAACCCTTGACCCATTAGCTGGCTACATATGACTATAATAATAAGAAATATGATTTTCTTCGATTGACAAAAAATAGCTTTTGTTTTTCTTATATGCAGGGACTTAAATATTTAAAAAAAAAATAATGTATCATAGTATACAACAATTGTCCTGAATATTCTATACACACATGCATATTTACATAAATCTGTGAACTATATTTGTTATTAATCTTATCAGTTGCTTGCTACGTCCACTGCCTTAATATAAAGTATAATAACACTTTCTTCGTTTAGTTTTTGCTTTTTTTCATGTATACCTATATTTATTAATACGTGCATAGGTCATGGGCTTGATTGTATCCCATTCATCAAAATATACAATGTCATAAATCGTTATCATTATCATTTATTACCGTGTGTCCATACTACTGTACCATCAGTCTTCTCCGGTGACCACTACACCGTATACCTACAACCGCGCACTCCCGATGTACTTGTTTGTTGTGTACACGCCGTTTACGTATATATAATATATACATGCACAGCTTCTATTGTCAGCGTCTGTGAAACTTGATGGTTGTCGAACTCGAGCCAAATACCAAAACTATATGGCTATTCTATACCGATGAATTGTGTATAGAATATTGTAAAATGCACATACGTAGGTATATATTGTATATAATACACGTCTTACCGTAGAAAATGTTAAAAATCTTGCACAAACCACTTGCGTTGTTGGTCGCGCCCGTTTAAATACGGTGTTGCGTGGTTGGTCGGAATATACGACTGTATACAATATAATATAGCTGGTGCGCAGTCTTTGAATTTGTCGTTTTAATAATATTTAATATTATATTCTCGACAATGAAAACGTAGCATTCGGTGAAATCAAAAAGACCAAAGCAACACATGGTTTTATTATGAAAATGATATAACTATACTACGCGCGTACGTTTCCCAATGTATAACGTACATATACCTAACTATTCTTTTCTTTATGGCGACCCCACACGGTATCATGTTTTCTTGACCGGCTACTGTTTCGGGCCTAATGAACATTGGAGAGCGGTTTTCGCTCATTAATCAAAATAAATAAGTATACGTAATATTTTTTTTTTTCAAAACGCTTTCCCATTGACTGAACACCACCACCTCCACCACCAGATTCTTTGACAGTGTTAAACGTCTTTATGCGCATTGTCAGATTAATTGTTCGGACACGGTCCGGGTAACCAGTGCTGCACATGGAACGCACGAGCTCCCACGTTGCTTCCTGACCTGATGTGATCGTTGTTCATAGCACTCCTTGGAAACCAGTTAGTGTGACTAGAAATCAAAATCGTGGAAATGTGTGAAACAAATACGGCAGTACGATATTTCTAGGTGGGTGGCTTGTACAAATGAAACAGATATAGAATCTGCAACAAAAATTTATAAGGCCATTCATTTCATTATTTTATTTGAATCGACGTTCGTAAGTTAAGAATTACAGTAAAAATTTGAAAATATAATAATAAGATATGCAAATTACTAATGGTAGGTTACACGACCAATTACTAAACGCTTAATGAATCATAATAGTGAGCTAATAAGTAATACTGCAGTATAAAAAAAACCAATAAAATATATAAATAAATAATATTTGTGTAAGCCATTTGTATTGTACGTACTTACTACTTATATAATATTATTTCATTCAGAGTATTTACACTGTTTAGATTATTTAGGAATGTTGAAAAATGCTGTCAAGTTATCGTTGTTAGTTTGAGTTCAATCACTATACAAACAACGCTAATTTTTATATATTTAAGTTCCTTTCTTACATTTTTATATTTCAAGCACTGTATATAACTATCAATATAATATAATATACTTAATAATAATAATTTACATATTTTAATAAATAAATAACAATTATACTCAGTTAAAACTAATATATAAAATAAATAATATTTTAACAAACAATTTTTTTTATATAATTTTAATGTTATAAACATGTAGATACTGTTTATAAAGGTACCTATACATTTTATAACGTTGGCCAATTGATTTATCACCAAACAACTGATATTTTCAGTAACAATCGATCAACTTTTACATTTACTCTCACTTCAAAAATAAACTATCATAGAACACTATATTATTAAATGTATAGAGAAAAAATATTAAAACTGAATATTTTTCTAATGACTTAGTCTTAGTAGATATAAGTAAATAAAAATAATATATAAAATTATTATTTATAATAATACCAAATATAATGCATATAAGTATTAAGTAATCGATAAGATTATAAGAATAAAATTGTTGCACAAGCAAATTTAATAATACTATAATAACAAAATTAGTTTTGTAATAGCCGAATACTAAGAATTCTTAAACATTTTTCACAATATTTTCCTATCTGCGCCCTGCAGTGTAGTATTTGATTAGCTACTATTTAAACTCAAAGAAGCTACTTGAAATTTAAGTTATCTTTTATAAATAACATTTCTATCATAAAAACATATTAAAGATTTTTTATTACCTCAAAACAATTCTTCAGTGTTTAAAAAAATTAAAAACCATTTTATGTAATTTATTTATGTCTTAAAATACTAATAGTTAAAAGGAAGCTATTTTGTAACTTAAAAAGCGTAAATATAGAAACATTTCAGAAATTAATTTTTGAAATAGAAGTACCTATGTAATGATGCATATTTTAAGATTTCTTAAATAAAATAATATATTTTTAAATCCTATAAAATTCGATTTTAGATTATATCAGATTCAAATTTAAATAGATATATTAAAATAATTAAAAAAATTGTTTCTCAAATAACATTTTATAAAAATATTTTTTTTTCAACTTTGGTTATAATAAGTTATAAGCTATGTAATAGCATTGTATTTTTTAATTAATCAACACAATTATTATTTGTATAATCGTTACATAACATACATACCTACATAACTATTACATAACTTTTATCTATTATAGCTATATAATTTAGATAATTATTATTATATACTTATTATAAATAATATTTGTATTATATATATATATAATATTATATTAGCTGTTTATCTCCAAGACTAAGTAAAGTTAATTCTAACATGAATGTATAGTATATGTAAATTATTATGTCTTGTCATTTATTTTAACAATATTTTGATTCTATAATACAATCGATCTTAAATTGACGTTAACATTTTCAATGATTTAACTTTATACTTGAAAGCATTAATTAATATATTTTGCACAAAGTTTTGTTATTAAAAATTCAAATGTAGATATTAAAATTATAGTACTTTCAACTGTTAATGATATATAAAATGTATATATTATTATATATTTGTAAAAAGAAACAACTATTCTTATATTATTAAAATTATGATATGATTACAAAAAAAAAAAATAATAATAATAAAATCCATGGACTACAACAAAAACAACCGCGAGGGGTAGTGAAAAAAATAAAAAAGGGGGTATTAACCGACCTCCTGGGGTTTTCGATATTCGTTATGTGCCCTGTCCCTGGCACTGGCTGTCTCCGTCGACTGACTTAAGACGCGGCAGTTCCTTGCCGGCGGATCATTAATCAAAATATTTCACCCCAGCCAAAAGTATCCCCGAAAACCCCCTGAATAGTAATATTCCCTCTCAGTCTTTCATTCTTCCTCGCTTAGGCTCTTACACGCACGCACGCACAGCACACACACAGATACACGCTACAGTGTCTTTCTCTCACTCGTTCTCAATTTCTCTTGCTCTTTCATTCTGCTGCTTCCTCGCTTTTAGATTTCTTTTTCTATCGTTTTTTTCTTTTTTCTTTTACCGCACATCGTCAGTAACTTGTGTAATGTAAGCAGACACACCCTGGTGCTGTTGTGTATATGACACTTCAACCTATTTAAACAGTAAAATAAATATTGAAAACTTAGAATTAAACTTAACTTTAAAATAAATATAACTTTGTATGATTATGAAGAGAACTTTGTATCATGGATTAATATTTATTGTAACATAATTTCACACAATTTATTATAAACGGGTTAGACAGTATAGGTATTTATAATTATATTTATGTTTCACACGTATAATATGATGTAATCGCATGATTTAATCATATTAATAATCACATACACCAAAAATACGTCAAGAATTTAATAATTAATTTACGCGAAATTAAAGTAGATTTATTTAAATATTTTAAATTAACTTTTATTACAAACAATGTAAAAGTACACATAACAACATATTATCAAGTATAACTATATAAGATCATAATAATTATAGTGAACACTTAAAAAATGTCAAATATTAATTTTGGTTGAAAAACATGTTGGTTATTACGTACAGTATTACCTCTCACCAAGGATATCTACTAAGGTATCGTTTTATACAACACAGTCAAAGACATATCATAAGAAAGTATTTGATTAAACAGTCTGCAGTTATCATTCTCATATAATATTATTTATTAAATTTATTCTTGTATTATACTATTATATTGCTTACACATTTTATTTTATATTTTTGTTTATTTTAACAATTTGTTTCTATTTATTTTACAATAATAAATATGTATATTATAAGTTTTGGATATAGTCGTCAATTATTTTTGAAAGTTATACATATATCATGATATTATCAAAGACGCAACTCGACAACTCTAAAGATATTTAAATCAGTATGCCTAAAACTAATTTTTTATATATCATAAGTCATGACTACTATAAAAATAACGCTTTTTAGATGGTGTAATATTTTTTCAAAACTTATATTAATATAATAAAATATTTATCATATTATTTTGGCATCTCGCTAACGGTATGGTATAACAATAAAATCATGTAGCTATATAGATTGTAGGTATACAAATGCATAATCTTAAAATTTAAATACATTTAATGCTCCACTCAAAATTCAAAAAAAAATATATTATTCATTAAATAATATTATTTATGAAATATCATCATACGCGATATAGACACCGAGTAGGTTTTTACATCATTTTATAAAATTCCTATCATTCCTTAGATCAACATACTTATATATTTCTATGGAGTACAGACAAGAAATAAAGGGGAATTTCAATAGTTCTATCATTTAGCACATATAATGTTTTGGATCAACGTCCTATATAAGGTTTCAAGGAGGATAAAATGTAGGTCTTAGGATGTGGATTATTTTACTTCAACTTGTACAACTACCCTTATATTCTTTCAAAGTCGTCTACTTTACAATTAAATTACACTTATGAAACTTTAAAACTTTTTAGCTTTTTGTTCCAAAAATAATCAATAAATTATACAGCTGTTTAGCAGCTAATAGCTATTAAATAAATATTGTTCTTGCTCTGCAGATACATGTAGCAAGTACTGTTAAAATAAAATAAATTATAAGTATAATTTATTCCTATATCAAAAAAAATGTATATTTCCAATTATATTATTTAATATTGTTTTTAAATTATCATAAATTTTAAATTTAATGTTGAGAAAGACTGGGTTATTAAGTAGAAACAACCGAAAAACGTACAATTAAGATACTAAAATGTGCAAACTTATGTGATTATTATTTATTTCGTTAAATGTAATAACCTGCAGTATTTTAGCACATCTAAATCATATAAAATTGAATGTATAATTTTCAACATTTTATTAAAATATTTCTATACTGTCAAGTTTTTTCTTACAGGGGTATCTATAGATGACTGTATA
The DNA here is from genome assembly GCF_003676215.2 of Rhopalosiphum maidis. NCBI lineage: Eukaryota > Metazoa > Arthropoda > Insecta > Hemiptera > Aphididae > Rhopalosiphum > Rhopalosiphum maidis. The sequence goes on from NC_040878.1 coordinate 16,940,997, forward strand.
CAATATTCGCCACCCGTCTATATGAGTCATATATGGTTGTCACGTCTTCGTTAGGTATCTACTATCTTTATTACATCATATTATATTAAGTTCTAATATAAAATGACAGTGATAAAGTTACACATTCTTAAAATATATCCAGGTATAATATCTATAATAATACAAAACTCCCAATTTAATAAAATACAATTTAAAACGTGCTTCTTGATTTTTTACACAGAAGCATATAAAGTTGTACAAAATAAAACTTTGTTTAAATTAATCTAATTCACTTGATTCAGATTATAATTAAATTGTTTTTGTCGGATTTGGAACACAAAATAAAAAGTTCTAATTACACGAGAGTCCAATTGGCGACCACAAATAATATAAAAATAGTAACTTTATTATTTTATAATAAATTAAAATTAATAACCTAAACAGATAAAAAAAAATTTTATTCTACGTAGGTACGTCGTCTTTCGTGGTTGTTTTTTATGCGTACATTTAAAAAAATTCCAATCGTTTAATACTTTAAGTTAACGAATTCATTCAGCAAATTATAAATCGAACTTAAATAAGATATTTTTTAAATGTTAATTTGTACGAGAAAATGGTGAAAAACTAACAACAAATTAATAAAACAAATGTATCATTAACAATATTTTTAAGTTTATACTTTCAAAGACAGTATTTAAAAAAAAAATTGAGGTAGAAGGTATTATATTATTAATAATAATTTATACGTAACTTATTAGTACAAGACTGCATGAATTGTTTGATTTTCAAACCGATCCAAACAAATTCCTAATAATTTGATTAAAGAATCAGACCAATTTAATCAAAATTCTTACTAAATTTGATGGCCAATAAAAAATTAAAATTAAATTATTGTTTAGGTTAAATATAATACTTAACGAAGTGCACAAAGATAACTATTATGTTGCTTGCTCCCATGTAAGCTCAGAAAACAATTTATACATTTATCATTTATGTCCCTGATCATAAAAACGAATTATATAGCTTACAAAGAAATATTAGAAAACCAATAGAAGCTTTAGAAAATATTTAAAAAAAATATTTAGTCTGACACCGACTACTTAAGCAAAAAATAATTTTTAAAATAAACAATTTATACATAAGATGCACAATAAACTCATTTACTAAGGGTGATAATTGATATACAGGGGTTGTTTAAGCATTTAGGTAATTATACAAAATTAGTTGTCCTTATGTACTTCGTTGCCCACACAAAATGCATCCGTGTGAAATTTTGTTGCCTAATGCTAACATTTAGCATAACGTGTAAGGATAAATAATATTTTTGGTTTTATGATTTGATGTTTAGAGGACGTATCGAAATATATAATAGTTTAAAAAAAAATGAATCAAGAAAAAGTGTCGTAAAATGTGTCATAATATAATAAGAATATACAACTGTTCAAAATCTATTTAATGAAATCTATACATTAATAACGATAACGAACATAGATTAGATATTTAGATGTAATTAAGATTAATTTTATTGTAAAAATATTGGAATAGTAGTATTATTAGAGGTACCTAACCTATATAATCTAAAACATATATAATTAAAAATACCTGATAATTTCATCGAAAAACAAAACAAAATTATTCATAGATAATAAAGAAAAATATCGATCAATTGTTTTTATGTTTTTTTTATAGCAAATTATGTGGTGTCTTTAAAAATGGCGATTGGGAGTAATAAGGCGACAAGCATCGTAAAAAAAAATGTTAGAAAAAAATAACGATCCCTAAGAAATTGGTCTCGAAACAATTCATTAATCTTAACTGGGATAACGTCCCTCCCGTTGAGAGTTGGCAGTCAATTTAAAAAGAGCGCCCTATTTTAGTATCGGCAGTGATATAATACTTTTAAATTGGCCATGTTCGTTTTATGTGGGGTGGGCTTTACCGAAAGAACTGGAAATATTCATTTCGAACACCATGTGTGTTTGGGATGTTGAATAACTATTACTTTTATAATATTGTGTTATGAGTTTTTAAAAAATAAATTGATAAATCGTTTTAAACATTACATATAGGTACTACTATAAATACATTTAACAATATTTATTATCAAAAAATTACAATCTAACAATATTATTTTGAATTACATATACAATCGTAAAATTTTATTTTTAAATAAATAGTTTATAGGTTCGAGGCCATTTATCGACTTATATCTTAATATGCATATTGCATATATTATATTACCTTCTGAACATTATTAATTGATAATAATAAACGTATTACATATTTTTACTAGTAAAAAAACTACAATAGTTAAATCATATAAGATTTGGTCGCTATAGGTACTTGAACAGTTCCAAGTGACACTCGTATTATACCCACCGTTATTTGTCTTCTTCGTCTTGCACTGGTAATTTACGTTCGGTGTAAGTCTAATCGACGCAGTTCTGAGTTTTTGTACTTAGATTGTTTGAAAGAGTGAAATTGATATCAAACTAAAAGATGAGATCATCAAAAAAATTAATTATGTTTGCTGTATACAGAAATAAAATTTTCTATTATTATTTTACTAAAACCGTGATATTTTGATTTCATTTTTATATACTCACTGAATTAGATAGCTGACTTGGTGATCATTAGAGATTTCAAGAAACACAACATATCTCAAATTGAGTTTTTATAAAAACTAAAAACCATACTTTAAAATAAATCAATTTTTATACAAGAATATTTTATATTTCATGTTTATTTATTAAATTATAAGTAACTTGATATATATACAAAATCATAAATTAGTGATCTAAAAAAATTATAGCACTTTTTAACATACAACATTTAAAATACCTTTATAAACCCAAGATTAATTTTGGTGTAATTAATTATATATAACAACATATGTTGATATCACAACTTTATTTGTATTATACTTATACTAAACGGTTGAGATGTCTATAGGTATGTTACAGTATATATGTATACAGCCATATAGGTACTTCGTCGCTTCAATAGTCTCTCAAAATGTGATTATGTAAGGTGCACTGGTAATAATATAGACGATCGTTTATTACAATCGTTTCGTGCAACCCAAAGCCGACCACAATATAATGATCAATATTATACACTATTATTGTTTGATTTAATCAAATACCGACCACGTAATGGAATCAGATCATGTGGATTGTGCTCCTGCCTGATAAAGTTATGTTAACATTTATCATACCCATACGTTTTGATTATAGTCTTGAAGTTATTACTATCTGACATTTCCCTAGGAGTATTGTATAGGCAATTCATCTAGCAAGGTAGAATCAACACACTAACGCAGCAACACACGATCGAAATATTATTGCACAAAATGTTAGTCGCTGTACACTATACAAGAACGCAATTACGAAAAGCATCTTTGTTTGCAGTTGAGGACTTGTTTATAATTATTTTAAAATTGTCAACATCAATTGACTGTGTTATAAATTCATAACTTAGGTTTTAGGTACCTTTTGTTAATTTTTGTCGGAATAGACGCGACATTATATTATAACATTATGTATATAATTATAATATAATAGACAAAACATATATATAATCAATACACAAGAGAATATTTTTAAAAGAGGACTATGGGGGCGATTGCGATTGCCTCTAACTTTTTCGTATACATTTTAATCGCATGATTGTATTCCATCAATTGATATTAACAAAATGTCAAATACTCTGATTTCACCAGAGCTGAAGATAGGTAATAATCTTTTAATCTATAACCACGCGTGATGTTAATATATTGAATATTAATGATAACCGTTATAAATTATTATGAGTAACTTATAATCATTCGGCATTCCATTGATTTTCAAATTTCAATTATTTTATACTTATCATATTTTTTAAATATATAATGTACTAGGTACATTTTCTTTCAAAAATAGTTCAAATATAAAAGACAATTAATAACTTTTTTCCAATTCTTTACTCCGTCCGATTGTATAATGTATTATATAATGTATAATATGCTAATTAATAGTTATCTAATTTTTCATTATCTATAATTAAAAAGTAAAAAAATGTATTTAATTTAGGTACCTAATTACAAATTATTGTATAAGTTTGTTTTCTGTAGTCTCGAAACATGCCTCATGGTCGTTTACACAATAATAACTGTAAAATTATAACTCGTTAATTATTGTAAATAAAAAATGTATATATTTGTAAAATATTGTATCTGTATGGTAGTATAATCAGAGAAAATAATAGTTTGAAGTCAGTGAACTGCTATACAATAATTACCTATTATAGGTAGCCACTAGCCAGGTAGGACAACAGGTACGGGATGATTTAGAGAAAATTATGAAATGATAATAAGTTATAAATATCATAATATCTATTACAATAAAATAACTATTAACGAAATGTAAAAACCCACAAGGTCAAAAATCATTATTAAACAGAAGTGTAAGTAGCAATACTCCCAGGTAGTATGACTACCATATACCACAGAATAAATATTCTGTATAGGTAATATAATATAATACTATAACTAATAACTATATACTTAGTTGAAATAACAAATTATATTGTGTAAACTAAATTATATATTATCGAGATACATAACTCTAAGGCCCGTCGATTTATTAAGACTTGACAGTAATATTTTTTTTTTGTTTATTTATTTAATTTGTCATTATCGATTCTTGCCCAATCTTGGTATTCAAAAATCCATGTTCCATGATCACTGGACAGTGGACACTGATCGTTTCGTTATCGTTCTACTTGTAAACATTTTACAGGTAAATATTTTTAATAATCTCAACGAATAATCCTATTTTAAAGTATAAATAATAACTAATCACCATCATTAAATAAATTATACGCTGATCGCGAACACCGAACTTGCCTATTCTTACATAACTATAATTGACTGCAGACTACAGTTCAATCATACTACAGTAGTACATACATTTTTACTTTGTCCTAGTAAGAATATATTGAGACAATAGTGCACTAAAAACTGAAAAACCAAATTTACGCTAACATTATTTTGTTGCCTTGATTTTAATAAGATAGCTATTATAATCCATTTTGAGTATTAGTTTTTTCGGCTTATAGACACTGAGCCACCTTGCCTCCTTAATTTTTTATTTTTTTCACTTTGATATTCATTATATTCAAATTAGAAGAAATTATTCGATGTGTATTACTATTTTATCATTTAAAAGTCGCGGCATTGATATTTGAGAATAAGTTGGCAGTACGGCAATTTTTCTATCACAGATTGATAAGAAACATAATTATTATTTGAAAAATAAAAATTATCGAATTACTCGATTTATTCTAATTTCGAATTTGAATATCCATCGACTATCACTGACGAGTTATTCCAGTTCCAGCGTTTAGGCAACGTCTAGGTGTTTTCTATTTATCGGTCAAAATATTATTGGAGTCGAATGTGAAAATTATAATATTAATTCCAAATTTTCGCACTAACTCTTCTATAGTACCTATAATATAATATAACTACTGACAAGGTTTTCTGTTCTAGTGTATTTTAGTATTAACTAGGTATTTATACATATTTTAAGCATATTCCTAATTTTCTTTTAATGTTTTTATTGTTTACTCGGTTTTAGTCTGACAGTGCAAACTTAAAAATGGCAACTCCAAACAACAATAATGCGTCTGATGAAGAAAAAATTGATCCAATGAAGGATGTACGAGCTGGAATAGTACGTGAAGTTGGTAGTCAAGCGATATGGAGTCTATCTTCGTGCAAACCAGGTAAAATAAAAAGTATTCTTAAAATCAATGTAAATATTTAGTCTTGCTTTTCTGGTGTTGTCAATTTAGCAAATAAAAAGTAATAACTTACACTGTAGTCTCTTGTTTTGATCATTAAAATTTAGTATTTGATATTTAGCCCTTCAAAAAAAATGAAGTTACTTATTCTTAAATCGTTTGTACATTTTTGTTGATAATGAGTAATCTCAAAACAACAATTTTATTAGGTGATATGGGTGACCAAGCCATAAGATTGATTCTTTTTCACAGAAAAGATGTATAGTACACTATTACTTTGCCACATAATTCAGACACAATGTTAGGTATTATGGGAAATTCCCATAGTATAAATTGCATGGATTAACCTGAGTGACTCCCATGTGCGGAACAATTTTTTTGTAATAATAGTAATAAGTATAATAATGTAAAAATATCCAGAATCTCAAACCACCACAAATTAAACAATTTCAACTTCTTATTTGAGCGAAGGCGCAAGCACAAATAGCTTGTTGTATGCTGGTATTATTGGGAGAGGTCAGAAAGTAATAAACAGGTCTTCGATTCGTGCCGCATGGAACAAATACAATTCGTCGACGTCAGCAGTCAAAGTGTTAAAAAGTATCTTACGAAAAGTTCATAGATATACACAACTTATATACCTCAAACTTTAATTTAGAATTTATCTACAATTCAACTCCTAAACTATTATTATTTTAATTAAGTTGATGGTATTTTATATTTTGTATAATTATTTATTTTAGGTTTTGGTGTGGACCAGTTAAGAGATGATTGTATGGAAACTTACTGGCAGTCAGATGGCCAACTACCACATTTGGTTAATATTCAATTTAGACGTAAGACAGTTGTACGTGATATATGCATATACATTGACTATAGATTAGATGAAAGTTATACACCTGGTCGTATATCAGTACGTGCTGGTACTAATTTTAATGACTTACAAGAAGTTGAGGTAGTTGAACTGAACGAACCATATGGTTGGGTAAGAATAATGACCAAAGATATCAATGATTCACCATTGAAAACTTATATGTTACAAATCGCTGTTATTACCAATCATCAAAATGGAAGAGATACACATATGAGGCAAATTAAAGTACACTCACCAGTTGAAAAAAGGGATCTTCTCATTGGTAATTTTAGCACTGTAGAAATGAGACAATATACAATTATAAAGTAAATTATTTTGTTTTATTATTTGATTGCTAACATTTATATTATAATTTATTGTATAATATACTATAAAACGATTAAATTACAATGAAAATATTTGTATAGTTACTAAATGCTAAGTTTATATTTGACGTAAAATGTTAACATTTTTATTAAGTTATTGAATTTATTATTATTCTTAAGAGCATACACATTTTTTTTCATTATATCTATCATGACAATTTTTCATAATTTTTTTAAATATTTAAAAAAAACTTTTGTTAATATATTATACCTACCTTCTAATACTGTTTTTTATTATTTAATTAATTCTTATGTAATTTTGTATTATAATTTATGGCAAACCTTTGAGTAATCCAATTCCCTTAGGTCATTGCACTATACCTTTCTAAGATCCACCTTGGAATATGGGTATTTTAAGTTTTAACTATATTCTGCCCAGCAAGAAAACCATCAATTATACATATCAACATATCCTTGTCATCGATACTGATTGTATGATGACAGAATTCGCGCAAGAATACACAGAAATTCTGAACTTTGTCAAGCTACGTTATGTTCTATTATTGGAAAAATTATACGACACATTGAAATGTCTGTTTCATTTGGAAAGTCAGTCGGATAAATTTGGTCTATGGTTATTACTTTAATTGAATAGCTAATCTATCCTTTATTACTAAAATAATAAATATGAATTTTCATCTAACTTTGACTGAAATTAATTTATCATGTTTGTATTTTCTATTTATCATGTCTAAAATGTGATTCTGTTTTACATTCTTTTTCATACCACTAGCAATGAATGTAAATTATTTAGTTCTATGCCATATTATATTGATACACATTTAACGCTAAAACTTTAAGGTAATAATGATTAGATTATTGTATTCTTAAATTTGTTTATTATTAAGTAGTCATTCACTTCTTTATCAATTGTAATTATTATATTGTATTTATTATTATTATTATTATTATTATTATTTATAATATGTTGTATTTGGCTATCTGAGCTCAAACTTGTTATTATTATCACAGAATAACTTATTACTAAGTAAATTATGATGAAGAAAATATTTTCTATTAACAGATACAAGCAGTGGCGTCATTAGTGGGATGCAAGGGTATGCAAATGCATACCATGAACAAAATTATTGTTATTTGTTTTATACTATAATTTCTATAAAATTATCTACATTTACACAAAAAGTGTGTTGAAAAAAATTTGTGGGATGACTTGACCATGCGAATTACTAGTATTACTTTAGATTTTGAATATTGGTTTTGCATCCCATGAAAAAATGTGAAATGACACCCCCTGGATATAAGTTATAACTTAAAAAAAGAAAAATGTTCCCGTATTCACTTCACTATTTTTCCATGAAAAAGTTAACTGTTCATATTAATCTAATACAATTATTTATTTAGGTAGTTGTCGTTGTAAATAATATCATGAACTGTTAGAAGTATTATAACTATCAAAATAATTATTTTCCATAAAATGTAGTTTACTTTGTTTCTTACCATAAAGATTCTGATTCTTCTATCATAAAACTTAAAATAAAATAAATATAACCAAGATCGTTGTAATAATTGTATGTATCTGATAGTTATAAAATACTTATAATTTATTATATGAACAAAAAAAAACTATAAATATGCAATTTTACCAAAATTCATTTAAAATTTGAATTTGTTCAGATTTGCATTCTTTATAAATAAACATAAAACAAGTAACAACTATTTGGTCTTTCATTATAATTATTATCTTGGCGTTTTATATAAATCTTTAAATATATGTTCGATTAAGAAATATTGAATAATTTTTTTTTTTTTTATGTTGGTTTAATATTAATGTAATAGTCAAATAAGTAGTAACACATAAAATATAATTCCTTTACCCAAATCTTATATAATCTCTGGGGTACCAAATGTAATAATATCAAAACCAAATTAAAATATACAAATATTATGAAATAAAATATTTAAAAAAACTTTCTGAGTAGATTACTGTTCACATTTTATTAAATATAAGTGATATTTATGTGTGGTTTGTAAAATATGAATGTTAATATGACGAATACTGAAAATATCTAGTAACAATGTAAAAACCATACAATTAATAATTTCAATAATATTTTTACATTTCAGTTATTTTATAGATTTTTAAATTTCTAAAGTACTTAAGTAACTAAGTAGTTACAGAATTCAGAGATTTTTTTTATAATGCTGGTCTTATTATAAAAATGAGCTTTTTTTTAAAAAACTAATATTTTACTATTTATTTAAATTCTTTCATCAGTTAAATGTAATCCATCTTAAAGTTTAAAAATATTTGTTAGCTGATAGATGGATTATGAATTATAGAGGTACAGTAATTACAATTTATCAATAAACTATCATAACTTTTAATAGTTCAAAAAACAAAACAGAATCCTTTACATAATCAAAATAAAATATCACCAATATTAGGTAAAGAACATTATCACAGAAACATTTAAAACAAAGACAAAACTTTTATACATTAAATTACAATTCCTTTGTCTTATAATCACTTAAAAGTGCACATGTTGTATTCTAGTTCCAACGTGAGTATCAGTCAAACCAGGAATAATAGGAGTAATTATAACATGGAATTTTAATGGAATCCTGTCAGACATAAAGTATGAAACATTAGTATCATTTATGTGGATTAAGTCTTCATTGGTTGTCGGTTGGTTCACTGCATCATACACCATCAAATCATCAATAGTTATCAGATTTTGATTATTATCAAACAACACAACCTTTTGTACAACAGTCACAACATGAATAATTTTATTCTGAACGGCGTATACCAGAATGGCGACACGAACATGACGAGCAACTTTTCCAATATTTTCCGGTCGTAATTTCATTTTAATTGTTGCACGCACAGTTTTGATTATTACTTCTGGTATTTCAATCGGACCACGCCAAGACACCAACATTCCCTTGCCAAAACATATACCTTTCAAGTACATTTCAATTTCCTGTTTTATAAAAAGAATAATTTTAATTTGCAATAATTAATGATTGTAATTTTAATTGTACAGACCCAATTAGATTCTTCATTAAGTTCTCGTTCTCGGTCAAAAAGACTGCTACAGGTTACAATTTCTCGCTTTATAGATTGGTAGTTTTGGATAGCTTTTGTGCGTACTCTAAAAGAATTTCCCCATCGTTCACAAGTGTACAATCTTGGGGTACATTCTAATACATGTTCAGTATCTGACTGTTTTTCTAAAAACAAAAATAAATTAACTAAAATAATATGCTAATAATTAAATTGTAAATAATTTACCCATTTTAATCAAATTGTATTCCATGGCTGCAGCCATTTTATCAACAAAAAAGTCTTTATTCTGTTTGACAACAGGTACCATTAATAATTGGGCCATCTGTCTTGGAAGAATCATTGGATATCTAATATATGACATAACATGTTCTGTTAAGGAACTCATGTAATCTTCAATTATATCTGAATCATTACATTCAAGTAGTTTTTCTGCCGACTGGTAGTTTAACCAAGATGCAACACACCTATAATACATTTATACATTATAATATCTTTAAAGTGTCATCAATGAGTAATACTCATTTACAAAATCAGGAAGGAGGCTAAGCTCCCAATTTTTTTTTAACCTCAACAAAAATTGAAAGAATAAAATATTTTAAAAAATTTACTACATATTTATTTTTAGATAAGTAGTTAGTGCCAGGTAGAAGGTACCTTCGGTTTATTATAAATTTTAGAAAATACTATTAACTATAGAAAACTGGCAATATTATTAACATTAACACCCCACACTTGCACATATTAAGACAACTCCATATTGTCAACGGGGGAACACTTATCAGTTAGTTATCTGTTTAGTATTTAAATATAATATAATGTATAATATTATAAATTTATAATGACAAAAAGTTTGCAGGGTAGAGTACTAGAGTCCCCGAGATTCATATTTAGTCAATAATATTATATTATTGCTCTACCTCTTTTCCTCCAAGGTTTATGAGGCTAATTACACCATTAGTAATATTAAAATTAAATTTAAACAATTACCCAAACAACTGCATTTCATCATGTACCACAAGATCAGACTGTTTCAATAGCCCAACAAGAATATCGCATTGAAATGTATTGAAACATTTTGTACAAGAATCAAGATTCCATTTGATATAATTTCTGCAAGCCTAATTGTTTAATTTATATTAATATTTTTATTTTATATTGGTATTAAACATTATGAATAATTTCTCCAGAGAAGTTATTAATAAAATACAGATTATAAACTCACTTTGAGTAATTTATTCCATGGTGGCTTAATGTCCATACACTCAGTATCTTGCCAAATTTTACAATAATATAAAGCCTGAAACAAATTTTTGAAAATTATATTTTAATTAAAGTTTGTAAATCATATATAATAAAAGTTGAAACATATTTCAATCATATCATTAAAAATATAAAGTTAAAAGATTAAAAATAAGAACTTAACATACATTAACTAATAAAAAACATTCAAAAAAATACTTTTAAAAATCACAAACCCTAATTCCTATATGTAGATATAAATAGTAAATTATCTCATTTATGTGAAATTGATAAAAATACTTTTCATATATTATGATAAAATCAATAACAAAATAATATTTACATTGATTGTAGTTGGTTGGTTTAATGACAACACATATTGAAACCAAGTTACTAATTGACCCTGGTCAGCAGCATCAGCTATATGTTCACACATATATTCAACACATAGTGTTGTAAGATCCTAAAATAGGTATATTAAATTAATGAAATTTTTTTTACATAACTGATCTATTATTTGTACAGTATACCTTGACATTATACTTATCAGCCAACACTAGCATTGGCATAATATTAGATTGTTCGAGCGTTATTACACCTGTATAAAAATATTGGAGAAAAACTGGAAATACTTCGATACACTGAGGCACTTCTTGTAGCTCAATAACTTCTTGATGTGAGTCACTCCATGTTGAGTTCATCAACATGGTCTATCAAGATAATTAAATAAATATATTAAAATCTACAGAATAGTTTAATTGCTTTTTGCATTGAAAATCACCTCAAACACATCACTGGATATACATAACATGAAGCGATGAGCTGGATACGATATTCCACCCACAACGAGGGTAATATCATTTAATAGTTTATTGGCATAGACATGTTGAATTTTTTTCAATAGAGCATTTGAATTATCATTCTAAATTTGAATATATATTTATTTTTTTTAAATCACAATAAACCGACAATTTAGAATTTTGATATTGGTAACTTACAACATTAGGCATTGCATATGAATGATCCATTTCACATTCAGCAGACATTCTTCGTCGCTTCATTCCCAATCAATAAAATTATTAAATGCGTTTGTAGGAATAAGAATTTTTTTTAAATTAAATAATCATATTTGTTATTTAAGTAAATAAATCATTCATAATAATTAATAAAGTAAAATTTTGATAGTAAAAAACTAAAATTCCATTTTTTTGATTTGTCTAAATTCAATAATTTACCATAGAAAATTAGAAAACAATATCTAATATCTATGATTATTACAAATTAACAAATTTCTTATCAAGTCCGAGATAACATAATCAATAGAAAAACAATAAACCTCGTGGAGTCGTGCTCACTGCCACTGATTTAAACTTGAAATTTTACTGAATCACATTGAATTGTGAAAAAAATCCAAACAATATTTTTGAAATACTATTAATGATTATGCCTAATAGGAAATGACTTATTTTATTATTTTCACTTTCTAATTATTTTGCAAATAATTTAATATTATATTCGTTTAAAAAAAAAGAAAACGAAATTAAATATAATATAATATGATGTTCACGCATTACATGCGTGCGAATAACGAAAATGCCAATCATATTTTAGGTATTTAAACACATATTATATAACAATTTACTTCTAGCGTATAGCATATACTTAATGATTATCATATACATTTTTAATTTTAATTTTAATCGAAACCAACGTGAAAAATAATAATAACACAAGTCTGCCAAGTGGGTGTTCTGCATAATACATGAATACCTACCTATGTCACAAACTTATAAGCATGAGTATCAAATAACCATATAGTAGTGACGAAAACAAAATTATGAATATGACTTTGAATATAAAATATTAGCAGCATTTGGATACATTGAAGTGTGTAGAAAACTACTTAAGCGATTGGTGTTTCAACATACATACATAATGGCATAATGCTTAAAACTGGTTATAATCTGTACATGACCAAATTGATGATTTCGATACATCGAGATTTCAAATTTATTGAAAGCTCCAGCCCTAGTCTCTATTAAAATAAATCGTAAAAAAAAAATTTTAAATTTTAAATGGAGTGATTAATTTTACTGTTTTTTATACATTTTTATTTTTGTCTGAGGACACCTTTTGGCGCGGTAAAAAAAATGCTTAGATATTCAACATTAGGTTTCTGAAGGAAAAAACTTAAGGATATCAAATTTATCAGTCATTTTTAAAATAATCAGGTCAAAAATAAAAGATTTTTATAAGTTGTTATTACTCAAATTGAAAAAAATATTGAAGGTACAATTTTATCACTATTTGTATTGTGAATATTAAATTTATTGAAATCACATATTTGCACGATTTGCTATAGCAAAAAACTTATAACATTTTTAATTTCAATGTATAATATTTAGGGTTAATTATTGGAATATTGGAAATATTAAAATATAAGTATAATACATTAAATATATTTAGATAGTCTAAACAATGAATCAATTTAATATTGAAACGATAAATAAATACAATGAATTAACACAGTCATTATAATTAGCGTGCTCAGAGGGGAGAGGTTAAGGGTTATATCCCCCTTCATTGACTTTTTTTTTTTGCTGACTCAGAAAATAAATTATTAAAATTGCATTTATCATTTATGCATGATAATGCAATTTTTTACAATTTCCCACGGTTTTTGGATTTTTTTTTAAATTCTGTGTGTTTTAATGAACAAAATACTTAACTAAACTAAATGTATTGGTATATAAATAGATTATTGTACTATAATAATTAATTTAATATATAAAATTTCAATACATATGTAATTTAGGTATTTCGTTAATTTTTAGGAAAAAAAGCTTTCCTAAACGTACCTACTATCGAGAATAAATAAATACAAAATAGAAATTCCGGAGCCGGGTATACCTTTACCTACCAAACCTATTATTACATGGTTGGGAAGATAGTTAAATGCTGCACTTTTCTATACAATTAATTTTGAAAATTTTTTAATCGTGATTAAAAACAATGTTAATCCCTATCAGTGTGGAGAAAAGAAACAGCTCATAAAAAATAATGCAGTCAAATGTGGTTTATAGCATTCATAAAATTACATTTATCTGAGTTATTCATAAATTTATATTATAAATTTTGATATTTTAACAAATATTTCCGGTACAAATGGAAAAAAAATAAAAGATATAAACTATTAAATCTTACTATGAAGACTCAAGACATGAAGTTATATCAAGTAAAACAGATGTTCATTTAGATATAACGCCTAAATGCTTGAATATGAACATGCACCATTGAGCACATTGAATATTAAACATTCACCAAAAACTAGTGCAGAAGTATAATGTATTTTTTCTTTATACAAACATATTTTAAGTGATAAAATATTTAATTTTTGTTTTTGTTTTTAGTGCAATTAAATTCGGTCTATATTAAATCCCATCAAAAATTCCTGGGCACGTCACTGTGACAAACCATCATAGTGGTCTACTCAGTGGCGCAACTAGACGTTTGGGGGCCCTAAAGTCAAGTATAAAATGGGGTCTCCTACCCAAAAATGTAAATAGCCTTAAACAATCCAAGATACACCCACCACTTCCTCCCCTCCTTATTCCCATAAGATAATTAAAACTATTGATTAGATAATAATTTCATAAAATTAAAAATTATTCTAAAAGCTAAGTTTTTTTTAAATATAAATTTATAAGTTAAATTCAGTATTAATATTTGTAGAGCTCTCTGTAAAAAATTATCTACAAAATGCTCTACATAATATTGAGAAAAAAAAATAGTAGACAAAATCAACTCTTGACAGTTAATATCTAGTACATATTATAATCTAATGCAATTATTCAGATGTGCAAGTATAAAATATACATACTTTAATATTTATATAAACATTTAAGCATACTATATAGTATGTTTTTTATATACCTATCATCTTTACTTATAGTTCAATAAATGGTATACATTTAGTAATAAATACAATTATTGTTCTTTATAAAAAGGCTTGGATACTTTTTATTGATAGTCACCTTGACTAACGTATAATTTATCTTAACTTTTAGAAAATAACTAATATCACAAAATAAATAACAATTAACACATTATCCAGTTTTGTCAAATAAAAAATGATGAGTTATAGCATTGATTATAAATACTAGTGTTTATAATCCATGGTTATAGGTATCTAATTTAATTATTAATTATTTTATGCAACTTAACTATTTTATGACTCTTAAAAATGTTGTAAACAGATACAATTAAAAAATTGAAGATATGCTTATAAACATAAAATATTTAGCGCATTAAAATATCATTTTTTTTTGAAAATGTATACAAAACAAAATATACATAAGAAAAATATATTATTTAATTAATAAATGTAAATTTATCTTTATAGATTATTAAATTATTTAATCTGGATTGAAAATACTATAAAATAAAAAACTTAAATAGTAACTGTCGCTACGATAACACTCCCCCTCTCATTGGCTTTGGCTGTTGAGTTGCAATAACAAATTTCTATAAATAGGAAGATAAATGGATACTTAAACACTTTTCTTGGCCCTCATTTATTATTTAGTCATGATAATGATTTTATAATATTATATATTATTAAAGCAATATGTATATGTTTATATTAAAATATAGGGAAAAAAAAATTTTTATTCTTAGGTCATAAGAACACTTGCATTATTAGGGGGCCTCGAAGTTTCCTTTAGCTAACTTACCCGCTAGTAACGCCACTGGGTCTACTCAATCCCAGATACATTTAACACCTACTATTCAAAACAGGAACTATTAGTACTTTCTCAGTCTTCAATAGTGGTTAAGATACGAACGGGTACTTTGTCCTTGCGAGCAGTTCTTCCCGTCGGTAAATAACATACTATATAAGTATATAACTCATAAGAAATATTCATAATTTACAATGTATATTGTAAATTCTATCTACAAGCTCAAATTTAGAGCGACCAGCCAACATTTTATCAGTAACTTACAAGTTTAATTTAGATTTGATTCTACATGAAAATAAACTACTAAAAATAATGTAGATAAAATATAATTTTATTTATGAAAATATCAATAAATTTAAAATTAATTTTGAATTTAAAACAAATATTTCCCTAGTGTTTTCTTCGATATGAACATCCTGAAAAAATAATAAAAAGGTATATTAATCAACAATAATTTTTATATGGAAGAATTTCATTATTCAGCACAATAACACGTTATTTGTTTTCTCTCTCTAAATCATACAAATTTATGTTTAGCAAAATCAATTTTGTGCTTTCATGTTTTAATATTTAAGTGAATTAACTTGTTGTTAAACATAAAAATAGGAATATTATCTGTGTTTGTACATTAAATTATTACAATCAAGGACGTACATGGGGGGGGGGGTGTTTTGGGTGTTCAAACACTCCCCGAAATACTTGGGTTTTTGCATGGTTATTTACTTATTCAATTTTAATATTAATTTTATTATATTAGTGTTTGTATTTAAAAAAAGTATTTTAAGTATACCTAATTTTTATAAAATTTTTTTTATGTATATTTATTAAAAAAAATTCTACTTTTCAATAACTGACTTTCAAAAACATACCTCAAAACTTTTTTCTGCGTACGTTCCTGATTGCAATATTTTAATTTGTATGCAAGTTCTGAGGATGTACTATGTATAATATAACACTTTAAATTTATATAACGCAAAAAAGAATTGAAATATTAAAAAAGCCAACAAACAACAGATAAATAAAAGTATAAAACACTTTCTAAAGTTTAAGTATCAGAGAGAAAACAAATATTGTGCTAACATTTTCTTAAAAATAATAGTAACTAACAAATTATGAATTATTATTTTTCATTTCTATTTTTGAAAAAAAAACATATTAAATAATAAATTTATATTATATTTAATATTAAATTAAATAATTACCATCAGACAATTTTCCTTTGCCTCCAGTTGGTCTGCAAAGTACTATTAGACAACCGTCACATTTCACGTTCTCTTGAACATGGCTAAAAACTGTTTTAATTTTGTAGCAACCTGAAATTTAATTATAAAAATATAAAAAGTTTTCAAAATTCAATATCAATTAAATTAAATTGTATTACCTGGACATTTGATATCCATAAAATATGAATTAGGACGAGGTACAAGTCGCTTCAATTTGTGGCTACGTAAATCTTCTGTAGCAGATGGATGAAGTATACTTTTTGCTAACTAAATAAATCATTTTTATCACAATCTTTTTAGATAAAATTTTATCTTAGAATGTGAATTCATTAAAAAGTTAACACCCTAATACAAAATAGGTACACTGTTAACCTATCATAGGTAATGTTAACAATTGTTTAATTATAAATACATTGATGAACTAATTGAAATAATTACATAAATATCCTAAGCTTTAAATATATCAAAAACAATAAATTAAGATTTTGTTTTAAAAAATTTGACAAGGAAATAGATATTTAATTAGTTAAAGTTAATTAGTTCAAAACCCTTAATATGGTGATAAAAAAATATTTTTTACACTTCTTATAGTTAATAAATATTTTTTTATACAAAAATTTACTAATACATTAAGACATTAAACTATAAATTATTTCTTATTCTTTTTCAAATGAAAGGGACCAATTTTTAATACTAAATTCTTTGTCAAGAACACCTATCAAAGATATTGAGTAAGTGATTTATAAAGAAGAAAAAAATATTAAAATAATTTCTTAAGTGTTCACTTTATCTATGATCGAGAAACTATGTTAAAATTATAAGTAGAGTAATAAATAAATAGGCATTATTAAACTGTATATATGATGAATTTGATCTAATTGTTAGCATTGGTAGTAAGCAATCGCAGACAGGTGTGGAAACTGTTTATATTGAAATACTTTCCCTAAAATATATAAACCAAAATTAAGAGTTAGTGATTTACCAAGGGAAGTAATCACAACCTTCTAATTAGTGAAAAGTATTGAAAATTGTCTGTTAAGTTATAAATATACACCCTTTATATTCCACCCCACACTTTTACATCCAAGTCCGTAAATGGCAGTAACACGATAAGTCGTTAATAATGTTTTAAGTATTAGCAGTAGGTACTGTAGTAATTCAATACCGTTATTGTAATTATTTATCTCGAACTGAATGTTACCAAACATTAACAAGTGTTATTGTTAAATAAATTCGATCTCAGTATTTAAATATATAGGTACACAATATATAAATTAAATTGAATGAGGATTAACAACGAAATACGATAACCTTAAAATAGTTTGAACTTTATACTTCAATATACTTACAGGCATTTTAAATCAACACATATATATTTTCGTTAGTCAAGAATCGCCAAACTTTCACTTTTCACAAAAATTCACAGCTATGGAATGGTAGCCGGTAAAACGGGATAAATAGTGACAAATTCCTAACTTCTTTACAACGTATAAATTCTATTGACAAACCGCCAGAGGATAATGTGCGTAAACTGAGCTTTACTACTTCAGTCTTCGTAATAGGTATGTAATTTGTATATTGTTGCACATTCACTATCAATTATCACTATTCATTATATCTAAAAGGTGGTAAATGTTTTGCACTAAACGTAAATCTTATCAATAAAAGTTGATACATTTATATATATATAACATTATGTATTTCATTTTAGACTCCCGTGTGTATGAAGTACGAAACGTTTTTGGCTATTTCACATGAACGTCGTGTCATAACCTCAAACATCGTTGATAATATATTTATTTCATTTAATTTTCGTGAGATAAATGTCGATCAAGTATAAAATGTTATTAAAATGATTCTGTAAAGCGATTTGACAAATTCTAAAAAATATTGACGCTATAAATTGTTCATTTTCAATTTTAATAATTTACATTTCCCGAAATTATTGTCAAAAACCATAATGGTAACGTTAGGTTAGAACTTAAGCTCCACCCACTTATACCGTGGTCAGACATAACCTGTATTCATTTCAGTCGTCGAGCAGTTTGTTTACATTCTGCAAGTCGATTGAGCCATTCTTTTTAGTTTTTCCCGTCGTGTTACACTAACGTCAGAGACACAAGATGGGTAAGTAATTTTTATCCGTTTACATCCGCTTTAATATTAGATCTACGCTTTTGGACTACTCGTATTCAATTAATGTTTCGTCGATCGCAATGATTTTTAACGACTTGATTGGGCTCCCGGCGTCTCGCGCACATATCGAAGATATATTATTTGCAGTTGTTATAATACCGTATATCTCGTGCAGCCTAATTATATCAACGTTTTTTGTTTAAGGTATATCCCGTGATACATGGCATAAACGTAGGAAGACCGGAGGTAAGCGCAAGCCCCTCCGCAAGAAGAGGAAGTATGAGTTGGGTCGCCCGGCTGCCAACACGAAGGTATGACATTAATTTACTGTGTAAAATGTAAAATCCGTGTTCTACAAGTATCTGTTCCGTGAACTAGTTAGCTTGCAAATGGTAATTTAAACATGCCATGGTCAGATCTTTCTATTTCATTACACATTTAAGTTGCATTAGTGATGGGTTTAAAAACAGGATGGTTATGGGATTATTTTTTTACCTATAATGTTTTGATATGTTTTTTAACCCCGGTTTGATTTAAATGTTATTGTTATACTTGAAATATTCATAATATATGCTGTATACAATTTATAAATTCTAGCGTAAATGATGAGACATTTTTGTCTGAATTACTATGGAGATATATTTAATATTTTTCACCTCTAACGTTCTGATTTGCTGAATTTATAGTTTTAACTTAGTAAGGGAGTTGGTTTTATTAGTTTTTTGGTATTTAATAATATTATGTATGATTTAAATATCAGAGTTTTATGAAACTTTTATCCGCTTATTATTGAAGATATTAATTTTTTATTTTTCACTTCTCTAACATTGAAATATAGTTTTTAATTCATGTTTGATTTACTTTTATGTTATTGTTGTTATATTTGTAATATACATACTATACTTTTGGTGCTATACAGAAATTATAAATTCTAGCGTTAATGATGAGACATTTTTGTCTGAATTACTATGGAGATATATTTTTATATTTTTCACCTCTAACGTTCTGACTTGCTGAATTTATAATTTTTACTTAATAACTCTAGGTATATTAATTGTTAAGTATATATTATTTTATGTATGATTAAAGACAAATTTTTATGATGAGACTTTTATCCGAATATTATTGAAGATATATTTATTTTATTTTTCACCTCTAACGTTCTGATTTTCTGTCTAAATATTTAAGTATTATTATGAGTTATATAATATTATACAATAGTGCATACATGATGTGATATTTCACTGACCAATGAATGAAGATATTTACTATTTTTCACCTCTAACGTTCTGAAATGCATTCGAATCTCCTAGGATTTTGTTAATTCCAAATTCTATTGAACTATAACTGCAAAGTTTTGTCTATTTATGATGAGATAAGTTTTAATGAAGATTTGATGATTAATTTAATCTATCCGCTTATTAATATCCTGAAATAGACTTAAGTGTTTGTAATAATCACATGATTTTGTTTAATAACAATTTTGAAAATAAAGAATAAATACTTAATTAGTAAAAGGTGGGTGGATTTGCCGTTTAATAAATTATATATTAGAATGATGAACTCGATAAGTTTATTTATATTAACCTATGTTAATTTTTGGTCTTTAAATATCTTTTCTTTGAACTAGTTTTTAAATTTCAATTATATTGAGTGATTTTTGTCCATTTATGATGAGATTAGTATTAATGAAGAATTAATGATTAATTTAATCTATCCGCTTATTAATATCCTGAAATAGACTAGTTTTTTCTTGTTTTTATTATTTTTTTTGTCCAATAATAATATTGAAAAAATAACTTATTTAGCATAAAATCCTATTTATGATGATAAAGTAAACTATGAGATGAAATGATTAGTGAACATATCTGCTTATTAATATCCTGAAATAGGTCTCTTTAAACTAAGAGCAATATATTCTATTATCTACAATTATTTGTATTATATAAATTTTATATATTAGTTTTATTATATCACTTTTAAATATTTTTAGCTTGGAGCTCGTCGTGTACACATTGTTCGTACCCGAGGAGGTAACAAGAAATACAGAGCATTAAGATTGGATCAAGGAAATTTTTCATGGGGTTCTGAAGGTATGATTATGATCAACTTAAAATTTAATTTTGTTATTTTCTTTATTATTTAATTTTAATCACTTTTTATTTAGGTATTTCTGCTAAAACTCGTATCATTGATGTTATCTACAACGCATCAAACAATGAGTTGGTCAGAACCAAAACTTTGGTTAAAAACGCAATTGTAGTCATAGATGCAACACCATTCCGTCAATGGTATGAAGGCCATTACGCGTTGCCTATTGGAAGAAGGAAGACTACAAAATTAGTACGTATTTACTTAAAATTTAATTAAAAATATTATTTAATTTCTTTAATGAATTATTAACCAATAATGCTCATATTTTATTATTGGTTGAAAACCTAAGTTTTTATTGCTCTGTGATGAACCTCCATTATTGATAGGAATTGCCGTCTGATTAACTGATGACCGTGTACTATCTGAGAGCACTGTTGACTTGTCCATAGCTTATTTATATAATAATATATATAGTAATTTATATAATAAAAATATAAACATATTTGAATGATGAGTAATTTATCGGTTCCTGATGTTTTCTTATGAGGACATATTTATTCCGCAGCGCTCTGATATTAAATTTGAAAATAAAATCTGCTATGATGAACCTTACTGATAGGAATTGCCGTCTGATAATTGATGACCGTGTTCTAGCTGACTGCAGAAATATATGAATATGCAAACTAATAAACTTCATTAAAATTGTGTATCTTATATGTGTTTATAAGGATATTTAAAT
Source organism: Rhopalosiphum maidis (assembly GCF_003676215.2). Taxonomy (NCBI): domain Eukaryota; kingdom Metazoa; phylum Arthropoda; class Insecta; order Hemiptera; family Aphididae; genus Rhopalosiphum; species Rhopalosiphum maidis. The sequence continues at coordinate 16,963,200 of NC_040878.1, forward strand.
CCAAATGATGAGTAATATTTCGGTTCCTGATAAATTTATGAGGATATAATTTATTCCGCAGCGCTCTGATGTTAAATTTGAAAATAAAATCTGCTATGATGAACCTTTCTGATAGGAATTGCCGTCTGATAATTGATGATCGTGTACTAGCTGAGAGCAGAAATGTGAATATACGAACAAATAAATTACACTACAATCTAGTCATTTATTTGAGTTACTTAGGTCGTTATTAATAAGTTACAAATTATTAGTTTATTTACTGTTATGTTATAAAAATAAATTTTTCAGTCTATTAACAGCTGTATTGTATTTATTATATTATTTATAGACTGAAGCTGAAGATGCAGTATTGAATAAGAAGCGATCATCAAAGGCTGAAGTTAAATACAAGAAAAGGCAACGTTTTGCCAAAGTAGAACCTGCAATCGATGAGCAGTTCCAAACCTCACGTTTATTAGGTATGTACCATCAAGTGACTGATAATGTAAATAAGAAAATGTTATTAAAACGCCATGATGATTTTAAATTTTATAATGGTGATATTGAAATTTTTGATTTTAATCGTTTTGATTAATGTCTATCAATAATATGAACATTTTTTGTCATAGTTACACTGAGCGTTTTTTTTTTAATTGCATATTTAAAGTATTGTACATTAATGTTATGATGACAAATTGTAAGTTTAAGATAGGATAAAATTTTCTATCTTATGATGTTTTCATAGTTACCCTGAACTTAAGATTATGTGCCTTCTTTCATAATATTAAAAGATTATTGTACAACACTGTATTTTTAAATATTCAGCAATATTATGATGTTAAAGAAATCTCGTTAATATGATTTTTATATGAAATGTAAATCATTTTTTTCTGAATATTGCTTTTATATTACAATTGGGTTTTAGGAACTTTGTTTTTAACTCCTTAAACTTATTATATTTATATTTTACCAAAATTTTAATATTTATTTTAGCATGCTTGGGAAGCAGACCTGGTCAATGTGGACGTGCTGATGGTTACATCTTAGAAGGCAAAGAATTGGAATTTTACCACAGGAAGATCAAGGCCAAGAAAGGCAAATAAATAAATGTTATTTTGTAATGATGTTCATGTTCTTCTGACATTATTAAATAACAAATGTTTTTTGACATAAGTTTTGTTTTTACATGATATTTATTCTTTTTACAAATCAGTACCACAACATGATACTGTTATTAAGTATTAACCTTAACTTAATAAGACTTCTGTTATTATCAAATCCAAATTGGTGATGCTAATGGATCAGTGATTACTCCAGCTATAAGACTGACTTTGGTATGTATGTCCATCACAAAATAAACAAATGGTTTTGAGACTATGAATTCCTGTTCTACATATTTGCGTTGGATTTCATAAACTGTAAAATGTAAGAAAAGAATAATTAATAAACAAAGAAATTTAAATATATGAAATTATCAACACTACATAATTTCATATATGAATTAATCTATTAAGTTAAAAATGGTGATAAAAATCATCATTTCATCATACAACCTTTTGAAAATTTTCCTGACTTATGGCACCTATTACCCCACTATGCACTTAAACAAGTCTAGTTAAGATACATTTAAAGCTTATCGTGTTATAATGGATGGTAAAGTGTTTTTGCGACCAGCGTTGTCTTACATTATCTAAACTTTCTGCTACGTAAAATAATAACATTTATTAATAAATAAAAATAGCAATTAACACTCTGGAGTTTGTTATTAATACATAACTGTGTTAAAGGGTGTCCACTATGAACCGTCGAAAGGTAGTGTTAAGATTTTACTACGCATATTATAATAATTTAGCCATACATTTATACTGTGTAAACAGACGTCTATCCTCTATAGTCGTACAATGATAGAAAAAATCCGCTTGAGTTAATAGATCTCGAACAATAATACCTGTAGGTGTCAGTAAACTTCGAGGAAATTCGATCCATAATGCTCACGCAGCACCGTATTAGCGATGATACCAACCGAAAAACAAAGGCCTCGGATCTCGAGATAATTGATATTTTTCATGGTGATTAAACGTTGACCTCAGATGATAAAAAAAAATATTTTACCTTCCGCGTGTGTCCGTACATGTTTTAATATGGCAATGTCCAATTGGTGACTGGTGTATTTCTAAATTGTTAAATCCTCTGTATATCGTGCATAATTGACTCTAAGGACATTTTTTGTTTGTAGAATTGGCATTTAATTTTATGCTTCATACATGTTTTTAATAGAATAAAAAATAAATTGGAATTAGTGATTTTTGTCTCACAAATTTATTGAAGACCCACGATAACGATATTTAAATTAAAAGGAAAATAACGGTTATGCAGTTCGGCGTGTTTATACTTTATAGTTATCTACATTTATAAAGAAACTGTGTCAGCACGTATGAATCATCCGTTATCGAAAAAAAATTAAATAAATGAAATATTATACAAAGTTATACGATATTATTATGTTAGTTATCTTTAAATTTTTATTTGTTAACCAGTTAAGTTAATTTTCAAATTTTGTAGTTATACCTAGGTATTTATTTTAATTTAAAAGTGTTTAAACACCTAAAATGTAATACAAGATTCTTCGTGAATTCTTTTTACTGAAAATTAAAGAAAAGGTAAGCATAAAAAATTATATATTTTTATGAATGTTAAAATGTTGACTTCAATGGATGGACAATCATAAATAAGAAGTACCTATATGAAAACGATTTATCTTAAAAATATGGGTACAATTGATAAGTTGATAAACAGAATATAATAATAGTCTTGTACAAGCATATACAGTTGTATAAATGTATTATATTTTGATTTTTGAGTAGAATAAGGGTAGTATGTATTGTGATTCTCATTTTATTTTGAGCGTTTTTGTCCCGTAGAAGTCTAGATACAGAATACTGAATAGGTTATTAATTAATTATTTAATAATGGTAGTTAGGATTAATTTAACTACCTTATAATTTTCATAAACTGTTACTTTTATTTGATTTTTCAGTATTTTATATATTTTTAAAAAAAAAAAAGAATAATTATGTATGTAGTAGTATGTAAAACTAAAAGATTATTTTGATGAAACTATGTAATATTAAAACATCTTATTTTTAAGATTTTATGCACCTATACATCCGGTCTCTAGTTATAACCTCAACATCTTGTGACATTTATCAATTATTATGTATAATAATATAATTTTTAATTTGTAAAAGTTGATTTATTAATTAGGTGAAAAATTAGATATATTATTTTTCTTTGTAGGCTTGTTGTAGACCTCTATTTTTTATGGGTTTAGCCCCCTGTCTCTTCCCTAATCTAAGTCTGCAAATACATTATATATACATTAAATATGTATTTATTATAATAGTTAAATTCTAAAAGTATAATAAATCCGAATAAATGCAATATTTTTGGAAAAAAATTATATTAGCCTACTGTAAAATAAATGACTAATAATTATACAGTAGGGTCTCATTAATCCAGAAGATGCAATAATCCGAACGAGCTTGAGAATTATTACATCGCTAAATTTAGAGACACATTTTGAATTTTTCTATAGACCCACACAATAATAATAATGATATCGATAGTACATTCCACACATACATAATTTATAAAAAATATCGAAATGAGTCGATTACGTTCTTTAGTTTCATAATATACTACATTGTGATCGTTCACATAGAAAATCCTTAGCCCACAACTAGTCACTATGAATGAAACTTCTAATATTCAACACCATTATACTCAATTAACTTTTAGTCAAGTTGGTTCTACAACTAATCACTGAGAATGAAATTCAACAGTGAGCATTGGAATTTGGAGAGGGCTACGAAGAAGGGATATGCAGCATCAGGAAATTTTAACTGATATAAATAATATATTATTGGATAAACAACCCCTTAAACTGGACTATAAATGAGCTTAATACAGTATACCCTATACAAATACAATTACCTACCAATTATATTATATATTTATATAATTAAGTACCTAATTAGCTAGTCATAAAGTCAAATAGATATTCTCCATAGCGCAAGTATTATGACTTAAATACTTAATATATAACTGCTGGCTACTACCTTCACGTCACAACTTACATCATTATCTAAATAGATTAACTGATAGGTAAACCATATAATTTAATGTGTATATTTATAATTATATAAAGTACTAAGTCTTTAAATACCTATATGAAACTGCATGAATGACGCAATATGCCAATATGTATGACTAGTCACTACGTACATATTATAACGTTTGAACTCTGTTTTTTTTTTTTTTTATGAAAAAAATCGATCCGATCGATTGCTTGCTCAAGACTAATTGCATGTCGCATATGAAGACAATATATGTGTTTACTTCGTTTCGGTTTACCGATCAACCGAGAAGAAAATGTTGTATACATGAACACAGCGTCCAATGCAGGTACCTACATAATAATAATTGTATTGTACTCGTATTATATCCACGGGCTATGACATAAAATACCGTACTTACACGCGCCTACATAGTATAATACACCTGTCAGTACTTGCACCTGAGTCCTGAATGCAGTTCAATAATTGACATATACTGCGCACAAATATACTATATTTTTATGTGCATATTATGTAATTATTTTGATTGATATCAATATACTGTGTTGGGCGTTAGTTGGCCTAATACTAGTAAATACTAGTAATTCTATAATATAAGAGTAATAATAAAGAGCATATACGTTAAATCTATTTAAGTTAATAGTCTTTAGGCTGTTACCGATCCAAAGAAATTGTTATAATTATATAAGATTTTAAAGACATGTACCTATTATTGCGGTGAATAATATATTCAAGAAGAACTGAAAAAATGTGAAGCTTCATAAAAAAATCGTGATGAAATGTAGGTATAAATGATTTGCTGCAGTATATTTACCGACAAGAGACACTAAAGAATCGAAACCTAAGAATCTCACAATGCATTGTACATAAAATACCTAAATCTATAGGTACTAGGTACTAGGTACCTAGTAGATCTATGGTTTACTGATTTATTATAAATAAACATACTTAGTTTATAAGTAACGAAACATTAGGTTCACAATAACAAGGCGAATAGCTTAATAAAATATATTATATATAAGTACTATATAGTACCATACATAGCAATAGACCAATAGTTGATAGTTTATAGTACAATGTATACACGTCGTGGGGGCCGAAGGACAGCAACGATTTGCCGCGGTGGAGTTTTTTTGGTGATTTTCGACCACTGTGACACCAACGTCCGAAAATCCAATTTCAAACAGGTATAGCGAATAAATACGATTTTTCATGGTCACTGTTTACATTTCTATGCGGATTAATAAATATAATATATAAGCTATACTGCCTATACTACCTGTTATAAAATAATAATATAATATATAGACTACGTCTATGGTACATAATATGTCCATTTGTAAATGAAAATTCTCGTAGAACGCATAAATACAATTAAGCAGATGACTATATGATATAATAATAATATACTATATGTACAACAATTAACTGTTCAGTTGCATTGTTGCATGTGAAAATAAACACTTCTCAATATAAATAATATCGCTACAATCAATGTAAATTACCGCACCTATCGTCCCTGAACACTTACCCGGTGGCGTGTTGTACTTTTTGACCGTCACGGACACCACTTGCTGTACCGAACTAACGAATAATCTAGCGTCCGGTGACATGAACGAAAGATCCGCCCTGTACCTGTAGAACACGTCATGGATGCCAATCTGTGAACCGAAAAATGTTGTTATTATTATTTATTGTAATTGCAATAGGTATGTTGTTTATTTTTATAATTGGTATGTTCAATCTAAGTAAACAATAGACATACAACGTGTACAAATGTACAATCAAAGGCATAATTAGGATTTAATAGTCACAGGAAATTCTCTAGATAAGATCAAAGTTGAAAATAAACCATGAGTAAGTATTACATACTTACAAATTACAATACATTTATAATTCACCCCTAATTGCTAGTCAGAACCAGTGGGCAGTGGCGTATTTATGGCGGGAGATTAGTGAAATACATCTCCCCAACTAACCACATAGGTTACACCTATGCAAATAGAATTAAGAATACGTACCTATATATATATATGTATATATATATATTATGTTGACTGTTGAATCTTAATTCTACAGTGTCAGAAAAAAAATTAAAAATTGTTATTTAATTATAAATTATAATTTATAATTGTATTAGAGCATATAAACATTATAAACAGTAAGCACTTTACGTATTATTATTACTGTACAGACATTTTTAAAAGACATCAATAATACACCGTCTTCTTATAGTCTTTATTTTCCTACGAGAATTATTCAGAAGATTTTGGATATATTTAATTTTTCTATGGGGAGTTAGAACGGTTCACAAGTTAAAAATAAATGTAGAATTGGTTATAAAAATCGATTGACTGGACATGCAGATTATTATGTATGATTAAATGCATTTAAGAATTATAATTTATAATATATAATAAATAATAATACATTATATAGTTCGATATAATTACTTATTTAGATTTGCCTGCAGTTATATAATAATCAGTATTAGCCTGACATACTTATGGTACGTGGATCGCTGTTAATTGTACCTACATTATTGTTTGAGCTTACAAAAAAAATTATTGATAACAACATAATGTATGGACTATTTTCTGTATCTATAAAAATATTTTTGGGTTTTCAGAGACTTCTGTTTTTCTTATCAACACTTAGTTTCCAAGCATCATTTTTTTATCTTTGACAATCCACCACTGTGGCACTGTGTAGGTAGTTGGTACCTATTTATTTCGCATAGGCCACGTACAATGTAATATACGAGGCTACACAAGTTGTATTATGAGTTCATACGATTTATTTCATACTCGAGGGACGTGTGGTATATAAATAATGAATAATATAATAATGGAATAATAACGATGATTAAACTGCAGTGTTCATGGTGGGTTTTTGACGCATTGTTGTGCCCTTGAACCTTACGCCGATTAAGGAACTATAGTTTATAAGGAAGACGTATACGCTTTAAACACTAAATTGCATGGTCTGCTTATCCGAGTAATGAACGTACTTCAATTTATTTTACCTGTACTCTGTAGGCATTCTTTTTATATATGTACGAATGTATATAATATATGTATTATGTATTATATACCTTATACCTACGTATTGAGCGAGAAGTTCTGTTTTTTTTTTATATATATAAACGATCTCAATCTCGACGGTCAATCACCTGTTGTAGAGCTGAAGTCAAATCCACTTTGGCCGTATATTTGAATGTAGGTATGGTTGCGTGAACGGCTGTCGGTTTCAGAGAATTGTGTATGTTGCGCAAAGACATTGACGGCAACAGCAGCAACAACTCGGACAGACCATTCGGATGGTTCGGCATAAGTATCATCAATGTGTACTTTGGGTCCTATTTATATATATTGTACAAAAATCAAAATTAATAACAAATATGTCAAACGATAAGTACATATTATAAATAAGAATGTTGAACTCCTTATTTCCCCTAGGAAAAACATTTTATAAATTATGTATTCCTTGAATTCCTTCATTACTTGTTATACCTATCACAAAAATTTACGTCACAATATGCAAAATACTGTTGTAAATATATTTATTTATAGCCATAAATTATATTTCAAAACTTTTTTAAATAATTGTTTAAAATAAGTAGAAAAATATAATATAAATAGTATCAAAATACACATTAAATAAATAAAAACATTTTTCGTCTTAAAGTGTTCTCCCTAATATATAACCAAAAAATAATATTAAATTAAACATTTATAACTTATTTTAAAATAAAATATTGTGATATAGATAAACAGATAGTACCTAGATACTAAACTACTAAGTATGAATAAGTTTTAAATCATCGTGAGAATAGTATGTACTTATGTATTGCAATAAAATTATTAGTAAACATGTAAAAGCAAGTTAATTTTATTGTTGGTTACGAAAACTATTCTATAAAGGCTATATCGCCTATATATTTATGTGCGCATGTGTGTGTAGTGTGTGTGTATGTGTGATGCATAATAAACTCACCCACCTATTAAGAATTTCTTTAAACGCCACTATATTTTCTCACTCCTTATGATAATAATTATTATTGCTTGTGCATTATTGCGTGAACAATCGTTGTGACAGGAAATTGCAAAATTAATTTGAATGTATAGTATATTATATGAACTCCATATATTATAATTACGAGTGCTTCAACTTTTACACTTCGTAAATTATATATTTTTCTACAATAATTTATTTTGCCCATGTAGAATGTAGGACAATAGAATATTATTGGGTCAATAGTCAAATGTAAACACGACCATAACAAGTTAATAAAAAGTAAAAAGTTTAAGTTAGATTTGATTTTTATCAGTGGGTAAGCTTAAGTTTTTAATTGGGGAGACATTGAATAAAATTACACTAATACGCTTGGATTCCTCCCTTTTTGTTTTACCTATTCGATAATACATTTTTTTTTCGTATGAGTAAGTAATAATTCCATCGTTCAAAATGACATAAATTATATCATTAGCCATGAGGACAAACTACAATATAAAAACAACAATATTAAGAAATACGTAGGTACCTATCGGCTATCAGTAATAGCGATTTACAGGGACGATGGCGTAACAACGCGATGGCGATGTCGATAATTGAGGAAATTCGAATAGCGAAACGTGTCTCATAGTGAAGATAGTAAACCCCACTTACATTAATATCCCCCCAGTACCCGCGCGCTCATAATTGGGAGACGTTGCATCGTAACGTCTCTTTGATATAATACAATATTTGGAATAACCCGCATGTCCGTATCGCGTGTATCTAATCTATTTTAATAATTCTTAAAGACTATAACTGTACAACAAAAAACCAATTTTAACAAATATTAAAACATATATCATTCATATAATATAAATGACGTAAAATTTGTAAATATTTCATAAAACAAAATTATTTGTCCTGTGTTATAATTTCTTAGTGGGTAGACGTTGTCTCATTGTCTCCTATGACGCTTCGCCACTGATTTTTATATACGTAAACACATACAAATTTTAGATATAATATTGTTATTCACAATAATATATTATAGACGATACTTATCAGTATGCAATGTAATCAATTGACTATCACGATGATAATAATATCACTCGGCAGTTTAATCTATTCTGTGGTTCGATACTTAATATTTTAAATTAATACTCATTATTATTGTATACATACATCTAAAGGTATCTCAATAACTTGTGACTTAAGTTCGAAAATAAATCCAAAAGGCAATACTGCTGTATACGTAAAAAATGGAATACGTTGATAACCAGCATTGAACAAATTAATGGACTCAAATGGATTGGATGATCTGTCCATCCAGCCAGATGGTGGTCCATAAGTCTTGTAACCATTAAACCATTGGTTTCGATTTGTGTTGTATGCTTGATCTAAAATGGTTAATCAATATAATATTTTTCTCAACAGGCAATATTTAGATAGTTATATATATCATATCCTTTTAAAATTACATTGATTCAAATGTCTTCTTCTACGCTTCTTTGATTCCCTGAGTGTAATTGAAACGCCTGAATTTGATGGGTACTCCGTCAAAATCCTATCAGGCTTGATAATGGTCCTTTTTCTTGTGTGATTGCAATTGTTTCGCATATCTTCTTTTCGTACCACGAACTCTACGTTGAAAGTCGGTAAATTACTATTAGATTCCATGGACCTGGCACTCTTTTTTTCCAAAGCAGCTATTTGATAATGTTGATTGGACTCTGCTTCTCTTATGATTTCGTTTTCAGTCGCATTACTTGAACTCGCCATAGTCAGTGGAATATCTGTTGAGGATATTAAATTATCACTAACTGTTGTTACTTGATTGTTATTCAATTTAGCATTCGTGTATGTTTGATCGGTTATTTCTCTAATAACGGTATTCGTTTCAATCTCCGTAGTGGTGCCGTCGTCGTTAGATATAGGATTTGTTGACGACATCATTTTTGATGTACTTCCGACGTCCATGCTTTTAGTCGTTTCTTCTGTGTCTCTTAATTCATTGTTTGTGGTCATTATAGCTTCTACAGTGTTTCCAAGAAAGGGGTTTTTATCTTCTATTGCAGTGTATATCCCGTTAAGTTCGTTATCAGCAGTAGTTTTAAATGGGAATTCTGTTGATGCAATTATCGTAATATCAGGATTATCATTAGCACGCGTAACATAAGAGTTACTTGGTGAAACAATTTCATTGTCTGCAATTGTAATGTAGGATGAACCATCGGTTGTACTTTCATGCTGCGACCACGTTGTAGTAAATATGTCTGCAGTAGGAGCAGTTTGTGATTTACTATTATTTGTTGTGTCAATAATTTTGTTGATTGATGAATTGAATTCGCCACTTTTGAAATCTATGTTTGTTTGAGTTACTGTAGCTGCTGCTGTCATAGGATCATCAGAGGTAATGGGTGTAGTGTTTACAATGAGTTCTTTAGTAGTAAACAACTCGTTTGGTTTTGTATTTGTCACTTTTATTTCATTAGATGATTTTGGTTCTTGTTCGTTAATAAGAACTGTTGTCATTGCTTGATTAGTTGAAAATTCTAATGGCATTGTATGAGGTTGTGTATCAATATCAACGACCATTGTGACCGTTTGAGAATTCATCGGTAAATTGGTGTTTGTATCGATATTAGATATAGTAAAACTAGCGTCACCTACGTAAGTTACTTTAGCTGGAACTTCAGTTGCCACGGTCGATGTATTATTAGCTGAGCTATTCGTAATATTAGTTGAAACTTGAATTATTTGACTAGTTGGAGTCATTTCCGTCACTACAGTACCGTGTGTAGTAACAGACATGGGCTGCAGTGGTTGCATAGTTGTCGTAGCACTTTCTGGGCACGAATCGAAAAGAAAACTATTGGGATCATTAAAACCGTACAATCGCAGTACTCGTTTGAATTGTGGCCTAAGACATACTTCTTCTCTGCTCATTGTTAGGCCATTCAAAAATCCATCACTTTTGAAATATGTCTAGGACACCAAAATTTTATCGATCAATTAATATTATTATTCTTTATAACCATTAAACTATTTACTTTAAGATAGCGATTTAAATCTCGAACTCCGATTCTGACAGCTAGGATTTCCCAAGGTAAATTAAGAGATTGTTTTATTTGTAATGCAGAATATCCACTGGATCCTTCATAAAGTAGAACTGATACTGCCATTAAACCAAAAGGAGAAAATGCAATATTTCCAATTGCACCACCAGCAGCAATTACCTGAAATACAGTATATTTTAAAGTATTAAAGTACGACAGTCGGTACATTATTTGTTATGTGTAACAGCAAGGTTACCATATTGATTCTATAATCATTTCAATTATTAATAATAAAATATTATATCTTACATAATACATAAAATACTAAACTACGCCTATTTAATTAATATAGTCTACAAATTCTAAATGGTGGGACTAATGGAACTTTCTTCATTCGCACCATTTAAAAACTCTAACATATACCTATTATAAAAATAAGACTTAAAATATTATGTGTATTAAAATGATTTAAAATATTATTTAATTATAAAAAAATTTATCTGTATAATAATAATAAAAAATAATTTTAAGATCGTGAATCAATAAAATAATTTTATAGAAATTATGTTTCTATAATGTAGTTGTATTTGTATACTAATCTAACCTAGTACCTAATGTCCTGATATTCGAGAAGTTAATCGTTCAAATAAAATATTTTTAGTTTAAGTTTTCTTAAAAACTAGTAAACATAAATTGGTAATTCGTAAGTCAGGGAAGAAAATTTGAATGCAAAATTTTTAATTTGGGTGGATTATTTTACAAACATAATGTTACGCGCAGTTTAACTCTATTTGTTACATTGAGAAATATACTCAAATATTATTCAAAATGAATTTGACCTTGATTTACACCTTAAATGTGCTAAAAGTGAATTTTTTTAATTGACATTGTTCGGATTCTTTATTAATAGTAAATAGTTTTTATTTTTGTATTTATAAGAAAGGATGATTTTTTGTATTATTAGTTTCGGCTCGGCCAGCGAACCGTCACGGTTTTTAATACATAAATGTTAAATTGCTGCATACTCTCAAAACACATATTCCAAGGTCGTTCGTTAAGTCTGCCATTGTATCCAATGGTCGAGGACTTAAAGGTCTCTTCTGATAAAATGAATATTGGTTGTATTCGTCTTGTAAATGTAAACCGATTGTACCTGTAAATTAAATTTAGAATAATTATTTATACGAATTATTATAATATTTGTTTCTATAACTCTATGTATTCTTTATTCTTTAGTAGTTAATACTTATATTTATAGCATAAAGTAGGAAGTAATCTACTATTTATCAATTTTATTTATTTAGTGACTTGATATTAATAAAATGTATCATATATATATAATAGTAATATCATAATTTCTATACATTAATTATACACGTCAATACAATATATATTACAGCTTGTCATATTCTTGCGTTCAATATATGTTACAACATCAAATTTTTATAGATATAAGTCTACTCTATTTAATGTGACGTAGAGTGAGATATTAGATATTATATGGTGAAATATGTTAACAATGTAATGTAGGTACATACTAATATTTTATGTAAGTATATTTTTACACCAAATATACTAAAAATATAGATACATTATTTGTAATACTTATGATTTAGTATTTTTATATAGTATAGGTTTATTAAATTTGTATACAATATAATAGATAATAAATAGTTAGGTACTACTATAATAGAAGAGTCAGAGTATATTAGGTATATATGGAATGTCATGTACGGCGTAGTTAGTATATTTACTCGTATTTCAGTAGATGTATATATTATGTATATAACAATATAATAATATCGATTTCAGTTGGCATCAGTTATTAACTAATTCATATCATTCAATATACAATGAATCAGGTATTGTATTATGATTAATAATAATTTATAGTATAAAGATAAATAATTTTAAAATATATACAACAGTTAAGTACAGCGATTACTAGGAACACAATAATTTATTTTTGCCTAACACTATCCGCAGAGCTTTTAAATGCGTAGAACAGTGTGGCTTCAAGTCGCAGTACGAGTGGCGTGCTTGGTGGGGGGAAAGTTAGGGGTTATATCCCCCTCAATTGAATTTTTTTTGCCAAATTCGGAAAACAAATTATTAGATGTTAGAGTTGTTATAAAGTCATTACTTTTGATTTTTAGTTATACGTTATTGCTCATAAATTATTGACTCATAAGCCATAAAGCTCCTTATTTGTGTCTTTGTATCGCCATAACGCCATAATAAATTAATTTAAATGTGTATTATTACTTATAACTATAAAGATAGGATTTAATTAATATTACCACTTTTTTGCAGTTAAGATAAAACTAATCTGATCAATTATGTATAGTCTATGTACATTTTATGTTCTCTCATTTTCTGCCTATTTAATTTTATAATGCAATTTTTTGAAATTTCCCACGTTTTTTGGATTATTTAAAATTCTGCGTGTTTTAATGAAAAAAATACTTCACTAAATTGAATTTATTATTATTTAAAAACATTATTCAATAATGGTAATTAATTTAATATATAAAATTTAAATACATATGTAACTTATTTCGTTTATTTTAGGGAAAAAAGTTTTCCTAAAAATACCATCAACAATAAATAAATACAGGAAAGAAATTCCAGATATACCTTTACTTACCAAACCTATTATTAAAAGGTGGGGAACATGGTTAAGTGCTGCATTGTTCTATGTAAATAATTTTAAAAATGTTTTAATTGTGATTAAAAGACGATGTTAATTGTTAATCCCTATCGGCTATCAGTGTGGAAAAGCTGAAACAACTTGTACAAAATAATGCAGTCAAATGCATAGGCGTGCGCAGAGTTTCAAGTCGGGGGCAGCGAATATTTTTACCAGCCCATACATAAGTATTAAGTTAATATTTTTAAGCTCAAATTTAAAGTTTTAACACAGAAAAGATTAGTTTGGTAGCAATACACTTTTTGGATAACCCACTTATTTTGTATTGAGCATTACCGGTGTGGCGGCCCAGCTTGGACCAGTACAGCCCTTACATATATATTCAAACCGTCCAAGGGCAGCAAGAGCACACCTTGTTGCCCCTGTGCGCACGCCTATGGTCAAATGTGATTTATAGCATTCATAAAATTACACTTAATTATCCATTAATCTTACAAACTAGAAAGAATTGAATTGTGAGCAACTTAGAAGTATGCTTATGTTTAGAAAAATTGAAGATATTTTAACAAATATTCTTGATTGTTGGTCTAAATGAGAAAAAATAAAGATAAATTTATGTATATAATTAAAAAAAATAAAGAATATAAAACTTTTAAATCTTAGTATCTTACTATGAAATCATGTCAGATAGAGCAGATTTTTATTTAGATATATCACCTAACTTATTGAATTTTTTTAAGATCACCAATAACTAATGTAGAAGTAGAACGCATTTTTTTTTTATACAAACATATTTTAAGTGATAAAAAATTTAATTTTAATGAACATAATTTGGAAATATATATTTAACTATCAATTTTAATTAAAAAAAAGTAATACATTCATCTATTTTTTTTTTAAATTTATTTAATTAATATGATCGTATTATTTCTACAATTAATTCTTACTAAGAGTTTGAACAAATTAAAAATATCATGACTTCACATGCAATATCTAAAAATAACGGAAATAAGTACTTGGGGGTAAAATATTTCAATTGTATCTTAAACTGACAAATAATTAATATTTGTATAATTTTTTAAATGACAAAAAAATCTATATCATACGTTAAAAATATCACATATTAAAATTTAATATCAGATCTAATATTTTGTATTTTTAATCAATGCGGCAACGTTGCATAAATGTTAGTAGGATGTTTTCATTCTTGTAGTTTAATTTAAATAGTTTAATGAAATAATCAAAATATCCTTTTATATATATTTTTTTTTTATTATTATTATTTAATTAATATTAATTTACTAAAAATAAATATTTTTTTTTGCGCCATCATTCGTAACTCGTTGAATTACATGTTAACTACAATTGTACCTTTCTCCGAATTGAAGATGCATACCAAGTAATGGTTACTGGTAATATTTTTATCCTAAACCAGTAAATACTTAATATTATTTATTCGTATAAATAAATAATTTCAAATATATAAATATGCATATTAAAATAAATAAAAATTGTTAAATATCTTAGTGACAAAATTTAAAATATCAGAATAAAAATTCCTAAACTTAGTTGAAGTATATGAAATAAACAAATGATAAATACATAAATGAAAAATTTTTACATATAATATATTACTTTAAGAATTCTATTAGGATATAACTTATGAAATATATCAACTTAAATCGATAACAAAAATATTGATTTTCATAACTTACGGTAACTCTGAATCAGTAATAATGGAGTAATCCATATTATCTTCATTGCAAAAAATACTGCAAATATAGTAGTAAACAATATTAAATAATCAAACAATTATCTGCAATAAATGTGTTGAAAGTTGAGGATTTCATATAAAACCGATATTTTATTATATCTCCGAAAATAAAACACATAAATCAAACTACAGACAACTTAATAAATTACAATAGTTTATTGCACTGCATATAATATATTGATGCAGTAACGAACTGTACGCTACTAAATTCAAAATATCAATCTAAATTGCGCTCAAACATGGACCTAGTATCGAAAAACAGTGCTGGTAACATTTTGGACGATCTGCACTGTTAAGTTATCAGACTATGATAACAGTTTATCTAATTTACAGACATTTTAAGATAAGGATGTAAATATTTGAATATTATTTATTATTTTCATTATGTATTTTTCATTGTTTACTACGTCTTGTAGATTGATTATGATACCGTCTTATGATTATTAAAGTCGGTGTCATGAAATCTGTTTGCTTTCATGCCGACAAAATATTTTAAACGCAATTCCTTTATTTGTACAAACATTCAGTAATACTTGCCTCTCAGAACTATATTAGATGATTCCGTATGACTAACTGTATGAAATGATTGGTAAACAATGGCCTTTACCAATGTAGTTGAACAGTCGGACTGCGAACGGTTGCTGAAAGACATTCAAATGAGAAGAAAAATAGACCATCGTATTACCCTAAGAAAACTGGTCATGTTCTTTGCATTGTTGACTTTATTCGGTATCATATATTTTGGTTATTTTTGTTCAGACAACCGTTGTTCATTATCCTATAATCCCAAACCGGCCATTTATTCAGAATGGACAGTAATGAATCTTCTATCAACTAACATAACTGGTAAGAATGTGTGTTATAATTTGTTTCCCAACATTTACAACTTCAAAATATTATTTTTATTTTAGACTTTAAAAGTGCTAAAGACACAGGTACAGGAGTGAGTTACAATGATATGCAAAGTGAAAACCAATTACGTTTTGACATGAATGCACATGATGTTATGGTGTTTTTGCATATTCAGAAAACTGGTGGTACATCATTTGGACGTCATCTAGTTCAAGATTTAGACTTACAGCGCCCTTGTACATGTCAAAGAAAAAGAAAGTTATGCTATTGTTTTAGACCTAGTAGAAATGAAAATTGGCTTTTTAGTCGATATTCTACTGGTTGGAAATGTGGACTCCATGCAGATTTTACTGAATTAACTGGATGTGTTGATTCTGAACTTGACAAAAATGAAGGAAAATCTATTAAGCGAAGGTAATTAGAATAATAATACTTACAGATTAAATAAAATCAATCTAATTATTTATCTCTGTAGATATTTCTATCTTACTTTATTAAGAGATCCAGTTAGTCGTTACCTTTCTGAATACAAACATGTACAAAGAGGAGCAACTTGGAGAATGTCTAGACATTGGTGTGGAGGGCATCCAGCATCTCTTGAAGAGTTGCCAAAATGTTATAATGGTACATTTTGGACAGATGTAACATTAAATTCGTTTGCGGATTGTCCATATAATTTAGCCGCCAATCGGTAATCAAAATTATGTATTAAATATATTAAGATCCCGAAATTTGGGTAATAAAAAAAAAAAAAATTTTAATGTATGGTTAATTTTAAAAATTAAGTAAAAATATAAATTTTAATTATTGTATTAATTTTTTAGACAAACAAGAATGTTAGCAGATCTATCTCTGATTGGCTGTTATAATTCTTCATATATGAATCAAGAAGAACGGAACAGGGTCATGTTAGCAAGTGCTAAAAGAAATTTATTATCAATTGCATTTTTTGGACTCACTGAATTTCAAAAAGTACAGAATATAAAAAATATGTTGAATTATTAGTTATTATAATTGAACTTTTATTTTTAGTTAAATCAATACATATTTGAAGAAACATTTAATTTAAGATTTGCAGTAACATTTACACAACATAATACAACTCTATCTGCTGTTTATAAATCATTATTAAATGCTGAAGAGTTGGAAAAAGTGAAAAAAATTAATGCATTAGACATTGAATTGTACAATTTTGCAAAGCATTATTTATTTCGGTACTGTATTACATAATATAATTAATATTATAAGTATAATTAATACTTACCCAATAATATATTATTTTCCTATAATAGACGATTTGAAAAATTGCGAGCAAAAAACTCAAATTTTAAAGAACGGTGGGCACATTTAGGCCAATTGCCAAGTCAAACTGCATTTGACTGGGAAAAAGAAGTAGAGACTGAAGCTGCTGACAACGAGGTAAATTATACGTAGCAGTGACTCTTTTTGTTAAACAAAAACAAGCAAAGAAAAGTAACAGATCTCTTGTTTATTTGAAAGAATGTATATTCTATAATAATATGTATGCTTTAATCATTTCCCAAGCTTGTTCCTGCCATGCCAAAATACTAAAATTAAATTAAATGTATTCAGATTCAAAAAATTGAATACAAAAAAATAATAATGTTATTATATAATTATATATAGTTTATATACTAATATAATTTAGTTATTGTTGTACTAAAGGAACAATGTTCTTAAAAAATATTATATTCTCATATCATAAGAAAAGGAAAATAAGTTGTAGAGCTTAAATACATATTTATATCAATCTAAAATTAATTAATATTTGTCCATGGTAAAAGAACCATTCCAGTTAAATTTTAATCTTTATTAATTTGAAAATTAATATAAATGTAATTAGATAATAAAATTAACCATATTGCAGTTTTTTAAATTAAATTTCCAAATTTAAGTAACATTTATCGCTGAAATATACATATCAATAAGAACAAAATATGTCATTAAATCACAGATGCATTATGATCAAAGTTATCATTTGAATTAAGTTTGTATTCTTCATTATCAATTTTACTTTTTACAAGACTGTAATTTGAAAATAACCAAATTCAATTAAATTTAATTACATCATTTAAATTTACTATAACTTGTATACCTGATAAACCAAACTAATTTAAACACTTATTAAAAACATTACACAATTTTTGCCATAGATGTGTTAAATATAGTTTATCTATATTTATATATTCTAACAAAAGTATACTTATTAATTACCAAATATTTTGTGTTTATATAATAGAAATGCATAAATATGTATACATTTATAAATTGTGTGTATTCAGTAAGTTGACAATCTAAAAACTTAATATCTCAAACTTAAATATATTTTAGTAATTTTTATGTTGTAGGGGTGAATGAAAATATATTATATACTTGTACAATATTTAGTTAATCTTATTTAAAATGTGAATATTTTATGTGTCCACGTGAGTCTGAATTTGATTAAATATAAAATATTAGTGTTAACATTGTATAAGTTGATATGAAATAAATTATATTTATTATAATTGTATTATTTGTATTGTCTACAAAAGTAATCCGGCTAATATCCAATTCTTTCTTATTTCTTACCATTAATTCAACAAGAACTTTTTAAAACTATTAAGTTAAGTTCAAATAATTGGATTAAAATCTATACTTTATTTAATGTTAAAAGAAACATTGGCGATCATCTTGTTGTAAAGTAAATAATTTACCTGGCCATGTATACTGCTTAATTGTAATTTTACTGTTTTTAACAAATACTTATTACCATAATTTTTCTCCTCATCTTAAATAAATTTTACTCCATTAGAATCTTGATAATAATAGATATTTTTTGTTAAAATTTTCAAGATTCTACTTAAACTAAGCTGATTAACCAACACATCATTAACACAAAAAAATGTTATTTTTATTTTCAAAAATGAATATAAATAGAAGAATAACATAAAATATGGTTTAAAAAAATTAAATATATTTTTTATAAACTGAGATTCTGATTTTATTGTTCATATATAATTTAAACTAATTGTATTATATATTATACACATAACAAATAGGCAAATGGATATTAAGTACATAAAATAATATGACATATTTAACTATGAATTGGAGAAGAGTAAAATATTTCTATAACATTATTTTAATGTATACAGTGAAATAACAGTAAAGAAAAATCAATATTAAAATATTTTTTAGTCTTATAATTCACTTTAAATATTGGATTAACTATTAGTTATATTATTTTTAAAATACTGATCATATTAATAAGTTTTGTTTAAAGGTCTTACAATATTACTGATGTAAAGGTTATATTTGTAAAATTAAAAAAATAACTTAAATAACCTATAATTAAACTAGTTATACTATGTATAATGTATACAATAAAATTTTATCTTAGGGTGACTACGAACAGTTAGAAGGCACAAAGTATACATTGTTTTGTTTATAGCAGCGTTTGCTTACCAAGAGCGTGTGAAACGATATGAGGGGATACCCGAGAAAAATGTATTTGAAATAGTTTATTATTTGTGAAATATTTTATTTAATAATTTGTTAATTGTTGACATAAAAGTCGATTTTTTAAAAATATATAAGTAGATAATTCTTTATTAAGTATAATATAATATTATACTTGGCGTGTACCTCTACCTACGGTTACATAGAGCAATGGTAGGAGGTAAAGAGGTATATAAATGAAAAAAGGTTGAGAAACGCAATTTATAGGAACACTAAAACAAATATTTTGAGTATTTATCTGTAGTGTATATAAATTATATATGAATAGTTGTTTTTTCATAGTTAAGTTATCTGAGAATGAAGTTTTTTTAAGCTAATAAAAATATTTAATAATATTATTTTATTGTATACCTAATGTACTAATATAATAAACCTTCTAAATGTTCAATTAATATAATTGTTTAATAATATTTAATTTATTAGTTTACAATTGGGCTTAATATATACATAAAAATAAAATAATTTATAGAAAAAATACAAAATTATAATTTATTATTAATGGAATGATTAATTTGTTATTTGTTGTTCCTTTAATATTTAAGCAATATATTATAGTTAAAGTATAGATTGTTCTAACATGATTTTATCATAACCATTAGATGGCGGGTATGAAAATCTTTCCAACACAATGTCTAATATTGCACCATCATCCACTGAAATAAATACAATAAAATTAATAATTTTTCATGTTAAACATTTATAATAATAGCTCAGAGATAATTTCTATGCAGATAATCAATAAGCTAATATTATAACAAAATCAGCACAAATTTTTTTTTTCAAATAAACTCAGTCCCAAAATTTCAATACAAAGTAGCTGTGAAAATTTCCAATAAATACACTATTGGTTTATTGGTATGGTATATTATTTCTAGTCTAACAATTGTATCAAAGAAAATATATCATAGTAACTAAAAACATAATAGCTATTATTTAATAATTTAACAAATTTATAATTATAACTTAAAAAAACCATAGGTGAAAACTAATGTATGAACTGTGTTTTTTTTACTGACCAAATAAAGCTGGAAATACAGTTCCTCTTATTCCTGTAATCGGTTCATTAACTGGTTGGCCATTAATTGAATAATTTAATTCAACATGGTCATAGTAAATACCCTAAAAAAAAAAACATTTTATTGGTTTATAACACCTGAGATTTAATAAAATAATCCAGATTTTAATACTTACAATAATATCACCTTCTTCAATAGTATTATCTATAGCTTTTAATACTTGCTGGTTATGTCGTTGTGCTCCATCATTGCACAATACCCACGAGTATTGATCATGACCACCAGGTGCTTTACACAGATCTACATCATTCAGAGCTAAACCTACTCCCCAGATTCCTAATCAGAAATATAAATATTTAATTAATCAAAACAAAGGCACACAGCTGTTTCACTTACCAGATTGTTGTACTTTTACTTCAAAGTAACATTTATTTTGCACTATTGGTGCAGTACACAAAACACCGCCACTACCGCATATTCTAGTACCATTTTTCACGATCACTACTTCATTACCTGCGATTATTACATTTTAAATAGAGTATATATCAATCATTCAATTATATATTGTCTTATACCCATTCGGCTGGTATCCAAACATATAGGGTTGATTAGTGGAAAGGATGTATGTTCTGTGTACTTGATGCCATCGAAGCATCTTTTGAAACATGACAGCACAATTGCCATCAAAATGTCTAAATCTTAAAATTAAAATATTATTTAAAATTGCTCTAAAAAAAATAAAGGAAGCACACTGAATGATGGAAGTTTGCAGTTGGTTTAGTAATTTGGTACATTATTATTATCAATGTTATGCTGTTACTTATTTGTGTTATCTGTTATCAAACAAATCTGGATGTATTCTGTAAATAACAGAATACACAGCAAGTTGAATAAATAATTTTAATGAAGTAATAGACACCTGAATACAATACTACTTTTTTAAGTCAATAGGAATATAAGAAGTGATTACTGATTATGCGAACATCTTAAAATGGGGTCTACAGGTCGCAATCATTAAATAAATTTAGATAAACCGTAAAACATAATCTAATTAAAAATTAGTGTTGTAATTTAGTAATTAATGGTCATATTTGCTGAGCATTGCTTAGGAATAGATCATGTATTTGATAAACCTATTAAAGCATACTGTAATAAATAATAATTATTTAAAGTAATGTATAATTGGCATGTAAGCACGATAGCGGAATAATTTGGCCATTAAAAAAATCAAAAAGACGTTCATTATTAGTAAATTAGGCAGTACCTTGTTATTATAATGTTTTTATTTCTCTAACAGAGTAACAAGACAATTAGGAGTATTAGATTGTGGTGTAATAGGATTTTTTTTTTTTTTACAGAATATTCCAACATCATATCAAACAGTTTATTAAAAAACATTTATCATATTATATAAAGCAATTTAAACTAAAAATGTTAACAATTTTTATTTATTTAGATAATTAAATAGGTATTACAATTTTCTCAGAAAATATATCAGTTATGTACATTTTCAATTTTATTTAAATATTATACAAAAAAAAAATAATAATATAATTTCAAAATCAAACAAATAGATAGATCTTTTTTTTGGCATGAGATTTTAATTGTCTTATTGTTTGAAGAATTCAAATGTTTTTTTGTATTTTGATATCAGCGTTTTTTTTTTTAATTGAAATCAAGTGCCTGAAAAAATATAAGTTAATTACTTAAATTATAATTATTATCACCAGATATATACCTATTTTCAGTTTTGTATTTTAAAATGATTGCATCACTAAACAATATATAATAAAAAAAAATAATTTTCTAGTCTACAAATGCGATACTTAGTTTCTTTACAAATATGATTTTATTTTGTTTACCTTAATTCTGGATTTTTGTTTAAAATATCCAAAGCACTTATAAATTTCTTGTTAATTATTCCGAGGTCAGCACCATGTTCAAGTAGTCTAGTTATAATATTAGCATCGCCAATTGTACAAGCATAGTGCAATACGCTATTACCACTATTATCCTGATTGTTAATATTGCATTTTTCAGAATCTAGTAGAACATCAATAACTCCACTCATTTTGTTCTTTACAGCCAAATGTAATGCAGTATATTGTTCAGAAGTTGTCAATGAATTAATGTCTGCTCCATATCCAATCAACATCTTTAAAATATTTGTTTGGCCATTGGCTGCTGCAACATGAAGAGGAGTATAACCTTTATAATTTGAACAGTTTATATCGATAAATGTATTGATGTTTTGATTCTCATCATCAATGCCTAAATAGTGTTGCACTAAACGTATGTCACCATCAGATATAGCAGTTATAATTTTTCCAATCATTTTTTGCTGCAATGTAATTTCAACACTACTTCTTCTCACTCTTTCGACATTATTTTTCTTATTAATTTTAAATGTCTCTATCATTTTGGAATTGTGAGCACAATCAAAACAAGTTTGACCTCTACGATTGCACACTAATGGATCTCCACCTTGTTCAATCAATATTTGGACTACATTACTATAACCCCATTTAAAGCTTAAATGAAGAGGTGTGTCTCCCTGATTGTTTTGTACATTTATATTTAATTTTGAGTCCGAAAATTCCATAAAATATAACAATGCTTTGACACATAGATCATGACCATTTGAACAACACAAATGCAAAGGAGTGTTACCTTCATTGTCCCCGATCATCAATGCTTTATTATGTAACAAAAACAATAATGCATTCTGTTGTCCTCTAAGTGCAGCATAATGGGCAGGTGTAAGTGAAAAATTATCCAAAGCATTTATATCTGATCCATACTCCAAGAGTAATTCAATAATAAGTGGATAACCATAAAAAGCTGCTACATGAAGAGGTGTGAGGCCCTGTTCATCTTTATACTTTACACAAACCGCCGGTTCTTTTAATACCTCTTTCATACAAGAATCGCATTCACATAGAGGATGACATTTTGAGCTAGATTGTTGTATTTTCACATATTCTAAGGTTTCTTTAACTTTGTAGTACTGTCCATTGCATATATAATTATAAAAAGTACCATAATTTGAATCTTGGAAGTTTGTTGATAGTTTAAGATTAAAATTGTGAAATTTGATATGTTCAATAGCTGCTTCCAATGAAGTTAAATAGAAATTATCATCAAAGTCTTTAATATTGCTGATAATAAAATGTTTCATAAAATATATTTGAGCATTCCAATTGGGTATTTTACAATGAATGACTAAATGGACTAAAGCACTTAGAATATTATCCACTGTAAAGTTGTTATGTCCATTAGACAGTTTTAAAAATGTATCTTTTAAACATTTAAACTTTCCAATAATAGTTTTATGCATATACAACTTGGATAATTCACATCTGGCATTTGGTATTGCAGATTTTACTTCTTGGTCCACTTCTAAGTCAATCATAGCAGTAGAATAATTTCGTATAAGTTTATTTAACTTGGCATCTTCGGTTGCTACTAAGACATTTATATTATTCATCAAAACAGTATACAGTTTATTTTGTATATAATACTCTACTGCAAGTTTAATATTGTTTTGAAAAAAATTATTGGACTTTTTAGTATGGTAGTTTGCTTTTTTTAAACATTTAGTATACAAATTTTCAATGGATTTTTTCTTATCATCAATAGACATATTAATATAGTCATTGGATAATAAAAAATCATCCATTAAGGATCTTAAGTCTTTTAATAACAATTTATTGCTTTTGGAATACAAAAAATTTAAACAGTCTTGAACGGATGTTATTACAATAATATCTTCTAACATAGTAGCACAGTTTAATGGGCCATCAATACATATTATTTTATAACTGTGATTATCTTCTGTATAGCATGTTTCAATAAATAGTATGTCTACAGTGTAAGTCTTGTTTTCATATTGACATATAACTGCATGGTTGTTTACAGAAACATCGTAGCCACTTATTGTAATGAATTTTAAATCTGAACACTTACTAGGAATTAAAATGTGATCATTAAAATCTTTTTCAGAATATTTATTTTTCGAGAAGGAACCTTCTCTAGGAACACATATAGGCCATCCATTTTCAACAGCTTGATAAAATGTTTCTGCAGATGATTTGCAAAGAGATATCAAAAATTGATTAAATAAAACATCCTCGTCATAGCAATGATCCATTAGATGACTAAAAAAAAAATAATAATAAAACTAATTATAACTTTAATTATTTAAAAAAATTATAATATACTTACATTGTTCCAATTTGTTACGGAATAAAATAAATTTAACTAATAATTAAATGCATCTATAATTTTTCATTTGTTGTGTTTCAGTATAATTGATGCTGTACTGAAGTAGTCTATATTATAATCCTCTGGCCCATTAAATGTAGAAGTAAAAAAAATATTAAGAAGCAGTCGTTTCATAGCATAAACAAGGTTCAATAGTTGTTCTGTTGTTATTACGTAATACGTAATATTATGGTAACGAGTATTAACTATTAACTATAATAATATTCATATTATATTTAAATACTTTATTATTATTTTTTATCACAGATCGGATAAGAAGAACTTAATATCCGTGGCATCCATAGATGTTATCATGCAACCTTCTGTTCCACAAAATAATAGTTCTAAAGTCAATTTGTTCAAATTGAATAAATATTCAAAATGTATAAAACATTTTTTTCTAAGAAATATTTGTTCAGCTGCTGTTTTATCCAAGAGATATTTATTATAATATACTCCTCATCGTTAATTCGTGGTGCCGATGGATTTTTATTACTTATCATATTTTAATTTTTTGTAACAAATGTTTATTGTTTACCTATTAATACAACTGTTATTTAGAATTAACATTGGTTAGAACAGTTAATTGTAAGAATAAAAATAATTTGAAACAACGATTGATCAAGATCGTTTTAAATTAATAGTTATGGGAGCCCCCAGTAAAAATAAAACCCTTTCAGCTTAGTTTACCAAAACAAGACCGTATAGGTGTTTCCAATTTTATATTTCTGCATATTGAAACAAAAATGACCAACATCCATTTTTAGAAAAATGTGAATTATTGAACGAGGTCGATGTTATGTATATCTACTAATACTAATGTATTTATTAAAATCATTATAGGACAATTTGTTTTAACTTTTATTGCACTTAAACGTGAAAATGAAAAACATCGCATCAAAAATCAAATAATCTGGTTAATTAAAAAAAATTCAATACCTATACCTACCTATATCATACCAACTTTTCAGATAGTGTCGCTTATCAACTCATAATATTTTTAGTATTGTTCTATTGATTGGTTCAAATACTCAATATAGATCAAAGTTCATAAAATTATCAATCCAGGTCTTCAATCTTCATTAATAATAAATATTAGTATGTTGATTTAAGTACTACTAAAGCCTTAAGCCTATACTTAACAAATGTCTTACATAATATATATCAAAGACTAAAGTATCCATTATGAATATTCAAATATTATTTATTATAATATTTGATATAATAAATAATAATAACTTAAAATATTGCAATATGGGTAATCAAAAATATTTATATAAGACATAAAATATTTGAATTGATTACTATCTGCCTGCTGCTGATCAGCCACGTACCTAAGTACCTAACTAAACATATTATATTCCCTTTATAAGTCGACATTTTATTATTTATACACCATCATCAACTCATTTTGCATGTACCACGTATATTATATATTATATAATCTTTTTTCTATACTGCTTGTGATCTATATATAAGTACAACCACAAACTACAGAAAGTTTCAATTCATCGAAACTCATTAAAGGAAAGTTAGATTCAAATTTGATTTATTGAATATAGAATTAAATTTGTAGAATATACCTAGTATTATAATTTTTATTTTATTGTTTTACTTTGTTAGTATTTAGTAATTTAGTATCCAATAAATGGTTAAGAGGATGTCAGTGCACTGTTGAAAGTCGAATATAAAATCAAATAACAATAAAATATAAAACCAATATATCATTCGCTCAAAAATATTATACTCTATAAATTTGTAATAAGTGATTTAATTTTAAGACTACTCAAATCATAATAATTTTAGGTGAAAGTATTTATTTATGTTGTGGATAGAGTCTGAATGAGAAAATAATTTAAACATAAAAATGACCAATGGGGTGAGCATGCCTAAAAAATCACCTGATATTTATGGTATACTTATATAAAACGTTTTATGGCGGGTGGCGCGGTGCAATAAATTATTATACATAGTTAGTTTTATATAAAATCTTTTTATTTTTAGATAATAATTTCTAAATACACTTAATTGTTATTATTATAGCATTATTGAATAATAATTCTCCTAGTCTAAAATATTTTCTTTTCGATGAGACATATAATAAATTGTAACCATAATAATATTTAGAAAAAAGTTCCAAATATTTCGGCCACAGGCCTATTGTTATTAATTAATTTACGGTCCGAGGCCCGGGGATTTCTTGCACCCCTAACATCTATAAAGCTTGGGAAAATAACTCATTATTCGTATAACATATAACGTAATTCATTATAATTGGTTTATTATAATGAATGACGTATAAAATCTATAAATTACGTATATTTCCCTATTCCCTGCCCTTCCACATTCAAAATATTACAATTTCTTATGCGAATATTAGCTTACAAATAACATGTATACATATTCACACGACTATCTTCAAAATTAGCATCTTTTAGAGGTACCTATTTTTCCGTTTTCTCGACTACTACGAGTCTCAATTCCATTATCTCGACTACCTCCTCAGTCTCGACCAACATGAATTTGTCATTTATATAATTAATATAATTTTTTTTTATTATTGTTATTAATTAATCTGTGACAACAAAGGCCATTGGATGGTTTTATTCATTTGTAGAGGGGAGGAACTGTAGGTTGAAACACTTTTTTTTTTATATGTATGGCAAGGATTCACCCATCCGGGAGCTAGCAACACCCGGCCGGTATCGGCCATACGTACACTCAGAGCGTTTCCGTAATTGAGTGTACGATCGCACCATACCAAGCCACAATTAATATAATATCATGGCCCATGATTCATATTTCATATTCAAATGCTGCAAAATTTAATGGAGGTAATTTCTGCACTCCAGCAATATATAAAAGATGGGCAAGTGGGTATCGCTCTGCTGTATAGTAGAGATAGAGAGTAGATCACTGGTCACTATAACGGGTGTGTTAAATTTGAATGCAATGACAGGTATCATTGTTTACGAAAAACGATTCTAAACGAAGATGATTTATCAGTCAATGATAATTAGTAGGATATATTATATTATTACCTATACTTAAATTGTAATATATCGTTATTTTACTTGATTTCTGAAAAAATTGTTATTTCATACGCCATAAATTTGTTTCTATATTGACGCTGAAATTTTTTTTACAGTTACCTGAAGAAAAATTTATAGATATCTTTGTATTGGGTTTTTTCACCTTAGGTATAAATCATAAAAATTATATGAATTTTCAACTTCAAAATTATTTGCAAATTTTCGCGATTTTGATATATTTTGTAAGCATTTGAACTTTAAATGCGTATAAACAAAAATTGTGATTAACAATTTTTGATTTTTTTACTACAATAAGTACGATTTATAATAAACCTTGCATTAATTTTTAAAGATTTTGTGGATAGCTAAATTTTTTTTATCGGCATTTCTAGAATAAAAATTTAAAAAAAATCGAAAATTTCAATGGTTTTTAAATAGTTTAAGAAAATTCTAAATATTTTGAAAAATTAATCGTAAATAGATAATGCTAATATAAACATTCGGTAAAAATTTTAATTATTTACTATGGTTCGTTTTTGAGTTACAGCAAAATCAAAAAATCGATTTTGTCGAAAAGTATAGTTATGCGTGAAAATTCCTGTTTTTCTGTTATTTTTCAAGGTTTTTCCTGACGCTTTTGAAAACTATTGGAAATTTTTTACTTTGGACCCGCCAAAGTACCAACTAGATGAATTTTCTTTTTCAAAGAGGAGCGGAAGTCAAAAATCAAAGCATTAATACTACTTCAAAACATGATGGCAAACAAAACATCATTGTAGAATCAATACATTCCATCACTCCGTTCAGAATCTATATAATTATCTAAACATAATTAAATGGATTATTCTAATTATTGAATTATTCTGAATGTAAAATCTCCCGTGTTATTATTGTGTGTGAGATAATCGACAGAGTCAACACTTGCGGATTTTGTTTTAGATTTTAAAATGTAGTCGAAAAATGCATATATTTATATACTCCATTGGGACATTTATTACATTTAACATATTTATTAAAATACTTAAAAAAGTGGGAATTTAGAACACTCATAGAGACACAGAGTTATTGCCCATGCAATTATTATACTTCTACCGTTCTACCAATATGTATTTTTTTCAATAACCATTTTTTCACACATTTGTTCCACACTATTTTTCTATTATCCATTCTATGATAACACCATAACAGTATTCTGTAACAGTATCATTTTAAATATTATCAAAATCTTATCCTTTAATGATTAAAGTGAGTAAGTGACATAAAATATAAATAAAAAATAATAAATATTTGAAAATATCTTTTCCTTAAGTGTGGATTTCCAACTGTCGAAATATTGTTTTAAAACCAAACGTTATTAATTGTTGAGTTTATAAGTTGTATAATGGAAAAAATTACGTGTTGTAAAAACTGGTCATTTCTAAAAACATTTACAAGAAACCACAGTTCAAAAGAATGGCTATTGCGACAAAAAACTGATCCTTATGTAGAAAAAGCCAAAATAAAAAGTTATAGGTATTGTGGATGAAGTTTAATAAATTGTTTTTTAATCGTATAGTATATTTAATTGCTCATACTAGTTTAATGTGACTATCATTAACAAAATAGGCAAACATAATGCTACAAAAAAAAAAAAAAAACAATAAAATATTTGTTTTATATTTTTAATACAGATGTAGAAGTGCATTCAAACTATTGCAAATGGATGATAGATTTTCTATATTGAAACCAGGCCAGTGTGTAATAGATATTGGTGCAGCTCCGGGTAGCTGGTCACAAGTAGCTGCATCTAAAATTAATTCAACTTCTACTAGTAAGTTATATTTTTAAGAATGGTACTATACTATAATTTAGTAGGTACCTAGCACAAATTAATTTTAAAAAGTACAAATTTATTGATTACCTACCATCAATGTTCTGCTCAGTTACCAATAATCATATGTATATAAGTATAGCATCTGTTTGATATTCTATCTACATAATAAAAAATTAATTGTTCAACAATATCAATGTTCAAATTGCTGTTTATGTTGAAATTTGGATTAAAATATATGTTTTTTGTCAAATCAAGAATCGGCCGTCTTCTTGATGTTGATATTTTAACAAGTCAGTTGCTCTGCATGATTTAATGCTATACTTATTTTTTATGCGTTTCCAAAGAATTTTGATGGTTTGAGTTTCAGCCCTGTCCCCTGTAATCTTAGATATGCGTAATTCTCGTTCTTTTAAAAATTGTGCACACATATCTTTATTTCCAAGGATGTGCCAGTAAAAATAACTCACAGTAAAAAAACTCATCTTAAATTTAAAAAAAAAATACTCAAACTGACTTGTTATATGCTAAAATATTGACTAAATTATTTGTTTCACATTCCTAAAAAACATTACTTGTAGTACGATATACATAGGTAGATAACGTTCTTTCTGTAGATAGCTGCATACTATACAACAAAATATGTAGTAGATAGCATATATACAATTGTTAAATGTTTGAGTTGTATTAAAGAATAAAAATAAGATAGATAATTCTCCTTTAAAATTTGCTTTTGTTATTTTTACTATTCATAATTCAATATATTTAATTAAATCAACTTGTACTTTTTGTTTATCTATTTAGATAGTGAAATTCCAACAGGCTTACTGATTGGTATTGATCTTCAACAAATGTATCCGATAAAAGGAGTGACATTATTAGGAAATTCTGATTTTACATCTCCTAAAACTTGGCAAAAGATAAAAGAATTATTAAATGGTCGTTCTATAGATGTTGTTTTAAGTGATATGGCACCTAACGCTTCAGGAGTGAAACATTTAGATCATGATTTAATCATAAAATTAGCTTATTCAGTAGTTAGGTAAGTAATTGAAATAATTACTTATTATAATTATAATGAAAAACATGAAATAAATTATAAGTACCATTTAAAACTTACAGATTTGCTGTTTTAAATTCAAATGTTGGTGCAACGTGTTTAATTAAAATTTTAGATGGTAATCAAAATTCAGAGATTGAAAATACTTTGTTAAAGTTTTATTCAAATGTAAAATTTGTAAAACCTGAAGCCAGTCGATCAGATTCAGCAGAAAAATATTTACTTGCTCGTGGATTTAAAGGACTTAAACAAAGTTAACTTCTGTATGTATTATATATTTATATGTAAATAATATATAATATACATTTATGTATTCATGTAATATAATATTTTCTTTAAAAATGGTTTTAAAACATGTTTTTTATTAAAACAGTACCCTTACATGTGTGGTATCTGTCATAAAAATGTACAACATATAAAATTTGAGTGCAGCAAAACTAATTTCATGTACCATGTTAGCTTAAATATTTGGGTGAATTTAGCTATTATCAAACTTAAAGGTATTATCTATGTTATAGTGTCTACTTTATTTTTCATGATTTTTTAATTGATGATATTTCACATACCTATGTCTTGCTTAAAAATAATTATATCAAAATAAACTGATGCTTATTATAGAAAATTTTTTTATCTTTAAGTTTGATAATATGTAAATTCATTCTAATATTTAAATTAACCCTAAGTTAGTTCTATAGAACTCAAATTTGATATTTTTTTTTATTTTAGTAAGACTGACACATGGTTGCGTCTTCTTAACAATATATTATTCTTTTTATTACACTTGTAAGTCTACATTCAATTATTTTTGACCTTCTAACTATCAATGAAATACATATTGTGAATGTATAATTAATTTTAAATACATTTTATAATGAAACCAACATTTTAGGATCACATTTATAATTTTAAAATTAATATTTAATGCCAAGGGATTATAATTAAATGTAAATAATTTAAATTATTTGAAAGTATATTTTTTTTTGTGAATTTCATTGGAAAAAAATTCACCTTTAAATGCATTTAAAAAGTTTGTGCCAATGTATTTGTACACAGATATAAAATCAATACTTATGAAGGTTATTCTATTTAATTTTCAAAAATGTTATCATTTGTAAAAAAAAAAAATAGAAAAATATAAAGTATAATAGCTCAAAAGTATTAAAATATTTAAAAAATTTTCTTATGCGAAGAAAACAATCATTCTTTAGTGCTTACGGTTATTTATTATTTAATTAAGTACATCAGAAAAATTAAAATTTTTATTTTATACATAAACATAATATAATTATTTATAATATCTTGTTAAAGATGCTCATATAAAAAAAAACTTAAATTATTAATAATAATTCACAAACTTTGAAAATTTCACACGTTTATAAAGAATTGAAATATTATAATAATAATTTTATCATTAAAATATTTTATTATGATGGTGAAAATTGCAAGTATTTGTGTTCATTTATTTTGAGTTGCATCAAAAAAATAAAAAGATTTTGCGTACAAATCACATTTTATTTTGATTACCTATAACAACGGCTATAACATTAAATTGTTAGGTATACAATTTGTTATTTTTGTGTATTATAACACAATAAGCTATAGATAAAATGCTTCAATTTTCAAAAATAGAGGTAGTATTGAATATCAAATTGGGTTTAGTTTGTATTTTAGATTGGTTAAATTTAAAAATTCCTACTTATTTTTATAATCGGAAAAAACGAACAATTTTCAACAAAATGGATTTTGTTTATTAGATGTTACTCAACAAATATCCGTAGATAGGTTCTTGGAATTTTCACCAAATGTTTATATTATCGCTATTTTATGATATTATAATTATTAATATGTTTCTACAATCTTTAACCTATTAATCGACACGAGAAATTTTCATTTTTTTAGTTCTTTTTTTATAAAATACGATTAAAAATGATTTGATTGGTAGAAATGCTCGAAAATTGAATACTAAGTTTCTTATGTTTTTAATTTTTCATTAAAAAAAAGGAAACGAACATCTATAGTCACAATATTTTTTTATAAGCGTTTAAAGTTTGAATTTTTACAAAATTTATAAAAATGTTGATGATTATAGTAAATTATTTTGTAGTTAACAATTCATAAAAACTTCTTTCTTTTTGTATCCAATTTTTGAAAATTCAATAGGAGATTCCTCATTAAGGAGGGTTCCCCCCATTGGCATAAGTTAAATACGCATATTTGTATGTATTTGTTAATTACTGAAAAATTTAAGATTTGCGTTTTGGACTATGGGTTCTCCAAAAAAAAAAAAATTAAATCCTGGATCCACCACTGGGCCGCTACACCTGCAGCATTTGTTTTCTCTGTCTATCTTTCACATAATATAGGAACAAAGATACTCCGTATTTCCACGATTACACGACTCTCTGGTTCAGTTTAGGGCAAAAGCACCTATTATATACCTATTATATATTTTATTAAGAAGAGTATTTCCGGATAGATTTTTAATATTTACATTTTTTATGAATATAAGAATGTTTTAATGTAAAATAATTTCGGTTATTTTTAATCATTAGTAATTTATTCAAAATTGTAAATATTAAAAATTTATCCGGTCAATGCACTGGAAATACTTAATTATTTTGTTATAATTTAAAAACATTATTCGTTGCTGAAACTTTAAATTTTAAATACTTTATATTATTATGAATGTTACTATATCTTATTACATTTTTTATTTATTTTAAAATATTATATATTCATTTTTACGGTATTTATACAGAAAGACATTATACAATTGTATGTTACATCTTACATATGTTGATATAATATGGTATCAATATTTATGTATATTTATATAATGCTAGTAATATTATAAATATTATATTTAAAAAAAAAAAATTATAAAAACCTACTAAAATACTAAAAGTAAAATAAATGACTGATACCTAGCTATAAAAAAAAGGAATAATAGTCACCCACTCGACGCCTTATGTACAACACAGCTGAACTCATCTATCTACCTTTATTTGTTTTGTTATTTTCGACGTGTTTTCAATTAGATTCTCTATCCTATCAAAAATGCTAAAGCATATTTATATTATTTCAAAATGTAATAACAAAAAAAAATTAATAATTTAAAAAAAAACTTATTGAAGAAATGATTGTTGTGTTTGTTATAAAAACTGTGTCTTTACTTTAGTAGATTTAATGAAAATCATGGATGCTGAACTTTATTTTGAATTGTATAAATAGTTTTCATTATCATTTAACAATTCCGATTAGCTCTATGGAATGCAAAAGTACTTTCTTTACAATCAGGAAGATTATCATTTTCTTCAAACTTTCATAAATCTGGATATATTTACAAATTTATTAATAATTTATACTAAACATAATTTGTTCATTCAATATCTGACGAACAAATCTGTAATTTTTTGGTTACAATTAGAAATATGTATAATAAGTAATATTTACCTAAATGTTCTTAATAACTATTTGTATTAATAAAAATAATTTTAATTTTAGTAGTAGATGTGTTATATACTAAAATAGGTATATAGGAAAGGAGCTCACATAAAGATGATGACCCTATGTCCCTATATTATGTATGTTGATATTTCGTTTACATTAGGAATATAATAATAAAATAATAATATTATAGATACCTGTATATCAATATAGTGGATGGGGGGACATCAGTGCCGTACCCAGGATTTGTTTTCGTGGGGCTTAAACATTCATACTTAACTTTAAAGGAAAATAAGAAATAATTCAAAAAAATATATATACACATACTATTTTAAATAAAAGATTTCGGAATGGGCTTAAGCCCAAAAGCCTCCCCCCCTGGATACGGCACTGGTGACTATGGTCTATGACTCACGGATTTATTAAATTTAAATATTTATAAGTTATAATCTCTTCAAATTCTAAGTCAAAAACTGAAATTACGCCTATAGTTACAGGATATTCCTTGGATGTTATAAAAATCTATAAATAATTAAAAACATGGGTCTATGGGTCTGTTTATATTACTTACGAATTATTTTGTAATTTTAGTTGGTAGCTCTAATACTTCTAATAAGAATAAGTAATAATATTCTGCATTCATTTATTATTTGTAATTACTAGTTATCTAAGTGCCCTAACAGCGTATCTAAATTATAAATTGTATTAGATAGGTAGGTACCGAAACTAACGAGGATAGTTGCTATAGTTTCATATTTGTTAGATCTATAATTTTTCACTTACTACAGTTAAATCCATAACTTTTTATAGGTAGTTAAAAATAGGTAAGTGTTATTCTGTACATCTATATTATAAAGTAATTTCCATAGACCACAGTATCATCATGTCTACAACATATACATTTTATCATCTTTCTAACAAAGAACCAGTTGGACTGTGTAATAAGATTGTTCAAGGATATCTTCTGAAATGGTGTGTTAAATGTATAATAATAATAATAGTATTTTGTAGGTACTTATAATGTCTTTTATAATTATTAATAATACTAATAAATGTAAATATAATATGTATATATCTAGTAGATATTATCTACCTAATTTAAACATTCACGGTACCGTCGGTACCTATATATAGTTATAAATTTATAAACAATATTATAGGATATCACTTATCTTACACCTAATCGACAACTTTGACAACCACTTAGTTATTGTATATACCTATACATATATATATATATGTAGGTATAAATTATAAATCCATAAACTCATTATATACCTATTAATTATTTAATATTTAAATTAGTATTTTACTTAATTATAATAATGAGTAATACCGCGTACAATATATGCAGAATACATATATAATAATATAATACATTGTATTTACTATTTATAAACAAGTATACAACCTATAATTAATTCCAATTTCCAAATGAATTACAAATTGAAAAAAAAACTAAAAACTTGAATATAGGTAAGTAATTCGGAATACTTGTATCTTGCATTAATTTATTATAATTGTTTTCACTGATTAGGTATAATATTTGTGGGACCACCATATTATTAATGATCATTTAATCATCTTACAAGACGTAATAAATATTAAATAATAATATGATTGATCAGAAATAGTTATTTTTAGAAATACATGTACATTTTAAGCATAATAATAGTCACAGTAAGACTAATAGGTACCATTGTTAAAATAATACCAATCTACGGCACCAATGTAAATTCTTTTACATACATGTTTTGAAAAAAAATTGATGTGGTTAATACTTTAGTTATTAGTTCTTATAGAGTTATAGGCTATAGAAATATACTTATACACTGCGGTGTTTGTTTTATCATAGGTCAATGAAGGAATGTTTACGCATTAATTATTATGCGTTCAATCAAGAGTTTAAATCGGACGACATTAGCCAGTTTGCATTGGTTTGATATTATAATTATTATTTATCCATACAATAATATTATACTATTTAAAAATTATAACTAGACTCAGGAAGTATATATCCATATTTATATATATATATATATATGTGTAATAAAAACATTATTTTAATAGGATTTTTTTCGAGATAACAATGTGGCAAAAAACTTGCAGTCAAGTTTCAACCAATTTTCAGGCAAGTATTTTACTTTTTAGTATAGATCATTCGATCATAAGCGCAATTTGAGGGGGACTTAGGGGCTAAACCCCCTCAAAATCAATCATAGCCCCCCCCAAATGGTTTGCATATATCCCCTTCCACCTTTATATATCTCAGGGAGCATACACACAGTACATGAATGAAAATTATAATTGCCCCCCCTCCAAATTTAAAACTAAAATTGCGCCTATGCATTAGATCATATAATATTTATACCTATAATATTTACTAAATAACTAAATAAATCATAATATTATTCAAAATACATTAACATAGTATTATAGTTTAGAATGGTAATGGTTAGATACTTAGATGTACCTATACTCGCAAGTCGCAGTGGTGTGATTTGAGACAAGCAGGACTGCGAGAAGTGCTTCCCCTTCCTCTGATTTTTTTGCGGATACGCCAATAGTAAAAATCTTTAAATTATCTAAAATATAGAAATAATGTAATGATTTTTTCAATAATTTCTTGCAAGTACAGGTTACATTTATTTAATATGTATCCTGTTGTATACGATTTTAATACACTATACAATATAGCATTATTTGGGTATTGGGTTGCTAAGTAATAAACTATAATATTATTATTTAATAAATTATAAATACACAATTATCATTACAAATTATCATAATCTTTTCAAATAAGTTTAGTATTTTTTTTTTTTACTCTCATGTACTTAATATCATTTAACGGTATGTCGATTTATGTTAATATGGGTACTTACAATTAGTTTCTAAGCCATAAAATAAGTTTTAGAACTTGTTTAAAAACAAACAAGCCATTTTTGTCCCTCATTGAAACTAGTATTTACCCAATTATTCCACTTGCGGGTACTTGTATTTTAGATTTTAAAACTAATATTTTTTTCGGACCGTTATTTAAATTAAAAGCAAAAAAAATTTCTATAGTACCTATTGTTACTATAACTTAATCAGTTTGTAGGTTATTGTAGTTTCTTGTTTTCGAAGTTCAATTCAATAACTATTCTCGTTCTTTGTGCATTTATATAATAATAATACTATTATAATTTAACCAATACTTATACTGTATTTTTTATAACCTCGCTAGGTAGCTACATATTATTATAATTTTAGTTTGAAATGAGTTTATAAATCTATTTGATACTGTAATAGTGTAATTGTATTTATAGGAAGCAATGTAACTAGAGTTCAGACCGAGTCCATTCCTTGCACTGTTACTTCGATGGCATTCTTCGACAAGCTCTTGGACCCGAACAAAGGCATCGTCTGCTGCAACGGCACTGGTGACGACGGTAATCATACAATACATCAGTGTATGGAAGTATTCAAAAACGACATATACATTTCAAATAAACTAAAAATGGTACAATTCTTATTAAGTATTTTAATTTTTAAGCAAACTATGTATGTACAGTGTTACCTAACAAGAGTCAGGAGTTAATACTTTGATAATTTATACTATAATAAATTTTAATAAATAATACTATAATTTTACTCAAGATAATAAAATAATCTTCTAATAATGTTACAAACTACAAACACTGATGACTGATTTACATAGATGCTTACTGCTAACTACTTACAACAAAAGTCAAAAAATAATATTTTAGAATCTAAAAAAGTACTGGGAGTTTGGGAGTTATGAGCTTAATCAGTATAATTGTGTTAATGTAAATAAATGGTGTATTCTGTAGTTGTTTACTTGTCACCTGTGTCAATAAATTATTAAACATTAAGTAATTTAAGTAGAATCTACCTTTGAAAATAAAGTAAAAAGTTGACCGGAAAGTATAATTAATTTTTATGTCCGTTTAAAGCATATAATAATAATTTTTCCTCAAACAATTTTTGATGTTACATGTAATACAAAAAAAAAAAATCAATAAAATAACAAATCCAATACTTGAAATTTTCAGAATGTTTTCGTATGTATACTATATTTAATTTTCTAAATATTTTGACTCTTAAAGATATTTAAGCTGCTTGAAATTTGAATTTTTTTTTCTATTAATGATAATAAAAAATTATTCATTGGTCCAAAATTCTTGAAAATTTAATTCTACAATAAATTATTCTTTTATATAAATAAAAATATAAAAAATACGAAAGCACAGTTATTTTAATATCCTTTTGTAGTTCAAAATCTTCAAATTCTAATAACATTTTTAAAAAATCACAACAATTTTTAACTACACTTTCTTAGACAAGTAGGTTCATTCTTTATCCAAAGCATATTATAATACTTATGAATTATTTATTAATTATTATAGTATTTATAGCAGATGAGTGGTTCCCAAGATCATTGCAGGCATCTAAGATTCACACATGTGTTATTCAAGACATAACCATGTCAAAATTTCCTAATACCCGATTGCAGCGCCGCTTACCTGCCCAATTGTGAATATAAGCCATCTATACTCTTCCAGGATAGGGAGTAGAGACCCACTCAAACAAACAATTCATTTCATTAAAATCAGTTCAGCGACTTATACATATATACAGAATAATTATAAATATATTTATAAATAAGAATATATTAAATATTGACTATGTAGATTAAGTTTATTAAGAATATTTAAGAGGACGCCATACCTCCATATTATATTGTCTCTATCTTACTAACGTACATCATAACAAATTTTCGTTCAGCAGAATACATTTTATGATGTTAGCTTTAATATTAGAGTAAATTTACCTATTATCAAATTTAAAGGTAAGAATATTATCTAGAAAATGACATATGATTTTATTGATATTATCATTTTAAAGGGAGTTATGAACATTTTAAAGTTGTTATATTTTACATAGCTGTAACTCACTTTAAAATAGTAATATTATTAAAAACATTTGTTATTGTCTAGATAATATTTTTACCTTTAAATTTGATAATAGGTAAATTTACTTTAACATTAAAACTAACATCTCAAAATTTATTTTGCTGAACGAAAATTTGTTATGATGTACGTTAGTAAGACAGGGACAACGTATGTGGGATGACGTCCTCTTAAGATGAAGAATAAACTAATGAAATATATTTATAAATTTAAAGTGGATATTGCTCTATTCTACAGTAGATATCGAGTGAGCTACTATAATAATATTGTTACAAGAAGCGAAGAAACGATTCTAAGAGAAAACGGTTTATTATTCTATAACAGGGGTGGCCACAACGAGGCTCGCGAGCTGTATGTGGCTCTTAAATCAATTTCATGCGGCTCTTGAACCAAACTTAGACTAAAATTAAATGTAAATAAATGTTCCTTCATTTGATTTAAAATGAAAAATGTATCAAAAAAAAAAAAAAAAATGTAAAAATATATTGCTTTACAATGTGGCTCACCTCGAATCAATTTTATAAATTTGTGGCTCCCAAAGTTAAGGTTAGTGGCCACCCCTGCTCTATAATATCACTATAAGTATATTATACATGTTATAATAAATTTAACTGGTTTATTGTGTTATTCGTAGATAATACATTAAGGTTTTAATTTGCCAAATAAATAAGAAATGTGAATGGGTGCACCTATAAAAAATAAAACGTAAAAGTTCTATATCTCACGAACAATGTTTTTGATTTATTAATAAAATATTAAATATCGTTAATCATAATTATTAATTTTACATTTTTTGGTTTCACTATGAACTACTTATGATGAGTTTTGAATTAAATTTTCAAGTCTTAGGTAGAAGTAAAAATTGGATATTTTATAAATATTCAAAGACAAAACAAGTTGAACATTTTACATTTCTATGCGAAATAAATAAAATACGATTGGGCAATATTGACTGTCGATTGTCAAATGTTCAGACCAGAAGTAACTAAACATGATATTATATGTATACATTGTATACGTACACTATTATGAATTCAAAACTTAACCTTTAAAAAACAATCCACTGTTTACGAGTCAACGTTAAAATCAAAATATTTTATAAAAAATTTAGTTAGTTTAGTTAGCTAAAGTTTAGTAGCCTAGTACTCTAGTAAATTCTAGTAGGTAGTATAGGTACCTAATAGTTTAATATATAAAACATTAGATTTATGCTACAGCATTACTTTTATAATACATTACCTAAAAAATATTATAAAATCGATTGCTTATACAGTGATTAAGTGGTGTATCATGGATTTTAAATCACGATGTGTATCATTTATTATTTGTTTAATTACATAATTAATAATTATGATGATTCATACGTAAACGCATATGGTATATTATATAAAATAATATATTAATGTGTATGAATGTGTGTGTAAGAACTTTGTATACTTCCACTGCAAACCACTCACTACCATGACCTATCTCTAATCGCGGTACCACATATTACAACACAGGTCATAGACCTAAATAGTAAATATATCGAGATCCGATATAAGTAAGCGTGTCGTGTACTCGCGTGTATGGCAATATGATATATATTATAAATTTATGAATATATTATAATATTGATCATTGACGCGATTGAGTAATATACCAATGCATAACTCAACGTCTAGATGCTGTTTGAAGATGAATGCGACGAATATTTTTTGTACAGCGAAGATGAACGCGCAGAATTCATGTTTCGGCTGTTGCAGCATTTCTCTATCGGTGGCCGATGGTGTCAAGACGACGTAGTTATTGAACCGTACTTGGACGCAATAAAATATGTTTACAAAGATTTACTGGCGTGAGCAAATCATATATAAATCATGATAATTATACTTTGATAAATTTGAGATGATTCAGGTTTTGCTTGTTTCAGTGTCGAAAAAATTCCCGGGTCTGGAATACAAGTCTCGTCCAAGATGTACCAAGTTGTCGCTTTCGATTCTAATGACACAGTTTTATTTCCAAAAGAAAGCAAAAATTCTATACCGTATAGTTTCGCATATTTAGTTGTAAATCCTAAATCTCGGACTGTCGCATTATTTTTTCATAATGTCGGCGACACAATTTATACTTGATAAAATATTCTTTACTTATTTGTTTTTATTATTGTTAATTCAGTTTTGTTTTATTTTAAAATTTCACGTTATGTGTGTGGTCCGTGAATAATTAAATACAAAGATTCACATTTTTCTAAAAATAAACTTATTTGTATGTCAATAATTGTGATTTTTGTTATGGTTTATAATTGGTATATAGTCGGAGAATATTCACCACTTAATTATTTAAATAAGTAGAACAATAATTTTGGTTGTGAATTGTAATCTGTATTACAATTTATTTAAAGGTAATGAAGTGATAATGTAGATTCTTTTTTCTTCTTAATGTGGTAATTAATTACATTTATTAAGAGATTGACTCTATATACTCTATTAATACTAATGACATTAAATTACTCGTAAAAGTAATTTACTGATTATATTAACCAATGATTACTATAAGGCATTAAGCACCCACTTCCCACTACATATTATGACACACACACATAATATACAACTGTAAAAAATCAAGTAACAATTTCGTTTTGAAGAATATTTATTTCTATTCTTAGAAAACTGTTAAGTTTACATATTTATGAAGTAGGTATTTATAAGTATCTACCCTTAAGTCTAAAATGTAATAAAACAATATTTTTTAAATCTCTTGCAGCTAATATAATACCTATATTAATAGTATTACTTATTAAATGCATTTTAGTGTTTAAACATATTTTTATAAGCTTACTTCATTAATCACAATATCATTAAACTTAAATAAAAATCATTGAAATAGAATACAGTTTAAAAATGTACTACACTAATATTAGAAAAAACAAAACGTATGTCTACCATCAAATAATTTTATTACTTAGGATATTTGTGAATAAGCTTGATTAGATTAACAAATAATTTTCAATATATTTAATAACAGTTAAATATAAATAAAAAACAGACAATTATTAATATTCTAAACTTACCAACTAAATCTCATACAAAGCTTATATAGTAATATATATATTTATACTACATATTATAATATAGTTTTCATTTTAATATATAAAATCTTTGACATTTTTTAGTAGTGTAGATGTAACTTGAGTTATTTTGATCGATTTTAGATATATGACAAGGCAAAATGAATTTTTAATTAATTTTTATTAATGATAAAAATAAGAAATATTTAGTCCAAAAAACTTTTTTATTACTAATTCTTAAAAGTTACTTTTATTATTATTTGAGTTAAATAATAATATAGAATTCATGCATATCAACAAAGCATTTGAGGTCAATTTTTCTAAAAAGCCATAAAAAAAAAATGTAGAACATATATAAAAAATTCAACTAGTTTTTATAGAGTAATAGTTAAATTAGAAATTAAATTAATATTAAGTGTCTTAGTAGAACAAATAAAAACAAAATTTTCTAAATAAATTAGACACCATGTATTTATACAAATACCTTATTTATTACATACATTTTTAAATATTTTGAGACCCGCTTTTGTGCTTACTTTGATTTTATATACTGAAATATAGCATAATTACATATTAATGTCCAGTTTGCGGTCGATGATGTTGTTGTTCTTCATTGTCCACCAAATAAGTGAGAAAGGCAGTGAACAAAAAAATTCCAGTCAATATTCCCAGTGTACCCGTAGATGTATAAGAGAAAAATGTGTAAAACTGGATTCTGGCATACCATAGTAATGATATTATTATTGTGATTAAAGCAGATAACAATGTAGCCAAATTCCATTCACGTTGAATTGGTCCAGGTTGACGCTGACCATGACGTATCGTATTTGGTAGTGGTTGCTCATTAGTATCATGGTTTACAGGATCAGGGGTTTGTTGAGCATTAGCAGTAGGACGTGGCTGATGTATAAGACAGTGTACAACACAGTTATCATGAAGACCACAACTACTCAGTGATGCTTCATCATCATGTAATACTTTTCCTTGAAATATCAAACGAATAATTTTATTTGATGTTAGCTCATTGGTAAAATGTCTCCTAAAATAAAAATAACAACATAATATTTACAATAAAAAAAAAAAAATAATAATATAATAATATTATATTTTCATTGTTCAATTGTTATAATACCTTTTGAAAACACCAATGTTTTCTTGTAACCTGCCTTGAACTAAACGACAGTTGTCATTTAAATATTTAAGTCGTATCCTTATAGAGTCTTCATATATTTGCGGTTCATTAGCAATATCATTGGTACAATTGCTTTGACTAGATTCATTGAACTGTTCAGTTTTGGTTACATCAATATTGGCAGCAGCAGGATTATCATTTATATTTTGAGGATTGTCATTGCTTAAAGTAGAATTTGTTTGAACCCCATCATTTAATGCAACTGTTTCAGTTGTCGATTGTTCACCTGAAATAATTTATTTCATAAACTTTTACATGTATAACTAAAAATAAAATTATTGCAAACAATTATAGTAATCCTAAAAGTAATAACTTTTCTTTTGTTTATGATTACAAAGCAGTGATAAAGATTATTGGTTAAAACTCAAAGCAATAAAATAAAAATTTCTTAAATCAAAAACATAAATTCTTAAAAGTTATTCATCAATAATAATTACAAGTGCATTGCATAGTTGTATCTATAAAATGTCTAGGATTAAAAACTAAGTATGAATAATTGAAATTATTAAAAATATACACATACTTAGTAGTTACAATAAAATTGTAATTTTTAATGATACTGGTTAATTATGTCTCTATCATTAATCATTAATCATTAATAATTTATCATTTTTTTGAGACTGTTTATTTACATTAGATATCATCTACCATTTAAATTCAAATACAATTTAAATAATTAAAGATCTAGATGAAAATATTTTTAAAGCATTTTAAAAATAATAACTAAGTAATAACTATTCATCACATTAATTATTTTATTTAATTGAAGTATTATATAAATATATATTTAGAAATAAAATAATTAAATCTAAATAACTAGATAAATTTTAATTTTCCATGGCGATAGTTTTTTTAAGAGTATTGT
Source organism: Rhopalosiphum maidis (assembly GCF_003676215.2). NCBI lineage: Eukaryota > Metazoa > Arthropoda > Insecta > Hemiptera > Aphididae > Rhopalosiphum > Rhopalosiphum maidis. Next base: position 17,007,872 of record NC_040878.1, read on the forward strand.
TCCGATACGATTTATTATAGTAATAATCAACAAATAACAATATACTTACTATTGGATGGATTAGAAATTATGGACACAGTTCTCGTAGCATCGTGGTGTCTTCTTCTTGTACGCCTTTCTAAAATGAAAACAGCACCACGAAATATTTGCATTTCGGCCACTTGTGTGGACATCCATAGCAATACGATTAGCACAACAACAAATAGTATACCAAAAAACTGAATAACTTCATCACCAAATCCTTCCACTAATGCCATATCTACATAATTATAAATTAATAGAAATGAACACTACAGTCTGCATTTATCATCAACAGTGTGCAAATTACTAAAATTACTTACTGTTTTATTTTACTCAAGAATTACAATTCTTCAGTTTTTCCCACTCATTTACATGATTATTGTATTAACACCAAATACAACTACCTAGGTAGTGCTTCATTATTATAATATATCAAGTATCAACATTCACAATCTATATTTTATTATTATTGGATTATACAATTTCAAGGTTGTTGAAATATTATAGTGTTGTTAATGATTACGGTAAAACGAATTAATTTTTAAGTAAACTACAAAATACATTAAACTAGTTTGAGCCCTTGAAATCGAAGGTCAAATCTATAAATTTTTAATTCAATCTCAACGTCGATGTCAACTATAGATTATTGAGCGACTTGCGAAGTTGCAACTATCAACTATCGTCTATCAGCCTATTTTTCCAATTTATTAAATTAAAAAAAAAGTGCATTTATAAATTTATTATTGATAATATAAACATATGACAACAAGACCTACTACTGCTACTACCAAGAATAAGTAAACAATTATCATTCATACTACTGACGCTATCTCGTATTCTCGGGTGCAATTTCTTATTAAAATGCATATGCATTATTCACCATAAACATATAATAATAATATGTCTATGATATGTACAGAATAAAATATATTATGTATATGCATTATGTATTGGCCAAATGAGTAAATGGTAGAAAACAATTCATGTATCCATGTACTATAAAAAGAACTAAAAAGTAATTACTAACTTGGTACTTGGATAAAGTGGATTTATATCCAAGGGCAATAACTAATAACTAATAAGCATAGACTAGAATGACTAGATAATATATATTATTGGATTTAAGGTAAATTGAAAATTCAAAAGTATATTGATAGACGATAGTGTATTAGTATATTAAACAGTGGCGTAGACATGATTTTTGAAAGGAGGGGATCGAAAAAAAAGCTAAATGGGAGGGGGAAATTGAAAAATCCCCGGCCTCCCTAAACTTTTTACTTTGGTAGTAAAATATAAGAACAAATTATAAACAATGAAATTTGAATGAATATAATTTGAATTGATTCAAAATTCACATTAAACACAATATGGTAGATTATTCACTCCAATACTTCATAAAGTCAAAATGTCTGTATTATAAAATGCTGTATCATTAAATGTATAAATAAAATAAATAATAATTAAATTAACAAATCTAGTTTTATATTTTTTTTTTTTTTTTTGCTAGTTAGTCTAAAACTTCTGCTGTAATTAAATATTTCTATAAACTGGCTTAAGTGTTAGGCCATTTAGCCGTTCCTGTAACAAATACATTTTCACACATTTTCAATAATCCCGTGAGTGTCTTTTTTTAAATTTACGTAGTACGTACTATGTACTAGTGTACTACGTATACGCGGTGAACTAAACCCAAAGCGATAATGATCTCATTAGCTATTTCTCATAATGTAATAACGATAATACCTGATAACATTTTAAACACAGGCTCACAATGGAAGCATAGCCCTTTTAGTCGAGCATACATACATAAAGTATTGTTTTTTTAAATAATAAGATATGCTATAATAAAGTATAAACATAGTCGTTATTGAACATTTCGACTAAATAAACATTACTTTGCTACAAATAAAATAAAATTATAATGGCATTTAGTATTAAGAAAATTTTCATAATTCAATAGCTCGATAGATCATATCACAAAATATTGCATTTTAGTGCATACTGTATAATGTAAGCAAAAACAAAAAAATAATAAAAATCCAACGGGGGGGGGGGGGATCTGACCCCCACATCACCCTTGATATTTAATGTATGCAAATCGTATAGGTAGTATTGTATTTATCACGAACTAAAGTTTAAAAAGTCTAGTCTTTACAATTACACCTTTGGTAAATGGTAAATTTTTTTTATAGTGATCACAGCTGCAATTGTAGAAGATGTAGTATTGTAGTACATTGTATATCTATTATTTATAGATTACAGCCGTATTACTAATTGCTATATAACAATTAACTAGTGACAACCTTAGATCCAGTGGCGTATTTACGAGAGGTAATTAGGGAGATATATCCCCCCTTGAACCACCTTTTTTAGCTATTTTTATATTGTTATAGTTGTGTTTTATTTCTATTTATCATTCTATCAGTAGTTAATGCAATTTTGAGTTGTTTGGCATCGACAATTTTAATTATATCTCCTCTCTTAAAGAAATCCTAAATACGCCACTGCCACTGCTTAGATTATAGTAAATTAGTAAGATCACTAAAATCTAAGCTAACAACTAACTCATTAAAGATAATATAATAGTGAACTAACTATAGTGATTATCAACTGATAAATGATAATTATAATAATAATATTTCTAAATTGTTTATTCAAGCTTATTTCGATGAAAAAACAATAATGGTTTTTGAGCATTTGACTAAAGCTGTATAGAATAAATCCACTCAAGGCCGTAACTAAAATAAATTTCGAGGGGATCTAAATTTTTTATAGATACTGAAAATGTATAGGTAATCAATAAACTATAATCATCACCTACACTAAAATGTTTCTACTTGTAAACATTTTTATAGGGGGGTTCCTGGGCCCTCCTTACAGTTACGACCTTGAACCCACTATTACAATATTATCTTTAATAGTAATAGCCAATAGATACTACACGAGTCATGAATATATGGTTCGAAAATGTTGATAGATCCGCGATTTATTTCATAAACCATAATCAGATTGCTCATCATAAGTTTATTTGTTCCAAAAAATAAGCCTATCCGTCGCTTATAAGTCGTAGAATAATAGGTAGATTATGAGGTATTCTATAATTAATCTGTATTAGTATAGTCGTATAGATTACAGAGCACGCACTAAATTTGAAAGATCACCATCACGATATAAAGCATCATACATTAATTACTAAGAAAAAATTTTAAGTTCAAAGATGGTAATATTAAATATACTAATATGGTAATATATGTCAAATCGTGTAATAGTGAGATAAACATTTAGGTACATACGGCACCCACTTGATAATGCATATACTAATAATTAATAAAAATAGATCATTATAGTCAATACAATAATTAACAGACAATTATGACTTATGAGTACATTCCTTAAAAAAACAATATTTATCACAGGGATAGATGCGTCGATAGTAACCGTGATCCTCCGTCATAATTTTGAATACTCCACCATATCCCATGGCTGAATAGTAAATACTGTTAAATATTAATATAATTATGAGTTTGATTAATGATTTCTGACAGACCAAAAAGTAAAAATCAAAACCATATTGGTTTAGCAATTATTATAGCAAGGGCTACTGTAAGACTTTCTACAATAGTACCTACCTAGTCTATAATACATTTAAAAATACGACAGTCAAAATTGAAAGCCATACTTTAACAAATTTAATTAAAATACAATATTAGCATATTACTGTCGTACTGTTAAATTATCGAATGAATTTAGAAAAAATTAAATTCGAAACCACTCGTCCCTCAAAATAATTATGTCCAGAAACTCCGGTTCGTTTTCCTACAATCCAAGCAACTATTCTTTTATCAATGCCCAATTCCAATTGCCTTTCGTTATAAAATATAAATTAACGACTAACGAGTTATTAAATTGCATTATAACTCGTTAACTATTCAAATGAAAATATTATACAAATTTAAAAAATAAAAACTATACAGTTATCAGTTGATAATTGTACATCATGATTGTTTATTTTAGCCTTTCAGTGACAACTGACAAGCCACAAGTTGACAAGTCACAAGTGAACGAGCACGACGTCAATTGATTTTAATCAAACGGGGGGGCTGTTGCTGTGACAGTGGGACCGTTGGCCACACTGCGACTAGTCCAGTGGTGCGCGGCCACAGGCCGGAGACACATCCGACGGCGCGAGGTTCGGTTGGTACGAGCGCCAATGGTTCTCTCCCCTCGTCTATCCTGCCGACCGTATCGTGGAATCGTGGTTCCGTTTACATCGGTTTACAAAGTACAGACGGCCGACGGGGAATAAAAAAAAGATATAAGCAGTTAGTAATATGTCATTCGGTTTCGCGACTTCGCGATCTTGTATGCGCGCCGTGCTCCGGTGATCCGCGTATCCGTGTCCACGACGTTGGACCCATGTCCCGTCTTTCGGTCTGAACCCGACGCCTCGCCGTGCCCGTCGCCCGCGCCGGATATCCAAGCTCGCGGGTGCTCCTGTGGCCGCCACTGCAGCTGCCCGCCGGTTCGTCCGTCGTCCGCACGACGGGCCCGGTCCACAGTCATCCCCGTCCACGCCCGGGCGGCCACCGCCACCGGATATCCATGCTCGTGCAAATGGCCGACTTTGGACGTGGGCCAGTTATGTAAGGGGCCCCGCCGCACGACAGTGACGACACACCGCCACCGCCGCCGCCGCCACCACTACCACCACCTCCACCACCTTCCCGCCCGCGCACGTCACTGTGAGTGGCACCGCATTACTAGTCGTCGTCGTCGTCGTCGTCGTCACTCGGCAGTGACTTTGGACACATAATCAGACTTCGCCCGGAACGGATAGCGGCTGCGTCGCGCAAAGGTAACGTATTTTGCAATTGTTTGGAAGCTAATTTTTTTTTTTCGATCTTGTTCGCGTTTTCTCTCGGGTGTACCCCCAGGTTCTTTCCGCGGACTCCGCACTCGGGCCACGACCTAAAAATAATTGGTCCTGAGCGATCGGTAGTTACAGTCCGACGCAAGGGACCGGACGTAGCGCTCGGAATTTTTTTACACTCCTGTCGGCGCGCGTGAAGGTGACCTAAATACACCATCGGTGTTACGGATGTGGCGCGCGCGTAGAATGTAGAACGACGACGTTGGCGACCGTCTAGGAGTGTGATGTAGCAGTCGTTTGGCGAAACGAGGTGGACGGAGGGCGGTGGAGTGTTGGGCGTCAGTGGCAGTGCGGTAGGGAATCGTCCGTCCAAGGGGCCACGACCGGAGGCGGCAACTGGATTTCGGTTCTCGTTCTTTACATTATGTAGTGCCGTCGCTGCCTGACCGCCTGCCCGCCCGCTCGCCCCGACGACCTGCTGCGGCTAATTCGTTATGCGCGTGAAAACACTAACGCAATACACCTGCCGCCGCTAACGGTGCGCGGTTGACGATACGCTTCAGGATTTTTACATATTATATATATTTTTTCACTCCGGCCGGGAGTGGTGCCGCGTGTGCGTGTGTGCGGAACGAACAATCGGCCGGCTGCACCTCCTTCTGGTTCGGACACGGTGGAATTGTTCTAGGGAAACGAGTGTGTGGGCCGTCGGCGACGACTACGATTGTGGTGCTGTCGTCGTCAACGGTGTTGTCTCTAACTCGACTGGGCCAGTTTGTTGTGCGAATCTCGTTCGGTAGTCGGTCAAAAGTTGTCCAGACGGTCGTGAAATTTTTCTCTTCTCGGAACTACCGTTAGTTACTCGGTACATGCTCGGGCTTAGTGGTTATCTATTAACAACAATATTTATAATAACATTATAATTAATTATATATGTATTATTATTTATTATTTCATAATTCTTTCGTTTTGTTATCATTTATTATTGATAAGATAACATCTAGGCTTACCAAAATTTGAATTTTTCATTTTTATCATCACGCCATCGCGTTTTAGAGGGAAATAATCGTATTCCGAACATTTCAAGCACCGTGCGCGCATGTAAGATTTCATATTAAATTTATGTATAATTATATACAGCAGCTGCAGCTGTTGCCGCCGCCTTCCAATTATTATTGTTATCACGTTTCTCCTCGGAACAACCGATTCTTTGAAAACGATTGTTGTTATATTATTATTGAAATATGTATTTGTACCGACTTTATTATCATTTAGCGTGATACTACAATAAAAATAATATAAATATACTATTATTATTTTGCTTTGTAATAACATACAAATAATTCGCCTACAGGTGTTGAGAACGATAAAATGGTAATTCCTAATTTAAATTGAAGCAAACCAATCTAGTTAAAGTGTAAAATATACATTAGAAATACACGAAACCATATCATATAGTAAAGTGACTGTTAAATTTATAACTTCTCTTATTTTAATAAGATTTTAAATAATTGAATTTTCCTTATATTGATTATACTTTCATCTTAAAAATATGTTTATCTTAAATAATTATTTTAATATTTACTTGTTCATTTAATAGAGCCATTTTTTATTAATAAGTTAAGTACTTAATCTATATATTTATTATTTTAACATGGGTTAATTAGTTATCGGTTATTTTGTATAAATACAAATCTTAAATTTTCACATGGGTAGTGGGTACCCACAGAATATATTATACATTATATATAGATAACAATTAGTGGTGTTACATACTTTGAATTTTGAAAATTTTATAACGTTTTTATATTCTAAAATATAATTAATATTTCAAAGGTTTTAAAGATGTTGACTAAAAATATAAAAAAAAAAATATTGTATACCCTCTTATAGTACTAACAAATTTATACTATGAAAATTAAAATTTGTTAGTTACTAAATGTTGCAACTACAATTATTCTATAGCTATCCATTGTTATTATAAGATTTTGAGCAGAGTGATGAATATATTAAAGTTACAATATGTGTTTTTAAATTTGTAAAGTATTGTACCTATTTGTTTATATATTTATGGATACCTACATATTATTATTCTCTTATAATTATAGCTAAATCATAACTAGGTATATGCTTAGTTATTAATTTCCCTAAGTATCTAAACAAAATAATTAATTTTATCTTATCAGTTATTTTCATAAAATAAATAGATATAAAAATTTTAAAAATATTTCACTATTATTGAAACTTCAATATATATCAATAATTGTAATAGAAATTAAATTTAGTGAAGAACGTTAATAATAAAATTGAACATATTTTACTTCTGATTTTACAAAATGTATAACTTTAACCTTTGGTTTGTTTTAGGATATAACCAAAGTACTATTGTCACTTAAAGGAAAACTTTTTACATTTTATTTTCTATATTGAACCAGTAAACATGTTTGTTGAGAGTATTAATTTCTTAACAATTCTATTTTAAAAATGGTAAAATATTTATTTTGTGTTATTTATTTAATAATAACTTTTATATTAATATAATATTGTTGTTTGTTTTAGGAATCCAATAAGTCTATACAAAATAATAAAATGTCACGATTACATCACATTCAACCAGAAGTACGTAAAAAATATTGTTTTTTAACTATACTATTTTTAATATTTATTTATTTTACATTTACAATTAAACTCGCTCATTTTTTTCTTTGTAAAATGTTAACTATTAATCAATTCAGTATATAATATTACATTTTGTAATCCCTTAAAAGTATATATATATTTTACATCAATAATTAAAGTAAATTCTATATTTATTTTGTATTGAAGTGTATATGGTTTTTTAAATCATATGTTCAGACTTTAAATTAAACTTAAATATTTGTGTTTTAAGGTATCAATTTTTGCTGTTTCTCCAAATCCTCCTCCCAAACCCAGGAAAATTAAAAGTGAACCTCCTCCTTTAAAACCAGCAATATGGCCTTCCAAGCAACCTGCAGCATCTATGCAATTACAACAATTTTTAAAAGCGCAGCGTTTGAGTCAAAAGCAACTTGTTCAAAGGGGGCCTCCACCACCACTTAACAAAATGCAATATTTTGCTAATGATAGCCGTACAGAGTATCAAAAACAACAACAGGCAATGCATCAAAAAATGATGCAGCAACGTGCCATAATCAGTAACCATACTAACAATAATAGTATACGGGAAGATTCTCCAAACCCAATGGATTTTCTAGAGGTATCTATCTAGTGAAATTAAGCTAGTATTTCTTCTTAGTTTATAATTTGAATATTTGTTATTAATTTTAGATTGGAGTTCATGCTGATAATTGTATTATAAATAATATTCCGAGGGATAAACCAAGATCAAATTTTAAATTGGTAATGTGTTAAACTATAAAAGATAACCTATTGAAATAATGTTTAATTTTTATCAGTACTCAAAACCGGTTAAAATCTCATTTATTCAACTATATTGCATACAAAATTGCAAAACCTATAAAACTAAAACAATTATAATATATACAATTATAGAACTAAAACTTAAACCTTGTTTATTTAATAAACTGTTTTGAGGCCTGATTTTTATTATTTTATTTTAATTATTAATTTAATATGTTACTTATCTAATATAATTAAATATAGGGAGGAAGTATATCACAATCAGATTCTGGTAGTCGTCGCAAGAATGCTAATCCAAGAAAAGTAGCTCGAGAAAATGAAATTGAACCACCAGGACCCAGTGATCATTTTCTGCTTTCTCAGATTAAACAAGAAAATCTTCGTCAATCCTGTTTGTTATGTGAACGGAATTTTAGCAACAAAAATGATCTAAGTCAACATATATCTGAAGTGCATGGTATTGAACCTTCAGATTTACATAAACTTAATGGACATTTAGGTGAAGACGAAGAGCTTGCTGAAAGTATGATGGAAGCTGAAACTGTGTTTTTTTGTGAAGTATGTACTAGAGAATTTCAAGACAAAGCTAGTCTTTGGTTACATATGGTTAGAGGTCACAAACAGGAAGCTGCAGTGACATGTGGAGTGTGTATGAAAATTTGTAGTGATAGTAAATCTTTAATGGAGCATGTAAATATCCAACATCCTAAAAATTGTGATACCGCGGATTCCGTACAACGTAGGTATAGATGTCAAGTTTGTGCTCGGCAACATGATACCAAGAAAAAAATGATGAGACATGTGGTCATCCACACAGTATACGATAATGATGGTCAAATTATTGATCCTGATAAATTAATTATAATTAACAATAATTTTCATCCAACTAAATCTTCAAATAATGAACATTACACAATTAGCTGTCAAGTCTGTCATAAAGTATTTCCAAGTGAAGAAAAACTTTTACGACACATGTCTTCTGTTCATCTGATGACTGGTTGTGATGATATGATTACCACAACGGCTGTTACAACCACCGGTAATTCTCAAAGTAGTTTTGTGAATCGCTGTGAATTATGTGGTGAATCATGTGGTTCTCGTACAGAAAAATGGTGGCATGTTCTTAAAGAGCACGGCACTAATGAAACACTTATATGTCCAAAACCAGACTGTAGAAAGTTATTTGTTTCACAATCTTTACAAATTGAACATCAATCTCATCATGAAACCCAAGGTGAACTTCCTAATACTTGTGAAGTATGTGGTCGGTTATGGCCTAATAGAAATGATTTTTACAAACACATAATGGCTGTACATGCCGAATGTATGCCTTTATTATGTGGTATATGTCTAAAAGTTCATGTGGATGTACCAAAACTCAGAGAACATATAAAAGAGAAACACGAACCTTTAGTATCCAAGGAGAATGCTATTTATTGTGATATATGTGGTCGCACTTATACCAAATGGTCAAAAATGATGAGGCATAGATCAATTCATAATGTTGAAGACCAAGTATCTCATTTTGTAACAGATCAATTAACTGAAGTGAATCTAAAATGTACATTATGTCCTGATACTGAATTTAAAACTGTCGAAGAAATATCTGAACACAGAAAGAATGACCATCAACTACATGTATGTGATCTTTGTTCAAAATATTATAGTGGAAACAATCATTTATGGAAGCACGTTAGTAGACAACACAAAGGTCATCCAGATGTCACATGTAGCTTATGTGCACGTACATCTGCTTCTAAAGTTCACCTTAAAAGGCATATGATCAAATATCATTCTGATCCGGTAGATCAGCTTATAGACAAGTCAAATAATAGTATTTGTGCTGAATTAAATGCTATTCACCAATGTATAAGATGTGATAAAGTATTTAGGATTAGAAGTTTACTGAAGAAACATCTTAAATATTGCAAAGGTAAAAGAGATGTAATGCCAATTCCCAAAGAAAAAGGTCATTATCCTTGTACAAAATGTGGTAAAACATTTGAATATCAAACTTATTTAAATAGACATTTGAAGCATAGTCACTTAGTTCAATACTGTGAGATATGTTCCGAGGATAAAACTGGTGAACATTTTGATAATAAAATGTTATTAATGGATCATATCAGAGAAAAACATGGAAACGATCCAGAGTTGTGTTGTGATGTTGAAGGTTGTGACAAAGTTATGAGAACAAAAGTTGATTGCCAGAAACATAAACGTGATCATGTTCGTAAAGTATTTTCATATGTTTGTGAGTTTTGTGGAGATATGCATTCAAATAAAAAAACCTATAGAAAACACTTAAGGCAGCGACATAAAGAAAATACTCAGTATTTATGTGGTGTCTGTATGGAAGTATGTGTAGACAATGATGGTTTATCAAAACACTTACATGAAGCACACCCTCAGACATTTTCAAAGTCAAATATTTGTCAGATTTGTGGCAAAATGTTTACTCTTGGAAGTAAAGTTGGAGAACACATAGATAAAATTCATGGTAAAAATTTAAAACCTTGCAAAATCTGCTGGAAAGTATTCAGCGATATGGATAAACTTAAAGATCACATTGAAAATCATCCAGCAAAAGAGGAATTCCCCAAAGTAGTTACTCCTGTGAAAAAACCAATAGAACCAAAACCAAAAACTCCCAAACTATATGGTCTTCCTAAAGAACTCGCTGAGCTTGGTTTCAATGAAGAGCAACAGGAGAGTTTGAAACGAGATATAGATGACGTTACTTCAGATATAAATACAAAGAGACTGAGAAAATTACATTCTTGTACAGTTTGTTACAAAAGTTTTAGATTTGAAACAGATTTATATGATCACAAACGAGAAGAGCATTCGATTATTGAAGACAGTTATATGGAAGAAGAAACTGAGCGCAAGGAACAACAGCCATCTTCTATACCAAAAAGTAATAAAACCGTGTGTGGTATATGTAAAAAAGAATGGATAAGTTTGAAACATTTTTGGCAACATTTGATAAGAGCTCATCGCACAGAAGCTGCATTCGTCTGTGGTATTTGCTGTAAAATCACTAAAAATTATGATGAGTTAGCTTTACACTTAGATAATCACCATCCAAATGCCACAGTTTTGTCGTTATTTGCTTGCGATGTTTGTGGTCGCAATCATAATGCATTTTCGAAACTACAAAAACATCGTATTATACATTCAACTGCACCACCTACGTTCCAAAAATATCATTGTGATGAATGTGAACTAGTTTTTAATTCAAAGTCATATGGAGAGAAACATATTTTGAGTCATGGACCTGGTAGTAAATTGTGCAAAGGTAAAGATTTGTGTCAAGAAATGGATGATGACATGTTGGATGAACAAATTGAAGAGGAGGAAGAAGAAGAAGAAGAAGAAGAAGAAGAAGATGGTGTAGATGTTAAAATTGAAAATAAAGCTGACGATGAAGAGGAGGAGGAAGAAGAAGAAGAGGAGGAGGAAGATGTAGAACAAAACGATGACGATGGAGATGAAGATAATGATAATGATAATGAACAATTAGATGATGTTGAAGACGAAGAAGACATAGAACAGAATGCAGAAGAAGACGACGACGATGATGAACAAAATGACGATGTTGATGCTGAGGAAGATAAGGTAAAGGTTGAAGCAGATGATGACGAAGAAGAAGATGTGGAGGAAAATGGTGTTGATGATCAAGATGACGATGAAGATGAAGAACAAGAAGAGGAAGAAGATGACGATGATGAAGTCTAATTTAGGTTCCTATTATTAAGTTATTGAGTTTTTGGAGTTGTTGTGTAAAACCTGTTGTTTTTCTATTTATTTAATTTATACAAAGAACTTTTAGTGACCAAACCATTTTGAAGTCGATATCTTTGAAAGAATACATAATATTATTTAAAGACTGGTACCTATACTGCCACTGACTGGCAAAACAAATACATACCTACCTAATTCTTGGTATCATTACATATTGTATATACTTTTTATACTTATAATAGGCATGGGTTTTGTTCTGTGTATTACATTTTTATATTAATATACATACATATATATATATATATAATTTATTTTTAACACCAAATAAATAATCATTGTATTATATTTTTGTTATTTACTGTTAAAAAGGCACTTTAATACCTGTTACGCTATTTGTAAATATTCTTTCAACTTCATTGACATTGTATAGATAATACCCAATTACATATTATACTAAGTGTACGAATTTTTTTAAGTAAGAATGTACGTTATTGTAGAAATTATTTACTAAGCAAACTTATTTTTCAACCAAACTATGCATAATTTTATATAATCTGTGTGTAGTCAAGAATTGTCATAAGGGTTTTTTTCTACTTGAATTTTACTTGGATCAAAAAGTATAGACGTATCTAATCAATTATACAATAAAAACATAAAACTATTATTATTTTTGTTGTTTAAATTAATTTATTATTGTCTTAAGTTTTGATGAATTTTTTTGTTTCCTAATTTATTACTACATGGGTTGGTTTATCCGTGTAATGTCACAGTTGATGATCACATCAGCGATAATTGATGAATTAAAAAAAATTCACTGATTACTGGCTATTGATGTCAAGAGATCATTCCACTTTATAGGCTTAATATGCTTTAATTTTGTTTGTTTGAGTGTGACTGGTACGAGTAAATTTATGAATGACAGGCCTACAGGTATTTGGATTTCAGATATCGCTTATCATTACCTCAAATCTTGAGAACGGCTTCTTTGCAACGTTCTCCAATGGCTATCTAATTTAAATATTAAAACTTAAAATGTTTATGCTGTCTTTTTTCGACATTATATTATCAGTATTTTATCATTTTAATCTAAAATTTTACTTCACGATAAAAATCTTTAATATCTACTACATAGATACTTGTTATAAATTATTTTTAAAAAATGTTTGTAGTCTATGGTATTAATTTAAATATAAATTTAAACAGCAACAGTTGTATTTTACTTATATAGAGATGAAATAAAACGATATTTTTGTTTAGTTTACTTTCTACATTTTCTGAATACCCAATTAAACAAATACCCATTGGACATTGATTATAAATACTATAGTATAACGAATCGAGCAGCATGACCACTTCATTTCCAAAACTACTTCATTTTACCGAACGAAAACTTCTTGATTATTATATTTTATCATCATTCATAGCCTCATAGGTACTGAAATCAGTTGTAGGTAGGTACAGTGCCGTACTGCGAGGGGGAAGGCCAAGAGAGCATGCGTCCCGGGCGCATGGTTTAAAGGGGTGCCAAAATTGTTTTATAACATATAACATAATATATGATAAATAAAAATAGAGGGAAGAATATTTTTAATTTTGCCCTTGGCGCCAAATCTTACCGGAACTGCTCTGGGTAAGTAACACGTCTTATTGTAACTTATCTTAATTTATGGTTGTACACGGGGACACTTCTTGACAATAAGATCGGGGTGGTAGCAAATGGCGAAAATGTCTTGAAAATACTAAAATACATCCCACTTTTTTTTTCAGATTATGGGTATGGACTACGGGGTGATTCGTAAATGAGAACTGAGAAAAATTTTATATTTCCTTTGCTTTATGTAGTATTAGATGTAGTAAGCATTAGCGTCATACCTATCATACCATTAATGAAATAATTTTGATTGATGATAAATGGTTTACGTTTTGAAGATAATTACTACCTACGTAGTATTTATCAAAAAAAAAAAAAAATGATCAATGAAAATCTTGTAAGTTATAAAACATTTTTTATGGTTAACATTAATTTAAGGGGGTGGGAGGATATGGTCATAAATTTATATTTTGTTTAGCTTTCGCTGAGAAAACAATGGAAATTGTGCCAATTTTCGGTAAAAATAGTCCAACCTGGCGAATTAAGAAAACACCAATAGATAATACTAAATTACTAAGTAACATAAATTTAATCATCTTTATTAGTTTATTAAAATTCTAGGTATATCATACCTAGTGTCCTACACTCCTATCTGAAGCTAAGTAGGTATACTCGAAACCTATACAGTGAAACCTCTATTTTAATGAACACTTTTAAATTCTCCGGAAAAATGTATGCATATAATAGGAGTTGTAAGTTATAACTTCCTAATAGTGGACATTTTTTAATTCCCCATGGCTATCCACTATATAGAGGTTTCACTGCGAGGGCGTAGCCAGGGGGTGTTTCAGGGTTTGGACCCCCCCAAATGTTTTTCTGGCCATACGGCCTTGTTTTACTGTACTATTTAGTATAATCGACAAAGAAGCAAGTTCTTTGGTTTTTAGGTAATAAAGTTAGATATTAACAATAATACCCGATATTAACTGTAAAAGTTTGGGGATACAAACATACAAAAAGACAAAATATATAGGAATAAATAATGATAACAATAATAACATATATATATATATATATATATATATATATTCTATTTTTTCTTATTTAGGTGTTAGATACATGTAAAATAAACAAGACTTGGGTATACTATTTAAAAATAAATTATTTTTGATAACTTGTTAAGTATAATGTCATATTATGTCAAATGGATAAAAGGACCACCATCTATAAATTTGTATATCTCATTGCACCAATGTTTGTCTACTTGAACAACGCATTGGCATTGCGCAACTGCATTGACACATTGTGCTTTAAACATTTTAAATGTCGACTTTCGAGTGGGCTGGCCCGCGGCTACATCGACATATATTTTAGTACACCCAGACCCAACTATCACACATCCTACTCAAAAACATACTTAAATTGAATCGAGAAATAAAATCGATAAGTGCGCGTCTGCTCCATCTGTCAACGGGCTAGACGTATACTGTACCTATAATAATATGAATACATTATAGTATTCGTTGACGTACCGGGTGATGTTTGACTTATTTGTTATTTTGATATATATTATTAATAATATCATACTTATATATTAAGTGGATCACACTTCCCAATGTCTATATAACATATTGTGAAGAAATGAGATATTTTTTAACAATATCATTGTAACGTATTTATGATATTAGTCGAAAAAAAAACTCCCTTATCTGTAGTTAATAATAATAAATATATCTAAGTACTCGTGTTAATAATAAAGATGAAAGTGTATAATTGATGTTAAACATGAAACTACTTAAGTACTAAGAAAATCACACAGCAGATAAATAGTAATAGTTAGTACTAATAAAAATATTGCTTTATGAGACCATTTGAAAAACATAATCCTAAATGATGTTAAGAGGATTGGAAAATTAGAAATGGTGATTTTTTGTCTTACATAGGTAGACGTGTTTTAAATCAACGTACCAATTGATCTATGGAAGCAATAATTCTAAAAACAAATTTTGATTTTTTTGCCAAATCTTTTTGAAGTCGATTTTCCCACATTTTTGATTGTACTTCCCTAAATGAGTTATTAAAAAATGGAATATTTCAATTTATAAATAAGGTAATTAATTGAAGTTATAACATTTGCTAGCCAACCTGAAATTTATTTATGTTAAAAACATTTTGTCATATCTATACTCTCTTTCTGCATTAAAACTTATAATAATAAAGTGTTTAAGAATAATATATAATGTTATTTATTCCTGACATCCTTATTGTCTATTAATATTATTATTACAAAAACATATTAGCACGAGTATTTTTAGTTAAAAAAAATTATATTTTGGTTAAATAAAAGGTATACAAATATATTATAGTTTATTAATCATTGACTTCATTAACACTACAAATGAGTTTTACTGTAGTACTAAAAAAAGATAGGCTCAGAGGTAAATATAGAAGTATATTAAATATAACTGTCACATCAAATGTATAGTAACTTTTATTTGTTAATAGTTTTCAAACGTTTAAAAACTATAATGGGAAAAAAAATCAATTACATATAATAAAAAATTATGTTTAAAGAAATTGATTTTATTTCCATCAGAAAGAATAACACAATAAAATTAACCAAAATAAAAGAAATAACTTTAAGGATTGCTCTAACTCTAAGATATTATAAATAAATTGTTTTTCTTTTTGAAGCAAATTTTCCAAACAAATAATTACTATTTCTTAGAAAATATGTTAAATACACAGGTTTTCTTTTTAATATGTACTTATTCAGCCAAATCCTTTCAGTCTTGAAGTCATGGTAATTTAATCATCAGGTTCTTGTGTCAATAACAAATTTGCAGCCATATTTTCATTCTTCTCACAAGCAAAATATGCCTGCACAACTTGGTGTTCTGGAAAGCCTAATGCTTTCAACTGAAATAAATGTAAAATATTTATCAATTGACAGAAGATAATATGTTTATTAAAATACTCACTCTATCTATGGCTTCTTTGTCTTGTGTAGATACAGGCACTTCATATCCTCCAACTGGTCCTCTACCAGCAGCTGCTGGTGCTGCAGCAGCACCTTCACTTGGTTCGTTCAACATGCGAACAAATGCTTCTTGGTTATTAGATATCATTTGCAACAATGCTGGGTTGGTTTGTCCAATTTGCTGCAGTACAGAGTTTAGTAATTCGGGATTTTGCTGAACAACAGAACGCATTTGTTGAAATGTTGGCTGGTTGCGCAAAAAAGCTAAAGGATCAGCTTGGGGAACTTGGCTACTTCCAGTTGAGCTACCTGTGTCTAAAAACAATTGAAAGTAACTAAATTATATTAACAATGAAGAATAAAATAACAATAATACAAATTAAAGACATGACAAGGTAATGTGAGTAACTATTTTATCTCTTTTATCAATCCCTTTAGCAAAAGACAAGTTATTTTTTAAATAAAAACGGGAATTTCAGTTCCAAAAAAAACAGGATTCTAACAGAATAATAAAAGTTATCACTAATAACTAACAAGATAAATATTGTATATCCTTAAAATATGATTAAAATAAACAACTTAAAATATTTTATCTAATATTAATTTAAGTATACAAATATATAAATATAGGTACTTAAAATAAATGCTAAATAAATATAGGCTAAAATCAATGAAAATAAACATAAATTGTGTATCATGAATATGGTTTAGAAGTTATAGGAGTTGCATATTGTTTTGTATGCTCTCGATTTATAGTAGACCAAGTTAAATCTAAGCTAAACAATGTTGAGTCTAAAAATTGAAAATTAAAAAAGCATATTTTGCATACATTGTTGATTTTAAAGAAAAAAGTGCATATTTATTGATTTTCATATGCACATCATGAATAATGAAAACTCGCCGAATATAAATAATTTTAAAATGGAATATATATTACAAATTTGAAAACTGCTGATCTAAAAGTTTGAGCCAAGAATATTTTTGATGATTGAGAGGAAGAGGGTGGTAATTTGTAATTTAAATAATAACATTATATACCTTCCATTTTAAATTAATTTTCTGATAGTATGTCATATCAATAAAGCTATAGTTTAACAATTACCTTCACTAAGTATGCTACTTATGGATTGATTAATAGTTGGATCAGCTTGAAGTTCATCAGGTATTCCAGTAAGTAAATATTCAACTGCTCTGTCTGGATTATTGAAACTAGCTCTAAGAGCATTTTCAACCTTAAATTTAAAATGAAAAACAATTTTTCATAATTTATAATAAAAGGAAAAGAAAAACTATTTTCTAACCTGTGATCTTTCATATCCCATATCCATAACATTTTGAACCATTCTTTCAAATTCATCACTAGACGCAGATTCTGGTACGGAGGCAGGTGTTTCTATCACTGGTGAGGTTGATTGCTCTTCAACTCTAGGTTGTTCAACTGGTGTAGAAGACCTGTATGAAAAATATTTGTTTAAACATTTATGAGAATAATTTAAATATATTGGTAAATTTTACTTCTCCGCTGGTTTCTGAGATGTTGAAACTGATGTACTTGGTTTAGTAACACTGCTTGTGGCACTAGAAGCACCTGCAGTAGTGGCACTAGAAGCACTAACAGCACCAGCTGCTTTTGAAACCATAACCACCACAAATTTTTTTGAGTCAATGTTACAATCACTTATTTTAGTATCATCACTAAGTATTTTTCCTGAATATTGTTCAATTATCAAAAAAAAAAAAAAAAAACAATACCAATAAGATATTATATCTAATAGTTATCTACATCATATTAAATTAAACAATACCAACCGGCATATATCAACTTTTGATTTTCTGCCAAATATTCAGATCCTTTTTCAGCTTGCAGTTTTTCCTTTAACTGTCTTACCTTCAAATTCGATAATTGAATTAGTAATGTGTTGTTTATACAATTTTTATATTAATAATATACAGCATAATATATTAGAACTTTAAACATCAATATAATCATAAATTCTTATAATATAATTATTTAGTAATTTAATTTGATATTTGACAAAAACAACTATACTTTACAACATTTTGTAAATATTGCATTTTTATTTTTTAAAAGAAAAACCAGATAGAAAATACAACATTAAATATTATTTTTTATGGATTAGAATACCTTTCTCTAATTTTATCTTTTTTTTTTTAAAGGGGAAACCATGCATTAATAATGAATTAAAGAATAAAATAAAATGTAATTTTCTTAAATACACTACTTAAACAATATTCATTCATTGTTTAATTTAAATAGTAAAAAATATACACAAATTAATAATACCAACTTTAAAGTTCTAACATAAAATATGTTTATTTTGTAAACAAACAAGAGTAGCCTACGATCAATTTAATCTATCGCACAACCAGCATAATTTAACAAATGAAATTACTTAACATGGTCATTATTTTTATAAGCATGCAATCTACTAAATAAATATATCTGGTAAAAAATATAACAAATGTCAAAGTTAAAACAAAAAAAGCACAATTTTAGATCAGGTATACTGCTTTAGAACATTAGGGTAATGGTTTAAATAAACTTAAAACATTAGATTTATTGATTATAAACAGTACTTCATTTAAATGTATACGTTATACAATTGAAAATAAAATATATTACCGTTTGATCCGAGTCGATTTCCAGTTTGAATGTTTGCTGTTGCAAATTTTTGAACGTGATAAGCATTGTTGATGCTTCCGAATACAAAACTAACAAATGATCTAAGGCGTAAATAGATTCGTAAAATATACTGTGTAAGAGTTAGAAACTAGTAAAACCGATTGAATGTGCTATACAATTAACCATCAACAATGTTAATTTGATTTAACTTGTTAGAAAAAATAACATTAAAAAATTATCAGCGAAAACTATTTTTCTTCGCCGTGAATCCGTGATGTGATTGAAGCCTAAAGGCAGACAATTATGGTCAATGGGTTATAGGTACGTATGAAACATAACCTAAACTAACATTACGATACGTCATGGAAAAATACAAATTTAGAATTTGACTTTTACAGATCTGAATTAAATAAACCGATCGAGGTGAAATTGTTAGGTGGTTTGAAATAAAAAAAATATATATCAAGTCAAAAGCTGAATCCCCGAATTGAAATAGTGTTTTACCGGAAGTTAAAAGTAAAAGAAATTGTGGATATTATATTATCATCAGCTCTGATATCAAATGGCCATTTAATTGGCACACGTGACGTCACAATTCACAACCGTGTCTAGTCACACCTATGACCAATTTTAATGTCAAATCATGACTATGGGTTTTTCGAATAAAAAAAAATAATCTAACATGGCCATTATTTTATTGTGCGCGTGCGCATTACAATCACTTAATACTATACGCGCAAACATACGAACAATATTTGTGGTCGTTTTACTCTCCATGACCCTTGCAAAAACCGCTAAAACGCCGAAATCTTTTCAACGGCCGTCCTCTTGCACCACGCTTATTTAGAATCGCAATTGCCAATTATGGTGGAACTATTTCGTTGAACCTTACCTAACCTAACACTCAGACAATGATAATCATCAAAAATCGACTTGTCATGTCCACATTATGAAGAAATAAAAACAACTTGCCAATTAAATCGATTTTATTTATCGTTTGAACATTGAACTTACAATTTTAACACGGAAATTGCAAATCTTAATCGACGCAATACTACACAATTAATTTATAACTACGAAAATAGGAGCGGTGTAATTTGAGTGCATAATAACTTAATATTGTTTTAAAACTTTTAACTAACTTAACAGAGATCAAAAGTATAAATAAGTTAAAAGTAAAATAAAAATTTAACATGATATACATTAATTTTGATGACAAAATGAGAATTATAATACTATCACTGTACTAAATACAAATAATTAAGTATGAAAAAAATGTACAATACGATAAACAGTATACTTTAAAATGCTTAATTTTTATTTTATACAACTAAATAGATTTTTTTTTAATGCATATATTTTTATATTATATCATTTAACATCATCCAATTAATTATTAAAAATATCAAATAAAAATGTGATGTATACACAAATTTAATTAATACAATATTAATGTATTCATGTTTATTTAACTGGAAAAACATTTATTGAATAAAAACAACATGATTTTACTTTTATAAATTGATTATCTATTTATAACTATTAGTGGATGCACAAGCTTTAAAACAACTTGTGTATAATACTATAATGTAAAATACTATGATAAATAATAAATTATCATATAAATAAATTAAATAAAGCTTCCATAGGAATTATTTAAAAAAAAATGTATAGTAACTATTCTTTCAATGTAAAGTTTAACTCAATGTGAACAAATAAATTTTAAAAATGTATAAGCTTTAACACAAATCACAAAAGGTAGTTACTATTGTTCTTTTTTTAAGAAACCAACACTAAATATAATATGTGATTAGACAGCCAATTAAAGGTAGGATTGAACATTTATTCGACCAATTTGGTACTGTACTTGGGTTGAAGAACCTGTAAAATAATTAGATATATGATGCATTAATTATTTTATGAATTAAACAGAAAATAAAAAAATAACTAATTAATCCACAAACAAAAATGTTTTATAATAAAATATATTATTATACGTCTTAATTGAGGTATTCTTGGATTTTTAAACAACATATATTTTCACTAACTTATCCAATAAATTATGTTTTTTTGTCTTAAAGACAAGTAGTTTTTCCAAATACTAGAATTAATTTATGTATTTTTCATATTGAAATCTAAATATTAATCATTAATATGCAATTACAAGTCAATCACTAAGTTTTGTATTCTGTTTATTTTTTTTTTTTTTTTGATAGAAAAGAAAAATAGTAAATACTATAAAGTAGTTCCTTAAAAATAAAAATTCTGCAATTATTACAATATAATTTCAAGATAATAAAATATTTTTGCACAAATTAATAGAAACAAAATATCTAAATTAAAAGAATAGTATTTGCTTTTATAAGTGTATTGCTTATTTGACTTACCCTGACAATATATTATTGAGTTGGAGTTTACAAATATCATTTAAAAAATAAAAATAAACTTAAACATTAATGTATGTTTTGAATATTCCTTATATTTATTCAATATATTAGTGGACTTTGCCCCCTGTTTATTTTACTAAAAGCCCCCCTTTTTGATTAATAACATTGTATCATTGTATATTTTTTTTAGCTACCACAGAAATATTTTTTATGTATATATATATATATATAAAGTTGTTATTTATTTAATCAAACATTAAATTATTCCATTAAAAATGGTTACTTGAAAGTATTTGTGTTTACCAATTTGTTTATGACGTTGATCCGATCCATTGGGAACATTTTCTGGAATAAAAACAGAGACTAGTAATGCACACATAACAAGTAGTGAACCAAAAACAAATGGTGGTCCTGGAATCATCTAAAATGGCAAAAGAGAAATGATTAATAAGTTAATATAGTAATGTATATGTAGTAAATAAATGATTTAAAAAAGTTATATAAACAGTTATTACCGAAGAAGATGGGTTATTATTTATATTATACTTTAAATGTGTAATTATGACTGAACTATTAAGTGAATGATGAGTAGTATGAGCTATTTGCATTCCTTCATTTAAATTAACATCAAATAAATAAAATATAAATCCAAACATTGCAGGTCCTAATCCTCCACAAAGGCCTCTTACTCCGGTTACTACTCCTTGAACTACACCTAAATAAAAAAATCAATTTTTTTTAGTTTTATTTTGAATATTCAAATAATAAAAAAATATAAGTAAAATTTTAAACCTTGCTTATCTGCATCTGAATAAATGGAAACAAATGAACTAATAGCAGGATATGTAACACTTGAAATGGCAGCCAAAAAACAGGCAGACCACATAACCCTATTAAATATAAATAATATGATAATGTAATTACTCATAAACTAAAAGTATCATAGGCTCACAAATAAATGTAGGCTTATTATGAAGACTTAGTTCTTAAAAATCTAATAATTATGAAGTAAGAGAAAAATGCCAAATATGGTATAGGTTATATCTTAGTACTTGGCGACCGTTATGATTAAAAAAAAACAGTAGTCAGAAAGCTATGTTATATTGTAAAACTATAGTACTTGGACCCGTGATTATATTAAATCGTAACGCTGCCTAATACCAAGATTAACTGTAAGAGTTAAAATACTCATAATTTTTTTTCTAGAATTTAAATAATTTAACACATAAGCCAAGTATTAATCATTTAAAAATTAAAAATGTTATCTTTATGTTACTTTAAGCAAATATAGATTCACTATGATAAAATATGTTGTATTCAACCATTAATACATTTTTTTCAAACATTTGAAGCTCTCAGTAAATAATTGTTTTTTCAATGCCATTAGATGAGTAAAAACTTGGTATAGTTCAACCATGAACCAATCTTGTTTTTTATTTTTGTCTCTTCTAGATGTTTGAAAGTTATCCAATAATACGTAGAGATAATATAAACAATATTGAGTATTCAATTTAATTTATTTTCCAATAAAGAACACTATATTTTATTTATAAATTAATATTTTTATGTTTGGTGTTTTGTTAATATTATAATCTTATCAAAAATTGAGGTATTTGCGCCAAGCGCTTTTATTGAATATAATAAATTATTAAGTTACACAAGTAGATGTTTAAGTTTTAGTTATAGAATAAGAGATACATAATATTGCATTTATTATTGTAAAAAATATATAACATACCAAGTTTCTGAACCAAATCCAAACCACATAAGTTGCATGATTTCAAATACCAAACCTATCATTATTGTGTATTTAGCTCCCATCATTTTCATTATTATACCAAGAACAGATTGAATAACTGCAGACAATAGTCCTAGTAAAGCAATAAGTATAGATACTTTGAACATACTAAATCCCATAACCTAAAAAAAATAATTATTAAGTTAAAATATTTAACTTACCATGTATTATGGTACATAATAAATGTATTAATTAATAATCTAATTTAATACAATTATAGTTTAAACTGAATTATTATTATAAACTTTTTCTACACTATAAATTAATATAGATTACAGAATAGTGAATTTTTTACTTATTATGAGTAAATGCGGATATTTATATTTATTATACAGTCCATCATCAATAGGTCTTAATCAAATTAAATTTAAAATTTATTTTTCATTAAGTTAACCAAAAAATTAAAAAACGTTATATGCTAAGAAAAAGTTTAAATTGAGTTTGAATTTTTAAAAATGTGTAGAATTTATTGAGTACAAAAAATTATGATTTAAGTAACAGTTGAATTTTTTAAGTTTTTACGATTAATAGTTTTTGAATTATATTAAAAAAACTAATCTTCTAAGTATAAATGTTAAGAATGTTGTATTTTTTTAATTACAAAATAATATGTACATTTTTGAAATTTTTACAAATTGTTGATCTTAACTTAAAACGCTCGTGAAAAATGATCATTAAATATTAAATTTGAACATTACATTTTCAAGTTTGACATCTTTTATTAACACTTATGGTTAATTTATTATTTTTATTTTTATATAAGAACTGGGGTTTTTAGTTTTGACTCTCTAAGAAAAGAAATAAAAATTAATTCAATTATTTTCTAACATAAAGTGTTTTCACATAAAAATTTAAAATTTTAAAATCAATACATTAATAGGATTTTTCTGAATTAATTTGAAAAGATGATTATAAATTAATTAATAATTTAATTACATTTTAACACTTACAAGTCTCAAGTATACAAATAATGAAGAGTATTCTCCTGCTTCAGGAAGATATGACAAGAACACCGTTAAGCATAATATTAATATAGTTCGATCTCGACCAACCATTCTCAAAGCCTTAAAACAAAATACAAATATGAGTAGAGATGTATTAACTTTTTATTCTTAATAGATACTTACAACAAATGGATCTGCTTTTTTCCAAGATATACAATTAGTAGATGTTCGTTGTTTATGTGGCAGACTTTCCGGTACAGCAACAATAATGAAAAATACATTTAAAAGTGCTATTAATGATGCTAAAAATACAACAAAATTAGTATTGTAAATTTCCATAATATATGAACCAAGAGCTGGTCCAAAAACCATACTGGCTCCAAATGTTCCAGTTATCTAAAAAAAAAAAAAAGTCAGTGAATAATCATAATTTAGTTTAATTTATTAAATATTAATTTTTAAATATATACCCAGCCATAATAGCAACTTCTTTCTTTTTCATCACTTACATCTGCTACATAAGCAAATACAACGGAAAACGTAACAGAAAATAATCCAGAAACACTTATTAAGGCAAAAAACCACCTAAAAAAATGTTAACATATCATTAAACATTTATACTAAATTTACTGTAATTTAATTATATAAATAAGTACCCAGAATCAATACACATAAAAGGTATTGGAATACAAGTGAAAAACACTGTTAATAATAGAAATAATTTTCGTCCCCAAACATCAGATAAGGCACCAATCAACGGAGCACTTAGGAATGATAAAATACCCTAAACAAAAAAATAATAAATAATAAAATGATTAATACTAGATAATTGATATAGTTTTGATACCTTTATACCCCAAATAATACCATTCATAAGCAAAGCATGATCTTGGAATGTATTATTTAATTTCTGTAAAAATAAATATATTTTTATAAATGTACATAATATCCAATTATGAAATACAAGCAATTATTCACAATTGATTTTATACTTACTGATATTATTGGTAAAGTTAGTATGCTCCAAGCAAAATATTCTAAGAATATAATGACCAATGCATGGTAAATTGATGGTTTTCCTATTCCTGATTTCTAAATAAAAATTAAACTTACATTTATAAGAATATTTTAATATATTTACAATTTCTATGAGCATTTAAATGTTATACAAGGATAACAATGGTTAAGCAATTTCTATTGTATATTTCTACATGTAAAAATTATAAATACAATTTTATTTTACCATTAATATTCCGTCACTCATAAGAGATCTATGGCTCCGGATTACAATTCCAGACATACTCTTGTTTGTTTTCATTTTTGAACCCATTGTGGAACGGGTCTCATACTTTTTACCTTCGTTAATCGATGGAAAATACTGTTCCATTTGTATAATTTCGAATTCAAGCAATGAATAATTATTTGTACGTCATTTTAGCTATTGTAGTTCATAATAAAATTATAATACATGTAAATACAATATAATAATTATATGTCAATTACTCAATTATAAGACTTCCATGAAATAAAAAAATTATAATTAATGAGAAATGTCCAATGACGATTGACTAATGGGTAATGGTTAATGTCGGAATAATGGCTAATAACAAGGGAAATCAGATTTTGGAAATTGTAATTTGTATGCAGTTTACTTACATAGATAATATGGTTATTATTTAGTATTTACTACCGTAATCGTTATTCATTATTTATTTGGCATTTGATGTTTATTGGTAATTGGTTTTGAGAATTGATTATTTGATGTGAATTGTGAATATTCCAATACTATTGTAAAATTTTTGTTATTATTATCGTTATCAAATATCGATAGCAGCTGATAACAAATATCAAATTTGAACGTCTACTATTGGTCAATTACCAACGAACGGTTACGGTTGATAATATATATTTCTTTTTGTTTCAAAACAAAACGTTATAATAAAATAGGTAGTAGGTACAAATAGTACAATATGTTATATGGTAATAAATTGTGCGGTCTCGGATTGTGAATGACTGATTGTTCTATTTTATATTTCTAACAGCAGGATTGGTGATCAGATTGTGAATTTTTAATATTTATTATTAACTACTATTTCTCCGTTCGTCAATAAAATGTTACCTGATTTTTTATGTAGACCACTGATGTAAGTATTATATCCGTTTTTTTGGAACTTCTGTCTACTTTTTTGTTGATGTAAATGTTCACTTATCATTATATTCTAGTGTAGTAGGTAAAATATTCTCTCGAGACAATTGAAATTAGTAATTACCAATATTGTTATTTGTCTATATTATTTATAATGTACCTGTTATTATTTTATAAACTGTTTTAATTATTATGGTAGATTTATGTTTACTTAAGTCAGAGATTCCCAACCAGGGTACCGGGAAATTATTTGAAATATATTTTTAGTTTATAGGCCATAGGTAATAGGTGCCTCCGGATTTTTAGAAAATAACTAAGGGGGTGCCATGAGTAAAAAAAGGTTGGGAACTTCTGACCTAAGTAAGTTTTTTTTTTTTTTTTATCACGTTCTACTTCAAAAATTCTAATACTGCATTATTTAGTACAACTATGGTTGGATTAATATCAACATATCTATAATTTTATAGATTTTAGACTAATAACTACTTAACTATTTTAATTTTTAATGGGTTACAATTTTATTTTTTCAGTATGTTATTTGGCATATTATATCCAGGATATATGTCATTCAAAGTACTCAAGACAAAACGATCAACAAATTATGTATGTTTAATTATTTATATAAATAATATTCTATTAATATGGTGTGAAGTATTATATTAATATTATTACTTATGTTTTATAATTAACTATTGGATTTAAAACATATGTTTCATTTAATCATAATTTGTAATATTTTTACTAGTATTACTATAATTAAAGGAAAAAAATGTATTGTACATTTTCTGTACTAAAAAAAATCTCGTGAACACATTTTTTCACAAAAATTGTATTATCATAAAATATTGTATATTTATTTATAATTGAAAATAATTAACCATACAGATTAAAAAAAGGTATGGCGATAACACAACATTTTTTGAAGTGGATATGACTAATGTCATTCATAAGAAACTAGATTAGATATCATTACGGACAAATATATATTTTTTAAATACTTTTTATTATTCTTACTGTATTAATAATGATTATATGTTTATATAGGGTATATGGCTAATGTATTGGATAACATTTTCGATGTTCACTTCAGTAGAGACTATAACAGATATATTTATTGGTCCTTGGTAAGTTGTTTAAAAAAAACACTAATATTTTAATCAATTAAAGTAAAGTATTTAAAATTGTCTCGTGTTATTTCGATAATTCATTTAAAAATATATTTAATTTTGAATAATATTTTAGTATATATATAACATTTTACAGGCTTCCATTTTATAATGAGTTGAAGCTTTTGTTTCTCTATATGACGTATCCAACTTCAGACAGCTCTCTAACTTATGTGTACAAAAATATTATAAGTCCTTTTATAAAGCGGCACGAAAAGGTAAAGTTTGTATTATTATAACTGTACATTAACTTATAAAATAAATATCCTAAGCAATAAATAAAAAGTCAGGGAGTAGGCAACAGCTGCTGTACAGTAGATATCTAGTATACATTATTATTGAGTAAGTCATCATAATGTATGTGTCAAATTTAAATTCAATAATAAATTATTTGATAGTTTGTTTTTCCTAATTATTTAATTATTTAGAAAAATACTGTACAAAAACTTGATTTAATTTGCCATCTTAAACCACCCAAGTTTAAATTCAAAGCATTTTTTTCAACAATTTATATGTATACATATACAAAAAAAAAAAAAAATTAATTGTAGAATAAATATATCATATATTTATTCTTCCGGACAGAATCTAAAATTAATATTTATAACATAATTATTATTATTTTTTTTTAAATAATTTATTAAATAAACATGCTATACATAATACATTAAATGCTAATATATATTTAAATATATCAATTTATTTATTTTTTTATTGACTTATAAATCAATGTAACTAAATTTATCATTTAAGAATACTTAATATAAATAACAGAAATTAATTCAGCAGAGATGGGTATTTTTTGGGATGAAAACTTAGCAGTGAAAAAGTTAAACAAAAATTATGGTGTTTAAAAATTTAATAAATTTCAAACAACTTCCTAAATTACTATGTATTAATTATTTATTTGTATTATTACAGGCTATTGATGCTCATATAAGCAGTTTGAGGAGTGGTGGTTTACAAACCTTCATGGTAACAGGAAAAATATGTACTAACTTTTTCTTGAGCCAGGCAATAAAACTTTTCCAAATTTATGTAAGTTAATCTTAATTATCAAATTTTTTGTATGTTTAAATCTTTTAAACATTTTTTTTCAAGGGGTTACAAGCTGTTCAATTACAAAGTATTGGTATGAATATGAACACAGCAGTGATTGAAAATAGCGAACCAGATGGAGAGATTAATTGGGAAGAAGTCATTAATGATTCTGAAGATGAAGATGACACTTCTTTTAAGATGACTAGTTCTTCAGAATCTTTAGCTTCTTTAGTACAAGAGGAGCCTCCTGAGTATTCCTTCTCAGACATGTATGGAAATGCACAGACAAAAGACAATGAAAAAACTTATGATCCACCATCATCTAACACACGAAGAAGGAGAAAAGCACTTTAAAAACAAACTAAAATTAATTTTTGTATTTATCATGTACCTATAAGAAAATTGTATACTTTTTTTCTAAGTTGAGTAATTTGATGTTATTTTTATTCAATAGTTTTTATAACAGTGTTGATCTCTTTTTTCATTAAACAAATATTTTTATACTTTATACTCTTAAGTTTTATTTCTTTAAACTTCTTTTGTATGGAAATGTGTATATATTATATAATATAGTATAGAATCCAATCATAAATATTAAATTGCTAATCAATTTTTTACACATTATTTTTATATTGAGGACACCATATTCAAATGTATTGGTACTTTAATACATACCTAATATGTTTCCTAGAACTATTTTTATGTTGTTAGTTAAAATATTAATGTGATTGACCAGTAAAAATATTATCTAGTTTATCTCATCAATTTAAATTAGTATTTAAATATTTAAACAAGATAAGCTTTCTATATTATTATTACTGCATGGATGTGTTCATTTAATAATCTTATTTTGATATGAATTTTGCCTGGAATTTATTTGAAATTCATGATGTTTTTTTTTAGCAAATGGACCATTGCATAAATTATTTTGACTGTTAATGATATTTTGCCATTTATCATTTAATCAATTCCACAAAAACAGATAAAGTTAAGAAGTGACTCTGAACTACTTTATGTTTTAAACATTTTTTAACTTATAAATTTAATTCACAATACAGTGTGAATTGCGGGTAGAGCGTACTATATCTGATGCGGTGAACACTCCAATAAAATATAATATTTTGGTCTTATATGTGTACTCAATTTTTATCATTTGTCCAGTTCAAAACTGCAACAATATAAAAATAAATCTTTTCCAAGAAAGCACTATTTGATTTTTGAATAGTATATAATACTTATATTATATTTAATTTAAATCAGTGATTAGTTATTATTCTTATTACATTCATTACTCGATAAAATAATTCGCTTTTTTTTAAATACATATTTTTAGTAATAATAAAAAACAATATAATATGTGTATTGAAAATAAACTGTTTTCACAAGTTATTTATTTTATGTTTTATACTTACCTAGTTACCTAATATCCTAAGCATTTTAAAATTATTTTCTAGAAAAAAACATTTTTTTGATTGTTGTAGTCTTTAATTGGAATGCCAATATTTTACTAAGATATTAATTAGTCATTACATAGTCCAATGAATTCAATTATTATTTGCCTACAATAATAAAGCCACTTAATTACATACCGTACTTATATAAAATAATTATATGTAATATTATAAATTACAAAGATTACCTATTACTTTAATTTAACAAAAAAAAACGACTTGATTCAAGTCACACATCCATTTATCTAGCCAACTCTTGAAATCTTGTCCACCGTATTAGTAAGCTCGACATTTACTGTTGTAGGTACAGTATAGTTAGTGTGATGATAATTTCCAGGTATTTTTATTGAGTTCCAACCATTTTTATTTGATGAATAAGACATGTAGGTAAGTACATCAATTAAAATATATTTTATTTAAACTAGTTAGTTCTATTTAAGGGCATGATCTATTTCTATTATGTAGAGTTCTCGCGACCGACCTCGCGGGTGGTCGAGCGTGTTGCTGAGGTGTTTGCCCGGCAGTGTGATTCGACGACCATCATAACGGCAGGCCAGTCCAGACAACTTCGGCTTCGGGAGCGAGTTGGCGCGATGTGGTGCAGATCTGGTGACGGGCAGCGGTGCAGCGGAGACCGAAACTCACAGATCGGCGACGACCGGAGCCGTGACGAAAAAGGGAGTCAGCGGATAGCAACGCAACGTTGTTTTCGGACTCTCCTTAAATTTTGTCGCGGCGGTCCCGCCGTCTGCATCCGGCGTGCCGGCTGGAGTTGCGCACCACCTGATCTTGAAATTTCGAGTCACTAATCGGCCCGGATGCAACACATGCATTCCAAAGCCCGCTGTACCCGTTCCATGCCATCGAAAATCTCCGACGGCGAGGAGGGATGACGAGTGGTTGCATGGTTACACCAGGTGTCAGCCACCTGACAAATTCTCCAAAACTATTTTTCACTTCTTCGCCCTTGGCCGTCACAACGTCCTTCCATCGGCTCCAGCTCATCGCCGCCAGCAAGTGTGCCTCCGGTCAACGCATCATCATCGATTTTTTCCGGAACAGTGCCCTTCTCAACCGCTTCCTCATCACTTGTACCAACCAATTGATCTTTCTGCTCTTTACTTGTACCAGCCAAGTCATCTTCGGGCGACGAATTTAGTAATTTTATCTTCACGATGTGTGTATCGATTACCGCTGCCGCCTTACCATCACTATCTAGTGATTTATCGGTCGACAAAGATTCCACTATCTCTGGTATACCGGACATTTCTATTTCCTCCTCTTTACTTGTACCAGTCAAGTCATCTTCGGGCGATGAACCTTTTAATTCCGTCTGCACAATTCCCGTAGATACTGCATTGTCGTCGTCACTAACTTGAGAACGATCTCCACTAGACACTAACGGTCGCAAGAGTAGATCGTTCTGTATTGCTCGTACATTTTTATTATTAAATAACCTTAGTTCTTCAATAAACTGAACTATATTTCGTTACATTGTTACACTAACATTTATTTTGTCGTATGTATTGAGAATAAATGTGTAGTATGTCCGGAGAATTAATTGTTGATGAGCCTTTAAAATATTTTACGCTAGGTAACAAAAAAATTGAAAATCTCCCAGACGACAGGTACAGAAGTGTTTATTATCTAACCTAACCAGCGACGAGTCCCGTATGATCGCTACTTTTCCAAAGACCATTATTATATTGTTAAAATGTTAATTATTTAATATTACCCACTTAAGTATAGGCGGTATTATAATATTTTAATGTGAATTTTGATTTCTGTACTATTTTGATATGAATTTTGCTTGGAATTCATCATGATATTTTTTTTCAACAAATGGACCATTGCATAAATTGTTTTCACTGTTAATGATATTTTGCCATATATCATCGTTCATCAATTCCACGAAAACAGATAAAGATAAGATATGTATATACTTTATATTGATACTCAAATATACTTTAAAATACCAACATATCCTCATTGGATACTCTGAACTACTTTTTAGTAGGTGGTGCAAACACAAATCTTTACCACTAATCCACCCCTACTTAGATATCCTCAAAAATATTATTTCCATTTAGGTCCAAGGTCAAAATTTCAAATATAACTTTAATAAAATAGTATTTTATACGTATATTTATATAATATATGTTTACATATAACATTTTAAGTTTCAACCAATAAGCTTTTTGCTTAGTACCTACTGAACTGAATTATGCAAATAAATCAACCACTTCATCATTGTCTATGTGTATATCGAACTCACATGGTATTATTAATGATTCAAGACGATTTTGTATTATAAATTAAATAGTGGGCCTATATTATACCGGTATCTCCAATTTTAGGTAGTGTGAATGTACCATTTTAGGTATTATACGTATTTGGCTCCACTAGACATAGCGCCATATCGGTGTCGTAGAACTGTTTTAAAATTTTAGAATTACATTATTTTAGTATTAGTATAATCGTCATGACAAAAAGTTACAAGTCCCTACCAATATTAAAAAAAAAAAAAATTAAGTAATACGTAAGTACCTAACTAAAATTGTTATTTTTTGTCAAAATTTAAAATTATAAATTCCAAAAAAATGTATGCATAAATAATGCAATAATAAGTACATCTGAATTATTTTGATACTTATTAATTGGAAATGACTAATGAGAACAACTTATGAGGAATTGAGGAAATTTGTATTATTTTTAAGCTTTTTGACTACAAAGCGTGATAATGTTTAGAAAAGTTTTAACGTTATGTCTATTCTCTGTATGCAAATCCACTGGCTACTGTAGTTCGTGAATTCGTGATAAATATTCAATGTAACAGGCATTACATTTTGCACGCACATTATTTTGGTTTCCGGGTATATCGTATGCTACTTTTCATCCCGGAATTAAATCACTAAACGTTGGATCACATATGAATTTTGTTTTGGTATATGAAAATTTAAATTTTTTGTTTATACCTAATATTATATTGGGTATATTGATAAATTAAAATAAAATAGGTGGTGGTCATTGTGATTGAATATAATTTTGAGTATTGTATTATATACCTATTATACCTATTATATTATACATAGATATGGATGGGCGGAGATTTATTTGGGAAAACTTTGCTTTTCTATCCGGCTCCCGTTGGAAAAAAAATGTACAAATAGGTAAATTCCCAAGCTGCTAACGGTAATAGGTACTGGTATACCAATTTGAGCTCTTCTAAATCTCTAATATTAGTAAACGAATTTTTCAATCTATTTTATATCAAAAACCTAATTTAATAGGTAAACCTATTATATGAAAATGAAACACCAAATAGATACGCAATCAAATTGGTACATTTGGCTGGTTGTCTATTTGTTCGGGAAAGACATTGTTCGAAATGAATGAACAGTTTTTGACGAAGTTTATATAGGTATTGTATTATATAATGAAAAAACGAAACCGGTGGATAGATGGATGTCTTTTTATCCGGACGGAGTTGGGTATTACAGATTTACAGCTAGCAATTTATTATGCAGAGCATTTTAAGATTTTAAATATTAACCATCGTTACGTACTTGTATAACCTTTAGATAACATATTAGTTATGTATATTCATGGATGTAAAAACTGAATAACAAAAACATATTATATAATTATAAGTTAATAACACTTATAAAATATACACTATACTAAGAAATTTTTGTGGAAATGGTTAACACAATTTACATTTCACACACAATAGGTAGGTAAATATAATGTACAAAAGCATTTTTATCAAAATGTTTACTTAATTTTCAACATAAATATCACAACAATGGTACCTAACAGTACTATTTACAAATAAATTAAAATGATTTCAAAATAATAAATAATAGTATCACTCTAAAAATAAAAAATTTATAAATAAAAAAAATTGTATTCACAATTATTTAGGACCCTGAAACGTGTTTAAACCTAATTAAAAATAAAATAATAATAATTATAAAAGACGAAATAGAATTTTACAAGATGAAGTATTTTGTCGTAACAATACATTAAAAATATTGTACTTAAAATAAAAGTTAAAGTTGCAAATTGTCGCAAATAAATTAAAATAATAAATAAATATGATATCTGAAACTGTACCAAGTTGCTGAGGACGCATTATTGGAAGTATCAGTTTATCGGTTTAAGCGTATACCTAAAGGGTCTCACAGCAGGCCTATTTTGTATTGGTTGTTTTCTCTGACTTAGCATATCATTCATGGAAGGCATAGGTTTGGATCGCATGGCTATAAATTCTTCTGCGTCTTCGTCTTTGGGCAGAGGCCTCTGAGAGTCCCCAGGTACCGGCCGACCATCAGGCATTACTCTTACAACCATTGGTCCGATGATATAACCACCTGGTGGAGTAGCTATTTCTTCGACGTTATTCGACGCTGAACCCAAATCAGTTTCCACCACTAGTTTCTATAGAACGTCGACAAAAACAAATATGTTAGATTTTATACACGTAAATACAAAACTTAGTTCATACATATCTGAGTGAATCTTATATATATGTATGATATTATTTATATTTACCTAATGGGTCATTGAGCTCTTGTTCCGATTTGTCAGTTGTTTGGGAAGTAAAGAAACCTCCTTTCATCATAGATTCCCATACTAAAATAATAATATATGAGAATATTGAGAATAAACAATAAAAAAGCTTTCTATTTTAATGTGTTCATTTTATTTAACATTATTTACATAATGTTACTTAAATAGTTAAGTATATGTACATACTCATTATTCTCGATCCTCTTTGATAAGGGTCCATTTTGTCTAGGCTATCATCTCCCATTTTTGCCAAATTGGTTAAACCATAAACCAATAATACTTTATTACAGTCTAAAAGCAAAAAAAAAAATTATCAAAATTAATTATTTGTATGACATTACAATTTACAAGTATACGAGTATGTAGTATTATTGATAATTGTTTTTGAGTAAATATTTGATTGCTTTTATACACATATAGGGCACGTGTGTATTATATATCTACCAATTTAAATATTTTATTGAAAATAGCAATTTGCTGCAGCGTACCTATATATTTTATTATAATTATTTTATGTAAAAATGCAAATTAAGAGTCAATATATACCTATATATAAACAGAAGTACATTATACATACGTCTTGGTCATATCTGTAGGTATTTAATTCTTTACTAGTATGCCAGTTTATCATTATGTGCATGACTATAGTCATTAGGTATATCTAATGTAGTAATAATAAAAAATAATATGTTGATGTATACAATGAACTTATATATGTATAACAAGACGAGCGGTTGATATAAGACAAAAAACTACCTACCTAATAATATTAAATAAGCTTATTAAGTGTTTAAGTTGGTTAGGGGTTAGCTATATGATTAGTTTATATAATTTTGTATTTTATAATCGCAATAAAATTCAAAAAATAAGTATGAATATCTATACATAATTC
This sequence comes from Rhopalosiphum maidis, assembly GCF_003676215.2. Lineage (NCBI taxonomy): Eukaryota > Metazoa > Arthropoda > Insecta > Hemiptera > Aphididae > Rhopalosiphum > Rhopalosiphum maidis. The sequence goes on from NC_040878.1 coordinate 17,043,524, forward strand.
AAAATTGCATGAACAATCACTAAGAGACTAAACATTTAATGAACCAATAGTCCCATAAACATATGATTTAGTGATCCAATAAGATTGCGGTCTATTAAATAATTAACAATTTTTTTTCATATAATATGACACTAAACAAATGACGTATATATATAATTAATGACAACTGTATAATTTATAGTAAATTTGTATAATATACATTGTATATTAACATACAATTATTGTTGTTAGAAGTGCTATAACATAATATGACGGCTATGATGGATTGATATGATAGTGATTATTTACTTTACAATATATGTTGTTTAACAGGAAATGTAAAACATATTTATAAGACTACAAATCACTTAGAATGATGATTGGAAAAATTGTACTTAAATACTATGTACTTATATTGAACGAATAGGTATAAGAGGAAATTAATTTTTCTATATTTATGTGCAGTAGCCATGACCCGCAAGAGCCAATAACCTTCATAGTGACATGCAAATTAATTTGACGACGATGAACCCAAAAGACTTAAACGAACGATCACAGAAAAATTTACGATTTATAAATTATTATAAGTCACGATATTTATTTATAAAGTATTTCATAAGAATACTACCAGGAATTACCTTGAAGACCAATATATTTATATCCATGTTGGAATATATATACTTATTATATATACTAAATGTTGTCTTTAAAAAAAAAAAAAAAAATTGCAAATTATCTTACCAATATATAGAGTATTACATATTTATTCAGTTTTTATCATTTGACATTTGTGTAATTGTCAACGTTTCATTAAATTTAATATAATATCCTATAAAAAATTTGTAAATTGTTACGTTGAAGTTTATGATAAGGTATATGATATGTATATTGTAATTTGTATTTTATATTTTATATAGATATAAAACTACAACTATAAAAATAAATAAGTACGAGGTATAAAAAATACAAATTACATCACAAAAGTCGAGAAGACTTGAAAACTATACAAAAAAAATTAATTTTTTTACTTCCCTAAGACGTCATCTTTATTTAATATACATAGATAAATTATAATTTATAATTATTACTATTTAAATTAAAACCTAAGAATAAAAACGAGTCGTATTATACAGGTACCTGTATTATATTCCACTGTCCCAGTAAACAGTAATTAAGAACCGTAAAGAAAAAAGACTATAATAGAGAGTAATGAGTATACATAACTATATTAGTCAGTACTCAGTAAGTCATTTGGTTACAAATGATACATTTAGTTTCTAAGTAAATACATTAAACTTAAACTTAGTAACTGAGATCTAAGATCTGTATAAGTATAGAGTATAAACTATAAATATTAAAAAAAAATTTACCTGGCATCGAAGATGAGTCACAAAAGTCGGCTACTTGTTTCACGAACATGTTGAATAAGTGGCTCATCTAAAAAACAAAAACACGAACATGAACAAAATTATTAACATTTATAAACGCTTCTTGCAAAATATTATAGAAAGATATATATTTTTATAATAAATGGTTTTTATATTTTCTAGGTCAGTTGGTAAATAAACTTCAATAATTTTATTTTAATTAAAAGTTGTAGATTTACCTGAAAAAAATCTTTGATAATAATTACTATAAATTATATTTTTAAATAATAAAAGCTTGTATGTATAGGTACATACTACCTATACTTTTTTGATGTAGGTATATTATACAGTTCTTATTATTTAATACGGCATTACTTCTTCAACCTCTTTTACTCGCGACCCACTTTTTTTTGTAAAAATAATTTTCGCGATCTATGTATATGATCGATATAATGAGCCTGAGTTTTATTCTGTTTATTCTTATTTTAAAATTATATGAAATAGTACGGTTTAATCGTAAATTATTTTGTATCGATGTCATACCGCGAACATCCGTTCAATGATGCTGATAAGTAGATACATATGGTACTATGATACTTTGATATTCATTATAATTATTTATACCTTATAATAATATCATATTAAAAATAAATGCTTCGTGAATGTTTATTTTTATAATTTATTATTTACTATAGTTTTATAATTTTATTATTTTTATTTTTAAAAGAGAAGACCTGCCGCGACCCACCGGTTGAAGACCACTGATTTAATGCATACGAACCGCGAACGGAACCATAGAGGTATCCTTCATGGCTTTGTAATTTCATATTTTCGTATACTATATACTCTCAATCAATTAAAAATTGTATTACATAGCTAATTGATGTACCTATGATAGTAATTTATTACTAATTATATATATTTTAGAATTTTAGATGTTTCAATGTTTGATTTATACAATTTGTATGAAACATAACAAAATAATTTTATGAATGCCCCCCAAAGTTATAATAAATAGTAAAATATACAGTCCTGTAAACATTATAATTGTTATTAAAATGAAAATTTTATTATGTTTTCAAATAAAATTATTTAGCCTTCACTAACATAATAAATAATACATTTTAATTTGTAAGAAAATTATATAGAAATATTAATTTTTTATGCGATTTCGAAGAAAAAAATGGAGATGGAAATGCTAGGCAATTCAATCTGTATTACAATGTATTATAGTTACCGCAAATATAAATATATATATAAACCTATATGTAGGTGTAGAACATCAAATAATAATCAAAAAGAGCACTAATTGGTACGACACGAGTGCATGACAATTGTAATTCATTTGAAAATATCCTCAAATAGTTTTTTTATATGAAGACATACTATATCATATTCTTTTCAAAATTCTTAGTGATTCTGGGACACATGCAGTTTTTTATCACGTTTCTTAGAGAAATCTAGCTTAACTATTTATAAATTCGTGTCTTATGGATTTAAAATATAATGGGTTCGCTTATTCTACATTTTATGAAATGCACAGCACTATATACAATGAACATGGTAAATATATGGTATCTATATAAGTATTAAGTAGGTACTACACAATTACTCTCAAATTTTTAATTACTTTAATGTCTATAATTCATTAAAAAAAAAAAAAATAATAATAAGAATAAAAATTACATTATTCACATTATAGGGAAAGTTTCCTTGAATGTCAATAATAAATTATGGGGTAATTTAATAACTATATATATGTAGTTTTTTAAAATAATATTATTATACTTATTAAAATTATAGATAACTATAATAGTTAAGAGTATTATGTTTTGTATTTATATATATTTAATGGCATAGATAGCTATGTTTAATTAGAAACAAGTACGAAATTCACATTTTTTTAGTAATGAATGATAATATTTAACTTTCCTTTTAGTATATACCTATTATATTAAATATCTAAAAAGTAATAGATAATAAAAAACAGCTTTAAGTGGGAAATAATTAATTATAACTTAATGTAAATATAATATTTAAATTTAAATTTTTTAAGGTTTATAAGCTAAGACTAGAGTATACGTATACTATAATCTCTTAAAAACAGAAATATAAATTTAAGCTAAATTTGAACTGAATTAGTTACTTTGCATATGGGTAGACATACTATGTATAATTTATTATTGTATAAACAGTAGGTAATAGAATACTGAAAACAAAAAATTTAGAATATTCTAAAATCAATGGTAATATCTAGGTGTTGAGTAAATTTTTTTCTACTATAGCTACACATATTTAATTTTTTTTTTTAATACTATTGATTTAATATATTTATTATTAATAACGACTATTATAGTTATAAGACTACATTATTATAGTATAATAATCATTTTTCGTATAACGATAACACTAATTAAAAACTGTAATTTTTAATTAATTCAGATCTAGGGCTAAGTCAAATTCTGTAACATAAGACCAATACAAGCTTTTCAATCCATATGTCTTAGACAAACCATAGGTGTACCATTGTACATCGGTAATCGGTATATGACCAACTGCAATGCTCAACGATTAACAAATCCAAATAATTAACGAAGTAGCGATCTGACACTACAAAAAATGTAATTTTAAACTTCAATCATATCAGGGCCCACTAATCTCTCGTAAGTCATCAATCACCATTCTCAACAACACATTGAGAAAACTTAAAATAAAATGACCAAAAGACACTCTTATTTAAATAATAATAATTTAAAAAAAAAACGATTTTCGCTCATCATAACCTATAAAACTAATTAGGAAGTATTGTTGCTGAACGGTTTCCACCCCTCAAGTCCATTCATTCAAACTAACTCATTAAATTTTATCATTCACTTATTTTAATGATGTTCAATTATATAGAATATAAATTAAGCATTTATCAATAAAAAAATATATAATCTATAGAAATTTAATAGAGTACCAAGTAAAATTTTACAGCACGACAATTTGTTTACTATTTAACGTACTTAAATGTTAAATATATCATTGTATTGTAATAAATCTTAAAATTAAAATTATTAATGAAAATGAAAAATACAGGAGAGATTTTTAAAAATAGTGGGTAAAATATTGGTACTTGCCAGTAGTCAATTAGTGCTTATAATTTATGGAATGATGTTCAGATATCGTATGAAAAGTAAATATTTAATAAAAAAGCAACTTCAAGAATTTTAAACTCAATACTCAAATGACAGCTGAAAACGAAAACAAAAACGAAATATACCATAATTATATATACAATCCATATACTATATAGTATATGTAATATGTATGTATGTATGGTATAATGTTAGTTGTTGTCTAGAAGTGGTTATGTTATTTGTTTATATTATTATAAAATGCGTCACGCACTCAACTGGATTTTTTTTTAATAAAATATACGTACCGTATATTATTACCGTAGTCGTTATTAGATGTGAATTAAACCAATTATTATTAGAGAAACAAATACTTATAAGATAATTTTTGCAATGTAAAAAAATCATCCAAGAAAAAAAAATCTTACAGTGTAAATTAATTAAATAATTCGGTTAAGTGGCGAGTGCTAGTGACACTATTCACAATATATATATATATATATTGTCTAAGATTCGGTCATGTCCAATGCTTTTAACGTAAATTTTTAATATAAACAATTTTATCCATTGTTTGAACCATCATTGTTCCGGCAAATGACATTATCTTAAAGTAATATAGAACGGAAATCGTGTAATGATTATACGATATTGCATTTAATATGCACGTAGATCCGGGTATATTGTCAACTAGATTTTTTTTTTATTACTCTTACGAATTTTAATGTACAAACTTCGGAATCGCCTCGTTGGTTCGGCGACAAATAAATAACTATGTTATACTACTGTGTCTTAATGTTTAATACATGTATACATAATCGCCAAAATAATGCATCTAATAAAGTAATATATGAAATTCTTTGAGGATTTTCATCATGATTACCTTATGGTAACATGGTGCACAGATAAAGTTAAAATGTTTTAATATTTTGTAATACAACTATCATAATTATACGTACTCTAGTAAGGTATCTATATTATTATTTATACCTTTTATATTTTCTACATATTTTAGCATCAAAAACACTCGCAGTAGGTATATTTTGTTTTTATTTTAAAATCCCGATAAACTTAGTGAAACGCTCAATATTTTAAACATATTTATTATTTTATTGAAATAAAATTAAAATAATAAAATATAACAAAAAAACGTTTTAAAAATAAAATATTATTTTTTTTATTACCTCCGTAGTTTTTAAATTTTTTTGCTAGGTATTTCCAAAAACTTGGTCATTAACTTGTAATTAAAGTGATTTTTGTATTGAGTAATTTATAATTAGTTTATACTTCTTAATTGATATAGATAAAAATTAAAGATTAAAAAATAAAATTTTGTAGGTATAGTATAGATATATGAGTAAATTTATATTGTTAAATAATTTATAATATACAATTGGGATTAATGTGATTTTAAATCTTATTATTATTTATAACGTATTACAAATAATAATTGTAGTTTGTATGTTAAATAAAAATATAATTATTATAACAATACAAATTGAATAACTATAACTGTAATACATTTTTAATCTTGTATAAATATATTATAATTGTAAAATATATTTTTAAAAACTCCTTCACATTAGTAATTTATAGATATTTCTAGTTTTTGTCTGTTTAGTTATAAAAGTAAAAGACAATGCTTTCTACTTTTGAGCTTGGATCAATTATACATATAAATAAAGTCAATAAGCTCGCTTTGATTTAAAGTGTCATTAACATTACCATATTCATTACAGTCATTACTCAAACAACATTCAATATTTATACTTTATAATTTATACAGACTACAGAAGCGGTTCAAAGTAGTTATTAATTCGTATAATAAATCATAAGCTAGGCATAGCATAATAATAATTTATTAGATACCTAATACAGGTATAGTACGACTTGTATTATATATATTTTTATACTATTAAATTGTAATTGTTACAAATCACCACGCTTCCTTTATTTTTCGTCGAAATAATCATTTTTTTTCAAATTCTAACTTTTAGAATACATATAAAAATATATTTTTATGTCATTTAAGGAGTATCCTATGCATAAGCTTATTTTTCTATAAATGAATTGTTAAGTAAATATTTTTTTATTAACTTTGATGTACTCGTACATAAATTGAAATTCAAACGAATAATTTCTGAGTTATTGAACTTAGGATAATAGTCTATGTTACAAAATACTGGGAAAGTATTAGTTACGACGATGAGAAAATTAAAGTAGTAGATGTAGTATAATTCATTAATATTTCACTATTAGTCAAAATTGTCTAAGTACAATATGAACTAGATTAATATTGCATATTTTTGTATAATATGTAAAATCATTACAACCCCCTTATAAAGAGTATAAAAATATTTTGTATTCCTAGTAAGTAGGAAAATAAGATATAAAAAATAAAAATGTAATAAGTAAATTTATTGGCATATTGTTTTCCAATAAAAATCAAAGAAATAATATTTGTAATTAATTTAATTGACATTGCTTATTCAATTTAATAAAAATCTTATTTTTATCTATCAAATAAATTATGCAGACAAAAAAATATATGTATAAATTATAGGTAGAATCGCTTCAAAAATGTCTTGTGAGTATGACTAGTATAGTAGTATGAGTGAAAAGTAAAAATAATTTGACCGGAAAATGATCATAATATTATATTCTTGTCATCATTAAATAATATCTTATAAACGTGTAATTAAATTATAAAAATCATATTTGAATTGAAAAGTTTTACTATTACACTACCTATATATTTTACATAAAGATTTTGAAAGAAAAATTTAAAATTCATAATAAAGATTAAACAGACTGGATTATCAAAACAAAATATTATACATTAATAACGCATTTTGCATGATGTGCCAAGTATAATTTAAAATACAATGAATTTTTATTGCACCTACATGCTACACTAAAATTTTTTATTCCTAAGAAAACAATAACTTATATTTATTTGTAATAAAATAAAATATATTTCCTGTTGACCATGATTTCCAGTAGGTACCTCCATAATATTATATAATCTATGTATACAGAGAATTGCCCTTCCGGCAAACCGTAATTTTTGTTTATAGTGTACTTCATGATATTAATCACTATGCAAGCATTAGTGGCTAGATTCTATATGTGTACTTGTATTATCACTCATCAATCATTCACAACATAATAATAATTAATAATACAAATAACAATTATGAATTTAATACATTTTTGATTAAACAAAACGTAAGATTTTCTATATGTTTTATTTGGATTTAATGGCCCACTTAAAATATAAGTAATAACCAGTAAATAATATGGAATACCTACATAACAATTAACTATGGCATTATACGAACATTTTTCAAAATAAGGACAATGGAACCAATTATGATGTGAAAATCACTAGGAAATAATTTATTTATGTCCATTTGGCTCTCATCAAGTATTAATCTAGATGATCAGCAAAACCAATTAAAAAATATTTTCAATATACAATTGAACTTTAGAAAATAAAAAATAAAAATAATAGGTACCTTATACATGTAAAAACGAAGAGAAATAATAATTGAAAATTTTTTAGGTAGGATAATTTTAGGTTTATTATGTTTATTTTTAAATCCCCGTCTAATGTATTACAGAAAACACTCATCTTATAGCCCACAATGAAGACTTGTATATTACAGTCTGGTATTATATTATGTATATTAAATTATCAAATATTATACATATAATGGTCCTGATAAGTTATATGGGTACATGCGTGAGCAGCTTTTGATTTAAAATTTTTAAAACTAATAGTAATTGATGTATGTTAGCACTGTTAGTAGTAGTACCAAGTTATGATTAAATTTAATAATGTACATTAATTTGATTAAACGGTTAGGGGGAAATCCACATAATGAAACTACCTTACTGTATTTACGCCTCATTGCGTTTGTGAATTTGCATGACTAATATAAGTAGAACATAGAACATAAGTTGAAAAAAGATCAACATCACACTTTTATTCAAATAGTCTATTCAATTATATATGGACATCGTATAATTTTGTATTTTAATAACGATTTAGTATAACTATATGTCTATATTCTATTATTTAGTAACTGTTTAATAAACAAATTTGGCACAATGATCGATACCGCGAATAATCTGAATGTACAGTTAACAGAATAATGATGCCAAATGGTGCGAGTCGGTGTACACGATATTCTACAATCTTTAAAGTTTTTTATTTAATTTTATACTTATATAGTTATATAGCTTTTAGTTGTATAGTTATCAGAAATAATAATAATAAAACATGTTCATATAAACACAAATATTTTTCCATGATTTATAACATACATTCTACTTGTTTTATTTTCTAATTTCATTAAAACGAATAGTGTGTTATTTGTCGAATAATGCCATGTTAAAATATACAGAATATACTTAACCCAATAAAAAACAAGTATTGTCAGCTGGTAGATTATATATTAAATATATATATACATATATATTTCAGATATTTAAGACACTACATGACGCAGCCACAGAGATACATATTTTAGATGAAAATAAATTCGTTGGAGGCTCAGAAATCAACGAGTTTATAATTTTTAAATCCCATATAACCGTTTCTACTAAACATGAAAACATGTATAATATGTAAATTATATTTATTAACTGAATATATTATTAAAATAAACTCAAACATATAACGTAAATGTAATATATTATAATATCACCATGAATACACATAGCTCATATAATATATCATATTGTATATATATATAAATACATATTAATCAATTAGGCATTAACATTTATTTCCCGAATGAATGTAAATAAAAAGATTCAATTTCCAAAAGTTACCTTTTCTCCTCGACTGAGGAATTCCCACATCGGAATGGCTGACCCGGAGGTCCGGGTCACTAGGAATGCGGCCAAGGGCCATAGGAGAGCGTACGTTCTCATCGTGTTCACTGTTTAGATTGATATTGTATATGCTGCAGCAGACGGACGGTTGTGGCAGTTCGTAGTTGTGCGCGTCTTGAAACACACTGATCGTGATTATACGCAACGGAACCGCTGCTGGGGCCGGCTCGACAAGCCAACGCGCCGAAACGGTTGCGCATGCGCGTTTGTCGACGGCGCCTGCAATAAGCGCGCCAAGTTCCGGAAAAATCAGAACGGTTTTTCACACACGCACGCGCCTGTAAACTATACAGGTACATACACAAACACCGCTCCGCACGCTGCATTGAAGTCCTTGACATTTACCACGATCCGCAGTACCTACATAGTATAATATACAGTATATTATTATGTACACTATATATATATATATATATATATACATAAACATACCTAATAGCGCATGCAGAATGCGTTGGTATTTTAAATTGTGTATACAAATACCTATATGTTATATAAATATATATATAAATTATATTTACGTACATCTAAATGCTTTATTAAGCATTAATAATAAATGCCTTTATAATCCAATATAATAATATAATAATAATAAGGATACAGAATTTACAATAGTATAGGCGATATAATATTATATGATTATTGATTATAGATGAATAATACGTATTTATATATATATACATATATTATATATATTATCGTAATTGCGGATTCAACTGAACTGGTTCACTACAAAATGTATGTAATACGTTGTATTATGTTTAAGTTATATTATGTCGTATATACTCGTGCATACAATATTATTGAGTTCAACATCCTACTATAAATAAAATGTATGCATATAGAAATAGATACATTTTTTGTACGTATCTATATTATATTATGTATATGTTTTTATGATAACTTTATTTTAAAAGTAGATAAGCATATAATATAAATTGTAATTTTGTATGAATTATATTGTAGAATCTAAGGATAATATCATTGTATTTATAATATAATATATAATTTATTTTCAATGATAAATAATGGTTTATAATTATATTAATATAAACAGTAGGTAATACATTAATTATAAGTACAATGAAATATTATACAAATGATTTATTTTAAAAAAACAAAGTCTATTGTATGACCCTGACTGGCCTGACTTCTCTTGATTCTAAAATATTTGCTACTTATAAACTAATAATTTGTACTAATATATTAGATTTTGACTGGGTATATGTGCTCAAAAGTTAAAAATGTCATGCAAGTTAAACCAACTAGAGCGGGTCCCACACAAGTTTCTGAAGTATGCATCTTTCAAGTTATTGATTGTTCGATAATCACCATACATTATTAGTTATGAATTTATGATTATATAATTCAGTACGTTGCAACCTGTCCTGACCACGTTGGCTGATAGGCGAGTTCAAACAAACTTATAAGTTTTATCAAAACTCATTAATGTTCGAATCAACTCATCGCCTGTCATAATATTATTTATTAAACAAATTTAATTTTAGAATCCCAGCTTTTAATTCACATTTTCATATCTCTTTTTATTCTATGAATTATTTGCGAAACAATCCTAATTTATGATTGATGAGAATAACGAACGAGGACCTGTTGATCTTATTGATGGACTACACCAGTTCCCGTTTATGAAATGTTTATCACTATATTAATGTTTTTATTATTTATACTGTTATGTATTTTAGCTTTAAGATAAATATTTAAATTTATGTTAGATCCGTCTCGTTTCATATTATTAAATTAATAATAATAATAATAATAATATTAATCAAGGATATTTAAAGTAAATACCGTAAGCTACAATAGAGCATTAAAACTAATCTTCTAGTTATTATTGGGTTAACTAAATTAATTGTGTTAACTAAAAAAACCAAAATTATATTTTATTTTACGTATTAAATATTTTTTTTGTAATATTTAAAAGCGTTGGTATCCTTCTCTTATTAATTATTACAAGTATAAGGTATATTACTTTATTCATTTTAACCCCTATAATAACTTTAGAAATCTATATTAAAATATGGCGTTACTATTATTATGTTTATTATTATTATTCTTAAATATAAATTTGCGGTAGTAACGGCTATTAGATAAATAAGAAAATGTTTAGAGATGGGCTTAAAATTAAAATAGTAAATTATAATATTGTAGTTTTATATATTGTATTCTTATAAAGTTATAAAACATACAATTTAAACATCTGCTTTTTCCAGTGGCGGATCCAGAGGGGGACGATTGGGGTGATCGCTTCCCCGTTCTCTCAAAAAAAATAGTTTAAGTCCCTGATTTTAGTTTTTGACGTAATTATACTTCAAGGGTAACAAAATTATAGTGATATATTTTTTTATTACTATTATCTACTATAAAAAATATTTTTTTTGTTCTGTACGAGACTGTGGAAAGTAACATATGTATGTACCTAAATAAATACTTTATCAAAATTAATGTGTGCCCTTTAAAAATCGCCTCCCCCCCCTGTTATCTTGGTCTGAATCCTCTCCTGGCTTTTTCCCTTACTGTACAAACATAACAGTCATAACACTATACAAAATGCATATTAGGTACCATAATACAGCAATATTACATATAAAAAGTGTTAAGATGCCACACATTTATCATAGTTCGTAACCTGTGTTTATTTTACGTATAAATAAATTAATAGAGATTATTCTGTTCAAATTATTATAAACTTATGAAAAACATTTTTTTCAATTATCAATGATAAGAATAATTATAATTTACAATATTATATATTTAATAAAAATAGTATTATTATTTAATAAATAGTGATTATTGTGTTTAGTTTTATAAAATAAATATGACATATAACTGAAACATAGTTTCACATACCTAAACAATTGCTATAAGTCATCTATTATATTATACTTGTTAGTCAGTTGATCATAATAATTGTATAAAAATAAGTAGTCATAAGTATAGGTTAGGTTTTATAAATATAAAAATATAAATACAATATAATTCTATAACAATTTATTGAAAATTCAAGATACAAATCACAACTTATAATAAAATCTGTAAGTGGCTTCAGCCCATACGTTTTTCGAACCTAAAAGTTCTCACATAAATCTATTCATTTTTTTTTTATTTGTTTATTCTGTGAGTCAGAACTTTGTATTTGTGTGAAAGGTAATACCACACCTTATGTTATTAGTTACCACACATTTATATATTATATTAATTATTGATTGCTGATTTGTTACATATTAAGTAATTCAATAAAAACTATATTATGTGCTATTAATTATTATGAACGAATATGAAGCATATTACTATATATGTATATTAATTAATCAAAATAAGTTATTAGGTAAAATAATTTAATACTTCGAAGAGTTATTTGAATAATACAATGTAATTTTTGCTTGTTTCATCATTTTTGCACTTTACAGTCCAGTCATTTCTACAAATAATTAAAAATAAAATGTGCTTCCGGTTTTTGGTATGGCATGATTTATCGATGACTCATATAGTTATAACGTAAATCTTATAAGTATACTCGTATTAGACATACTTAAAATTTTTCTAATTTCAGCAAAACATAAATACCATTACTATTTATAATGTCGAGAGAGTAATAACTATGACTTGAATTTTGTGTAATGTCATCATTTTTCTAGTGTTTTACAGCGTAGCTCTGATAGGAGTTACGTGTTCATGGATTGCTTTTCGCTTTAGCGATTCTGATTATTTTAATGTCATTTAAAAAAAAAATAAACAGAAAAAAAATGTTGGCATTTTTTAAAAACTTAAATCATTTTTATTTTTATTTTATTGAAAATACAATATTGGTTATCGTTTAAGCTTAAAATTTTAGGCAACGTCTTATTATAAAAATTACAATTTGTTGAGACTCAAAAATTTTTATCAAGTTAATTGTTGTAATATTATTTTATAACCATAAAATAATAGTTAATTCTATCTATCAACAAATAATATCATCTGTTAATTAAATAGTTACTTCTTTACAGTACTTAATTATGTTATTTACAATAGATTTTTACATCAGTTTAATAATTACTTTTCGTTATTTATACTTGGGTCCCTACATAATATGATAACAGTATTGTATATTTTAATTTTTAACCATTAGCTTAAATTATAAGTAAAGGTATAAACAATAGTACCAATAATCAGTGTATTCTTTGTATAAGTAATTATTGTTTTATCTTCGATATTTGTACTTACTTGTACTATGTAATCACTAATCAGTTCTATTTATTATAAAAATTTTTTTGGTTTGATAGTTACTGACTGTAAATTTTATCTGATATAGGTATTCGAGTTCCAAACTAAAACATTAGTCATTACAACTTGTATACATTTTAGCCAATTTCCATACTGCGTAGTATTATAATAAGACTATATACATATTAACTAAAAACACCCATGTATTTTAAATCTGATATATTAAATATGTTAATTCTGGCAAATGATATTACTCGTGGAGAAGTTCTTGTTTTTCTTCGAAAAAAACAAACTTAAAATTCATGTGATTATTTACTTTGTTATTTACTTGTGAGCAGTGACGTATTTTGGTAAATTTTTTTTTAGTAAAACAACATATTATAACATTATACACCTATATATTACATATGTCGTCATACGCTGGCCTTTCTATATACCTACGTCACGTAACTATCCAGTATTATTATAATTTAATAATGAATATTTTTGTTTTGCCAAAATTTTTTTTATAGAATCATGTACCTATATCTATCTATCTGCAGATTCTTATTATTATTATTTATTTATAATAATAATACAGAAGGGGAACATATTAGTATGAAATTCTCGTTTGTCATTGCACGCCAGTAGCTCTTACAAGATATACATACGTATAGGATACTGGTTTTCTTCCTAGAAGTCTTATTTCCACTGTCCACTGCAGACAAATACCACCATCGTTCCCGCCTCCCGCAACCGCAGAAGCAAGACCAACAACAACTCCTCTGTTTTCCGCGACAAAAATACACTATAACTGCACAACGACGAGTCGTTATTTCTATAAATAACCGCATTTGCATACATTTATGTTGCACACGTTTCCTCTTCACTTCCCTCCACTCGCTGACGGTTACGCCAGTTTAATATATGCATTCCAAACATGCGTATTATCGATATAAGTGCGCGCTAACAATATTCTCGTACCACCTAATTCTATTAAAACGTTTTCTGAGTTTACTAAATGATTTTATTGGTAGAAAGTGACTGTGTATTTGAGTATTTACTGGAAATTACAATAAAAAAACTCAATATAAACTTGAAGTATATCATTATTTATCATCAATTAATTAAAAACAATAGTCTATAATTCTAAATTGTAATTAAAATATGATGCGTTCCCACAACGTTTAGTATAAAATATTCTTCTGGGAGGTATTTCAATATTTTAACAAGTTCGTCATTTAATATAATGAAATAAAGATCCTGACGGCAGACACGAAAATATATTTTTCAAAAGTTTAAACATATTTAATAAAATTTATAAATAATTGTATACATAATAATAACTGAATATCTATAGCAAACGATAATTTTAATTCAATAAAATAATATAATTATACAACTCATGATTTATAAATTTGAATAGAAGTAGTTTCAACTTTAATTCTTATAATAATTTGTTATCTTAAAATTACTTATTGTACAGATTGTTTTGAAATTTTGAATTACATTTTTAGTGAAAAAAACTTAACCTTTTATAAGAAAAACAGTATAATGAGTGAATAATGTGATCTGTTAGAAATGTAGGTAGGTATGTAAAAAGTAAAAATTGAACTTTTAAGCCAGCAACGAAATAGTTAACTCATCATATAAGAGCTTGGAATTTAAGGTAATATATTTTATAGTTCGGCTGCAAACCTCAAGGTTATACTAAAACTGAATAATTTACCTACATTTTAATCTTGAGGAAAGCACGGGTATGGTATCTTTAATTATATAATAAACTTGGATTTTGGTATGAATTTTAACAACAATTTCAGCGAAAAAATTCAGTGTAAAATATAAAACATATTAAACTGTACTCTCATAATATATAAAGAGTGAAAACCCCATTGTATGAGGTATGTGGGATGTATAAATATATATTACATACAATTACAATTAAAATGGTACATAGGTATAAATTACTGGTAGATTGCTACCGAAATATAACAGCATATCCATATAGTTATCCATATTCATATCTATGGTATAGTTATAAATTATAATGCAATAATATTATTAACTCAAGCGTGTATATATATATATAATATACTATATAGATGCACATTAGATGGTAGCTTATAAAGTTATAAGTATAAGTACTACCTTAGACACATTTAGTTAGTTCTTAGGTGTGGACAAAATTGGATTCGTCGATGTTTGTTTATTTCTAATAAGACATATAGTTGATCACTGAGGATAGTGATAATTATACACATATAGTTGTTGGAAAACGGCAGTCCTATTGTTCTTTTATTGTGGCGAGATGAATAAGGAATGCGGATCAGCCGAGACTGGCGGCTTCTCGCGTGGAGGTCGGGACAACCGCCGCGCCGTAGTGTCGTCGTATATATTATTATTCACACATACATAACCACACACACACACACACACACACACACACACACATTAACTTACACAAGCATCAGTACTCGCGGGTTGAGTTTTTTTATATCAGTGTATAATATTATGAGAGAGATTGTGTGTGCGTAGACGACCGACGGGATTTCCCGACCGAAATCCTCTCGTTAGTAAACATGCATTTGGAATAGTTGTCGTCACTTAAAAGACGGAGAGAGAAAAATATTTCTGCGTACTGGTTTTATGATTTTTTTTTTTTACAAGAGCTGGGTTTACGTATTTTGATCGTTTATTTTTGACTGGCTACAGAATACATATTGTTATGACATTATGAAAACATAAAAAACAAGTAAGATATAAAATAATAATAATAATAATAATAAAAAATACAATAATATGTTTTTTCTAGAAAAAATTGTTCTGATTTAAAAATCGGATCAGCTGTATTTATGTCTTGTATATTTGAACGTTTTATGGATTACGATTTACGATTTATAATAATTTAATTATTATCTACTAATTAAGAATATAATTAACTATAATATTTATACTAGACACTAGTTGTTAATAACTGCTCCAAATTATTGTGATGTATCTATTACTCTATTTACCAATTAGTAATTATTTATAAATACTAGTATATTTTATAATTAATAATATTAGATATCCATGTACATTGTACTTTGTGCATACTTAAATATTGTAAATACTACTTTAAAACTGAAATTAAAGATTCCGTAATTTATTTGTTTTTTTTTTATTATTATTAAGTGTATATAGTTATAAAGCCGTATATAATAATATACACTTTGGCTTGTATACCCTCTATAGAATCTTTAATTTTGAATAATATTCCATGTGGTGATTAGGTAAGACTTTCGTTATTAGGTAGTTAGGTTGACTAAAAAAGAAAACAAAAACTTTCCACGTATCTTTTATTTACCTCTTTTATAATAGGCACAAGGTGCCAAAATGGTCAGTATCAGACATAAGACATAAGTATAAGCATTCAATCTATATATGTTTGTTTACGTATTCCATTTCACAGCGGGTCTCGTGGACCGTGCTGATGATCGCATGGCGCGCGACTAGAGTCACACTAAATGGGCCGACGATTGACGTCACGACGCATGATGACGACTGAATAATAATATGCGGTGCTAGTGTGCTACTGATTTGCCAATTGGCACGGCCATGATCCGTATGTTGTTGGATTTAGAGTTTAATTTGAATAATATTTGGTTTTCGAAATCCAGAGCTGAGTAAATAATTTGTATAAGTTAATACGTTTTAAATATAAATAATTGTCGTTAATTGTGCATGTACTCCTGTAATAGTTCAAAATGTTCAAATATTTTAATTCACAGAACTATATCTACAATATAATTCATCAACATATCCACCTACAATTATTGATTTTATAATATTTACGAGGGTAGAAACAATGTGCATCTGCAGTATATTATTAATAAATAATCGGCGTTAACTATAATAGTAGGTGTATATGGTTATGGATAATCATTTTGATATGGACTATCGCCAAGGATGATCCAGGTACTAGTAACTAGTGTACGCTGTACAACCTACTATAAATAAATTAACATACCCACATATGTTAATAAAAATTATTATATAATATTTGATAGTACAAAAACATTATGTTCGTTACGTATAATATTAAAAAATACTAAATCAATATAACTACCTTACACCAGCGTTTCCCAAAATTTTTCTCTGTCGGACCCCTAAATAAAAATTAAAATTAAAAATAATAATAAATAATATATAATACCTACTATAAATTGATTGCTTTATTTTCTGAACTAAATTTAATTTACGTTCGTGAACTCACTTTGGTACACGTGCGGACCCCTAGGTAAAAATTTTTATTTTTATTTTAACAAAAGAAATATATAAATTTAAATTTTACGATGAGGTTTTTAGACATTAAAATCTTCAACTATCTCACTATAACTTTAATTGATTTGGCCAAGTTGTTAAAGCCGTTGTGGTTCATTAAAAAAATTTAATTAGATTTACCCTTTCAGAACACTAAATGATTCTCTGGATTTAACATATTATAATTTCTTATTAATACAATACAAATAAAGTCGTCACTATTACACCATTACTGTATTTTATATATATAACCACAAATTACAAATTCCACGTATTTAGTTGAGTATTTTATATAATTGAAGCCAGAAGGCAAGGCAGTATATACCATATAGACATATAGGCACAAATAACGTGATTATAATTTATAACACTTTTTCAATCATTATTTTTAAAATAAAAATGTGATGCTTTTTGAAATTTTTAATCTGGGGAAATTACCCTCTCTCGCCCGCCTAAATATACATCACTGCCTACTACGACCGTGTCGTGATTGTTCTACTACTTCTGAATTAACTTGGACTGAACCTAACCTGACTGGCTTAAACACATCATCATCACTTCCGGTTACCGTATCCGGAACTATTATGTCATCTCTTTACCACGAATCACGCACAAGCATACGCACACTGCAGCTAATCCTGTGCGTTTTCTAAACGGTTCTGCAAAAAATGTGACTAAAACTCCTTGATATCTACCGTTCTCATTTGTAGAGGACTTACATTCTTCGATCACCTGCAGTGTGGGTCAAACATTTGGGACAGACTACCGTTATTTGTGTGGTACCATCACCGCCAAAAACAAGTTACATAATTGATCTTGTAGAAACCATTTTCCCTTAATTAATTGTTTGTTTTTCCCAAATATTAAAAAAAAAATACATTTGATCTCTCAAAAGTACAAACTAGGATGTGTATCAATTTATCGTGATCCTTTGATTGAAACAATTAAAGCGTATTTTGAAGAATTATACACAAAGGAACTTTAAAAAAAATATATTGGTTTATTTGTTACGCCTATAAGCTATAAATTACTGTATTATATTTAATATTGCTCTAAACTAATTAGATTGTATACAAAATCAGATCTGCCTAAAACTGTCTATTTACTCGACTGCTATGTGTACACTGTGTAAGCGGTGTAACCTCTATGTCCCACAGCAGGTTGGAAATAGCTATAGATCAGCAAATTCCAGCCCGATGCTCGAACGTCTTGTCCTATAGTTACGTACGCTAGAGACCAGAGTATACACTAAATTAATTTAAATTATAACTTATAGTTTACAACTATGTAATTAAATATTAATATTATCAAATCATAAAAAAGGGAATCAGCATGATACTTATAAGTATTTTAATATATTAAAATCAATGCCAACTCTCCCACCCCAAAAAATGAAAGGGTCTAACCCTATAATATGTATAGATAAGTTGATATAATAATTAATAATAAGCACTTAGGTGTGACATGTATATTCTGAGTTTACCTAAATGTAAATAAAAAATAATAATATAATAATATTTTAAATCAATTTTCATTTGTCTATTGTATGTATTTAGTAATATTATTATTTATATATTTTGATTAGTTTAAATATTGATTATTAGTGTAATATTTATTACTATTGAATTTAAAATGTATTTGTTTATATAGATTAATCAATACTATTATTTATACATTATATTAAATGTTAATATTATAATAAATCTGTATTTGATGTATAATAAGTATAAATATTTATAAAATTTATTTATTTTAATAAAGACACCATTACGCATATTGACGTATAAGTAAAATAATAAATATAAAAATAATATTTATACAAAAGTTTCATACAATAAATTATTTTTCTAAAACATTTTAAATATTAAAATCAAAACGCAAACAAGTAGTTATTAAGTTATTTAACTTTATGTACTACGGATAACACTATATAATTAATAGGCCCTTAATATTTGGTTTAGAAAATATAAGAGCTATGACAATTGGCGATTTAAAAATTTTAATAATTTATATAAATCGTCAATATTTATAATTTATAAATATGGTACTTACAAGTATAATACAATAAATACTAGATTCATAATATTACATATTTCACTTTATAGTTTGAAAATCTATTTTTAGAACTTTTATTGTTAATAAAAACATTTTTATATCATATACAAATAGTTGTTCGAATTTTGAATTATATTACATTTTTAAAAATCTACTGAATAATTCCAGTTATCGTTTGAAAAATGGAAGTTTGTATCATCTTAGTACATACATTCCTTAAGTAATACAAAAAAAATCTTAAAAATTTTGAAATATAGTATTTTAGTATATATTTAAAAATTCTAAAAATTAGATTTTGAGTAACTGTGTTATTGGAAAAGAAATAAGGGATTAAACATGCTTGATGAATCATTCTATTTATCATGTATATAGTATATAAATATAATATAACCCCACCAGAATTTATATAGAACTCTAAACTTTTTAAGAAGCTGTATAGCTTAAGATTTATTTAAATTTACAATAAAAATTTATTTTAATTTCAATAATATTTAATATAAAGTAGATACAACTTAAAATAAACATATTATATTTTAGAACACATTCCTACTTACAAAATTACAACTTAAAAATATTATTTATGATAGGTACAATATAAATAATTTATTCAATTTAGGTTCATTAATGTAAATAATAATATACAATTTTATTGTTAAAATTGAACTTATGTTATGATAATATGAATAATGCATGAGTTCAAGGCTTTTTAAAACCTTCACCTTATCAAAAACTACAATGATGTATGTTTTAAATGACTTAGTGTTAGCCATAAATATTGAAATTTTAAATCTATTATATAAACATTTTTCTAGCTGAGATGTCCAATATATATATATATCACCTTTTTGTAACTTTGTGTAGGTACTTGATATTTTTTATTCACTCATCATAATTTCCTATTTTAAAATTATGTTTTTGAAACTTGATCCGTAAAGTTAAATTTACGTATTACATGTGTTAAATAATATGTTCAAATAGTTAAATCAAAACAAATTCATAAATTTCAACATAAAATTATTAAATATTTGTTTGATATACATTAGATCCTAAACGGAGCGAGGAATGAATTTGTTTCAATATGATTAATGATGTGTGTTTTCTTTTTTTGTATATGCTTTTATCTACGTATATTATCATGTTTTAAAGTAAATTGTTTATTTCAATCTAAAACATTGAGGGTAATTCTAAGCAGAAAATTGGATCAAACTTTAGGATATACAAAGTAGTACTTTACAATTTTCACTGTATGTAATTGAAAAAAAAAGGATAATAATTATCTCAATTTATTTTTTATTTTTTTTATATTATTGAGATTTTAACATTAAATTATAATATTTCGACAATTATGTACATGAATCTAAAATAAATATAAGTTGTTAAAGCTCATACTCTTAAATTCGGGGGCCTAATATCTCAATTTATATTATTGAAATATCTATGGAACGTCTGAAATTTTTAATGTTTTTATACTGCGTTATTACTTATATGAATTTTGAAATTTAGAAATTTTTTATTACCTGTAACCTTTTGTTTTGTTGTTCAGTCAATCCGTGAGTATACCATGATGAGTTTATATTAGTATACGTAATATTAGTATATTCATAGAATAAAAACTAAATTAGTCATATTTATTTTTAGATAAAATTAACTACCTAATATTACTTGCTATAATATAAAAATAAATGTCAAATATCTAAATTAAACAATAATTAATAAAACCGATTATTTGACTACATTGAATAGACTATACGACTCCATATTTCTATAATCAATGTTAAAAATAAATATTATTATGTTCATATTGTGTAGTATGTACAATTTTTTAATTAAAGAATTTATATCAAGTCCACATATTCGTACACTTCTAAGTTCTAATAGGTACGAGCGGCATAATAATCGTGTAGTAAGTACGAAACATTCAAACAAAAAATTTCACAAATTTTATACGCGAAAAATAAAGTTTTTAATTTTAAATAAATTAAATATACTATTAGTCATTAAAAAAAAATCACTTTATTATGTTATATTATAATCCTCATTTGTACCTATATAAATATAGTATATATTATATTATAGTATAATATAAAACGTGCAAATATACACGTTTACATGTATAAATATATTATTTATAATGCCTAAATAATTATTAAAATATATAATATATTATGTAAACAAATTTTTAATCAGTATTATGTCAGGCCATGGCCTGACTGGCATGACCCGTAGTTTTGCCTATGATTATTTAGGTTTTTCGTGTATTTAATCGTTTTATTTTCAAAGCTTATAGAGCTTAAAAATTTAAACTACATATAATTTATTTATAAAGTAACCTTAACTAAATATTTAAATAAATAATATATACTTTGATATCTTCAACATCGTCAAAAGGGGTGAAAATATGGGAGACATAGACAAATAACGGTTTATGGACGATTTGATTATTGGAACAGCATCCAGTAATAAATGATAATACCCAAATATAGCCAATAAAGGTATTATAATATGTACCTATAAGCCATATGGGTATATTATTATAGTTCTGTTGTCTATTTTAGTAGGAAAATTAATTTACCGCTACAGTATTAGCATATTTTTGATATTTCCCGATGTAAATTCAACAGATTCTTGATGTCATATTAAATACAGACGAACACTCGTGGTCGATAATAACTATAGCATGTCGTATTGTCATGTATGTTGTTTGTATGATATTATAATTAACTCGAGATTCGAGGTATGTGTATTTATACGGGACTATGCAATTGATGCAAGCGACGCGGCGGCGTCGACGTCGGTCCAGCGCAGACAAGGATGACCACGTGTCGGTCCCGCGGCGCGTCTGAGCCGCCACGCGTTATTAATGGCTGCTGTTCGTATCTGCGTTTGACGCGCCTGCGCGCGGCAAACGCGCGTGTGTGAGGCGTGTGTGTGTGTGTGTGTGTTTAGTGTGTACGTTCTTGTTCGGCGTAATAGCGTACGATAAAGTGTTGTTGAGTTTGCAAAGCGGAATATATCGTATGGAATTTATTTTTTGTATTTATTTTTTTTTCGGTTAATACCGGTTCTTAAAGGCCGTTCATTGTCCTTGGGTGACTCTCGGGTCTGTTGACGCGCGCGAACGATCCCGTCTTCGAGTCGTCGTGGTATTACGCAGCATGTTTGCGCTCGTCGTTCTATCCTTTTCTTCTTTCGCTCAAACATATTATATACATACATTACATACATGATATAAACACATTTTTCACACCACGTAGGTACCTACGTGTTTGCGATGCACACTCACACACACACACACACACACACACACGGCACACATGTATTATAATATATTCACACACACGAATACACGATAATATATAGATATATGTATATATATTAATATATATTATTTATTGTATTTACACGAATTACACGGATCTGCAAAAAAACACACTCGATTTAGGTAGGTGGTGCACTCGCGTCATTTACGCAACACACACGCATTCACCACCAAAACTTACATAATTATATAGTCATACATGATCATTATTTTAACAGAAAAAGTTCATTTGGAATATAAATTTTCTTAAAATACATCATTTACTCAATTTTAAGTCATTACAAAACAAAATTTTTGGAAAACAATTTTTTTATTTTTTTGTGTTTGTACTTTATTGTTATCTTTTAATTTTTTTATTTTTTGTTTACAACATATATTTTTAATCTATTGTTCCAAAGTCCGATAACTTTTTGAGATTTGAAAATTTAATTGTCTATTTACCTATTACTCGTTGGAAATTTGGTTTTTATATATTAAACTACTTAAAAATTAAATTGCTCTTTAGATTATGATGAAACTAAAAAATATGTCATCATTCAATATAATAATGTAAAAACTTGAAAAAGAACTAAATAAAATTGTTTTTAAAAATATAATTATTGTTATAAATGTAACTTATAGGGAGATTTTTCTATAGCATACTCCCTCCCCATTTTTTCCAGTTATATTAGATAGGTTATAAACTTAAAATAAATACTGGATAGATATTGGGATATGGTATGATTTGAAAGTTATTATAGTAATTAATATTGACAATTGCAATAAGTTGATTTTATCATTATGAACCTTTAATTTGACGAAGGGGAACTGATTTAACTCTATTTCCTCCAAAAAGTATGATAAGTATACCTTATTATTATCATTAGACCTTACTATACCTTAATCCTCAGTACATTAAGTTGAACAAATTAGAAGCTAATCACATATTTTTAGCGACATATTTTTCAAAAAAATCATGTACCTGATATACTTGTTTAACTAATTGTATAGTAAAAATGGGAAGTTTTAATATTAAAAAAAAAATTGTTCTTCTATTTAAAAGTCTAGAATTATGATCTATAATTACACATTTACACCACGAAGTTCTCCCAGTATGTAATAATAATAAATATAATAATATAAACAAATAACATATAATATATAAATGTATTCAGTATACTATACATTAACAAATATAACTGCGCAAATCATGCAGGTTATTATGGCTGATACTGAGTCGTATAAATATAGAAGACTATATTTTAGGTATACCTATACCTATATAGGACCTACCTTATATTTGGTAAACATGTAGGACTCTGACTGCTATATATATTATATTCTTCAATGTATTCTTTTGGTAATTATTAAATAAATTATCAATATATATATAATATCTGTAGATGCAATTGTCTAAAAAACGGCTTTCTCCCAGAAAAATGAAAGTTGAAGTATTTGTATTTTTTATTTTATTTTTGTATACACATCACGAAAATCCAACATTATATTATGATTTCTCTACGAACACGCAACTGCACACACATACCGTACCGTTGATATTTATATACAAAGGTGGTTTTTGCTAATGATAACGATAGGCGATAAGTATTATTAGTTGCGTACTTATGAACTTTTTATTTGGAGGTGTGAAATTGTGCGGAATAATACTTTAAGTTCCTTTATACAGTTATAAAAATAAATCAATGATAACGATAATACGTACGACTGGATATAAAATTATAAAATCATTCGTTTCTACCAAACAAAATTTTAAAAATAATTACAGGCTCTGAAACTATTTGATGAACATCATAATTTTTATTTTTTTATAACATAAGTGTATAGATTAACCTACTTATTATTATAATTAACAATATGATGTTACGTATATTTTTTAGGCTCCACCAAAAAGCTTGAAAAAATAACACAAGATCCCACATAAATAATTCTTATAGAAATTTAAAAGTATTAATATGTATGTATATATATATATATATATATATTCTATAGTTAAAAAATTTTTTATCGGTGTTTGAAGTTCAAGTGTTGATAAAATTTCAGAATATATAGATAAACAAAAATAAGGATGTTGTTATTTTAGTATAATTCAAAAATATTATTCGTCGGAATTTGACAATATCTACGTATTTTTTTAATACGATTTAGTATTTACACAATTAAATTTTCTAAATATATTTGATTATTTGTAATTTATTCATACTACGTAGCTACTTAATCTCATACGTTGGTTATTGGTTCATAAATAAATTTATAATAATATTATAATACCTAATTTTTTTATAATATAATATGCGATTTGTTTTAGGCAAAAATTAGTTAACTTATCGTATTATCTGTTGTTATATACGATATATAAAATATAAATATAAATTGTATTAATGTATTGCTAATAGAAATAGAAATATTTAAATATATAATGAAATATCCTCATAGAAATATAGGCTGAAGAACGTATTCGATCAAAACCCATTTTTCCGAAACAATGATTTATTTCAAATTTAACATATCCATTATAATATAGGCGACCCCCAATATGGGGGGGTCACTCATCAGTGACAAGAGGTACACTTAATATCTAATCGATTATCTATTTTCCAAAATTTTAAAATAATTAAAAATAATTTCATTAATTGTTACTTTACGTATAAAATCTGTAGGCTGAGTATATTTTTTATAATAATATTTGAGAAACATAATAATAAAATAATAAATCATAAACTTTAAAATCATGATTATTTGAAAAATATAAATGATGCACCTATAAAATACAAATCGTAATAATAACAAATATACTTCTCATTAAATATCCAAAGTATTCATACAACGGTTATAAAATACGTAGCATAAAATTCAATAAAACAACACATTATTCAGTGGCGCCAAGTTCAAGTTTCAAGACCGGTTTCAGGCGCCATATAGCTGGTCAATAGCAATAAAACAAAAATGAGAAATAGATGATAAAATACTAGATGTAGGATACATAATATTAAATTATTATCGTTTAGTATATATAAATAATAAAAAAAATACATATGTACTTATACGAAATAGGTATTGCGTACAGATTATATCATGTTATGTATATTATTATATTATTGGGTAGAGTATATAGATTATAGGTACATTACTACTTTTACTAGGAGGTACTATTTATACATAGTTTATGCCATAATTCATTAAAAACAGTTTTTATTTTTGTAAAATAAATAATATTATGCCATTATTATATATAGCCATGATTATAGAATCTTTTAGATTCTGCATGAGCAAAGCGTTGAATTTATTGATTTTACATATGATGATATGTATTTTTGTAGGTGTATTATGTCACTTTTAGGACGATAATAATACTTTAACTTAGAGGGTGATTTTTAGTAGCAAATTGGATCTAATTGGTACATTGGGAAATCAATAATAGAATTTTCGAATTAAATTTTAAATTGATTACATAAAAATAATAAATAAATAAAAAATTACAATAAACAACGAAAGTAAAGAAGTAG
Organism: Rhopalosiphum maidis; assembly: GCF_003676215.2. NCBI lineage: Eukaryota > Metazoa > Arthropoda > Insecta > Hemiptera > Aphididae > Rhopalosiphum > Rhopalosiphum maidis. The sequence continues at coordinate 17,070,270 of NC_040878.1, forward strand.
GGTTTTTGATTTACTGTGTTGAAGCTATCGAGTACCTACTGAAGTGTAACTATTCTATGCGAGTAGGTTACTGACCACTATCATGTGTAATATGTTATCAAAACCACTATTTTTTGTGAGCAAGCGCTCGTTTACCTACCTACCTTTAACAGAACAACATAAATTGACAAATTATTACATTTTTTTCAATAATATTTCTAGTTTAACTTTTTATAAGAATTATAATTTAGGAACTTTTTCTGAATGGATTACAAAGAAAATGTAAAATATATTGATACGTATAAATCAGTAATACTAATAGTAATAGTAAAGAAAAGGTTAGTACATATTCCATGGCTGTATACACAATGTACTAGGTATATTCAGTGACGTGCCCAAGAATTTTCGATGGGAGGGGGTATATGTTATAAGAAAATACTGGATTTAATTGCATTAAAAACACACAAAAATTGGTCTATTTAGGTATGTAATAATACATTTAGTTTAGTTAAATTTAAATATTTAAACAAATATTAATAGTTTTATGTTCGATTAAAGTTGTAATCATCACGAAAAATTAATATTTAGATTACTTCAAAATTATACTTTTTATTAAACATACAATATTTAATATTACTCAAGTATTGTTTTTTGAATATTCAATTAATTTTCCATAAAATTTCCATTCTTAAATTCCAATTAATTATACAATCAAAATCAATGCCCGTACCAACCATACATTTCAGGGGGTTGAACCCCTACCTCTCCATTATATATGCCACTGAGTAGATGTAATATGTATAGGTATTTATATAATTTAATGTTTCTAATATATTTATATATAAGAGAGGTTGGTAATTAACTCATTACAATTAAAATATAGTATATTACATAGGATTATACATGGTTTAAATATACTGCATATTTAAGCAATTATTCTATTCAACATCTAATTTTGATATTTTAGGTGCATTTAAACCAGCGGGTCCCTAATGTGGACGTATTAACCGACGGCGACGGCGGTAGAAGCGATAAAGACGACGAAGACAACGGTGGCGGTAAAACAAGTGCGGGCGACGGCAAGGGTGGTTTCTTCCAATTTACGGCGAATGACAAGCCAAAACGCAGCGTGGATATGACGTACGATAAAAAGTAAGATCTGATCGGTCGGCAGCGCACGCGTTGTACGCGCGCGACGTGGCGTCGGAAAATGGCTTGCGCATGGACACGACGTTGCTCCGCAGTGAGACAATCGAACGTTATAACACTTATAACAAATGACACTTTTAAAATTAAATTAAAATAATGAACATTTTTCGTTTAAATATCCGATCATATTAAAATTTAAAGTTGAAATGTCTAAAATAAATTGGGTATTTTTTTGAGATTCATAACTTATGAGAAACTTTGTATTATATTATTAATTTAAACGTTTGAATATCTAATGTCGACAAAATTTTAATTTAAATTGTTCAGTGAATCAGTAAATGTATCAATTAAGTATTAAGGTAGATGTATGTATTTTTACGCTAAACTATTTTTAGTATAGATTAGGTTCTATGAAGAATATCATATTACATTTACAAACCTGAGTTTTTAAAATTAAAATTTTTATGAATCCTTAATTCCAAAAAATTTTTTTCCTAAAACGAATTGATAAAAATTGAATAAAAGTCAAAAATATTTAGATAAATCTTTAGATAGTACAAAAATAATTAAAAAATTTTAAAAATTATATCATGTTCTGAGAATACTAATATAAATATTTATCAACAATACTATCCAGTTATACATGCTATTTTTTATTTTTAAATTTGATACAACAAAATTATGAAATAAATGTATTTTCGAATGCCAAGTTGATAAATATTTCCGTTTTTTCCGATTATTTATTAATCTTCGAAAATACCAGAAACGGTAGAAACTCTCTGGTGCACTCTACGGTGCACTCTCTGAAAGTTGGTTATTGAGATCTACTGTGAGTGTCAAAGTAATAAAAGAAAAAAAAACACTTCATTGTTTAAAACTAATACATTTTTCACTCCTCCGACCATAATTAAAAAAAAAATTAAAATGAAACGCAATTTTTTAAACAATACTAATTATAAAGAATTCAATATTTTACGAAAGAATAACAAGAAATTTGTATAAATGACTTAAATTATTTACTTCCAATATCATTGTGAAATTACGATTTATCCACGGATAATCAGCTTATACTAACTCGAGTTTTATTTCTAAAACACTTGTAATTTGTATGTTATGAACGCCTGGAAAATGCATACACGAGCAACACAACGATGTTCTATGATTGTGTATTTCAGTATTTCTGTATAATTATTAGTTATTAATTTATTATAATATAATAATATTATGTAACATATAGGTTATTACTAAGGTTCGGATTTAAAAGCAATATAATTAATAAAAAAAAAGTATTTAATTTATATAAAAGCAATCACAAAATTTAATAAAAAAATTTAATAATTTAATAATACAAAAAATTATTATTTGTACAATGTAGTGATTACTGATGGTTTAACTATTTTATAAGTTATAGTTATTAGTTTTAAATTATAATAGTAATTGTGTAATTGTAGTAATTATATGAGTAGATGCTTTTTTAGATACCTATATACGTCCTACACCGGCTACACCAAATTAATTATAAACAGTTATTAACTGATGGTAGTTTTGTGATCCCTATGTACGGCTATGATTTTTTTTTAACGATTTCTTCAGCGTAAATAAGGCTTATGTAAAATACGAGTATCTCATTAACTTGACGTCAATAAGAAAAGATTATATAACCATTCACACCAACTGTTTGGTACATGGATGTATAGTGATTAATGGAATGTACAAAGGAAGTATATTTGAATCGTGTAATTATAACAACAAAATGGAATGGGTGCATTTCATTTGTCTGTATAGGTGATATACTTAATAAATTGTTAGAATATGTTAAAATTATTCAACTATAACATAATTAAATAGCTATGTAATTTGATCAAATTGAGAATATATAAACAGCACAGTTGTAGATAACTGTATACGCGGAGCATAGTTGGGGGTTACACTATAATATAATAATATTATAAGAAATCAATAGGTTTATGTATTAATTAATATAAGTAATATTTAGACTAAGAAAATAAATGAAAACACATAAAAATAATAATTGTAAGTGTATAACCACCAGTCCCTATTTTTGTGTACAGTAGCAAATAATATTAAATAGACAAAAAAAGTTTATGTTAAAACCCTTAAAAGATGTTTGTCAAGATATGCAAAAAATAGGGACTGATAACCACTACACATATAAAACAGGTAAATAAAATACTCAATTAGTATAAACTATGGTTTATAGTTATAGACAATTATGGTGTTACACATTTACAAATAATCAAGCAAACTAGAACAATTATCAATCATAATTATTTTGCTAAGGCAAAAAAGTTCGATCTATCACTATTTTTTGTTCGTTTTGAATCACTATTGTAAGGAGGAACTGCGCTAACATTTGATTCTTCAAACGTTAGTATTTTTTCTTCCTCATAAGCATAGGAGGATAGGCCATTTTTGGCCTACCGGGAAATTTTAAAAAGGGGCCCCCACATGAAAAAAATGTCTAAAAAGGGCACCATAACAGAAATACGAAGGGGGGCCCACCGGGAAATGCCCGGTTTCCCAGTAGGCATATGCGCCCATGCTCATAAGTCATAACTGACTGGTATACTTTTGGTATCGGTTAATGGTGGTCAGTGTCATATATAGGTGGGTTTAGGGGTTCAAACCCCCCTTAAAATGTATGGTTGATACGGGCATTTATTTTAATTGTATAATTAATTGGAATTTAAGAATAAAAATTTTTTTTAATCCCTCCTGGAATTAATTTCTATGTACGCCACTGATGGTAGTATAACTTAGAAAAATTGTTTTTCAGATTTATAATTATAATTATTATAAAGTCTTTGATCTATGCAGAGATTTCAAAATTCATGTCAAATGCATCAAAATGAGTGTATCTTTTTTGCCAATCGTTGAAACAGTATTTATATATATTAAGGCGGCCCTCAAAGCCTTTTTTTTTTTGGCCCAAAAATTCTAAAATTACGGAAATTTTATCTTGAATTTTTTTCATAATTTTTAAGTACGTATATTTTGTAAATCGTCATTCTCTACTATGAGTATGAATTTACTAAAGTCTAAATCAAGAAACCATATTCTTAATTCGTCTTTAGAATCAACAGAATCGTGCATCAGATTAACCACCAAAGGGTGTTCGATTGATATTGAAAAATTGGTTTCTAAAAACAACGACAATCATCAAATAATAATTATCTAAATTCTAAATATAAGTAACCAAATCATCATAATTATATATATTAATATTAATTTGTAATGTAGTAATTTGTGCATTATATAATATGTTTGCAATAAAATAAAATATAAATAATAATACCTACCATTAGTACCATTTATTTTTATTTTTTAGTGGCCCCTGGGGGTTTTATATGAAAGTGTTAATTGGCCTGCCATTTGCCAATTACAAAAGGTTAGACCGCTCTGATATATAGATATTATATTATATATCAATTTTTTATTTATTAAATTAATTGTTTCGACAAATTTTTATTTTTACAACGTTCATAATACAGTGAAAACTCTTTATAACGAAACTTTTTAAAACGAAAAACTCTATATAACATAAACATTATATAATAATGATTAGTTTGCTTTATAACCCATTAGTAAATTCATTCTCTATAACGTATAGTCAAACAATATTTATGTTTCATAACACAATTTACCTGTTAAGTATTATAAATTATAAAAATGCCGAAATTTCCAAGAACGATTACATTCTTTCATTATCTACTTTTAATAACGTAATAATACCATTATTATCAATATCGAAAATATTCATTTTATTATCAACGTAATTTCTAACAAAAATTTTGTTTTTTTAAAACCCTCTCAATTACGAAAACTTTCTTTAACGATAGAAATCACTTGATCCCTTCAGATTCGTTATAAAGAGTTTTCACTGTATATTTAATTATAAATTATCAATAATATTTAATCTATTATATTTATATAATATAATTTACTTTACTAAAAATCATTGAATTTATAACCACGATCATATATACTATATAGTCATCCCGATAAAACCTTTGTCATATAGTTATATAACATTTTATTTTTGTGTTGCATAATATTTTAAAATTGTTGATCATTTTGATATTTTATTTATCGACTAAATCATTTAAATTTTATCTTGTTAAAAAAATAGACAAAATCATTCAAATTTTAAAAATTGGAGGCATTATTGTTGATAAATTTTATTAGGGAACCAATAAGAATTGTTTATGATAGTATTTTTGTTTATTCATTTTGATTGGTTAACATACAGGGCGATAACAATACAATTAGTAAAACTTATTGTAATTTATGATTTTGGATTTGTTAAATTTGTTAAGAATATGGAACATGGGTTGAAAGTTAAGATTTTCACTTTTTAGATTGTTTGTTAATGGTTAAATTTATACAATTGTTAATAGTTCCATTTCTAATGTTTTACGTAGTATTTAAGTAACAATTTTTTAAATTTACTTATAAATAACATAATATCAAGTGATTTAATTATTTTGTTATTAGTTATAACTCGTTTTTATATATTTTTTTATTGACAAATGAATTGTAGTTTATAATTGTTCTACATAAAGGTAAGAAAACAGTAAATACATTGCATCAACAATTTGATTCCTTCAAAATATTGTGATTATTATGATTAACATTTAATATACATATCTTCAATTGTTTTTTAGATTCAATATGTCAGACCGCAAAGCAGAATTAGAGAAAAAGAAAGCTAAACTACAAGCCATTAGAGAACAAAAAGAAAGACTTCGTAAAGAAAAAGAAAAAAAAGATGTATGTAAAATTTTAACAACATATAATATTTACCTTATATATCGCCTTATACATTGTCTTGTACTGTTAAAACTTAAGTTATACACAAATTAAAAAAAAAAATAGTACAAGTTTAATTTTATCTTTAAATTTTAAATTTTAAATTTCACTAATACATTGTAATTTTATGTGGTTAATTCGATAATAACTTTTTTTTAAAATTAATTATAATAATAATAATAAGTAAAAGTGTATTGCAATTTTGTGTTTTTAAATTTTTGATGGTAGCTTTAATATTTTAAATGGGTAAAATTTGTATTCCTGTTAATCATTATATTAAATAGGGAGATGAAGCAGTTTCACGTGGTATTAGTGTTGAGAAAGATCAAGGTAAAGAAATTGATGAAATGTTATCATCCCTTGGAGTTGCACCAGTTTCAGGTATATGTTGCTTAAAATATATAATTTGTTATCAAAAAATTATTTATTTCTTAATTGATTTAGATGTATTGTCAAGTTTGACCACTTCACCTAATAAAAGTGAATTATTGTATAATTCAATGTCAACTCCTGATTCTAGTGCAAAAGGATCACTACCTCAAACTCCTGCAACTGGGTAAAATTGATTAAAACAAAATATTTATGTTAATAATATTTAAACTTATACGTTTTGTCCCATGATAAAGTTAATTGCTGTTGCAACAAAAGCAAACATTTTGCCTTTTAATTTATTTATATTGATAAGTTAATATTGAAAAGAAAAATGTTTACTAGTACTGTTCTAATGCAAGTGTGGTGTCCTATTAAATTTAAATTTAAAAGAATAAAAAAACTTACTATCTGAAATAATTATTCAGTTATTTATATACATTAAACATATAATATAAAACCATTTTAATTAATAATTATTGTTGAGTAGTATTTGATAAATAACAAACAGTAGTGCATAGAGGACATTTTTAAATCACATGCAGTTATTAAAAGTATATCCACCCACCCAACCTTTTTTTTTTTTTAAATTGTTTTACTTTTCTCAGCCATTATACACAAAACATGTATTTAAATTAATTTTAATAATAATATCTTAGAATAACTTGGTACCCTACTGATTAAATATTTAAATAAATTAGTAAATCATTTTAGTCTACAAAAATTAATTATTACTATTTATATACAGGGTGGTGGAGTGAACTGGATGATTTTAAAATAATAATAAAAACAAAAAGTATTTTTTTAACAAATTTATTTATACAACCTGAAAATATATAAAATAGCAGTACCTAGTAAGCATATTTTAAAATTGACTGTATTGTTGCCCCATTTTATATAAGTTTCTACGTGACACCAGTAACTTACAACCCCTCCCTCCTCCTTGTCAACATCATATGCAATTGCAGTACTTGTTAATTTTTCAAGGCTATAACTACTTAAAATAAAATAATTTTTTTTTACTAGTTATATTTTCAAAAATTGTTACTAATTCATATAATACTTTTTTCTATATACTTTTTGCACAAATAAAAGTGTAACAAATTGAATAAAATGAACACAATCAATGAATAATATTGTTTTCTAAAAGTATTTCTCTAATATGGATTAATACTATTAATTATCTTTAATAAATCTAAAAATATACTTTTGTCGTCAGTACCACCAATCCTTTGATTGAGAATTTATTCTTCTCAATTAGTGCATAATAATGTTGCATGTTTGAGGTAAAAGGTCAAAAATATGCAATTATATAGCACCAGCAATTTATAATTTAGTGAAAACTATATTTTCATTAATATTTTATGGCTTTATAATTTTATTTCATTATTATTAACTAATCTTGATGATATTTTAATTTTTAGTCCAAAGCCTACAAAGAAAGTTCGCGAACTATCAATTGTTTCTCTTTCTTCTACAAATATACCACCTAAAGAGATAGAATGCTATACTAAAGCTGTTCAGACTACACATTCATCAAACGAAAGAGACGGTATGCTTTATATAAATTTGATTTTTAAATTCTAAATTAAATATAAACGTGGAACTAAGTAAGAAATGTATGCATGATGATTTAGATTTAATTTTCTTTAAGTAATGTTACTTAACGATTTATACTTTATATACAAAAATAGTCACTTGTTGTATTTATTATTGTTATGCTGCACTGGTTTCTGGTAAAATAAATTAAAGGATCCTGCACTTCTTCCCCTCTTAAAGGTTATTTTGAAGATTGGTGGAGGCCTAGAAAAGGTTAGATTCACAAATTTCCAGTAATAGCCTAGTCTTATAATTGACATTTTAAAACCACTTTTATGTTTAATCCAGGTGGTATACCTGGATAAAAATATTATTAATATGTTTAATAACCTTACATTTAATTTTATTGTTTAACATGAATATAATAATCAAATTAAAAGTATCTATTTATCATGCATATTTAAATGGTAACATTATCCATTAAAATGTACTGATAGTTTTTTTGTATATCACTTGGATGTTGTATTTATTTAATTGTATACTTATATTTATGTATTATATATTTTTTTTCATTTGATGGGGACCATATTGCAAATCATGGATCATTCTCATCAACAGCTCAAGCATTTGGATATTACGGTAAGCTATTATTTAATATGAATATAGGAATAATGTTAACAATTAGACCCTATAGAAATATAAATTTCAAAAATAGATATTATGCATGGTATATGTTTTAAAATGTTGTAGTTAAATTTCTGTAGTTCATTGATGTAATAAAATTGACTACATTAATAATTTTGTCGGCAAAATATATTAAATTTCAAAATAATTATAATAATAACAATTCAATTGGATAAAATTATATATTTGTTATACAAAGTAATATTAATTTATGGAAGTATACTTTAAATAATATTAAATTACATCTAACAATAATTATAATAATAATAGTGGGACAATATAACTTTCTTCGTATATTAATAATTAATTAACGCAACCATCCAATATAGGTGGTCCATATAATTTGATAATATTTTCATTTAATCTATTTGGTTATTCATGGATTTTAATTTGATGTTAAATTTAAAACTATTATTAATATTAAAATAACTATCTACTAACAATGATCAATTTATTACTTCATTTTTATTACTATTGCACTAATGCACTAGTTTCTATTATTTTTATTACTTTTACTTGCACTGATCTATTTTTTTATTTTGCTTCTTAGACACTTAAAATATGATACTCTGCAATTAAAATATATGTTTTAATGAGTTTCATTGTTTATACATTTTTTTTTTTGCAATAGACTAATAGAGTATACAATTTGATATTAGACTTAATTTTTTATCTATTAAAAACTGCTTGGTATGTGGTATAAGCTGTATATTTTGTAGTATAATTACTGAACAGTAAATTTAATTATTGGTCTATTACTATTTAAAAAGACTCTATACCCATATCTATCTTTCAAAAGCAAATTGCACTTTCTGAATAATTTATTTAACTTTGTTGTGTTTAATATTTGAGTGAATTTACCCATTTTCAAATTTAAAAGTAAGAAAACTATCTAATGAAATTATGTGATTTCACAGATTTTTCTTATATTTTTATTTTAAAGTGAGTTATGAGTATTTCAAATTGTTAAATTATTGATATATTTTAAAACACTTATAGCTTGTCTTAAAATTAAAATATTAAAAAAATTTACAAGATTCACCATGTAATGTTTTTACTTTAAAATTTGATAATAAGTCAATTCACTTTAATATTAAAAATAATAAAGTTAAATGGATTAATCAGAAATTACAATTGTTTATGTTATGCATTTGTAAGACAAAAACAATACTTGTGGTTATAACGTCCTTTTAATTATATGTTAAAAATAATTTTTCAAAACTAAGTATTTTTATAATACTACAGTAGTACAGTAGATACATTTCTTCTTTATTTATACATTAATTAAACATATTTTATAACTAAAATTTAATTTAATTACAATTAAAAAACCTTACTTTTGTTAGCTTATTGCAGTTCTTTATTTAAATATTTATTCAAAAAAAGAAATATTTACAAAAGTTAAAGTTTTTTGGTTTCAAGTCCGAAAACATTTTTTTTTTTTAAATTTTTGGTAAAAATCAGTTTTAATTGTATACTAAAATATTAATAGTAAAACCAATACATTAAGTATTTGCTCAAAGTATAAAATTATTAAGTATTACAAGTTTATATACATTTTAATATTTACTACTGAATAATAATTAAATTATAAACAGAATTAAACAAATATATAAGTATTTAAAATTATAATTTAAATTAAAATATTTTTTGAAATTTAAAAACTAAAACTTTTTGAAAAACAACTGATGTAATAATCTATTAAATCAGTACTTTGCAATTATTGTGACTATCTACGATTTTACGGTAAAATCAATTAGGTTATTGCGACTACCCAAAAATGTTTTACCAAAATCTTACCTAATAGTTATTTAATTTGTCAAATTCATAATAATTATTTTAATAGAATTAAAGCGCAAAACATTTTCAATCTTATGTTAATTTTAAGTTTCTATACTTCTATAATACATTTAAATATTAAACGTTTTGTTTTTGTGTTGTATTTTTACCATATATATTAATTATTATTGATATAATATTCTATATTATGATACAATCTTATTTAGAAAATTTTAGTTTAAATTTTTAAATTAGTTGAATTATTTTTTATTAAATATAGTGTTCACTTGTTGTAGTCACGATAATCAAATTGTTGTAGCTATTGATAGTCTACTGTATAATCAAGTAGTCATATTAACCAAAATGTACCATTAAAACCTTAATTTCTTACCTTTTACTGAATGGTAGTACTTGGTAGTACTTATTTTTTATAATTTATTTTTCTTTATTATAATAACATATCACTTATTAGTTATTTGTAAAGAACAGCACTTTTATTGTTTTAATTTTTAAATGTTTATTTTTATGTATTTTACATTTCACTGCACTTGATTGTAATTTATAAGTATTTGTAAATAGTATGTAGATGCTTTTGGTTTTCTAAAATAGTAATTATTTATTAAATTATACTAGTTTAAATTAAATTCCTTAATTTTCTAAAACGTTGGTTTATTATTTTGTTTTCTTAGTATTGTATTAGTTATATTAATACAACTGATAGAAGATAATTTGAATAATGCATTATTTATATTATGTATAAACATTTTAAATATATTCATTATTTTGTTTAAATATACTGATATACATAATATATTATTATTAATTTATATACAATAGTATTAGTATGTAGGGTTAATATAAAAAGTTAAGCAGGGAAACATTTTACTGGGATTTAATATATTTTTTATATAGTATTATAACTAAAGATATTTATTAATGTTTTATTTCCCATGATATATGTATTTCCCTGCTTTTATCTTTTATTGAAATACATTTATTTTAAGTTATATTTATATAAAAAATGCAAAATTGATGCCTCTTGCAATTAACTACTTCACGGTGGTGTTTATGTCGTTTTGCTTGTTTTTGTTCTTTTTTCAAGACGAATACAACTTAAATCCTGGCTTGGAATGGGAAGACGAATTTACAGGTAGGTACATCAGCAAATGCTTTAAAGCATTTTTTGAATTTGTAATTTAATTAGGTACATAAAAAATGTAATTTTTTAGTTTATAGATTGTACTTTATTCTATATGATTTAAATTTGGAAATTAATTTATTTTGTTGATGGAGGTTGCGTTAATTTGAATGTTATGTATTATAATATATTCGATAGACAAATGCACATGATGTTTGTGTATCACCTGATATGATTCAGAAAACTTAATATTTTTTTAAACTCTATTCCAAAAGTAAACTGGGTTTTGAATTATTTATTATCATTATTATCAAAAGCTTTTATTTTATTTACTTTTATGTCGTACATTTTACATATTTATTTTAATTTAAAAATTTAATTTCAATTTTTGGGTACCTAATCTATTAATTTAATTTAAATGTCTGAATCTTATTAAATATACATTACCAAAATGCTTATTCAAAGCCTCCTTTCATAGTATAAAAAATAACCCAATATTTTTAATATTTGCTTAATTTTTTTTTTTGTTTTTTTTTTTTTAACAAATATTATTTTACTTAATTTTAAACATTGGCAGAAATACATTTTTAACACAATTTAACCAAATATAAATTATTGGATGCATATTAAATATGTGTACTGTAAGCATCTATTGCTAGCTATTCCTAAGTAATTAACAGACAGTTCTTACGTATGATGATGGCTCTGGTCAAGCGGAAGATGAAGATATCAGTCTTACAAATTTGTCCACTTTCCAAAGCAAGCTGCCACCAGGTATTCTATCTCAAGGACTTCCTCAGGTGAAGGAAGTTGCACCAGCTGTCACTTCACTGGAAAGAGAATTAATTGTTAAAGAAGAACCTAAAAAAGGTAAAATAACTAATAATTTGTTAGATTATACTTTGTATGCTTATATGAATTAAATTATTTTGATTATTATTTAGTTAGAGAATTAAGTGATGCAGAAAAAATGATGATTGTTCATTCTGAAGATTTTCAACAATTTATGGATCGTGCAGGGCGTGTGATGGAACGAGCTTTATCTGAAAATGTAGATATTTATACAGATTATACTGGTGCTTTAGATGACAATGATATAAAGTTAGTACAAACTAATAAAAAAATTATAAAACTTTATAAATAAATTGTTTATATTTTATATTTTAGTGAAGACAAAAGTAGTACTCGATTATCATTGTCACGTGTGTTTTACGATGAACATTGGTCTAAAAACCGTTTAGTTACATCTTTAGATTGGTCTCAACAATTCCCTGAACTTACTGTAGCATCATATAATATTTCTGATGCACCGCATGAACCTGATGGTGTAGTTCTTGTATGGAATACTAAATTTAAAAAGAATTCTCCTGAATATGTATTTCATTGCCAGTCAAGAGTACTTTCAGCTACATTTGCTCGGTAAAATATTGTTTTTGAAACATTTGTATTTGTACTAATAATAACATTTTTTTTTTTTATTTAGGTTTCATCCAAATTTAATTCTAGGAAGCACTTATTCTGGACAAATAGTTTTGTGGGATAATCGAGCACAGAAGAAAACTCCTATTCAGAGGACACCATTATCAAATACTGCTCATACCGTATGTTTAAATTTATTTTAAATAAATCTATACTATTTAAAAATATTTATTTAGATAGTGTCAGCATCATATTCGTTTTCTTTTTCTAACCCATGCTCAAATTTACTAATCCAATCTTATATTGTGAACTTTAATTTATTTATTCTTAAAAAGTTGAGAACATTATTAGTCTTTGTTCGTTGATCTTTTTTTAAAAATCTTATTTCAACTATGCAAATTATGAGTATGTAAAATATTATAATTTCTAATTCTAACATATTACAGAAATATTGACATTTTGTAAATAGTCAACATATAACACTGATAATCTTAAATTTCACAATAGATCAATTTACTCTAATATAAAATTGAACTTTAAAAGATTGGTTCTAATTACTGCCAAGTTACTATGTTGAGCATGGGTAGAGATAGAGAACTAATAGTGCGCTGATTTATTCTTACATTATTTTTGTTACAATCTTTATTTTAGCATCCTGTGTACTGCATTCAAGTTGTGGGTACACAAAATGCACATAATCTCATTAGTATTTCAACTGATGGGCGATTGTGCTGCTGGAGTTTAGACATGTTAACTCAACCAGTTGAACGCCTTGATTTAACTGCCAAGCAATCTAAATCTGTGTCTGTGTCTGCTTTTGCCTTTTTGCACGATGATGTTAACAAATTTGTGTTTGGTAGCCAAGAAGGAGCAGCATATTCTGGTTGGTTCCATTAACCATTTAATTTTTATAAAACCTAATCTTGGAATTTTATGTTTGTTTTAGCTTGTAGACATACAAAAAAAGCTGGTGTAGTAGAGAGTTATGAGAGTCATATTGCACCAATAACAGCTATTGATACTCACTGTGCTGTTGGAAACACTGATTTTAGTCACTTATTCTTAACGAGTTCAATAGATTGGACAATTAAACTATGGAATATTAAGGTTCAGTATTATTTTGTTTGAATTTCTATATTTTTATGTTTAAATAATTTTTTAAATATTAATAAAGGAATCTAAACCAATTCACTCATTTGAAAACAACAATGATTATGTAAGCAGTGTTGCTTGGTCTCCTGTACACCCAGCTGTATTTGCTGCAATTGATGTTACTGGTCGCTTAGATTTATGGAACCTTAACAATAATACAGAATCACCAACAGCTAGTACAGTTCTTGATAACTCACCATTATTAAAGAGTCTTATGTGGTCACAGAATGGAACTCATTTAAGTGTTGGAGATGAGTATGGCAAAATTTCTGTATTTCAAGTTGGAGAGGTTTGTATTAAAATTATTTATTAAATATGTATGAAATATTATAGCGGGGTTTCAATTTAAATCTGTATTTATAGTTTAGGTTTTTAATATAAGAATAAAGCAATATAAGAGGTTGTAGAAATTACAATTTTAAATTATAATATAATAATGTGTAATGCGATTAAATAGTGAAAAAAAAATAAACTTGAAGTTGAAGAATGTATACAGAGTTTAAATAAAGAAAAGACTAGCAATTTAATAATTCAAACATGAATTATACCAAACAAATATATTATACTAAAAATAATATAAGAAAGCACTATGATTTATGATTATTAAATTATTGTCTTAGTGGTGGGTTAACTTCATATACATGAAAAATAAGAAAATTTACCTTTGTTTAGTTAATTTTGGAAACTTATATAATGAATATTTTTTCATTAATAGAATGATTGTAATAATTCGTTTTTTAAATGTAGCAAATGACTCAACCAAGACATGATGATTGGTCCAAGCTTTCTAACACACTTCAAGAGTTAAAGAGTAACCAGACAGATGAAATGGACAAATCTATTAACTACAGTTCAGGCTCAGTTTCTTCAGTTTTTTCTAGGTCTTCTAGTATTTTGATGAAGTAATTACCTTATTAAATAATAAGTAATATTATATATAAGATATGTCATGTTAGTCTTACAGACATGTATCAATTTATGATCTATTTATATATATATAAAAAAAAACAGATACTTATTTTATTTTATTGCATTATTTAAAAATAAATTTACCTGTTAAAAATTGCTTACTAATTTATTTATATTTTTAAATTTAACTTAATTTGAACATAATTAATTTGTATGATAATGTACTGAAATAAAATATTATCATTGATGCTATAAAACATTTTTGGAAGTAATTGTGTACTCAAATTATTTTCTAAATATAAATATTTAGAATAAAAGTTGTGTTCTTAAAATCTATTAAATATTCACTCTAAAAATGCTGTTTATTTTAAAATGTGTTGTGCTTTACATTTACTTATTGTGCCCAGTATAAAGATGAATATTTAGACATTTTTAAATGTGCACCTCTAAGATCTGTCTAAAAATTAGAAAAGTTAAAAAACTAAAAGAACTCCAACTGAAGATTTCTGATATGAAACAATACTTCTTTTTAAAATTACTTGTCAGCTAAGTTGAAATATTAAAAAATAATATTCCATAATTAAGAGGATGATTTTAGATAGTAATTTGGATCTAGTTTGTACTTTAAAGAGGTAAAAATTAAAAACTCCCAGTGTTATTTTTTTTAATTGGAAAAAAAAAATATAATATGAAAAATCTTAATTTTTCATGCTAATTCAATATTATAATTAAAATAATTATTTTGCAACCATGATTACCTTAAAATTTATCAAATTCAATCTTTGCTTAATTTAATGTGGTTAATAATAGTCAAAGTTGTGAAAGAAGAAAAATAAAAACAACTAAACCAATAACTTGTTTTTCATATCAGTAATCCATATTAATACATTTTATTTTTATTCATTTTCCTTATTTTATTAATTTTTTTTTTTTTTGAAATTTAAATTTATTATATCTATGTGTATGTCGTATATACAGTACATATATTGAATGATTTGAATGATTCTTTTGTTGAACACTCATCATTTAAAAATCTTTTAATATTTTTTTTTCTTTAAATGTTGTTTATTTTAACTGGAAATTATATAAGAAAAATATTTTCAAATACGTTAATAGATTTTGAAATAATTAGTTTTTTTTGGTAAAAGAATTGCTCTGTATAAATTAACACCTATACCTATTACAATTACAATTTACAAGTAAATCAATTTATAGAGCTGCCAAGAAAAATTAAAAGTAGTTTATTCAATAACAATGCCAAGAATTGTTAAAAAAAATAAATGGATAGAACAAATGCAACTGTTAATTGCGTTCAAAGTTATTTTAAAAGAGCCATTCTCATTCCTTAATTTAATTCTTTAGTGAATTAGTGATAGTATCAATTGTATAATCGCTGTATTTTTCGGAGGAAAATAAAGTATCGTACCTATTTTAAATTTTGAACAGAGTGAGGAATTTATTGATCTTGCGATGATGTATTTTTTTTTTTTGCCTGACATCACGTTTTGGAGAAGAAATAATGCTTTGGTTTTTAACTTTAGTCCTCCTTTGAAAAAGAAAATGAATATAGTTGGTAATTTGGTGGGGGGGAGGTCAAAAGCAAAAATATTCCCGTAGCGTCAGGAAAAATCCAAAAAAAGAAACGAAAATACGGGAATTTTCACGCATAATTAGTTTTTGACAAAATCGATTTTTTTTATTTTGCTGTAACTCAAAAATGAATCATTGTAAATCTTTTAAATGTTCACCAAACGTTTATATTAGCGATATCTATTTATGATTAAATTTTCAAAATATTTTGACTTTTTTAAGTTATTTATAGACAATTGAAATTTTTTATTTTTTTGAATTACTGATAAAAAAAAACCGAAAAACCTTGGAAATATGCTTTGGAATATGAAATTAAAACTCTATGTTGTCATTCAAAAAAGTAAAAAAACTTAAGATAAAAACTGTTTAAAAATATAATATTTTTAAAAACATGAATACTTTTTGAAATAATGAGTGGTTCATAATAAAAGAATCACCCCGTATAAGTATATAACTAGTGTATGTATTGTGTATCAGAGATGAGAATGGGAAGAATGTAAGATAGATATCGCGATATCGGATATGTGAAGTAACTCAAGTAACTATATTTAGCTGTCAAACAAGAAAACGCCGATTTTGCGCATCCCTACGCGATCAGTTCACGAGAGTGTATTATGTAAAATAAATGATTTTTATCAGACCACGGCATGTTCTCTTGCTGGACTGAGAACCTATAAGGAGAATATAGGAAGAAATTAATTCATTAAGTCTATTAGGGATATTGTAGTAGACGTAGACATGTAGTAGCAGTGTGGCACCAGCTGTAGACAAAACAAAGAAGAATAGGTATAGGTATAATATGATTCGGATCCCTTGTGCACTTCACTACTTCAGTAATTTTACGAGGAGGGGAGTAGTGATTACTGATACGAGTGTCGAGTGACAAGTGACTATAAAAATTAATGTAGATGGAAAGAGAGAAAGAGAGGAAGTCAGAAAAAGATATGGTTTGACAGAATTTACAATGACACAAAAATATATAGATTGTATAAAAGAGAGGTGAACCTATCCTATATTTTTAGTTGGGATCGAAGGGTAAAGAAAAAAGATAAAGATAAAATTTAATTTAATTTATAATAGTATATTAATATTATAATAATGTTCATAGTACTATAGACATAAAATAATACCATTAAAAGCCCTTAAAAAATCAGCACACACCTGAACTGTAAAACACCTACGCAAATTCAAAAGTTCATGTTTAGAGTGCCACCGTGGCACTACACCACTGCCACGCATTTTTATTAGTGATGGGTTTGAACCCCCCTAAATTTTAAAATATTTTGGACCCGAACCGAACTTTCATATTTTTTACTAAACTAAAACGAACCAAACTTGGACAAATTTTAAGTCGAACTCGAACTCAGCACTTTTACAAAATAGATTTTTACCGTAAGGAAAACTTAATTTAATTTATATATTGTTAAAAATTATAAAATTAAAACAAAAGGGAAAACACGATATAAATTCAATTTTAAATTTTTTACGGAGGATAAAATGGAGTTATTATTATATTATATTATAATTTGAAAATTTTTCTTTAGGTAGTTTTTACAGTATTGGCCGTGGACTTGTTCCTAACTAGGTGAATTTGATATTTAGCAACAGTTAAGTAGTTAAGTTACTAATTTTAGTATGGGTATTTTTTTGATCATTTTCCGTGGTATTTTTCCACGATTCGAGTGGTGCAGTTGGCTACACTGTCATGTCATCTGTTATCTAACACTACTATAAAAAAAATAGGCACTTCTTGATTTTCTATCCAACGCCAAGGCTGTATAGGCGATAGGCCATACATAAAATTTATTTCTATCATTTTCAGTGAATCACATTTAAGTGTCTCCACTTGTAGTTAACTTTTAATTTTATAAGTTTAAGGTACCAAAGAAATTCAAAATGGTTATGCCAGGAATGACTATAGAGAGCTTGAAAAAACATAAGTCCGTAAGTACTTAATTTAATTTAGTAAGTTCAATGTAATATTTATTTCTAATACTTCAATGTTTTGTGTAGTTTATTACAAAGGTCAAATACAAAGTTTATTACTAAACACTTTATTTTACTTTTGTTTTTTTATAGTTAATCCCATTATTTTTTTGTCTGGGTATTGGTATGGCGGGTGCTGGTTTTTACTTGACTCGACTGGCAATGAAAAGCCCTGAAGTGACATGGCACCCAAAGAAAAATCAAGAGCCTTGGGAAGAATATAAACAAAAAACTTACAAAGTATGTTAATATTTTGTAAACATAATGTTATTTACAAAATGTACAAACTTTTTGATTGATTTCATTTTAGAAATTACTTAATTTGATTGTATGTAGTTTATGAAATAGTTTTTAATCTTACAAGCTGTTTTTAAATTAAATTATCAAACAAACAATTAATAATTTAATTAATTGAAAATGAGATTTTTTTTTTTAAAGTACCTACAATAAATTAGAAGAATTGTTTTAAGAGAATGTTATACCAACATCTTAACAAACGTACAACATAGCAAATTTGCATGTAGTAGACAATTTTAAGTTATTCTACTTAATAATTTAATATTTACTTAATGTATTAAAGTTGAGATAAATGAATTAAACATTTTTAGTTACCTTTGGGTTTTAATATATTTCTAAATGACATTTTTTCTGTTATCACCTGTTTTGCTATAAAATTATACTATCCAAAAATTAACATTTTGATGTTGAAATTTTTATTTCAATGATATACAGAATATTTTGTGCAAATAAATAATAAAATAGTTTTATAAATTACATTAAAATTACTAAGAAACTAAAAAGTAAACATCAATAGTTATTAGTTTTGTCTACACTTTTAGTTTTTAATTAGTAATACAGTTTTTAAATATACCATTTATTTATTATTGATCCTTCTCACATACTGCAGCGGTGGTAGTATAATTATATTTCCTTGGTGGTATTGTTGATGTACCTTTAAATTATGTGCAGCAATATTTTAATCCTACTGTTAGAGTGTTTTATTTTCATATTTAATATATTATTAAACCAATAACTAATTCTACTGTTTTATTTGTTTTAGTTTTATTCTACCAGCTCAGACCCTCCAGTAAGTCCAGCACCTAAATATTAGAAATTCACTAATCAACATCAAAATTGTTCGATCAGTTATATAAAATGAACATAGTGTTATGAATCTTTTGTCGTGTTTTCTATATTAAATAAAGAATTAATGTTAAAATATACTTAGATATTTTAATATGAAAACATGTTTATACACAATGTTCATTTGACATTGGTGAATTTTGTGTGATAGTTTTACAGCTTTATTCATAAAATATTGCTTAGAAAATATGTTATTTAATGAACTTTATAAATACATTTTTACAAGCAAAATCTTCCATTAAACATTTTTTATTGTTTATGGTATATTATTGTTAAATTATTTTAAACATAAAATAATTACATTTCTTTGTATTACAATTATAACTAATTATTAATTATTAATTTATAATTGATAATGTCGATGAACAAGATTCAAGTTACTATAGATACTGAATACTGTATCTAATATGCAAGATATATTTTATCAAAAAATTATTATACAATTGGTGGACAATAACAGACTTAAAAAAGTTGTCGTTATATGGTTAATCAGAAGTATATAGGTTATATCTTAGAACCTACAGTATCTAAGGGTTGTATACATTGGCGTGTGCAGAGTTTCAAGTCGAGGGCAGCAAATATTTTTACAGGCCCATACATTAGTATTATTAGTATTAAGTTAATATTTTTAAGTTTAAATTTAAAGTTGTAACACCAAAAAGATTAGTTTGGTAGCAATACATTTTTTGGATAACCAACTTATTTTGCATTGAGCGTTGTCTGTGTGGCGGACAGCTTGGACCAGTTCGGCACTTACATATATATTCAAACCGTCCAGGGGCAGCAAGAGCATACCTTGCTGCCCCTGTGCGCACACCTATGGTTGTATACTAATATACTAACCTTAGATCATATATGTGTATATGATCTAAGATACTAACAATCTGACAATGTTATTTACAATAAAAACTTATAGTATAATTGATAAATTTATCAATAATATATTTTGCATATTATATTTGTGAAAAAATATATTTATATTATGAGGGTCAACGTTTTTGATTTTAACGTTGTTTATATAGTCAACTAGATGCCGCTACGAATTATGAATAACATAATGTATGACTTGTGCACACAATTATTGTGTATGGCTACGTTCTACGTGATTATCATTCTACTATTATATTGGTGATAAAAAAAAACTTTTTGGTGGGCTCGAAAAAGAATATCTCAGCAACAAATTGTTTACGTTTAGGCATACAGTTTTATGATAATTATATTATTTCGGGGTTTTTTTCTCTATCGTTGATCCTAATCTTCGTTCAACACGACCTACTTTGCTCGTCAACGTCGAAGTATGCAATTATAGTTAAATTCAATAGTCAATTATAATATAGTGGTGTTTTATTATTTATCATCAAGCGGTTTTCGGAACATATAACGAGACCATGACATCATCGAAGTACTGTTTGAAAACTCGTAATAGAATGAAACTTCCAAACGCTAAGGCAAGTGCTCATCACTCCGATAAATTATATTATTGCAACAGTGTCTTACGTCATATATTTTCTTTAACATTTCAGAAATTGGACAACGAACAGGACCATGATTTGTTTCTGTCAAAGTTTACTTCAGCACTTTGTGGTGACAGTTTCAACAGACTCCCGCTTAACTCCACTTTAGGACGACTGCCATTATCTGGTATGAGATAACTTATTTGATCATATTGGATAATTCAACCATTGAGTTAATGTATGCCCTACATGCAGGGACGGCCGCTATATTTTGCGAGACCCCGGTCAAAACTTATTTAACCAATAACCATAGTCACCTATAGCCTATATGACATAGGTATACTTAAAAGTGCGAGGCCTTAGACAAATGCCTCGCTTTGCACCCCTTAACGCTGGTCCTGTTTATATATGTTGGCTATCTACTCATATTTTGTGTTAAGTTTTGTACTTTCGTGTTGACATGTTAGTGTACCTAATTTTACAACATAATATGTAATAATTGAAATCTTACATAAATATATTCTGAATTCTGATTATGTATGTATTTTATTTTTTTAAATAAATTTATGATATTAACTAATAGTAAAATAAAATATACAGTAACAAAATTATAAATTAAAGTATAATAAATTCATAATTTCTTTTTAATTGTCTGAACATTAATTAATATACCAATGCATTGAATAAGATTGGATGTATTCAACCAAAGCATTTATGTTTCTTACCTATCCTTGTAAGAGATTCTATTTATTTCTATATCAAAGAACAATGTAGTAAATTACACATTTTAATTTTACCTTGTTTATTTACAGAATTAGCTCAGGAACTTAAAACAGGGAAATTGATATCAAAATTTGAAGATTTTGATTATTACACTGATGGTGAAGATGAATCACCATATGTGTATACATGTTCATTTGTATTGGCTATAATGTATTTTGAACGACTTAAAGTATCAAATCCTAACTATTTGAAATCTATTAACTCATCTGAATTATTTCTGATATCTTTGGTAAATAAAATAATAATCATTAAATAATTATTGTTGAATATAAAGTTATTAATTAAACTGCATAACTTAAATGTTATTTATAGTTAGTTGCGAGTAAATATCTTCATGATGATGGTGAACTAGATTCTGCAATAAATAGTGAATGGGCTATCGCTTATGGTATTAGTCTAAAAACTATCAATCAAATGGAAAAAGATTATTTATCAGCTATGGTAAGACTTAAATTATAAAAAATTCCAAATTGATGATAATTTTACCAGTATTATTCTTTTTAATTATAAGTGAATATTTTAGTAATATATCAAATATTTATTTTAATGTTATTTTATACTTATATAAAAAATATTATTTAATTAGCAATTACAATTTAAGTCATAAAGCTCAATATTATAAGCAAAAAATATTTTTGTAGAATTGGGAATTTTTTATAAGTGATGAAGAATTTACAAATAGACATAAAGAAATAGTTAATCAACTATATGGTGATATCAAGAAATCCAACTGTGTACTATTGAAAATGTTCCTATTAATCTCATCAGTTGTACAAAAAATAAGAAAAGTTAGTTAAGATATTTTTAATTTAATTCAAATGCTTTTATTTATTTGTTATGTTATTGCTTATTAGTTGTACCGAAGGAAAATTGTACGCCAAAAAATGAAACATATGATCGCCATGTCAACTGTTATCACTGTGGTTACAGCAACTACTATGCAACTTAACGCTGGAAATCAAAAGTTGGTTCAAGAATTGTATAAACAAATTGAGTCTGATCCAAATTACCCAACAATTCCCTCTACACAAACAAATAACATAGTAAAATCAGAAAATGTTAAAAATATTTCTAAAGAATGGCCTTCATCTAAATTACTACAGCTGTTAGACCATTTGTTACTGATGAACATATGCGTATCTAACAATGATCGTCAATTATCATTTCAAACTACCCTTAGTAAACCAAACAAATACCAATTTCGAAATATTTCAGATTTTAAAAGTATTATATTTTTTAATTATTTAACAACTATAAATTATACATATTGAAGTTGAAGTCTTATTTACCTTTATGGGTTTTCAATTTACTCATGTATATTTTAACTAATATTTTGTGTTGTTCATCAGATCATCAGAAATTCAAATACATACATCTTCTTAACATTAATTTATATTATAATATTTCTTAATTAATTTGTTATTATAATAGCTTTTATAAAAGTATTACAACAATTGTGTATTTCTAAAATTAATTTGGATTTATTTTTAATGAACAGAAGTATAAATTATAAAAATCAAACGTATTTATAAAATATAATTTATTAACATATGACTATATTAGTAATAAGTTAATCATATCATATAATTTGAAGTTAACTTTATTTTTAGTTTGATATTCTAATTATTAAATACTTACTACAAAGAATAAGTTAATGAGAATTGAATTTATAAAAATGTAAAAGGCTGAATAATATATTAAATTTAATACATTTGTGATTTAGGTTACAAATGACCTTCATACCTTCATATATGATAATATTGATAATAATTTTTATATCTGGATTGTTTAAATTGAAAAAGATTGTAATTGTTAATATTAACACAAAAAATTGATTTATAGTTTATTAATATATTATATGAGACACAAACAATTAAAAACCTATAATTTTATTGTAATAATCAAATTTGGTTTTTGTATTTAATCCCAAAGTTCCTAAAAATAGGTAACATAAAATGCTGAAATGTATCGTTTTTAATATTTCAATATTGTTAAACTACACATCAAGTTAACATTGATGTTACTATCAATACAGTGATTAAATAAAATGGAATATCATTAAGTTCAACTTTCACATTAAACGAGTGTATATAATTTTTAACAGTACAAAGATAATAAATTTATTATATTAATCACAAGGTTATTATTATATAGTTAAATAAAATTAAGTGTGGTTTCAGTATAAATTTAATTAGTTCATAGTGAATATATTAAAATTGATAATATAAATTCTCTATTTGTAAGAAAAAAATCCATCAAAGCACTTCAATATAATTATTTTTGATCACAAATTAAATCATTACTTAATACCAATTTGGGATCTTTTTATGTCACAAATCTTATATTATACATTTAGTACATATTAATACTGTCTCTAAAACTATGTCCGTAGTATATATATATAGATTTGACGTCTTTATCTCCATGAACATGAAAATCTTTTTCAGAACCAATTTTGAAAGTCTTTCGAGTTGATTCACCACCATTATCGAACAGATCCCAAATCCTAAATAATTGATTTATATAATAAAGAAAAGTTTAGAAGTGTCATAAATGGTTAATATTTTTGCTTTATATGTTAAATCATTGAAGCTACATTATGATGTGCTTATTAATGTAGCTAATTTTAAATAATCCAAACTCTGTTTCATGTTTGCAACCATTTTTTTCAAATTCACAATTTGATGACAGCTTTTGATTTAAATTCGAAATACTCATTTTAATTTAATGTCTCAAATATTTAAATTCATTAATATAAATAAGATCATATTAAAAATATAATTTGTTTTGTAAATATATTATATGCTCTTTGACTGCAAACTATTTCCCAACATCATATATTGAACAACTATTTGTATTTTTCCAACTCAATTCTATCGCTCACCTTGGTGCTCTGTTATTTTTAATTTCCCGATAAAATTATTAGTTATAAACTAAACAAAATAGTTTAACTTGTAACTTATAGTTTATATAATATGCATCACAATGCAAGTTAGTTCCTCTTTAAGGCCGGTGTGCTGGCGGCTTTGCTAGCCGATTTTGTTGGCTTACAAGCACTCTAGTCTGTTTCTTACCATTTAGGAAGTTCCCCGCTAGCTGCACCTTCGTCCTCCTCTTCTCCATCGGTGTCCTTACCTCTGTCCACACGTCAGGTTAGTCCAGCCAGCCGTCCTCGTCACAGTGTTCACTGACAGATACTTCAAAATCTAACGGTCCGGTGGCTAAATGTCTTGGTTTGGTATCATACCTAATCGTTCTAAAGTATTTTTACGAAATATAATGCGATTTGATTTGTAGACATATTCTTTCAATTATCAAGTACGAGAAAACAACGTCAAATACAATTCCAATAATGATGCATAAAAAATACATGATGTTTGGTATGTCACTCTGAATCTAAACATGCTTGTATGGTGAAAACTAATTAGTTTAAAATAGAAGTATTTATCAAAATTATGAAATGAGTCCTAGTTTTTTATTTTTTTAATAATAATTGAATTTTTAAGCATAGATTTAAAATGCAATAGTACTATAAATTATAATAGTGCATTATAGAAAATCTGTATTGGTAATTATTATACAGCTTGTATAAAGGAGATTAAAATTTTATGTCCTCGTTACTTAGGCACTAAAGACGTAAGAGAGGAGAATATGAAAGGTAAGTCAAGAAAGAAAAGGAAGCAATAAATTATTTTAAATATTCTTGTCCTTGATTCCAATTAGGAATCTTTGATTGTTTCTACTTGGAGTCTTTGGTGATTCCTATAAGAAGTTTCTGGTGACATCTTTAAGGAGTCTTAGTTGATTACTACTGGGATTTCTGATTTATTGCAATTGGGTATTATAATACGTGGACATTAAGAGCTCATAAGGAAACTCCCGGAACTCCTATCGGCAATCGTAATGCTATCTCAAAGTACTCCCTGTGCTGTAAGGGAACTGAATAACTTGAAATGAACTGTTAAATAAACAATAATAAAAGACAATTGTTTTTTTTTATACATGGATACCTACCAATATACCATAGAGATTAGAGATAATTTACTAGCCTTAGTAGATAAATTGAATTTATACATTTAAAAAGGGTGGGTAATAAGTGGGTTGCTCTGCTGTATAGTATAGATATGGGGAGTAGGTCAATATAGTCTATAATGGGTGTGTTAAATTTGAATGCAACAACAGTATCATTGTATACGAAAACGATTCTGAACGGAGATGATTTGTCAATCTAGGATAATTAGTAAGATATATTATATTATTACCTATATTTAAATTGTAATATATTGTTATTTTACTCATTTTGTAAAAAAATAAATTTTATATGCTCAAAAAATTTTTCCTATATTGACGTTGGAGTTTTTTTTTTACAGTTATTTGGAGAACCTTGTGTTGGGTTTCCGTTCAAAATCTCAAAAATAAAGGTTCTTAGTATGTGTTCAGTCTCAAAAATTATAAATATATATCTGTTCTGACAATACAGATATACATAATTATATATATTTGGACAACTACAGATAATTTTAGTGATATGCAATAAGTTGTTTTATTGTTTATCAATTATTAGGTAACATAAAAATTAAATTACGTTGTTAGAAATTATAAATTAATATTTGAGATCACTATTCTAACTAATTTAATTAGTTTTAAATTTGCTGTAAACTTTCTAATTTTTAGTTAGTAGTATGAGCTGCATTCCAGACTAATTGTATCTCTTATAAAGAAGTTATAAACCTTTTTTTGTTCTCTAAAAAGCATCTAGAAAAAATATATATATCAAGATGTGTTAGCATTTTTGAGTTTTAAGGAATTGAATTCTAATACATTGTGAGAGTTAATTGTGTGTTTATAAAAGTTATCTTCTGTTGAATTGTGATATGTGCTTACATCATATCTTTCAACTTTTCAAACTTTTAATACTATTATGCTAAAAATTAGCATTTCATGTATATAAATAATGATTTAATTTAAAAAAACAATTTAATATTTACATTGATACTGAAATAATAATTAAAAAAATATCACACAACATAATATATAGTAGTTTTTGAAACACAATGTATTTTTATAAATCATACTTTCAAATATTATGAATGATTCAATAAATAATTTTTAATTACATTGTCTATTATAATGTTATACTGAAAGAATAATCTAGAAAATTAATATGAGGAAAATAATAAAACTCATGTTATCACAAATCTTAAATTTATTAATTTTCTGTTATGGCAGCTACTGTGCACAACTTAGCTAATAATCCTGATAATTGAAGTAGTGAGTTCATTCCTTCAACAATCCTTATGTGAACCATTCCAATCTCCTGAAATATATATTTTATAATTATTAGAAGACAAAAATAAATTTATCAACATAATACATAACCAGTACTTAAATAGCATTTAAATTAATTTAAATTCTTGTACATAATTGTAAGGATAATTTACTATTTTAAATAGAGCAATTGAAGAATAACACAAACTTTAGTGTCAGTGTTGTCTTTAAACTACTCAATCGCAATAAATGATATAAATAATTACTAAATGGTTTTATCTATTACAAGTTAAAACGTGACCAATGTATAATAAACCTTCTTACCTGTATAAATTTTAATTTCAGAGATTCCTTAATTTCCAAATGTTTAGAAACTCTAAATATGTTTGTAATAATGTCTTCAGGGGCATAACCTAGTTTCGATAAATGGGCCATTATCTGTAAAAAAAATAAATAATATCTAATTAATTAAGAATCTTTGTTTTGTAACAATTAAATAATGTTTTTCTTACTTTGTACGCCTTAGAGATATTTTGATCAGCACATTCCAATAACATTTCTTTAACAAGTAGGGGATGTGGCTCATCACAAACTTTGAATACATTTGCACTATTGACGTGTCTAAAACCATTCCAAGTGGATTGTAAATTGTTCAACGCTTGTCGCATGTCACCTTGAGCAGTAAATACAACAGCTTCTAAACCGTCAGCACTGAATGATACCTGTAAGCAGATATCTATATAAATATACCAACTTATGATTAAAATAATAATATTAAGCTTAATGCCTAATACATTACCTCTTCGTGTTTGCAGACTTTAAGAATCTGTGCCATAACTTCTTGATCAGAAAGCTTTCCATATCGCAACATGGCACAACGTGATTGAATTGCTTCAATAATTTTGTCACTATTGTTACAAGCTAGTGCAAATCTTGTTGTATTACTCCATAATTCCATAGTACGCCTAAGTGCTTGTTGAGCTCCATCAGTCATACTAAAAATGGATAATATTATGATATTAATGAAGGTACTTAATAGATAAACAATAATTTCACCAAGTATTTAGTTACCTATCGGCCTCGTCCAAAATAATTATTTTATGTCTACCAGGAGGCAATGTAACTTTTTGCTGGGCAAACATTTTGATTTTATTTCGTACTGTTTCAATACCACGGTCACTGGACGCGTTTAATTCTAATACAGCTTCTTTAAATGCACTACCTAGAAGTATTCTAGCCAGAGCCAATATAGTTGTTGTTTTACCAACACCAGGAGGACCCTACAAAACATATTTCAAAATTAATACGATTTGCCACTACAGTTGGAACACATTAAAATAAGAAAATAAAATATATTAAGTGTTCTAAAAACTTACAGCAATAATTATGTTTGGTACATTTCCACACAAAGAAAACTTTTCCAGTCTCAAGACTGTTTCTTCATTTCCCACAATATCAGTAAATGATTTTGGACGATATTTTTCAATCCTAGATATAATATATAAATAATAAAAATTATGTCAAGCACAGATAGATACTAGGTTTGTCGGTAAGTATTATGTACTTACCATGGCATATTTAAGTCACTTTTAATAGTTGTTTGAGGAGTCACGGTGGTTAATCCGTCAGTTATGCTGGTCGAAGATCCTTCCATAGGATCTACTACGGCCGTGGTTAAGGTACTTTCTTCTGGGTTATCGACTTCCATTTCAAAATTACGGTTTAAACAACAAATATATACAAACGACTCTGAGAACTACAATTTAATATTATACGACGTGTATTTTACAAACAAATTACAGTTTAATACAAATTTTTACATAAAAACTAATTCATGGTATGAGTTAAATTATTCAAACTTGAAAAAATTATTTCTGAAGTATAACATCTTATGCAGCGTTTCGGTAATCAGCATATTATTATGGACTGTTGTTGTGGGCCGGCTTATATATATATGTAATATTTTGGGTTTTTGACATAATTTGTTTAAAAAGGCGGGAAAGATAACAATATCAACAATATTTTTTTGTTTAAAAAAATAATTTAGATTATATAATCTCGACTAAGCAAAAAATTCAAAAATGTGGCGCACACTTTTTGAAAGAAAACATAATAAACACGTTTATATACATAATAAACCATACACGTCTATAAAATATACCTTTCATTTGTTACATTGTAACATTTTGTTATGCGGATGTAAAGCATGTAACTTTAAAATATTGAAATAAGAATTTGATTATGAAAATAAATATATAAAATTGTTTTAATGGTTTGATGATACATTGGACATAGCCTAAGATCTAAGTGATAATCATTAGATGGCGGTGATACTCCAATGGTGTCCATAAAAAATTTATCAGTTATTGTTTCTTGGTGTTAGTCGGACCTATGATGAAAAATCTGAACCTATCAAATGACCAAAATACATAGTTCAGTGCTTCATGCTTCACTTAAGTAAAAAATTGTATAGATGGCAGTTCATTATATCCTATTTTTTTTTTTATATAGTTACTTTATGAATAAAATAAATGTAGTACCACTAGTATAATAAATTAGGCTTAGGCAGGTACATAATAATGTAATATAGGTAATAAAAAAAAAAATAATTCAATAGTTAATAAAAAACATTGATAGGTATATTATTTTATTAAAAGTATATGCAAATGTACACTGTATTGTCTATATTACTTTTTACTACAATAAAAAAGTATTATGATCATTATTCATTAATTCATTATGTATTTAGTTGGTAGTTTGGCACGGGGTTTATTTCCCTAGATTCTTCGCTGAGACGTCATATTATTATGTGTGTGCATAGACCTTATCAGGTCTACGTGTGTGTGTATACTTGTCGCATATTTATTCTAATAACTGCATTCTCCCTGGGGAATTCATGAGTGATAACTCAAATAAATTTGCAGCGAGTATATTCACGCATGCGTAGATAACGTATTTCCATGAGAGACTCGCTTACATAATATGAAGTGTTTCAAATTGTTTACATAGGCTATGGTTCCATCAATACTCAAAAGTTTATGGTCTAAGAATACTATCGTCTACCGTGTTGGCGTGTTCTAGCTAATATATTTGATCTATTTTATGGTTCTAGCTCTCAAATCTCAATCATGTCTAATGCATTTTTCTGTGATTATAATTATTTAGTTGGTGATTTTTATGTTTTATTTAGTAGTGAAGTGATAAGTTAGTGTCACGATTACGATCACGAAGTTAGTCTATACTCTATCTTAAACCAAGGTTAGTATTAATTTACCTTTATACTTTGATTAGTAGTTACAATAATGTAGTGTACAGTAATGTTACAAGTTACAACAATAAATAATAATACAATTTTGTGCTGGGTGACAAACTGACGAATTTATGTATTTGACAAATTAAATACTTAAGTTATACTAATATTATTAATTTGTTAAGAAATTATGTGATTGTCTTTTATAAATTAAAAAAATAAAATCTTAAGTATTCTGTTCGGGCACCTACTTGTAAATTGTGATAAATATAACAATCGGTTACTTAACTTATAGAAGTACCAGAAATACACCTTTATAATATAATTATCTTATACTTATAATGCAAATATTGTTTGATTATAATTAGGTGTTAAATTGTTAGGGCAAGTGAAAATGAATTTATCAACAGAAGAATTACTTAGCAGAAAAGACATGTTGAAACAATTTGAAAACTATATTGATAATACAAAAAACACACTTAAGTGTTTAGTCGAAAAAGTTGGATGGACATTGGATGAGACACCAATCAAAGTAAATATTTAATTTTTCACTTATCACTGATCTCTAACTGTAATGAATAGTTATTGCTGATTATAATATTGTGTGGAATTTGTTTGAAAAGTAAATTAAAAAGTTCCAACAATCGTATGGCCTATTTTGAAGTTGTTTTTTTTTATACTTAGTGAGTAATTAACATTTGTGTTGGTACTCAAAGATCAAAAGTTTATATTAGTAAAAGATTATTTTAGATAAGTGTTTCCTAAACTTTCCCTCTAATTTAGAGATAGGAAAAATACTTTTAGATCCCAAAACATAAATAATAATAAGATTATTGTTTTATTTTATTATATCCATAGGGATATCTACAGTGATTTTGAGCCTTTTATTTATATTTATGATTTGTACTTTTCTATTACATCTAGCTGTTTATCATAATAAGTTTTTTCATGCAAATTTAAAATATTTTAAAATCTTGCACATATTTTATAAAATATTACATTTTATTTAAGTACCCAACAGCAGTTTTAATAAGGAACCCTTGCTCAATAATTTCAATTTTATAACCTCAATTATAAAATGTCAGGCACACCAGGTACTCTTCTAATCATAATTATTATATCTACATGTGTTTTCTTTGTTTTAAAAATGTACAAAATAGTAAATTTTACATTCAAAATAATTCATTTTACTCTGTCATACATTTTTATGCACTTGCTTTATTTATAATTGTTTAATTTGCTTTTAGGATAATTTTGTGAAGTGTCCATTAAATAGTGAACACAGAATGTTGCCATCTAAACTCGAAAGTCATTGTCAAAAGTGTTTATTGAAAAAAAATGGATATGATTCATCTCATTCATTTTATCCTTCTTATAATTTATCAACACCTTCGGACCGGACTGTGACAATTGGTATATTTATTGATGTATAATGTATATACATATATTTTAATACTTAATGATTACATTAATTAATACCATTATTAATTTACGACTTAAGAATTAATATTGTACTTTTTATGATACATTTTTAAATTTTTGTATTTTTTACCGCTTACATACTTGAAATATAAAAAAATACTTCTTTTTTTGGCATGGTTGCATAGCCATTGATGTACTGATGAATTCAATAATATTATCTTTATGATTCAAAAGATTGATTATTTTATAATTTATTTAATTATTTTTGTTTTTTATTTTTGTTATACTTAATAAAAAAATTTCTTTTCATAACCTGTTACAGATGAAATTACTCAAATGCGTATTTTGGAAACTGCCTACAATGAATCAAATTCAACTTTAAGTTAGTAAAAATAGAAGTTTAATTAATATTATTTATTGAGTACATCAATAAAATAATTTTTATAACAGCTAATGAATCTTTTTCAGATATGATTAAAGAATGTTTGGTACAAGATATTTTACAATATTTCATTATACATTACAAAAAAAAACATTTATATCCTTTTTAACTATTCTATTTGATAATAATAATTATTATAGTGTTTTGTTATTACTCCAACTATGAATAATTGTACCTACTAATTTCAACAGTTTTTCAAACATTTGTTCTTTTATTAAAATTTGACAAAATAAAATTGGATTTATATCTTGCTTGGAGAAAATTATTATACTTTCTTTTATAATTGAGGTAAATAAACCTCTTCTAAGGAATCTTTATTTATTAGCTATTTTTCATTCATGTTTTATTTTTGCTGTAAACATTATCTATATTTCTACTACAAAATTATTTAAAAAAGTGTTTTATTTTTATTTTAGATATAAACCTTAAGCCTAGAGAAGTTTCCCAAAGTATTGAACGCTATGCTTGTGATTTTACTCCTGATGAGAGAAGGGCATTATATGATAGTGCTGTAAAACACACCAGACCGCCTAATTACAAGGATGTCAAAAATGATTTTACAGGGTAATTTTTGAATAAAATATATTAATTATTTTCGAACATTTTTTAAATAAGTTATTATTTATATTGACTTTAGTGTGGATGTTTTCAATAAAAGCGATGATAAACCTAAAACCGAACTTGAGCTTTTGCAAGAGCAAAGAGACTTAAAACGTAGAAGAGCTGCTTATCGAGGAAAACGAGTTCATACAGATAGAAAATCTTATGTAGAAGTTAGTTAAATGCTTCCAAGTTATTAGTATTATAACTAATTATTTTGATTATTTAGGTTTTAAGAGAAGTAGTTGAAGGATTAACAAATAGTTTTTCTCATTCAGAAGATAAATTAGTGGGCATTCAAACTTCAAATACTGTTACAGAGACTAAACCAAATGCCCGTTTTATGTACAAATATGAAGGTAATAGAAATTATAGTGGTAATCCATACATTCGTTGGCTTGATATTAAGACAGAGGAATCTAAATTATTAAAGTATTGTCAAAAGAAGAGTGAGAGTTCATATCAAGATGTTTCTACATCTAAAATTCATTGTAAAGATAAAACTGGTTTTAAAAGATCAAGAAAAAGTAGATCTAAATCGAAATCAAGAAAAAGTAGATCCAAATCAAGAGAAAACCCATCAATTGGTGAATTAAAATTAAAAAGATCTTGGAGATCTAGGTCTCGCTCATTATGTAAAGAAACCAAGTATAAGAGACCTAAAATCCGTTCTAAATCCAAAGAAAGTATTTATATAGAAAATAAACATAAAAGATCTAGAAAACATAAAACTCGATCGAAATCTAAAGAAAGTGAGTCTAGAAGGATTAGAAGTCGATCGTTATCTATAGAAAGTACACATAAAAGATTTAAAAAGCATAAAACAAGGTCTAAGTCAAAAGAACCTGAAAACGTTAAATGTTCTGGGAGCCTTGCTAGTTATAATAATTTAGTTAGTGAAAAAGAGTCCACACTACTATTTAAATCAAGTAATACTCATAAAAAGAAAAAAAAGCATAAAAGTAAGAAAAATAGTTCTAAAAGTCCTAGAAGATCTCATAAGAATAAAAAAAATGTTATTGACGTTTGTGAAAACATTAATGACGAAATATCAAATGATAATGACATTATCCACCCCATCTATAAGTCATAAATTTTTACATATTTTACTAACATTAAGCATTTTTTGTTGAAAGTTAAGTCAATAATTTATTATGATTTAATGATTACAATAAAAAAAAAAAAAACTGTTATTTATATTTAATAAAAACGTATCTTTTCAAAAATTGCAATTTCACTTTACAATTTTGAATTATAAAAACCTTTTGAACTTAAAAATTCATAAATTTTTAACTGAATAATTAATTATTTAAATGTTGAACTGTATTAGTATAGTATATTATATTCTCTTATAAATGAAAGCCGTAATAGTATAATGCAAATATATGTTGTATACAACTTCTATTCTTGGTTTTTCTTTGTTTCAAATACACAAACTGGTTGTACAATTTTAATAAAATTGTTTTTGTATTCATTATGCAATAGTTTAATTTTTTTCTTCGTAGGAGCATTCAGATATCAATATATTATATTTGATAATGTATAATGTGACTGAAAGATATTAGTTTATTTCCAGAACTAAAATTCTATATTGTATATGATAAATTTAACTATGATAAAGGCATATTTTACATAACTATGCAATTACAATGGACCATTAATATTATATGTAAAGTAATCTTAAGAGAAAAACAATATGAATCTAAATAATTGCAACTTTTTATATTATTTACAATTTATGAAATATATTTGTAAATATTCTATTTCATAGGTTTGCTAATGTAGATTTTAAAGGTGTATCGTGTTAAAATATGTTCTTTTAATAAACTAATTTATTACAAGAAAACATAAGTAAGTACACAGTATAATCTTTTTTTTTATGTTATTTATGCTAAGTGAGCACATCTATAGTGATAACTTGGGCTGTGAATTTGTAGGAGAGTGCATTTTTGGGTGGTTGTGAAAGTAGCTTTGTAAGTATATAATTTGAATTATGTAACAACAAATTCATTTATGAAACTTATTTTGCATTGTTTGACATTTTTAATTTTTTGGTCATTTTTTTTGTCATATTTTCCTTTTTTAGCACATTTTTAAAATTAAATTCCATTAATTAACGTCTTTGAAAACCTTTAAAATTAAAAAAAAAATGTTTTAGGCAAATAGCATTATTAAAGAATCAATGAATTTCAAAATCAAAATCAAAATTCATATAAATCAACTTTTTAATACATTTTTATGTATATAATATACTAACATCAATATAAAAATTTAATTAAAAACCATTGTGCATTTAGTTCTATAATATTTGAAATTTTTAAAGCGTTTTTGTTAGGGTTTTTAGTGCATTAAATTCACAGCCCTAGATATAACATAAATTAAAAATTTGTTTCATGTTTTAAAACAAAAGATAATAGTAATGTTCTATAAGTAACAGTTAATTTATTTGATCTTATTGACAACCAGTTGAACAATTGGCCTTTTATGTTTAAATACTTTGAAATATTAACTTTATTAAGAAATATTTTTAGTATTGATAGAAATCAACATTGACGAAAGATAAAATGTTCTCTGGCAGTAGAAAATATTTATTTTTGACTATACAATTTGTTTTATACGGCGACTAAAAAAAAATAATTCATATTGTATTATCGAACTTTTCAGTGAATTTAACTACGATGGTAATTTGTTGTCTAGGGCTGAAACATAGAAAAAAGATAATGGACTGGAGAGGATATTATATTGAAATTGTTTACATACTAAAATGATGATAACACGGCGTTCTAGGTAGGCAATTTAGCTATACTGCCGTCGTGGGTCCATTTTCCCGGTATCTCATTATTCGTTATAAAAATGAATGTGCGTTTGGAAGTAAGATGACAATTGGAAATACCTATTAAAATATACTAAATTTAATTATATTCTATACTAAATTGCATTTTGTATAGGTAACTGAGAATTAACTAAGTGCCAATAAGATAATTTACTTGTGTTACTTAGGCAACCCAAACGTGTTTTATTTGCAGTTATACCAATTATACCAAGGTTGATTTTATTATGATGCTTTATTTTTGTGGATGAATACACGTTAAGTTGTTTATAAAATTTTTGGATTTTCAAAAATGGTGTAAGTTTTGGATACTACATTTTATCTAATTTGTCCTTTGGGGAGGTTAAACTTCTTAATACTTACTTTCGTAATCGGGAAAAACAAAAAAAATTAAAGAAAAACGGGAATTTTTAAGAAAATCCAATAATCGATTTTGTTTTTTTGGTATAACTCAAAAATGAATATCCCTAGACACTTGAAATTTTTGCTTAATATTTATATTACTGTTTTTTATTTACGATAATTTTTTCGAAATATTTCGACTATTTTCGAGGTATCTATTTATATGTATAAGAAATGTTTAAGTTTTATAGTTTGTTTTTATAAATGTCGATTAAAAAATTATTAATTGAATCAAAATTTTTTTAAATTTAGTACAAAATCCCACAAAAGTTATTCTTCTATCTGTATTATAATATTAAAAATACATCATACTACATAGGTACAGTTTAAAAAAAAAATACATTTGAAGTCCCAATTTGGATGAAATTAGTTATTTAAATGATAATTTATAATGATATGTTAATTATTTTATCATAATTTAAAAATATTCGGCGGAGCTTAAACTTTTATTTATTTTATTATGCATTTTAATACTTATATAAACAATAACATTTTTAATTTATTTCATAAATCTGTTTTTATTGTTTTACGGTATCTAAAGAAAGATTTTACTAAATGTTGTGTTTTACAAATTGATATACTACGGTATAAATATACATATTATTGACTATTGTATTATAATTAAATACAAATAATATAATAAATTACGAAGAATTTTACTCTAGTTTAATAAAAAAAAAAAAAAGACTTGAATTTAACAGATTTATTACAGTGGTTTCTCTCGACATCGAACCGTCGTGATACTACTCGATATTTATTATACAGTAGAACAGTAGATTTGCAGGTGTTTTTGTTGGGTATAAACAATTTAAATTCACACAATAAGACTTGTAAGTATTGTAAGTACATGCAATACGAATAAACGATTAAACGAAAAACAAAGTATTTTTTTGTACATAAAAAAGGTATTTTATATTATATTATAACATTCTTATTATATAATATAAGAAAAGCAATCTTCATAATAATAAACAACAGGTTTAAATTAACCAAAGACAATAACAAAAATACTTAAAAACTACTTTAACATGATAGATGGACGAGAAAGTGGGAACGAGAACCGATGGCGTTCGTGAGAATCGAACAATATTGTGACCACTGGTCATCTATATATTCTGCACGTTACTGCGCAGGTCCTAGGCGGTGGAGTGCAGTGTTGGACATATATGGTAGCAATCGGCCGTGGGTAATCTGCCGACGGTTTGTTGGGGGCTAAAATTTGGTGTCCAATAAGTCGTTTCGCCCGGGTTAGGCTAGGTTAGGTCGAATTTGAATGGCCCGCCGCCGATGATGTACACCGATCGTAGCAAGACGTTTTGCTACACCGCAATGTCGCGGATGCCACTACTTGACCGAATCTGCGCTACTGCTGCCGCCACCCGCTGTTACCGGTGAGTCGTATCAACTTGACCATAGCCGGTTAGGTATAGTTGTCCTCAGTGGCTTAGAGCAGTGCTTCTCAAACATTTTTGCCATGTCCTACTAAATTTAATGTAAAACTGTTTAGTCCCTTGTAACAGGAAACTGTTAAATCATAATCATTAATTATTTACTAAAATTACAATTTCAACGCCCACCAGTCATATAGCCACGGCCTTCAGTTTGAGAAGCCCTGGTTTAGAGTGTTTATATTTAACAGCAATTAATATTTTGTTCATTATAATGGCATTATGCCACACTATACATTATGTTATATGTATACGAATATAATATTTATAAAAATAATTTGGAAGTTAGCGGACCGTTAAAAAATTAATTTTTTCAAGGAAAATATTTATAGAGTATTATTTTAAGTACAGTATACCATTTGAAAGATTACTTAAATGTATAGTAAAATATATTAATATTATAAGGCTAAATACGTTATCGCATTTACTAATTGTGATAATGTGATGGGAAAGTTAAATGAGTTTTAAAAAATGATAATGAAAAACAGTTTACTGATTCGCTTGACCAGACTTGGGTTGGACTGATAATAATATATACGACATAGGTCATCTGGATAATTTTTGTTTGCAGATAGGTTATTTCGTTTCCACACCCGCGTGTACTTATCATATTCACATTTTTTTGTAATTTTCAGATAGGTAGTTGAAAATAAAAATGGCGCTAAAAATAAAAACTCATCGATGCTCAGACTGTCTGTTTCCTTACAATTGTCGCACCACTATTACGTTTTAAATAATTTAATCATTATTATTAACATTTATCAACGGTTGGCGTGTTCAAAAAATATAAACTACCTGTAAAGTGTTTAAAAATATTTAATAATTACCTATATATATTTGTTTTATACCTAAAGACTTAGTCTAGTGATTTCAAAACTTATACGACCACGGGACCCTTGAGATAGTTTGTGTTTCGGGGAACCCCCCTTTTTTAAATAATATAAAATAATTTTCTCAATTATCACATACCTCTGGCTGAACCATAAGGTTCCACGGGACACATTTTGGGAAACGCTGACTTTGTCAATCCCATAAATCATAAGATTTGGTGAGATCAGCCTGTAGACTTCATAATATACCAATAATAGACCTATACAGTAATATTCAATTGTGCTCGTTTGGACTTTAATACATTTTTATGATGGTTGCGTAAATCGTAAGTATAGTATTATTATCATTCAAAATTCAATATTCATTTTTACGCCTTGATAATAACAAATAAGTCAACCAGTATAATAATTTATTAACAACTTACTATTAATAAACAATTTAGAGAATAAAGAGCTATATATTAAATACATCGTATTATTATTTCATCTTAATAAAATAGAATAATGTAAGCACGAACGTTCGGGATTGGCAA
The DNA here is from genome assembly GCF_003676215.2 of Rhopalosiphum maidis. Lineage (NCBI taxonomy): Eukaryota > Metazoa > Arthropoda > Insecta > Hemiptera > Aphididae > Rhopalosiphum > Rhopalosiphum maidis. Next base: position 17,109,198 of record NC_040878.1, read on the forward strand.
CTGTGAAATGTAACCACTGGCCGCGTATAGTTTTTATTACATTATTTTAATATGAAACACACTCGTATTTTTTATGGACGCGTCTTATATATATCATACAGTATATAATAATTATATATGGTATATTAACTGTCTTTATTTGACCGATATCCAGTTACAGAAACTGCAACGGCATTAAATATAGGTATGTTTTTTTTTTTTAATGTTTAAAGAGAAAAATCTCAATGAAAAAAAAAACCAAAAAATTTATTTCACCACTTTTTTGATTTTTCTTGAATTACCGTAATAATATGTATTTTTACATTGTAGTGCAATATAAACCAATATATGCAGGATACGGGTGTTCTTATCAATTGTGTTGGTATAGGTGTATAAAGTAATGTATAATATTATACATTAGAGACGACCGCGACGACAATTCTACGCGCGATTTTCAACGTGCCACTTGTACCGTGTATGTATACACAGAGTGCTTCAAGTAATTGACTACACTCATTTTCTGAGTCAAATTTGGGTTTTAAATAAATCATTTTTGTATATTTTAAACTGATTTTAAGTATTTATGCCACATTTTGACAGCCTTAAAATTGAAATGTTAAATGTCCGATGTGAACCATGATTTTAAATGGTACCTTTCTATTGGCCACGTTTTAGCTCTTATTTACTTACACTATCCGTCAAACTTTAAATGCTTATTAATAATAATAAAAATGTATTTAATATTATATATTTATAAGTATTCAAATTGAAATTTGTATAGAAAAATGTTCTACTCCTAATTACGTGAGTAATTGAAATTGACAATGTAGGCGTATTATCATTTCAATAAAAAGTAGTAAAACGTAAAATAAAAAAATACCATACGATTTGACTAGGAAGTTTGTTAGTAATTTAATAGGATCACTAAATAATATAATACATTTTAATAAATTGAAAAGTGAAACAAAGAAAGATAGTCAACCGCGAAACGTGTTAATCGTTGTGCACTGCACTTAATTATTGTGTTTTATTGATATTATACATACAGCTGACATTATTGTGTAGTAAAAAATAAATAACACCCAAGGGGATGTCTATGTACATAATGGTTAACCACACACATGTTTATATATATACAGAGTAATTCACTTAGCATGTTCAGCCCCCATTTCTTACTTTAATAATGAATTTATTCGATTCTGATTTTTGAAATTCTAATACTTAAAGATTAGGAGTGCCATGTAAAGAGATTATTTCCTCAATGAAAAATAATTTTTTTCTAGTAAATTATTGTTTAGATATGACTTTTAAAAATATTGATGCATCCAAAATGAAATTCAAATGAGTAGTTTTTAAGTTCTTTCATTTATGTATAGGTGCTAAGAATAATAGGTCCGTGATAATGGGTTAAGAAGATATGGAGACAATATGATCTGTAATCATTTTCGAGCATACAGTAAATACTGTATTATCCAATAATATAAGTATAGATAATAATCATTTTTTTTTTGTAAAATCAATTTTAAGGACTATTTATTACCTATCCTTAGTTTTATACACATTTTGATAAATTAGTCATAACATTTCAAAAAAGTAGTTAAATTAACAATTTATTGACAAAAATAATTGCTCTCATTTAAAAAAATGAAGTTTGTATCGCCACAAGACACTTATTTGATGGTATAAACAATTGAAACAATTGAAAATACGGCATTTCGTTAAGTTTATTTACAAATTCCAAAAATTGGAATTTGAATAAATCTATTATTAAAGAAAAAAATGGGGGGCGCTTGGTGAATCATCCTGTATATTTTATATATTATACATAATTTATTCAACTAGCGTAGGGTGATGCTCCTCCTTGTCGACGACGGCGAAACGGACAAATGAATAATGAGTCTTATTAGCGCGTGTCGTCGAGTTTGCACGTATATACTTATTTATATAATATTATAATATATAATGTAGGTATATCGGCGCGGAATAAAATACAATCGAATAATGTATGGGAAAAAACAAGACGAAACGGAAATAGGGAGAAATTATTAGATAATTCGCCCACGCTCATATAGTTAGTGTAAAACACACGGGTAAGTGCGCGCGCGTGTACACACGGCCGTATAATATTATACGCCGAGAAAATCAAAAACCGATTATATTGTTGTTATTATAAAACGCGCGTGCGGTATACTTTTTGCGCCCGATACCTGTCCCGCGCCTAAGTATATAAGGACTTGGGGCCTGATTTTTAAGGCGCTTGTTGACCAGCACTCGTACGCGCAACTCTCGCTGTGCTGTCGTATAATTTATTATATTATTATAACCGTGTAATTTTTATATTATTATTTACGGCGAGCGAGTTGAAGTCTGCGTAGTCCTGAGCCCGCGTCAAACACACTACGGGCTCGATATAATAATCCCGAAATATATACGAATACGATTGACATCGGTAATAATAACAAATACGATTCAATCGATATCTGGTCAGTACAAAATATTTTTGCAACACAGAAAACCGTCGCGGAGATGACGGGTGGCGTGCTTTATTATATATACGTGTGCGCGGTCGCGAGGATTTTGTCGTGTTCCGCGGCCGGTTTGCAGGACGGACAGCATTTCCTCAGCACGCTCTTGGAGAGGTTCAAAGAAGGATCGAAACCGCCTTCTCATTTCACCCCGGGTAAGACGACATTAGAGTTTAGACTACGTGATATACTGATATATTATATTGTTGCTATCATCATATTACACTCCCCCATCAGTCGAGATGCTTGGCGACGAAATAAATAAAATGTCTTGCTGTTGTATAAGTACAATATAAAATTAGTTTCTCCGTAAAAATGAAGATCCAACGTTATTATAAGTGTTTACTCACACCTAACCTAACCTAACCTATACAGGTTTAAATTACGTTTATTGTAATTTGAAAATTAGTGGGCGCACCATGATATTATTTTTACAACTGTGATACGCGTGAATTTAGGACATTTGCCTTTCACGTTAAATAATATTATTTTTTAACGTCATACGTTTTCGCTTTTAAAGTGTTTTTTTATTGAACCATTTAAATATAATATTTTACATCGATAAATATATAAAATATAAGAAAAACTGAAGTAAAAATATTCTATATTGCTATTTAATAGAAATAAGACAATACGAAATAACAATTTATTATCACATAAATCCGGCGGAATTAAAGAACGTTGGATGTTGAGGGACAAATAAAAGGGATGTCATTTAAAACTATAATAATAATGTAGATAAGCAATGATATCGAAGGGGAAGTAAGACAGAGTTGGATAGAAGAGGAGAAAACTAGACACTAGCGTTTTTAATAATTATTATAATGTCTATAAGATATGGTAGAGACAAATATTACTAAACAAACATAGCAAATATATAAATGCAATTTTTACATAAATTCGTTAAAATTAAGCAAGTACTTCGAGTAGTTTAAATAAAAATAGTTTAAAAGTAGGAAAAAGTTTACATGCACAAAATTACAATAACCGAATTTGTGGTAATTAATACAACATGTTCACATTTAATTTTTTTTTATGTGTGTGAGGCACTATTTCGTTATGATTGAGTGTCCAGAGTGTCCTAAGTTTCAAACATTTTAAATATTAAAGATGTCATTTTCAAAAGGTAGTACATTAAATGTGTCATTTTGAATTTCCATAATAATCTTTACATCGAAAAATAATAGACAGAAAATGTTTTTGACACGATTAAAGAAAATACATTTTGTACAATGTGCTGTAAATTTAATTCAGAATAAACAATACTAAAGATTTTTTTATTTTTATCACTTTTTAGTTTAACTATTATTAGATACAAATAAAATTTATTCTAAGACATTTTAATCGTATTTTGGGTAAAATAAAAAAAATTGGAATTATTTAAATTATTTTTATATTGAAATTCTTTTTTTTTAAGTTTTAAGCCACTGCACATATATTTCAAATGACTTCCATTTAGTACTATAAAATGGTCTCAAAAATATTTGGTCTATCTAAAACCACTTAAGAAATACAGGTGAATTCTACAGAAAAAAAATTTACATATTAAAATGATTATTTAATATTTATATTATGTAGAACTGATATTATAACTGTAATTTAGACTTTAAGAAGGAATAAAAGTTCTAGCTATTATTTTGAAAGGCTTAGAATAACGTAAGAACTTTGCTATAATAATAACAGATGGAAGTGGACATTATTTATTATTTTGTATTTATTAAAAGATAAAAACAAAATTCATTTTTATCTTAATCATATTATTGCATATGCCGAGGTTCACAGACGTCCATTAGAGTTTAATAGTTCCTTAAATATTTAACAGATTCTCTCACACATCAAATAGTGACTCATGAATTCATGATTGGTCCATTAAATTTTAACGAGTCGTTAAATTTATGAAATGTTTGTGCAACAACATGGTACCATTAAGTCTAACCTAAAATCTACTTAGTTTGTTAGCTTTTAGCCATATAATATTTAAACGGCTTTGGATACATTAATTTGTTACTTATCTGAAAAATATAATGAAATAAAGATATCATTTATTATTAAAATCAACAAAAAAAATCATAGAGGGGTATACGTTTTCAAATAATTTCGTTATTAATTTATAATAGTTTTATTACAAAAATATTTTAGTTTTTAAATCATTAAAAAAAAAAAATTCGATTTGTGTATATTATATTGTGATACTTATAAAAGTTATAATATAAATAATGCATATATTCCAGTGTTGAAGAGGTCAATTTCCGTTTTCTGTGGTATTGAATAGAATAAAAATGTGTCAATTACACCTCGTAAAATATTCATTTGATTTATTTCATCAATTTCCGTTAACATATTTTATATTTACCAATAAAGATTCGTTTGTTATATTTTTGTGATCGAGTATAATAATTTTATTCAAAAATTATATTATTTATAATAATGTATAAGAATGGTTTGAATTTGAAATTCCACTTGTTTTTGAAATATTTTATTTAAATTATGAAAAATATTGGTTTTTATATGCGTACCCTGATATAGATGGTTATTATTGATTACATATACTAAACATGGAAATGAATGATTTATTAGCGTTAATAACTATGTTTCAGAAATTTCATTGTTGCGGGTAACTGATAACTGATAAGTTTATAACTTTATCAGTAGTTAATTATCACTTATATTAATTGGGTCCTTATTTTTCGTTAATGTGCTTTTGGAGTGAAATGACATTGTGAAGGTTTGTAATTTGTATAAATGCATTGCACTATTGTAGTCAGCCTAGGATAGGCAAAGCTTACTGAGTTTTTGAATTATATGAGCGTATGAAATTTAATTTTTAACGAAATCGCGTAAAGTAACAATATATTACAATTTAAATATAGGTAATAATATCCAACTAATTATCATTAACTGACAAATTATCTCTGTTTAGAATCGTTTTTAATGTTTGATTACATTTACAGCTTCTGTACAGTTTATAATAATTCCATTTAATTAAATTTTATACTAATGTTTGTTCTAATTTATCATTATTATAAAAAATTAAATAATGACCAGACAACTAATAGCTAGCTCATAATTTGAGCAGCCAACCGAGATTATACAACCTAACCTAACTGAAATTTTCTCGATAGCTCGTCGTCCCAATCCAGGCCTGTTTGCAGTATCGAGTAGTATCAAGTAACGGAAAAATGTTAATATTTTATGATTCAATTATATCAACTATTAATTAACAAAAATTGAAATGTATTATGATGTTATGAGTTATGCTTATAAGTTAAATTTTATATCGCATGTGTATATTGCAACCTTGTTTAATATAATAAACATATACTTTAAACAATTTTCTCTCGCTCTTCCAAGTATAATATTATTAAAATACTAGAGGTAAAATTATTATTATTTTTTTTATTTATCATTTAAATTAAATATTTTAAGAGTATGAATTCCATGCAATTGTAAAACTCCACTTACCATAAGTTATTGTTATGTCTTGATAATAATTGTCTTTCGTTGTTATTGATAATTATATCGGGTATATCTACATCCTACGAGTAGTTATTTGCATTTGTCTCCATAGACACAATTGAGGCATAATTTAGGTGAACAAAACACCGAATTAATTAATCGTGTATTGTGTAAATATGTTCAAAAGCTATATTTTACGAGACTTGTTAGGGTTGATGATTTTCCCCAGACACATTTGTACATTCAGAAAGTCAGAAAAACAGGATCCATTGTCGTGCTTAATTTGTTCTCGGGAAGTCAAAGTATGAAAACATCACATGTAATGGTATATATGATATACATATTTTATTTTTGTGTATGTATAGAGAGGCCCTACCAAGTGCCAACTGCAGACGGAACTGTCATTTGAACATTACTTTTACATGGCTGCGATCGCAAATATCTAGATTTAATAGAAGCCGTTTTAAACATGGTGTATGCATAGTAATGACTGTTTGAGAGTACTCTCCTAAATCGAACATTATAATAAATGATAGATGGGCTACCACGTCGCACCCAGATATATCATATTATAGCAATCCAATATATTTTGAAATGCATACACAATACATAATATATTATGGATTAAAACTACATTTCGAAAAAAAAAACATTTTATTTAAAAGCTGGACTTTAAGTAATACCTATATGTCTTATATATTATGGTTATTGCATTAAATAGAGACTATTTTTTTCTGATACTTTTATTCTATATGATATTGATAAAGCATATATATATACTAGTACACCAAGAATAAAATAATATAATAGACGATATTTTTTAGATTTTTGTTTTTATTCTATAACTAATTACTTAATATAAACTTCATCACCATTACGTAATAATATTTTTATTTTCGGTTCTACACAACCAAGTTTTGAATAATTACACATAATATGATGGTTACGAGTTATGATTTATGAGTATACGCGTATTTCGATTTTTCACGATTCGCTAGGTACACCATTGAAATACATATATTATATTTAGTTATTTACGACGTTTTCAAAAAGCTTATGTAGTAGGACATTGAATTAACATTTCCTTGTACTATAGTCCGTTCTATGATAGTTATTAGTTCGTAATAGGCCGTGTTTATTTAATTTGAACGCAGTTTGCAGTGGCGCAACTTGATAATAAGGGGCCTATGTAAAAATTTACAGACCGGGGCTCTTACCTAATAGTAAAAATGAAAAACAGCCATACCTTATTAAAACTTTGAAAAATATTGTTTTTTCACATGTCATAGTATTAATTAATTAATTTTTTTTTTTTATATAAAATCAAACAAAAATTAACTCTTCTTGTTTTTACGGCAGCAAAATCATTAACGATTTTATTTGTATCCAATTCATTATTATTAGATAGTAATACGAAAATTCTATAGATAGATAGTTTTTGTCTTATTATCGTCAGACACATAGGTAATATTATCACGAGTCATGACTTACACAGTACACACACCAACATAATTATCATGTATAATAATTAATAGTAAAAGAAGTTTCAAATTTTCAATTATAGTGTATACTTTGTAACTCTTTACTCGCATTTCGGACTTATACTGTATTACGATACACTTAATTGCTTTCTCACATAAGTATTCGTAATTTGAATTATTCTTTAATTTAAAAGTGTAAAGACATAATTATTTATTATATTAAAACAAATATTATAATATGTGTTTATATTATAAATTATAGTATAGGAATATCGTACATGAGTTTTTTAATTTAGGGGCCCTCAAAACCGGGGGCGTTACTAATTGCGCCACTGGCAGTTTGGATATAATAAAATAATAGACACGGTTTTGTTATATATATACGTGTAGGTACCTATGTGTTGAAAAGAAATAGCAGATGTTATGCTCACTGCGGTTATATTAGCTCTTCAAACGTATAAAAGACCTGTACAAATGGCAAATATAACAGATCTGTAGATCGAGAAAATAAAAAAACACATATATATATATATATATATACATCAATAGTGGGTTTATCGTTCAATATTAGTTCACTGACTACATGTTAGTAAACAAAATTGTATATTTATATAAAAAGTACAGTATGAGTTTTATCATCAAATCGTGTGAAAACTGTAGGAAATTTGAACGTTTCTTTCATTGCTTTTAATAATAACATATAAATTACGCCATATAGGTCGCGGGGCTCAATGAAAAAATATTTAAAAAAAGTTTGTTATCGAAGACAGTTGTAGGTATAGTATAAGACAATAGTAAACTATTCCGACTATCACGATTGACAGATAATAGTAAATTTCTAGAATACAATAATATAATAGCAATTTGCATTACTCGATTATTTGTTACACGATCGATCGATAATGGTAAAATTAATTTTTATTAAGGTCGACTTTTATATTCATAGAAAGATTGACCAGTCGATCGCGATCCGACTTTTGGTGACCCTTGTCTTATAGATTGTTATGAAACAATACATTAGGTAAGTATTGTGTGAAAGTGAAACGATTGTTATTGATGCTATAGTGTTTGCATAAAAATGATGTACTTTTGAACGCTTAACCGAACTATTATAATATAACCAATCTTACCATCCGTAACCCATTAACCCATCATGTGTGTTAAATGTAGTTTAAAATAGAATAACAATATTTAGTAGGTTGTGTATACATTCGTTTTATTTATGTTAACAGATATGTATCCAGAATTGAGTTCGCGGTTATACCAAGGAGACATAATACTGCCAGTTTCAAGGAATGCTATCATGTCAGATTACTATAAATGGCCCAAGGCAATAATTCCTTATACAATACATTATAATTTTAGTAAGTAAATTGAATTATAAATAAAAAACAAATAAAACTTGACAATAAATTGTATTCTGCACGTAGTTGATGCCCAAAATCGGTTTATCGATGAAACAAAAATACGATTACTATTATAAAATATATATTTTTCGTACTGAGCGTGTGCTTTTAGTTTTTTTCTCTTCTGGTTTATATAAGTAAATATAAATTACTTTAAAAGCTTTTAGGTTTTAGTAAAAACGATGCCTTGAATAACCCCATTGTAATGCGCCACCCGTCTCTTGCATTTAACGTTTACTTCGCATTTAATATTTATAGTATTAAAGCTTAATTTTTAAAACGTAATTATATACTTTACTGCGTTTGCCGAGGACTTCGATTATTATAATAAGATTACGTATACTAGATATGTACATAATATTTATAATATATAGTATTTAATCAAACTACTCGCTGAGTGTATTCGTCTTCGTTAAAATTAACATATTTTAAGTAAAGTTTTTAAAAGTATTTGTGTACTGATTAGAGTCATATAATCATAACATTAATAGTTTCTAGCATTTTTCGACTTATATAAAAATTTTAGAAAGACACTGTAATATTTATCTAAGAGTACCTATAAACATTTTAAAGATCGAATTATTTCTACTAAGTGTTTGTTCAATATATGTATATATGTACCTTTCAAAAGAAGTGACAGATCTAAGTTGAGTGTGCGCGAGGACCTAACTCCAGTCCTAATATTATAGATGTAAATTGTATACAGGGTGTATATATTAACGTGATTGATCGCCGCGCCGAGTGGAAATCCTATCTGAAAGTCTGACACTTGAATAGGTGGGAAAAAGTTGTAAGGGATCGTAAAAAATTGGTATTGATTGATGTGTTTATGTGAATTAACTTATTGTTATCGATAAATCGATTGGTGTCTCCCCATCACACGCCAACTTTATTCTACTGTAGATTTGGTCCAAACGGTATAAATTGTCGACGGTCCAGGGTTTATTTTTAAAACTGTTTTCTTCACGATTTGTTTGTGTGTTCCATCGCTAATGCAGCACAAGACGAACGATCCAAGATCCGCATGGCAATGGACACGATTGAGTCGAAGACGTGCCTGAAGTTTGTCGACAAGAACGGCGGGAACGCGACGCAGCTGCTGAAGGACGTCGGGCACTCGGGATACGTGCATATCGGCCGTGAGCGGAACAAGGGCTGTAACGCCATGATCGGCTACCACCGGGAAATGAGTGGTCCGCACAGCATGAACTTAGAGGCGCCGTCGTGCATCTCCTACCAAGGAACGGTGCAACACGAACTCCTGCATGTGGCAGGACTGCTCCACGAACAGGCTCGCGCTGACCGTGACAATGCAGTGATCATTTATTGGGAAAACATTGACAAGAGTATTTATTTAAAAATATTATTTCACAATAGATTATTATTTTTACGATATTTCCATAAGGGTTTTTTAAAAATCAAAAAAGTCATAAATGTTTTATGATATATCAACTACTAAGCTCATAGGTGTGTGCAGTGTACACAAGTATGGAGTTAGTTGGAAATTTTGAATTTTCCCAATGTAATCCAATCTATAAAACCTCAGAAACTTGAATTTGAATTTAAAATGTATTATATATACATACGATTCTATATTTTACTATTATATATCTTCTGAAAATATGTCTTACCTACCTATAAATCATCATTTTTATTATCAACCTTATTTTAAACACCACTTCCTCATTTTTGATAATTCTTTAGCAAATATCTGGCTTTGAACACGTTCAAGTTGTTGGTTTCGTAATCCACTTGACAGAGGCTGCTGGGTGTCAAAAACTGCACACATACATGACACATATATAGGTATACGATAATTTCAAAGAGTACGTATAATGGTATCTGAGGTACAATTCTGTGTACCTATTATACATAGTTTATATTGTATTACACTACGATATATTTAATAGGTTCTGTGTAACTGTGTGTATATATTTTAAATTTATATATATAGGTATACGAGGAATGTGTAGTAATACAATGTGTAATACGATACCTCTGTAGGCTCGTAGCCAGGATTTTATTTCGATGGAAGGGGGACGGTCCATTTGAAAAATTATTGTTTGAACTTTTAGTATATAATATTACAAAACGAAAATATATGTTAGGGATGAGTTTCAGATGGTTTTGGGACCCATATCACTTTCTTAACTATAAAAGTTATATATATTACACCATTAAAAACAGTTTTAATTAGGAAAACAGTAATACTTGATTAATATATTATTATTATTATTATTATTATTATTATTTACTGTGGTATATTTTCAGACGATTCAATACTAATCTAATATTTAATTAAAATCCAATGTCCTATACAAAGATCCAGATTATACGTTAAGTTTTAATACATATACCTTATTAGTTATAACTAAACAAATTGTTCCCTTTATTTCATTTTTCACTTTCGAAAGTCTGCAAAGTCAGTCAATCAAGCTTTCAAATATATGTCGGTATGCAAACGTTTATCATAGTAAAAGTTGTAGGACGTTTCAAATATTATGTTGTATGTAGATAGGGTTTAATAATATCTATTTAATAAATTCAATATAGTACTTCGTCTGTACTTTGTTGGTAAATAATTTTGTACAAAACCTTTGAAGCTATACTCTTGAGACTCTGTCGTTATTTATAGAAATAATATCTACGTGTATTTACCTATATAAACAGTAAAGCAAATAATTACAATCTGTTATGAATACTTAGTTCTTGTAGTAAAATATTAATAATATGATATGACATTTTCAAAGTATTATTATAATTTTAGATTCTGAAGGGAGTGATGAATATATTGATTTTATCATTTATACTTTTTTTTTTAGTAACACGTTAAGTTGTCGATAAAATGCTATGATTTTAAAAAATGGGGGTGGTTTTGGACATCAAATTGAATTTTGTTTGTACTTTTGAGAGGTAAAATTTAAAAATTCTCAGCACTTATTTTTATAATCGAAAAAATAAACAAAAATTAAGGAAAAAGGAAATTCGTAAAATCAATTTTGTTTTTTGATGTAACACAAAAACGAAGAAGATACTTGACATTTTCTCCAAATGTTTATATTATTGTTTTTAATTTACGATAACATTTTAAAAATATTTTGACTATTTTTAAACTATTTATAGACATAAGAAACTTTCAATTTTTTAGTTTTTTTTAAAATTATAAATGCAATTAATATTTTCGGAAAAATTATATCATCTTATTATAATATTAAAAGTAAAATAGTTGACATTGGTAGCTATATTAAATAAAAATATCACTTTGGGCTGATAGACCGTTACTGCTCAGAATCGTTTTTTGTATACAATGATACGAGATATCATTGAATTCAAATTTAACACACCTATAAATTATAATAGTGACTCACTTGACATTCAATGTACAGCAGAGAGATACCCACTTACTTAGCATTTTTTATAACTTATTTAATAAATGTTATTTTAAAAATACATACAACTAGTGGTATTTATCTATAGGATTTATCATTATTTTGTTTTCAGCATATTGGCCAGACTTTAACAAAGTGCCTGATAATGTTACAACTACTTTCGGTTTACCTTATGACTATACTAGTGTAATGCATTACCCACGTTATGCTTTTTCAAAAAATGGCAAGGAAACCATTGTAGCTAAGGTGAGTTATAAAATAAAAATATTTAGCTTAAATATGTATGAACAATATTCGATTTTATATTAGAATTTGATCAAAGAAAAAATTTACGATTATTACAAAATTTCACGTGACTAACTCTTAACTTACTAACTATATTATATTTAACTTTTTTAGCACTTAACACTTTATGATTGAGGTTGAAAATAATATAACTTATTAATAGGGTTTGCATACAATTTTAAATTTTAATAGAACGAATATATTTACTACAACATAATCAATTTACGGACAGGATACAATAACTGATTTAGCACTTATCTTGTGCCATCGTAATTTCGCTATTCCCCTGTGAAGCTATTGTGTTAAATTTAAATATTATATTGTATTTGAAAGCAATGACAAATCCATCTAATTTTAACCAAACTTGGTTAGCTATTGTGTTTGCATAATTTATATTATATATAATAATAATTATATGAATACGTTCTCATAATAGTGATAAACTATTTTTTTAAATTATAAATAGATATATATTAGAGATTAGAGATTATAGATTTTTCAAGGTTTTGAAATAAAAATTACATATTGTATTAACTATAAAAGTAGGAAAAAATACTTTTCAAACATTTTAAAATTCTGGTAGAGACTAAAATATTTTTGTAGATGTTAAACAAATATATTATAAAATTAAAGTTTCTACCCAGCGGGTATTATACGTATACCAGAATTTTCTAAAAGGTTATGTCGTGTTCTTTTCGTATTTTTCAGGGAAATAAATAGGAATTCCATAGTGGAATATGTATAACTGTTATAAAAATAAATATAAATTCAAAAACATATTTTATGTTATCGGTATTGTTACAAACAATAACTTCCATGATTGTAAACGTATTTAACTTAACACATATTCCAAGTTTTAAGTAAATATTTTTGACTGTTTTATATAAAGCTTTATTAATTTAAAATCTATTATCTAGTACCTACAATGTTTTTTTTAAATTATTCAATTTATTCAATTTGCTCAAATTACCTTAAAATTATAGATAGGTAACTTTATTTTATTAGCCGAGTAAACTGTATTTTAATATTATTTAATAAGCTCGGTAATTTTATAGAATTTGTATAACCAATGAATTTAAATAAAGGATTTTTCTTAGGGTGATATTTAATTCTAAAATTAAATTATCTAGCACTTAAATCAGATTGAATATAGCTAGCTGTCGTGTGTATTTACTGAATTGCGACAAAAGTTTATTTTCAGTAATTAAAAAAAAAAAATAAATAATAATTGTGTTGCTGCTCTCGGGAAATGTACCAAATGAACGTTATAATTAGATTTGAATTTAAGCCGATTTAACCATTTAACAAAGTTTAAAAAAAAAGCTAAAATGTTATAAGTAAATTTTTATTCGAGACTTATTTTTATATCTTCTTGTATTTATACGTATTATTTAGTTGTTATTATTAATTTTAAAATTTATGAAACTAAACATTTAATTTTATTAATATTGCTATAATTATTTACTATAGATTTTATTAGCCAACGACAAATAACATATTCCATTTTTATTTTCAATTCGCATAAGTCATATTTTAAAATGTAGTAACAACATATTCATCTATAATAAATGATATATGTATAATATATATTATCAAAAATATTACAGATAACATACTATATAGTATAACAAAAGATATTACGCGGGACAGAAATACTAGGCTTTTTACTGTATAGTAGCAGGCGGTGTTGTTGCTGTCGTTGAACTATGAAATATTTAATTTTATATGGTACCTATGAGTGAAATGTGTTATAGTAAATACTTTTTTTTCCAAGCATGAACCAAGTATGAGTTTGGGACAGAGAACCGGAGCTACGATCAATGACTTGCGAAAAGTCAACGCAATGTACAATTGTAATGGAGCAGCTACAACACCCTATACTAATTCAAGTGACTACCAAGGCGGCGCATATCGCATTTTTTAGTTCAAAAACGAATTATAATTATTGACACTTTGCATGTATTGTAACTTATTATTTTTTTTGCACAATGTTAAATAAAATAAGAAGTAATTTTAATTGTTTAAAATAGTACGTTTTTATTAATGTTATGATTATTATTAAAACGAAGTATAAAATGTAGTAAAATTCTAATACTCTAATTTGAATACATAGCTATCATTGTTCATTACAGTATGTAATTTCATTTAGATAAATGAGATACGATCAGTTTATAATATAATTTATAACAATATCGTTACTTAACTATAATCACTAGGTATCTATAATTTTCAAGTTTCAGTATTATAATTATAATAGTTTACGTATAAAATGTTTTGAAAATAGAAAATAATTTTACTAATATAGGTACACTAATTATATATTATTAAGTTGATTTTAGTAAAAAAAATCAGCATTTTATTTAATTTCAAAAGTGTTTGCATAATTTTAATTATATATATGCAAGAACAAATTGTACTTGAATTTTCGATTAAAAACATTCTATATACAGCTATGATATGAGATAATATATAAATGTTTAAATTGTGAACTACTCTAATTAATCATTAATGATCAATGGGTATTTTAGATTTTTACTTAATAACTACAACTCTAAAAACTGAACATATATTATTATATTATTGAACGTTTCCGCGTAAACTGGAATGATTTTATTGCATTATGGGTTATTGTTATTAGTATTAGTATAGTTACTTATAAATTGTTGAAGTATTCAGCGATAGACGAATTAATAACCATTTTTAATATACATAGACACATAGGTTTATACGTTATTAGTTATTACTATAGATTTATAAGTATTATTATAAGTACAAATCGTTAAGACAAGATAAAAGATGCAATACAGTAACCTATATGATATTATTATATAGTACTTTAGCTGGTGTAGGTCGGTGGTCAAAATCAGAGAGATCTTTGAAATTATGCCGGGAGGTTAATATCTGCCAAACACAGCGGACCTATACAGATACTTATTTACCTTTGTTTTTTATATTTTATAATACCTATTACTTTTTAACGTTTAATATTTCAAATAATTGAAATAATTGTTATTATTCCCGAGTGCCGATGCCGCAGTAATGACAGTAATTTATCCATCAAGGTCAAAGTGTTTATGCAGTTCAATGGTAAAATTATAACAACTATTTCAACAAACCATTCTTTTATAACTATACAAAAAAATAATAATAATACATAAATAAATAATTAGCTTCCGGTTGCACGTTATAACGGCTATTCTATGTTTCAAGAGCGTAATTAATGTTTGATACAAATTAATTATACATTCTGAATATAAACATCTGAATAATAATTATAATAATAGTAATATATGATGGAAGTATTGGTGACTTAAAGAGCCAATAATAATATTTTAAATGTACGATATTATGAGACAACTTAATAATAATATAAAATACTGTATCGCATACTTCATAATATTATCATATTGTTGTACACACTGTGCAGTGTGATAGAGAGGATGGATAAAAATTAATTAAGAAGCTCCAGATTAGGAGATAGTAAAAACTTAAGAGTAAATAATATGACACTTTAATTCAAATAAAAATAATTAATATGATGAAAATTAGATAGAATTTTTGATTTCTGCATAAATAATTTTATCAGCCGTGAGTCATTTGATTTAAATACATGAAATATTATAAAAAATAATAAATTATAGTAAAATTCCATAATATATCATTTTTAAGTTAACAATATTTATTTTACTTAAAAGCTTTTAATTAGGTACATTCAATTTAAATGTTTATATAAAGTATAATATACTATAATATAGTGAATTATTGGTAAAAAAGGTTAAAAGTATTTTATTTTTTTAATAGTGATTTTATGTAATGTGGTGCAATAAATTTTCCAAAAGACTATGTACTAAAAATTATTCTAATAATTGTTTAAAAAAATATGCACAGTAAGAAAAATTTATTCAAATTATAACCCCACTTCTAAAATGTCTTTGCTAGTTTGATTAATTTTGTTTTAATCTTAATAATTTACTAATTTGAAGTGTCACTAATGGGTGGCTTTTTGATCATGTAACTCAAATGTATGTATCTTTACTTATACACTTTCCCCTGTCATCAAATACATTTATTTGTGCATATATGATATATCGATATAGATCTGTATAAATTGTCTATACTATAATATTATAAAGAGGAAATATTTGATTCTTTATTTGTATTGAATAGGCTCCGAAACTACTGAGCATATTTAAATGAAATTTGGTACATAGATAGTTTAAGCACTGAGAAAGGACATAGGCTACTTTTTAATACTAAAAAAGGGCTGTAAGGGGTTGAAATAGGGGATGGTATATATTAAATACCGTAGCCACACGGTAAAAAAATAAAAAAAAAACATCTAAAAAAATTAGACATATTTTTAGTATCTTAGCAATCACTTAGAAGAAATAACAAACAATTATTAAACAATTAAAAATACACTTATCTATAGCTATATAAAAAACCTCTTTTACCCACTTAGAGGTCAAATTTTGAAAAATCCTTTCTTAGTGCGCCCTTACATTGCTTAAGGAACCTTTGTACAAAGTGTCAAGTCTCTAGACCCATTGGTTGGTTCGGTCGAGGCGTTGATAAGTGAATTACTAAATAGATAAAAAAAAATAATATAAATAAATAGATAACTAAAAAAAAAAAAATTTAATAGATTACTTTAGGATCCAGGGGAGGCCAAACTTTTTGATATAATTATTAGAATATGTTTTCCTCTGTGGAGTCATAAAAATACATGCAACTATTGGGTAGGGTTTACTGGGATTTTTTATTTAACTAATAAATATATAATAGTACATTCTAAATGATAACGTATTTAACTTCCAATGCATCTTGCGACTGTTAAACACGTATTTATTCGAATACACTTTGAAAACCGTTTGATCGACGTGAAGTTCCCACATTTTTAACGCATCTAATACACGGGCAACACCGTGACAGAACAGCTAGTATATTATATGCGTATATTCTAAAAAATTGTTTTCTATATTCTAATTAAAACATAAAATACTTACATGTTATTTTTTTTTTATTATATTATCATTACTTAAAAATTAAACTACTACTAAAAATGGTATACGTCATAATAAATATTATCGATTATCTTAAGACCTATCAATTAATCCAATTTTGAATAGTTACTGCCTCAAAAGTAATTGTTTAATTATTATATTTTAAGGTACTATCTACTGTTTTCTACGAGCATTTTGTATTACCTTAACAAGAATTTGTCCTACTTTTTAACATATTTATAACTTAAAAGCTATAACTAATGACCTGAGATAAAATCTTATCACAATAATAAATGTATTTCCTTATCATTATTGTTTTTAAATTTAAACTTTGTATCAAGTACTATTGGTTCCGATAGTTAAAACATTGAATTTAAATGTAGTTACAAGATATTAAAAATCTATGGAATATATAAATGAAGATTTAAAGATACAAAATGAAAATCAAGTGATAGCCTAATTATAGAATGATAAAATGGAGAATATACTAGTTATTTTTAATAATATATTATTTATATTTATATTTTATCGTCTGCTTATGATTAAATTACACTTAATATATATTATATAATGTATACGTGCACTAGCTGTAAATTACAGTCTGTAATGAGATGGTTCATTGAAACTCATTAAAATTATCGAATCCCCAAAGTACAAAGCAGATAAAACATCATATACAATAATAATATTAAAATCAGTAGGTGTATTAATAGACCGACCGAATTTAATATATATTTTGGACGACATAGTTATAATAATATTATATTCAATGTTTAAATTGGACAATAATAGATAGTATCACTGACTTTTAACTTGCTTACTCAATGTATTTTTTAATTTTTATTGTATTTTGCTATTATGATTTGATATAACCAATTATTAATAAATTTATTCTATTTTTATATTTTTGATAATTTTAATTTTTGGCAATGCTTGATGAATTTCAAAATCATTTAGGCAAATGGCCAGTACGTGGGGCCTATAGGGATTACGAGGTCGTAACCTAAATAGGAGTCATTTCTCTTTAACCTATATAATGAATCTGATTTATTATCGCTTAGACTACCTAGTGTAAAAGTGTTAAACATAAATCAAAACATCACTTTATACCTTTTAAAGAAATTAAAATGAAATACAAGTATTTAAAAAAACTCATGATTAATAAAAACAGATTTTGAATTATTTAGGTAGATATTATTTTAAAACATTATTGCTATTTTACCAATAATACCAATAATAAAATGATAGGTAGGTAAACATATTACATAGATATAAATAGTATGTATTCCTAACAAATAAATAAATAATAATGATAATTTAGATACTTGACAAATTGAATTGAATAGATAAATGTAAAACTTAATTAGTTATTTGATACAAAAATTTATAATATTTGTGTGTCTATAATAAAAAAGGATTGAATAAAGAGATTTACTTAAAAAATACAGATTCTAAAATATATTTAAAACACTCCGCTTGTAGTTAAAGTATTAATTAAGATCATAAACATAATATTAATTTAAAGAATTGAAAGTTAGTT
The DNA here is from genome assembly GCF_003676215.2 of Rhopalosiphum maidis. Taxonomy (NCBI): domain Eukaryota; kingdom Metazoa; phylum Arthropoda; class Insecta; order Hemiptera; family Aphididae; genus Rhopalosiphum; species Rhopalosiphum maidis. The sequence continues at coordinate 17,128,262 of NC_040878.1, forward strand.
ATAAATATTTTATAATATTTTAGCATAGTTAGAAAACATTTTAAATACATTTATATGGTATGGGATACATTTTATATACATTATAAATGATGTAAGGTAGCAAGGTCATAAATAATTCAATAAATAGTTAGTAGTTAATAGCAGTTGAAATAATTTTAGCTTATTAAGTGTATTAGTTTAAACACGTTTATTTGATAATTACCACTGTAATTTACTGATATTTATTCGGTTTTGTATTAACTTTAAAAAGATGTATATTTTATTGTTTATTTTTATCAGATAAATTATTAATAATAATATACAAATATTATTTGTGTAATTTAATTTAATTTTGTTATGATAATTACCTATCATTGTTAATGCGCCTATATGTAACCTACATATTTCATCAATCATATTGTGTATCAACTTGTCAACATCATCACACCAATAGTCAATATCAAAGACTAGTAAATGAAATCAAATAAGAGGTAAACATTATTTGGTGTGGAATCTGCAACGTTAAAAAAAAATTTACAATCAACTCAAAACTTTTAATCTTTCAACAAATCCGAAACAAAAGATACAATAACCGACAAGAATAAAAAAAAAATTAACCCATATCGAACACTGTCACAAAACATGAAATAAAAAACATTAAAATATATTCACAGCAAATGTCAACTGTTGTAAACATTGAGGTGAATGATAGGTTCATAAAAATATACAGCACTGTGATGAAATGAACCAATTCAAAAATAAAATGTTGATATACACAGCATTGAGGCGATACAAATAAAATAAAACAGGTCTATCATTATATCCAAATCGAGGAAAGAATGTACATGATTATTGTAGATTTGAATGAAATTACCCTATTTCAGGGCTGTAAAATATTTCAAATATTGTACATTGACAATGCGTTTGAGAATAATATCAAACGACAAGCATCGCCAAAGTAAAATTGTATGTATTCATTCTCAAAGCTAAATTATCATAAATTAATTGTTCGGTATTCTTCTACGCGTTGGATTTTGAAAATTTCATTATTGTTTCATTAACCAGTGAACGTATTTTTACTCATGAATATTTATCGACAATTATTCGTAATCTCATTAGCACACCGTTTTGTTTCGTGCCAGAAACGAAGTTTAAGAGATTTCACAAAATTGGTAAACATACTATATTATATATTATATAATAATAAGGCGTAGCAGCGGTATCCTGTGTCATAAGTGAGTTTATAAGCTTTACTTAAACGAAAAATACGTACGAAAACAAAATACCGGAAGGCAAAATGTATAGTGTGAATTTAAAAAACAGAAAATAATAACAATAAAATATACAGGTACACAGTTAAATCATTTTCAACAAATCTGTGGTATAACTATAGTTCAACATTTATGTCAAAGCCACAAAACTCAATTATACATAATATAGGGCTTAACGGTGATTTATGTATATTATAATTTATAACTATAAGTAATTTTAATTTATGTACCTACTAGTTAGTATTAAAGTATCTATTATCTATTGACTATATTTGATTGTTTAAGCTAATGGACCTTATCACTTGGAGTTATCATTTGGCGAGAAAGGGAGAGACGTATTTTTAAACTTCATTTGAAATAAGGATTATAATATGTGATTATAATAATTACACTCACACGTTCAAATAGATTATAATATTAAAATAAAATAACTACGACTATACATTATTTGTTTTTATGGGTTTTTTAAATTTATATTAAGCAAAAATAATATTTATTATTATAAATTGTAAAATATAGTTTTCTTCTTTAAAGCTAAGTTAAATATCATTACATAGTATATGTATATTGTATAATATATTATTTTAATTATTAACTTGTAGGTAAGTCAATATCAACGTAATAAGGAACGGTATTAATTGGACTATAATAAGTCAATTTTTTTTTCTTATATCTTTATAGTTCACAAAATCCAAAATATTTTAAATTGATGTCACGTCTAGAAAATATTATAAATACTTGGTGAAAGGTAAATAACTATTATATGTTTTAAAATTATAGCAAAACGATAGAATTGATTTTGTCAAAAATTGATATTGCGTAAATATAGTTCTGTGTATTTTACTTTTGATTTCTGATATGCAACCATAAGCTGCCTTCAAAGGTGAAAGTTAAAGTACTTCTATTGCTTCAAAAAGTATTGGCAAACACATTGAAAATTTATCTATCCATTGGACCACTAAAAATCCAAAATAAATATCGTTAGATATAATATATAATATAGTTTTTATATTTTTGTTCATTTTTTTTTCTCTCATTTTATTTCACATATTTTCTATCGCACATTGACGTAACCTTTAACATAATATGACCCATTGTGAGATAGGTACTTCTTATTTTATTAATTTTTTGTGGGTGTTTAGTTGAACTTTATTTATGGTGTATATATATTTTTATATTCAGTAAGTTTCATTTAAAGCTAATTATTAATTTGTCTTATAGCAGTGGCGTATTTATGGAGAGAGGTTAAGGGGCCTGCTGCTATGCGGAGCAGTTTTCGATGAGTTTAAGATATTATAAGAGATAAGTATCCCAAAGAATTATGTACTCACCCTGTTTTCTATTTGTTAAATCATTATCTATTAGATGTAGCAAAAATATAGAATATTCGAAAAATACATTTGGTATAATGCCTGAATGTTGCTCATTTTTCAATTGCTTGGCTAAACGTACAGCAAAACAACATTTCAGATATTTTAATACCTAACTGATTTAGCAGTTTTAAAGAAGTTTTTCCAACAGTTGAAAAGCTAGGCAAATTCAATTTATTATTTAGTAATCGTTTTCTAATAAATATTTTGCGTATAGGTATAATGAATAATGTAAGAGGAATCATTTTTCTGATATTTTATCCGTATTTAGATTGGTATATAATATATTTTTATCAGTTTCCAGGATTAAAACTAAATAAGCGTCTGCCTCATGGAGCTGAGCATATATTTTGCTTTCTACGTGGAGGATAAAAAATTATTTTTTTACACGAGTAAAAACAAAATGATCCTTTGGGTTTTAATAAGTTCAGATACTTGTAAAAAAAATTATACTTTAAGCGAATTTAAATATAGATTAATTATTTTTCCAATTTATTTTTTTCAATTTAGAGTAGGTCCTGATTTTTTTTTTATTAATACAGTATAGATAAAAAATAATAAACAACATATAAATAAGTATATAATCCTAATCTACAGATCTCAGTTTTCAGGCAATTGCGAGAAACTATGTAATAAGAACTAAAATGTACCTATCACATAATAACAATCTTTGTCATTATTTTTGAAACGTTTAACTGTTTTTTGTGGATTATCGTAGCAGCACCTATGTACATCATATTATATTACTTATACTTTCATGGTCGCACGTAGATAAGTTATAATAGCACACGAAAGATACGAGAAAATAATAAATTATCTATAATATCAAACGAGGCTTAAAAAAGAAAAAAAAACAAATCGAAAACAAACTATTTTAACATTTATAACCAATTACACAACAGAGGCAATGTATACGTATACAGTAAGTAACTAAGGGGCGGCCAGACGACGGGCCGTATGTAATACTTCTGCGTATAGGTATACGCGGGAATGTTCATTTTTTATGTTTTATTGTCGGTTGAGCGGCGAACAATAAAATGTCCCGTTTTATTGAAATGTCCACTGAGCTATATTATAGTGTACGCTTTCGATGTCCCGTGTACTGTACAGGCAATTCGAGGAATTCGAGAGGTACTAAATTCAAAAACCTCGTTTTCGTCATATTTGTTCGTACATTACATGATGCAGGCCACACAGATATTCGCGTACTGAATATAATATAACATACCTCATTGTTTATAGACTCCGCGAGACTCCGAGTTGAGCAACTGCATGACTACCTGTTCGTTTTCAGCAATGTGGTTTTTATTTTATTTTTCTGCAAACTCGCGAGATATGAGTGTTCGAATAGAAACTGTAAATTTAGTTTAAATGATCATACGACTGTTCAGTATTGCTAAAAGAGTTCACTAAAAATATGATAGTAAATTATGGTTATGTATTATCGTCTTTAGCTTTAAAAAAGAATCAAACGAAAAAATAATTGTTTATATTTTATAATATTTGACTTGGTTTTTTTATTTTTTTTTTATTTTGGAATCTCCGTATATAATTTGTAATCTTTTTAGATGTTATAGCTTATAGCTACAAACTTCAAACATTTTGGAGAAAAATTGCTATGAAATTATAGAAGGTCGTAGAATTATTTATTATGCACAATATACAATTTTTATACGCCAAGTAATCAGCTACTTTTTTCCGTTTTATTTTTAAATTACATAGGACAAGCCTGTTTCTGCGAGTTATATAATCATTAAATTGGAACGTACTTCTTTAATAAATATAATTATATCGTATTACATAATACATGACGTATCAGCGTATCACTATATTAGTATATTAATACATTATAGTAATGTAGATCGTCATCGAAACTGTAGAGGCAATATTGATAGACGTAATAATTCTGCCAGCTGTCACACGCCATGCCAGGTCGATCGTTATGCTCTATAGTTGATAGAGCAGTGTGTATAGACTACACTACTTGTACGGAATGTTATGCCCATGTTTGTCGTAGTCGATAAAGTTTTTCGCTAATACCCGAATGTGCCAATCCATGAGATACTATTTTTAAAACAGTTCCTTTTGCGTCAAAGTGCGCCTCTAGGAAAAACATTCAAATGCACCACTCAATTGTCGTGTTATTCTAATTTTAAACTTATTCCTTGTGGAGTGGTGCGAGAACGTCATTTATATTATTTATACCAACTATTATTATAGAGCAATAATAATAATACACGGACAACATACATTGGGCAAGAATTTGTTTGTAAAATTCAGTCACTGCAGGTTCTAAAGCAAGAATACATTGTTAATAATATGATTGTTGGTCAATATTTGAATTTATTTTTAGATTTTGTATGTTTTCCATCTTTCAAGTTAAAGACTTAATTGTATATTTTGTCCACAATTATTGATAAAACATTTTTTCCCCCATATTTTGATGTGAAAATGCATTTTTGAAACTTTGGATATCTGTCCGATATTGCATCGGTGCTTTCAATTCCAGTTGACTACGGTTATATAACACTTTTAGGAATATCTTGAAAGTATTTATATGGGCTTAAGGAGTTTGTTTCCTCCATTTTTGTGGATGAGTCTAAACTTTGTCTATACCTACAGTACGTATAGTATACGCAGTATACCAACCAGAGCATTACCATATAAACATTGGCATTCGAAAGACTATTTTCATATACTTCATCCATCTATTCACCAACTTCTTGATGCATTAGTTTAGTTTAAATCTTTTAAGTAGGTTCACTTTATTTGAAAGTTTACAGTTTTTCACAATACAACAAAAACAGGCGAAAAATAATATATCCTCAAAAATATTGGAGCAAGTATCTGCATGTTGAAATCATACCGATTCTTTTCATTAATTTTGACTGTTTTTTAATAAAAAATGAAAATGTGAACAAATCAAATTATGATGATTAAAATAATTTTTTCTATAGCGCCTCATCGATAACTTTCTAAAAAAATAAACTAGCGTAATCGCAACCCACAAAATAATATATCATTGATTAAATGTTATTGGCGCATTTGTTATGTAGCTTTTAAATATATAGTGTTTAAAAATCGATTCCGTGTATCCGATTACCGCATTTAATTATTATTGTTTAAGTACTTTTAAATTACCTAATTGGCTGATCATCACTGACCATCCCATTATTATATGTACCTAACTATGAAATATATATATTCTAGGTATCACACAAATTCTTCAGAAGAAAAATGTTCGATATGGGGACTTCTCAAATACTCGTTAAATAGGTTTAGCGTATAAAATTATTTTCTTGTGTTATGCGTTGCTTTCGGTTTCATTATAATATATTCAACCGGATAAACAAAAATATTTGTGAAGCGTATATTTATTTAATTATAATAATATTATGAGTGTTCTGGGCGCGCTGCGTTTATACGCGATGGGACTAAACTAATTTTAGTACATTTCAAAATATTATATATTTTATTAAAATAGTTATATTTACCATTAGAAACGGCCATTATATTACGTAGTGTGTATTATATTATGATATCATGTGTGTTCTAATTATTTTTATTTTATTTAAATTAAAGCACCTGAAATGTTTGGTGAATCATATTTTATTTTTGACGCATGCAGAATGTCTTTCACTTTGACACTAGGTATATAATATTTTGTCTTTTAACATACCCGCATGTCGAATATATATTTTAGTACTAAAATATCTACCCACCGCCTGATGTATAAACTTTAAAACTTGCATAATATGTATTATATTTGAATATTTAATGAAATAACTCAAATTCACTAAGTAGGTAACTCAAATTAATATGAAAACAAAATTTTGAATTATTTTATATTAGTTTTGAGTATTTGAAAGTACCCATTTATGAATAATTATGATAATCATAGCTCTTTAATACAACAATAACTTTCTAAAAACATATTTCAAAAATATTAATTAAAAAAAAATATACATAATATTATATTACACTATACTATTTAGGTATAATGGTTCATAATAGTATAATAATAAGCGTATTATGTGTAAACTGTAAATAAAAAAAATAATATGTCTATGGAAATGCTAATTTTTTTAATTACAAACTGTTTGGAACACACACATGAAAACAAATAACATATAACAATAAATGTATACCTACTATTGTTAATAATTATGGGGTCATTCAAATTTTGTTTCAAATGGTTAATATTGATAATATTTCTAAGGTTATAAAAAATAATTAACAAAATTTTAAACTTTCAATGTCAATAACCTCTGATAAAACAAGTATATATATATATATATATATATATTATATTTATATATAAAAAAAACTATGTGTACCTACTTCTATTTGTGTAATGCGGGATACGACGGTTTCATTGACATACGTTCAAAGTATACAAGTTTGGTATAACAGTTGTTCTGCATATGGATGAAATATGAGTTATATAGGTAGGTATCATAATATATCGTATATAATGCACTGTTATTGAAAGAACCATTAAAACATATTTATTTTATTCATTATACGCTGTGTTGTGTAAACCATCTGTAGCATTATAGGTGTATCTAAATAACAGACATCAGTCATACTTCAGTAAATCGTAAAAATGTAAATTAAACGTTTAAATTGGAATAAGACGGTATAATACAAACAATGTAAATTTTGTATACGTACAACTTACTGTAACCTGTAGGTACAGCTCATAACATGTAATAATGATTGTACGGTGATCGTAAAATTATATTATATTTTAGTTGACTTATTATCAAAATGAGGTCATTCATATTTTTAGTAAGTCGATGAATGATTACAACAGCAGTAAGTTGATATCGATATATGGTTTGTTATATATTTTTTATTATGCTCAACAAATATGAAATTGCATCTTTATGTTCCAGAATCGTATTAGCAACACTTTGAAAATATATAAAAATATAAAACGTTATCACAGACAACTTTACATATTATTATAGGTGTATAAGTACTTGCATTATATCTATATAAGGAGTATGATAATTTAAATTTACAATATATATAATATATTGTGATTAATCACTCAAATGTAAAGATATATTATATTTATTATTTATATGTGAGTTCATATAAGGATCAAAATAAATGTCAATGCTTTTAAAATAATTGGCTTGGGTAAAAATTTCTTAAATTTAAAATAATTGCTACTTTTGGAGTCTACTAATATACCGAGTAACTAGGTACTATATGTACGTCAAACAAGATAGTAATAGTTGGAATATCAAGTATCCATTTTAACTTAACATTTTTAAGTAAATATATAGTAGGTAGGTAATAGGTATACATATATTAAATTATGATCTTAAATCGAAAATAATTAATATAGAACACGATGACGAGGTAAATAAAATAAATATAATATTACATAATATAAATTAATATAATACAGTATCTTACAGTATATTATATTAAACAATTTTTCAACTTAAATGCGATAGTAAAATAGTAAAATATAAAGTAGGTTTAACCATAACTGATGATATTTATTTTAAATAAATCTATACGGCCAATATGTATTATCATTAAATTGATTAATTTTGGAATTTACATTATACAACTAAACCACAATGATTGAACTACTTAAACTGAAGTGGGCGTCCGACCCTCTTTTAATAATATCTAATATGTATTAAGGGACGCGCACATTAAGTCGAATTCTATATGGAATCGATGCCACTCAGTATTATATTAAATTATATCATGTGGCCGTGATGGGTCATGTAGAATGATTGAATTCCCGGTGTAATATACGAGTATAATACTTAACTGTTAGTTCAAATCGCGATGTACAAACATCACTGCGTGCTATTACTACGGAAACTGATTTATTAAAATAGCTGCTTTGACGTGCCTGCGGTACTCGCAAGTGAAATTTTATAATAATATACTGCAGCTTAATTCCCCATCCCCATAAATGTCTTGAGCTATAAAAAAAATAACAACGATAACATTTTATATGAATAGTAACCTCGATAGGTTACTTATTTTGTAAATCATTATACAATAAATGGTTACAATATCGAAATATTTACTGATATACCTACCTAATTCAGTTAACATATTATTAAGTTTAATAATTTAGAATGATTAAACCGATTTCGTGATATATTGAACGTGGAAATTAGTGTAAGGTAGTAGTAAAAATAAATTTTTTATCAGTTGAAAGTTTCAACTTAAAACTCGATGACGTATAAAATATCATGATAAATAATTACACAGTATACCATAATATTAATTTTGATTATTACAATGAGTTAAACTTGTTTAAGTTAAAGTCGCGTAGATTTTGAACTTTAAAATGTTGTATTGTTTCGTGGGTAACAAAACGTGTGAGGAATTTGTTAAGGATGACAGTGATTCAAAATCACTCTTTGAAAACAAAAGGATATTTATAAAAAATATAAGAAAGTCAGAAAAGTAGTTTTAAAATAAATATTAACATAAATTAAATATTTTGTGTCGTCCCCATGGATCTATATAATTCAAACCCGTCAAAAAAAAAAAAAATACATATAATTCATGTTAAGACTATGAATTTATAACTATACATTGTAATGTATGTCAAAATTGAAAAATTACTGTCTATAATATACGATTCCGTAAAAACGACTAGACAGAAATTTCATTACACTTATATGGCCATATATAATAGCTGCAGGTTCCTTAGACATCCTCCCATTAAATAATAAAATTGTTGACTCAGGATTCTTTTTCAACCGTTTTTCCATCGGCCCGTATATTTTACAGGTATACAATTATACAGTGATGGCTGAACTATTATAATAGGTACACAGAACGACTCGGTAATTTCCGATTCGATTTTTAACAATGACAGTACGATGTAAACAAAATGTACAAAAGAAACCATATACAATAAATTATCTAACAATAAAGGTAGGTATAATATAAAGTTTGATATAATTGAAATATTAAGGAAAAAAAATCTGTAAAAACGAAATGAAATGACTTCCACAAGAATTGTATACAACGCACATCGTTGGATTCCATAATTGATAGAAAAAGAAAATTGTTGATTTAGTTTATTCTGTATCGAGGCAAGATTATATTATAATTGTCGTCCCACGAAGTGTGTGTGGGCAAAAATTACTTCGGCACTAAACGTCTCGGGCTTCTCAAAATTTTTCAAACGAAACTCATTTATTCTTTTCGATTAGAATAAAGTGTGGCGATGATTTAAGTTTAGAAATTTAACGATGGTAAATGGTAATATATTATAAAAGTGCCTGACGCTGTCGCAGGATAAAATAAAATAACTTCTGGGTTTAAGTATTTACTTTCTAAACAATAATACAAATTATTATAACAAAACAAATTTTAAATGCTTATTAGTCATAATAAGTAATAACGTATTGGAAACTTTCTAAATATTATTATATTGCTGGTATTGTTTTAAATTGTGGGCGAAGGGCGGAACATATTGATTTTACAATGATATGTAGTGTGTATTATATTTATTTTTGTGTGTGAAAAATTGATCTAGTTGATCTTTGAGGAATAAAAAGTGAGGAATTTTCGGTACTTTCATAATGATTGAGAAAAATTAATAAAAAACAGCCTGTAACGGGATTATGTGAATAATAATGCAACATTAGTTTTTGAAAATATTAATTTTGTTTTTTTTCTATAACCCAGAAAGAATTTTAAAAGTTTACCAAATATTTATTTTAGCATTTAATAGACGTGTTATAATTTTCAAAATATTTTTGAATTATTTATAGATATTTAAAATTTAATAAAATATTTTTTTATAAGTTGTTTTTACAAGTAAAAAAAAATTAAAAAATACAAAGGCATAATTTATTTTGTAAACTTTTAAAGTTCTAATTTTAATGAAATTTAATATTCAAATGTAATTAGCGAATTTTCCTTAACCAATTTTAGTTATTTTGTCGTTGTTAGTCACATACAGATTAATTGTATAGAAACTTTTAACATACCACTGTTATTTATATTATCCTTTTTTTACGCTGCAATTTTTTAGACATTTAGGCTAGTTTTAAGCTATTTATACTCGTACAAAACTTATTTAGACCATTCTTCGGTATTTATACATTGACTTACAAGTTAAATATGCAAGTTACAGGTAAAAATTAGATCAATCTATTGAAATAACAAACTGGTTATTAGTTAATACCTACCTATTAATAATAATATGTAATATAAATATAATATAATAAGAATATAAACTATCCTTAAAAATAGATTCATAAACATTATTTCTTCAATATTGTTTTTCGTGAATACTGATAAATCGTTATATTCAAATTTAACACATCCGTTACAGTGGCGTACTCCATCAACATTTGAAGTACACTTGAAACGTTCTTCAATATATAAATATGTAACAACAGCGTCAATGTTCAAATAAAAGACGCAGAATAGTTAAGACCAATTATTACGACTGAACAATAATATAACAACGTTCATAAACATCCCTAACTTGGACCCAATTATAGAGACACACATTCAATGAGCCATTTAACATCAGATCTATATAATATTATACCACCCGTCGAAACAGTACTAAAGAATAATATTAATATCAGATAAGCACAATACTCAATAATTGAAAATTATACTGCCACTAAAATAAGACAATGATATAAAATTAACTATATGTATTATAATGATCAATAGATTTATAAAAGGTAAAAGCGAAAGAAACAAAACCACCCTGTGGTGAAACTATCTATTATAGTCCTATAACTATATTCTTCGACCGGGTTTTTATTAAGTGTGAAAATACATTACTACAGTCGTGTTGTATCTTTCCTGTTTACATCCAAACGAAATTTCATGTGTCCTTTCACCTATTTACCCTGATTCTTGATTTGTTTTTGCATTTTATCCTACGAAACTACTATAGACATATACCCCAATACAATAACAACTATTTTTGCACTTTTTTACTGTCAATATTAATCAAGTAATTATTAACACGAATTTGTATGAATAACTCCAAAATTGTCAAGACACTATTTTTAATTTTTAATGATGGGGGAGGGAGTAGGAAACACTTTATCAACGTATGTAGCCTAAAGAAATTCACTATATCGTGCCTATGTGCGACATACATGATGAGTCATTTTAGTACATAAATCTATTTTTAATTCTGATCGAAGCAATGAATATGTATTGATTTTATAATGATGTATTTTTTGTTATCTCAGCTTGAAGCAATACAAATATATATACCTGTTTTATATTTGCAGGAACCAACATAATGCTAGGTACTAAAACGTGTTGGTTATCAATATTAATATAAGCCTTAACAAATGGTTTTATAGAAATAAAAAATAATATGTTTTTATCTATTTTATATCTATTATTTAATATTTGTATTTTGTACTGTATATAAATATATAAGATATTGTACCTAGTTCAAATTTAAAATTTTATAAATAAAATAAAATTTGACTCATCGTTTCTAAAATAATAAATTTTCCACCATACTATACATATCTAATCACACCGTTCGCATTGACTTGCATATAAAAACTGTTCAGGAAGAATAAAAAAGATATATTAGAGGTTCCATGTTCACCTTGAAATGCACAATACCCTCTGAATCAACCACTTATCAACCTACGTAATTCCTGGTAATTCTCTAAGACGCCTGAAGCGAAAATAGTGTGGGACCTGATAAACTAATAAATAATATAATAGTACAATTTTAAACAGAAAACAAATACGAAGTGTCACAAACAGACCATTCAAGTATAATGATTTAAAACGCCATATATATATATATTATACTCTATTGACTATTGTATGTGTATAGACTATAGGTGCAGATTGTGCTTGAAAGGAAAAAAAAATGTTGACTGTTAAGTTAATGTTTTTAAATAAATAAATTACAAATATATTTAATGTATATTTGAGAAGAGAAAGTCATTTTTTTTATGTTTTTACCTCGCTTGTGTAATGTGAAAAAAAATTTCAGTCAGATCGAATTCACAAATTATTAGGAAGTGATTTTAGAGCTCACTGATAATAAAAACTAAATAAAAAACAATATTACTTTCGAAAATGCTCTTTTATGGCCTTTCTTATTCCTCTAGATATTTATTTATAAAAAAGTTTTCACAAGTTTAGTCACTAAAAAATTTAAAATAAACGTACATGGAGTGTTATAAATATTAAATACCATAAAGAAAAAAAACCAAAAGATGAACCATTCAAAATATAGTTTTATTCAATTTTTATGTTAGGTATTTTTTTTTTTTGAAAAAATTTCTTTCCAATGTATGAGTTAAAATATGGTGCCGTTGTTTCTTCATATTTTGCCATCCATAATTTCTTGAGTTATGCTGGTTATTGCTTAAAAATTCTTCAACTACCTTATGAAAAATTGACAACACGCCAAATAATGTGTTCCTTAAATTCGATTTCATAGATAATGAACGTAATAAATTTAGAAATAGGTTCATTCAAGAAATGATCGAAAATGGAGTTGATATACACTGATAATACTTTAACGATTTAGTTTTCTATCTATCAATACTAGGTTGCTAGATTTCAATGCATGCTTTATTCCCCAAATAGTAATACTAACATTTTATGAATGTTCCATTATCAAAAATTATGGAAAAATAATTAAAATATTCTTTGATAGTTTGATACATCAATACTTCTGTTGTATAAAGTAATATATATTTTATTATATTTATTTTTTTTTATTACTATTAATCACTTGTAAGTTGTATTATATATATAAATATATATTTTTCTTTAAATGTTAGTACTTATTACTTAGGTATATGTTATTATTATAATTTACATTTTGAATCAATGTAAAAATCAAATTGCGTCAACGGCGTCAACGTTATTAAAAAAAAATCAGCTATTGGCATTGCGCTTAAAAATAAAATATTCCAAAACTATGGAGAATGATAAGAAACAAAAAAAAAACATTGACATTCTTTGAAGTTTCGTTACATTACGGTGGTGCTTTAAAAGTGTGCTGTAATATTAAATTTAAAAACAATTTCAATTACGTTCTATAAAGGGTGTATATCCTGGGTTATAGTTTTTCAATTTTATAAAATGGGGAATTTTTAATCTTTATGACATAAAGTCATCTAATTTACATAAAATCCATTTAATCATCAGTATATGTATATTGTAGGTACTGAGTAATTTGAAAACAATAATTTAAATTTAAATACTTAAAAATGAAGAAGGAAAAAAGTAAAAATACATAATTGTAGAACCAATAGCTTAGTTTTATTCAACATTTACATACAGTAGGAATATAACATTTTTATTTTTTATAAAAATAATATTTATGCGTAAAAAATTCATGTTAACATCTTATTGAAATGTAAAATATTTATGAAATTCAGATTACTTAGACAAGGAAACTTTAAAAATAATAATTAAAAATTAATAAATACGTCTACATATTTTGTTTCCCTTGTTTCACTTATTGATAATTTCATAAAAAATACAACTATAGTACTTAATAAACGAATACATAAAATATAAATATTTTTATACCTTTATTACAATTTATTTTTTATTGACGCTTTTATCATGAACTATGTATTCATTATATTATATAATATGTACTTAATACATAAATATAAAAACACAAAACAAAATTGATTGAAAATTAACTTTTTTTTCGTTTTAAAATAATTCCACTTATTATACTTATTTCTAAACACGCCATTACAAATTCACGTAATTAAATTATTGGAAAAAGAATTTGTTGAGAATTACAATTTAGGTGCAGATTCAATAATTTACAAAAAAAAAAAATGTGTAAAATCCATAGATTTATTTTAGGTTACTGTAGGTTTAATAAATACGAGGGTTTTCTAAACACCAAACAACATTTTTACAGATATAATATTAGTGATACAAAATATTAACTAAAATAAATAGATTACTTATAATGTGCAAACAAAAAAGGTTAGAAAATAGGTATCACTCTGCTGTACATTAGGTGTCGAGTGGTTTACTATTATGAGTATTTAAATTTAAATTTAATAATATATATCATTGTACTCGAAAAACGATTCTTAGTGAAAACGATCTTTCAGCCTATATCACTAAGTACATTTTATGATATAGCTAAAATAAAATATAAATTGGTATTATATTCATACTTCATACCATATTGTTATATTATTTTTATTAAATTTTGAATCAATACCATCTTATTGTAAAACTGTGTAAATAATTTCATAGTGTAAACTGGCAGGTAATATTTTAAAATGAATCTACATATTTTTAAAATTACATTCCGTCTAGTTAATAATAAGCGTAAAAGTTTTAAGGTAACCATACCTTAATTTTTTGTTTGTTTTTCCGATTATAAAAAAAATTAATTGGAATTTTTAATTTTAAACTCTTTAAAGTAAGCACAATCTAAGACTTATTTAACCTAACCTAACCTTTGTAAAATTAATACATTCATTGCTTTGCTCAGAATGTAAAATTATTTTTGAGTATTTTATTATCCTCAATTATTAATTATTAAGTCATTCCGGATATTAGGTACATGTATACAGATTATACATTCATACATATATTATTATGATGGGCGTTAATTTTTTATGATACGGAAGTAACAAAGTGGTTTAAAATTAAAAATACTATTTTTATTTTTTTTATGATTTTATATAAAAAAAATACCCAATATAATATGTAGGTAGGTAATATTATTTTTAAAAATTAGATTGAAACTTAATGAATGCTGTGATTGATCAAAATGCTCGCGTGGGTAGTTGTTATACCTAACATGAGCGTTAGTTAATTTTTGAATAAAATAAATTGTGATATTACAAATAAAAATATTATATTGCTCGTTATAATATAATGTATACATAAATAAATAATCTATACTCGATTAATACTAATTTACGTGTAATATCTAAATTTATTTAACGATTGAATGACTAAATATCAAAATAAGATAAATCTTAAAAAAATGCTAGATAAATGTTATCTGATCCTTAAGTGTACCTAGGAAACAATAGCGTGATACACACGTTAATATGCGTTGAGTATTGACGAATGATTGTAATAATTATTTTTATTGTCACAATTTTCAAATAATAATAATTCCATCCATAAATGTATGTTATATGTTATATATAGCATAATAATAAGTAACTGATTTACCTATAATACGTTTAGGTAAATATATATATTAAAAAGTATTCGTATAAACTATAAATCATAGTTTTTGTCAGGAACGTAATAAAAAAGTCATTATAACTATACATAAAAACGAGTACCTATTATTGTGAAAATAAATAGATACATGGAAGTTCCACAAATGAAGGAATCAATATAGGCACTTTAGATTTTTGTCTAACTCACTACATTATAATTATGATAATTTTTCTTTAGTTTAATTATTGAACGATTACATTTTTTTATTCGATTACTGATTGAACAGTTAAATTTTACTTAGTAGTGTATCAAAATGCTTTAGTACGGTATTTTTTTTAAATTTAATCCATTTAATACGTTATGTTATAATAATATTATAATATATAAATGCAACGATGCAGATTTAGCTGTGTCGGATTTCTGACCTAGATGTAGATAACGATTTACACTATTGCATCTACAACTGCATTGATTGTGCCGACCACCATAATATTATCATCATTATAATACATAGTGAGTATATTTTTAACGATAACAAACTGATCGACATCGGCACGACGGACGTAGGTACCTTCTACCTATCAACCGAGATCACGTATTTTAATAACATCAAGTACTTATATCATATATTTCGATCAATCTGTTTTTAGACATAAACCTGAACGTTTAACCGCGTTTGCAACAAACCATACTACCATAGTATCCACGCAAAAGCAATTTCTTCGAGTAGCTCATAGTATATAATACCGCATAAGACGCAGAACGTATGATCATCACGCTGCGGCCTCACGTCGGATTTAACAGTAATAGTAACATAGGTTTAAAATTTACCTATTACGATTATTGAGATGTGTTCAACTGTTAATAACGAGTTACGAGAATACAACACACACGGTACTATTTTCTCAATATTCCTCGTTCCAAAATAACGATGTATGATATTATTTATAGGTTGATTAGTCAATTATTATATTATGCGTACCATCATAAATATGGCATAATGATGAAGAATCGTGACAAGTTTTGGAACTATAAAAATACGAATAGTATGATACTCATGTTGTGAATATAATGTTGTGAACTAGTAAATATCAACAAGTAACTTTATAGACTCTGTTAACGCGTTTCGATTTGAAAATTGATCGTGTTAGGCAGACATTTTACAATATTATAATTTTTGAGAACTATTGACTTCTGTTGATCAATCATTTTACAATTTTTATTTGATATTAAATTTGAAATATATTTAAAAAATAAACATTTCAAACTATTAGTACTTTTACCTTGTTTCAGATGAATTGCTTTTATGTTCAACATTGTATTTAACCAGTACAATTATTTTAATTTGGAGGAAGGCATACAATTTATAACGTACATTTATTAGTACGGTAAAACGTTATCACTAATGAAAACAGAGATCGAGCATTATAAATTTGAGGACAATCGGATTCAGCTTAGAGCTGCCTTCTCCGTCAAATTTTTTTTAAAGGTCGTCTACGAAAATTATTGTGATGACATAATATTACTATAGCATTATTACACTAAATCGCCGTACCGATGGTTGGGAGAGGGTGACTAAGAGAAGGGAATAATAATAAAAAAGAAACAGCCATTGCTAATATTATTAGGTAATATTGGAGTATATATTGTTATTATAAAGTGCTGTTACAACGAAATTAAATGCGGTGGCGGATTATAACGACTCCGCTGTGTATATTATAATATACGTACAGAGTGATTCACCAAGCGTGTTCATTCCAATTTGATAACAAATTTATTTGAATTCTTCTTTTTGAAGTTTTTGTACTACTTAAGGGGTGTCCCCTATGGTGATACAAAGTTTTGTTTTTCAAAAGAGAATTCACCTAGTTCAAAATTTTAACGAGTAGTTTCTCAGTAGTTAAAATGAGAAATTTAACTAAGCATTAAGTTACTAAGAATACAATTCTTTAAAATTGGTTTTATAATAAATAATAATATAAAATAAATATAATATTAGATCTAATACAGGGGTTGTGAAGACTGAAGAACATCATGTGAGTAGATTATTGTAAGCCGTATAGATTTTAATAATAATACATTAATATTTTAATAATTAAATTATAATAGAATCATACATGTTATTTATAATTTGACCATAGCGAATAATAAGTATAGAAATGTGTTTACGAGTTATTACATTTTGTTTATAATTACGAGGAAAAACTATATTTATAACTAAAAGAAATAAATTAAAAAAAAATAAGCTGATGGTTTTGAAATTGAACTGAGAATTGTATTAATATTACAGAGGGTCGCACGTGGCCTCCTCTGATCTAGTTTTCATAAGCTACTTTTACTATTTTTACAAATTTGAGATGTATGATCAGTTATATAAATACTACAATTTTTGATTACTCATAATAACTCCCATATCTTTCAAACCCGCCATCTTGGATCTATTATCTATACACTAAGGTACTAAGACATATACAAAGTTAAATAACTCAAAAACTACCATTTCGATACGCTGGAATGTTCTACCTTGTTTTTTATTTGAAAAACAAAAGTTTGTACCTCCACAAGACGTTCCTAAAGCAGTAGAAAAAAAAATCTTAAGAAAATGAAAACATGGTCTTCGAGTTTATGTTCGAAAATTGCAAAAATCATATTTTGAACAGCTGCATTATTGATGAAAAATATAAAGGGCGAACACGCTGGGTGAATCGTCCTGTATAATATTATGATGATGGTGTATACCTAATACCTATATGGTATACAAATATACAATAATATTATACAATAGTATAATATATTATAATACAAGTCGTTGCACAGCCGTGCGTGCCACGTTGTCGGTTGTCCGCCGAGCACGTACCGGCAACGCGGCGTCAAAGTGCGCACACGCACGGTCTCGCGCTTTCTCGCACACACGCGCGGGTGCGCGCGCTCGTATCGTGCCGCCGTTCACACCGCCCCCGCCTTCCCCTTTGTCGAAGCGACTACACAACGTGCGGTGGCTATACCAACACACACACACACACACACAAATAACTACAACGTCGTGCGACAGCGTCGGCGGATTGGCCGTGATCCGGGGGGGGGAGGAGGGGGGCAACCGAGAACAAATATTTGTCCAACGGGTTCCAATGTCGTCGCTTCGGCGGCGGCGAGTAGAGTGCACTCGTGTTGTGTTGAACAAACACACGCGTCGCGTCGGCGGCTTTGGCGCGCCCGCGAACGCACGTCGATATCGTAAGCACGCCGGAGACGGGTGACCGGGTGTTTCTGGCGGCCAGGCGAGTCGGCGTCCAGGCGGGTGGGTGGGTGCAGAGGAACGAGCGCATCGGGGACGTCGTCTGCAGAACCTGACGGCTGTCCTAAACGGTCCGACGATGACGGCGACGGCGACAATAATAATATGTACACAGAACTACGGAATACGCCCAAGCGACGATCCGACGCGAATACACTCGTCATCTCGTGATATTATTACGATGAGTGATGACACCTTAGCTGATAACGACGAAACCAAGCGCGCGATATCGTTTCTATCGTCATTTGTCGTCATCGCCGTCGTTATTATTATTATATCACATCACGACTACCGTGTATGACATCGTTTTGTTGACGACCGGTGGTCACTGACAAAAGTAGACATTATCAATAGGTCAGACTAAAATATTATCGTCCTTTTGTCCCCTTCTCAAACAAGTTATCTTTTTGTTTTGCTACAGATGAATGCCAAGAGCCGTGTTACCAAGTCTATATAAACTACTTAGTGGATACCTACAAACAATTGATCTAGAAATTCATCTAGATGGAAAACTGTACCCGTTTTACCATACAGATAATATGTTTTTTAAATAAAAATGTAAAACTACATATATTTTTTATCATTCATCTGGCCATCTGTAATTTTTACGTCTAACCGGCTAAACGTCGGTCGACCGGCTTGATCCGTAATTACGCTGATGCTATAGAGACCGCCGGAGTCGAATCTTTACCCAGAACCACAATATTTATTTTATAATATTATAATATTGTCTCGGAACAAAAATCGAAATTCTCAGCGTTTAGATTAGTGGATCATTTATAATAATAATCGTTTCTTATACATGTGATTATTGACTGAAACAGTGAAAAATAATAAATTATTGAAACAATTAAACTTTCCGAGGTACTTTTTTTTGAAATGTACAGGCAATCAATCAAATTATTTACTAATTTAAACATAAATATTATACTTGCAGCTGCTTCACGACTTACTTTTCCTAATATTGATAACTGCAACCGCACTGTCAAAAGTATAATCGATCATCTTTCTAATCATTTAAATGACACCGTAAGATGAAACTTTTTTGTATTTCAATTTTGTTATTTAATAAATCAACACGAACACTAAATAAGGTACCATAACATTATATACCTACTATGTACGTTTTATATTCAACTATATACAGAATGGTTGGATAACTTTCACCCTTACCAAATTCCAACAATTCTAATGCTTTGACTGTTTTCCATATAACAAAATATTGATTTGAAATTATTTAAATAACAGATCACTACAGTTAAAACATGGGCAAGTTTAATATACCATGATTAGTTCAACATTATAAACAGTGTTGCCGTAGAATATTAGAACATTGGACATGGTGAGCCTTGGTGTAATATTATAACGTCATCATAACGATGAATTTAAAAAAGTATTAAATACACGTATAAGCATTAAAATACAATTTTAGATATATACATATATCTTGTATCATACCTTGCAGGATGATTCACCGAACATTTTAATCTTTTTTTTTTCAATATTGTAGTTACACAAAATTTGAGTTATAAATAGTTAGAATATTTAAATATTTAAATACTCTCAAAGATCATGGTTTAAAATTCTTGAAATTTTTTGCACTACTTAAGGAATGTTTTAGTGTAGATATAAACTTTAATATTATATTTTATAATATTAATATTTATTTCTATCAATATTTAAAGTTTGTAAAAAGGTTCAAGTATAATAAATATCAGATTCAATACTACATCTATTAGGTACATATTTTTGTAAAACTATTTGTAAGGACTATTATCATAAAAATTAAAAAAAGTATAAATATTTTAATAACTAAAATACTACTTGTTTGTATTTTGAATTAGGTATATCAACATTTTTGAAAATATTGTCTACCTACTAAATAATTTACAGTAAAAAAGGGGAAGGGGGAGACACTTATTTGAAAAATAGACGTTTGTATCACCACAGTGCACGCCTTAAGTAATATGAAGAATCACAAGATTTCGAATACATGGTCTCATAGTGTATTTAAAAATTCCAGAAAGAATATAAATTATTTTTTTCTCCACAAGGCCTCCTAAAGCTTTTGGAGACAAAAAATTGCTTTTATACGGTCAATTTAAATTATATGTTTTTATATAATGATAAATAAATATTTATCTATCTATCTGTATGTATATAAAGTCCATTTGAGTTACATCAAGCAGTCGAAAAAAACCTATTCGAGCTCTCATCGGAATAGTAATAAAACATACTCAATAATCATAATTTTAAAGAAATATAATTTTACACATTGATAGAGTCTATTAAAATGACAAACTATGATATAACTCCCACATGATTTTGTGAAAATTATTAAAAGATAGATTTTACGATATGAGATGAAATTTATTCATGGGTAATACATATATAATATATCAAAATGCTATAGTAATAATTTAGTTTATGTAGCATGAGTATATTTAATTTTCATGATATTGCTAATAAAGTAATTTATTTTACTATTAGTATTAAGGTAGGTTGATTTAACTTTTGCCGTAAACGTTACGTTTATTATATTATTAATATTTAATAAATTATCATAATACTATGTATTATGTTATTGCAATTTACTTTTGAGTCGATACCACTCTACAATCTGTATAATTTATTTTGATTATAAAAGGTACTGAGGACTTATCGACAACCGTCTAACTGTGTGAAATGCAAATGAGTAAATGTAATATTCTATACGACGCACCACAAGTTTCGGTAAACTGTTGTACGAAGTTTGTGATAAATAAACTGTTTGTGATATTATTAAAGGGTCTTCTGCCGCAGGCTAATACAATATTAGGATGCTTATTAAACTAATACTACAACAACTATACTACTATTAGTAGTAGTAGATGTTAGGTACATAATATAATACATCTCTGTGTGTTCGGTCCAAAACCAATTTTGATGAATTATATTTGAACAATTGTACAAAGGGTACCGCCAACATAATATGTTTTTAACATAGTGAGTAACTGAATAAATGTTTAGGCAATGAATGAATGAATGAAGAATCGTGCAGTGCTTTCACGTATTTTTTATATAAGTTTTTGTTTTAAAAATTATATAATGTATGGTTTTTTTTAACGCCCAAGTCCTACGATAATTTGCTCGTAGTTTCGAGTAGAATAAATCATACACTTACAACTTATAAGTATTATTATTATTTTACAATAAATTTAATTTATTATCACATCTAATAATTATAATGTTATTTATTTGTATGTGCTTTAGTATACATTATCTCTCATATTATACTTGACATACTTGTATATCAAATCGATGTAATTATTAATGCATAATTGCAGTTTTATATTAAATTCTGTATATTACTGTGACATAATAAAAAAAATACAAAATTATTTTCAAAAGTTTGAGCAATATTCTATACGAAGTCAAAACAATATTTTATACAGTATTTCAAAAAAAAAAATTACGTATAAATGTATTGACATTGCAAATTAAATAGAATCCTATCAATATATAATAATGTTCAATGTTTATGCCTAACCTTTTATTGTTTTATTATATTTTGTATATTGAACCTATACTAAACAATTTTGTATAATTCATTGAACATAGAGTACAATTTATTTATTAGAAAAATCAATGAAAAGCTAAATAAATTACATATTAACGTTACAAGACAAAAATATCTATACTTGTCAGCTGAAAAATAAGAGACTTAACAGTTGATATACTGACATATTTTATTATTACTATAAAAAAAACATAATGATATTTTCATGTCATATAATATTAGTTAAAAATATTGAATTGAGTTCAAATATTGATTTTATTTCATTAGACGATGTGTATGGAATACAAACTACATTATGCCATTCGAGAATAACGATTTACACTAATACTCAAGCAGTATCGAATATCAATTTGAAATTAGATGCCTAAAAATATGACAGCATTCATCATCGATAAAGTTTATAACGTGATACTCAGTATTATTTTAGACAATAATAATTAGATAATATGGTTTTATTAAAATATAACCAAGTTTCTTGAATACTACGGTTCGTAGTTTTATGTTGTAAATTTTAAAACTAATAAGTTCTTATTTTATACTCATAATAATAAATTAGCTATGCTATTGCTAATCGTAATAATTACCGTACAAAATTGTTAAAAATTAATTAAATTAGTATAGTATTAAAGAAACCATTATATTTTAATTATTAAAATAAATAAATTTGTTTTGAAAACAAAAACGAATGCACAGTTGAAGTATTAACGGCTAACGTCAATAGATTTATAAATACAATTTTTAAATAAAAAATGATATGTATGATATTCTTTATAAACACTTTGATTAGGTATTGATAACTGCAGTGCACTGAAAGCGTTATTTGTTTACCATAAAAACCTTGAACTTGATACGCAAATTGAATCTCGATACAAATTTGAATAAAATATTGTATTTGCGAAATAAAATCATATTCATATTAATGTACATTGTACATTGTATGGGTTATGAAATGCAAACATTTTCTATATCCTGCATGGGTTAGAATAATATACATGTACTCGATACAAATATGTTTTTGCATCATAACAATTCAAGATCCGTATATATAATAATAAACCTGAGTTGTGGGTATACTTGATTTGATAAATAAGTATCTGATAATATTGTTTTATATACTTGTACTAATTATTAATTAATATTAAAAAAAAAAAATTATTGGATTAATATTTAGTGAAAATTTAAATTCCGGAAGTTTTGTTTTACCACATTGCAAAATGGTTATTTTAATGTATAAACACATTTTTATGAAACATTGAAACATATGGTTTCAGTTGACTGTATATAAATGATTTTTTTTTTATATAAGATATTTACATAACAATGATTCCCTGAATAAAAGGTCAATGTACTAATACATAATAAGATACGCACGAGTTGATTTATTAAAAAAATGATGACTATGATAAAAAAAATAGTTAAAATCATTATCTCTATAGGTTAGGTTACACTTTAATTGCAATGCATGTTCGTGCAAACACATTGTATTTTTACTGCGTAATTTTGTTTGTTTTCTTAAAGTTTAACTATAAAATTATCGCCACCAGGACACCAGGTGGCATACTAACATCTAACACAACATTTTATCTGAATTTTTTTACATTAGACTAGATTTATAAAATTTACTATAAGACTATTTTTAAGCAACTACTTCTCTACGTTATAAATTTTCTAATTTTTTGTCATAATTTATGATCAATATTACAAATATATCACAACTCTGTGGGATTATTACCTTAAGAGTATTACCTAGTGTAGAGGGTTAAATAGTCATTGTCTTTTTGCGTTGGTTCACTCGATTCTCAAGATTGCTCATGTATCTTATATAATGTATTATATTATATAATAGATACTTTCTACGGTTGGAATGAAATGATTGAATTGAACGAGCACCAAATACCAATACATAAAATATATAGGTAAATAAATCTATTATTACTATTATTCTATCGCTAAACGAATTGAAAAAAAAAATCATTAAGTATAATTTATATTGTTTTTATGAAATCATTTTTAACCGGAATTCAAATAATTTTCAAATTTTATTTCTTTTATGTTTGGGAAACGAATTGAATTATTTCGATTTTTATTCGTTATCTAGATTTTAAATCATTTAATCTATGACCATTATCTGACATAGTAAATTTTATATTTTTTATAAACTGTGTATAGTGATGATGTTCATAAATATAGTGCGCGTGCGTCGAAATTACGAATAATACCGTATTCAGAAGGAGAATTCTATTCTCGCATACCACATAATAACAATAGTTTGGCGGTAAACGATTATTTTTTCATATAATATATTAATATCTGTATATAAAATAAAAACAATTATATTGTTATATTGTTGCTTATTATTACAATAGTATTTTTGTTAATGGAACAGAAAGGTATTTGTTTATTTATTATTTAATAAATGTAGATTGTTATTAATTGTTAAATTATTATGTGATATAAAGATTAAAGTTTGGTTTTTATTGCAGGTGGCGGTTGGGAATACTTAGTATTTTCAAAAAACAACGACATTCGTACATTTAAAAGTGTTTTAGTATGCTGGCACGCCTGGCACGCACATCATCCCTGTACAATAATATTATAAAAACTTAAAACAACATACGACAATTTTGTGCCTCTTATTAAGTTTGATTCTTCTTGAAAATAACTTTTCCAAAACCTGTCTAGCACGAAAATTAGTTTTCTAGAAATTGATTACGCACCTGGTAAATATTATATCGTTGCCGAAAATGTTTGTTTCTACTTTGATGGCGTTTTGAGAACCATCGCGCTGACGATGCGACAACGATCGGATTCGATGTATGCAATCTACAAAATTGACGAGTGATCCAATTTCATAATAAACAAAACAAACAAAAAATGATATCTTTATAATAGGCAATGTTATAGAGTTTTCGGAAATTGATGTAAAAACATTTGATTGAAATCGACACACGGCCTTATACGTTTTTGTGTATAAAAAGTGCATTATTTCAGAAAATTCGAGTAAAGAGTATTACACTAGTTGATGATTTTTCTGAGTCTGATATGATTGCCCGACACTCGAATGCCCGACATTACTTTTACCCAACATTACATTGGCCTGACACTACATTTGTCCGACAATATATTTTACATATTTTTATTGTACGTAAAATACTAATGTACAATCTTTTATTATTATTATTATTATTTATTAATATAGAATAATTAAAAAAAACCAAAATCAGACGAATATTTTATCATCGATAATATTGTTCTATATATATAATATAAAAGTAAGATAAGTAAAATGTTGTTGCGTTATCGTTTCCTAATTACACTAATGCTATTCACGATAAGATTTTCATTTCTAAATAAGCCGATAGGCGATAAACATATAAAACGACAATAGGTTTTTGACACGGCGTTTGATAGATCAGTACAGTACAGTTATAGCCGTATAGCAGTGCCGGCCCGATGGTTTTTGGGGCCCAGTGCAGAATTTTGCGGGGCCCCATATGGCCCGGTCATATATATTAATGTATTAATTATTTACATATACATTATACACATCTATATTTATTTTATTTTCTAGAGAATTACTTTAATTTTATATAATTTTGTAAACTTTAAGCCCTTTAAGGTATGTTATAAATTTAAATTTGTATGTATAAACTATAATAAAATTCAATTCGCATTTGAATATTATATAAGATACAAAATGAGTAGCTTTAATGTACTTAGGTACAAATAATATTTTATTAATAAATATTTTAATTATACTGAACATAAATTATAATCATGACGCAATGAGTATACATTTACCTAGAATAAAAAAAATTAACATAATATAATATCATTTAAATATTTTTTTGATGCAAACAGATCAATTGTCTCATCGTAGCTCAAAGAATCGGCAATACTATGTTTGATGCTGATAAGGGCCAGGTCCGATAACTTATGCTGTGATAGATTGCTTCTTACTGTTTAGACTATTCTTGTCGGAGAATTTTGAAACGATTGGGTTGAATTTAAAGATAATGTAACAAATTTGTTGAAAGATAAGCTTTTTTCCTTATGTTTTCTTTCTGCCTTTTTAAATTTCTTGACGAATAACTTCTAAACTTATCTTGACCTCTAGATAACATGATACAGAAGTATACGAACTATAAAATATTGTTTTTGTAAATAAATGCTTGTGAAAAAATACTACCTATCAGTCTTATTTTTAAAATTTAGATAGAATAAAATTATTACATGGACAAAAAACAACACGGGTCGCAATTTCTGTATTACTGTCTACGGGGACAATATTATTATGTTTATTTATAGATAAAGTGATATTCGTAATAGTATTATTTTTGACCTGTGGGGCCACACACCGCTTGTCCCCCCCTTAGGGTCGGCATTGCCGTATAGGTACACATTCAGTACCAAATTCTACTTCTTTTTTTAAAAATATTATTATTTTGATTTTATTCCCCTTGATTCTATTTTAGTTATTTTTTTAATATAAATCGGAAGATGGTACAAATTTGTGAAACCGTTTCATCAAATACAGATGATATAAAACTTGTTATCGATGGTTATATAACGACAAAAAACAAAAATAGAGATGATTTGTATTATTGGTGCTGCGAAAAGAGAAAAACTCTCAATTGTGATGGTTATGCTTGAACCATTCTAATTAGTGGAGAGCATAACTTACGAAATACAAAAGAGCATAACCATAGCCCTGATGCTACTAGAAAAGATATCATCACGGCTGTTGATAATTTGAAACGAAAGGCTCGTGAATTTGATATTGTCGAATATTGTTGTGTTATTGTAAGTTGTATAATTTTGAATGTAAGATTAATTTGTAAAATACAAAATATAATATAATATTATGTTGAAATTTTGAATAATTTTTGACACAAATTTATTCATAATTTAATTTAATATTGTCGGGAAAATGTACTGATCCCGAATTTTCTTTGTATGCGTGTTATTATAACGATTAACATTTGTATTTCGTAATATTTTCGTTAATATACAATTAAAGTAGTCATATACCTATTTATATTTGTAATGCGTGTAGAATTAAATAACAATTTCAAAGCATCTGCACTTTTACGTTTGAACTTTTGATATGAAATATCATTGTATTATGTATAATATAACAGTGGCATCAACTAGTTTCTCAATCGATAAGATAAGCTTAGTGATTAAATTATGTTTTAAGTTGTGGTTCAACAGTTGATGTTCAAGGTTATATTAAAAACTGAGGGACGAATATTAGAATAACGTTATTCAAACTAAACAATATGTCTGTAACTTCTACATAATATAATATTATACATATTACGTTTATATAATGACACATAACTATAAATCTATATGAATAATCCTAGTTGATTTTTGAGATAGGTATTAAACATTCTATAGTAGTTTTAGCTAGTATATCCAATATAACATTTTTATGATACTAAAATAAAAAAAAAAAAATATTGAGTTATAATTATTTTTATGAGACACTACGGATGATGGTATTAGCATATTATTATTATTATTATTGTTTTGCAATAATTTTTAGAAGCCCCAAGACAATTCTTTTTTTTATACTGTTTACAAGTTAATAATTTTTTCTTAAATAAATAAGTAGATGCTTATGTAATAAATATTACAATATCATAATAAATTTCTTGTTGATTTTTCATTAGTTTTTATTAGCATTACAATACTATTTACATTATAGAACGATAAAAGCATTCAGAAAAAAGTTACACTATTCTTTTAAAAGTTAAAACAATATTAACTATAAAGATAGCATTTTTATAAAAAATAAAATAAAACTATTATTTTTTTAAATATTAACGTATATTGTTTTAAATATTATTTATTTAAAATTTTTATTTGAATAAATAAATAATAAATTTAAAAAAAATACTTTTGAATCGTATAATATAGTAGTGTAGATATTAAGTACCTAAGTACATATTTATGAGTTTTGTTATATTATTTGTATCTATCGTATAATTTAACATACCAATATTGTTAGGTAAAGGATGTTTATAGATGAATATGGATGGTAAAAAATTGTAGAAATATAGCTTAAAAAAATATTTTATAAATTAGATGAAGTTTCAATTATGATTATCCATTGTCTTCGACACGTTTACGTTAAGAGCACGTCACGTATTACACCCAAATCTCAATATAATATGGTTGATCAATTTTTATTTATTTTAAATTGTTATTATCTTCAAAGGCACGTAGATAATTGCTTATATAAATAGAGACAGAGTTTCAAACATTGACACTTCTTTAGAATATTGAGAGTACATAATATCATATTTAGTAACAGTATACACGTAAAAGTAAATTAATGAAAAGTTTTTTTTTTAAATTTAAATTTCAAAATCATGAATATTTTGTCAACGCTATTTGTCATAATGTTTTCTTTTACACAGGTAATTATTAAATGATACATTATTTCAAAGTTAATAAAATATATACAACTTTAAGACTTAAGAATAGAATTTATTAGTGCATTACACAGACAAATACAAATCAGTTTTCAGATAGGTCAGGTAATAAATTATATATCTTTAATGAAAGACATGATAATTATACATAACTATTTCGAAAAATAATATGAAAATATTATTTAAAAATTGTAATTATAGAAACCTTTTTTATATAATAATTTGTTTTAATTTACATTCCGAGTAAGAACAATGTAACTTTTTGGTCAAACAATATAATAAGACAAAAAGTATTATGAATATTTCTGATACAAAAGTTTTTAAGAATTTTTCATTCATCTTTCCTCAATTCAAATCAAGCGTAATTTGTATTTTACTTATTTATAGACAGAGAACACGACAATAATGACGGGTCATTTTTAAATTTAACAGGGATTATAATAAAATATAAATATTCATACTTTTATTTTTGAATTTAAAATTTAATATTATTTCATTATATATATGAATAAAATTTAAAGTTAGATAAAAAACCACGAGGAGATTTTATTAAAATCTTTACTACATAATTGTATAACTAATAATAATAGTATTCATGAAAATGTGCTACTAATATATCTAATATATTCAAGGTCGGTTTTACTAAATCAAATAAATATTGCGTGGGGTTTTATATTTTTTTAGGTCATTGATGTATTGATAGGGTTCTGTTATTATATGTTTAACGGTTAATATAAACACCGGGGAAGTTCCTCTTTGGCTATTAGGAATTTGTGAATTAACATTGTATGGCCTATCGGATAGGTCCTATTCGGAGATAATTATTTAAACGTTTTTCCTATTTTCTAAGATTTGGATTTTACCAATTATAAATTGAGTTTTTAATTTCTCTAAAAGTACTAAATAGATAAATAAATTTACTTTCTTTATATAAATGGTATTGAAGTTGAAGGTTGAAGGTTTTTATTGCTACAAAAGAATGTTAATGACGGACAAAAAAGAAGGCAGACATCAATGTAAAATTGTTCCACTTAGAATCTAAAATTATTGTATAAACGATATTACTATCGTCAAATTACTATTTGAAGTAATACATATATATTGTAACTTTGATACATTTTAAAGTTACTGAAAACCTCGTAACTAATTACAAGTTATAAATGTAACTAAAAATATTACGTAACTTTGATACATGTACAACTGATTGCTACTCAATCCAGTATATAAGTTTATTAAGTATAAATTAATTTCCAATGCTATACTAAAACAAATTGTGTTTCTAATAATACACCCAATACTTACTTAATTGTTTACCTTTTTAATTTATATTGATAAATATTTTATAATTATTTTTTTTCATATACTATGTTGTATTTACTTACAATAAAAACTTTATTGTTTTAGGTAAAAAACGAACATATATTATTAGAAGCTAGTGATTGTAAAACAAAATGCCCAATTCGGCGTCAAACCATTCGATCATACCCACCCGGTACATTATTGTTTGTTGGTGACGAATGCGTGTGTGGTAAAGCTCAAGAAACCATATACGAATATGTACCAGCTGTCCAGCCGGTGGGTAATGTAGCAATACCGGTTGGTCTTAAACCGAAAAAAATTGAACCTCAGTCCGATAATCGGGTAATGGGAAATTACGGTTCTCTCGTGTTCTCGGCTAATATTGAAATATTGAATTTACTTCGCATTACAAACGATGATGCACGTGCAGGATGTGACAAAAAAGAATCCAATCCGTCAAATGATAGACTAATTTCTACTACTAATAAACCTACAGCAGAAGATAATACACCGACGACAATACCAGTATTAAAAAACGTCTCTAGTACAACAAATAAAAAACATTCATATACAGCGAATTATACGGACGAGAACGTTTTGATGTTAACAAAATCAACACTTGAAAATTGGATGATTACAACAATAAAAGAATCTACCCCCGAGAGTAATGTAACTAATAACAGTTCGGAGGTACTAACATCGATAGACATTCAAATACAAACGTCTACTGTTCGTTCAAAACAAAAGGAAGATCCAAAAGTCTTTACAACCGAAGCTCATAATGTGATTTTTAAACAACCTAATACACACAATAATTCAAACAGTAAAAAAAGAACAAATTTAAGTGATAAATTTAAAGTTATGATAATCGATTCATATTCCAACAAGAAATCTGATTTAGAAATGCTTATAAGAATTACTGATTCATTTAATCTTAATAATTAACAATAACGATTTCGTTTGAAAAATGTATGATTTAAGTATATTTTAATAATTATTATTTATCATTTATCATTATTAAAACTCGACAAATGGTAGACAAAGTATTTTGAATACTTTAAATCGCATTAAGTTATTTCAATATGTTATGTATGTTTATCCGTTTGACAATATTATTATTTAATAATGGATACTTACTATTAACTATAGGAAATAATAACGTATGTGCTCCGAGAATAACAAAGTTATTGTAGGCGCTTGTAACACATGACATTTTGTGTAAAACGAGTATTATATTAACAACTGCGTAACAGACGTAACTATAGAGTATAATGTTTATATTTAAAGTTATGTTTTAAATAAATCTTTACAGCAAGATATAAGAGAAAAAAATATGTGTTAATTTTTATTTGTCAATAACTATTAATATTACCGTAACTTGTAATAATTAATAAAAACGAATAACCGTGCGTATAATTGAAATAGACGATTTTAATATGAATGAGTTCAATAAATCTAAACTAGAATTATAATCCCAAATCCCATTTTTTTTAAACTGTTTTTTAGATTAAATGTTTATAAATATATAAATATATATCTATTAAATTATTAGCGACAAAATAAAAAGATGATTTTCAAACGTAAATACATGAAATAAAATAGGTACTCTAGTTTTTAAGTTAATGTTTTAAGTATTTAGATGTTTATAATTGTACCACTTATAGTAAGCACAATAATATCATGATATTATTTTGGACCACCGGTGGATAATATCTTATTGTTTGATCATATAATACATTATTTCGGAAATTTTTAATTATATATTAAAAGTTACTATTCCGATCATAATATTTTATATTTTGCATTTAGTTTATAATAATTAACAGCACCTTTTTAAATATAATGTAAACTATAATATTATAAAATGTAAAGTGTAAGGTATAATAAGGTATGTTTCTCGATTTAGATACTTATAAACATAATTAATTTAATAGCTGCAAATATTTATAAAGCATTCATTTGAAGTGATACGTTATGGAGTTATTTGGGATGCGTGCCTGCTCAATGGATACACTTGTTCAACAATCATGCCTTAACATTCTTTTACGTTCTCCAAAAATACCGACTAAGTAGGCACGTTCACAGATTGGATGCGCCGCGAATAACAATATGATACAGCATATTTGCACATAGCAGCTGCATAAAAAAAAATTACGCATGTACAGTATGATTCACTAAGTATGCTAAACCATAATTTTTTTCTTAAATAATGAATTTATTCAAATTTTGAATCAAATATAATTAAGTTTAAGGGCTATATTTTAAAGTACAAAGCTATTTTAAACGATTTGAGAAGTGCTTTGAGGTGGTATAAACTTCTTTTAGATTCTGAGCGGAGCGATGAATGTATTGATTTTACAATAACGTGTGTTTTTATGTGTGTGTGTGTGTGTGTGTGTGTGTGTGTGTGTGTATACACGTTATGTAGTCGAAAAAATGATTGATTTTCAGTTTATAGTTTGGTTTTTGATAGAAAATTATATCTAGTTTGTACTTCAAAGAGATTAACTGGTATTTTTCAAAATAATTTGAAATTATGTATTGTTATGACGAATAAAGATGTTAATTATTATATTGTTATAATCGAAAACATAACTCACCGAGACTTTTACATATATTATATTAATATGAATTTTACTATACGCAATGACATTATTAATTTATTTTAAGATATTATCTACTTACACTATGAATCTATTTTTACTGTTTTATAGTATTCACTGAAAGATTTTATTACACTTGGTGGAGTTATATAAAACGATATAATATGATATACACATATATTATTATAATAATTAAATACTAATAATATAATAAATGCAATAATAAAAAATGTGTGTTATGCGACTATTTAAAGGTTTTTCTTAGATTTCTCAAACTTATTGATTAATATTATACATATAGTATATAAATACAATAAATTCCAATTTAAAAATAACGTTCATTGGAGTTTATGACACTGTCTATCCCTACAAGGAACTTCCAATGAATAATTTAATATTATAAATAGGCGACTTTGTGCTTTCGACGTTGACGTGGTGGTTAATTCTTGGAAAACGGGTTACCTACTTGTATTGTTGGGCCAGAGGTGTTCAAGACTCGTTTCGTTATTGCACAACAATAAGTTATAGGTACATTACTCGTATACAATACACGCTCACGAACGTCGATTAAAAATCGCTTGGTTAGCCATCAAGATTCACGTCCAGAATTTCGTGTATAACATATTATTGTGCTGTTGCAGTGCTACAAGACAAAACGAGTTTTGAACAAGCTTCTATTAATCATTATCACCTTCGACCTAACAACAATAGGTGTTTCCCGTTTCCGGTAGAGGTTTTCAAAGCTTGTGAAGCAGGTAAGTCACTGATATTTTTCATAGGTTTCCTGTACGAATATTGGCTTCCACGAAAACATTTACACTTGTACGCAATGTATTGAATATATTTGAAAATATAGAGTGAAACTTACTATTATATGGTTGCTCGCCATAAAAATAATTTTATTAGAAAGCTTTATGGTATACAAATATGTATATTATTGAACTGTTGAAAGATGTAGTTATATTAATGAAAAATTAATTATATTTATTGAAATTACAATTGTATATTTGGGTAGTTCCGATAATTTTTTTTTTTTGGCCAATCGCGATTTTTTATTATCAACTAATATATTATTTTCAGTTCAGGGTTTTTGATAAAACGATTATAACCAGTTAAAAATTCAATTTCTTAATTTTTTATCATCATTACCCGTAACAAAAATCTCAAGCTTAAAAAAATATTTACGAACATTAATCCAAAATGATTAAAATGAATACTGGTTTCAGCTAGTGTTTCACTGCCATAGTTATTGAATTTAATAATAATCGTTGGATTGTTGTACAATGATAATAAATAACTAAATAATTATAATCTTTACAATAATGTTTGATAAAATAAGCCAACTTTTTTACGAAAAAAATATATTTAAATGTTTTTATTACAACTGTAAGGCCTTAGAGTTATATAGAAACTTGATTGATTAATATTTTTATTTTTTTAATAAGCCAGTGTTTATGTTTTAAAAAATGTTTAAAGATTTCATTAAAAAGAGAAAAAATGTTTTAAAAACACTGGTAAATAAAAACAAAAATTCGGTTATTATATATTTGCGATTTCATAACGTGCATTAAATTACTTATTGTGAAGTAAAAATGGTTCGGTAAAAATATAATTTAAAAATAAACAGGCTCCCAGAGGCTAGGTTAAATAAAAATAGGTCAACATAATTACTGGTAAACAAGAATAAAAACTAAAACCGTTAAAATATAAGCTCAGTTCTTAATTAACCGTAGTTAGTTAATTTTCCGGTTAGAAAACCAACTTGGGACGAAAATGAAAAAAGGCTAAAAAAGGACGATGGACTAAAAAAAAATCTAACAAAAATAATTTGTTATGTAAATCAAAAATAAATTATTCTTCTCAAAACCATAACATAATTATTTGTTTTTATACATGTCTTAAAAAAGTTTTATGACGTAGATGGCTTAAAAAAATTGTATGTTCCTACCAATATCGTTTAAATATTATTAAATACATGTCCACTAAAAAGAGGTGATAAAAGTTTATAACTTGTTTGAAAAAAATAATGTCCTGTAATAATAATTTATGAAATAATATTATTATTGGGTTTTT
Organism: Rhopalosiphum maidis; assembly: GCF_003676215.2. NCBI lineage: Eukaryota > Metazoa > Arthropoda > Insecta > Hemiptera > Aphididae > Rhopalosiphum > Rhopalosiphum maidis. The sequence continues at coordinate 17,163,333 of NC_040878.1, forward strand.
TCTGTAATTTAGTTAATGTAATAAATATTTTATGCAATAATTTGAGAAAAAATAGTTTTATCTTATACATATAGATACTGCATTCTTTCTTTGTTTTAGAAGATTTAAAAATGTCTACTGATGTCATACCTTTGACATTCTGCCCCCTTCCCACCACCCACAACACAATTATGCCACTATATATTTATGATAGGATGATAGCCGTTCAATTCTTTGTATGTGGTTGTAACACACACATTCCTGCCAAACTTTATGAAGAAACGGGAGTCTCTTAGTATAAATTGCAGTGGTGGCGTTAAATAATAAAATATTATGTAATCCAGCACAATTTGTATTTTAGGTTCTACCTATATATTAGTGACTTGATAAAATATATTTATTTTAACGTCATCGAGAACCACTAGCTGTGTATCGCTTATACACACAAACATTGCCCTTTATCAATATATATTTATGACCGTCTGAAGTATAGAACACCACATAGCTCGATGCCCGCCGGGGCGTTGTACCTGTATGTGAGCGGACGTCGCTTTTAATGTGGTTAGAGTTTGTGGTATAGACATTTCAAACGGTGGTTTGATATTGTGGTCGTGAGCGGCTGTTATTGTATTATTATACGTACGTATTGAATATGTAATAAAATTTTTGAACAGGGTGTAATATGCGATTCGGCAATTCGGAACGTCAATATTTCGATCGAACTGCACCGCGTTACGAACGACGTACTTTGTTCTTTCTTGCATAGTTGCAAGTATTTATTTCGATTTCATAATGTCGTTTAAACGATATAGCATTGATTGTAATAAAAACCACGAGCCACATCTCCATGGCGCGCAAAAATTACATACAATCAGTATAATACTGATAAATTTACACAATAAGTTATTGTAGTAAAACAAAAAACGTATGTACAATATTGAAATAACACTCAAAGTTGACAATTGGCACATACATACATTTTAATTTTTTTGTAGAAATAAATAAAAACAACCATAGTCACTTATATAGGTGTCAAACTAACAACGTTTACATGTATTTACAGGAAAAAGATAACTGCAAGTGCTTTAGTTCTGTTAATTTTGTAAAAAAATGAGCATTCATGGAAACAATTGTTTTAATTTGGTCTTAGAAAAGCTGATATTCGATTTTTTATTGTGCAAATGACACGTTTCACATACCTTATATGTGATCATTTTTCTTAGTTTAATAAATAAACTTAACTCCTCAAATGGATACGTGGGCAACTAAGTTCAATAATAACAAAGTATAAACAATGACGTATAATATAGCTGATTAATAATTACAAACTAATATAAAAAACATATTTTAATTTAATGTTTATAAACGTATATTGCAGTTGTTTAGTAGTGAATAAATATTAAGTATTTAAATATTAATTATATACAATATAAAAAGATAATAAGAAAATGGGTACTGCTCAGCTATATATTAGGTATCGAGTGGGTCACTATTATGTGTGTGTTAAATTTGAATTCAATGATAAATTTAAATATCATTATATGAGAAAAATAATTCTGAGTGGAGATGGTCCGTCCACTAAGTATATTAAACGATAAGTTTTTTTACTATAACTATTAAAGTAATTTATTTTATTTTCAGTATAACGGTAGTTTGAAATAAATTTTGGTCGATTCTCATTTTGCCACCGTTTCATTTCACCGCTATCTTATTTCGCCGCATAATTCTTAAAGTATTTTAGTTTAAAACATAGTTGAAACACTTGAAACGATGTTAGTACTATTCTATTTGAAGTTATCGATTGATAAACCCCTGATAATTATTATGTAAGTAAAATAGAATGGTATTTCGGTCGTGGTGGCGATAACTGCTAAGTTAAGAACACAGTACAAGTGTATCGTATTATTATCATCAGTTTCTATGCAGTTAAATTTTAAAATAATAATGTCAGAGATTCAATATATTTTTACATAACGAAAAATAGAATGCCTTATTTTTAATAACTTTTATTTTAGAATTGTTTAAGCAATAAAAATATAAATAATTGATGTGTATTGAAAATTGGTGCTCGCGTGATAATTTAAAATGTATTCACAATACATTCTAATGAATTTTGTCATTATAATATTGCAGATTATTGCATGGAAGTTGAAGAAAAACGGTCAAATAAAGCTGCCGAAGAAAATCACACCAGTATACATGAATTTATAATCATATTAATAAAAGAACTCGCTAAATTGAGGATGATATGAACTCCTCTAACGTGAAAAATGACTTAAAAAATTGTATAATAAATACATTAAGCTAGCAAACAAACAATTTTCTGTTTTAAGAAGAAAGTAACAAGCGTTCCTCCCACCACAGATGAAATAGATAATATTAGTTACTTAATAAATTAAACACAGTGAATAATTATAATATTTATTATTTATTACACTTATTCTTACTGGCAGAACTTACAGTTAAGTTAAATCAATGGTGATCTATTATTTTATATTATTATTATGAAATTATCGAATAATGAAGATGAAATGTAATTTTATTTTGAATGTATATACTATTGTTTTTATTGATGACTGTAAATTGTACCTAATCATGGTGTATGCAATTTTATATTGTATTTTATTCAATAAAAACTGTTATATGATATAAATACATAAATAGATATAATTAATTAATATGCAACTTGTAACTTATAATTTATATTCAGTTATTACAAATTTACAAATAAAATATCTAACCTATTACAATTTTACAAAGTAGGTATGATATATACGTTAGAATATTTAGTATACTTTTTTCAAAATTTTAACTTCGAAATTGAAATGCATATAAAAAAAAATTGTGCCTATATATACTTAATATTTTACAGATATAAAATATAGATAAAATCGATTTTGTAGAAGATTGGATTTGCGTAAAAATTTCCGTTTTTCCTTAATTTTATTTATTTGGTTATACCAATTATAAAAGTATTAAGGATTTTTTAATTTTTACAAAGTACCAACTTGATCTAATTTAGGTACTACCAAAAATCATAAATATTCTTTGATTATCAAAGCATTTTCACTGTTTCAAAAGATGATGACAGAAAAATACACATATCGTTGTAAAATCAATACATTTAACGCTCCTGGTAGAAACTAAAATACACGTTTAATGTGGTTTTAGCGTAATATTAGAAGGTAAAAAAAATTATTTTTTGTAGAAAACATTTAAAACATGTTAGTGTAAAATATAATATTGTGGTTCCTATATAATCTTTAAATAATATCAAAAAAAAAAAATCTTTTAATTGATAAACAGAATTTTCTTAATATATTTTCATTATTATTTATTATGTATTATGTACCTTTTTATTATATATGGTAATTAAATCAGGGATTAAATAATATCTTAAGTAAAACAAAAAATTGATATTTTGAATTTTTTCGGTTAGATAATTTTTTTTACTATATATAAATTATACCAATAAACGGCCTAAATTATACCCCATCTAAAAATTATTATTATTGTCGTTCAAATAAATATATACAGTTAAATCTCAGATGTCAATAAAATGAAATACGAATAAAATAAATCCCTTAGATATCACATATAAATTTATAAATAAAATAATGTAATATATTATTCATTTTTCTATAATTGAAATTTTGGACATCTTTGACTTGTCTTATTCTCATGGGATTCAAAAGAAACTACACGGTACAAAAAATACGTTGATTTATAATATTTTTTATTTTATACTTGGCAAATGGAGGTACAGGTTGGAATGTTGAATCAACAAAATGTTTTATTTTATAATAGCTTCTATTTCGTTTGTTAGTTATAAGATCTTAATTTCCTTAATTAATTTCACAAATATCTGTGTATACTTTTTATACATCATTAAAGCAATTTACTATTTTATGGTTTTTAATAAATGAAAACAAACAAGAGCAGGAAAACGAAGAAAAGCTATGTATTAACTTCAGTTAACTTTGAGAAGCTTTACATACCAAAAAAAAAAAAAAAAAAACAGTCGGTCATTATTTACTATAATACACTTCTGTTGGTTTTGGTAAACTAAATTAAAAGAGCAAGTATAAGTCACCATCACCATTGCAGATTTTATTTAAGGTATATGTGCTTTTTTTGGTCCCTTCTATTTTTTCTCAGGAGAGTTCCCTGAGAAACATTTTGATTAAGCTTTAAACAATTTTGGGGACGTAATTTAGTAGACCAATAAATTGTTTTCAGTGATTTTTTCAAGGGGTAACTTCTTATATTATATATGCAGGTAGTTCGATAGTTGATTCATATAGTTATCATTGAATTGTAAAAGTCTTTAAGCCATTTAATTCCATTTAGTACTGTTGCTTTTGTATTTACTAGACTAAACATGTCCTGTGTTTTTTATTGAAATATATCCTGTCATTGCAGTTAAATCAGTTGCTTGGGAAAATGCGAAAAGTCAAAGAAGAGTATCTCTGCTTTTATTACTAAATACCCTACAAAATCTCGTTAGTTTCTTGTCGTTTCTAAATCAGTAGTTTGGGTGAATGCAATAATAAGCCAATAAGTTTAAAAAACAATTTATTTTACTATTTCCAAACATTCCGTGACAACTTATTAGTAGTTACCTGTCATTCTAAAACCAGTGGTTTGACCAGACGCTAGTTGAGTCCAAAAAACTGTCTATTTTTCCATTTCAAAATATTTTCTGACAAGATGTTAGTTGCTGCTGCCATTATTAAATCGCCGATACACCTACAGATATACTACGGGTACTTACATAATATACGAACAAATAATCAGCTACCAGCCACTGTTGCAAATAGAACAGGCGAGGTAATTTATTTGTAAATATTATAATCATTTTTTGTATTAGTATATATCTATTTTATACATATACATATATATTTACAACAACCGAAGTTTCATCTGCAATAACCCTTGATAATTGTTTGACGTATATACCTATACGAATTGTATATTTTAATAATCGAAAATGTGATTATACAACACACTTAATTCTCCGCCAATGACTACACATATAGTCAAGGCTAAGTTAACAGAAAAAATAATGTAGGTATAAGTACTATTATCTAAGTATCTATCTACCAATCAGATAATGTCTATTCAAAATACTTTTAATTTTTATTTTGTCAAGGACAAAATTCAAAAAGCATTCCGGCTATTACTATGAATAATAATAATAACATGTACATATTCAAGGGGTATTCGTTTTGTCTTATATGCTGCTAAAAATTAAAATCCACACACACACTCACATACACTATGATATAAAGTCAACATATAAATTTGGATTTTTTTTCTTTAATATACGATTTTCCCCTCAATCACAGCGCTAGCGATTATTATTATTGAAAGTGTCTTAAACATATTATATATATGAAGGACAATTCAAAATCATCTTATTTTAATTTTTGGAGAAATTATAACAAAAATAATAAAAGATGGGAAAGTTAATTTAAATTAGACTTTAAATTAAAATCTGTTTTCAGATTTCTTATCGCTTCACTAGATCAATCTGTACGTTTGAAAGGAAATACGTCTAAATTGTTATGGGTATTTGACAAAGACAGAAACGGTCGGAATTGAATCTCTTTAATGTATTAATTAAAGACAACTAAATTACTTTAACAAAATGTTTATCTTATATAATTGTATCTTTAGTAGTGACGTTCGTTGTATTATATATGACTCATATTATGTATATTAATCTTATGTATATGATATGTTTTATCTTCCTACATATTTGATGAGTTATAGATGAAAGTATAGATGATAAGACGGGTAAGTTCTAAAATAGTTATATTAAGTATAGCCTGCAACCGTATAGCTATAGGTTAAGTGTGAAAATATTTCGTGGCGTGGTCTGTTTGGGTGAGTAGGTTTGTTTACTAAAGTGGGTATCTACTACCTACCAATTTTCTTCATTTGATATTTTTAGATAGATACTAATAATTTAGGTACTTTGAGATTACTGATTTCTTTCAAATTGCTTATTTTGATATTTTTTTTTTAACCAATGTAAAATAAAAATTAAATAAATAAAAGTATAAGTCACTAGGTACAATATCATTTCAAAAATATAAAAACAAATAACACGGTGACCTTAGGGGCTAAAATAGATAAAATTAATTTGTGTTTTAATACGATAAAAATGAAAATTAATTACCTACATTGTCGAACTTATAATAAAAATTAATTACACGAAATATTGTATTTTATTACTGTGAAGTGTCAACGATAAACAGTTTACACAGTTACACAGTGGCATAATATATTTAATTACTTTTGTATGAATGTAATAACTAAATATTTATTAATAACTAAATATTTTTGTATAAAAATATAATTATTTGTCTTTTTTATGAAAAATTTCAAATGAGAATAGAAGGAGTTTTTTTTATTTTACGTTTGTAAATTGTTACAGTAACTTATTAGAAGTTAATTCTTATTGAAAACATAAAATATATTATATAATATACATATTTTATTAAATAATACAGAACAAATTAATAATTATTGTTAAATAATTATTATAAGTAAATAACAGCTAAATAAGACAAAATTGTGTTTTTATTTGTCTATTTTAGCCGTTTTAGATTTAAAATTCTTAATTATGTAGATTAGAACAATATTAATGTAATATTATATGTTAAAGTGTTATACCTTAGTATTTAATAATTAAAAAAAATTGCGGTTAAAGTCACTCTTGTACATAAAACCAATGAACCAGTGTATTTCTATGAGAAATTAAAGTTTGAATAATATATTAATTATAATTTATTGTAATATCTTTATATAACATCATGGTAGTTGGTATATTTTTAATAATTTCTTACGAATCACTTAAAAGCTGTAATAATATTATGTTATATGTATACATTGAAAAATTAATTATTGTATCATTAATTAAAAATTATTATCATCATTGTTTGATTTCTCATTATAAATTAATCAATTCAGTTATAAAAACATTCTAAATTAACCATTTTTTTTTTAAATATTATTTAACATGTATATAACTGTTGGCTATAATAAACATTATTTTTAAAATAATGATGTCCCGATAAAATTGTTCAAATAATATAATATAAACTTAAAATTTAAAACATTAACTATTTTATATAATTTATGTTGTATGTAAAATTATTTAAAGATAAAAATAACTACAAGTTACAGTTTAGAAAAAAAATATAATATTATGAAGTTAATATTTTTTAAATACGTTTGACAAATAAAAAGCTAGGCAACTATGGTATAAGAGAATTAATAAAAATAGTTATAGACTCATAGATACATGTATTAACGTTATTTTATTGCTACACAACTATCGGATGCCGGAAAGAGCCGAGTAGTAACATTTTTAAAGCTACTTTTCACTATTCACTCTTTCGGACAAACGCACATATTAACTACCTAAAACATTAATAATCAATCTACTATAGTAAATAACATACAGAACTAATATTTAATATTATTTACGAATTTATAATTAGGTATTATGATACTATAACCGTAGCAGCCACTTGTCATGCTCCTATACCATGAACAAATAATATATACTATTATAATTTATAGTTGGTATATTTTTTCAAAATCAAATGTTAAGTCGAGTTCACAGCTACTAAGACTGTTGTGTCACATCCAAAAGTTAAGCTCGGCCAAAACTCTGAAAGGTCATGGTTAGTGAATAGTGAATGATATAATGATTACAGCGGTGAATTAGAATACTTACGATAAGAGTCACTCGACACGAGTTTACAACAGATGACGTAGCTGTGAATACAGCTTTATGGTTAATTTAGTATATTATGTAACATTATAACATACATACGTATAAATCTTTTTTTTATTCTCATACATATTAACGTTAATCAATTTTATAATCTATAGCAAAAAAATTTAGAGTAGTCAATACCCAACGTTAACTACCCAATGAGCACGCTTATACGAGTGTATTCAGAGTTTATTTCAGATCGATTCCGAAGGGCATCTCATAATTTAAAGAGTATAAAAACTTTAAACATTCTACGAGTACTATAATCTAGTTGGTACCAAGAGGGTCAAATATAAAAAATTCCCAATACTTTTCTTAATGATGAGGGAAAAAACAGAAAAACAGATAATTTTAGACTAAATTAATTTTCGATTAAACCTATTTTGTTATTTTGTTATAATTTATTTAAAGACAAATTTAATAACCACCGGTACTTTGAATATTTACCAAAATGTTTATATTAGTGTTTTTGATAAATTGTTTAATTTGTAATATTTTTACTTTTTTTTTTTTAGTTATTTATGTAGGTTTATTTGAAATACTTAACGATTATATTTTACTATTCACAGTGAAATTTTTAAAGTATTTAGATTAATTTTTAGTCATTGCACATACATATAATACTAATAGAAAAATAAATTAATATTATTGTAGCATTATAAATATATGATAAAATATACTTTAAAATATCTGCTTGTTCTCTTCGTCCAGACTTATTTACAATGATTTATTATTGAAGTTAAATTTAATACATCCATTAGAGTGACCTACTCAATGACGAGATAAACTTGACTCCTATTGCACAGAAGAGCGGTTATCTACTCGTCCACTTTTTATTATTTATATTATAAAATAAGTATAAATTTAATGTTTCAATAAGATGAATATATATATAAAATAATATAATAATAATAATAATATAATATAATATAATATAATATATAATATATATGCTATTTTTGTGTAACTTATGTGTAGGTAGTATTAAAGATAAAAATCCACGCATTTAAAAATTATAATTTGATTATTATATACACAATACCCTGGGGTTGGTTAGGTATCTTCACGGAGTCATCTCACGTAGAATATTCATTGGGTATATTATTATTAGAATTTAATACAATTAATAAAACATTCAAAAAACAATTCTAAATGCAGTTCAGTTTTTATAATTAATTTACAATATTTATCACTATATTATGTTATTTTGAATATTACAAGTTTTAATCGTTTATTAATTTTTTTTCTAAGAAATAAGAGTTTAAACTAATCGAATTGAGTTGATAAGTGTAATAGCAGATACATATTAATTTAATTAGGTATAGATTAATCTTGTTAAGTATGAAAAAAACAAACAAATCTGTATTGTATTCTCAATTTGGATGCACTTTAAACACGAATTAATCCAATGTTTTAATAATTTAGCGAGTGTATTCAGAAGTAGGTATGTCGCGAATTGCTTTTCGTTTGAAATGAGATCTTGAGTAGTTTCTTAATTCCTCATTTGCCTATGAATAGAGTTTAATCATGGCAATGATAATCGCATTTCACTTGAGTACTAAACGGTTTATAATTTTTTATATTTTTTGTATTAGAGTGTATAATGTTTTGATTTTGTTGAAAATAGAAATATTTTATTTTATATTCACATTTCTAATATTGCTCTTTCATTCGAAATATTAAAATGTTTAGTAACTTTTATATGCAATTGTACTTTAATTTTAAAAATGTACCATTTAAAATAAAATATAATTATAAAACTAAATATACGATATACAGTTTTAATAGTCTAGCTAATTGTCATGAACTATATAAATAATGTCTTATAGTAGTAACATAATTATAAATGTATAAATATTATTACTGCAAAACGTATATTGTATAGAGAAGGTCCGATGTCCAGTAAGTATATAACAATCACGAATAATGCTTTAGAAGTAATGGCCCATATTAATTGTCAAATGTGTGCATGTATTATATATTATATAGTATGAGAACGTGTTTCAGTTGTTTAGTACAAGTAATTGATATTTTTAATTAAAAAAAAATATATATATATAATCTTTAAAATATTATATAAGGTATTATGTCAATTACGCAATAAGCTGTGCAATACGTTATATGGAAACAAAATTTAAAAAAATTGGCAAAAATTCTCATGTATTTGTAGAATACTGCCCATTGATGGAAAAACAATTACTAATTTAATTTAAATGTTGAGCCATCTACACGATTTTTAAATAAAAACGTTAGGTACATAATTAAAAATAATTACTGATTAGAATATGCGAAAAAATGTTAAGTATAATTTTAGTTATTTATACTTAATTCATCAGCAATAATGTTTAGGTACTATCTAATGAATACGCTGCATACTGCAGGTTTACGTAAATACGTAATATTATTGTACATCAAATGTATCCAACGTTTAGGTATGGATACTTAAATTAATAGGTAAAATAACGAAATTGAAAAACTTGGCACGGGATAACTATATTATATGCGTACGCTCGGGTACACTCGATTTAATAAAGCTCGCGTCCGTCTGCTTAGTTGTTCTTTGTGCGTAGTGAAGCCTGTTTTACAATTAAAGACATACAACTTGCACGGGTAGGTACTTCACGGTAACAAATATGCAACCACATTATTAACGGAATTCACCTGTATATAGTATATTAATACATTATATATATTATAAACCTTATATAAGTAGTTAATATAATATACCTAATGTTAAAATAGTCATCGGGCGACGGGCTGTATATTATGTTGTACATTAACCGTCTGAAAATTACGAGAAATCTGAAATCGGCAGATACTGATCGATTTGTCGGCGGTGCGTGGCGGGGAGTGTGAGGGGGAAAGTTGATTTGTCGTGCCCGTTTGGCGATGAAAATTCGCATCGCTTTAATGATATAGGGCAAGGGACAACAGCGTTCGGGTAATATTTTCGGATCTGTCTGCCGAGCCGCCGAGGTAACGCCTATAACGCGAAAACTCGGCCGACCAATAGCTGTGAACGGTTACGCGACTGCCGACGACCGAAGCCGAGCCAGGTTAAACCGACGGAATTTTACGCGTGATGCCGCCACCGCCGCTGCCGCCGCCGCAGCCGCCGTAACAGTCGCCGCCGTCGACGCCGCCGCCGGCCAGTGACTCTTACCGGTTTAGTAGCTACACAGCTGTTTCGTACGCGTGTGCGTCGATCGCGGAGCTCGAGAAGTTCGCCCAATGTTTCGGAGGGCCGTCTGTTTGTTCGATTCCGCATTTACAATATTTATGTTTTTGTTGACGATTGTGTACATTATAATTTCGTTTTATCAGTTTGCCTATGAAATGAATAAACACGGAATTAAGTAAGACGTGCATTTAGGCTATTAAATGTGTGGTTGATTTCCGGATGATGCGTGCGTTTGGGAAAGTATCGCACGTTTATATTGATATGGTGGAACAGGTGACTGGAAAATTATGAAAGCTTTACCGGAAAAAACGGAAGGCACTGACGACGTGGACAGCGGCACTGTGAACGCGAACGTGATCGACGAACGCGGCACTGCGGTCCTGGAACGTGACAATGTAATTGAAATACTATCTTCGGAATCCGAAGCCGAAGAGGAGGTACAGTTCCATAGCGAGGAGGAAGAGCAAGAGGAAGAGGAACAAGAAGAAGAAGAAGAGGAGGAAGAGGAGGAGGAGGAAGAGGTGGAGGAGGAGAAGGAGGTGGTTTACAGCAAATCACGTAGGTCTAAAAAGAAACATAAGAAACATCACCACCGCCACCACCATCACCACCACCGCCATCACCACGAGCACGGCGGCACTCGTATCCGGAAAAAACACAAGAAACGGTCGAAAGAAGGGAGTGGTCCAATATTTCTGTGGGCTAAAAAAGAAGAGTCGCAAATACTGAAAATATACTGCGAGGATTACGATCCGGGTATTAAACTGGTCAAGACCAACGGTGTGTGGAGTTCTACTCCTAGGTCTAGGGTTTTGGCGGCTGCTCAATCGCGTTCGTCCGTTAGTGGACATATAGACGTCAGAGAAGTTAGAGAGACACAGAACGATCGTGACGAGTCGGTCGAGCAGAATCCACGACCGGACAACCGAATCAAAGAAAGTCCAAGAACCAGCAGCGAGCCGATACTTGTCGACTTAAACGATAACTCTATCGACTTTGTGGACACTATAAGTAGCGATGAGGAGGATGACGAAGAGCAAACGAGGGCCAGGATCGATCGAGCACTGGAGATGATCGAACAGGACCCGGCGTTGATGAGTGACGTGAAAATTTCGCTACCTACCATTGAGACGACTTCGTCCATTAAGTTACCCGAGGGTACGACAATCCACCAAATCAAAGCCGAAAACGTCACGGTCTGCGGGACCGTTTCCGCGACGATACCGTCACCGCCGCCGCCACCGCCACCGGCGTTGCCGTTATTGTCCGAGACGCCAACGATGTGCAAGGTTGGCGAGTTAACAATAACGACGCAACAGCAACAGCAAAACGAACCGTTAAACCTGGAAACCGTGAGTAAGCGATCTGCTTTAGAAATTCGATTACAGGAGCCGCCGCTTAAGAAAAAACGCGTAGATAAATCACCCCCTGCACAACCACCATTGGCCAGGGGGCAGGTAAAACGCGAGTGGGATCCTTTGTCTGAGCTGAAGGAAGTGCTTTCGGACCCTTGCTTGTCCGTGCCCGACCCGTTGCTTGTGCCCAGAGCCAGGCTAGCTGCCCTAGTGGCCAGCCCGGCCACAGAAATACCAAAACTCTTGCGAGAGCCATCGTTATTGCCGCCACCGCCCCCAGATCCTGACCTGTTGGCCGTCTCGTTGTCACATCTCCGGTCTATATTGCAACAGCAACCAGGCTACGCGGACGACCGCAAGTCGGACGGCAATCAATCGTCAAATATCGATCAGATGCTGTGGTTGTCATACCTGTCAAAAGACATGACCGGCGTCGACGCCGACCTTATATCGACTATGTTGAGCATCCTATTGCCCAACTCGACAACTGCTCAACAGTCGTTTAGCTACCCTCAAGACAAAAACCAATGGAACGACATGTATTACGACGGCAATATCGAACCACCATACGCTTCCACGCCCGGCTACAGTAAATCGGACGATTGTTGTACGTCGGTGTCGCCACTTCCGCCGCCGCCGCCGCCGCCACAAATATTACCACCAACACAACAGCCACATCCTCTGTTATTACCACCACCACCACCACCACCGCCACCACCGCCGTCACAAATGTTACCGCCAACAAATGCACAGCCTCTAAAACACCAACAATCACAATTTTTGCCGCCGTCGCAGCCACATGTACAGCAGCAGCAAGTACCACGACTTTTGCCTAAGCGTTCGCTGCATCATAACATGACATCACAACTGCAGCGGTTGCCATCACATCCGCAACAAATGCCACCACAACTTTTGCCGTCTCGTCCGCAGCAACTTATGCCACCACTGTTACAATCTTCGGTTCTACACCGTCAGCCAAAACGACGGGTTTGTCAAGAGCTGTGCTGCAACGGATCGCCGTCATCGTGTTACGGGGGCAGCTGTTGCCCAAAACCGAGCGGTTATAATCCGTTCACCCCAATGTCTCCGAACGGCTGCAATCCATTTGCTGTGTCTCCCAGCGACTGTAACCCGTTCACTGCTACTCCTGCTGCCAGTTGTGGTGGCGGAAATCCGAAGACTTGTGTCACATATGCGTCGTCGAGTGCGATGCCAACTTGTTGCTTCCCGTCGGAAATCGGTTGCGGGTATAACGGCAGATCTCCGTCGTCGCCAATGCCACCGCGAAATCCGTCCGTATCACCACGCAACCGCGCTCAATACAACTACCACGGTCCGGGGCAACAGCAGCAGATATCGATGACGGAAGTCGGTAACGTCATAAACGGCTGTTGCATTGGTGTCACCGGCTGCAGCAGTGGTGTCACGAGTTGCAACAGTGCTGTTACCGACTACAGTAATGTCGTTGCTGGTTGTAACAGTGGAGTCAGCGACAGTAGCAGTGATATTAACGGTAGTAGTAGTGGCGTTAACGGTAGTAGTAGTGGCGTCAACGGTAGTAACAGTGGTGTCAACGTCAGTAGCGGTAGCGTCAATGCCAGTGCCAGTGGCGTTACCGGTTGTAGCAGTGGCGTCAACGGCAATAGCAGTGGCAGCACCGTCAGTGATATCGACGCGGACTCTCAATGTTCGACTGTGACTAATAAACCAAAAACGCCACTGCCCACAACGCCTGTTAGTGGTGATGCCGGTAAGCCGGCATTCAGGCCTAAAATCAAAGTCAAAGAACATTTGATCGACCCGAACGCGAAACCAAGACTTTTGAACATCGAAGGTGCCCTTCATCTAGCTGCAGGACATGATCTGTTCAGTTCGTCTCTTTGGCACCCGTTGTTCGGCAGGTAAATATCACAACACACATTAAATAATAAAAATAATATTTATTACGGTACTAAATTTATCGTGATATTATAGTATTAAAATAAACGTGTAGGTCGTAACAAACCGTAATCCCATGAACAGTCCCGTTAGCCCAATTTCAACAATAAAAACGGTATTTTATAGTACGACTGCAGCGTTTATGAAAACAATTTTATCAACAAACATTTTCCAGGTATAATAGTGAACTTGTTCAATTATTATTTCTTATTCTTATTTAAACTATTTGTCGTGTTTCTTAGTAGAATAGATGCATTCCAGCGAAAAAATATATATTTAAGGTCGCTGAAATCTTGTGTTTAAAATTGAAAAATGGGTATTTTAGTATCATTTTAATGTATTATCACATCAAACTTGCCTATTAAAGGCAATTATTATTCCGAGTAAAATATATTATAGAATAAATCAACTTATTATAAATAGTGTTTTAATTTCAATTGTATTTAACTTTTAAACTTGTTCAAATAATATTTTTTTAGAGAAAATTATTTTTATACATATAATTATACATTTGTTATTATTTAAATAGAAACAATAATCAACAATGTATCTATTTTATGTAATTTCATATATTAAATTATAGTTAAATATTATTTATCTTATAAATAAATGATATTACAATCAAATAAAAAATAATTGAATAAATAAAAATATAAACTAAACTATTTAACTACGAAAATAAATATTATTTTAATCATTACTATTATTATTTAATATTAATTGTTCAAATATCTAATTGTAGATATCCATTATAAAACATTATTAAAATAATAACAAATCAAAAGTTAAATAAACACATTTTATAATCAATATATTATGTACTTCAACTGAAAAACGTACATATTTAAAAATAATCACCCTACAAAATTAAAATGATTTACAAACAGTTGAAATTGGTGACGATGTATAATTTTCAATTTATGACTTGATACATGTATAATTTTCAAGTTTTAACTACACTAATTTTATAGATTTTTAATATACCTATTTCATATGTTACGCACTATATTACCTAATACTAGATTCGATTTTTATTTTAAATTTTCATCTACACAGATATCTCCATATACAAAAATAGCTCTATTTAAAAGCATAACAGTTTTCAATTTAAATTATTTATTTTTTTTAAATTTAAAATATTACAGAAACTGTATCAATAATATATTAAAATTTAATATATTGAATTTATATATCTCTTAATTTTTCGAGTTCATCAAATATTATATTAGGAATTAGAATACACAATAAAATTAGAAATTTTGAAATTCAAAAGATATTTATTTAAATTATATTTAATTAAACTTTTTACTCATATTTTGTTGGTTTTTTTTTTAATGATGTAAATACTATGTTACAGAAAATTTCAGTTCTAAATTGTTTTAAATATCGTATTTTTGATCAAACTTTAATCAATATAGTTCTGTTTCATTTGTTTCATTCAGCTTAAAAATATTCATGTATACTAATTTGTAGATAGTTAAATAACTATACATAATTGTTTATTTATGATAATAGAATGTTTAATCCCGTATATAATAATATTACTTATTGTTTTATAAATTAAATCTTATTAGCTCTTTTAATTATAATTATCTACCATCTTATTTTACATCATAATGATCATTCAAATTGATCTAATGATCATTTTTTCATTCAAATTTACATACGGTCTTAGAACAAACATATTGTTCATGGAATTGAAAATACATTTTTTTACATTATTTTTATCAAAGGGCAATTTTGTATTTATTTTTAGATCATTGTTCAAAACTATGAATTAATTAATATAATATATTATGTTATGAATATGTTTAGATTAAACTGAATAACATACATAATACATATTATAAATAACGACCATATACAATAAGTTTTAAACGAATTCTTCAACAAAAAATATAAGTCTATATATGATGTTTACTTGTATTTGCTTAACAAAATTTTATGGAAATTATTAAGCTCTTTAGTAAAAAAAACAATTTCAATAAGTGTAATAAGTAATATGTAATGCTTAGTTGTTATCTAATGGAATCGTTTGTAAGCTCTTGAGCCACATATGATGTTTCTATACACTTGATCCGATGATAGTAGGATACATTTCTTTAGACATTATTTTTAGTCACAAAGATAACTAAATTATTAAAATATGAATGATATTATACTCTAAACAGTTTTTATATACCACCGCATTTAATGATCTAAGACTATGGGCTATAACGCGTAATGTATGAAACATTGAACTAGCCACTAAGTATCATTTTCAATTTTAAAGTTTTTCAAATTTAATTTATTTACTTTAATGTTATTTAATTATAATACAAATATTAGTAAATATGATTTTATCCCAATAAGTAATATTAATCAAAATTAAATCATTGTTTGGATTTATGTTAGGTTCTTACTGGGGTACCTACTAATAGTATAAATATGGCAATATTTGTACCTATAACTAAGTATTACTAAATTAACGTACATAATCTTATTTATCCGAAAAAACTGATATCGTTTATGGTTTTTTAATTTCCTATTGCTTAAAACATTTAACATCATAAGTTTACTGTGAAAAGTCTTATAGTTAATAAATTATCTGCCATAATAACAGATAGTATTTTAAACTTAATTTTTTAAAATTCTTTTTAAGTTTTACATGTACCCAAATATTTTAAACGTTTTGAGTAAATAAAATGATATTATTAAAAACTGATTTTTAGTCAAAAATACTTCTATATAGGTATAGATAATATAAAGAACATGTATCAAAAATACCTATGTAGAATAATCGTTAGAATATACTCGTGATGTTCACAAACGTGGAGAAAGGGGATTATAGAGTTAACGAATAGAAAGAAAATGTCTGTCATATTGAATAAATAATAATAGTAAAAACATAATATAAAGATAGACATTTTACGAAAAAATTTTTTTCGACTATTTTAGGTCTTAACTTATATTTTTAATAAATTATTAAAAAATTCTACGTTTGTCATTTATCTTTTTATTGAATGGATTGAAAATACAAATAACTATTTATACATATTAACTCCTATACACTTTCCAAAGTGAGAACCGATTGCATCTATATTATCTCTCTCTCACTCTCTGTATATATATATATTTATGTATAGAATATAGATATTATTAGATAATAAAGCTACCTTGTTATTTACTAAACATAATACATATTTACATTACATTCGTAAGTTAATTTTCTTTAAGTATTATTATTTTGATAAAATTCCATTTATTTTTAGTAAATTTTGGTATTAATTTCATGTGAACATTTAACTATTTTTACTCTTCAAGTTTATTTAATGCGAAACACTTCATCACAGATTTACCGCAAGTGTAAACACATAGATAAAAAGGTAATCAATTTAAATTTAATGCATGTTGCTAATTTATACTAGAACGTATTTTATTAGTTTTTTATATAGTATTTATTTCTATTTCTATTCAGTTTTATGTTTGCTGAGATCATATAATAATGTCAATATTTTTATTCTAATAATTAATAATGTGATATTATATATAGAATACAGACATACTAATCCCTTGACTTGGTGAAAAAAAACAGCAAAATTTTTAATTAAGTGTATATATTATTTAAATTAACTATTGATTTTTAGCGTATACGTATACGTGATAATAAAAAATAAAATAAATATTTTTTTTGACTCACAAATACTCAAAAACTATTTTACCAAATAAATTAAGCTTGTTTTCTATATTAAAAAATATCTTGAATTCGCTTAGTTTTTGGGTTTTTTTTATTTGTGTTGATTTATGGAAAAAATTTACATTTTAAAGTTCTTTTATTAAAAAACTTTATACTTATGCTTCTCCAGTAAGCTTAGCATGTGTTGAAGAAAATTTAAGCACGTTGCTTAAAATCTTCAAAATTAAACAATACAAATATATTATGTTATTGTATTTTTATTTTATTCATAAATATGGGACAAGCCTAACAATTAATGAGGTTAATATATTATATAATACTAACATATTAATTGATAAAATATATAATAGTGTCAGTACATATATGTACTGACATTTATGTATAAACATTTGAAAATATTTTGAATTTTCTTGTTTAAAAAGAAATTTATTTTTAATATAAAAATTTAATTTAAAATACAAGAGTATATATATATATATCCATTTTTAACCATTGATATTTGATAATGTTAACAAATAATATTATAAGCTCATAAGCGCGAGAAATAATAGTTGGCATTTTTCTGGGTAGGTACTTGAATTTTAAATTTATTTTGATAAAACTTTTAGGGATAACATTAAATAAAATTATTTCCGATTTTAAAGGAAAGTAATATTGTATGATCATACATAGAAAATGTTAATCTCCAAGTTGATTTTGTTTTTTATCTCTTTTAACCAGACATTATTCATCCAGACTTACTGCACCGATAATATCGATTAAATTATATTCCTCTGCAAGGTACTTTCTAACCCTCAAGTTCTTTAATTTTCTTTTCATGAAAATGACTTTTTTAGATCCCCTAAAACAAACATTAATAAATTTTATAATACTTTTCTTATCTTATTTTACGTGTAAAAGTACCTGTAATGCAGAATGTCAGCCAACCATATCAACTTTGGCTAATAGTTAATGATATTAGTTTGTTTGATTATCCTTTTAGAAGTAAATAAAGTAAGTGTAGTAATGTACATAATATAATACAAACATAAAAAAATATATTTTCACTTTGTCTTTTATCATTTTGTATACACTTGTAGACTGTATCGTGAAGATTAGAGATTTTTATTTTAGGTTAATATTTTATATTTAAATATGTCAACATTTTGAGATAGGTATAATCTGTATTGTTAGCTAAATATTTTTTTTGGCGATAATTTGATTATTTAATATATGGAGGTTATTTTATAAGTTTATATATATTTTTTTAGAAAATAGGTATCTTATAAGCTTAAAAATCTTGTTATGTTGTAATTTTATAAAAGTAAAATACAAATAAAATTACGATTCAAATTAAATACAATACGGATTTATGGTGTTGTAATACCCTGAATACATATTTTTTTAATTTAACTTATTAGCTTCCACATCAGTTGCTACTTATATTTTGGCTATTAACTGGTGAATAATAACGAGTATCTACGTTAATAATTCATCACTATTTCTGCATAATCACATTTTTTATAAAATGTTCATCTTTTTATTATTTACTGAAAAAAAAAATGTTACTTTAGTTTAATATTTTTAGAAAATGTATACATTGTACACGACCCGTTTACCCGGCCTCTATTACACATAGATATTATTATTTTATTATTATTATCAAATATTATACACTTCTAAAATAAAATAAAACTATTGAAATTTTAAGAACTTAAATAACGAGGTAGTACATTTTAATTTTATTAATTTACTTTATCTTGAACGAATATATACGAATTATTCATCACAGAAATGTAATATGTTTTTTTTTTTTATAATTAGGTATTTAGGTAAGACGTTAATGGTATTAATTAGGAAAACATAAATATACAAAAACCATATATTGAAACCTTTGTTAATGGTATAAAGTAGGGGGAATAATGTTTTGTTGCTTGAGGATAAAATATTTAATATTGAAAGAGGTGCTAGAAGAATAAAAAGGGACAACGGTAAGGCATGTTGTGGTCATAATTTTGGGTAGTTGAAGATAAAATTGGTATATTATATTACAATTCATTGTGTTGTTATGGAAATTGCAGAATAATTAATTAACTCTCATTTAAGTTAAAGTATAAATAAATGTAAGTAAAGTAAGGTATGGATAATCGGAAATTGAAGAAAGAGGTATACTATAATATGTTCTAAACAAACATTTTGTATTAAAAATTAATTGATGAATGACAAATGAAAAAATTATTATAAAAATTTAACCTCGAACAACTAACAATTAATAATTAATTATTAATATTATTAAAAGCTAACTGTATAATATATTAATATATAATATCATCTTTACTACTATTTTTTATTGCATATACAATTACATAAATAAATCTATTAATATCATCAAGTCAAGTTTATAGTACGTAATGTATAATTAATTAAAATTATAATTTACTATTTAAAAATTGATAGATAGATGGGTTAATAGCATAAATTCAAAACAAAATTTGAATTATAACTCGCGCAGATTTATTGGATGATGTATTTTATTATGTAAAAAACATTTTTACAAATAACTTACTGCAGTTGTACGTACCCCCGCAGTTAGTATACTGTAGCGGTATCTGCTTTCAAAGATCTGTCAAAAACATTCTACTCTAGATTTCAAAATACAATTAATGAAATAAATACCTTTTGAAATATTAATATTTCGCTACTATTATAGTGATACAACCATATAACCTAATATTACCAAATAAATAATAATGATGTACAACTCGTTTTTTTCATCACAATATTTCTATAATTGATTGACAAGTAGCAGATTGATTAAATTTAATTAATCAACGATACGATACGCCGTGGGTTTTGTTAATCTGTGGGACGCCTAGTATAATATTAATATTAACCACGCACATATTTATAGTTACTCAAGAAATATATTACATCCATATACATAATATACACGTTTATAAATTAATTTTTTTTTCTAATGCTTTTATATTGCTTATTACTAGAGGTGCGTTAAGTTACCTCTAAAATAATATTATTTATCATACCATATGAATAAATGTAAACCTACAGATTAAAAATATTTTACTGGTAGTGGTAAATTTTTTGAGATACAAATATAACACAATATCGTTATTGCAATATCACAAAGTCTAAAATGTTTGAAAATTTACAAATATTCACTATACATTATAAATAAAATATACATATAAAATCATCACGAGCCGTATAACTTGTCAATTCATTATAATATGTTCTGTTGTTTTACAGTGACAGTGTAGGTGGCAGGCAGGGACTGGTACCTTTTGTTTTTTTACCTGTTGTTTTGTCGGTTCCGGCTTTGGTTCCGGTACTCAATTATTTAATTAAAAGGTCCTAGTTCCGGTTCCCGTTTAAAAAAAATATAAATTAATAGTTAAGGTTAGAGTTCCGACCAAAACCGGTATTAAATAGTTCCAACATTTAAAGATATATTAGAATTGGTTTAATTTGTATACATCAATAAAATAATAATATTTACTATGTATATCAAAATAAAATATAAATATTAAAAAATATTCATTTAGATTTTAATATTTCCCTAGAAATAAATGGCAAATATAGTACCTACTAGTTTATGGGGCAGTCGGTAATTGAGCCACAAATTAAATCTATATTTTTAAAGAGTATCCGGAGATTGGGCTATAAATGTAAAACACAAAAATACACAAGTGTGTAACGTTTATTCGCTAATTTTTTTTAATATGAACTTTTGATTCAACTTCCAAAAAAACTTATATTAAATATTATTTTATAAAAATTTAAAATTTTATGGTGACCCAATTTATTACTGGATACAATAATAAAAATCATTGAAAATTGTGGCCCAATTTCCGTATACCTTTTTGAAAAAATGTTAATTGTAGCCCACTTCCCGGGCGTCCAGTTTATCAAAGCATTCCATCTCCGTGGAGGTAAAATAAAATTTATTATCTTAGCCAAATATTTTAAGGGTCTTTAGTTGTAGGTAAAATATAAAGCGTATAGTGTAAACTATAAAACCATATTTTGGTTTAAGTTGGATAACAATTAATTTATTTTTACCACCATATTATAATAAGAAAGGTTAATATTTAATACTTGATTAATTAGTCTATCAAAAAAAAAATAAACTTATTGACTATAATATTGTCATTTGATCGGTAAAAAATAATTATATCACAAAATGTGTTTAAACAAGACAATTTTAGGTTAGTAAAAACCTTGATAAATTGTAATTTTAAGATAATTGATAACACAAAATATATCTACTTGCGATTCTTACCTTGGAATGTTAAAATAGATTTATGAAACGAGTATTTAATATACCGAAATACAACTACGGAAAACAGTATCTTTAGAAAAAAAGTACAACTGTTTTATTCAAATTACTTTTAAATAAATTGTATTTATATTTATAAGCAAAAGATGGTTATTATATTTGCGATAACTTTTCGGCGCAGATACGCGTTAAATTTGTCTGTTTGTTGTTATATAGTAGTTAAATAGTTATTGATCCTAATATTTGATTTTGAATAACTTAAATCATAAAATAGGTAGGTATATAATGCTGTTGTTTATAATTTGTATTTTAAATTTTATTATCCGCTTCATTAAACATATTATGAACTGTTTATATCATTCCATTTTCAATTCATCAAATGCATATAATATAATATATAATAAATAATGTATTATATTAAATTTAATTAATTAAAATGCCATTAACTTAATTTTTAGAAAATACGTAGTGAATAAAAGTTAAATCGTAATTACAATTTCCATTTATTATACGTCTATAGTAATAATTCGTCTGGAAGATAAATATTACCACTAGATAAATTAATATATTATTTTTGTAGACGAGAGATGATTATGTTATAACAATAAACTATAATATATAACTTTCATGGATTCTTATGAATGAAAATTAATACGAAAAGCATTTTACTCGTAATATTTATACATAGATATACTTGGCATTTGCGTTAATTTAAATAATTTTTAAATCAAATTTAAGCACAATTAAAACATAAATGTCCTTTTATATATTGATATCGTTATATTTATTATTTACTTTTATGTGCACACATGGATAAAAATGATTACAGTCATTTATTTTATACAGCATGGGGTAAATAATATTATAGAACAGTTTAGTATATTGACTATTGACAGTATGAAGTGTTTGCCATTCAGTTTGTTTATTTATTATGTTTGGTCTTTTTTTTTAAAAAAAAGCTTTACTTTGCTTTCAATAAAAATTACTATACGTGTCTTGTCAAATGCATTCACTATTTTGATTACTGTTAAAAATAATCAAAATATTCAAAATATTATATTTTCAGTTAAATATTAAAATCTCTAGAAAATATATATTTAATATACTCGTATTATAAAGTTTTTAATGCGCTTTAAGATGATATTAAACAATTTTAATGAATGTCTGGACGTCCAAAAAATTACATTTTGTATTAACATTTTTAATTATAATCATATAACTTTATCAAGCTATTAAAATTATTATTAAATAATAATAACTTTTCTTTAAAACTTGTTACAATCTTTTGTAAAAATGATTTTAGTATAATCAAATTTATATATTCCTTATAAAATGTTTGATAGGTTTAGACGTGTGTCTTAAAACACAATTAAATTCTAAATATTAACATTTGTAATATTAAATATATTAGATAAATATATTTTACCGTTTAAATCCATAAGAAATTATGATGTATTTAAACAAATTATTCTGTACAAAATGTTACTAATTACACTTAATGTCTCAATATTATGAAAAGTAACGTTTTACTTTATATAATACGCAAATCGTTTTGAAAATATAATATTTTTTCTTACTAGATGCAACTATTAATATTTTATTTTCATTTACATTTTCACTGATTTAAATCAATTTTGTTATGGTGTCAAAATGGCATGACCTATTTTATTATATTACAATGGAGGTATATCAAAGTACGTTATATAATTACAGTGAATTATTACTATTCCATTGCGGTGTAGGTACTTACAAATTATTGAACTAATTACCGTTAAAAATGTTGAAACTTTTAATTTTTTAAGTTAATCATTTGATGAAGTCACCACTGTTAAAAGATGTTAAATAAAATATCATTGCCATCGATTTTATTTTCATAAATAATAAAAAGTTTAATACAGCCAAAATCATGTCACGGACAATGGTTCTCATTTACGAGTTTATATGCAATACCTAATCTAGGTATAGGATATAATAATAATATAGGTAAAATTGTCTTATGCACCGTATACTTCAGTGAACCGTTATTATCGTATAAATATCTTAGTATTGTTGTTTCATAGTAACGGACAGTATTTATTTATTTAAAACTATGATACATTGTTTGACGATGAGTTTATTGACGAATATTGTTAACATAATATTATAGTATTTATAGACATTGCAGTTTATACTCTATGTTTTTATACTCCAGCTGTACGAAACATCCATAATAATGTTATTATTAAGTCAATCTGATATATACAGAGTGCGTTTTTATATATAAGATATAACAATACAAAAACCTAAGACATTTTAAAGGGTTTTATCTTATTCATAAAGATAACTCTTGTTTTGAATTTCATATTCTTTAGAGACTAATATTTATTTGAAAAATAGGAAAATTTATGAGAATTATCAAAACACTCGTTCGAATGATTAATCTAAATTCGTTGTCTATACATCAACAATTATTCAAAAAAATGTAAAACATACAGTTTTAATACATTTATGTGCTACTAAAAGTAAAAGAAAAAAATGTGAAAATCTTATTTTTTCTACAAAATTAAATTTTGATCTAACAAGCAATGTCGAGTAAAAACGGATTTTACTCAATGAAAAAAACTTACAATGAAGTGCATCACGGCAGAAAAATAAGATATATTGTTTATTATTATTATTGATACTTAGGTGCTATCATTGTGACCTCTCCTCCTCCCTAAATCACCTGTACCGGTCCCACGATGCTTTGTACATTATGTAATTTCTGTCGATATCCTCAATCGTATGATCTTTCACATGGTTTTTTTGTTTAAATTTCGTTTCAAATGCTTACCGAGTTACCCGTTTTTTGTTTTAGCCAAGCAAAGCCGTATGGCTGTCGGTGGCAATGGACAACGCCTGTTACCACGTCCGCGTCGACTTCTTCGGACGACACGCCTGCTGACACCAAACATTGAATCGACAAGACCACTGATCGACGCGACGGGGACAACAAGATAATATATATAAAATCAGCGCACCCACAGTATTTGTTTGTTTATTTATTTATTTATTTATTTATTTATTTATTATTAGTGTAGTATAATTATTATCGTTTACGTGTTTTACGATCTTCCTCCAATACCCATTTAGAGGACACATATTATTAAGTATGTCAAACATATGTTAAACCCCATTCTCAACACGCAATCCAGTTGGATTTAACGTCAGATATTTTTTTGTTAAATATAATGCTGGCAAGTTTAATATACTTTACTATATACCGGGGATCGCCGATTATTATTTTTAAAGGGCCATATTGTAGAAATTTATGCCAGGTAAATTTTTTCTTTACATCAAAATGTAATATAGGCACACGTGTTTATTCAACGGAAGTAACGGCAAAATACAAAAAATGAAATACAAATTAATAAATCACTTTTTATTTACCATCGAATAAAAAAATGTTATATTATTTTAAAAATAAATTTTGTTTCTGCATGCCAGTAAAGTTAGTGCACGGGCTACTATTTGGTGACCCCTGGTATATATTATAGTATTGTATTGTAATATATATATAATTATATATAATTAACGTTTAAGTTAACGTTACATATTATATCATTATATACAATGTACTCGGTAGAGTATAATATCTATATGTATGTAAGTAGTCAAGTCGCGGTTTGAGTCGACCAGCGGGACGTCGTCGCCGCCGTAGAAATCGATTGACCTCGACCTTTGCACTACTTTGCGTCGGGGTGTACGATCGGTATATTATCCTACGAGTCAGGGGACCGGCTTCATCCTATAGACTTTCCGTTGTCGGTCGTCGCAATCCTGTGACTGTAAAATGTCTGTTTAAATAAAATATGTACATAATATTATCATTGTAACGTCATATTTGTGGTGCTGAATGAAAATACGTTTTTGTCATAAAATGTACTGTTAGTTTCTATTCTTTTATTGATTTATTATCGTTCTTTGTATTAATTTATTATCGTTTGATTGTTTATTTATTATTCGGAAAACTGTTTACCACACTCAAACACGCGACTGAATCCGCGTGTGTAGTGTGTGTTGAATTTTGTTTCGTAAACTTGTTATTTAAAAAAAACAAAAACCTTCTTTGTTTCTCGTTTATTTTTGTATTACATATCAGCTTTAGTTTGGTTATTTTTCTGCGTACTCGGTACGTTTGAATTTATTACAATTTTATTGTTTTTTTCTTTTTTACGTTATACGTCAATTATTTTAGCCATCGAATTTTTGGATATAAATATTTATTTATATAGTTTGAATGTTGAATGTCTTGTCTGAAATATATTTTATTGTACGTAAATTATTATAAATTGATCCATATAAAATGGAACTTTATATTATTATTACTATATAATAACACATTATATATTATACTCAATATTGATTTTCAATACTAGTCTCTTAAATTATAAGATAAGTTTATAAGAATAAAGCAAAATTCATACGTTATACAATACCTATACAATGTATGTATAACTAAGTGTCTATATGTTATAGTATTGTGCTTATAATGATGATATTGGAATATTATTAAATGTCAGTGTAATAAATGTCGATTATACGTGGTATTATAATAATATGATTATAACAATTTAATATGATTTATAAGCTTCAAATGTAAACTATACGAGTAATATACATACTATACATTATATAGTATCATAAATAATAATGAAAACAAAAACTGTATGTAATGAAAAAAAAATGGTCTTATTATCATAACTATTACTATTATTGTAACAGTAACCTAACCGATAACTGATAAGTAACTATATTATATGATATTATATTATTGAGCTGTTCCTGCAGTACATGTGCAAAAAAAACCTTAATCACTAATTTTCGCATTAGTGTTTTATTTATTGTATAATTTTAGCTTTAAAATTTAATGTTAGATTATAATAAAGTGATTTAAGAACATATTCCTCTATCCCATAGAAAGTCTGATTAGATTTTAATTTAATTTTGTTTATTATTTATTTATTATTTTTAAATTTTGTCCTGAGAAGTTTAAGTCATTTGAGTTGAAAGCGATATCATATAATTCAATATTTTTAAGTATAATATTATATTGTATAATTCTTTTTAATTATTATATGTTTTGTAAAATTTAAACAGAATAAAATAAACAAAAACAAACACATAATAATATATACTATATACTCTAATAATATAAAAATATTGATTAAATTGTAATGTCTGTGTTTTTATATTCTTGTACTCTTTATTTTTATATAGCCGCTGGGTATTATGTACGTCATTCGTGTCACCAAAAATGAACGTTCGAACGTATGTATAAAATATATTACAGGTGCGACACTTCCAGCTGTATAATGTATACATAGCTATCGAAAACAAAGACGTGTGTATATGGGGCTCGTAATGGGCTATCCGGAATACGGTAGGTATACAGGGCGATTCACTGCCCAGAGCATACTCTCCGTAATTATAGGAATTTTGAATTTTGAAATTTAAGGACCATATTTTCAAATACTCAGATTTTTTTTTACAAAAAGATAATGTCAATAATACATACTTTTTTTTTAGATTCAGTGCGGAACGATAAATATGTATTAAATTCACAATAATTGTAGGTTTTATTGTGTCCAATTTCATCTTTGGAAACAGTAAAATGCTTAAATCTTCAACTTATTAGATTAAAAATGTTAAGTATGTAATTTTTAAAAATAATCAAGAAAAAAAAATTTGGGGAAAATCAAAATTTTTTTACTATACGATATAATTATATAGACACGAAATCATTTTAAAAATAGTTAAGCTTTTTATGTGTTATTTAGAAATGTTAAAAGTTTTAGACTTTTAAATAAGTTTATTAACATTTTTTTTTATACGTAAAAAACTTGAAAATATAGTTTATTTTATAATAAGTTTTTCTATGAATATTAAAAACGTGTAATAAATACATGATCACAATTTTTTTTATAAGCAATGAAAGGACAAATTTTTAAAAAGTTATCACGAACATATTTAAATTGTCAAAAATAATAAAATTATTTTTAAGTTTTAGCTTAACAATTTAATACAAAATCACTAAACAATTATTCTTTTAGAAGTTGGAATAAATATTGAATATAAACGCCAAAATGTTCTACGATATTTCGGTATTGATTTATAAGTTAATAACAGCTAGAAATATTATAATACATTAATTTAATATAATTTTAAAATGGACAGAATTTGTATGATTTATTTTTGATAAACTACAAAAGTTAGTACAAATTATCGTATTATTAACAGAAAAATAAATTAGTTATATTATAATTATATAATAAAATATCTTTAAATAAATATGCCGACAGACCGTATCCGCTCAGAATCGTTTTTTGTGTACATTGATTTATTTCTGACCTACTCGTAATGGCGAGTGTACATACCTACTATACAGATTTACCAGTT
Source organism: Rhopalosiphum maidis (assembly GCF_003676215.2). Taxonomy (NCBI): domain Eukaryota; kingdom Metazoa; phylum Arthropoda; class Insecta; order Hemiptera; family Aphididae; genus Rhopalosiphum; species Rhopalosiphum maidis. The sequence continues at coordinate 17,191,947 of NC_040878.1, forward strand.
TTTTTTTTAAAACAAGAATAACCTTTTTTATTGTAAATTATTAAGCAGATATCTTTTTTGAAAATGTTGATATTGATGTGTTAAAATTAGAATTCAAAATGAGTAGTTATTCATAAAATAAGTTATTAAAATACATACCTAATATAGATAATATTAAGTCCTTCAAAATTATTTTAAATAAAATATATTATAATAGATTTAATACTTTGTCTAATATTTATTATTCTTGCTAAGAAGATTAATATGAATAATTACTATAATTTTTAAACCGTCTTGTCCCCATATCTTCTATCCCAATATTTGTTGACCTATATGGCTATATATTATATAATTTCTTAGTACTAACTACTTATAGTTAAATAACTTGAAAACCATTTATTAAAATTTATATTTAAATACATAAACATATTATTAATAAAATTAATTTCCTTGATAATATACAATAGAAAAAAATGTTCCTCATTTGAAATATATGCTTAAAAATTCTGAAAATCAGAATCTGAATAAATGTATTTAATTATATTATTAAAATAATAAATAGAGGATGAGCAAGCTTCATGTATACTACCTACTACTGATAATTAACTAAGTATAAACCTGTAAGTATTTCATAATAATTTAATTTTGTTAACAAAAACTTTCAGGAAAGTAATTAAACTGCAGTAATAATTATTGGCCATATACTACAGTAGTTATGTGAACTCGTTACTGGTGTATTATGGTTGTAACGGTAGTTATGTATATTAATTTTTTTTTGCCTGGTAAATTTTCAAGAAAAGTATGCCACGTTTTAAGGACTGTATCCCGTTTGCGTAAAATTATATCACTCACCGTTGCGATAGATTGTGAACAAACGACTCAATTTAATTTAGGTCAATAACTAGATATACGGGGCGTTTCTTTTGATGTCGAACACTCATTATTTTGAATTAACATAACCTAACCGTTATTTTTTTTCAAAGTTTTTTCGTTAGAAAATTTGGGACTTACGAAATTCAATTTTAATATTTTCGTTGTCTTTGGTTTTTCACCTTTATTCTAGAGATTGCTGGTCAAATAACTCCGTATTAGCTCTGAATCTACTGAATCAACCTATATTATTTATATATTTTAATCTTAATAATCTAAAGAAAAATACGCCAAATGGCAATAAGTTATTAGTTAGAAATACTGAAAGTTTGAACACGTGTAACGGCATTCCACGTGAACTTCATGAGTTAACTATTATATTAATATTATATTTGAAAAACCGTATTCGTTCCTAAGTTAACATTTCAAATTAAACTCGTTAAAGTATGTATAGGTACGACAACTATCGTCAAAGACATAAATATAGAAATAAAATAAGGCATTATGATTCGCTGTTAAAATTAAGTCCGTGTCTTCAATTTTTAAAAACATTAATATACTTTCTGAAATTTAACGATAAGGATTACTTACCTACTTTTAATTTAATTGACTTCTGCTGTGAGTCATATAACGCGTATATACGTCTATAAAGAATTTGAAAATGCTCATACAAGCTATATATATATTATACGTATTTAATAATTTTGATATTCAACTTGATTAAACAATAGTTAGATTTCTTGGCGCGTATAAAAATAAATGCACAGTCAACGACCGTATACATCAAATGACGAATTGTATAATATTATTTAATTATAAGCTGTATTATAGGCATTTTTTGAAGATAAGTGGAGCCGATACTCGACTTTTACGAAGAACGAATTACGATCGAGATTTACTTTATGTCGAGTGGTTTCAAAATAAAGATAAACTTTAATCAAATATAAATTCTGTTATATAATTTGTTATACTTTATAATATTATAACATTATATGTTGACCACAATCGATGCTGCATGTATAGCAGGACGTATATAAGTTTATTTAATTACCTATACAATCTTTGTAAACGCGTTGTTATACCACGTGCACAAATATTATAAACTTTTTTATTATTATTAATAAAAAAAATATTTACAATATCTATACAAATAATATCCAATGTTTTTCAGTGAATTACTTATTATTGTTTAGATTATATAATGGGGTTTCTCTATAACCGGGGAGGCGGCGACCATTTCTTAAACAGTAACATAATTTTTTATTTATCATCCTTTTCGTAATTTTACTTTTTAAGTGACCAATGTTGAACTTTGAACATGTCCATTGTGGTGGCGAATGGAATCAAAGAATGCATTATCCGGATAAGCTTTGTCAGGTGTATTTGATACTATTTTTTATCGAAAATTTCTATTTTTTGAAAATATGTTTATTTTAATTACGTAAATTATGTATCATCTTTTTCAATAGGTAGGTAATAGGTATTAAGAACATCCTATCAGACGGCCAAAGTTTGTTGTATTTTCCCAGAAATTCGGTCGATACGAGCTGAATATTACTATATAATTTAACATTTTATTGATTTAGATTTCAGATAAAAACTAGAAGTGAAGATTATATACGGTAACGATGAGGTATAGATATCTGATATTGTTATCGCGTTACGTGTTATTTTGTGTTTTTTATCTATATACTATATATATATACAAATAAAATGTCACGATTGAAACAACCTGCAGTGGGTTTTTACTAAAATCAAAATCAATAAACAATAATAAAATATAGTTTCTTTATATATTTAGGCATCACCATTACCTTTGGTTACATTTTGATTTCCTTGTTATACTGTTGTTTTACAGTGAGCTTATCAACGTTAACGACTAACGATATTAATATGTTTTATTTTATATTTTTTATTCAGAGTTTTTAAGCTAATGTAATAGCTAGACATAAAATAATGTCACTACATTACGCGAATTAGATAACAAAAGATATGAGGTCGTAAGTGTACATAGTTTTTGAGTAACACAATGTAAACTGACCTAGAATTATTTGTAAAAACGTCGTATATATGCGAGCGTGCGGTAATAAAGACACTGCGGTGTAAGTAAACCGTTTGAATATTTAAAATACCTATAGTTGTATAAATATTTAACACGTATTATATCTATTAAAAAAACCGTTTTATTTGCGAGAAATGTTGTTTTTATTCGTCGAAGAACAGAACACGAATTGCCCTCGACGATCACGATGCACCTACCTAGTACCTACGTATATATTTTAATGTTCAACTCGTAGTTTATTCATCAATTCGTATTCGATAATAATATTACCTATTTATAGCATTGGGTTTTTTAAGTTCCAATTATACATTCGTTGGATGTCTGAACAGCTATCTAAAATACTTTTAAAACCGAAAAACTCGTAATACTTAAGCGTTTATTAAATATCTATACAAATTATCTTTTAAGAGTAGGTTGCAATGGTGAATTTAGGATATTGTTTTTATTTATTTATTTTTGAGGTGAATGTATGTATCTTATATTTTCACCCATCCAAATTTCCTTATAACTGTGATGATTTTGTAACTCTAAAATTAAAAAAAAATATATTGTCAATATCGCGTATAATTCGTTACCTAAAAATTTTAATATTAAACATAATATTTTATTCAAAAATCATAATAAATATAATCTAGTGCATTTAAACATTATTACACTATTATATTTTTTATACATATTCAGTCATTAACATATATGATGCAATATCCAACTTTCTATTTTTTTATACTTTAATCATTAATGACTTCATCAGGCATAATTTATATATTCTGATGGTAAAAAATAGTAACTAATAAGGCTTTTTTAGTTTATTCTTGCCTATGCATTATTGTTTGGATAGTTATTACTTAAGCTATTATATTATTTACTATGCCTATATTTAATATGTATTATAGTGTATACAAGCCAAAATTGCAGTATATGATATGATATGATATAATATAATGTATTATATACATTTAGAATACTCTGTTTTCTCAGAATCAAAATTGATTATTGTTATTGTTATTTTACGTTTGTTGACAAAATAATTTCACCAATAATATAGACTCGGGTTTTTTTATATTGTGAAAATATTCATCTATGAGTAAATATTTTCTTGGAAAGCAAAAAAAAAAAAACAATTACAAAAATGGCCAAGAAGGGATCCACTCCAACTCCCACGCCACAAATCATAAATTCACCACTTCACTTATAAAAACGTATGATGTAATAGTCTCGCCAAAACGATCACCATTGGACCCACGCCTCAAATTCAGCACAAAAACAAATTGAAACTGCACTTACTTTTGATCTATATTCAACATAACTATGGTGATTATTTTTTAACACAAAACAATCATCATATATAAAAGCTTAAGTGTTTATGAAAGTGTTTTTTTTTTTAATTACATAAATTGATGTTATTATAAATCAAAATTACTTAGAAAAATAACTATACAATAAAAAAATAAAAGTTGATTTATTTTGTAAAAAAATCTTTTTTTTCGCATTACAAATCATTTAAAAACAATATTTTCAAAAATAACGAATGTTTTACTGTTAAAATAATTTCTCTACAGTATATATACCTATATTACATCATGCTCATATGTTGTGTTTACAACATAAGCAGATAACTGTCTGTTAAAGAAGAGAATAATCATATATTATATATTACACGTGGTCCGAAAATGTATATAGGCCGCAATCGATAGCTAGCTAGTGATTTTGCGCTGTACGACGCATCGTGGTCGTTACTCGACGTGCCTCGCGAGTGTCGTAGAAACGCGCATTCGACACCGGAAAAACTGTAACGAGTACGATAATAATATGTCAAAATGGACAGAATTTATATTATAACGATTGTCGATTACCGTACCCGGATCGTTGAGTAAATAATTTATTATAAGGTACATCGAATTAAATTTATTATTTCAAAATATATTAACTTTTTGAAAATAGTTTCTTGACCTACTTCTGTATTATGTTAAATAATATACGAGTATTTAATAAAATTAGAATTATATTTTGTTTCAAAAATGTTTATAGGTACGACGTTATGAATTAAATATAGATTATATTTTTATTACTTATTATATAAAAAGAATAATATTTCTTCTGCAGTATTTATACAATTAAGGTTATATAGTTATATTATTACTTATTCAATCTGTTGTCCACATTGATTTTTTTATTTAGTTTTTCGATTTTACCTTTAAAGCAATATAAAATCTTTAAACATTAACATTGAGAGTAGTTTCTGGTACTAAATTTAATCTAGTAACTACTTCAAGAGTTAAAGTAAAAAACATAAAAAATCCAAGTACCTACTTAATTATAAATTGGTACAAACTAACAAAAAATGACCAAAAAACGAAAATATTTTCGTAATATACCGGTTTTTAACAAAATGCATTTTGTTTTTTTAGTTCTAATTAAGAAATGAATAACCGTAAAGATTTAAAATTTTTACTAAATTAAAAGTTCATTTTATGGACATGTAATCATTTTCATAATATTTTGGTTCTTTTTGAATTATTTATAGATATTTTAAATTATCATATTTTTTTTTCTGATACAATATGTTGAGAAAATGAGGAAAAATAGATTGCTGTTCATCGTCATAGTAGAAAATTTGATTCGGAAACAATGAAGTAGAAATGAATGTAGAATGAAAAAAGAGGGGAACTAAACAGGATAAAAAATTATACGAAAGTAGCTGAGGAATCGTAATTCCTATACAAGAGTAGCAGGTGAAAAATTACATACGTTAATTCCTACATAATATGTTATGTGTAAATTCCTACACGAATATAAAAATTAGATGTGTAAGTTCCTACACAGCGGAAAAAGGTACGCATGTAAAAAAATATACTATATATTATATAATATTGTAAGTTATCAAACTGATGACACTAAAGTTTTATAATATTTACTATGTTTTAATCGTACGTTTATATGCAGCAGTCAATGCGAATCAAAAAACGGATTTATATGCACCTAAAATATCAAGATTAAATATTGAATAAAATTATAAGTTAATGCGAATGTTTTTAAGTCTATGCTTTATACTTTGGATTCCATGACAAAATAATAATAATTTGACATTTTAAAATTCTCGTTAAAATATTAATTTGCATTAAAGCGTTTACATGCATTTCTTAACACCGGAGTAAGAGTTAATTCGATTTGACGAAAAAAAAAATGCGTTTATATGCACCTAACTCTTAGACTAACTCAATGCGCATCAACTGCTGCATATAAACGTAGTAGAAGAATATAGTTGTACAAAGTAGGTGTAATAATATAATCGCACTCATTTCAATTGTTATGCGTGGTACCTATACTTTATAGATTTATAACGATAGCTTATCGATAAAGCATGATGATATATAAATTTGATTTTTCTATTTATAAAATATTTACAAATTTTCATTAATAATAAAAATGACATCACAGTATAATGCTACACTAACAAACCTGTAAATTCAGCAATAACATAATTTTATGGTTATTTAATAGACAATTATGTACGTATCAAATAATAGTATTATTCCACCAAAAATATGGGTGCCATAATATTCTGACAGATTGATATTACATACGACAAACGCATGTGCATTTTTTCATTCAGATTTTAATTCAAATTTTTATCATTTACATCTACACATTTTTTAAATTATTGAAATTTTCAAACTATTACTAGTAAGTATATATATATACGTAAAAATAAGAAATGCAAATAGTTATACACCTAAAATACCTAAAAAAGATAAGAGCTGACCTAACGTCTTTACTTTAAACAGTTTTTTGTATCCAATGATTTATTAAAGAGACGATAAGGAGCACTCGAAATATTCGAAATATACTATATTCAAGGCAAACGGTAGTAAATTTATGAAATAAAAGTTAATATTAACACTCGTGTATCCTTGAATGAAAGAATAATTAGATAACTAATAAATTATGATACAACATATATTTATTCTCATCAAAATTTATTGGAAAAATAATCTTACACAGTTGTCAGTTACGTATAAAAATCGTTGAACCAATAATCGGTCTGGTATACAATATCTGATAAAGAGTGCGCATAATTTTATAAAATTTTATAAAATATATTCGTCCATTTCGTTAAGTTTTAAAAGTGTTATCACCTAGCTATTATGTATTATTATTTAAAAATATTACTGCAGTATTTAATGACATTTATAGTATTTAAGTAGGCGTCCCATAGATTCTATCGTTTTGTAATATAAAATAAATACCAAACCATAATTATTAATGTTTTTCGAGAAAATCTAAAAAAATACTTTTTCATGTTTATTGAAGATATGAACATTTATTCACGACTGTCTCTGTGTTAATGTGTTTACTGTATAATTTATTTTATTATTATATTATTATTATGTCTTTTGTGTCACAAATATAATTATCCATTTGTTATCTATGATAACTCATGATTATGTCGACACACTCTTTATGCGTATTAGTTGCGACGTCCCCGTTCTTGATTGTTTATTTAATATTTATACTAAATTGCAACATAATTACAAACTCCTTTAAGAAGCTTACAACATACACGAAATGAACCGTATCCCCACCCATGTGACTAGTGCAATACGTAATTTACTTTAAAAACAGTATTACAAACCATAATAGATGGAAACCATAAGTTTTTGACGTATGGGCACGTCAGTCCGATCAAATAAAAATCTCACGATCTCACAAAGCATTGGCGGACGCACATAAGATATAAACACATAGGAGAGTATAGCTGTACCTATGTGACATGTGCATTGTGCGACATGTCATTCTTTTAATACGGTGGTATTCTCGCCCGTGATGAACGCATATATGATAAAAACCACGGATACCATCCATCAACAATAAGAAAAAAAGTAGAATATTATTAATATCACGATAATAACATAATTGAAACTAGAACTGGAAAACCTGTAGTAATATGATTCGAAATGTGGAACATAAAATCTTGGTACAAAATATAAGGGTTTTTATAAAATGTATTACTATGACAATTAAATATTATAACATCAATTTATTTGTCCTCCAAGAAATAAGAAAAGTAGGATTTAAACAAAACCTAAGATTACTAAGAGAAAATATACCAAAGGTTACAGTAGAATGGTTGATTTTAAAAATATATGAACTTACAAAAGATTCATCAAATTTAGAACAAAATTTTAAATATAAATTGAAAACAGTCAAAAACTCAATTCACAAATCAGCAAGAGTATTTAAAAAAGAAACAATCTTTAAAGCTAAGGACTTATGGTTCAATAATTAGTACAAATAAGTTATAGAAAGACGCACAGATTTAGGAAAACAAATTGAAACATAAGGTTCATCATCTGAGCATATGCTTTAGTAGAATTTAATTTCGTGAATTCATTAATAAAAAAAATACAGTGAGTAAAATATTGAGACAAGAAAAATAGCAGCTTAAAAATAATTGATCTAAAATATAGAAGAGCACTGGTTTAAACCAAGATGATTCTTTAAAATAGGAAAATAAATAAATAAAGGATTAAGGCTCATGATTAAGGATTCCAATGAAAATTTGATAGTGTATATAATCAAAATGTTTCAGTTGTACTTTGAAAAAACTAAAAAACTTAAAATATTCATCATGATAATTTAAAAGTAAGTGAATAAATAGTAAAGTATTCTTTGAAAAATTATACAAATATCAGGTGAAGATAATAATATTAACGTGTAACTATTGTGCGCTTTTTTTCAATAAAAGTATGACCCGCTCGCATTTGATCTCAAACTTATTTTTATATTGTATAATCTATGTCCTGTATACGTTTCAGTAATGAATCGAATTCCCCGAGATGAACCATTATGTTATCTGAAGACTGAGGCAAACTAAAATTCATTCAAAAATGTATTTTTGTGATTTAAGTTATTAAAACTGTATACAACTATTTATCAACAATTTTATCAATTCACTATTTTATTTTATTTATAATTACATCACAAATTTTTTGTTTAAAAACCCATTGTTTTATTCACAAAAAATAACTTTCTAATTTGCTATTTTTAAAATTGTCTGTTATTTTTCTCAATTAATGTATTTTTTTTTTTTTTTTTTGGTTAGGCAATCAAATTGTTTTAGGCTTTTAGATTAAATAAACATGTAGAATGAATTTTAATTTTTTTTTTTAAATATTATGATATGTCCAGCGAGATTAATGAAATGACGAATTAAAATTAATGATATAGTTACGAACATTGTAAGACTTTTCATAAATCAGCAATTTAATGTAGTAGTACTTGGGCTATTAAAAAGCCACAATTTGAATATCGGAAGCACACGGGTGATGTTCATCAGTACCACCATAATAACCACGTTTCTAAAATTTCTATACAATTTAAAAAATAATACAGTTTATACATAGTAATTATCATGTATTTAAATATAATTATTTTTATAGTGAAAAATAATAATAATAATAATAATGTGATAAAAATCTTTACGAATTCATGAGTTAGTCGGATATGTACGTTTCAACAGATTTTGAAGAAATATTACTGTATAATAATAATTGATTTTAGTGATACAACAATTAGGTACCAACATAAAATATTTCGTTTAACAAAAAAAATGTAATTTTAAATTTCAGGGACAATTTTGAAAAAAATATATCCAATTTGCAATTTCAGTTTCCGTAAGAATTATTATTATTATTATAATATAAATATATAATAAATAACAAATTGTATTAAAATAAGTGATTCTTTGCTTTTTTATAATATATAGTATTTTAAATAAATTTATCAACTACTTTTACCCAGATAGTAAGAAAATATTTATTTGGGATTATATAAATATTTTGTGTGTAATATACATCATTATATAATGATATAATGATATAAAAATTAGAAATTGTTTTGGTTGTAACGTGGATCAATATCTCATTTGGTGTAAACGGGTATTGAGGGAAAAAACGTTCACTTTGTAATAAATGTGTTACGCCTGAAATAATATCAATTTTTTTTTTAATATTTTTGCATATCGCTTACTTTTTTAATTAGTAATTTTTTTTTTTTAATTTTAGCTTTAAATGTTTTTAAATTTTAATAATATTGGAAATAATAAATTATAAAGTGAAATATAAAAAATATAAAAGAATAAAATTAACATTAAAATTACATATATACAACACAATTAATTACCATTATTATAAACGAATACGTATTATATTATAGTACTCATTTAAGTTTGAAAGCAATATTAAAATCAATTTAAAATGTCCGTAATATATTAAAATTGCACAATTTTTATTTCAGTATAATATATTTAAAATATTAATCATTTTAAATGATTAATATAGATATAAATATTCGATAAATTTTCATTTCTTTTTTTGCATATTATTGTTGTTCATGGATCGTATTTTTACTTTTTAGTGTTGTTTTTAAGTAGATATAATAAATAAACTAAAACTACTAAATAATTTCTCAGAATCTTAGGTTTTTAAATGGTTAAACTTCCGATAGTCTTCCCACTAACCAGTCTCCACTCACTAATCCGATGAAATGGATAAGTCGTCGCTGAACACTGAACAAGCTTGACATATTATATAATATAGATACACTATAATACTGGCTGGCAGGCACGAAACATGTCGAAGCATGGTCTTATCGACGGTAGTTGTCTGTGCTGGATGGATCCAGTACTCTTGTACTCATGTCCGAATATCGCGGTGACAAAAACGACGATTTGAAGTTCATCCACGTCGATCTAGAGCTGAAGCGCGACATCAGCACTTACAATGAGTGTAAATCTTAATATATACTGGTCCAGTTTGACGGCAGTGGTAGGTTTGTGAACTTAATTTTTCGATTTTTACCAGACATCATTGGGCTGTATTAAGTGTATTGACGAACAATTACTGCAACACAGTACTGGCCGACATTTACGAGTCCTAAGTGCCAAATGGTCTAAACACCTAATCCTTTAGCCATAGTGACAAACATTTGATTATTTTAAATGGGTTTGGTCATGATAAATATAATAGAGGTAAACGGTTACATATTATTGTTCCTACATTCAGGAAAAATAGTTTTCTATAACACTTCCTAAACGAACAATAGTAATAAATACATCCCAATACAAAAAAAATTGTCGTTAGAGTTCTAGCTTTTACCACAGAGACATGGATTCATAAATATAGCACGAATTTTAGCGTTATCTATACGGAACTTAATAATGTACGATCGTTGTAGTCGCAAGACTATGGTAGTATAACTTCACGTGGTGCACGTCCGCTAGCGTCCTTGTAACCTGACCACCTACCATGTTGTCTCTGGTTTATTCTACCTTAATCCGTGGTTTCGGCTTGTACAATATAATTTTATATTTTAAATTATAGTTTTTACCTTATACAATATAATTGTTGTAGAATAATTTCACTTAAAAACATTGGGTACAATGAAAATTCCATCAACGACCCAGTTAGTTAAAAATAAAATTTATTAACTTAAAAAATTTAAAAAATTAAAAAAAAAATAACAATATGAAATTTTTTAAAATTACGACGATTGATCAAAAATGTTGTATAAATAGGTTACATTTATCAATGGTTTGTCTATATTTTATATTTACGAATTTATATTTAGGTAGGTACTAAGTATTAAGTGGAGAATGTTTATTTAATGCGACTTAAATTAAAACGACGATCGTTATCGATAATTGAGCAAATATATAAATTTGCGTAATTTATTTTAATCACGTGGTTGTTTGGAATTAATTTTTATTTTTTGTTACCATCCTCAAACCATATTGTCGGTTATTATTTATTCACCAAATGGCAAATTCAGCAACAAAATATAGTCGTGTTTAAGTATTTGTATCACGAACAAAAAACAAATCCGTCCATGTACAAATCGAGCAGTAAACATCGAGGTATATATTTGGATCACAGCAGATGTTGCAATGGCCTACAACGTTGAATATAGTTATTATATAATATCGATTAAAATAAGTGGTTAGATGATGGCAATGGCGTCGATTTCATTAAAAAGGAAAAATCAACGGTAGTCAGTGCCCAAAAAAATACAAGGTATAAATAAATATAATAACGTAAAACTGTTCATACAAACAATGTTAGATACGATTCGTCAGTAACAATTGTAAAATAATAACAAAATAAATAAAAAAAAAGACGAAAATAACGTTACAAAAAAGAAACAAAGAAGTTAGCTGCTCCATTGTACACTTGTTGAATGTACCTCGTAATTTAGTACATTACTTATTTGAATTCAATTATAAATCATTATATCTACGTGAAAAAAGGTTGTGAGCGGAGACGGTCTATTAGCTAATATTTTTAAGTATATTGTAATATAATATATTTATTTTGCTATCACAGTAATTTATTTTATTATCAGTAGAAATACGATGGTTGAATTACTTTTTGTAAAAAACATTGAATATATTTATAGTATATATTATTAATTTTTGAGTAAACAACTGTTGAATAAGGGGTAAATAAATTAGTGTTAATTCTACTAGAAAAATGATTGGAGTTGAAAATTTGAACAATTTTAGTGCTTAAAAAGATGATAACGAACATAAAGAAAAAAATAATCATTGTAAAATCAATACATTTATTCCCCTGCTCAGCATTAATTCAGAATTAGCAATACAAAACAATTAAATAAATAAAATTAATAATATAATAGTCATTATTCATAAGTATTCAAATATTTATATTTTTGATATTTCTACTTATACTTATGAAATATTTTTTAAATTACTATCTTCCCAAATCAACAACCGAAATGCTTAATAAATAACCCTATGTTAATCACGAACATCATTAAATTACAACAGTCAAATTAAAAAATATAGTGTTAGTAAATCCATGCACACTGCAATGCTGCTATAACCTACTTTTATTTTGTATTTTGATTTCGGAGCACTAGATACCATTTTCGTTTTACTATATTGTATTCCAATGACCAGTATTTAAGAATTTCACTATTTTAAAAATTGATTTCAAAACAATATTTTATATTGGTCCTAAGAAATAATAATAAAATATGTTATAAAAACAATTAAGTTTAGTCGTATGCTATAATGACATTGTTAAATCAATACCATATTATGATTATTACATAACCTGATAAAATACTTGTCATTAATAATATGATTTTCACTCATTGAATTGGTTTAGAATAAAATATATCTGTATTAAAACCAACTAAATAAGTTGTTTTGGTCTGTTTGAAATTAAATGTTATGTTTACATTTCTTGTACACTAATTATAACAACTAACTTTCAAAAATATAAATTTAGATTTATAACCATACCACTTCTGTCCTACTATTTTTTTTTAAATTTGTACAACTCAAAACGATAAAAATGTACGAGTAATACACCTTAAAAAAACCTCAACAAGTCTTATAAGTTTTTATTTACTTTTATACATAAATAAAATATGTCAGTGACTCACTATTGCGTTTTTTTTTTTTTTTTTGATAGATGTTTGATTATTAAAACTTGTAAAAATATAAATTCTGTTTGTGTTTTTTTTTTTTTTATTAAACAATGAATATATATTATAAATGTCATGTTAGTCGTATGATACTATGCCATATTATTGTATTAATTCTCAGTAAATAATTGAATACCACTAATAATAAAATATATAGACTATAGATTTGTTTAGTGCTGAACAATTTATATTTTATATTATTAATTATGTAATACGAAATAAATATAATAAATTGACTGAAAAATATAAGACAAATGTATGGTAAGCTTTGGTTGAAAAATTAATTCACCATAAATATTTTTTTAAATTATTTTCATTAAAAATTAACCATTTTGTGTTAAAATATAAAAATATTTATATTGAAAACATCTATTTGACATTGACTGACACAATATTGGAGAATATTTTATATAAATTAACTATACCTCGAAATTACGTAGAAATTAGATTAAATTATTTCTAACGCGATATTTTTAACCAAATATGTTTATTACTTAATCTGTTGAATGGAATTTTTATTGTGTAAGGACATTTATAAATTATGAATGAAAACAGCAAAATCAAGTTTCTAAAGTTATTTAATTAGAATCAGAATAAAGTTAAATTCATTTGCGCCGTGTAAAGTATAATTCATTACATTTATAACTTTAACCGCCATGAACAAAAGTTTTTTCACAGAAACTGAAACCTATATAAGTACTTTTATAGTAAATGTATTTAAGTATACAGAATGACATTATAGTTTAGCCCACTTTTTAATGCACATGTTAAACATTTTACATTGATAATATACCTATATGATTTTATAAGCAATTATCGACAAAACTCAGTAATAAGTTCATCGTTCATCGTAAGGATTATCACCGATTAGTTTACCGAATAGTTCTCAGTGGTATGATTGGTACGACATCCGTGGTACTACGATGTACCCTTGCGTATACAACGCTATAACTTGTAAGACAACAACACCGTCGACACCTAACACTATGTACCAAGTGCGCAAGCGCCGGAGTTTCGGACTATTTTTAAATGATATACTGCGGCGTTATGGTATATTTTAAGTTACGTCGTGTAAGCGACATTGGCGCAACTATAGATGAAAATATTTAGAGGGTGCACAAATTATATAACTTTAATAGTTTTTCTCAGGTAGTTAGCATTTTATGTGTTTTATGCATCGATTTTTCAAACGTGTATATATTTCTATACCTATGATAATATTTTTAAAATATAATCAATTAAATAGCGATGATGAAACACATTTTTAAATTCTGAGCAGAGCAATGAATATATTGATTTTTTTTTAAATATATTTTTTTTTTATTTTTATATTATTACATTTTAAGGTAGTAAAAGTTCTTCGATTTTCAACTTTAAGGGTGGTTTCTGGTAGAAAATTTAATCTTGTTAGTACTTTAGGAGAAGAGGTCAAAAGTAAAAAATTCATAATATTTCTCAAAATAATCAAGAAAAAAATAATTCAATTATTTTTAGTATTTTTTTTTTATAAATGCCAATAAAAGCTAAGTCAAAAAAGCATAAATATCATGAACATTTAATACAAGTTTTCTCAAAAGTTTTTAGTATATCTATTAAAAAAAAAAATAAAGATACCTATAAACAATTTACGTAGAAATCATGAAAATTTGCAAATCATTTTGTAGTTAAAAGTATATAAAATGTTTAATTATAGCGAGAATTAAAAATTTAATACAAAATTCCTCATCACAACAATTTTGTTTTATATAAATTTTGAGTTAAAATTTGTATGAAATTAGGTATTTAAATGACAAATAAAGATTAAATTTAATTTGTAAATTTTTAAAATATTTAATTTTATATTCGTGGGTACTCGAAACATTTTACATATTATACAACTATATTTTATACACACAATATAATTTTTAAATTCTAAAATAGTAAAACAAATTACTTTTATAATAATATAAATATATCATAGTACTATAGGCTAACTTGCTAACAGATAGTCTGTTCAGAATCGTTTTTCGTACGCAATGATGAATTCAAAATTAACACCTATAATTACTGTGGGTTACCTCTCAATGACGAGGTACACTTAACAGCTACTTCACACAGCAGAGAAGTTATCTATTTTCTTCCATTTTTTTTAGGATTTAATGTTCTGGAACTAGCTAGCTCGGTGTGCTAAACAATGATAAGCGGTTATCATGGACGGAATAGTATACTAAAAAAAATCTCGTGTAAACACAAATACATTTTGCCTTAATACGGTAATTATAGTGTAACAGGTAGATCGTATATGTACTATGTATACTATCGTATATACTACTAGGGCATACATAAATTACCAGATTTTATCTGTACAACATTTATTGGATAGTATTGTTGTAGTGATGAACTCGCGTCTATTTAAATATTTCCTAAACGTATTCTTATAGTATTCATTTTTATAAGCACAGTCCTTATCATCAGCCACCTAAGATTTAAAACGATTTACAGGCAGGCATACAACTCATTATACCCTATTATAAACACGGATTATAATTTTATGTCATCCGCTTTACGTTCGGACTATAATCTTCTTTGGAGTGGATTATGTAGGAATATAGTGTGACGAGTGTTGGAATGCAATGCAGTTGTCACTAAAAATATTATACATTTTCTACTAGTGAAAATCCGTGACTCATAGGTATTTTATTTTGTGTAATAACTAATATAAGTAAACATGTTTCGCTTGCAAGATAATGCATGGTAACCAATGGATGGCATTTGAATAACAAAATAGTCATGATATGTTTTTGAACTATATAATCTAATTGTATTAAACAGTGTTTATATATTTAAAAAAAGGTATTCATAATTTTTTTTTAATCGATTCACAAATAAAATGTATACATTTTGTATCGATGCATTTATATTTTTAGGCTTAGGTAGTATTATAAATAAAAGTTCATTGTATTTTTTGGTGTTTGAAATTATTATTTAAGGTGTTATATTTTGGCAGTTATTTGAATAAGACAAATATTTTGTATTAGTTATACATTCAAACTTTGGCAACATTGATTTTTAGGTTAAGGTTGGTTATATTTATTATAATGTAGTGTGAATAAATAATTAAATAATAAAAATATATTTGTAGACTATATTTATTTTATTAGTCATCATGCGCATATTAGTTATTGAGGGTTTAAGTTAGAAAAACATGTTTATCTTGCAAGATTACATCATGAAAAAGGTAATAAGCGCAGCAGGAAGAATTTTGAAGTGATTTTTAATTTATTAAATTTAACTATTGTATCTAAATTTCCACGCTGTTCAACAATACATAACAGGTCAATGTGATAACGGATTCATAATAGTTTATTTTATTTAGTTATTCATATAATGTTTATACAATAATAATATCAATAATCATATTTCAACTTGACCACTAACTAGACATTAATATGAAATAGCGCAAAGTTCTATACCTAAAATAATTTATTGCCAATGATACTAAAAAATAAACTTACCCCATAGTTACCTAATAAGTAATAATAATTATAATAACTTATTAGGTATTATCATAAACTAACTTTAGTAACTTTTGAGTTATGCTCTGTCATGATTAATATACTACAAGTTAGTTTGAAAATAAAAGTAGGTAGGTTTTTTTTGTAGAACATATAAAGAATCTATTATTTCTCGGAATTTTCTAAAAATATACATAATATTCTTTTAAGCCCGTGTAAATACGAATTTTTAAATACATTACATTTTTTAATTTTTCTTATGAGCACTTAAATGTACGAGTATATAAACCATTCTATGCTAACATAATAATTATACTGAACGGATATGAGAGTGTGGAGTGTACAACGCATCCGGTCTCCAGAGTCTGTCCGTAATTTAGCTTTTTACTACGTATATTCATATATTTTACAATAGGCAATATTGTATACTGGATATATTAAATAACTACACAATATTATAAAATACATAATATAATAACTTAATAATGTATGTAGCACTACGAATATAAAATCAACGGTTTATATTCTCTGAATTATTATACATAATAATAAAAATTTTAATGTCATTTGATTTTTCGTTCAATGTACAAGGTGTCGGGTTACAGTGAACATTTTTTTTCTTTTTTTTCTCATACGAAAAACGCTTTTACGTATAAAGCTAATATACGCAAAAATGAGAAAACATTGTAGCCCGTCTTTTATTCTATTTCTTTTATATAAATAGGTATAAAATATCAATAATAAAATAAAAATACAACTATGTTTAGTAAATCTGTTTCTTCGAGAACATTAACATTATTGTAATTTATAATCAAAATACCATTATATTTAACGACTTTTGTCTTTGCTTAATAGACTAAAATAAACTACAATAGTAGCTAGAACGGTTCGCGCGAGGATGTACAAAATTGGTGTGTTTAAATAGTTACATGGTTGTAAAAAAAAATAACAAAAAAATAAAATTAATCAAACAATTTTAGAACGTAAAATCTTATAATTGTTTGTTTATGAATTAAAAACATGGGATTGCAAACGCGTCATCTAGGTACGAACTAAAGTAAAAATAAAATTGACTCACTAATACAACACAAAACCCTATATCAAGATTAATATATTAGAGCTTATAGTTGTTGTAAAATGTTAACAGCCCAGGGGGCGACTGCGCTCTCAATCGATTGCACAGACACCCGCAGACCACCTTGGGGTTAAACCTAATTGCGTTATAAAAACTTAAACGTCATGTACACTATATAATAGTTATAATAGTTTAATTGTATAACATAATTTAATAATGCACCTTTATGTCATAAACGAATGTAGTACATGGAAAATCTAATTTTAGCCTAGAAATTACAATCCGGTTTTTACAGTGTACCAAAAAATCTTATTTATTCGACACGACGCGACGTGCAATTATTTTATTGGTAACACAGAGCCGCAAAGGATATCATATTAAATACAATATGTAATATTGATAACCAATATAAAAAATACACCCTACTCATCATACGCTATTTTTTGAAACGTTCAATTGTTTGAACAGCCTTCAAAACAAATATAATAGTTTCCGTTCTATAAAGTTAAACATTTATGGGAGAGGCCTATGGGACACCTGACAAATAAACCGTAGGCAGTTGTTATTAAATATTTACTGAATTACTGCAGTGTATATAATAGTGTATATATTTTTTTAATAATGCACCAATTTAAAAAACGAAACTTAATAGTAAAAGTAATAAAATTTCTAAATAATTATTATAAAAGGTATTAAAAATACATTTTAAGACTTTATTAATCGTTAATTTAATGTAATTGTTAGAATATTTATTAAGTATTTTCTTTTTAGGTTTTGGTTCAGACTACCGGAACAAATTTACCGGTTTATTTCATAAAATATAAAATACAATCAAACATAAGTAAAATAATGAGTTACTATAATTTATTATAGTAGGTAATTTATTTTATATCATAATAAATTGTAAAATATCTTCCGTGGCCCAAAGTACCGAATGTAGGTTATGCACTTTTATTATATACTTTTTAAATCAGCAGTATAATTTTAATTTTTCAATAAGAGCTAGGCAAGCAAACATTTATTGTAGGCAAATCTTAAAAGTAACATCGACCTAACTGTTCTAACCTAATCGCTGAACGATGGCATAACTCACCGACCACCGGTGCAATAGTGCACACTGTACGATTCTACTGTAGTGGTAGAAATGTTTCAGACATACCTACGCGTACATGTAGCTTGAATATTTATTAGAATAATCAAACTTAATGATTGCGTGATAAATCATTTATGGTTTAACATTTAAAATATTATTTAGAGTAATTTGAGTTTATACGTTTTTACCGTGATATTATTCACTAGGAAAATGCACACACAATAAAAAGAAAAATAACTATCTTTATAATTGTTATTGATATACATATTTTTAAATACTAAGGCAATTCTATAAAATTTAATGATTTTAATGATGTGAACCAAACACTTACATTAAAAATAGAGAGGAAAAAGTAAATCACAACATCCATAACTCCCTCTAACGACTATTACGCCCTTGTTTTAAAATTAAGTTGAACGCTTAAAGTCCACATTTGTCTTTATAATAATAGCCGTTTACAATAAATAACACATTATTGAATAATAAAAATATAAGTTTAAGATATAATATGCAAGAATCTAGATTCTATGAATAAATTATTTAACTTTAATAACAACAGGAATAAAAAAACTTTAAATAAAACGAAGTATAGTCGCTTTATTGCTCATATGATAGATTTTGAGTGTACCTTATATTCTTGAGTAGGTAGGCTTTGAGTAGGTCCCCAACGTAATGAACATGTCAAATGTAAAATTAAATGATTAATCATAGCACACAAAAAAAGATTCTTAGCAGAAAAAATGTGTCAGACTTTATTTATGAGGATATTTTATAATGCATTTATTATGTTGTAAATAAATATAACGATAAGCAATTTATTAAAATTGTATAGTAAAAAAGTAAATCATAGATTGTACTAATTTTGACCAAAAACATCGCATAAAATGTTGAATATTAATAATTATAAAATTAAACTATTTATTATTGTTATTATTGTTATAAATCTAAAAGTCAACACCGGCATACCGCAGAACGGTGTCAATAATATTTTTATCTTTTTTTTATTCGTATTTATTAACTATTTACATCGTAAATAGTTAAAAATGCAATCTTAAATATTTTGAAAATTGCATTGTGTATAATATACTTAACAGCTTATAATGAATACTGAATAGTAATAAATCAAGAGTCTTTGAGTAAATATATATTTTTAATTTCAACAAAATAACCTTAGTTATTAGAGCAAAATCTATTTTTCCATAAATATCCAATTATGTCAACACTCAAATATCAAATATCTATAAAAAGAAAACGTGCGAATATATTTTTGATACATTAAAATCAATATAAGAAAATCTTATGATTAATCTTGAGTCAAAATATCAAGCCTTAAGGCCAAGATATTAGAAATAAAAAAATATACCTTTTTAATTATATAAATAATTATGTACATATATTTTCATGGATTTGAAGTCTTTCATAAACATTCTTACTTCAAACGCTTATAAAAATAAATTAAAACTATGCAATTTCAATATTTTTTTTAATTACTTTAAAAACGACTGATGATGAACCTATTATTTAATAATTATTCACGTTTTGATTTGTCTTTATAAATAGAAATAACTACCTAAAATATGCACAAAATATTTTAAAAACTATATGATACCTATAGATTTATATATTATCTATGTATATTTCAGCTGAAACAAGTATTTTAAGCATTTTATGATCATTTTAAAGTTTCTACAGTTATTTTTTTTTTTTAAGTACAACAAAAACACATATTTATTTTTGTTAAAAACAAGTAATCATAAATATGAGGTGGTGACGCCTATGATACTCGTTTGCGCACAATACACAATTTTCAACATGAAAAATAACGATTTATTTGCGAAAAACTAATAAATTTCATTCTCATTTTAGACAAATATTGTAACTTGCGTTTGTTTTGCAGCATTTAATGCAAAATAATGATACGATTTATCTTAAACATTTCGATTAGATATGCATATTAATCGAATTATACATACATAAGTTACACTTATTGCCTGTGATAATTCGGCTATGTTTTGAATTATCATTTTTATATGGTATAGTTTTAATTGAATCTGTGATGTTAAAGAGACAAGTTCCCAGTTCTCTTTGTAAGTTTCTTTAGAAGATTTTTGCTATATAGTTTATGTACGTAAACGAGTTCTACATTTTAATCATTTAAACGCAGGAATTAAAAATTCGTATGAGCAATCAAGTTGTGCATTTGTGTGCAAACGAGACGCAAAAAAGGGTAAATGTACGCAAACGGGTACGCCCATATGAGGACATGTTAAAGCATTATTACAGCTCCGAAAGGTTAGGACAGAAAAAAAATACATGTATCATTGTAAGATTGATACTTTCATTATTATGATATAATTCCATTTTTATGTACATACAACTATATTAATCTAGTTAAGAACTATGAAGGTATGTAGATTTAAAAATTATAAAACTTTAAGAAACGTTAAAATATAATGAATACTAAACTTCGTGCCGTAGAGTCTACGTTTGCAGTTTGCATTTATACTGATGTTAATAAATGAAAGTATTATGTGTTTTTAAAAATAGAAATAACTGAAAGGAAAATAAAATTTTATCACCAAATATAGACAATCGGCAGTAAAAACTCTTATTTATCGTTGAGCAGGTAGATATTGCGTTTTAAATTATATGAGACACATTAAAATAAACAAAACAAAATTTGCAAATATACTTATACATTAAACCGAGTTGGTTGAACTATAAAAAAATTCATGTTTTATATTTCTATTATACTGCAACAGACTATAAATAAATATATAATATACACTATATAGAATACATTACCCTATTACTCTGTCGTTGTACCCGTCCGCCTCGACTTTTGTTGCCGTAATAATTAATAATCACATTGTTATTTTTATAAAAATATAAAAATAAATATCGTTTAACTAAATAATATCTTGTTATTTAATTTACTCTTTGTATTGTATATCCTACGTCCCTTGAACGTTCTAACGCCACTGCCATACTCTTGTATTGTTTTTATACTTTTATTGCCATTACGGGCGATAACAATAGGCAATATTCGTATAGTATTATTATTAAATATTAAAAATATCATTATGTAATATGCATTAAAAAATAAAATTCGATTTTAACTATTATAGACGCTAAAATAAGACTACTTATGTAATTTATTTGATTTCTCGTGGAAACTGATGAAAATTTCACATGGAAAGTAATTTCGTAGAAATCATTTTTTTAATTATTATTAAAATTTAAAACTAGGACCTAGATATATACTTTAAGCCATTAAATTTAAATTTAAAATGTAACGAAAATATAAGTTTAATCTTAAAAGAACCTATCGATGGATAATCCAAATTATTTTCCTTTTTCATAGTAAAAAAGAAACGATTTTTTTAATCCTTTCGACAAAAATCTCTTAGAAACTACGCGTTTTATAGTTTTTTTAAGACATTTAAATTCTATAAAACACTTAAACCAATTGGATCTCTTAAGAGGAAGCCATACCCGCATATGTTGTCTCTGTCTAACTAACAAATTTGCGTTCAGCAGAACACATTTTGTGATGTTAGCTTTAACATTAGAGTAAATTTACCAATTTATAAAATTTAAAGGTAAAAATATTATCTATAAAATGACAAATGCTTTTATTGATATTATAATTTTTATGTGAGTTATAGCTATGTAAAATATTACCTAAGCATATGTAATTTTCTATGTAATATTCTTACCTTTAAATTTGATAATAGGTAAATTTACTCTAATGTTAAAGCTAACATCACAAAATGTGTTCTGCTGAACGCAAATTTGTTATGAAGTACGTTAGTAAGACAGAGATAACATATGCAGGTATGGCGTCCTCTTAATATTGTATTATATTTGTGTTTAAATAAAGTCATCATTCATTTTGACAACGTATTATTTACATATAAGTCATTTTTAATATTTAAGGTATGTTTCTATCTTTTCTTTGACCTATTAACCTATATGGTATGCATACAAACTATGTAAATGTAATGATGATAAATCTAAAATTATTGAAAGTATGTTAATATAATTTTACGTATGGCTATGTGAGGTACTTACATTGAAATAATCAATCGAAGAACTTTTTTTATCGTACGTTTAAACGATGTATATCATATTCTATATTGTTTTCAAGTATACATAATAATACACAATTAATAACACAATATTCATAATTTTTCGGTACTTGATTAATGGCGAAACAAGTATAAAATGGTATGAACAGTTTTAACATGTTCAGTAGTGGGTGAAATTGGAAAAATTGTTCAATTCTTGATGTAATTTCTTTGAGAACTTTTTTTTTTATTACTAGTGCATACATGGATACAAAAGTCTATGGAGTAGCAATCCCTTTAAATAAAATGTGCGTGTTAAAATAAAATAAAAATAGAAAATTTGATAAATTATATAAAAATATTTATTTCTTACTATATAGGTGACAATCTATAATATGAAAATAATATATGTTATCATCAAATTCTCAGACATCTTACATTCAGGTAATTTTTACGCGTCAACAAACAATACAAAACATTTAATTAAAACTTCATTCACATTTGGATATCTATAATAAATGTTACATGATGTCAAAACCAAAACAGTTGATGAAATTAACGAAAATTATAGTTTACATAAATCATATATTTTGTGATGTCTATGAAGTTGCACTCCTCCACCCTCAGACGTTATAGGATCATTTCAAAAAGTGTACCAATATTTTAAAAATTAACTCCAAATTAATTTTTAGAATTATTAAATCAATATATTTTTAGCGAATTTTAGAAGTGTTTTTTTTTTGCCAGTCCTCAGACTCTGTACGATCAATTCGAAAAATATGTCATATTTTGTAAATAATAATTATAAATTATAAATTGATAACCTTAAAAATGTATTTGCAATTAGTTTGCAAAATATTGGTACACTTTTAAAAACAATCGAACTAAATCAGCCGGTTATCTTCACAGACATTATTTTTTGTTTAAGAAATATTATAATACATATAGAATTATCATTAATAATTGATAAGGAACTTATGTAATAATTACCGATTTTATTCAATATAGTTTAAATTATAACTGTACTATTAATTACGATAGGTGCTCATAAGGTAATTAACAGTTGTTTGAATTACTCATACAGTCAAAGTACAACAGTATAAATACAATAGTTTAATAGTAGTCATGGTATTAAAAAATTGGTTGTTAGTTAAAAATAAAAATGGATACATTATATGTGTTTTGAGCTGAAAACATATGTTTAATAATAAATAATATATAATTTTATACACAGAGGTAGTAATAGTACATAAATGCAATTTGCAATGTTATCTAGTAGTATGTGCGGAATTTTCAACTCTAGTGAAAACTAGGTTATTATATTGTATATATTGTTAAGTATTGTACCTATTAAATTTCATACATTTTTTTTTTACAATCACTCGCTGTGGATGCCATTGCAAATATGAAAGTATAATATTATGTTCCCGACGCCACGTCGGCTGCTATAATATAATGTTATAACCAGAGCGAAGGAACAACCGGAAACTAGTGCGTCGACGACGCGCAATGAACACATTATATTCAATATCGAAACAACGAGCGAAAAATATAATGTAAAAATTAATATCGAATGGTCGACAAATTTACTGCGCCTTACGAGTCCGCGCCTGAACACGCGTAAAATACGTGTGGCATTCGGTTCCGATTGAAAACATAAGGAATAATATAATGTTTTATGAGCCCATAAGTTTCAGCATTCAGCATACGGGTGGCGTATAATTGAAGATAAACCAACCAAAACTAGGCCATAAAGTTTGAACATAAAACAATAAAACACAGTATAATAGTATTATAGTGAGCCCGTGTTTATTGTATTCCGTGTAGTTTAAATATTATCGTGATAACATTGTCAACGAATTTCCGAGAGATAATATAAAATGCATATCATAATATCATCGTAGTATGAACTATGATTGTAAGTTGTAATAAATTATAATTCCGACATGCCCACATTTTATCAGAATATAAATGAAACTACTGCCGTCGGGCTACCGCCATCAAATTGTTAATTTTTAGTTTTGATTTTTGTACAAACGAAAAAAATTAATATTATATTATCATTATAATGCATAATGTGTTAATATTGTAATTACGATTAAAAAAAAATACGCATTAGAAGTGTTAGAACGTTAGGTTATATCTGCCCTGCACCCATTTCGATAAACAACATTGTAATGAAAGAATCATCTTTATTTTAATTTTTAACAAAATAGTTTGTCAATATAACTTATTAACTTATAATATTATTATATGTATGGGTTTCAGGGGTAATATGCATGTACCTCCTATACATTTTGTGATGTAAGAAATTATGTAATTTAAAAGATTACCTACATCATGACTGAAAATTATTCATTATTTATAAATATACAACAGTGTAATAAAATAAACAGAAAACTATTCACTACTATTAAATTTCAAGTTTAAAACAAATTGCATATTTTCATACACTAAAAACTAATAGCTTAAAAATACCTATGATTAATTGAATACTATAAAAATAAATATAAATGAAGGTTGTATTTTTATTATATCAACAGATTAGAGTAATATAATTCAAAGTACTTTATATGCTATACGTTTAAATAACTTTATAAAAAAATATAAACTATAATGGTTATGATGATTGTACGTACCTACGTACAGATTCACATGTAGGTATCATTATATAATCTTTTATTTTATTGCAACATTCTTGTTGAATTTTATTACCTCAAGCTCAAAGAAAAGTATCATTCTTGAATCAGAAAAAATATTATTTTTGTAACATTAAATGAATTAGATTCAATAAATACGTGAAACATTATGAATTATTCATTCTACTAAATATATAACCTTAAAGTAGTATCTATAATAGACAAGTATTTTAATTAATTTACATGTTCAAACCTAGGTAAATATTATGTATTAATTATTGATTACGTTTATAAATTATTAATATTACTCTAGAAAATCGTAATCTTAACATCTTCAGAAAAATGAAATTTATTCTATTTATAATATAATTTTAAATCACAGCTGAACTGATGAACACTTAACCAACGAAAACTAGCTTTCTTTATTTTATAAGAAATTTACGATAATTTTTTATTCCCCTTGAACTTTAACTTAGAAAAATTCAAAACTCAAAAGTATATTTTCTTATAAAGTATGAAAATGTTAACTTATTAAGATCTATAATAGATCTAAGTATCTAAACACAAAGTTTTGAAAATTAATTTGATAGATTTGTTAAGATAATACATAAATACTCAATATTGAATAATATACGAGTATGTACAATGTACATGTTAAAAAAGTTAAACACACGGATAAATATAATATATTGAGCATTATATAAAGAGTTGAGTTGTTAATTTAAATTAACTAACTTAAAGAGAAACTTTATTTTTAACTTTTAACCAGAACGAGTTTAATTCGTAATTTTAAAGTTATAACTTATTTTTCTTTACATTAGTTTGACTATTTAAAAAACGAATTATGCATAAATGCATAATATTGAAAATGATAATATCAGATATATACCTAAAAACAAATATATAAACATAATAAATTGTATACCTATTCCATAACAGCCGGTAAAATAGTGAATATTCACTGTTTTGATCTACTTAACTATGTTATTAATAAAACCATTATATACACTTGTATCATCTGACAAAATGTTAGGTATCTATTCTAAAAGTTATTTTAGAATCTACACTTGGAAGTTTCAGCCAGGCGCTTTGGCCAAACGCTTGTTAGGATATATCTAGTCTATTTTAACTTTTAAATTCATTGAAACTTTGCGTTCATAATTCATGCATTTTTACGATTTATGTTATTATTAAAATTTTCTTTTAAACTCGATGTGTTGTTCAATTTCTTGTAGTGTACCAAAACGTATAATAATAATTAATATGTACGATAATACAAAACACGCAATCAATTAATGTCATTACAAAATATGACGTGTACCGTGTTTAGTGTTAACAAAAGAAACTCTCGAAAAGAAATACAGCATAATAATAGTAGGTGTAATGTGTAAAGTTATAATAATATTATATGTATATTATTATATTATGTATCTGCGCGTCTATCGTTAAGAAATACTGATAATATATCCCCCGCGTAGTCAATAATACAACGACAGTTGCAGCGTTCCGTACTTCTATCTCTAAGAGTGGGTTTGAAATGTGCGAATGTAAAATATTATAATAGCATTGATAGGTGTACGAAAACAATTATTTTTTATAAAATACACCGCAAAACATAGTATTATGATATGCACACATTACACATACCTATTATACAAGTTTTACATATATCGCAACGCACTACAACGTCTTGTATTTGGATTATCGGTAAAGGTATAACATGTCAACAGTATTTTATTTGCATGTCTACATTATTAGACTGACATAACCCTCTTTTGTTCACTGTTGCTAGGTATTAACCACATTAACCAATGGAATAAATTAATATCACTGGAACGACATAGTGGGCAGATACTATATATACGCACTTGCAGTAAATACGGTGAGGTCAGATTATTTTAATTACGATTTTATGCATTTGCAATCACCTATCGTATCACTGTATAATATATGTACATACATACACATAAATATACATTTATAAAGAATTCAAGAGGAAAAATACAAAAATAAGCTATTCCGAGCCGACCCTGACCGACACCCCAAATTGGTATTAATATTTTAAAGGGATAATATTATGTTTATCAAATAACCGACAGTTGGCTATTATTATGCTTACCGAATTTCTCCGCTGTTTTTTCAGTTTTTTGCATATAACTATATGAACAATTTGAAAAACAATTCCATCAACGAATAAAAAATAAAATATTTAACATCACTTATAGTGCTTTTAATTACCATAAATGTATCAATAATTAATTTATCATTTCATTTTAAAAATATGACCAAAAAAAAAAAAAATCTTTTACAATTTATTTAAACTAATTGAAATATGAAGTTTTTATTTTCGATCCAATTCTCATTAACTAATCTATTCTATTAACTATAGTTATTCAGTTTAACAGTAGTCAGTAGTATTAATTTATTAATCATATGTATAGAAAACATTTAAACGTTTCACTATTAGTGGAAATAATGATGACAAAGTGAATGAACCTGATAAGCTCCGCGAAACAATGGATAATATCTATTTATTATGGTAGAAAATAAAAATAATAATAATAACAATAATAAAGAAAAAACACGAATAGTAACATAATATCTAGCTATGTATACAAACGAATACAAATAAATACGTGATATATATACAAACGTAATACCTATAACTTTAGACCGATTCGTTTTCCCATAAATATTCTTATCTAGTGTACATTATTGTATCATATACGGCTCTTGTTCGATAATTTGCGTTTAAACATACGCATTTATCTTTTTTGCGATTAAAAAACAAAATCCGCTCGCAGGTTGTTGACCCGCGTTATAGATACATATTAAGCTTCTAATAGACGGGAACGAGTGAACGATCGCACGCGGCGCTGTTCCGCGGTGTACACCCAAACCTTCGTGCGTCGTCACCGTATAACGCATTTCATGTAATAAGTATTAAATTAAACACATCTCCAAAGTTATTCTCAGAGCCGTGTTTCTCTATACCGTATACAGCGACACGACCGTTCCAGCGACCACTAATTAATAACACCGACATTCGAGACCCGCGTACGCAGGTATACCTACCGCGCGCACGTCAAAACACATTACAATAACGTGACAATGCATCACAATTACATTAATATACATATATCATTATTCATTAACAATTATTATTAATACAAATAATGCGCACAAAAAATTACACAGTTACGACGTGATAATGTCATATTATGTTGTAGTGGCTGTACACATTATACCGCGATACTATGCGCGGTTTCCTGCATGTGACCGTTAAACGGCAATGAACTCTATAGTCTCTAGAGAGACGACGAATGTTCAAAGCTTTCACACATAGCACGTCGAAAGCGATTTGGGACTTGGTTTTTATTTATTGCCGCACGAAAAGTGAGCGGGTGCGTACAAAATAATGTATACGTTCCCTTTAATTAAAACTACAGTCGGCCACTCGGGTACCGCTGCGGACAATGTGCGTTCATGCTTATGAGTTGTTACTGTAGCGTATTAAAAATGCATTGTACTGTAGCATCGCACCGAAATACTTAAAAAAAAAAAAAATTAATAATTATATTTCTGGTATATTTCGGTGTAGGTGTTTAAGGCAATCCTCACTGTACCTACATAATAAATACTGATGACGGAGGAACAGATGATTGATTATTATCCTTAAAACTTTACGACTATTATTTATAACGGCATTTATGTGTCTATAAGTACTATAATATTAAAATACGCGGACAGGACGCTTTATAGCAGAAAAGTTTAAAAACAATTGTATATAAAATTATAAAATAATCGTCTAAAATCGGCGAGTAATAGATGATGGACATGCCTTGAACGGGAGGAAGACAGTTTTGGTAATATTAATTAATTAACTTATTATTACATTTTTTTTTATGTATACAATTAATTGCATTGTACTGGTGTATACATCTATACTACTAAATTATATTACTGGATATCTGGGTACGCGTTCGTGTTCAATCATAGTCCATAGAACGTTCGGAGGTCTGTCATTATGTGCTTATGTTGTTAAGGCTATACCGTGGGTATATACGTAAGTAAATAAGTAGGCACTTACACCGCGGTATAGTTATGGAGCAATGTACCAATGTATTTATGTGTGTCAACGAATACCTACTGCAGCAGTTTCCAATTCGTAATCCGTTGATTACTGCTGTTGCTTCTTTTCTCGAAAATTTTTATGATTGAGGTCATTCATATAAACACCGTTATTTGTTATAAGTAGTACTTAAACGGTCTCCACGCTACACTATACTTATAGTAGTAATAAGTGCAATTTCTGTAAACTTATCAAAATTAACTTTTATTATTTGAGCAATAAATAAACATTTTGAATTGTTGATCATTATTTTAAGATAAAATAAAAAATAATTGTACAGGGTAATTTTTATGGGGTGGGAAATATATAATATATTAAAATAAAAACAAGTGTTTAATTATTATTTACAGCATGCTCATGATTTTTTTTTTATGTCATGTACAATTTTTTTCAAAACATTTTCATCACTGTTGAATTTTGTTTTAGATTCATTAGCATAATTTTTTTATAAACTTCAAACGGGTCGATTACTTTTTACTAATGGTGGGGGTCATGTAATTTTTTTTGTTGCTCGGCGAACAATGTTGTCAGACGCCCAAACAAGGTCGTTGTCGTCATAGCCGGCCTTTAAAATATCATGTGGTATACTCTCTCTATTAAAATGTTTTATAAATTTATACATAAATGACAACGATGCGTTGCACAAAAAAATGTACCTACAATAATATTATAATACATAGTAAATCATAATGATATTCGTATCATTATAATATTATTTTGTGTCACAGAAATTCAACTTTGATTACACTTAAATGGATAATCTCTATATTATAATAATATAGATCAAATAAGTGTATCTAATATATAAGTAAAATTAAAATATTAAAATATACACACTCACATATTATACAAAAATGTTTACCAATTATGATCACCCTCATTTTCCATTTAATAATAGATTTTTTTAAATTCTGATTTTTGAAATTATTAAGTACTTACTAAGAACCCTTCAAATACTAAGATTTTTTTTTATACTATTTAAGGAGTACGCTGTGGCTTTATGGCTATACAATATTTTTCTTTTCAAATGATAATCACCTTTTTTTCATATAAGTTGTTCAGGTGATAAGCAGATGGATATTGTATAACCTTTGATATATAGAAGTCGATATTATTATTATTAAATGAGTAGTTTTTAAGCTATTTAATTTTGTGTACCAAAGATAATAGGATCGTGATAAAATATTTGGAACTTTGGAAGATATATGAATTTATGATGTTTTTATAATTTACCTAGTGATTAATATTAATATATCAATATATTATAATTAATTAAAACTAATAGTTAAAGTATAATATAAATACAACATTTAATATTACACTTTTTTTTATTTATGTAAATCATCTTTAAATACTATATGATTCCTGGTGTATATATTTTGATACCTCAGAAACTATTTGATCAACTTTTAATTTAGATAACTACATCAAAATTCTAAAAAATATCATTTGATTAAAAATGTACAGCAAAAACAATTGGTTATTAATTGGGAAAAAATAAGTTTGATCGTCCAGGACACTCCTTAAACCTTAAATAATATAAAAACTTAAATAATTCAAAATGTAGTCCTTAAGTATATCCACAAATTCCAAAAATCAGAATTTGTGTAAATTTATTATTAAAAGAAAAAATGGAGATGAGCATATTTGGTAAATTAACTTTTACCTTGTACTCTATATTCCTGTTCTTAGATGAAGCATGTAATTTTGTATTATTTGATTTTTGAATTGATCGACTTTCAAAATATCTTTATGAAACGATCAAGAAGTAAATAAACACCTAATTGAGATAAAGCAATTATCCATGTAAACGGTGTAATCAGCTATATATTATTATTATCGCATAAAATATCTTGAATCAAAAATAGTGCAAAGATACGCTACAGTTCAAAACATATTTTATTTTATGTAAGTATAGCTTGTTTGTATATCAAACTAAAAATTATTAGATACAATTTTCAATTTTAAGTGAATAATTAATGTTAATATATTATTATTAATAGTTATTTAGTACATTTTTGTTACTATTAAAAATCTGTATGACGTTTATTGTCATCAGAATAAAACTATAATAAATTATTCTCCAACTACACGAATTGTCAATAAATATATTTAACTTATTTTGACTATCAATTATAGTGTCATAAAAAATAAATTATCTCAATAATCATTTTTGTTTTATTGAAAAGATAATTTAGAATAAATACAATATACGGAAATATATAACAAGTAAATGTGTTGTGAAAATACGGGGATAACAATCATCACGAATAACATTTTTTTAGGTAAGATACCAATTTATAAAACCCTCAGAAATAGAATAGATAAGAATTTATAATAATTTAATTTATAGGTCACGTGATCACTTACATTTAAGGTGTTCGGAGTTTTCTTGTAGGGTATACATTTTTTTTTTTATATATATATAAGTAGATTCCTGTATAATAATAATTGAGAGTAAAAGTATTTGTAATGAGTTCTATAATAGTTGATGCATATTCTGAGAGATAAATCACTAAAATACCATAGGTCCTATAGGACAGAGCATAGGGCATAGAGCATTTACCATTAACTGTATAGTAATAACGTGCAGGTGCAGCTCTTGTATTGGCCGTATGTTGGATGATTGTGCCGTAGACCTTATATTTGGATTCCATAGGTTTTTTAAGGGTTTATGCTTAAAAATTATGTAACTATACTTAATTATTGTACCTTAGTGATAAGCAACTGATAATAGTTAAATAGGTATAATATAATATTTTATTCATTAACATAATATTATTATAGTTATTATGCTAATTCTTTCTGCAAGAACTTATCAACCTAATCTATATCTTGTTAAGAAACTCTTTAAAAATCAAAATAAATAAATTAGTTCAAGTGTCTTTCTCTATTCATCCAGGAAAAATACCAACTGTATTACTGGTAAGTAATATTTTTATAACATAAATATTCCACTGCAAAACAAAACTAAGTATCACAAAGTTATCATTCAAAATAATTCTCTATCAATAACGCTTTGATATTAAAATACATGGCTTCCTTTTCTATTTTTGATCAGCGATCACCGTCTTCACCAATTAAAACGAAATTTGAATCCTACTTAATGCAATTGATTTAACTAATTAATAAATAATTAAAATTAATGATATATTACTAAAATGGTATAAAACATCATTCTCATCACGCCATTCACATAACTCATGCCATTTAAAATATAATATATAATTATATACCATAGCAGCTACTTATCATACCTCATAATTGCATAAATTGTTTTATTTTTAAATTTAAATACATATACAAAGTGTAACAGATAAAACTGACTTTTGGAATAACTTTTGTTCTAATTAATATTTTTCATTTTTTCATTTATCATTCAGAGACCCTAGCGCTTCATGTATAATTTGATTTTCTTTTATGTATATTTTTCAGAACTGAAAATAAAAAAAAAAAATTTAATTTGATTTAAATTTTTTTGGATAAATTAAAAATAGCCAACTTGTGAGTCTGATTATAAGAACAATCTTGATGGTAAAAAGACTTATCTAAGTCAAGAAGTAGTTAATTTTTTTTGAATATCAATATTTTTTTAATAAATTAATTTAAGACGTGATAACTTTTTTTTAAGTATAATTTTTTGATAATTTGCTGACATGAGTATATTTCTTAAATTATTTACTCATCATATAATATTAACAATTTTTGTCCTACATTTTTTTAAATTTAAGTTTATAAAAAGTTATAATATTTTAGCTATATAATTTCATATTATTTGAGTATAATTTACATAGGTATGTACAATGTAAATAAGTCACCTTTATCATTTTTAATGTCGTTAAAGTCAATAAAGATAAACTTTTAGTGCTCCGAATAAAATAGATTTTATTTGTTTTTTTTTTTAAATATTTCATGTTTTTAATATTTTTATAAAAAAACAAAAGGTATAAAATAAGTACAAATAGGTACAAAATATCGGTGTGCTATACAGTTTATAAATTGTAAGTGTCGAATGAGTCAGTGTAATGGATGTATGTATTAAATTCATTAAGATATCAATGCTGAAAATGATTCTAGAATTTTATTGTAAATATTACAGTAGGTTGATTTAGATTGGCAAAAACATTGGTTATATTCTTAAAATTATTAATATTTTAATATTGTAATCATTTACACCATATTACTATATTTTTATTATTTTTTAAGTATACTTCGATTTAATGTAAAACACTATGAATGGATTCATTGTATAATGTATATATAGATAATATTATATTAAAATTAATCTTCATATTTTTAAAATGTTGTTGCTAACAGTAAAATTCATTGTATACGTAAAAGTTTAAAGTTGTTAAGAAAAATATTTTTTAACTAAAACAAAATGTATACCATCGTTATTCATTATTCAAATTATAATTTTGTCTAAAAGTCTATCAAAAAGTTATGTCCATTTTTTTAAAAAAAAATAACAATGATAATAACTTTTAAGAAACCTTGTAACACATTTTCAAGCTTTATAGCTTATCGGAATATGAAATATTATTTATCAATAACTGAAAAAAAAATTATAGTTTTTCACTACGAGTAAAATTTCACTGTGTTGGATGTGTTATTATTTCAAATCACATTAATGTAAATTTAAAAAATGATTTATGTCTTGTATTAAAGTATTTATTTAAACAAAATATGTAGGTACATTTTTTAAATTTGTACAAAAATAAATGCGCTGACATTTTAATTGAAAAATAACAATGTCCAATGAGGCAATGACCAGCAAGTAAAGGAAATACGGTATTTCCTGACAGTAGAAACCTAGGCATGAACATATTTTATTTATAAAATAAACTTGGATTTGGCTTAGTTTTTTAAAGATGTCTTTGTACCAATTCCATTTAAATCTTCATTGAGCATTGAGAGTTATCTGGTGGGATAGGTATGGATAGTAAAGTAGGTAATTTAAATGTAGTTGCAAAGTGAAATCTGTCATAAAATGGTTTAAATAATTTTTTGACTATAATAATTTGAATCCGTAAACATGTTATGATTTGTTACACGCACAATACTATCTATTACGATAAAGGCGAATGCATATCGGAGTTCTCGAGTCATTTTAATACCTATTATAAAAGTAAAACTGTACGAGACTTTGCAATGGCTGATCTCCAGATTTCACTATATTATTGTTTACTTTGTTGGTTGGACTTAATAGATATAGTGTAATTGTATTTCTTGAATCAACATTTTGTTTTTAATCTAACATAACCTAACCACTTTTACTCAAAAACAACAAAATTATAAATTTCTAATCACCTTTGTGTAATTGTGGAACTGACATGACAGATCTCATCAATTATTACTAAATTTAAATATTTTCAATTATATATTAGTAGTGTGCAAATACAAAATAGTAATTTACACACAATGAAACAGTTCGCAAATAAAACTATGTAAATATGTCATAATTGTGTAATTTCACCAAACATATATATTATTTATTTCAACTATTAGGTTAATAGGATGACGCAAATTAAAATACTAAAATATTAGTGGGTTTAATTAATTTATAAAAGTTATTACATTTATTTGGTGTTCACGTATTAAATATGTTAAGTAAAATATATTTTTTTGTTTACTTTTTTCTATTTAGAGACGATAATTCAATACATTATTATGAATAATTCATCAATGCACTTTACTTAGATCATATTACATAGTTTTCTGATTATTTATAATTTATAGTAGATACAATATATATATATATCCAAATGACTTAACAGAAAACATTTCAATATTTCAAGTGAAGTGTAAATTTATAAAAAAAATATTTATAATAACACTAATAATGATATAAATAATATAGGTAGGTTATGAGTACATACATACATACATATATATATATATACATATATTTTAGTCAAAAAGCTTATGATAAAATATTGCATATGTACGTAGTGTGTACGTAATGGCATAACTAAGTAAAAAGTGAAGAATAAAATTCACTAAAATCAAAAACATAACTTAATTGTTTATTTTTTGCACATGTCTTAGAACTTATCCAATTACTTACCCGCATCGTTAAATAATATTAATAATATAAATATTTATTAAAATAAAGGTGCTATAACTTGCTTAAAAAAAATAATAAGATGATATCTTATAATCATAATATATGAAATAATATAATTGGGTTATTCATGAAACTCAGATAATGCGATAACGTTGAAAATTTATCAGCATATTATACAACATAAGACAAATGAAATAAATGTATTGCGTTTTTTCTTTATTTTATAAGATTTAAAGATTTCTAGTTTTGGTATATCTAGAGGAGTAAAATGGTATTTTTCTCCTTCCACCACAATTATGCCATTGTATAACCGCATAGTTTTTATAGAGGATGAATAACAAATTGTCGATTTTTTATAGCATTATTAATGTACGTATTATATAGTACAACAAGAGCCATGATAATAATTTCATAAAATTTTAATAAGAAATTTTATAAAATAGGTCGTAGGCTGACTATAAGTATGAGAATAGTTCCAAGAAGGTTTACTAGACTAGAAAGTGAATATTTTAGTATTGAAAACAAAGCAAGGAAGTTATTGATTTAAGAAAATTAATGCTGGGTTAAAGGAATATTACATAGCTGAGTAAGTATTTAAATTCACAGTAATGAACATTTTTATAATACCTTTTATTTTCTATTAGAAAAATGCTATATATTTTTTTTTTATAAATTAGTATTCATTAAAAATATATGAATGACCTCAATAGTTCAACATTCTTGACTGATTCAGCTCATAGTAATAATATTGTTTACAAAAACTCCTCTGTGTGTCATAGATCTATTAAAAAACCTAAGTTATTTCTATGGCAGTATGCCTTATTGAAACATTACTCTGAATTTGCCTGGAAATTGAATTGCATGTTCTCTTTCTTTATTTATAACAAAAACAATTTTCTGGAAGAAATAAGAGATTTTACAGTCGGATGTTATGGAACAACTCCAAGAATCTGTCGTTATTATCTAAAATATATGTTAAATTGGAATGATTTATAAATGAAAGCGTTGTATGGCTATAACTAAATTGGTTTTTTAACGTAATGATCGATATTATAGTTTTTAGTAAACTGTAATTTGACTTATAATTGTATTTAATATAATATAAGCAATGTATTACAAATAAACAATTGTCAATAATATAGGTACATTGCAAAA
The DNA here is from genome assembly GCF_003676215.2 of Rhopalosiphum maidis. Taxonomy (NCBI): domain Eukaryota; kingdom Metazoa; phylum Arthropoda; class Insecta; order Hemiptera; family Aphididae; genus Rhopalosiphum; species Rhopalosiphum maidis. The sequence continues at coordinate 17,229,092 of NC_040878.1, forward strand.
TTAATTATCGTTGTTTTTAAATATTAATAATTAAATTTGTTATTTTAATTTCAAAATACATTTGATTATATTCTTTGTTATTTAAAAGATTTATTAAAGTCTATCATTCATTTGTATAGATTTTAATATTTAGTGTTTGTGATATATTAATATTACTATGGGTTGTGGTAATTTGTTTAACGTATGGTTGAGCATGTATTGCCACGTCCATTGTCCATATTATATATAATATGTTTTAAATCTTTAATTTCATTCCATCATATCTAATTGACTTACATGCATACAGTTTTATACAAACAATATTGAATATATAAACTTGATACGTAAGACATGGAATATTTAAAATATTAATAAAAATAAAGAAAATAGGTTTAGAAAGTTCTGGTGAACTTAATAGGCATCGCACTTTTCGTTTGCCAGACACTAACTGAGTAAGGGCCATAAATAAGTCTAATAAAGGTACCATGCTTCCCTTGTTTTTCAACGTTAACCTCCCAAGAATTTATTTTTATTCTTTGTACAAAATTAGATTTAATCAAAATCGTCGTCCTTCGTAGTCACCTTTATTTTTAACGATCCGGCCACTAATACATTTATTACACCCGACTTCCGTTTTGATAGAAACTTCCTATTGGATTGTCCTTAAATTGTATCTTTCTCAGAGAACATTTTATAAAAATTCTTTAGTTCTTTTATATTTAATTTAGTAATTAAGTTGTTAAATATTTTGTTTATTGATAATAAATGATTTTTTATGATATCATCAAAAATAAATTATTTTCTAAAATATACAAAAAAGTGAGAAATAGTTGAAAAAATAAAATAAATTGATTGTACATAATATTGTATAAAATAATACATGTGTAAAGTAATTAGTTTAAATTAAAAAATCTGCAGAATTATAAAACTGTATGAAATGAAAGAGGTCATGACGAATTGACGAGCATGGACGTGAATTAATTAACAAAATAAACTCAACGTGGCAAAAAATACTATAGAAATTAGTGAGTGGTAAATAATGTAATATAATAGATCCAAAAGTTTGAATCTTAATGAAGAGCAATACCAGATGCTATTCATGGAATACATTGCAAACTACTTCATCGTGACGAAGGGCTCTATCAGATATCAGGAGTTCAAACCAATTACCACGATTATAAATTAACGTGATGCAAATCATTTTAACCACCATTAGATATATAACTGCAGTTTATATTATTTTATCTTTCTGGACATTAACAACTTTGACAAAAACCATAAATTTGTAAGAAAATATCGTGATTTTAAAAAATAGGTACTATGCGAAAAAAATTATATTTTTGTTTATTAAGATTTTACTATGGTATCTATGTTAAAATACGCTTGTAAAATTATAGCTGATGAAAGTATACGAAAAATAACAACAGTTACGAAGGTATAAAACTTAATTATGATAAATAATAAATGTACATAATAATTATAATATATATATTTAATTTTATAGGTGTATTTATATTGATGGTGTTGTAATTGTTTAACTAATATTCTCACATATATAAATATATTACACTAATCTAAGAACCAAAATACTCTGTGTATACCTAATGTTTGGTTTGCTTAATAATATGATTTTTAGTTAATATATAATTCACTTTTTTATCTTCTAAATGTTATAAGTTATAATATGCATAATTTGTCTCATTAATTATGCTGATATTTATTTTTCAATATTTCACACGTAAATTTAAGTACATCTTCTTCGTCAGTGCTAAACATTTATTTTATTAAAGTACATGTTTGCTTTCACTGGGTGGTGACTCTATACCTATTCATTCCTGCTATAAAAAATGGAGATAAATAAATTTGATGTGCTCTTCATATTTATATTGTATTTGTTCATGTGACAAAAATAAAAGTAATTACCTATATTAATTTTTTGCTTTAACAAGTATTATTAATATCATTTTGACATTTTATACGAGTAAAAACTTTTTATAGTTTATATAGATTTTTATTTATTTTGAATGAAATCATTACCTTTAGAACCGATGATATTCTCTTGCTCATTTTGAATTTTGGTCATTGAAAGTAAAGTTACACTTTTCTCATATTAAATTCAAATTCTATAAGCACACCTGTAATATTACATATAATATTTTACTATAGAATTAATATGAACACACACGAGCAGGAAATATAGGACATAGATAATGTTATACGTCAATAAATTTTAATTTTAATAATAAATTAATATCTAAATTTTGCCTATTTTATATTTTTAATATTGAATTAAAAATTCACCTGTATAATCAATGGCATTCTCTTGTACGATTAATTCGGCAGAAGGATGGCATCATGCTTTTAATGTAGGACTTGGAGCAAACCACGTTTCAATGTGGAAATTCATACGCTTCTTAAAACAAGAACAAGTATTACAAGAGGTATTTATATTTTATGCTATTTAATTAACAAATAGAATAATTACGTGATATCACTATATCAGGTTCGATTGGAAAAACGGTTATTGAGAGCATTAAGTTCACCACGCCGTAAAAAATACGACGATCATGATATAAAAATAAAAATAAAAATAATTATTGAAAATTGTTCAGAAGTACCAACACTATTTATAGTGTTATAACATATTACTAATATCTTCGAAATAATATCTTTGGTTAAAATATCTTGGTAAAAATATTTTTAAATTGTATTAAGTACTATGTTTTTCTGTTTTTATGACTATATTTTATAAAATTATAAATACCACTATGTTGCTAAATTGTTCGTGTTCGTGATTGTCTTAGACCTCAGTGCTATAAGTTTATTACCACAACAACCTGTCTAAAAAAATAATAAATTCATAGTTATTTTACTGAAAATACTTGATTACTTCAAGATATTGAAAATCATAATAAAATACAAAATTTAAAATCTAATGGTTTAATTTAATATTGTGGTTATTGGTAATTCATCAAATCAAAAATTTACCTTAACAATATAACATAAGTTATAATTTATAATTTATGACTCATAAATTATAAAAATAATGGGAATATTTTCTTGAAATCAAACATTATATAATATACATTACTACTAATAACTTGCACTGCAGAAAGGTCATCCAGTACTTAGCGCAGAATTAAGACATTGTTAAGGTCAACAATAAGTGATAAAAGACTTGAGGCTATAATGAGTGTTGACAGAGAAAAATTTCAAGATAAACAAACTGAATTCATTGATAATGTAATAAATAAATTATGTCTTAAAAAAAATGTTCAATTTTTATCTTCACATTAGTATTAAGTATTTTACAGTATGGTTCTAATACAATAATTATTTTTTATTGCTGTTTGTTAAGTTGTTAATTTTTATTATACAAAAATAAATTAACCTAATTTTCTATTAAAATACATGATATAAATAATGGAATATTAAAATGTCTCGCATTAGTTTACATTCAGCCCTTAACAGTTATTTTGAAATTAATATTTACATAATTAGATACCTACATACTACATGCCCTATTAATTTTCATACTCAATATTTTTCTAGAAAAATCAATCTAGTTTAATTTTAACCCACTCATGAATTCACCAAACCTTTTATAATCACTAGTTAGGTATTTATATTATCCGTACCATTAAAATTATTTGAAACTATATAATTACACATAAAATATTTTGCGGTTCTCCAAAACCTAATGAATAATAAAAAGCACTTAGATTATAGCAAAAATAATAGTTCCACACTTCATATAATTTAACATTGAAATAATTTAAAAAAAACTCATATACGCGTATGCTTATAAATTATGATGAGGGGGGAAAAGACGGGAAACACCGATTTGAAGAACTAAACCTCGTTAATGCTGCACGGAGTAGTCTGGGTTGATCTGCCTGTTTCTAGGCTGAGCTGCTGATGGTTTTCAGAGCTAAATAAAACCACGTTGGTGTAGGTGAGAACCGGAGCGTTACATACAATTAAAGGATCGGATAACCCATATATAAACTGATCACTATCAATAACTCGATGCGACTCGAAATGCCCCAAAACCGGCGGTAGTTTTAAATTGGACAAAAGGATCGTACATACTCTTTCTTGCAAGTATCAGTTCTTTTTGCAAAGCGGGTTCGATCTTCAAAGCTGAAAGGTGGTCCATTAAGCAGGTGAATAGAGCAGTTAGACAAAGTAGTTCACAAGGCGACAAATGTGTCTTACAAAGTGTCGTACATTATTTTTTTTTTTAATAAATCAATTAATAATAATATACAACATTAAATAAACATAAACAAATAAATATGTTTTTGAGCATGAGCTGAGTCTTATAACAATAGAAACAATCGTTAATAATCACAAAGTTAAAGTTTTAACTTGAACTATACCGACATTGTTTTACAATATATATATATATATATATATATATATATATATAATACAAATATTGCTTGTTTAACGAATTTTATATCTATAACACTAACAAATAACATCTCTCGCTAAGATCCCGGAAGCCGAACATTCGACGAGATCTATATTAGCAGATTTTATGGCATTATACATTTATAAATGAGTATAATCATAGCACAATACCTACAAGGTGTGAACTAGAAATGAACTTGTTAATGATTTTAACTACAGATCAGTAGGTGAAAGCACCAGCTTCACTGCTGGTCTAGTAAGTACTCCTTGACTAGTGAGGACTTTAGCCAAACAAACTATCTGGTCTGAACTCCGGTACACTTCTACAACTTAACCTAAAGGCCAGGAGAGGGGCGAAACGTTGATAGTGTTGACTATGACCATAGTACCTACTTCCAGTTTGCCTCCCGACTTGATACACTTTCCACGAGCTTGAAAAGTGTTCAATTACTCTTGCAATCAACGTCGCAAAAAGAAGTGGAACAACTGCTGGATGAGCTTCTTATGAGTCCTGGTACCGATAACAACGGTCTATCGATCAGAAAATGTTTAGGGGTCAGACACTTCAAATCATTGGAGTCAGACGAAACGGAGACAAGTAGGCGTGAATTCAGCACAGCTTCTACTCTATATATCACAGTAGAGAATTCTTCTAATGCCAAATCTAAGTAGTCATAGTACATAGAAGCAACGATTTCGCCAACTTCACAGCGGCTTCCCAAATCCTACCAAAATGGGGAGTACCCAAGCGATCATAATGCCACTCACATAGCAGATGGCCTGTAACTTTATCTCTATAGTATGGATGGCTGATACCTACTAAAAAAATAAATAAACGACTTTAATAGCTATAGATAAAAAAAAATACATGCCATGAAATATACTAGTGATATAACCTTCTCTGCTCAGAATTATATTTCAAATACTACGATATATAAGTATCTAGAATTCAAATTTAACACATCCATAATAGTGACCCACTCGACATCTAACATATTATAGTAGAGTGGTATACATTTGTCTACCTTTTTTAAAATTGAAATTTGTATCAAGATAAAATAAATTAATTGATGTTTTTCATTTCGTGAAAAGTCTGATTACATTATGTAGAAGTGACATGTTTTTTGTATACTTATTACTTATTATTATTAAAGTATATTATAATATACATAATAATATAACGAACAATTAATAAAAAATCAACCAAACTTTATCAAAATTTAAACTATGAAGACAAAATAACAAAAAAAATATTGTAACGCCACTAAAGAATAACAACTTTACAATGATACTCGTATGCTTTATGTTTATTACACCGTATATATTTATCTATCGCTTGTCCCATTTGGGTTTATTTTCACTTTATACTGATCCACTGTTTCTAGAGATTTATTTTTCTACATACAGACAGAATTCGTAGTCATTAAACGTTATCGTTTTTATACGATTACTTTTTTGTTAACAATCTCAAAACAGATTCACGTATATTCACTATCCAGATATCCTTAGAATCACGGCAAACATTTCAGCATACACAATTAATGAAAACACAAATACCTGATGCGTTCGGGATATTATCTGGCTATATTATCAAGTATTCTTTATTAATAGCCCCCCCATCATCGATTAATAATATTATGTGAGTACATTTAACAATTTAACCATGAATTGTTTGCATAACGTTATCAAAACATCAATATCCGTAATGAATATATTGACGTGCGCTATCCATAAATTATAATATTGTTGTGGTAAAGATTTTGCTGAACCGATATACTGCAACACTGCGTATAGAATATAATATAACCATTAAACCGAGTATATCATATAAACTCAATATAATAATATCATTCGTGCGATCATATTATAACAGTATACACTACACAGAGTGATTCAATTAATAGTAAAATACTCGTTGGGTATATATATTTCGAAAATTATTAATATTTATTAAAATATATTTAGATCTTAAATACTGACGAAATACTTCAAAATCACAAAAAATTGCAAATTATTCGTTAAAAATATGTACAATTTTTAATTTTAACACCTAAAGATTGAAAATGTAGGTAATGAAAAATTCTCCATTTTTTTTTTAGTGGGATTAAAAAAAAGTTAAGCAAATCATCGAATACATTTTTTTATTTTTACGAACTATCGGAATCCAAATGTTGATATAATTAGATAGATATATTTTGTTGTAAATCAAAGACTATTATTCATAAAAACTTGAAATTTTTGCATGTTAATACTTCCTACACACTATGAAAATTTTAAAATATTCACATTCATATTAAATCATTTTTATATGTATCATTAACCTATTTACATCGTTTTATGGAATGTTGGTAGTGGCTTAAAAGTAAATAACAGATAGTAATATAAATAATAATATATAGTTAATATTTTAATAATATACTTGTGCGATTTATTTTTCGCAGATTAATTCAACATTTTCAACCTACCGTTTACAACTAGAAAAAAAAATTACTAACAGCGATATAAATATATATCGTAATAATATATTAAAATATCGTTACGGTCTGTCTACACTCAGAATCGATTTTCGTAAATACATAGATACAAAAGTACAACATATGATTTATTTAATATATCATTAATGATGAATGGCTAGCAGGCTAGGTATAGTCGATACTTCTACTATACAGCAAGAGTGATTTTTATGGGTTTTATTTTACATTGAAATTTTCATTTAATTTCAGTAAATTTTCACAAAATATAACCGTTGGGGAAATCTATAGGAGTAAACTAGTATAAAAAATAAAAGTATTAAGTCAAGTTTCGATTGGCTATATTATTCAAATAGTCCCTTGGTAGTTGGCTTAGATAACTTTTCATTGATTCGTCATCTGATAATAATTAGAAACTCATTGTAATATTTGTATTTTGTAACTAATTTTAGATATCTACATTATAATATTAGATCAAATAGTTATAAACATAAAATGTATATGTTCTTAAAATATTTTGACCATATATGAGTTATGTCTTATGAACATGGATACGTGGGGACATAGCCACATGGGATATTCTTTTATAAGTTTTAAATGACAAGTTACATACATTACATCACCACATCTCCGTATATAAAGTAAAAAACGATAATAGGTACAATAAATACCATTTAAACCTTATCGACAACGACCTAATTTTTTAATCAATAATCTCATCAATAGAACGTATCAACCACGATAGTTTTTCAAAAAGTATTTGAAACGGAAATAGTGTAGTGATGTTCTAAAATTAAATGAAAAAACATTCAGTAAGTGTCAACAAAACTTTTATAAGTTTGACCAATGGTAGGGGGTTATGAATTCAAACCAGAAGTTATTTTATTTATTTTAAATATTGAATACATTTACTTTTTATGATACGTTATATACATTTTTAATATTATTTTAATAAACAAAATAACAAAACATTTTGTGTACACATAATACATATTATAACGTAGGTGCATACTATATTGTACAAACTTTATTTAAAAGTTAAGGTAGACTAGTAGGTATCTAAATATTATTTTCGTTAAAAAATAAACAAATATATATTTATAATACATTTATTTACTTATAAGGTAATAGATGATATTTTTTATAATATTCAAACATTTTTAATTTTTTTATCTATATATTTTAAGTAGAAACGATAATTTATCATAAAATATTTATATTAATTTGAAACTTGATTAGATTTATGAGATTGTTTGCAAGGAAGTCATTGTATATTTCCGGAAATTACTAATAATATGGAAAACTGATAAAAATATTATAACAGGATATTGTCATAATGATAAAGTAATTCATTACAATTTTAATAAACTTATTTTTTAAAGATAAGCAATCCAGTCAGACGTTTAAAAATATAGTTTTGCAAGATATTTTGTGTTAATATGTGATTAGAATGTATTCATTACCTAACCATATACTAATTAATTCAATATATTTTATTTTTATTAAAAAATAAAGCAAGAAGCGTTAGAAAATAATATACATTTCAAAATTAAAGTATGATTTGTTGTGTTTATAAGAGTATATTATTTAGTAGATTTACCAAGTAAATCCAAATCACATTTAATAATCTTCCAAATACATTTATTTTAGAATCTTTAAATTCATTTTGTTTGTCAACAAAAATTGAATTGTTTGTATTTTACATAAAGCCATAAAGGTCACAATAGATTTCAAACTGCGTAGTTTAAATGTGTACTGCGCAGTTAAGAATATCAATTGCGTAGTTTTCTGATGTCTTTTACTAGGAATATGAAACATGTAAGTTTCTCAGATGAAATAATGTATGATATCTGTTTAATATAACATAATAATTTTAAAATTTTGTTTATAAAGAATTAAATATTAACATAGAGCAACTTAAATATAATTCCACGATAGTTTAGAGAAGACCTTGTCAAAGTAGGATTTTTTTTTAATTTAAAATTGAATATGAACGTGGCTGAATTTTCAACTCAATCGTTATTATTACTGTATAATACGTATATTATTTAGATATATTATATTTAAATGCTGTATTGGAAACTATAGTAAATAAACCAAAATAAATAATAATAACTAATATTCAATATGCATGTTATTATATTATATATATATATAGGTATTTTAAATTTATGTTCTTGGAATACAGTATTGAACGTTAACTATTCAATATGACATTTTGAATATAACAACGATTATATATTATTTACGAAAAATCAAATATCAAAACCAGTATTAAAAATTTAAGAAATAGGGAGAGATATGGAACAATAAATTCTTAGAATAACAAACAAATTGTTAAAAGACCTCATAAATATAATATTTAATGCATACGCATGACGCACTTATAAAACCCATGCATGTACAAAATAAAATATTATATATTATGTATTTATGTTATTTAATTGCAATAATATTAATCACTTCATTATAAGTAACAATACTATGTACGATTAGTTGGAAAATAGTCTAAATGAAAGTGTTTATGATTAGATTAATATATAATATGGATTTTTTTTTAAAACAATAATCAAATAATGTTTTAAATTTTTAATATGCTGTACCTATAACGAACCGAAAACTCGTTAACCGTGTTAACGTATATTGTTTTAAATATTAGTTTATTGTTTTGATGATTTTTTTGTATTTCTTATAGAACCAAGATTTTTTAAAATATTATAATTCATAATCAAAAGAATAATGTATTAGTCTAGACACGGTAGAACGTATAAGTGTATACGGATTTTATATGCCATTTTACCGGTTAAACTAACATTTATTACATATTTTCTGAAAATAACAACTTTAACAAAATATACAAATTATTATTTAAATTTAATTTTAATGTAAATTGTTTAATATGTTGTCATTTAAAAAATTAAAAACTTAAAAACAATAATGAAAAAAATTGCAAACAATATTATTTTGCAATGACATCAAATAATATAAAAAAAAACGAATCACTTTATAATGTTATATACACTAAGAATTTTCCTTTAGGTAGTTTTTTAAACAAAAATAAAATAAACACACAATGAAGAAAATACATTGTAAAACTAATATCAAATTTCTTTATTCCGGATAAAAGTTAATATAATTATTATGTATATTACATTTATTTTCTATTTAAAAAATGTGTTTAAGTAGGGTAAATTGACTATTTTTTTTGTAATTGTACATCGAAAAATCAAGTTAAATTTAAAAAAATTGTCATGTCCTATGTACGTTAAAATTATTTTTTATTTAAAATTCAAGTTTTACATATTTTTTATGAGCATTAAAATTATACTTCGTTACCGCTTATCGCATTTAGAAAACATATCAATTGTAATGACATATCTAAACGCGTATTCCGTTAAAACGATAGAAATCCATTTAATAAGTAAAATTATGAAAAATGACAATAAAGTATTAACTATAAAAATCACGCGTTATATTATATAATATACTTACTCTTACTTATTAATATAATAATGTCTGTGTAAAATACTATAATATTATAATGTAATTATTTTTAAATTTTATAATCAAATTACAGTATAATTTATTTACATTTTATAATTAATAATGATTACCTACATAAACAAGATCATAACACATTTATTATTGTTTACTAGAAAAAAGGATTTTTTGGAGACTATTTAGTATTTAGAAGTAAAAATTCTGAAAATTGGTTTCCTAGGTAATAAAAAGCTTTAGCAATTTCATGAAATACATTATTACTAAAATGTATTTACAATCTACATCAATGCGCAATAAGCAAAAATTATTTAATATACATACATACATATATATATATATATATATAATAGAATATCATAAAATATAAGGAGTAATAGTTTATAATGTATTTTTCTTTTGCATTATAGAATCTGCTACTTCTGATAGAAATAAATGTATTGCTCTTAAAATAATGAGTATTTTTTTCTGGGTGACGTAGCATTGAAACAGTGAAATAGCTTAAAATGTCTACATATCGACATAACCGTCGATGACAATGTCATTTTCAAAATATTGATAACTATTTTAAGCTAATTATACGCATTGATTATAATTATACTAGTATTTATTATAATCAATGGTATATACAGTATACCGTATTTATACCATTATAATAATACATCAGTTTTTGACCAGAAAAGATAATTGGGTGTGGTTAAGTCGTTGAAAAGGATCTAGAAACGTTAGTGGTGAAGAACTGCAGAAATATTTATTTAGAGAGACTTAGTGGACAATTGTAATGATGACAAATATTCTTATAGAATATAGACTATAGAATAGTTGAAGCCAAAAATGATTATAATACTCAGGTATATAATTTTAATTTAATTTAGTCTCCACAGTAATAAATTTTATGTTTATTCCAAATGGATACAATTTACAGATTTTTAAATTAATGAAATTAACAGAGTTGAAACTGTCTATACAAAAATTATTTATACAATAATCGTAGGTATCTAGAAAACTATTGTGCTCAATTTCTATATTGACCATATTATGAGGCTTATAATTTTTAGGTATTATGCCAGTTATTAGATTACCTTATCTAGATTAATTTATTTTAAATCGTCCTTAGTAAAATATTTTTTTCTAATAAACAGATTTAATTTGAATAAATATTTTAATTTTTTTATTAGAAGATTTAACTTTATCTTTATCAGCGAGCGTGTACACACTAGGGTGGTCCTTGTTCAAATAAGTATTATTTTTTTTAAACTTTTTATTTTACCCCTTAATCAGTTTCAATACCTTTGTATATAAATTAAATGTACAATAAGTTACTAATAGATTGCTTAAGTTTAACCCGTGCCTTCACACCATCATCTCTTAAAGTTCAAGAATTATTTTTTATTGAAATAACCGTGTGTTTAATTTATTTATATCTCTGTATCATCATTTTGTATAAAAATACTTATATGAGACTATTTATAGAAAATTAGCCTCTCCTCATTTAGTCACTATCCTATTATAACTTAAATTAATGTAGTCATCGCACTTAGTAAGCCAAAATATGTATTATAAATTATTATTATTATTATGTTTAGCTCAAGCTTTGAATATCTTATCTATAAAAATAAAAATAAAAAAATAATATAAATTTACTTTAAGGATTGTCTTATAATTATTTTTTATGAACATAATATTTTTCAATGAACTGATTATGAAACATAAAAGTTCATACATAACGCATAACATAAGAAATATATTAAAATATTATGTTAAAATAATTACAGTGGGTAAAAATATACCAACATATTACACAAACCATATTACACAAACGACATACATACTAAACCTCTAGTATAAACTGGTCTACTGCAGTTGCATATTAAGTTACTTGCTTATATTAGTATAATATTGACGATAATTTGTATTCGACCAGAGACATTATTGTTATTGATATATTTCACATAATATATTGACTAGAAATTAATGAAGACAAATAAACAACGTCAAAATCCCTGTATTGTTTTTTTTTTTGTACCAATAAACTTTAATTTAAACTATCAACATCGTTAAATATCTTAAAAGGATATTTAATATCTATTCTGTTGATGGTTTTAGTTGAACAAACACTAGGTTTAGGTAAAGTTTAGGATATTGGACAATCAACCATTGTACGACCTAGTTTGGCGATCAAACATTAAAACCAACTTAACTTTGCTTGCGATAAAAGACCGTGAAAAGACCTGTACCTATAACGTTAAAGTATAGACTGTTTTCAATTTGTGCCATAGCTGTCATAACTATTATTATTACGAACATAATTGCATTTAGTAAAACATAATAGAAATGTAAAATGTATTAAAAAAACAATCATTTTTCAACACGTATTCTAAATAAAAAGACTTAACCTGTATTGATATTTGTATTGTATTGTATTGTTTTTGTTTTATATTTTTAAGAAATTATTAGTAATATCTAACATATCTATTCGTTTATTCATACATATATTTCATATTTGTGAGATCCAGGATCGATAAATAATAACTTTAATTTACCATATTATAATAAATAAGTTGATTAACTTATAAAATAATGTCGTCTTTTTCTAGACTTAAAGTGCATACAATTCTAAAATGTAATATTGCTGTCTTTCGCCGTTGATATTAAATATTAATAAATAAATAAAATAAACCAATGTTATTTATGAACATATTTTAATTTTTAATTTACTCGAAGTAGATTACTTTTATGAAATTATTGATGTAAGTATTAAATAAACGTATATAATATATATCTATGTTATATATTATAGGTATATATTTTTTAAATTAATAAGCAATTGTCATTTAGATGATTTAATACTAATTACACGGGTAACCCTTTTTTTCGAACATGAGTGATTATTAGTACTGGTACCTTGACCGTTTTAGAAAAAACGATGATAAATAAATTTACAAAAAAAAAATACCACTGACGATACGATGACTGCAGATGAGTTCAAAGACATTGTGGTTGAGTACCTAGTCGGAAATCTGATTCGACAACGCGTATTAAAGTAATAATGTATAACGGGAGTGGTGAGCACCGGACGGTGGGTGTTGGCAATTTTATTTTTTGCCGACTAGTAATATGGATTTTACAGGAAAATAGAAATCCAGCAGTGATCAATAGCCGAGTAAATTTAGTATATGTTTGTACGCATATATATAGTGCTATAGCGCATTTGTTGTAACACATTTCTATCATGGGCCACTGTACATCAGTATATTACAATAATATTAGTCATTACGATTCAAATTGTGTGCAAACGGGGGACGGACATAATCCTTTCCGATCGTGCAAGTCTCCGGTGTGTGATATAAAATACTAAAAGAGTCGTGGTCGCGAGACGCGCTCTGTCGCCGTACACCACGGTCGTTATTGCTATTACCTATTATTTTATTTTTTTTTTCATATTATTACTCGTATTATTGCTGTTGTTGTTGTTGTTATTGTTATAAGTAAGTATAATCGTTGGTCCAAAGTCGTCAAAAGTTTTGTACCTATGCGTCAACAATGTATATTATTATAAATTATATACGTATACGGTGGTACCTGTACACACTAAATATATTATACGCGTCCGGATTGTCGTGACGTGCGCGCTATAATGATTTAGAGAGCGAGAAAGAGGAAGTGAGTGAACGAGTGAACGTCAACCGGTGGGCAGGGGAGTGGGATAGCGTGAGTGAGAGCGGGTAGCGGTAGGGACGATAGAGACGCGGGTGAGAAAGAGTGAGGAAGTGAGCGAGAAAGACGGAGTGAGAACGAGAGAGAGAGAAAGTGAGTGAGAAAGACGGAGTGAGAACGAGAGAGAGAGGAAGCGAGCTATAGACGAGACGACGCAGTTGTCTAGCGCGTGGGCCGGAGGAAACTGTTGCGGCGGCGTTGGGGTGTCGGCGAACTGTTGAGGGACGGGTTGCGGGGAGAGATTGTCGAAAAATACTGCGCGAGATCGTATTGTTGTGTATATAATGTATTTTGTATCAACGGGCGGCGGCGGCGGCGGCGGCGGCCAGGCGACGTTGCCAAGTGTATCGCGTGCCGCATGATCCCGCGTAGACAAGGCGGGCTGACCGAACGCTGATTTGGCGCGCAGGTCTTTCATCTCCGGCACACTAAACAAACGACGCTGTCGCCGCCGCCTGGACGGGGTTCACGGCCGCCACTGTGTCATTGCCATTATGCGCGAACCCGGCCGACACAGTGAGAGTGATGCTCGGCGGCGAGTTTTCTGCAGATATCATAGGAAAACACTAAGTGTAACTATAACCATAGGGTTTGACTCTTATTTTGCACTAAAATATGTGCAAAAGTTCAAATGTGTGGTTAAGTGTTAATTGTTTATGATATTATGCAGTTAGTCCCTGTTAATGTAAAATGCAAAATGTTTAGATAAATACAAGTTTAAATAAATTATTGACTATTTCACGACAGTTATTACAAAGATCAATAATTATTAATAAAATACATAAAACTTAGTGGCATTATTCTGATAAAATCAATAATCATGTATATTAATCATAAATATTATTATTAATAATATTATACATACTACATACTGATTATATTACCAATACCTATCATTAAATTAATTCAATTCAATTAAGTTATTTATTATTTATAGTCAAACTTATTAAACTTTATTAAACATTTTTACATTCGAGGATTGATTTCATAATTAATCTTTTAACCAGCCAATTTAAATAATTTAATTTTTGAAAATTATGTTCAGTAAGACTAAATAATAATAATATACACCTAAACTGTATAAACCTAAAATATACTTTAACCATTAATTGAGTAGTTAATCGATGCGTTAACAGAAAAAAAAATCCTTAATATGATCAAAGTATAATATACAAATTATTATACCCTTTTTTAAAGAATTTATGATGTGTATGAATTTCCATTAAGTTGTACTACATCAAAATTCAACAAAATTGTAATTTGTAAGGATTATTGCTACAAGTCTCAAATCCTGAATTAATAATTATTATTGTATGGCATATCTTCTCGTCCCACTCAATCTCGGTCCCTCTGTAGCCGAAATGCGATCCCATGCGTCCACGGGAATACGGGATACGTTTTAATATTGTTTTTTTTTATTCTAGTTTTACTCGCGATGACTTTTCTCGTAACTTTCCTCGTTCACGTCTGCACTCTGCAGACACTAGTTGCGCCATTACAAAATCGCGCGCCTCTTTTGTTTTATATTATATAATATTAACTCCACCGTGGTACACGACGAGCACGCACTATGAACATTACGTATTCCGACATACAATATGCCTAAAGGTACAATTAACATTTTTTTACTGACATTTTTAAAATATCGGTATACATTATTTTTCAATAGTTAATATAAATTATTATCATTCCCACAAATATTTTATTTAGCTATGTTTTTAAATTTCGTTTCTTCTACATTATATGTTTACATTATATAAGGATATTTGTTGGGTCATCAAATGTAAATAACTTATATAAGCTACATTAAAAACCTGTTTGCTTATCACAGTTATTTGGTGTGTTTGTGTTCAATAATAGGTAATGATCTTATAGCACATATATGTTATGATGTAGTAACTAGTAAGTATTCCGTTTCTGTTGTATCTTGATGTTGCATTTGTGCGTTACTCAACTGAAGTCTACAGTAAACTATTGATAGAAAGTCTGGAGTTCAGGACACACGGTGTGCATATACATTACCTATATAATAATAGTATTGTAATTGTAATTTTAACCATTTTGATTTTATTAACCATGTAGTACTTTTAAATTAAACTGTATATATTATATTAATAATTTACTACTTAGATATTAAAAATTATTTTTATTTTTCTACTGGAAAGGATTTCATTTTTTATATTATTTAATAACTATTGATGGAAAAAGTGGGGCCCAAAATGTGAAGTTAAAATATAATTATTTATAAATAGTATCATGATAATTTCATGACAAACTAGTTTATTAATATCCTCAAAATGTATTCAAGTACGAAATGGATTTTTTTTATTAATCATTAAAATATAAAATATTTATCGTGGTAGTAGTATGAATTTATGTAAGAGCGTAGTAAATTACACACATTTTTAACTAATAGAATTCTATTCTCAAATATTTTGATTTTTTAACAAAATGTAGGTAAGTGCTTTTATTATAATTGGATTTTAATTTGATGGTAAAATTGAATGCCAATTTCTATTAGCCTAATATTGAATGAACACAAAACTAATTATCATGAGTCATTGAAATCCCTTTATATAAAATATAATTTTAATTTAATACATGCATAACTTCATAAGGTACTTAATAATAAAACAAGACTGGGGATTAATATTCAACGTAGACATTGTTTTCGTATCTGCTCTTGAACCCCAATCAAATGCCATTTTTTTTTTTAAGTACATTATATAATATTATTATAACATTATTACTTTTATACTTTAATAAAATATTTATAGAAAGTTAGCCATTAAAAAAATTATATTTTGGATATTAAAATGTGAGCAATTTTGAGATTTTATACTTCCATTAAAAGAGTAATTCCTATAAATTAACCGGTACCTAATTAAAAGGTCTGTGATAAATTCCATTCAAAAGATAGAAAGATAAATTTAAGTTTACGGAATTTCCCGTCCTAGAGGATAGAATTTTCAAATATCACACAAAATGTTTCGATTTATTTTTTTTTAAATTAGAATAATAAAACAATGAATATATTAAATATATCATACGAATTAACATTATATAATTATTTTATATACATAAATAAATATTGAGTAATTAAAATTACTTAGATGTTGGGTTGTGTACTTGTGTGCATTTTGTCACTAATTATTTAAAATGAGTTCTTATACGTGAAATATATAATATACATACAAGGAACTTTATCAACTAGTTGAACAAAAAAATAATTTATTCTTCGTATTTATCTGATTATTAAAAAATAATTAATTAGTGTAATAATTTATATCAAAAAAATATTAGTGTTAAATCAGCTGCAAAATTATCTTATTTATAAACAATTTTTAAGTTACAACTCTTATTTTTTTTTCAAATTTATATTAAAGACCTTAACAAAAACTGTTTTTAGAGAAATACAATTTTTATTTAAATGATTTATTAGTATAATTAATATTATTATTATTGTTTTTACCAACACTAATAAATTATTATCATTAAAATAAGTAAGATCAGTTTGTGCACCCGTTTATAGGATATACAATTTTAAACAAGATACATTTTTCAGCTAAAAAATAATTCACATAGAATTTAATATTATAAATAATCAATGTTAATATGATAATCAATAGCATATGAAATACTTAACTTAAAATAAGAAAATTATTATTTTATCTTATACGCAAAAGATTAAAACATCTTTTTTAAATTTGGTATTTACGACTAAGAAGTCATAATGAGGACTTCATTCATTGACCCTGACAATAAATTACTAAATGAGTCTACAATACTTTTTTATAAAAGTACCTACTAAACAATAGAACAATGAAGACCTTCAATTCTAATCCATTTGTAGAATTATTATAATTTTAATTCAAAATCAATTGTGAGATATTATCCTAAGGCACTAATAGAAATACAAAGTATATATAATAATATTTTGCTTAGTTAGATTCTATTATAAATACTATATAAAATTTACAATTCATGTAAAATTTAATAATTGACATCTACAACTTATTTTTTTTTTCGCATTTTAATTGCTGGATCTATTCATTCTATAAGCCAGTGGCGCTTTAATTTTTAACAAGTGATAAGAACTACTTATTTTAACATGATTTTCGAAATATTTGAAATTTTTTATTTAATAAAATAAACTAATTAATAATTGTATGATGTATAAAAATACATCAATAATAGTAATTACTGATTAATCAATTTATATTCCCAGAAAAATTGATATATATTTAATATTCGGTATTTGAAAATATTTTGTAATTTTTTTATTGCTTATTAGGTTGTTAAATTAAATAATAAAGAAATTAATTATACATATTTGAATTATACCTCCTCGTCTTTATTCTAATTATTTTGATATATTTTTATAGAACTATATAATATATTACAATAAAATAACATTTTATATTTCTTGTAAGTTATAATTCTTTACAAAAAAATTTGTAGTTTTTCCACTGAGTAAATAAAAATGTATGTATTTAGTTTGAAAACCTTAGTAGGTTTCATTAGGAAAAAAATTACCTATAACAACATTATTTCAATTACATTATATTTGGTTTTCTTCGGCTTAACACTATTTTTAGTTAATTTAATCAGCGTATTAGTTTAACTATATTACTGTATTACTTGTTTTATTTTTTACACAATATACTCGTATGCAGTTAATTAAAATATGAATGAAAACACAATAATTTTATATTTATATTTTATCGAACGATGAGCGAATAAACTATTATTTATTAAAAAAAGTAGTAAAACATTATCTCATAAACATAGATAGATATACAGATCAACCTACACTATATATTATAGTTTAAATTGCATATGTGTTATATTGAATTAGTAATGATAAACGTTAAAATAGTAAGATTTTAATTAAAGATAGAGAACATTTTATTAAAATTATACATAATATACTATTCTAAATTAAATAAAGTAGCAACATTTTAAATGGATGAAGGTAACTAACCGATCTGTTATATACTATATAGAAGTCAAATCAAAAGACACTGTAATGAATGTAATTATGGATATGTTAAATTTTAATTCAATGATACATCATTGTATACGATGAAAATTAATTCTGAGCAAAGACTATCAAACTTTTTGATAATTAGGATTAGGTACCAAAAAATAAAAATTACTTTAATAATAATTTTATAATAACAGTTTTAACAAATTATTGAATTTATATTTCCTCTTAATTTTAAAAAGCACCGAGTATTTTCAATTTTGGCTTTTTTTTTCTACTAGAATAATAATACTAATGTTTTTAGACATAAAAAAACATATATTATTATAAAATTAGTACATTCATCGCTCCGCTCAAAATTTAAAATCATACCTAATTTGGGAAATAATTTTTTATTTAGTTGTAAACTTATAAGCAACCTACTATAACAACCTATAGTATAAGTACTTATGATTTGCTATATTTGATAGGTATGTGTTAGCCTCATTAAAACTATTTACAAGAAAATATTTTGAATATTTGAATATCAATAAAATTAGTATAGAAAACAGTTATAACTTGTTGTGGTAGTTAAAGCTAACTGAAATAAATATGAAATAGAATTCATAAACAGTTAATCATGTAAAAATAATTTTAAAAATATTTATAATAATGTTGTCTTTATAGTGTTTGAATAGTAACCACTAGCATTATATATACATGTATACATTTTAAATTACAAAGTAATAATTATTAGAAAAAATATAGATTTAACAGAAAGTAAAAAAATATAAAAATAATTAATTATAGTGATAGATATAATTTCTAAAATCTAAATATCAGGTTGGTGTCTATACACACCGAGATATTCATAAATATTATTAATAATACATTAAATAATTAGTTTGTAGATATGTTTGTTATATTTTGTGTTAACTTATAAGTATTTATTTTAATATTATATATTATTAATATGAGTATATGACTAATTATTATTTACCTTTACGCTACATTATATCATAACAACAGAGTAAAGGGAGATATTTATATAGTTATAGCTATTTGTAATGATTTAGTATTCGATATATCAATATAGCCTTTTACATTTTAATTATTAGATTTTATAGTGCTATATTATACCTACTACCTAGTAATATTCTTGTAATATCCATATTAAATCATTATTTTTATAATATATATGTTATTGCATATTATATAATTCATTACAAAATGCATATCAAGTTTGAATTATTAAATTATTCACTGTTTTTATAGACTTAATTGTTTGTAAGCTTGAAATTAATGTTGACCTGACAGATAAGTAATAAAAATGCACTAAATTTGGCCATCGAAAAAAATAATTAAAAAGTCTATTAAAAATATTACAGTGTCGTGACAAAATGGTCTTTAATGATATAAATTGAAGATAAAATAATAAATTGTATGCATAAGGTTTGATAATAAAAACGTTTATAATACATTTATTTCTTTCGTGAAATTTCAATTTACTCTTTTACTTGCATTTAATAGTTAACTTTGTTGCGTGTAACTTATAGATACATGTATTTTTTAGTAAAAAATTTTTTTATTTATTTATTGATGAAATAAAATGAATGAAATTTATATGATTTTTCGTATAATATATTACTACAAAACGTACAAATAATATTTTATTATTATTTTATAATTTTATTAATATTATACTAACATCCTTTAACATATATATATAATATACATATATTAGTTTTATTGCCTAAATGTTTTATACAATAGATTAGCTGTATTATACAATAATATATTATTAGTGATTCAATACAGGATACTACGTGTTTTACGTAAAGAATAAATATTAACGTAAAATTAATTTATATTAGAAAACCGATTTCAAAATAATTTAATTTGTAATTGATTATATGTTGTATCAAAGTCTTAACGTTTTAAAATAGATATATAGTTCGAATTTCGAGTTCATAAATGGTTTCAATTTTTCTTGATTTTTAAACAATGTATAACTTCCGGGTACTTGTAACAATAACATACATATAATTTTGTATAGTACATGCGTATCAATACATAATAAAATTCTAATTCTAATAAGATACGCAGAATCCACTCTTATAATTACCAGCAGATAACTTAAAAAATGTAGAAGTTAAATAATTTAGAGTTATTGTATTTAGAATTTTTAATTTAACTATTGAAAAGTTATCCAGAATGAAAAGTGTAATTTGTGAAGACGGTGACTGAAAATATTAGCCAATTTTGTCTATTTTTTCTCTTTGATTGAACTTAATAATATGATAATAGTTACTACAAAATGTCTCCATCGTACTCATTTTTTTATTATTGTCTATTATTGTCCCCCATTAATCTACATCTACTTGTATACGGTACTCCAAAACATGGATACTCCATTGACATTGTCTACCGATATTTTTTCCAGGCGCTCACGTATCCTTGTACTTAGTAGGTACCCTCAATCTTATTTTCCATAATATAAGTTATAACTAAAAAGTAGTCTAGTTTTATTCATAATAAATTTTATGTTTGCGCTATCCATGAGCATTTTTTTTTTTATTTATACATTATAAATTTAACTGATATTAGAATGAATTTAATTAATTTTAATTTTGTCATTGTGTTGTACCCGTATTCTCTATTATATATGACAATACACTATATTATTCTGGCATGAATAATATAATAATAATAGTAACCTTCTTGAGAATATCGAAAACTATTTTGATTACTAAGCTTACCAACATTATATTTTATTTTCCAACTCAATTTCTATTGATGAGTTATCCACTGTATTTCCCTTCAATTGGAAACCGAATTATAGGTACATTCTTATTTATATACTCGTATAGCTTCATACTTAGAATAGGATTTCTATGCATTTGTATGTTTTTATTTTAGTTCAAATTCATCGGTTATCAAAATATATGTCCACGATTTGGTTAATTCTCAATGAAATATAACAATTTTTTTGCATAATTTTTCATATTTTCAATATAATAACTTATTTAGATTTTTGAGAATTTTATGAATTTCAAGTGATATTTATTTAACGAATGTCTGTAATTATAATTATTGCCTATTGGGTTATCCGTTGTATTTTCGTAAATATAGTATCTAATCTCATCTTGGTTGGACCGCCGATAGGATTATTTACCTATACTCATTATTAATTTTGTTTTTCATTACAATGTAAGTTGCTGTGTAGGATGTACCTACAATCTACATATTATATTTATATAATTTGAGTAGTTAGTCAATATAAATCCATTCTTCATTCCAATCACCGATTGTTCGTATTTCAAAATAGTAAATAGCATTAGATTATCATTGCTACATGTATTATTCAATGCAATAATAAATAATTACTAATTCGTTTTTTATGTTTGTATAAAAATATTTAATATTAAATGTAGAAATAAAAAATTATTAATTTTTAAGTTTTCGCATATTTTGTTAAATAAAATGCATGTCTTACAGTTTTTATTGCATATAAATCCTAGCTCTACTTATGTAAGTTTATGTATGTTACACATCCTACAAATGTATAATGTATTATTTAGATTTTACAAACCTGCATAATATTATATTATATACACTAAACACAATATATAAACATATTATTATAATTTTATAAAAATAAAATATATTCTAAAAATCTGTCATAAAGAGGCAACAGCGTATGAGTATGATACTATGGTTTATTTAAATATAAAAAAATAGAATTGTTGAAATCTACAATAATCCCGTTAATAATAATATTATAGATAACTAATGTGCGATATCGTGCATCTCATTTTTACATGACGCTCTCAGCTCATAATCCTTTGGGAAATGGGCGGCTGGTTTCATAATACCAGAATTCAAATTCTCATATTTGATCAACTTTGCAGATACACGAATGATATACATTTCACTAAAACCCGACACAGCATTCTAAAATCCAATTTTAGTTGGATAAAATTCAATTTTGAATTTCGTCGCGTTGCGTTATATATTTTAATATTATGACGTATAATACAAACTCACGGACGAAATACTTCAAAAATAGTTCTGTCGATTACATTGGAAATCAGATGGTATAGCAAACGTAGTGTCACAAAGTAGAAATATAAATAATATTTGTACCAATAATAATATCAAAATATTTTTAATGAAAATTATTTTGAGTTCTCGCACCAAGAATGTATATATTTATGGTTGCTGCTGATAAGCTACTCAGTTCACTAGCCTTATTCACAGATTGTTATGAATATAGACTAGAGGTAGTTGAATTTCAAATGCCTCCGTGAGTAATTTTTTCTACTTACTTCAGAAGTTGTATGAACGAGTATATTTTAATCTTAATTTGTGTATATGTATCTAAGGAAATACAATTTTTTTATAACTTTAAGCTGATGTTAGTGTAAGACTGTAAAATATAGATAAAAATAATTACATTTAAATTTCCAGGAAAAAAAAAGTCATGTCACTACAGATTATTTTTATTTTAACCACGTTAAATAAAAATATATCGGAGTAACTTAGTACACATGTCTATTTGTTAAGAGTGATAAGACTTAATTAGGGTTTAAACATATTTATATTTTATGGTTTATAAACATAATTTTCTAAATAATTCAATAACAATACTAACAAATAGGTAGCTATAATATTTTAATATTAAACAATAATGTATAATGATAATTTCAATGCAATTTATATAGGCATGTCAGTACATCAAACAAAAATGGTGTACATAATATATTATGTATTAAGTATAAATATATTTTTAATTTATTAAGTATGACTCAATGATTTGAGATAACTGATAAACATAATTAATTGTTTTTATTTTTTACTTACTTTAAAATATATTAAATTCATTGTTATTTACTTTTTTTAAACTTTAAAACCTGTGTTTTAAATAGGTATTTAAATGTCGTAAATCGTAATGGGCCAAAATTTTGTGATACAAAAATCAACTTCAAGTTTTAATAATATGTCGACTAGAGTTGTGTGTTGATCAAATTTTATAATAATTTACAGTGCACATTGTCAAATTTTTTTGACCCTTGACTTAATATTATGTAAACAATTCTATCATATGTAACAACACTGTCCAAAATACTAAAAATAGAGCATACAACCTTGAACGTGACATTGACTTCTACTCGGATAGACGATACGTCTATACGAGTAGACATGAACAATGTGTTCGTTCATGTATATTATAAGTTTTAGTTATTACAAATCCATTTCAATCATTACAATAAATTGTAGAGGTTTTTAAACATTTAAACATTCTTTACACGCCCGGACTACGAAATATAATGTATAAAATGTAATTGTACGTAATATATACGTTATGTTTATTGTGCTCTATACAACTATAATACAATATATATTTTTATAATAGAATACTATAACTACAATCTAATGTAATATGCAGTGTAGCATTAAAAAAAAAAAAAAATTTTACTTCTCAGTTTACCAAAAAAAACCCTATTATCGTCATTAGTTCTTATTTTACATATTATATGTGAATATAATACATCATACCAGAGAACCACAATGCAACTTAAAATGTACAGACTCTATTTAAATACTAAATAGTTCCTTTTTAATTTTTATACATAATATTCATATTAATAATAATTTAATAGATTTATTTTAAGCGAATGTAGTTAGATACTTATACATCTCTTTTCTTGATCAACCTAAGTGAACTTAGGATCAACTTAATTTACATATATATATAGGCCATAGCAGCGTTTCTCACCCTACATTTGTTCGTGACAGTAACTTTTTTTATAATTTTTTAAAAATTATTACTGTATAAAAAACAAATTTATCTATGGAACATTTTACCTATTTAAATTAAAATTTGTTTTGTGTTACTGATTTTTAAAGATGACAAATTGTTTTATAGCGTGTATTACGTAAATATCTTGCAAGTTGAATTATTATTAATTTATACTACATATTATCGTAAAATATACTTACGTTTTAATGTTTATGAATAATGCGGGAAAGTATAATATATGAGAACAAATACCGCGGTAAGACACATATACTTGTATCTTAAGTAAGACACATATACTTAAGGTACAGCTTTCAAACACATTACACACATACTTTAGGATTAGAACTTATAACATTTTCAGCGAGTATTTATTTTATATTGTTGTATAAATGTAAGGATGAAACAAATTCCATACATACATTTTGGTTAGGACTTTCTTACCTAGAATGTTGCGCATATACGATCATAATAGATCAAATTATTATAAGTAAACACGAAGCCTTTCATTTAGTAATATTAAACTATGGATTACCATTTTTAAAAAGTTCATTTTTTGTAGTTAAATAGATATATTTTTTTACTATTATTATTGTTGTTGGTAGTTTTGAAATTGTAGATAATATATGAGCAAATGTACGTAAAATGTATTATCAAGACTGTGTTTTGTCTCTTTTAATAAACAATACATGTCACGCATTCTGGTGGTGGTGTGCAGCATTCCAGGTTCATAACCAGTTCCTGCCACTAACCTTCTACTTCAAATAACCATTTTGTGGGGAATGATATATATTTCATATTTATCACAAACTTATAACTCACAAAGAGTAAAAAACAAACATTTATAGCACATAGGATTCATAAAAATTCATATTTATTTTTTTACTCATTTGTACAACAACATGTTTATCATAATAAATAAACAGAGTTCACTAATCTCTAACAGAAAAATTAAGATACTAATATCACAAGATATTATGTGTTTATCTATAGTAAAATACACGTGATCTTGGTTTACAGGACATGTCCTAATTAATTTTTATACCAAAATGAAAAATATTAAAACTAAAAAAGAATTATTACGGTAAAAAAAAAGTTTTTAGGGTATCACCCCTCACATCGTACTTACGCATCTAATCGATACGAATTTAATTATTATAATATTATAAATTTATAACCATTGGAATTATTATTATGTTTTATTTTTAAATACTTAATTATATAATATTAATCGCAAGTATTGCAACGTGCGAAACGAAGTGCTGTCGATAGGTTGCCTATATACAACTCCTTTTTTATGTTCAGAAGTTTTTCCGTTTCGCTTTATAATATTATTTGATGCATTTGGCGGACGTGTGACGTGACATAATGACCATTAAAAAGACACCACACTCGCTGCGTTGTCTCCGTCTTACAAACGTACAACATGAAAATATAATAATATATTATAACATTTAAAGGTAAGAATATTATCTATGTTCTCTCGTCGGTTTTTTACAATAGGTAAGTACATTAATTGTGAAGTGAATTTATTATGAGCATTTTTATATATTAATATTGGACATACTCATAATTCGCTTAAAAATTAAAATATCGTAAAATCTGAGGAAAGAACACAGATAATATCCTAATCTTTAAGTTATATAATAGGTCATTTCACTATAATAATAAAGCTAAACAAACAAAATTAGTTCTACTGAATGAAAATTTGCCATGTTGTACGTTTGTAAGATAGAGACAGCATATGAGAGCGTGGCGTCTTCTTAACCAGGATTCGGGGCTTGCGACGTTTGAGTGTCTATGCTGAATATTGTATAAATTATAAATCTAAATATTATATCGATTATTTTTATAATTATAACTTTAGCTGTTATTGTGTTAATTACTTACTTATATTATTTTATATATTTTTAATTTATTAATTTATACCTACATAACCACATGATATAAAACGTGATGAATAATTCTAAAATAATAGATACAATGCATATCGACTAAACTCCTCTTGTATGTACCTAATACTAATATATATATATATTATATTAAATTATAGTTCAATATTTATGTGAGAATAGCCAATATTGATGATTACATTTGAAGAGACGTATTGAAAGGAATAAAGACAAACAAAGGCATCGTATAAATAATATTGTTTAGGCATTCTACTTGTGTGCATTTGATGAAAATGACGTCTATTGAGCCCGGCCCCAGATCAAATCTGAGTACAACGTAATATAAATACATATTATTGTGTGATTGTTGTGAAATAATATTATAATGGGCCAATTTATGTTCTGGTTATGTGTTGTGTAACATTTTTGATTAAGATCAACTGTTTCATTATGTTTTAGAATGACTATTGTTATTATTTATAACTGTCAAATAAAGTAGTGGTAAGTTCCTAATTCAGAATAACTAGAATTAGACAGATTTATAGGTTTTGTATGTAATCCGTAAGTTGTGTTAATACTGATTTTTTTTCGAAACATTTTTTTTAGTAAACGGGTATGTTTATTCTGGAAAATAACTTTTTTTGTCTTTTATTATTGCTATCTTCTACATTGTAGATTCTACAAAAATAATAGTTATAATATTATAAACTACTGTAGTGACCATCATGGTTGCATGTTGGCTATTGTAATCTGTCTATCAAATTAATATAGTATACTAGTTGATATTTTATACTATCTGGGCTATTACTTTTTATCTCATAAAGTCATAAATATATTGATTATTTTCATTACCTACATAGTACTTACTAGTTATTATCATGTGTATTCCTCTTTCAGCATATTATTATTATATATTTCTTTTAAAAACTTGGGTATTGTATTGATAACCGCTATCCTATGCTTGATGTTTCTACACAGATTTTTCAAACTACCACATGTTACATTATTTTTTTATTTCCGTACTCAACCATATAATTCATACCTGTATATAAGTATATAACATATTACTTTAAAGTTTTAATTTGTTAATTCTTAAAAATTAAAAATTAAGATATTGTGTTATTCATTTAACTATACGTTCTAAAACAACTGCTAAGATATTCGAATTATTTGGTTTTAAATGACAAAGACGTTTTTACTAAAATTGATTTTGACTGTAGTGTAGTAAATACTTCACTCCTACCGTTTTATAAATTATTAAACGTGAGCGATAAAAAATATAGGAATAATTATTACATAATAGTTAATAATATTTGCATTATCGTATGTATTAATGTATGTGTGTATTTTATTATCAGTAATATAGTATTTATTTGTTATTATCAATGCAATTAAATATTTTCAACCATATATTAGTATAAAAATTATTCATCTTATAATATTCGTAGAATATATCTTTAATAATATCTTTAAATTACATCACTATAATCGAATAAATTTTAACTGTTTTTCTTTATTATAAGCTATATATATATCTGAATGTTTAAATCCAATGAATATTAAATTTGTTAACATTACGGTTTAATCTAAATTTTACAATTGGGACTATACTGGAAAGGGTATGTTAGTATACTGTTGCGCAGTAAGCAGGTTCAATTCCTGGGTTAGGTGCCCGATGAATATTGAACAATATTACTTATATTACTTATTAATATGTGCTTACTATTTGGTTTATCGTTGTAGAATACTGGACTGAATACTTCCCAGTCCGTCCCTGTTTTTCACGGGCCATCAAAATTCTAAGTACACTTAATAACAAATATAATTTTGTCATAGTATATGTTATTTATTCTTTATCTGCGGGCCGCAATTATAGGTGACCTCTGATGTATGCTATCACCTATGTCCTATGGCGTGTTGACGACTAGTCTAAATCATTTTTTTTTTTATTTGTATTTATATGATCAAAGGAAACTCTATATATAAATATAAAAAATATATGATTTTTGTTAGCCGATACATGTGTGAATATTGTTGAGCGTTAACCATTATATTGGAGTGAAAAATATGTTTCAATTGTTGACATTAAGGGCGGCGCGGGGTACCTAAAAATTTGATTTATTTGATACGTTGGATGCAAGAATTCCACTGACTCAAAATATTATTAATAATAAATAATTATTTATAATATTATGTAAATTACTATAAAAATTAGAGACTAATCCATCTGCTTCCTATACTTAAGCTTATTTTTGAGTCTACAATAATTTATCGTTAAATTGAAATTTAACAAACCTATAGCATAGTTAGTTCATACGCAGTATAATTTAAACTTACATAGAGGTTAAATCATCTAATACCTACAATATACATACAACTGTCTCAAAAGAGTTTAAGATACAAAAGAGTATTAGAAATAAGAACAAGTGATTACAATACATTATACTGGCTTAATGAATCTATAAATCAATCTTTTCAACCTATTTAGATATATTATATCACTAGAAGAAACTAAATTACATTATATAACAAATTCCCAAACCGCAAATATATTTGTTGCATGCAGTATAGGTCTACCTATATTTAATAAATTATTGTATTAGAAAATCATGAAATCAAGAGATGATGCAATAGTAAGAATCTTATTAAACCTTCGTATAATAAAAATTACACTATTTGGTAGGTAGGTGCCACCTCAATATACATAAATAAATAATATATTACGTTCAATTATGTTTTATCATTTTATTCTTACTAAAATTGTATAAAAACAAATACAAACAATATCCTTTTAAAAACAATAACTAAACATTAAAAAAATAAATAAATGAAACCTTCGATAAATGAATTAAAAAATATAATTTCTATGTTTTCGTAATAATGCAGGTATGTAATATTTTCTATAAACACACTATTCACATAGTAGATATTACACATACTAGGTTTCATGAACCTATAATACAAAGAATGGTGATTTTATCAGATCATGAATATGTAATT
Source organism: Rhopalosiphum maidis (assembly GCF_003676215.2). Taxonomy (NCBI): domain Eukaryota; kingdom Metazoa; phylum Arthropoda; class Insecta; order Hemiptera; family Aphididae; genus Rhopalosiphum; species Rhopalosiphum maidis. The sequence goes on from NC_040878.1 coordinate 17,258,831, forward strand.
AAAGTTGAAATAATGTGATAATATTTTATACTATTTTTTTACTCGTATTTTGATAATAGACGAATAATAAATGTTTATTTATAAGTTGAATGCTAACTTAAAAATATTTTTAATAAAATATGTATTAACTAATAAGACGTATATAAATTAACAGCTGCAGGTGACTTAAGATGTGGTAGACATAGACATAGCATCAGTCCTACACAGATTGTTATAGTACAGCAGCTGCATTAGGTATTTTTAAGATTTATTTTGACAAACAATGTTAACAATTTATGGGTCAAGCGTCAGGCGTTATCATATCGTTCATATCATATTATATCCAAAATTTTAAAAAATATCGTGATTCAAATACTTTATTTATTGGGTGTTAAATGTTAATGAATTAGTTGTACATTAAAAATAATTACTGTAATCTGTATTTATTTTGAAATATTATTTAACGTCTATGCAGATTGTTAATTTTGATTCTGTGATTTACGAATATACGATATAATAATATAATTTCAAATGTTCTTATAAGTTTTAACAGCATTGTACACACACATTACACATATACCGTAATGGCGTATTCTATTATATTGCAGACCACTGAATGGGTTCAGCCCGTTTAAATGTAATCGGATTTTAGAGAAAAAATTACAAAACAAAAAACTTTTAACTAATAATACAAAATTCGCCTTTTCTAATTTTAAAGGCTCTGGTACTTTCTCCGACCATGACACGGCGAAGAACGAGGTGACCCGAATATCGCGGCATAGAAGTCCGAAGGGCTGGCAAGCACAACAGATGGGTATTCATCCGAAAAACCAACTCGCGGCGACATCTGTGGGCCAACCAAAACGGTCGGACGCCTCCGCGTCGCTCGCTAAGACTTCGGGGCCGTACAGCGCCTGTCCGCTTCGCATCGATCGACCACCGCCACTGCCGCCACTGCCACCCACCACCGCTACCCATCGCCGGCGCAAGGTTATAAGCGACGAAGCGGGCGGAGGGCACGTATAGCAAAGGACGGGCTGCGATTGGTCGACGGCCGTCCTTGACAGTGTGCACCGCTGCCGAAGCAGTGGTTGTATATATTTATAGGGTCGCGTCCGGCCACCGGCGCGCGGCAGCCGCACGCGCCCGTTCGTTGATTCCCCGTGACCCTGCCGGGACGTCCGGTCCGTCGACGCGCGAGTTTCACCATCATCACCGGTCGCTCACGGACGTCGCATCACCCGCAACGTTACCACCGCTGCAGCTCTGAGCGACTCGATCTCGAGGCCCACGGGGTGAGTACCTATAAATAATATTATCCTGCGCACGTTATATTTTAAGACGATTACGTTATCATCATAATATAATAATAATAATATTGTCATATTAATATTATGATGGTGGCAAGTGTCGCCGGCGATAACGATGTACAGTAGACGTGAGATTATCGTCACGAACACGTAAGGGCGGCCGCCCGGCTTCGAATATCAGAGCTTTCATCAGCCACATTGATAATATTCGTTACACTATGACGGCCCCGCGTACCGGCTCGTGCGTCAATACATCGGTAGTCTCGCGAGTTGCAAAGTCGTCGTCGTAGTTGCTATTGACTGCGTCGAAAGCCGATAATAATTACAATCATAGAATATTATGGTATTATTTGTCTTTCCGATCGATGTCGCGGCGGCCGTCACACCGACAACGGCTTCTCCACTCGCTTCGCCGACCGAGTGTTTGCATACGAACAACACGTTCCGGCGATATTCTTAATCTGCCAACGCCGACGCCTACTCTACGACTACAGTGCGCGCCTACACACTCGTCCTCGCAACTAAAATATCGTTTTCGATAATAATAATAATGTTATCATATCATTACCGGCACTGATCGTCGCAGATAATATTAGAAGTTTATCGGCTCTTGTAGTAGCGTCAAACGTTTTCTGAAGTAATACACAATATTGAATAGAGTAATATGACTTGTTCATTGAAGTATTAATGTATTATTAGTTATTAGTTATGACCTATACACAATATATTAATATAGTAATATAGATTTATCGTTTTCCGTCATAGCAATATAATATATTCAAAGGCGGGCGCAGGTTATTGAAAACTGTTGATGCGCAAGTTAATTAAAAAGTTAATCGATTTTAATAACGTTAAGCTATAATTGTCAATTATTAGTTTACCAACATGTACACTGAACTCAAAATATTTAAAGTTATAGCATAGAGAAATATATTGACTAAACATATAGTTATCTTATATTTTATTTTATTTTTTATTTACTGTACTTGGGTAGTTGAGTCACACGTATATGTATTACGTATAGTGATTGTACCGGTACTTAAAGTTTATTTTAATTAATATGACTAAATACTGTATTAAATTTACATCCTTTACTATCCTTTCTTATTACAATATATTAACTGAAGTAGTTTCAAAGAATATTTATTTCGTTATTAATACTTATTTTAATTTGTTGTACACAGTGCGATTAAATAAAAAAAAATTAATCAATTACATTAATTACAGATATATTTAAACATGATTTTAACTTAGTATTTTATTTTTTAAATAAACTGGAAAATGTTCAGCTGTTACAATAGATTATTTTATTAGTTGAGTTATTAATTGCATTGGGAAATTAACAAAAAAATTAAGCTTAAAAGTTTTAAAAAACATTAAATTTTTAACTAATTATACCCAAAATACCTCTCAAATATACATGACATTAATACCATAGTCCATAATATTATATAGCTGCGCACCTTATTTTATAAAATAATAGTGACTTACATATAATTAGTCACGTGTTAAGCGTATGATCGCTACGGTGTCACGAAAAAATAAATTATTTTTGACCTCAAGTAATAAACTCGTTGAAATCTCTTACCTCAATAGTGTCCCAGATCAATGAATTGATTAGACATAGTATATATTTAGGTGACTGAATAAAAAAGTAATCTTCCGTACAAATTGTATAAAAATATATTTATTACGAACTTATTCAATGGCACCAATTATCTTCTTGAAGACTAAATAAAAATTGTTAAAAAAATAATAATTAGGGTTTAGGTACATATTTCATAGGTTATAATATTTTAACATCTTATTATTAGTTTGGAGTTGAGATACGTGAATTATATTTTAGGTTTATTTAAACTAAATGAAATTGAATAGTTTATAATAGATCCGCGTATTTTTTATAAACTCAAACTATTTATAATGTTTTAAAATTAACCAATAAGAAGCAAAGATGAATTATACTTTAAAAATATTGTAAAAATGATATATTATATTAATGAAATTTTTCTAATAATATATTTTCTTGGTTGATTGTAAATTAAATAATGAATACTTGTAAATAATGAATTAAGTAACTTTAATATATTAATACAATTTTAAATAGATGTATATTGTATGATTAATCTTTGATCTAGTATACTTTATAAATATTTTTAAGTGATAAATTGTAGTCAAAGTCTTCGGATTAGTAAAATTCTTTGTAAAATAGGTTTTTAAAAATATTTTAAAAATATTATATTAATATCCTCTTATTTTTAAATTTTGTTTTGTATTTCAAAATATGAAACTCCTTAAATTTATATGATATTAAAAAAATACTTATTAAAATATATTATGATTTATTATGAAACGCAATTAGATTTATATTTTAAAGGATATTGTATCAGTGTGTACATAATATTAATGTCAGGTTATATTTCTATAGTTAAAAATCTATTAACCGTTTTAAATCATTTCCCGGCACAATCAGTCTATGTTTTTCTATACATCTGTAAATATTAAAAATTTATCAAAGAAATATTGCTGATTTATAACTTATGTATTATATGAATAAGTTTGACGAAGGATATTTAATTTTAAATGTTACTAAATTAATAAGTATTTGGTTCTAATTTATTTCTAATAAATCAGATTTTCTTGTACATGCACATATAACTTTAAAATATTTTATGTATAGTTTGTTAACTTACAAACATATTAAATTAATAGATTAATTTAAAATTTATTTATTATATTAAACGCTTCAAAATCCATTTAAGTTGAAGGTCAATTGCAGTTAATAGGTTTTTTTTTTAAAAAAATAGTTAAACAAATATTATCTTGGTTTAAGCCAAACTGTTTAATTTTTTAATTATTTAGGAGTACCTACCATGTTTGGTGAATGAGCTATATAGTATCTTAAATAGTCAAATATTCTTATTTTTAATCAATAATCAATACTTATATTGATTATTAGTATATTAGTATAAGTAGTATACGTATTATACATTATTGTTTGTATTTATTACATAAGAAATTCAGTACTACTATATTTTATCTTTAAATGTACACCTACTTTTAATGAGTTAATTTGTTTTATACTAAAAACATTTTCGGTACATATTTTATTGTAAATTATACGGATTTTTATATTAACTTCTGTTTTTTAAAATAGATAATCTTTAACAATTATTGCTTATTATTTTAAACTTGGTAGTTATAAATAAATAAAAATATCTAGGTACCTGGTCTATTGTATTACTAAAGTTTTTTGGTGTGTTTAAAAAATTATAACCATAAAAAATTAATATAATAAATAAAATAAAATTTTTTATTATTATTTAAATTTTAACGACCTTGATTTAATTTACAAATATACTAGATAAAAAGTAATTTTAAATATGTAGGTAAATAAATTAAAATTAATTTATAAATAAAACTATAAAACTAATTTATTAACTTGACGTTATTTTTGCAACTAATGTTATATTTTAAATATATATATTTTTATTTTTTTTATTCTAACACATAAAATATAGTATATAAAATAATAAATAAGTATAATAAGCATATATCTTATAATAAAAGTTAATATGTCATGAGTGACTTGAAAAAGAAGTTACGGCCCAGAGAAGACGCTTTAACGTGAATATTTTTTCTTAGATCATTGGAATTTTATTAATACAATACTTGGCACCATTTACTTTATAATGTTTTGGGTAAATTATCTAATGTATGGAAAAAAACGAGATTATTTTGAGAATAAATGAAATTTTAAATATAATTTTAGGATTAATGAAAGTTTTATAAAACTTACAATACATTATTTTTTAACTTTAATTACAGATATATAAAAAATATTCTACTTATTAAAAATAAAATGAGTTTTAATGTTTCATTATTTTGTAAATATATCCAAATCATGATACATATGATTAAGTATTTAATAAATATAAATTGTATATAATATTAACAAAATAAAAAATTTTAATAAAAATAAGAATATATTTATTTAAACAATTTTTTTGTACTTGCGTGATATATATTGTATGCATAGATATCTATATTCATATATATTCATATATGAATGACGATGATTATATTTTTATTGGTTTGTTGTAATGATTATGTTTGTCAAACATTGACCTTCACAATGTGTACCTTTGACATTAAAAAATAACAAATTGATTATTTTTATCTCACATAAAAAGAAATATAAAAAACTAAATACCCTATAAATATATGTTAGAAACATAAATTATAGTGATTTTATATGGTTTTTTAAAATTTATATAATTTAATTTAGATTAAAATTAATATCACAGTACTTGGTAATCACATTCAATATTTTTAATTCTGAACGAAGCAATTAATGTACCTATTGATGATGTGCATATGTTGTTTTTTTGTGTCTGATGAAGAGATGTCATCTTAGTGCAATAAGAATGCTTTAATTTTCAACTTTGAAAGTGATTTCTGGTAGTACATTTTATGTTTATGATATTTAATAAAAAACTAGGTTCTTTTAAAATTTATCGAAAAAAACAAACAATAACCAATTATTTTTGATTTATGTATGGTAAATTGATTAAATTTTTGTTTATAAGTAGAAGAGCAATAGCTCTATATAAAATATTAAGATAAAATTCATCATTAAATTGTCTTTTTGAAATAAAAAAATTTTCGATTATAGGTACATAGAAACATTTTTTTTATAATAATTAAGTTTAAATTTTTACAAAACTCGACAAAATCATGAAAATATATAAACTATTTTAAAATGCGTTACATTTTTAATTATAATTTCTTAGGATTAAAAATATAATAGGTAGCTACAAGATTTCTTATAAATATAATTTTCCTGAAATTAAAAATAAAAAGTTAAGTATAAAACCACATAAATGTACCTACCTAAATATTAAATGAGTGATTGAAGTTCAAATGTTGACAATATTTTAAATTTTAAACGAAAATACCGATTTTAGTTTCTTTGTTGTAATGAGAAAAAAAATATACTAATCGTTGAGGGATGAAATTTTTCATTAATATAATAATGTGTAGACGTGTAATTATTATTTACTAATTTACTCTGTACAAGTATTTAGATTACAATTTTAAGTTATTTATATCATAAACCTAGTCACGCTACGGCTTGTTAGTATTGACTTAAGAGTTAACAATAGCAAACAGCTTATCATATTATATTATACAATAATACCATAAGTAATTATTATTATAAAATATAATATATGCCATTTGTTTTTAACCTAACCGTATTACTAATGATAATATAAAATTATGTAATAAAATATCGTTTATAGTTACTTAAAAATGTAAGCTGACAGATCGTCTACAATTAAAATTGATTTTCGTATACAATATATGACTAACTGTCGTCCTGTCGACCTACTTAATAACGAGATACACTCGACACTAACTATATTAACTATAGAGTGACTACCACTGTATTTTTTATAAAATTACGATAGGCATTTGAAAAAAAAAATACAGAGGAAACAAACTTTTCATTAGAAATTTAATCAATTATTTCATTAACTCGTTAATAATAATATGTTGTATACTTACAATTCATCATATTTTTATACAATAGCTTGCACTTAAGTGATAACTAATTATGTGTATATACTATAAATTATATTCAGCAGACACGATATGTTTATTTATACTAATAATGATCTCGTAAATGTAAGCTGCTGAGCTAAAATATTGATTATATTTTATAAAGTATATACTGTATACTGTTTTAAGTATGGAAAAATTGAATTATTTTCTCATTTCTATTAAATACAGATAGTTAGTACTTACTTAAATGTTCTTGAATTTCTACAATTATAAATTTTAAATATATACTTATGTGATATATATTTATGATTATATTATTAATAAATTGTAACAATATTAATGTATACACTATACATGAATGTAGGTTTATGACCTTTGAACAGCGATAAGTCGACAAAATATTTTGATGATGAATTCCATAGTTCAAAGATGTAAATGTCCTTTAAAAGTAAATACCTACACCTAATCTTTAGACCTCTATGAAAACATTTCATCAAGTATAACATAAATACGACCGTATTAAATATATGTAATAAATAATAAATTTTATTATTAAATATAATTGGTTAACTGTACAAAAAGAGTCAAATAATTTAGTCTGGATATACACCTATAAGTGGGTGTATAAAATATATATAGATAACTATGTATAGATAAATAATTTGGTAAACTTGTAAAAATATTTGTGAACAACTTTTATGTTATATATGTAATTATAAGTATACTACCTATAACTATAGTAGGTACCTAAATTATATATTATGTTTAGATAAAAATAAATGGGTGACGGCCAACGTTAGTTGTTATCGTTTCAGTAGCTTATTATAAAAAAAAATACGCTTATACCTAGTTGGCAGTTTCCATATGGCGATATGGACCATCTAATCGCCATAAAATTTCAAGGACAGAAACGGTTTAGACAAAGAAAACTATTGATATCGGCCCTCCAATAGTATGTATGAACTAAGTGGAAGTTGATAATGCACGATTACATAATAATTTATAAATTATAAACTACCGTTGTCAATATTTTTCGGTTCGTCAAACTATCAGGCTATTCAAATACCGATAATCCTGTATTATTACACCAAAAATTCAGATTTAAAAATAAAAATACGTATTTATTTTGTTTATGATCTCTCGAATATAGAACAATGGCGTATATTTTCAAATAAATATACATTGTAATATCTATATAGTGTGAACAGTTATTATTAATCGGAAATTGCACCGGCCAATGATGATTATATACCAATTATTCGTTTATAATAGTATCAGATGCGCAAATTTAGTCTTTTAGACATCAATCATTATTTTCGGCTGAACAATAGTTCAACGGTTCAACGGTTAAAATGATTATTTAAATATTGACGTTTTACACGAGCTTTTATCATCAAACCGTGAAGAGGAACTATGTACATTTCAACACAGTATATTATTATATTATATTTGGTATACTTTAAAAGTAATAAAATGTCTTTATAAACTGTAGATTTTAAAGAAGTAATTTATCTGCACTCAACTTTATTAAAGTTGAGTGCATTTAAAATATTCAAACCCCACGGAAAATATTAATTTTAGTTTTCCATTGAAAAATAATACATGCCATTTGTCTTTTTGTATTCGAGTACAACAATGCTGAACACTTGAGAGATTGAATTTACAAATGTATTTTTCTTTCCATACTGTTTCTTAAAGTTGAACTATTTAAATTCCAATATATTTAAATATTCTTGAATTGGAAATCATAAATCTGAGAAAAAATTGTAACCGTTTTTTTGTTAAACGAATACCATTTGTGTTTGTAATCTATTATCTATTTTAGTAAAATTAGATTACACAAAAATGATCGAGAATTTTTAATACCACAAAGGAATAAAAATTCAAAATTTGAGTTAAAAATTAAATTATTTGATGGTCAATTCTAAGGTTTTGACGTAGAACTTCGTCTTATTTCGATGTCTTATAGTTATAGATATATATTTAAAAAACTGCAACGAATTTCTGTAACGTTGGTTGTTAGGTAAAATTGCAAAAATGACCGGCTTCAATTGTCAGAGAAATCCACTGCATCACCATTGATCTTATGGGAACAGTTGCAGTGTTAATTCGACAAAGAGTTAAATAAAATATAGAAGAAAAAGCTTAATTTTCAAACAATATTGTCCATAAAAATATTGAAAAATATGCCGAAGCTGACTAACGCGGAACGGACAAAAAACTTTCGAAAACAACAAAAAGAAAAATCTAAGGCAGCTGGACAACAGAAAACCCCAACTCGTACCAGGAAAGAACGAGCTCGGGAACACAAGGTCCGAGGGAAGGAGAAACAACCTAATAAAATGTTGATGACGAAACCTCAAAGTGCGCCCGTATCGTTGGAAATCAACTGCAATGTGGAGGTAATATTGTATAACTTTTTCATTCATGAAGTTTCTATTATCTTTCGAAAGATACAAACGATAAGACGTAGTTCAACGTTGAAATCAGTTTTCGTCTCTCAAACTGTCAAAAATATTATATTTTTACTCCCACTATATATTTATATTATATGTTTTGCTCGTTATTTAATATTCAAATCAATTTATATTTAGATATTAAACCTATTTAAAAGATATGTGGCACACGAAACTCAAAAATATAATTGAGCCTTTAAAATTAATTTCTTACTAGGACTTAAAAATTTTGAATTTATATATACTAAAACAGTATACCATAATAGCTAATATAATAATTGTTTTATCAATCTTTAACTATGATATTATATACACTTATTTATTTACATTAATGTAGTTTCACCGTAAATACCAGTAAGTACTCCCATATCCAAAACTAAAAGAGTTCACATTCGTCATGATGTGTTAAGATTGTTCAAACAATTTTCAGTTGATTAGATATTGATGTATTTATAAGTATTATGTTATTTATGTGTTACATTTTAGAAATGTGAAACAGTTAAACAACTCAATCCAAATTTGAAAAATTGGAAATTATATTATTTAATATATAGTCAATAGTTTATTTTTCTTGTATTAGGTACTTGCTTAAATTATAATCAATTTTTTCAAATTACTTATGCTCAATACTTTTTGTTTGATAACAAAATAAAATAAACAATGAAAAGCGACTTTGTTGTAATGATTACAATGTAACGCTGATTCAGCACTTGACCTTTATTATTTTATGAATTCTGCAGTATATAATTGTTTTAGTCTGTAATTCTGTAATAAGTAGGTACATAGATTATTTAATGTTTATTTTTTTTTAGTTGAATAAGTATAGAGTAAACAAATGCATTTATTATTTATTATATCAAATAAAATTTATTGGGATATAAATAATTAAGTTCATAACATTTTAGAGTATAAATTTGTGTACATTTTTATAATATTTATTTTATATCTGTAACATATTTAAATTTATATACCTTTTTTCGGTATCGTTTCACAATAATAACATGGTAATTATTAATTTATATATGAGGAGAAATTGTTTGCTGTAACTTTAAAATATTTCAAAATAATTTTAATTTTTTTGAGTTTTTTTTATTCTGATACAATAAATATAACACTGAGTAAATAGTTGAGTAATCTGGAATTATTATACAATAATTGTAGGTATATCATACCAAAGTTATGTTTTATAACTCATAGTAATATGGCTAAATGGCTAATGTTTATGTATAATTTATTATTTTGAAAAAATTACATTTTTCTTATTAAGTTAATTTCTACTTCACTTATTGTATAACGTGTAATACAGATTTTAAATAGGTACAAAACTTTGTTTCAATACAAAAAAAAGTTGATAAAATCTGATCAAAATAGATTTAATTAAACCACTTATGTCATAATTTAATTTTTTACATAACACTATTCTATTGAAAAAATTATAAATGTCTGTATTTGATTTAGACATTCGATGTATAACTTAAATCAACTTATAAATGAACATGTCATGAACACAAATAACATATTACGATACTCGATATTATAATTTATAAAACATATAGATAATATAACCACGCATTTATAATATGACAATATATAATATCTGCTGTATCCATTATTTAACCAAACCTTATTCAACCTTATTAAAGGAGCGTGAAATTGTCAACTTAAAATTGCAATTCTATCTTATAATTTATAATACACATTTTAAACCTTACCTAATCTAAAAATTTAATGACACAAAATTATTACTAATAAACTGATACCACGTCAATAATTTACGTATATAGTAAACAATAATAATAGATTTTAACTGTATGAAATGTAATATTTTGGAATTTATAATAACTGGATTTAATATTTAGATTTTAAAATTTATTTTTCACAAGTAATAATTGTCAAAAGTAGCTTACCTAATTAATGAATACGTATTATTATATAGTGCAAATGTTTTTGTTACCTATATTTGTACGTAATAGTAAATGGTTTCATTGAAATTTAATATTTATTATGATATATTTTGTAAATATTTTATTATTTGAAAAACAAATGAATATTATTGATATCTTCAAATTATGTTATAAATTATAATATGGAGCGTGAAAATATTTTATTGTCTGGGTTCATATAAAATCGATTGATGTATCAATATTCAATAATGCATACAAATAACTAATATTTTTATAATTGTAAGAATTTTTATACTTTAGTAATACAGATTTTTATAATACAATAATAATCTTTATTAATTAATATAATATTATTTTTATAATAATTTAAAAAATTCAAATTGAAGTAAAAACCCTTCAGTGATTTATTATTTTGAACTTAGAAAATATTTTTTATTTGCGTCATTGCTGATTGTGACATATTAATTATTATAACAAAGCTACATGGTTGTTTATTCAAGTAAAGCCTGGGAATAGAGGGGGAATTCGAAAGAATACCAATACATCAGGTGATTCTTTTTGGTGCCCATACCCGTAAGATCATTATTTACCCACATCGAACTAAATAAATATTTATGCACCCGATTTGTATTTATTTGTTATTATTTTTCTAATTTTTTCTAAGAGTATACGAGAATAAAAATCTTGTATAAAAAAATTTAATTGGTCAGATATTGATGACACGACTTTTGACGTTGAAGATGCCAGGACGACGTCATTACAATACCCAAATTTAAAACTTATTTTTCTCTTTAAAAGGTTATGCATTTTTGAAGGATGGTGTGTATCTGGCATTTAAATGGATACAAATCAGGTACAACAAATATGAAATTAGTTTATTGTGGATATGATGACTTATGAATTCCAAGGAGACGCACTTCGTCGGGCTATATAATAGCACTCACACATATTATTAATAGTACACTTTTTTCCTAAAACATACTTTACAACTTCGTTGAATGAAATTTCCAATTATATTTGTTTTATTTTAATGTTCCCGAATAGTTTCAATTTTTGGGACTATTTCAATAATACGCGTTTGTCGGTAAGCCGGCAATACTATATATTTATGAATGCACAAAAACAAAACCATATTCTATTATAACCCAACATAACTCATAATATACGTGAATACCTAACATAAATAATAATTATTAACTTACATCGATGGGGGTGGGTCGATGTTTTCGTTTCGTTTTCGCAGACAATGTCCTCTTCCGAATCAGCAGAACCAGCTGGTTGGCTGAGACTTGGTGACCTGGCAATCGGCGACGGAGGCGTGTGTGTCACGTCGCTGATCAAGGACAAGATACGCGAGTACATGCTAAACGAAGAACAACAACAGACGACCGCGACGTCCACCACAGCGGCGGTGGCCTCGGTGGCCAATACGGTGCAGGCGTCCAAGAGCAATGACGTCACGTGTGTCCGACGGATCGGCAACTCGCTGGACCTGTTGTTGCGCGAGAGCCGAAACGCCGGCCACGCCGTGGCCGCAGCCACCACCAAGAATAAGTCGTCTTCACCGACCTCCATCGCTACCGCGGCCGCGGCCATAGACATGGCTTCTGCCGCCTGCGCGGTCATCACCGGCCCGGTCGACCATATCGCGACCACCGCGGTCATCACCGCACCCGCCGACAGTTCGCGTCCGACCATCGACCGACCGCTGCCACCATTGCCACCACTGTTCACCAAACGGTAAGCCGATTGACTTTTGGTACGTCTGTAGATACTTAATAAGACTATAATTTTACTACCATTTTTAATAACATAAACTCGGATTTACAATAATACGAGTACCTATACAGTTGAATGCTATTTCATTCGCATTTATATTATTATCGTGTCATAATATTAATTACGAGTCGCGCGAGTGTTTCACACGGGTCCAGAAGCTGTTTTAGCTATATAGCTGATAAAATGGGAATCTATTTAAAATCCAAGACAACGCGTAAACATTTTTAGTCATTACGAGCATAATATAAGTAAGAGTATAATTGTAAATTACATTTATCGAAGTTATCATTCATCGGTCATTAGGTATTATAATTTAGATTAAATAATTTAGTTAGGTTAGAATATTAGCTCTTATATTATACGTTCTCTTTTGATTTGGAAAGACCTATAACAAATCTCTTGAGTATAGAAGAATTAAATAATAGGCTGTGTTTGAATAATATTGATCATGTTTAACGATCTTACGAATATGATTACCAAATTTCATGTATGCGGGTAGATACGTTAGGTTAGGTGCATACTTCATTGATTTTAATGACATTTCCAGAGAAAACATTGAATTTTTAGTTCTTACGCATAACTGTACTCAACAAAATATCATATGATGATTATCAATACTATTTTCAGTGGAACTATACTAATATAACGCATTTTACATTTAGAATATGATAATATTTATTATTTTATCCTATAAATGCGTTACTTTTTAAATATCAGTTGTGTCATATTGTGTAATTCAGCTTATAGATTTGAGCAAAACATTTGTCAACATTTTTTTTTCTTAAGCGTTATTTTTTTAAAAATTATTGTTATTTAATAAGTAACAATATTTTAGTGATCTAGTATTTAGAACTACACATAAACATATTGATTTTTATTAAAAATAAAAAAAATGAAATAAGAAGTAAACAAAAATAATAAATATACAAATTATTATTTGTAAAAAGGTAATTAAACATAAGTAATATTATTTTTAACTTACGTGTTATTACTACCTTTTTTACATGATATATTAGTTGAATTATTAGCCTTTTTACTAGTGTGTTTTATACCCTTGTAAATTGTAATACATTCATGTACATTCATAGAATAGGAAATACAACGATAACAATAAAATGTAAACACAGTATTTCGTGTCCTTCAGACCGAAATCTATATAAAGGTTTGTTTTGAGGTTTGTAACTATATTATAGACTTATGTTTTCGAATATTATACTCTATACAGACTATACAGTATGTTCTTAATTTGTATATACACTCAAGGGTAAATTAAATTTTATGACTAATTCATTGGCTATGATTCAATTATTTAGACTCTTAGTATCATAATTACAACTCATTGCTTACCTATGTGAGAATATAGAATACGTTTTTATATTTACACATTGAGATTTAACGTAATTCAAATTAAAGTTATCAAATAACAAAAAAGATATAGTGAAATAAAATGTCCAATCAAAATAATTAAGTAGAAGGATTAATAAAAAAAAAATACTTTATATTGTAAAATAATAAACTTTCTCAAAAATAATTGACTAATATCGAAATAATTTTAATTTAATAGGTTACACGATTAAAATAACAATTTGGTGTACATAAAATGTATACTTATGAGTTATGACTAGGTACTAGACTCTTATTAAATTAATTTTTTTATTTCAGTGCTTTTTAAGAATGCTATGATGTTAATAGGTTATTATATATAATCATTCCTGATACATCAATCAATTATTTTAACGGTGTACATTAATTATCTACAATATAATATTTACATCCGTCAACTGAAAATTAATTATAACAATAAATGGTAAAAACTAAAAAATGTATATTCTGTTTCCCATTCTCAACAATACAACAAACATTTATTATTACAAATTACAATAATAGTTTAAATGGCTTGGGTATTTTGTTATCTTTTTGTATTGATTAAAAATTAATAATTAAACTTACAACTAAAAGTGATCTGTGAAACAAAAATATTTTAATTATTAAATTAATTTTGATACCACAAATATCTAAACATGTATTGACGTAAATACTAACAATATAATATTATAAGTTATTACTATAAACATTTAAGTTATGACTATGGATAAAATAAAAATGAAATTGGTTTTTTTAATAACAATTTTAAACAAGTATTTTATTTTTTAACGGTTTGATGCGTATATTTTAAAAGTTATTTAACTTACTCATATACGCGTACTGGCGTATTGCTGCAAAGGGAAATTCATAAAATGTTCTAATACCGTAAACTCTATAATCATCTGTGGATAGTAGATGACTAGACAAAATAAAATTTTGACGTTAGGAATGTAACATACTAACATGTGAATTGGTTTTACAGTTAATTTGTACCTTATTTCTTTTTCTGATAATAGTTTTTCAGGTAAAATAAATTCTTAAACAAAAATAAATTAAACCTTAAAGATCAGAATCCTAGACAAAATAGTAGCTTAAAAAATAACATTTTTCTGATTTTTTAATATTTTCCAAAATCACAAAAAAAAACCTTTCAATATCCTTTTATTATTATGTAGACACATTTTGAATAGAAACACGCCTGTCGGCTGTCAGCTACATCCTACAAACGTGGTTCCTTTCTGAATTGTATTTCAAATTTAATGATTTATTATTGCGTTAAAAAAATAAAAATGCTTACTTAAATATTCGTATAAACAGCTATCATATAAATAATTATTAAAATTAAAACCGTTGTTCCTATTCAGTAAATCTCCCGTGTTATGCTAAATTTTGACAAAATGCCTATACTTAGTATGATTGAACTATTATTAATTACTTTATTTTAATATATTAAACTGACATTGATAAATTATTTTAGATAAACCTGTTCGATTTGATTTCCATTCGTAATTTGCGTATAAGTAATAATATCAAGTATACGTACCTACTTTATACTTATATATATATATAGGGTGTACCAAGACTAACAAATATAGTAACATTTTTAATGAAAGATTTTTAAATAGTCTTGAAACTTTTTATATATAGGTAAAATTTAAAATTAACTGATTATAAGTTATTAAATTACAGAGGTATGTTACTGAACAATATTGTAATACGTTTTTTTGTTTAATTGTGTTTCAAATGTAAGAAGATAAAAATTACAAGGAGTATAAGAATATTAAAATCTATATTTTTTTCGGTAAAACACGATTGCGTGTTAATTTCGATCTTGACAATCAATAAATACATTAATAATTGCAATTAAACTATTGAAATACTGATTAGTGATTATTAAGTTATATATATTAACTGTTAGTTTAAAGCCTCAAACTTAACGAAATACGAATCAAAGATTATTTCATAGCTAAGAGCTACCTATACATAATATATTAATATCTAATAAATTCATTCAAGTTTAATTATAGCTGTGTAATAATTATACTAAAAATGAATAACTATATTACAACAAATCGAACATATTAATAAATAATAATACATATGAAAAAAAATACTAAACGACATGAACTTGTATGTAAGGAAACATGAAAACCAAAAAATGCCTTTTCAGATCAATTTGATATTTATAATTCTAATTTCAGATATCCATAATAACCATAAGTTTCAATTGGTTAATTGCCTTTACTACTTATTATATTAATAACTTTTATTTTAATTTGTAGTTTTTCTTGAAATTGTATTAGTAATTTTCTTTTTTTTTTGATAATTTTTATTACAAAAAATAATATTTTTAGTAATATTCAAATTGTTAAAAACAAATGTAATAGCATTTAAGCCGTGTAACCAATTCCAATATAATCTAAAGTAGGTACTTATAATTTACTTTACAATGGTATATACCGTCATAATAATTCACTAATAACATAATGATAATTTTACAGACAATGTTACAATATAATGTCATAAGATTATTAAAGCATGTATAATCGTCATATTTATTATGATAAATAATAAATGTATGTATGTATAATATGACTATTCTATGTAACTAGAGCAAGGACACGACAATTTAGAAGTGAGAAACAAAAAATAATTAAAGGGATTGTTATTAGGGAAAACTAAATTATCAATTTAGTATTGCCTGCAAGAAGCTGATTTTAATTTAATGTATTATGATTTATAACTAATACCTAAATCATTTTATTGTAATAGGTACTTAATTTATTTTATTCGTCATTGTTCAATATTAATAGTTTTATAATAATACAATTGTATCTAAACAATAGAAAAATGTTTTATAATAAAGTATAGTTTTTATTAAATGACGATTTACAGAACTTTACAAAAGGGGGAATGAAGGACCTTGTGAAATGTTTTTTCCTTGAAAATAGCAGTCTTATACAATATTTTTTCTATAAAAAATATACAATGATGTCAAATTTTAACCAACTTATTTAAATGATCAATTTTAAGAGTATTATTCACATTTATGTAACTCAGCGAATTCTGTATGTATCTATTTAATGCTTATTTGATTTATATTTTAATCGACTGCATTGAAATAGTTCATCATTCAGTATTATACTAATAAAATTGTTCATTAATAAATTATATGTTAAAGGCAGATAAGTACGTTCGTTATGGCCTGTCTAACTCTCCAGTCTTCAGTTAGCAGTGACATATTGTGTATTTATCAATTTTATTGCAAAACGTTATTGTTCTATACTTGTATAATATATATTCTCAATTTTATTTTTATAATATACCTATATAAGTACCTATCTATATCATATTATTATGTCAATCTTGTATATAATCTAAAATTAATAAGTTATGCTAAATGAAATTTCAGTACCTATATACTTAATTTTTAATTTTTATTAGTTCAATTGTATTTAAAAATGTAATATTACGAGTAAATTCATATTTTACTATACATAATATTACATAAGTAGGTACCCATTAGCTATTGTATTTATTTTTCGTGTTTCTATCCAAGCTAGGTATATCTTTAATGTTTTTTGTACTGCAGGTTACCTTATTATATGTATTATGATATTCAAAATAAATTAATTTTGAATGTTTTGATAATCTTATTTAGGTATATATGGTTTATAGTGTATCTTTATTATTTACCTATTTAAATACTCTATATACTTAAGGATTAGGTAACTATCTTAGTATGGAAGTTATTTTACATTGTTTATATATTCTCTACTTCAAAATATTAAAAAATATGGAACACGACTCTGTATCTAAAACAATATATAATAACTAATAAATATATTTTTATTAATACGTGGCCAATCACTATAGGTATAATGTTAATTAACGTACAATTATTCTTTATTTATTCTTTATTACAATATTCATATATTATTCATGACATTTTATTTTTTTTTATAAATATGTATTTTTCAAAATTAAAATAAATGGTATACCTATTTTTACTAATAAAGTTTTCATTTTATAATGTTTTTATTATGAATTCGTAGCACAATAATTGTATAATTTTTCTTTAAACATATTCTCTATACAAAATATAATTATAAATTATTTTATTTTTCTCAAAATTCTATTTTAAAATTTTACGAATGATTTTAGCAATCAGTGAAATATTACTTTATGACTACTATATTCACCTAATAGTTGATATAAGAGATGATTCTAATATAAAAATAATAATGATCAATAAATAATAAATTAAATGCATGCAACCCGATAATTGAAACTGCATCATACAAGTATAGAGCTCTGAGCTGCATTATAAGAGCAATGCAAAAATAATCATTTACGAGGTCAAACGTAGAAGGCCAAGCACGGAGCGACGAGCGTCGTCTTTTGGCATTTCACAACCTTACGGCGTTTCCGCACTAGTAAATTTTCTGTAGTATATTTGTGTTAAAATACCATGTGGCACCTTTTGACTTAAAAACCTTGAACAAACTGAGACGAAAGTCCAATTTTGTTAAACAAAAAAAAAAAAACGCGAGACCATCACAGATTACAGCTAGGGCACAAATGTATACATTTTATACACTGTAGATTTATACACGCAAGGCCATCAAGTTAAAATTGAAAACCCTATAGTGATTTTAATGATCCGTACACATAGTATCTGTAATATAAAATTTTCCACTGTGGCGAATGCTGTAAAGAATAACGTGGGCAAATCTTTGAAATAAAGTACATTAATTTTAATGATGATGTGTGATGACATTTGAGAATGCTAAAGTTGCATGAACTATTTTGATAATTCTTAATAATAACAATCTCGTTCTAAAATGTAATTGTAATAAATACTTTTATTTACTTGCTCAAGATATTATGTATCATATAACTGATGATATAAATCTATTTAGTATAAGTTTCTATGTATGTACATTTTATACTATATTATATATATCATGATGTACCTACACAGTGAAGACTTGAACTTATTAACTTGCATGTATCAAAATTTCAATTTTTCATTAATTCCTGCGTGATTGACGGTGTTTTAAACTTTTGAAATATAAAACAGTTTTTTTAAATTAAAAACGCATTTTAAAGTTATAAATTCCCATTGCGCGCGTGGGTGATGCTGAATGACACCTACTTGTAGTTTCCACGTATTATATATTATGTTTTATTATATTGACGTATAATAAACTATTATAAAGCGCCATAACTCGTTGTATAAATTATATCAATTTATAGTTGCATTTAATTAAAGTTTAGGTTCCTAATAAGTAATAATTTAAATAGTTGACACTGAACTACTGAAGTAAATAGGTACTTATATAATTTATCGGTAAAATGTATTAAATTAATTGTAGATTGTAGAGTTTGTATCAGTGGTGCATTAACCGGGGTGGATGGTACAGCCAAACATTAGGTCACTACAAGTTTCAAAGGGGGCCGGGTCCAAAGGACAGATGTCTCATGCTTCCTACTCTGTATAATAGTGTAATGAAAATGCGGGAATAATGAAATATTTAGATATAAAATAATACAATAATATAAACTATTATAGAAACTAAAATACAAATGTACCAATATTGGCAATATTATTTATTTTGTTTGTGACCTTGGTTATATACTATCAGACTTAATAATATAAAGTCCGATTTATACTTTATAATTTTATCCATGTTTTGATATACTTATATGCACTATGATCATTGTATTGGATATACGAATAATCATTTAAAAAATTAAATTTAAACTTCTTACTTATTTGTAAGAAATAGCAACTTCAATTAAATTATACTCTTATTTGATAATAATACAGTTAAATCAACTTTATTGTTAAAAAAATAACTCATAAATTATGTTTACGAGGATAATACGCAAGTCCCGGGTGTATTGGGGAGTATATGGCATATATATTCTCAAGTAATAAAGATATTTATAAATAAATACAAACACGTAAAGTATAAATGTTATAAGCATACAGCCAACGGTGGCGGATGGGTATATTTGTTATTTTTTTTTTTATTTTGTGTTAAATTGCATTTTTTTTTTATTGTTCATTTCTTTATTTATATTTGAATATTAGAATAAATATCATTTAAATTGATAAAAAAATAAGTTCGTTCCCTTTGTATTTTTTTACAAATACATAATTGAATATAGCAATGGATAGGTATTCATTTTAGGTTCCAAGAAATTCCTTTTCATTATCGGGGCTCCAAAATCCTAGTTCCATTACTGGTATGTGTACTCATTAATCTATAATTAATAAAATACAATATTTTAAATACCTACACCATTAGAGTTTAATTCTGAATGTTCAACATTTTTTAAAGTCGTTAAGCTCTAGTTTTAATACGTTATATTAAATAACTGTGTAAGAAAACTTATTCGTCGCTAAATTATGGTGGTATACTAGGGAATAAGAGAGTAAATGATTATTCACTATTATTATTATGAAAGATATATAAGATTTTTATTTTTTAAACATCCGATTATTATGATTATTTTAAATTTGCTTTATTTAGAATTCACTTTGAATTTACTATTTGATAATACCATACTTTCAATAAAATAAAATGAATCGTATCTATAATTGACTATTAAATAAATTCCATTTAATATACAATGTTATAATGTGTAGCCGTTTGCAGATAGGAGTGAGGGAAATTGGTACTTTGCATACACTAGTAATATAATACGATACAGAATACAACTTATCTAAATAATAATTGGGTGCAAACTTGAAAGTGTTGTTTCCGTGGCGATGCCACTGCCTTGGGGTAGTTTAAGTTCATAAATATAAATTGATGTTAGTACTTTTTTTTATACAATGTTATTTAATAGTTGTTTACATAAAAGATTATTATTATATTGTTACATAGTACATTCGAAAAATGGACAAAACATCATATTACAATAGTTTAAAAAAATTAAATCGGTAAGCTTACTTGTTTGGAATAAAAGTAGGTAGTATTTGATGCATCAGTAAAAGTTAGTGGTTGCGGTATAGTATAATACGTACATACTACATAGCAACACATTTTATGACTAAAGATTATCTTTTGATGAAAAAATTTTTAATTTACACAAATGTATAGGTACATAGCTGATTATACTAATAAAATATATTGAGACTATTGAGTAGACGCGTATCTAACATATTAATAAATTATTAAATGTATAGGACATAATTAATCAGTTTTAATAAAAATATTTAAAATGTTTAGAAAATATTTTTATGACCTATGACTTAAGGGATGTATTATAATACTATAGTATGGCAGAGGTCATAAATTAATATTTTAGGAGGGGCAAATAAGAAATTTAAAAAGTTTTTGATAATCATCAATATTTAATATTATAATGTAAGCAGGTAGGTACTTGTTTAACTAAAGTAGAGGCAAAAATAAGAATCTCATTTAATTTACCATAAGAATACTTAATAATTAATAAAACTAAATATCTTGTCTACGGGCCAGATAAAATTCCTACAGTTTAATATACTAATAAAGAGTGTACTACAGAAGTTTACGGACCGAGGCACGTGTAAGAATATACTCAGTCAACAATTTTATACTAACGTGTTTTTAGTTTGTACAGCACGGACAAGTTGACATGAGAGGTGGCTCGTCAATAGGTATATTTTTATCGAACTGAATGTAACGATTAGTATTTGTAATTATCCACAGTTATACATATAGTGGTGATAGAGTCCTTTTATCTAACTAACAGCAACGCTACGCGCTGTCGCGGGCCTATAATATAACTATATATATATATACGATTATAAACTATTAGCTATGCATATAATAAATTATTCAAGTCTAAATTAATGCGTTTTTAATATTTGTCTTGGACATATGTAAAGTCAAACATTAGTTAAAAAATACGGTTTACTATCAGCTATGCTGATAGTATCACATGTAAAAAGCGGACAATTATTCAAAAGGGACTACTTGTGGCAGTGACTACAACATAATAAATAATAATATTATAATATTACAATGTACAGTAAACATGCCAATCGACAAAGATCAAATTAAACTGTACAGATTATTTGTAGGAATTTTATTTATCATAGTCTACTAATTTTCCTTTCGACTCGTAGTTTGAGATTACATACCTATATGTACCTATAATAGAGGCAGTGCCTCTGAGGCACGCATCACGCTTATTATATTATTATAATACTTGTATATAACTATATATATATATATATATATATATATATATATATAAGTACTCGACATATTGAAAAAAAGCGGTGTATTGTGAGACGTTTGATAAGTAATTAATATAATTATTATTGTTATTTCATGTGTTGGTGGGTAAGGAATATGTATATTAAAAAGCACAACGAGGGATGCCGACGACAGCATAAAAATAACCATTACGCAACACTTTTCATTTTGTTTTCGTCTTGAAAACAAAAAAACAATTATTTATTTCTCAACAATAATATTATAATATTATAATATAACACAGAACGGTCGAGAATACGTCCTACACTATAGAAATAACAATGTATAATATTTTCGAAAGCAGGGTACAAGAGAAACGGTAAAATCGCCAGGAAATCCTGTCCCGGGGATGATATTGCAGTGGGGGTAGGTATGCACTGCTCCAGGTGTGACTTCCGACTGTATCTATTATATATAATGAAATATCACACAAATATCACGCGTAGACAATATTATTGTCATATAGAGACATTTCGTTGGCCGATCGTTGCGATGTCGGGTGTCGTCCGAAAAAGGACGATTTAATGAAACGACATATACAAGTATAATAATCGGTACCTATATTATGTATGTTACGTAACTCACTAAACATATTATAGATACATAAAGTCTAAAAAAAAAAACGTAACTGATGACTAAATTTTTTTTGGTAGACCTCCACCGACTATCACCTCCGCCGCCGCCGCCGTCACCACCGTCCACCAAATATACCCACTAAATATTATAATATACCACCAACGTGGCCGCCGACGACGTCTCCGTGGCATGTGGTATGCGCGCCTATGCGGTATTTACGCGTATGCAATAATATATATATTTTAATAATATGCGCAGTGCAGCAGGTCTCGCTCAAGGTCAAGCGGACCGCTCCGCCTATTCGGTGGTTGCGGCGTCGTCGTCGTCGTCGTCATCGTCGTCGGGTAAAAATGTTTTTGCGCGTCTGCCTCGGACGACGACGGTCCCGGCAAGGCGGCAACGTCCTTGCTTTGCCCTTCGTCGCAACCGCACGCGCGCACACACGCGGCGCGTCGTCCGACCGAACGGCATTTCGCTGAAAATCGCGTCTGCGGCTGCCGCGAACGATGCGCACGAAATGTATAATAAATAATATTATTATTATAATGTTCTGTACGCGCCGTACGCGCTATCGGAATCGACTCTGCTGCAGCTGCTACAGTATACACGCGTATCACGCGGCAGTGGTGACTCAAACCTCGAGAAATGACTGGTCGTAGTAATGACGTGGGAGTGCCGAGTGTGGGATTATTCGAAATTCTCCGGGCAGGGTAGAGGTCGAAGAAAAGCGTTTTCCTTCGAACGAACTCCACTCGACTCGAGACCGCCACTCATTTGTAACGCATCTACTCAGGCGTGTTCTCCGCTTTTGATTTTCCTCACTGTTTCCCGTTTCCCGTTCGGAACTCACAGTTCGCAGAGTCCTATCGGCTATCGCTGCCGCACAGGAGGGCGCGGTAGCGCGACCGACGAGCCCAGTGACGTAACAGGGAAAAAATCTAGGGAGGGCAATGTATAATGAATGTAATATATTTATTATTATCAAAACTCTGACACCCCTTCCCCCGGTTAAAATATATACCTTTATCTTTCAAAAAATTGCCTTGTCCCCCACAATTACGCCACTGAACGAGCCCCTCCCAAAAACGGATATTTTCCATCGTAGGTACCTGATACACCAGTATTGTTGTAGAGTATAACGTTATACGCATCTAAACAGTGACGACGAGAACATCGTCTGGTGGCCGAATTTGCGCGGCGGAATAAGAACCGGCAAAGGCCTCGACCCATATAAGTGTAATATTTTATTATCATTAAGTCCGCCGTGAAAACTGTCATGATTCCGCCGGCACGGTAATGCGGGCCCGCGACGTTTGCAAGCCTGAATGCCGCGCGCGCGGTATCCGTTTCGCTCGGCCGTCCGTCGGTCCACCGACGATCGCTTTGCTCTCTCAGTCACACCGGCACGGCCACCGCCGTCTCACTCGCTCCGTCGACCGTCTATCGCGCGCGCGCGCGCGCGCTCTCGTCCTGTCTCTCTCTCGGTGGTCGCGGCCGTCCGTCACCTCCGCTCGCACACCGATAGCCTTGAACCGCCGCCGCCGCTGCGCGCCGTCCCTACGGTTTCGTTCGCTGTGTGCGCGATTCCTTCGGACCAATCGGATCGTTCGTGTCGTCGTGTCCGCTCCCGCGTAGGGTGCCGTTTCCGTGGTCGTTATTTATGCGATTTTTTTTTTTTTTTCGATTTCCTCGATCGACGTTTTTGCCGTATCCGTTCGTTGTCGTCGTGTCGGAAATCGCGTAATCGTTCGTCTCGCGTCCTACAGTTTTCGTGAGACTCTCGAGTGTGACCGTCTCTTTAACAGTTATCTACCCACGTCGGCCGCCTTACCATGTGTCGTGAATTTTGATAACCGTGTGTCGTGCGCGTGTGGTACGTATGTTAACAGATTTTTGGTATTATTATTGTGTTTTTGTTATTGTTATTTATCATTATTACTATTACTATTATTGTGATTTTTTTCGTTTGAGCATGTCGCTTTTATTTTCGCGCGCGTGTGGCCGTGACGACTGCAGCCGCTGTCGTTGCTGCAACGGCGACGACGGCGTCTAAGTAGGACAAACCGCGCGCGCACGCCGCCGCCGCCGAGGTAAACGAACTGTGCGAGTCGAATGGGAAACTGGACCGCAGTGATGAATTCATTACGCTCTCGCCGTGTGCGTGGAGTAGGTACTGTTTCTCGAAAGTGTGACTCGCAATCGGGCTTTTAATTTCATTTTTTTTTTCCTGCCATTTTTCGTACTCCGACCGCGACATCATATCTCTGTCGTCGTGATCTGCTCGAATGTGTGTCGGGTCTGTCGTCCGGTTCATAGGAGGGGCCCTTTGGATAGACCAAAAACATTGAAGGATTTCGACCTGTCTGTAACGAGTCGTATACGCCGTCGTCCTGCTTCGGTTTATTTGTCGTTTTGGTTTGGTCGACTTGCAGCCGGGGTATTATCATAGGTATTGTGTTATTATGCTTCTTAGTCATCTGCCCTGCCAGGTTACATAGGTCCTTCCTAGTCACTGTACTTGTATTCAATTTGTGTGTGTGTGTGTGTGTGTACACACTACGGTCATTGAGCTGTTAGTTGGCTATAATTTGTTAGATAAGAAAGTCTAATATAAGCAACAAACAATACATAACTTGCATAATGAAATATGTAATTGATCACTGATTAATAAACTACATGCCATTTGTTGTCATTGTATGATTGAGACATGACATTAAATATCTTTTTTTATCTTAGAATTAAATTTTTTTTTTAGATTCCTAAGGTTGTTATAGTCATAGCCAATATTATTTTGTTTTTCTTTGCAAAGGCGTTTCAATGTTTAATTTGTATTTTTTTTCCAGCTATTTCACCATAGAAGACGAAATGCAAATTAGCCGCATGCCGATCCCGGCAGATGATTGTGAAAACAGCGAAATGTCTGTTGACACTAGTCCTTCAGATACAAAGACCGATGATTTGGAAACCACTACAAAAGTAAATGGTGATAGTCATAAAAAGTTGAATGGAACTATTGTAGACAATTCTATAGAAACTGATGAAAGCTCTGAACATGTAATTAAAAAAGAAGAAGAAGAAGAAGAAAATGACGAAGAAGACCATGGCGATGAAGATGATGAAGAAAAAATAGAGAAAAAAAAGGATAACAAAGAAAAAGATCCAGAAAACAAGACTGAACCCTTGTCCAAAAGTACTGATAAAATTGTGAAAAATGGAGTGTCTGAGGAACAAAAATCTGTAGAAACTATTAACGACGAAACTTCTACAACTAAAAATGATAGTCCTGAAACAAATGATGACAAAGATGAAGATGACAAGCTTATGGAAATTGATGAAACTGTAGATCAAACTAATGAAGATGTAGTTATTAAGAAAGAATCTTCAAAAGTTGATGAACCAGAAGTCACTGAAGATGTCAAAACTCAAGAAATAGAAAAGTCTATTAATGGGAAAGAAAATCACAAGGATGAAATTATTACAACTAGTAATGAAGTATTGAAGAAAAGTGAAGAAGAAACAAATCCAGTGAATGGAGAAGTTAAACTTAGTGAAGATGAAAAACATTTAAAATCTGAAAAAGTGAATCGTAAAGTTCTTGAAGAAGAGGATATGTCTAGTGAAATTAGTACAGATACACTTTCACCTAAGCAGGTATTAATTAAATGTAAATTTCATAAGGTATAGAAAATTTTTCTTAATTATTATGTCATTTTCAGATAGATGAACCAATTGCACGCAAGAGGTCTGCTGCAAGTCACGATGAACTTAGCGTTGTAAGTGGAGCAAGTAGCGATAATGATTTACCTAAAATTAAAAAGTTACGATCTGATGAAGATACACCATTATTAAAAGACGATACTCGAGAACGATTGATCAAGAATATCGTACAGTCAAGTGGTAAAAATGAAGTTGAATTAAATAGGAATGTAGAAAAAATACAAAATGAAATAAAGGTAATCACGGAAATAGCACAGACTAAACGTGACGAGTTAGTGACCCTTATCAGGTTACAAAAACTCAAAGAAGAAATTATTGAACGATTGATGATTAAACTAAAAGAACTTGATGCTATGAAAACAGACAATAGCAAAGACTGGAATTTGCCAGAAATGTTTCAAATTAATTTAAGTCAGCCTGAACATATACTAAGTGAAAAGGTATTTTAATACAATTTAATTTATTTTATTTATTTCTAATTTATTTTTTTCAACAGAATATCTTAGATATTATTGACAACCGTGGCGATAGTCAACTTGAAAAGTCTACAATAAATAGTTACGAACAGAGTATTTATGCCTCTTCATCACCTAATACTAGTATCACACCAGTCGCTTCATCAGCTAATGCTCAGCCCAATGAATGGATATTGTCAGATAGGGTGAACCGCACCAACCGCGTTCAAAGACCTATATTGCCTAAGCCTTCTACAGCTAACAATCATAAAGAAGGCCGTCAAGGTCCTATATTAGATGTTAAGCTGATTATTGCTGATCATCGATCAAAGAATCCTGAAACAGCTGTGACTAAAAGAGGCCGTCGGAAGGCGACTGCCAATGATTTTTCAGTACCCACATCTTCAGCTCCATTACGTTATCCAAATCCTATGGGTTTTGGTAATCCACTTCACCATGCCAGTGATGGGAATTTTAAAACTAGTAAGTTATATAATAGGTTAATTACCTTACCTATTTAATGATACATTTTATCAAAATTTGAATATTTAAAAAAATATTGTGTTTTGTTCAGCTATCACAAATACCCATGGAGTTCCAAACAATGTTATGGAACATGGGTCTGAACATAATCGTTTTAAAGATGTTCCTGCTTTTCCAGAAGTTACACTGCATCCAGTTTCGCAGCCAATGCAGCAGCAGCAACAACAACAACAGCAACAACAACAAATGCAACAGCAACCACAGCCAACTTCTCTATTACATGGTAATTTTCTTCATTAAGATTCAATCCTCCAAATTTATATTTAAGATTGAAATTTTTGTCCTATCATAATATTGATAGCTCAAAATATATCATGACAATGTGATTGAATATGATACCTTGATTTTAAGCATTTAGTTTTTTTTTTTTTTAACCACAATATTGTGAGAGATTTAATTTTGAATATTATTTAACTATTGATCAGTAATAAGCTGAACAAAAAATAACTTTTAATTGTATAATATAAATATATGCTTATATTTATAGTAAGATTAAGAATATGAAAATAACAATAAAATAGGTAAATAATTGTGTCCTTATAAAATTTAAAAAGTTCAAGTTCAAGATATTATCAATATAGTATCCGAATGAGTGTAAGCTTAGCAGATTGACAATTATTTTCAAAAGAAAGAAGACCATTCATTATTGATTATTTGGTTTTCTTTGCCTATTGATTTGATATATTTTTGGTGATAACTATTACTTTTATATTATAGGAATTTTAACTAAAGGCGCTGGTACACACCATTTACCACTTAGTATGTCACACCCTCCAACCAATTATTCACCTACATTAGCAAGACTTTTAACTGCACCAGAACGTTGCAAGCAAAGCAGAGGAAAACGTCAAGCACCTGCAGCTACTGTTGTGTCTTCTAATGCAGTAAATACTTATTAAATTATTTCTTTACAATAACATAAACCTTTTTTTTTAAATTATATCTATTAGCTATTTATAAGTTCAATTACATACTTACAATAGCATTCAAATAAAATCCATATTTAATTTGGATTAAGTTGGATGAAAAAAATTTTTTTTTAGTAAAAATTAAAATTACTATGATATACAAATGTAATTTAAAAATTACAGAATCGGTTATAAAGATTGGGTTTTAGGAGATGCACTCATATGTGCTTAATGGAAGTATATTTTGATATTTAATTTAAAAATAATGATGAATTATAGAAACATAGCTTTCTAAAATGAAAACTGAACGAGTTAAAACTAATACGCTGACTTTTCTTTAATATTTTTCTATGGTTTATCAATAGTTTTTCTTATATTTATAGGAAATAAACTATATTTTTTCTTAATTATGATCTTGATAAGATTTTTTACAAAGTTACTAAAATACAAATTTTGGAGATCGGCTTTACATGAAAATTAACATTGTTAAAAACTGATAAATAATAAAATACATCCCTTTTTTTTATTTTGCACAATATCAAATAAAGACATATCAATTGCAGGCATACGGGTGTCCAATTATATATATTGTTAAACATTCAAATTAATTAGGTTATTGGGCCTAGTGGCCTAATTGTTGCCAATATATTCCATAGCAAAATAGCAATAACAATTATAACATCAGATGAAACAGGGAAGATTAAAAAAAAATAAAATATAACTAACACTGAACTCTTAATTATTTTGTACACACTTTGTTGGGATCAAAAGAATTGGAAATAGTAAAAAAAAAAAATGTTTAAATATGCTAATTAAATTTTTTTTTATTTTAGCAATCTCGCAATGAAATAACTATTACACCAGTTCAAAGTACGTCAATGTCTTCAACTTTTCAACAAAAGCCAAGTTGTTCGTCAAATATACCTGTAAGATTAACCTGCTCTAAAGTATTAACAATAGTGTTATTAATTTTGTTTTGATTTTTTTTTTTTTTTTTTTTTTTTAGCCTGCTCAAGTAGATGATGAAGACGCATCTGATAGACTGGTTATTGATGAAGGACAAGATGTTATGAATGCAAACTCTCCATCTAGTGCTCCACAGTGTCAAGGTTGTATGCAAAAACCAGCACAGTTTGTCTGTGCTGGATGTGGCAATCAATGGTACTGTAGCAAAGACTGTCAAGTACGTTATATTAAATTTTATTTTAGATTTTTTTATTATTTAAATAATATTAATTTACAAAAATTTTAGTAAAATATTTCCTTTCTTGATTATTTATTATTATTTTTAACAAATTTACATTACTTAATTTTGATTTTAATGTTTTGTTACATGTACAGGTAAAAATAAAATATTTTTTTTTGTAATTACAAGTAACAAAATAATGTAACTAGATAACTTTTTTGTTTCTTAACCTTTGACGATATGCCTTGGATAAATATTTACTCCAGACCAGTGTGTGTAATAATGCAATACAGGCATTATTGTAAAACATATTGTTAAATAATTTTATTTGTCTTAATATAGTATCCATTGATATTCATATAGTGCTAACGTTTATCAAAGGTTAAGATCAAATGTAATTTGTTACATTACTTTAGTTTTTTATTTAAAAGTAACCAGTTCAAATTATATTACTTTTGTGGATAAAAAACTAATAATAACAAGAATTATAATTATATTTATTATTTTAATTAATTTGTTCTATATTCATAAAGAATTCTAAAAAATTGTAATGCTCAAACGTGCTCTGCTTTTGAAACTTAAAAAATGTTTCCTGATACACAAATAACTTTTTAATAAAGATACTTAATGAATGTGAAACCTAAAATTATAGTTTAGAAAAAAAAATAATAATTTATAGCCTAAATAGTAAATAAATAAAAAAAAAAAATTAAGTTAAATATGTTGTTTAAGCAATAAATTATTTTAAATTTTTAACAGTGTTATGCACATTATTTAAATTGAAATTTACTTAGAAATATCAGATTGTAATAGTTGATAAAGATTAAAAATGAATAAAAATGTATGTAAAATAATAATAAAATCATGATTTTTTTTCAATTAGTGAAAACTAAATAATAAATAACATTAAATTACAAAATATGACTTTAAAATATCAAAATATTTGATAATTATTTATTTGTTTAGTTTTTATTGTGCATAAATATATAATAATTAATAACTATTATCATATTATAGTTTTTAACAAATATTGAATTATTAAAAAAATATATATTATTATCTACAAATTAAATAGAATTAAATAAAATTATTTTATATTAAAGAAACTGATCAGAGTAATATGTATGTAAAAATAAATAATTTAATACAATACATTTTTAGTTTTATCTTGTAGTAAATACCAACTTTGTTAACTAAAATGTAAATTTATTTTGTTTACAGATTGATGCTTGGGATGATCATTCAGAAGTCTGTAGCGGTTAAATTCATTTTTAAACGTGACATTTGTGCCAAAAAAGATCTCTTAAAGATTAATCTAAATAATTTGAAACTGGTAGTTGACTACCAAAATCGTTTTAGTAATTGACTTTGGTCTAGAGTAAAGACCTTTGGTGTAAATCTAAGTCAATTCACTATATTCACGTATAAATGTTCTATATGTGTGTGAATGTTTAACAATTATGCACATCAAATTAATCTTTATTAGGAACTGACAAACTGTTATATACCTATTTATATGTATGTGTATATATTATTTTTTTTATAAATTATATTATATAATATGTCTTAATAATTTCCTAATTCCACCACTAGCTTAACTGTGTGTGTGTTAGAACCGTAGAGTCTTATTTTGAATACGTAAAATACTGTTGGGTCAATGACTGTTAATTAAACCACCCACTGTATGCTTCTTGTTAAATTGATACAAGTACAATTTTTTTTTTTAATGTATAATGGAGACAAATTTATAGTGGCTCATAATTTTCGTTTTGAATACTCATGAACTTGTGCACCTGCTTAAAATATGAAAAAAAAAAAAATTAAAAAAAAATTTAAATTATTTTTACCAACCATTAAGGTTTCCATTACTTGTTATAATATTGTATTGTAAATTGATTGATTAGTTGTTAGGATTTGTTTGTTTGTTTATTATTTATACTTATTTTTTCTTTTTTATTTATTCAGTTTTCTGAGTTTGTAATATTATTTAAATTTAAAACCCTAATATCACATTCAAAATGTGGATAAAACCATGTATTGACAGTTGTATGTATACACTATGGTGTTTATATTATAACAAACTAATTCAAAAGAATGGAATATAAAATAATATTTTATTGGAACATATTAAGAATCAAGTGTGTTTCTCTTTTGTTGTCATTATTTGTTGCCTAGTAACGTTTAGTACACAGTTTGATAATGTACCATGTCTGCTATTTAGTATGTGCTAATGTGCGAGTGTTGGCGGTCAAATAATTTTATGTCTCAATTTGTGTGAGGTAAGTGCTACCAAATAATAGTTATATCTTAAACTTGAATAATTGTAATACATTCTTAATGATGTGCCAATGATGAACAATAAAGTGTTTACAAACAGTGTATAATATTATATTATTATATATAGACTATTAAATTTTAACTTTTAACTGTTTTGGGCTCAATTAATAATGGTGGAGATGATAGCTTTATTTGTACAAGAAATACAATGTATTTAAATATTATTAAGATGAAATAGAAATTTTTGATTTTGTAACTAAGTATTTCTATGGCAAGAATGAATTACATATATTTTACAATTAGAGCCTAAGAATTTAGTATATGAGAGAGAGAGAGAGAGATTAGTATTTTAACACAAATATTCTATTATAGACTTTAAATAACTTTCATCTGAATTTACAGCTTACATTTACAAGCCTACTAGTTTCAACAGAGTAGGTATGTCGTATGTATGTTAAAACAATAATGGTACCTATTCATTTTTTCACTCAGTAAACCAATTTTAGAAATTACCTTGTAAAAAAATTGTTTAACTAAGTTAGTTTTCTAATTAACTCAATAACTTATTTATACTTATTTATATATAATTAATTAGGATAACTTAAATTGTTCTGGTTAACATGAATATGAATATGTTAAGTTTTAATCAGGTTTATACAATTTAATAATTTAGGTATCTTCTCCAACTGTATCCTGTAGTTAAACTAATTATATAATTTTTTTTTTTTTGTTTAATACAAATAAACAAATAATTTATAGTGAGTTGAGATGAGTGTTTAAAGAGATAACCTAACCTGTATCAAATACAAATACAACTTGTGTTAAATAAAGGAACAATAAATGTTGGATTTTTTATGAAATGTTTATTTAAGGTATTAAATAAAAATAGAAGTTATACTAACAATATACCTATGCGTAACATAATATACGTCATTAGTATTTAAAAAAAAAAAGTAATTGAGTACCTAGATAATTTAATCTTTATCTATGTTACTGCAGAGTACTATTAAATTTTAATAGTAATTTAATAATTAAATATTAACCTTATCTTTAACGTGAAACGATGACTTGACTAGTTCAAGATAGAGTAAGTTTTTAGATTAGGTAACTGTTAACTCTCGACGACAATTTAAAATAGGTATACGTTAGGGGGTTGTCAATCGGCCGGGTTTTACTTCTATAGAGTTAAAAAGCTGGTTGCCTGTATAAACCTTTCACTGGTTTATAAAAAGCTGGTATTTCCATCCGATCAAAAGTTTCGACGAAAGATCGTTATTAATATGGGTATTTTATAAATTTTATCAAATTTGTAATCGGTAATCTGTCAATAAATAATATGTGCTTAATGACTTGTATATTATATGTAGAAATATATATTATATGATATTATGGGTGTTCTGTCTTGTGTACGTATACCGTTATTTTTGACATAATTTATTATTATTCGTAATACCTACCTATATAATAATATGATAGACAGCGTGTAAAATTGGAACAGAAATATTTCTCAAATTCCATGATAGCTAACAAAGTCCACCTGGGTAGAACAACAATTATTTATTGTACCTACTATATTAAACTTATGGGTATCGTATCTTATGTCAACTAAATTTATATTTTACAAATTATCACAACCTACAGTCTACACGATAAATGTTGTCAATAATAAAATAGGTACCAACGTACTTTATGTATTAGCTTATAGGTACAAGTAATAAAACATATACATCACAATATCGATGAAATCATAATACTTAACCGCGGCTATTATAATATTATTTAAACAACATTTTATAGTTATAGACTATAGTAAATTATTTAAAATAATTACATAATCTACACCTTTTAATACAAATAAATACAATACTTTATAGTTTACTGCGTCAAACAAGTTTTTAAGTTTTCGATCAGACTTGGATTTTGACGGCGACCGTTAAAAATAAACACGGCTGTAGCCTGTAACACAATCCGCAAGACTATGCATTTATTGTTTATTAATTTATTTTTATTCATTATGCTGCCGAAAATAGACATGCTAAAATTTTCACCTCTTGATCCGCACCTAAAATTATTTAAAAATGTTAGTACGTTAGTGATTACTAGGGCCCGGATTTCAATGCAAAATGCATCTTTTTTTGGTTAATCTTAGACAATGCTTTCTAAGTTTATAATTTGATTCATGTAACAGAGACTTCAAAGGTGAAATTTTTATTTTGCTTTTTTTGCATATTTCAATATTTTTTCATTTTTAGAATATATTTTAGCATTTTTCGATCATATTTTCGTTTTTAATGCATATTTGTATAATATATAAACATATAGTATTTATACATTTTACGGCCATAGATTAAATATTATACTAGCAGTATTAAATCTGATACGACTTAATAATCTAAATATAGCTAACTCAAAATATTACTCGTGTTTTTCGGGGTTTTTCTTACAATTTATAAACTGTTCTAAACATACAATATTGTCTATCTTATATTTATTTATAATCGCTTGGACTTGGCAAATAATAAATAATATTATTATAATCGGTTAGTTAGTGTCGCGTCGTGGTCGCGTTTATTTTGTTTATCGTGTTAATTCGTTCGTTCGTACAATGCCTAAAATAAAGAGTACTTCTTCGCGCTTGAGCGGCTACGTAAATGAATTTGGTAGAGATGAATTTACAACAGATGGGACTATTTTACTCTGTAAAATTTGTAACATTAAAGTTGCGGCTGAAAAAACATTTCAATTCAGCAACATATTTCAAGAGAAAAACATATTAATGGATTAAAATTGATGAAAAAAAAAAATGAAAAACCTCAACAACTCTTAAATGACGTATTAAACAATGAAAATAATAAAAATAAACATTTTTAATAAAGAACTTTGCATGGTTATGTTATCTGCGAATTTTCCATTCAATAAACTGAAGAACAAGTTACTTAGTAATTTTTTAGAAAAACATACAGACAAAAAAATGCCAGATGAGTCTACTTTGCGAAAAAACTATGTCGATAAATGTTTTAACGAAACTGTTAATTGTATTCGAAAATTCGTTGAAAACAAAAAAATATGGGTTAGTATTGATGAGACCTCTGACGTCAAAGGTAGATATGTTGCCAATGTAATAGTTGGTACACTAGAAATATCTGAGCCCGGAAAATCTTTTTTATTAAACTGAAGTGCTGGAAAAAGCTAATAATAGAACTATTACTAAATTGACAGATCTATGGGTATAATATGGCCAAACGGAGTAAAACACGATAATGTTTTATTGTTCGTCAGCGACGCAGCTCCATACATGGTTAAAGCTGGTAAAAATATAAAAGCTCTGTACTAAGAAATGGAACACGTCACATGCCTCGCATACGGTCTACACAGGGTAGCTAAAGAAATGCGAGAGCATTTTCCTAAAGTGGATGCATTGATATCAAATGTAAAGAAAATTCTTTTAAAAACACCTTCTAGAGTTCTAAAGTTTAAATGTATGGGCCCAACTATTCTTTTACCACCTCAACCAATACTGACACGTTGGGGTACTTGGTTAGAAGCGTCGGTATAATACTGTGAATATTTTCAATTTATTAAAACAGTTATTAATGGATTTGAAGAAAACGATGCCATAGTTATCAAAAAAGCGCAACATTTAATGGCAGAAAAAGAAATTGAAGCTAACTTGATATTCATAAAAGCCAACTATGGAAATATACCAAGCTGTATAACACGCCTTGAAGCATCAGGCATACCTCTAGTTGAGGTAATTGGTATCGTAGATAATGTCAAAAATTGTATTTTAAATAAAAATAATGGTTATACTTTAATGGAAACGATTTCAAGTATTTTAGAAGGTAACGAAACCGCTCTAAAAAACATACCAGGAGAATTAACACTAGACGATATTTGTTATTTTAAATATGCTCCTATAACATCCGTGGACGTCGAAAGAAGTTTTTCAACATATAAAAATATTCTTTCGGACAATAGAAGATTATCGGTGTTTGAAAATATTAAACAATATATTATTGTTCAATGCAATGCTGAACATTTTATAGGTAAAATAGCTTAACGTAGAATTTAATATAATCTTAAGTGCATATTTTGGTATGTTTAGAATGAACAATACAGCCTCCAATCAAACAGTCAAATCTATCGTCAATAGTCGCAAGTCAATTTTTTTTCGATTTTCAGTTGTTTTTTTTTTTAATAAAATTAAAATATTATAAATTACCAATAAAACAATAATTTAATAAAAATTTATAAGTCATTTCTTAAGGTCATTTTCCTGGTTAAATGTATTTTTTAAAGGCATTTTTAGCTATTTTTTAGAGCATTATTAAAGGCATTTTTCAATTATTTAGTGCATTAAAATCCGGGCTCTAGTGATTACCTATTCTATGAGTCCTGAGTCCAATAATAATAACAATAGCAGGTAGCCGGTAGGTACCTATTTTAGGAATGTTTTAAGTTTGTAAAACAGTAAAACAATAAGACTTTCATAATATACCTATATGTATTGTGACATATTCCTTTGAGATGGTTTAGTTTGTTTAATGCCATAGACTGGTTCATTTAAATTGTATTGCAATCAAAACTTATTTTATAAGAAAATCAAAAATGAATGTGAAAAAATCATATGAAAATTTATCTATCAGAAATCTCTTGAACTTGAGTTTCTTAACAGTTAACTTTAATGTGAATATTACATTTAGTTTGTTCATAAATCATCATCATAACGTATTGTCTATTTTTCAAAAATATATTTTAATATTAAAAAAAAAAAAATGATTTTTCCTAAATAGTCATCATGCGATGGAACTTCCCATGTCTTGCATTATTCTTTGTCAATGTATCCAAATACTTGTTGATTATATTCTTAGGCAATAAAAATATGCAGAGCCAAAGAATAGTGTGGTCTGGTAAAAATATGAAGAAAATCTATGTATTATTAAAGTGTACAATAGTATGCACTATACATGGCTAGATAATCAGTATGTGGATCACATAAAAAAACCACTACGAAACAAACCAATGAGGGCAATTCACCACCTCGAGGGTTGAAATGCAGTTCTTAACAGGACTATATATCTACCACAACCAAACATTTTTGTTTTATCAAAGAATTAAAAAAACAGCAGCAAAATTTGAGGTTGATATACTGTCCCCAAAAAAATGTAATCAAGCTCCAAAAATGAGGAAAAAGTACAAAACGTCAGAAGACAGATTAAAAATTGCAAAAGAGCGGTAAATAATAATTAATTAACTAAACAATTATAATATTATAATATGAATACCTAAAATGTATGTTTAATTCAGATTTGGAAATGGATAAATATCTATTATGAAATAACTAGACGCGATTAATGATTATCTACCACTTCCATCTTGAATAAAACTAAAAAATGTTTGACAAATGTTTAGATATTTTTACTAAATGTGTAATATGATTTATTAGGTTTTTTTTACTAACATTATGTCTTATTCATAGTTATGATTTCACGATTTTATTTGAATAAACAAATAAAATTAATATTTTAACATTTAACAAAACAAAATTCTATTTTATTATGCTTCTGCGAAATGGGCCCAAATAATTCGAATAACAGATTATTTTAAACGAATGATACATACTAATTGGTTAACCGATTGAAAAAATGAAACGTTGGGCGGAACATTTATGAAAAAGTTGATGTCGGAAATATCGTTTATACACCAAATCAGAAAACCAAAAATAGTTTTTATCCTCACGCTAAATGTTAGCAATCAAACTTAACATGCATTTTGTACGGGCAACGAAGTGCACGGGAACAGCGAACAGCTATATAGTATACCTATTTGATGAGAATCGTCGGCTCGTAATAATATTATACAGAATGATCATTGAATATAACTAATATAAGATGTAGACACATCACACACGTGTCTAGCTGTTTATAATACGATAGTAGGATATATGTAGATTGTAGGTATATGTGTTATATGTATAATAATGTACTAATATAGTAAAATATATATATTATAATGATGTGAAACACTATAACAATATAGTGATACAATGAAGATTGATTTGTATTACCTATTAATTTTTTCAGGGACGTACGCAGTAAAAAATTTTGGGGTTTTTTTTGAAAATCAGTAATAGAAAAGTAGAACTTTTTTTTAAGTATAAACAATGATATAAAGAAAATAATACAATACTAAATCTAATTTTCGCGAAGTTTTAGCCATTATACGTCAAGAATATCTTCACTATATAAAAATGTTAAGTCTTTTGAATTTTTCCAATGAAACTAGGTTATTTGAGAAAAAAATCAGTGTTCGATTCAATAACTATAGAAATCGTCATCATTTACAATGAGTTATTATTAATAAAAGATACATGTTATTACGTTAAAGTTAAAAATAGGATACAAAATTCAACTCCCGTCAATAAATTTATATTTATTGATAGGTACCTATTACTACCTATTCAATATTCATATTTCAATATTTAATCATTTATTTTTTATAAGTTCATGAAAGGAAATTATAGAAGACATTTTACGGTGAGTTAGTTGTTATTATGTTACTATACAAAATTAAATTGCCTACTATTGAAAATAATTTTGTCAATTAAAAGAAAAAATTATCTTTAGATGTTTCAAGAAATATG
Source organism: Rhopalosiphum maidis (assembly GCF_003676215.2). Lineage (NCBI taxonomy): Eukaryota > Metazoa > Arthropoda > Insecta > Hemiptera > Aphididae > Rhopalosiphum > Rhopalosiphum maidis. Next base: position 17,297,749 of record NC_040878.1, read on the forward strand.
TAAGTAAATGCTTATTTTACGGTAATCGGTCAAAATGGCCAAATGTATCCATTTTTCCGAAAATAAGTGCATTACTCTTTATTTTCTAATAAGATATAAATATATTATATCGTAATACATAAATTACGTTAATAGTAATAATATCACAAATTCACAAAATATACCACCCACACATTATTCAATAGTCAAATAATATAAAATAAAATGTAAAATAATTTGTTTTTATATATACACTATACAGTACACAGTATACACACAATAAAACAAAATATTAAATAATTTGCAAAAAATATAATTGCGCTATTAAAAATTTAGAAAATTTTATCTTATTTCTAATCAGTTAAAAAAAATAAGTTCATTACACTTTACTTTCTAATAAACGGAAACCGGATTAGTTCCTAGAGCCTTTTCTATTTAATTTTTGTTATTTATGTATTATAATATGATATATCTATATTTTATTAGAAAGTAAAGTGTAATGTACTTATTTTCGGAAAAACGGATACATTTTGACATTTTGGTTTGGATATTTTGTTCTAGATTCTTATTTTACAACTATATGGATTATGGAATCACTCGAAGCTAAATTTAAAAACGTAAATAGTCATATTTTAATATTTAATATTCAAATTAGTTTCCGGATCAGAAATTGACGCACGTACGTGCATATACGTGCATATAATATTTTGAATTAATATGCGGCGATAAGGGTTCGAAGAGAAATATAATAAAAACAGTGACTATACGCTAATATATGAAGCGACTAAAAACTTAAATTAAATTTTGAAGTGCGGATGAATTTTTTTCTTGGGACTATATTATGTAAAAGTACTTTTTATTTTTAAAGCTTACGGAATATGCATTTAAAATAACAGGTTTTCGAAGTCTCTCGTAGTGAATTATTAGATTATCGAAATTATTATTGTTTTAAAAGACAAGGGGATGTTTCTTTATTCATTCTTTGTAATTCAATGTCTTTGAAATTAATAGGTTAGCTGTAATCAGCGAGAATTTGTATTTATATATTGCCTATTATATGATTTATGTTACTTTAAATCTTGATTTTATTATCATTATCTATACAATTCATACATTCCATTTTATCATCTTAATTTATTATGACTAATACCATAGTTTACAATAAGTTTTTTAATTATATAAATAAAGTAGTAAGCAATAAATTATAAAAAAAAAAAAATGAATGTTAGCTGTAAGCATGCAGTTTTTTGAAAATCAATAAATATATTTTGAAATTTGAAATCCTGATTATAATCTTACAACTGTCAAATAATGTCAAGTACAATAAGGATTAAAACAATATATTATTTATAAAATATTTTTAATAATTATTATTATAGTATATTTACAGTTTAATTGTACCAGTGCAACATAAATTGATGCTGCATTGACCATGATAAATATGGCTCAGGAAAAAGTTGGTCCACCAGTGTATACCCTGCGATACTTCAAATGGTGTTCTTGGTCTAACTTTGTATGAAGTTACCAACAGGGGCGTATTAAGGTAGGGGCCCATGGAGCCCGTGCCCCCCCCCCATTCAGCGTATTTTATATTTGTTTTTTGTTATATGAGATATTTTACAACTCTACGCCCCATGTACGCAAATTTGAATGGTGATATTGGATTAAATCTATGCTACTTTTATGCGTTTAAATTGAGTCTGTATAGATAAAATGTCATAACTACCTACACAGTAAAATTCACTCAAAATTAAATGTTTTTTTTCATTCAGGACATCCAAATATTTTTATTCTTTTGGACATTCTTCTGGGAATACAGTCTGAAACATGTATACAATTATAAAACAAAGCAAAAAGTCTATGTTAAGAAGAATTAGAAAAAAAAAATTACGGGAGCAGACAAACAAATATATAAACCAGCAAATTTGGAGATTTGACTTTTTAAAATCTGTATCATTTAAATTTTTACCAGCCACTATTTAATTATTAACATTATTGTATTACCCATAATTATTATTATTATTTTAAAAACATTATAACTCGAACAACCTAATAATATTAATCGGACTCCGATAACTCAAAAGTATTTGCGGGACTTAATTCAAACCAATTTTAGCTCTTTATTTGTGCCCCCCCCCCATAAGATATTTCTAAATACGCCCCTGGTTACGAATTATATGTACAGATATTATTTGAATTTTTCTGTGTATTGAGTTACTAATAAATAGTTAATCGATCGGATTATCAATGATTGTCTGTCATAAAACAATTATAATAATATGATAAGTTATAAAATGCGTAATTAATTATCGTATCTGTATACTATCCTTTTAACCGTTGTAATAAGTCTAAATTATTAGAGTGCAACTGATATTCATTAAGTGTAACATTATAATATACGTTAACATCTCACAGTTCATAGAACCATCTTAACGGGGAACGGCGACTGCAACGACTTATCTTAATGAGTCAGAGCTAGGTTAGGTTTATATTAATTTACATGCAATATCTATTTGGCGTATATGATAGTATAATAACGTAGTTATGGACTTCATTTTGTAATTATTTATATGCATGATTATAAATATTATAATATAATATCATAGTACGGTATTATTACAGTATTTATTGCTACTGTGCATTATAACTTAAAGTCTATATTATTATTATTATTATTATTATTATTATTACTATATAAATTTAAAATAGGTTTGCTAATCAATCGCGAAATCAATATACGGTGATATTATGCCATACTTATTACTTACTTAAAGGGATTTTTTGTAAATACATTTTATAGAATCTATTTTAATTATTCTATTCTATTCTATAAGACAATCGAAGTGTTTATAAAAATACAACGTGCCGGAACATTGGATGTGGTACAATATTTGACGGTTCCATGGAAAATGAGCGTAAACGACATTTTGGACGAAAACAAGTCAATAGAATTTTGGTGTAAACGCTACAATTCTCTATCGATACGATTTTTTTACGAAAAACATTCGATGTTCAAATATTTAGCGTAAACGCCATTCATTATCAGGTATGTAGTTATTGTCGGGCGTAAAGACTATGAAATATGTCGTTTACGCTTTTTTTCCTTGTATCCGTCGATACAATGTTGTGAGATTGTCTTGAGAAATAATGGGCGTAAGCCCCGTATTATCGTTAATAAGCTAATTTTTACCATAATTATCAGTAAATTGTATAGTTGTAATAGTAGAATACACTAGAAACATGATAAATTAATAGATTGATACACGAATTATACTTGTAAGTGATATTCCTCTCCTCTAAAATTACGAAAATGTCATTTATGCCCTTTTTCCTTGGAAGTGTCGAATTATATCGACTTTATAATCATAATATGTAGCAATGTACGTATGTAAGTAATACATTTAGTTCATGATATTGATGGTTATATACGTTATACACTTTCATTATGATGATTTGACGGGTTTGTGTCTTACGTATTTTAGATAATATTTTAATTTAAACTGAAATTAAAAACATATTTATTTAGTTTGTATATGATTGAATAATTTTTAGGCTTAATAAGTGTGTTTGTGAGTGATTTTGAGGAAAAAAGGTCGTCATTACGCATAGAAAACCGAGAGATTAAGCAGTTGTGCTTTTACAGCTGTTGCTATATTAACATGCGACCATACCAGGAGTGTATGGCAATATGAAAAATATTAATTTCTTTCATGAAACTTTTACTTTAACTTATATGGCTTAATATATTAACTAATGAGGGCATTATATAGTATACATCATGCGTAGATATATTTATTTATATATCATTTTCATTAGTTTTCATCATACACGGTTATGAACTAATATATTATAACTTTTAGGTAACGAGTCGTATAAGATCTTGAAAATTGTTATTTTAGTCTATTATGGAGTGACTTAATTAATAATATGGTTTATGGTCATTTAATTAGTATTTATGATGGAATATTTTGTGTAATCATAGACATTTATTTTCAGCTGTTTATAATGTTTGTCAAAAGAAGTATTATTATTATTATAAATTGTATGTTATATATAATGCATAAAGTTCTCCCAACTGTTTAACAGTACTTTCAATACATATAAATAAATTATTATATAATATTATATAAGCTTTAAACAGTTACGATCTAGTAGAATAATTCTGGCTGATCCGATCTGAGAATTTATTAACATAAATAATATTTAGAACTTATAATACCTTAATAACGTACAAACTAAATTATTATTCCATTACTAACAAGTATAATATAATTCTGAAATATATGAAATATTTAGGATTAATAGTAGTTAATTTAATAATAATTATAGGTTGAAGCGAGGAATTTATTTTTATTTTTACTTTCATAAAATTAAAATTGAAGATTTGTCTGTTTTAACAATTAGTAAATACATATGTTTTTCCGAGTTGTAATAACAGCGGATTCAATTATTCAAATGTATGTCCTCCCTATACATTTTAAATCTTAGTATTTTATTATTAACACAAGAATATCCGTTGGAACTAAGAAGCATTCAATTTTTATTTCAAGTACCTATATTTTTTTGAAAATTTGATTATTTTTTAAAACTAATTCACCGATTTGAAAATTATTAATAAGTCAATGAATTCAATTATTATGATATTTAAAAACGATTTAAAACGAAACAAATTACAAAGAAAGGTCGTAAGATCTATACCTATTGCTTATTCTATTAGTCAGTGATGCAATTATTTAAGTATTATTGTGAAAATTTCCTCGTTCATATGACATAGCATATTATGTTATACATATACTATAAATTATAATTATTTTTCAAAAAAAATAATCATCACTTATTACTTAGATAGGTAGGTAAGAACCTTTTTAAAATAACTAAGTTTCAATAAGTTTTAATTTTATTATCTAAAGATAATTTGATTGCATAGTATGACTGTGAGTCTGTGAATTATTTGATTTGTCTCACTCCGGTACAGACGATGCGTATCTATATATAAGGAATAAAGTGGACGCTGGACAGTCATTGAGATTGGGACACTTTTGTCGTTTATCTATTAACCTTAACGGTCTAGAGAAGTGTTTGTTCACCTCTCCAGTGAACTGTATACTGTAGTTGTTCTATTTTCGTGATGGTTATTTAATCCTCTGAGGGAGTATCAGCTACACCCTACGTCAAATAACCCATTTATCTATTGCTATTTGAACTATTTCAACTCCACTGATTTACAGTAATATTCATCACGTCTCAATGCACATTTCGCCTCCACTGCAGATGTATTTATAATTATATATGTACAATGTACGTCAAACGAAAAGTGTAAATTTAAATTATAAACTAATATTATTGTTTTGTTTTGTTTTTTTTTTAATTTGTATAAATTAATAGGTAACGTCAAAGTGAAAACGATTTAGCATTTCATATTATATGACGAATTAATTTAAATAGTGTTCATCTAGGAGAATGTTTTAAAAACCTTAAAACAAAGAAATTATTTACAACGTTATGTGTTAGGTATAATATGAATTATTAATATTAAGTATTACACACTATACAACTAAGATACAACAATTTAAATGCATTTTAAGTAGAAATGTAAAAACTAAAATAAAAGCGATAAAATAATAATATTGTGTTATACTATTATTCATTTTTATACCTATAATGGTATAATAATAAATGTTACGATATAAATTATTATAAGAGTATTTACAATTTACAACAAAATAATCGAAATTAGTCACGAGACTCGTAACAATATCCGATATCGAATCGTAAGCCGTAAATTCGTATAGGTTAGAGGCGTTGCCAGGATTTTTTTTTAAGGAGGCGGGAGCTAAATACTAATAAGTTATTAGTAATAACATACTAGGTAACGTTGATTTGCCGTTAACGTATTTACTATTTTAAATAATTAAAATTTGTAAGACTATTTCCATATTTCAAAAAAATGTAAAAATACGGCCAATGGGGGGGGGGGTTATAACCCATTTAGCCCCCCCCCCTTTGGCTACACTACTGGTATAGGTACGAATTAACATTTTTCGTTTATATAAATCGTATTTATTTATTTTTATCCAGCGGTAATAATATCGAGATGATCGTCTACGAAAGTCTGAGCCTCGGAGAAGATAATAATGTATTGCGAGCAAATCAATAGACTAAAAAACGTCGTCGGTACATCATCTTCTATACATGTGTATCTATATCAGCGTTTTAGTCTCAAGAAACACGTTGAATAATAACGTCTGAGCGTCAAGAAACATAATTCGACTGAAATAATAAGAACCCGCGAAAGCGCCGTCATCGCATAATTAATAATTTATAATCATATAAAATTGTTGTAATTGTCGTCGGACGGATGTCTCTGTTCAAAGTCCGCGACTGTTGGTCGACCGTGTGTGGCCGGGACGAGACTTTCGGGTGCGACGCATTGGCAGTGGACGACCTGTTCGGTGCCGGCGAAGACAGCATTATCCTGGGAAGTTTAGACGGTGTCCTCAGGGTGTACGGCGTGCACTCCGGCCCGCCGCCCGACTTGCGGTACTCGCCGTCCGATCTGTTGACCGAAGTGCAGATGGATAGTCCCGTGTTACAGGTGTGCACTGGTAGATTAATCAGGTAAGCACTTACTTATAATACCTACACACGGTGATAATATGTTTATGAGTGCGCGTATATCGTCGTTTTATAAAAAATAAAATAGGACTGAGATTTTTACAGTGTCTTTCAAGTGCACTGTCGGATATCGAGCGTAGGCTATGTATATTGTATATATTGTTTGTAAATGTTCAAAACGTTAACAAAGTTCTATTAATTCTCATCACTTTGATAGATTGGACATTTTATCAAGATAATATATTATCGTTTATTGTATAGAACCATTTATTGTCGTCCGGTTTCAATAAGTTTCCATGTTTTCCCGGAAAATGTCGAGTGTTATTTTCTTAACCTTTGTATCACGAAAGTAATATATTGATGAGTATATAAATATCAATTGGGTAAATTTAAGTAATAGATACTAAATATTGAAAACGAGTGGGAAATTGATTCCGCCATAGACCTGTTCAAATATAAACACTACTTTGTAATTATTTGATTTTAAAGGTTGTGCTTTAAGAATTTGTATTATTTGCCCAATATAGTTCGATTTAATAAAATAACGTTGTATAAGACTCCTCAAAATTTATTAAAATATGTTGGATTGTGCATCGGGAAATTATTTATTTAGGAATAAGGATTTTCGGAATTGAACGGTCATGATAAAAATCTTAAACAAAGTAAACGAAAATGTGGTGAATATATTCGGAATCATAGCCAAATTAATGATTGAGGTCGTGCTTGATGGTTGTATTATTGAATGTAACGAGATTGAGTACCAAGTGTCAAGAACAGCTTATTTTAATTTTCAACATATTCAATACGATTTGATGATTTATTATTAGTTTTTAAACTTTTATAAGTGTAATTAAAATTGTTCTATGATAATTAATTATATTTAATTTGTAATGTAATCATTTTTTAATGCTAAGGCAATTTGCGATTAAAAAAAAATTAATAATAATAAAAACATTATTAAATGTAATCTTTTGTGCGTAAAAATTATATTTTGAATGCAAGAGACTGAATTTAAAATCACCTATCAATATAATATATTGGCTCATATTTGTTACTGTTAATTTCCCTTTTTTCGTTATTGGGTTAAGTATTATGGATTTATACTTTATTTTTAAAAGTAGTCCATTCCCTTTTTTACAATATATTGGGTAGGCACTAGGTGAAGAGAAATAATTTGATATATTTGCCTAATAATACACTATTATTAAACAAAAAATTAACCATAATTTTTATTACCTATAGTTATTATTACTTATATATGTATAATTATTATTAATAACTATAATATGTAATTATGCTATATTTTATTGCTAGCTGTTCGCCCAACAAGAACATTGCAGTTCTTCATCCATTTTCAATAGTCGTATATGGAGTGAATTGTATAGCTGGATCTACAGATCAAGGTAAGTACTCAGTCACTGTATGTCTGTATGATAGTAGTACTTGTAAATTATATGATAATAAAAACTTAAACATAATATTCAAAGACTTGACATTTGAATTTCTCATAGGATGTAGGTATTTTTAATTTTTTTTGTTGTGTAACTGTAAATAATTAAAATTTTTCAATTACTATTGTAATATAAGATTTTTACTATATTGCTATTTATATTATACTTAAACTTTAAATGCATACATTAATGCATTTTTATATAAACACGCATATTTTGTATTTGCATCAGAAAATAAAACGGAACGTTAAGTGAAAATATGAATATTGTGTGATCATTTATGTTTCTTTTTTAATTTTCAATTTCATTTAAAAAAAGTATTTTACGTTTAACTTGTATGTCGTTTTAGTCTTTTATTTAAAATAAACATTTTTTATGTTTTATAAATTGTGCTATTTTATGTTGCGTAGAAGATAAATATTGTTTTTACTTCGTAAATTATTGTGAAATTGAAAATCCAATAAACTATAATTTTGAATTATAAATTACCTTTATTGGCACAATTTACATAGGTTAATTTCTTGTATAGGCATTTAAAAATTTTTTATATATAATATAAAAATGTATAATTGTCCAGAATGTATTTTAATTTATATAATAAATCTAGAAACTAAAAGTTGTATCTATACTTAGAAGACTATTAAAATAACGAATTACTTCCTTTATATAAATATATTATTAAAATGCAATATTTAGCTTTTATAAATATTAATTTTGTTATGCATATCAAAATCTAAACAACTTGTAGTTTATGAAATTTACTTATTTGAATTAAAATAAGTACATTCAGTTTAAAATTAAAAGTTAATAAAATTATCCGTTAAATTGTAAGTTTATTAGTTTATTGACAAATTTATTTCTTGCGTTTGTTTATAATGTGTTTCTCTTAAAGAATAGAATAAATATGATTTTCATTAAAACATTAAAAAAAAATAATATATATTTTTTAATTTATGTTAGAGTCTCGATAAAAAAAATTCACTTATTCATATATTAATATGTCTTAATTTCTATCGTCTTTAAGGATACACGAGACTTTATTTTTATTTTTGACGTAAATAATAATATACATCACCCATAATGTTTTCTGCATCACTTTTTATCTTATTATCTTTTTATAATTTAATGTAGAAAATGGATACATTGTATTCAATATATTATATCATAGTTATTCTCCAAAAATAATTGTTTTATTATTTTATTTTAATGATGGTTATATAATCAAATCTAGGTTTGAGTAAAATGTTCTATTTTTAGAGTACCTTTACAATTAAAGTAGATACCTACATGGGATTTTTTTTTCTTTTTAAACCAGTAAGGGAATTTAAACATAATATTTATCTTGTTATTATTTTACCGTGTCAATTAACAATACACTATTGTAGCCAAATTCATGTTATTATTTTCCATTTTTATAAAATATAATATTGTGCTATTTATGTACACGATTTCTATTGACAGGCGATCAGTACGTACTGGAAATGATGTACGAACATAAATTTGACCGGAGCGCATATCAAATGGTCGTGGGCCCTTTTGGTGGCGGGTCGGGCAGCAGGGATTTTGCGTGCGTAATGTCTCTGGACGGCGTCGTCACGGTATACGAGCAACAGGCGTTCGGTTTTCGCACGGCGTTGCCCAATTACCTGCACCCGTTTCCCATCAAGTATGTCCGATCCGTAGACGCGTTTATCACGCTCAACGCCGATCTGTGTTTGGTCTGTTACAAGTGAGTACTTTTACGGCTTACATAACGAGAAAAATGCGCCCAGTCGTCGGACGCACGAAAATAATAACAACCATCGATCATTATTGACTTTTGTCGAACTTTTGCTTTCAGTGCACACAATATTATCGTATATATTGTCTAGGTTCGGTACCTGACAATATCCACTGAACATAATAATATTTTATACCGTAGTACCATACGTTTTTGTTATTACTTATTGTGTTATTGTTTACTCTATTGAAAAGACTGCAATTTTAGGTTCCGAAAGGAGTAGTAAAAAAATATTGGTTTTTCCAATTTATTTTCCAAAGGTTTTCAAGACGATGTCAAAAATTTACGTAGAGATGTGAGCAAACGTGGCCAGTAAGTTTCGCATTGATAAAACGCGTTAACCATTCATTTTTGAGGGTAGAAAATTGTGAAACTCTACTTCAAATTGTTTCACTCGAAATTCAGTGATTTTTTTATTAATACTGCTTTTAAATATAAGGGCCCTGACGACCCTGTTATACCCACCTAACTTTTGTAAATATTTTCACATTTTTAAAATTGTTTTAACGATTTACAATTATTCTAATGGACTTTAAAGTAATCATTATGAAAGTTTTAAATTATTATTATAATTATTTTTTAATATTCTATGTAAATAAATAATCGATTTAAAAGAGTATATCTTCAAACGAGGTAAATCATAAATAATAAAAGCGGGTAATTGTTAGTGTTACTGTCTTGAATTTTTAGTCTTAAAAATATTTTCTCAAGTGATTTTCTCATTATATTTGCATACTTTTGGTTTTTTTATACATATAGCTGGTTTGAGTACCTACTACATACAACATAACAAGAATATCGTATAGGTTTTATGTTTAAACATATGAAACACATTAGACCAATTAGCTTTTAGTTTCGTAAATTATTTGCACAGTTAATTATATAACCACAGTTTACATTCATTTTTAGTTATTTGAATTATCTTACCTACAGTTAGTTATTAGGCAAAACGATAATGCTTTGAGATATATATATATATACTTATAGTTTATTTATTTATAATAACAATATTAAATCATTTTTTTAAATTAAACATATGTTTTATTGAAAAATAATTATAGTAATACATAATTGTGTAGACGCAGACATTCAGTCCTTTTGAGGAATATGTTAGGCTTATTTGCTGTATTATAAATACAAAAGACATGCTATTGGATTTTCTGTTTTTAATTCATGAAAGGTTTTTAATTACATTTATTTAGGAATGTAAATAATTCTGAAACATAAAATACTCATTCAAATTGTATGTATTTATAAAATGATTAGTATATTAGGTATATGTTTAATTAATAAGGGTATTATAGTAACTTATCGCAGGATTTAAAACTCAATAAGAAAATATTATAGGTACCTAATATTTAATGTAAATTTTTGAATTCCACTGTTTTATATAAAAACCAATAATAGTATCACATATTTTTAAAAATTCTAATTATAAAATTTCTAAACATAAATACGTTTATCTACATTTTTTAGTTGTAATTTAAAAAAATTTGAAAATTGAATACAATTTTGGGCTAGTTGTAAATGTTGTTATAAGACATTCAATGAGTGATGACCAAACCAGTACAAATACCTGGAAGCTAATAATCAGTCGCTGTATTTCGTCTACATTTTTTTATTTATATTTTTACTGTTATTATTATGAGACTTTTTTAATATGATATCTATATTTGTATTTTTAACATGTATAATATATATATATATATAATGCCCCACTTGTCCATGACATATTGCAATAATATCTTCTTGTACATAACTCTGACGTTCTCTTCACTTTTATTACTCGATTTGCCTACGGTACAACGTTATAATAATAGGGTAAGTAATATTATTATTGTATATGTGTTGATATGTGAAATTAATAATATACACGAAACACAATGTTTGCGAATAATCAAAATTTTGTGTACAATTCGTAAAATATTAAAATGGTCAAGCATAACGTTACGATGCAAATTCTTTAGGTATCAAGAACTAGCGGACCCGAGTCTGAAACAAAAGTGGCCTGTTTGGTCGTGCACCTTGGGCGAAACCGTATACGACATTCAGACTGTAGAAATTACACCATCTGCGACTACAATACACGTATTGGGCGAACGGAACTACTATTGTTTTCAAGGCAACGGCGTGCTGTGGTTTATGAAACGGCTTCAGTATACTCCTTGCTGTTTTCACCCTTATATTTTGGGTATACCTAAACATAAAGGCATATAGCTTTAACATACTATAATCATATTAGTCGTGCATGCATAATATATAATATGCAATTCGTAGATTAAAATTATCCCGCCCGACATATTATTATCATCATCATCATCATTATTATTATTAATTAATTCCAAAACTTCTCCATTTTAGATCTATAGCTTTATTGATTTTCAAAAATTAAAGATTTATAAAACGTTCGATGGCATCAACTTAATTCTATAATAATAAACAACATTGTTTTCAAATTACAATCATGCATTATGAATACGATTATCGTATGACCTATTTCACTTTTACAACATTACCAGCTTTACTATAACAACTTTTTTCTGTTTTATTTATTTTGCTCTATTTTTTATTTCAGGCGAACACCCCGACACAAAGACTATGTGTATGATCGTATCGGATACCGACAGTGTCTTGGTGTACGATCAGACAAAACTTCGATGGTCGGCCAAGCTGTCCTTTCATCCGTGTATTATTGCAAGAGCTTCGTTTAAAGTATGGTTTGTTGCTCTATTCATACGCGATATTTTATCGGAAATGTATTGTTTTATTTACGAGTTTACGTGAATTATATTTATAACAGGCGTTACAGGGATGTTTGGTTCTATTGTCAGAAACCGGTGATTTGAGATTTTGTTACCTGGGCACCGAACCCATGATATTTATGGCTCCCGAAAGGCCGATTAAAGACTATAAAGATACCAAGAACCAACTAGTTCAGTTAAAAAAGGACCTTCAAAATATTTCTTTGCAAGATGGTATGATTATTTAATTGTGTTGCTTTGATGATTATTTTTTCGGTTATAAAGTGCCAATTTATTGTAATCTATACTAATATTATAAAGCTGAAGAGTTAAATAATAAATTTAATAATAAATATGGTGTACTCGTACGAGTATGTTAGTTGAATGTTTGTAATCATATAAAAATGTGTAAATAATATGACGCTTTCAACATATTTTATGTTTTATTAATTATTATGTATTAACGTATTTGAAATATTATGCGGATGTATAAATTTATTAATCACCTACTACTTTTACGAATTAAACAATCAAGAATTTAAATTTTTAATTTATAAAATATTTAGTATTTTTTTTTTCATTATTATCAGAAATATTATTATATAGACATCTAAATATCTAAATGTTTAATAATAAGTTTAAAATAAAAAAAAAAATATGTGTATACTTGAAAGATATTCTGTATTCAAACTTTTAACTTTCAAAAAGTTTATTCACTAAAGTTAAAGTCAATGAAATTAGGACTGGGAAGTATATTATTTAAATACATTTTAATTCTATGCGTATACGTTTTGAAATTTTGATTAAATTATTAATTAAAACATGCATAGGAACGTATATATATTAATATATTGTATACATACACAGTACTTAATCATGATACATACAATAATGAAATATCATACTACACACTGTGCTCTGTATTTGACAGATTCTTTGGCTTTTATAAAATATATGAAAAATAATGTTATTTAATATACCTATATAGAAAAATAATGCATATTTGAGGGGCAAATATATATTATTTTCAATAATAGACTATAGTTATAAAAATATACATAAAAGTATCACTATTGACACTATTATGTATATACTACGTCGTGAAACAAATTATGTTAAAAATAAATCATCTTTTTATATTACTGGCTATAACGCTACAAATCGTAAAATATGTTTTTGAGTTAATCATTAAATATTGGAGGACAATTTAGTTATAACAATGTATTGGTACATTTATTAATATTATCATCGTTTGATAACTGAAGTATTTAATTACTTTTTTCCTGAATAATACAATGTTATAATTTATAATAAAGAATTTTTTTATGTACGAGAATATGTATTTTAAAAACAACGCGACTATCTATCAATTAAAACATGCGTAGCATAAGGTATATAAATTAACAGGTTTAAATTGTTTTCATCATATTATGTTTCTTGAAAACATCTCTCGAAAATGTTTATATTATATTATGTATAGTGTATTAAAATAAAAAATCTATTATTTGTTAGGTATTTTTAATGATGATTTTGTTTTTTATTTCAAGAGACCGATACTCTACCACTATTGAAATTAAATACGCGTATTTTGAATTTGCGTTCAGAGGGATCAGGGAAACTATACGACATTGAAATAGACGTGTCACCATCTCTGGCTACATCATCAGTGCAAATTACATTCCAAATGGTCGCACCACTTGTCATTTCACCCACAGTAGTACATTTAAAAGACTTGAGTATGTATACTATCTATTTTTTAAGAACCAAATAAATAATTCATACGATTTAATCGATAGTATAAATTAAAAACATTCAGAAGATTATATTATCAAGATAAAATAAAGCCCGACCTAACCCAATATTAAAGAACATTGTTTAAAAATGCGTTTTTCTTTATTTATCAGAGTTGTCAGTTTAATTCGTTTTACAATAACAATCAGATTAAATACGCGATTTATAATGACAATCTAGGCCGTTATTATTAACAAAACATTTTGTATTCGATAATAATCAATACGATGTTTTTTATTTTACAAAGCTTATAGATGGTTAAACTTAATGACAAATATATTTTTTAAAGTCTTTATCGTAATGTCAACCTTTTTAGACCAGTCTCGACAAGTTAAGCCACATTAAACTTTCCTTAAGTCTCGTGGGGTTAGCCATGTATCAACAGATGGTAAAAGAGTGGTAAAATGTTTAAAAGCGTAAAAAAAATACTTACCTATCTATGTAATTCCAATGTATCTTATTCTTTATCGTTATTTTTGTTGCACGACTTGATTTAAACTTACTTAGTTCTTAGAAGTTTCAATAATCCTAGTTTTAAATGTGGGTATCGCTATTTGATATTTCAAATATAAAAGTCGGTTGTCAGATAAAATTGCAGTACTCCGATATGTAATGAATAATATGTTGTATACGGTACATTGGCTTAATCTTAACCGTAACACGCTATTATATTATACATTTTAATGTTGAGCAAATCGTAAAATATGTTGCTAGTTTTAAATATTTTTTTTCAACCACACCAAGCGCTAGCTATCTTATATTCAGTGTAGTGCATTCGTTGATTTTTTTTTTGGTGGATGCGCGCGACCGAAACTATCAAAGCGGACAACCCTTTTTGTATACGTATAAACGTTAAACAATTATTTTTTTTTTTTATGATTTAAAAATAGAATCATAATTTTTATACAACTGTTACGCGCGCGTGTGTTTTAGACGAAAGTATAACGGTCAGAGTGATGGCGCATAGAGAAAATGACGACACCGAGTCCGTAGTGTCGTCGACGGAATGTATCGTTTGTGCACACTATTCTAGGACATCGGACGTACCGGGTTCGGTGCAGCAGACTGTGCGGTTGCCGATGTCACTGGTTTACGATGTCCATTCTACATCACAGCACTTAGATTTTAGTTGGTCGGCAAAAATATCTGTTGACGAGAGTCCAGTAGCACTTAAAATACTATTTAAAGGTGAGGCGCGCGCGTGTTCGGTTTTAACGTGGTAATAGTAATAATAATAATTGCTGTTATTATATAAGACGTTTTCGGTTATATATTTACTCGTAACATATAAATTAAACCGATTACACGTACCTATGTTATGACTTCTCGTCGTTGATATTATATTTCGATGTCACTATAAATTATACGCTCATTAAAACGATACCGCTCTCCGAATTTCTCATTTTATAGTTAAACTGTTTAAAATAATTTACTCACTTAGTCGTAAGTATAACCTGTCAAAAAATGATTTAACCTTGTATCAAACATAAACTTTTTGAAATAATTAAATTATCTAAGAAAATATTAATATTATTTTATTGTCATGACTTAATTTTGTTAGGACTATTTAGAAATGTAAATATCGAGAAAAAACCACCTTAAGACGCATGCATTATAGCTGATTAACACTTTTGAATTTATAATCTGTTCTTAGGACGTTTGTATTTTGTAAGTTTTTTGAAACTTTGGATAATATTACATTATGTTTAATGAATGCGTTTATTAATCATTTTAAACTTCAAAATTTCTCTCAGAATTAAGTCATAATTTCTTGGTATTCTAATTTATTATTGAACGCAATATTACGTATTACACATATTATAGTATGTTGATGTATTTTATATTTAACATTTTTGGAACACCAAATTAATATTGAAAATAAAAATGGAGTATTTTATTATCAAACTATATATATTTTTTTTCTTAAAGTAAAAAAAAAAAGCTTTATAACATTTATTTTTTTCCTAGAAAATAACGAACTTACGATATTTGGAAAATACCAAGTTCGGAAGCAGACTATACAGACTACAGAGTTATAACCTATTGTTAGCATTATTGTGTATTTGTGTACTTTTTTCGTAACACTTAGAGACCGAGCTGAGTCATTCAATCGCTTATACACTGAAAATTGGACTGTATATATATAAGTGTATATGAACCGTCAGTGTAATAATTAAAAAAAAACTCACGCTGTAGGATATTTTTTATATCTACATAGAATTTTTTTTTACATAATATAATAGGTACATTTCGTTATACTATAGATGTGTTCAAACAAAACAGTTGACAGTTTGCAATGAATATAATCTTATGCTCGTGTGTTATAAGTTTATTGCAAATCATAAAATATAATTTAATAATATTATAATTAATTGATGTAAAATGTTCCGACAGTAATGTTTATCAATATTATTGTTAATTATTTTTTAAAACATGTCTGTCATCAAAAACAGAAAACATACGTTTTTGTTTATAATCATTAAAATATAAATTACTTATGAGCTATGATAAATCTATTCATAAAATTATGTTTTTAATTTGTTAAAATTCTTAACGACGCTCGTTCTTAATATTTTTCCACGTAATACAATATTGTAGGTATATTTTATTTTCATGGTATAATGTTTAAATATACATATATGAAAAAAAGTTGTCGTTTACAATTTTGTTAACCCAAAAAATAAATTTTCCTGTATCGGTATGCCACGTGGATATTTAAAGTTTTGAATTTTAATATAAAATAATTTTTTTTTTAATAATAAATATGAATACAAATGATGAACGCGGGTCATTTATTATCATTTATCATCCACGTTTTTTGTGTAATCATACAAGGCGTATTGATTTATGAAATAAGTTAGTTATAACTATTAATTATCCTACTTAATTCAAGGCCTTTCGTTGTATGAAAAAACGTCACACAATAATTAAATCTATTATATATATTTACTATGATAAAGAAAAAACTATCGGAAATTATAGTAATGTTAAATTATGCCTCAAGTAGAGTTTGCCGATTCATCGTCATCTGCGGAATTGTGTTTCCAAACAATCACTGGTATCCCGAAGTATGTTTGTGTTACTGCATTACCCGCAAATCGGTCTTATGAAATACGATCATCGAGTCCTGAATACGCCAATGTAATTATCGAAGAAATTTTGTTCAGGTATTTAAAGTTTAGCATAGTAATTAGTATTATCAATGATTCATGTTTGATTTTAATAAAGATCATTAAGACTTTAAATAAAATTATTTTTATCAGGCATAGAGAATATTACAAAACTAAAAAATGCGTCGTGCGCTGTGATAAAAATGAAATGCCCGTTGCAGATTTTTATCGAACGATCGAGGAACATGTAGCGCTTAAAGGAAGACTAGAATTTGTACAGGTATTTCGGAAATAATAATAAAAATAAAAATATGAAATTTAGTCGTAACGAGATTTTTCATGATTATAATTTTTTTCATTTTATTTTATGAAAATTTCTACAAGCATCTACGGTTATTTGTTTTTTTAATTACAACAAAATATCAAAAACCGTTTTAGGGAAAAGTTTTTTTATTGGTAAATATGCAATGATGTAAAAATTTGAACGCTTATAATAAATTCATTTTACTTTTTGTTAGAATCGTTTTTAATATTGGTTGATCAATTTAAGAAGAATCTTGTATTATAAATCTTAAATATATAAAGAACATTTTTATGAATTGTTACTAAAAATTATTATTTTCAAAATTCTGAATTCAATCGCTTAAAAAAGAAATTTTGTGATTATGCATTTTCAATGTTTCTTAATTGGGATAGGTATAAATATGTATACCAAAATTTAAAAAAAGAATGATGAAAATTGTAAGATTTAAAATTCTATAAATAACTTAAAAGAGTCAAAATATTTTAAAAATCATTTTTTGCACCTATAGAAAATAACTAGGTATAAAAATATTTTGTGAAAATTTCAAGGATCCATGATTATTCGTTTTTGAATTACACAAAAAAAATAGTTTTTTTCGAAAACTGGACTATTAAAACTAAATCAAATTTGCTTTCCGGAATTACCCTCAAAGTTTAAAATTGAACCATATTTTCGAAAAAAATCACACACTATTGAAACTTAATACATTCATCGCTTCGTCCAGAATCTAAAATATGATAATTTAAGAAACAATATGTTATATCATATTGATTGTTCTAGAATAATAGAAGTTTGAAGTACTCAACAGTATTTTTCAGTGTTTTATTTCATTATTTTTACATTACATATTATACGTATATATGAATACATAATAAATCGATATTAACCACAATCAATTTATGTTTTTTTCCCTAGGAAGAAATTTCTTTATTATGTTCGCAGTATCGAATCATACAAAAGTGTTTGTTCAATAAACTCAAAGAAAATACAATACATTCTGTGTCCGGTTTGAACGTATTGATAGACAATACACACGAAACGTTAACGGAGAAAATGTCGGAAATTAAATTTATCAAACAGGTGCGTTGATAGATTATTGTTGTGCCTTTGCTTTAAAACGCAATTTTTTTTTTTTTACTTTATTAGTTTCAGTTGTGTTTTTTCTAGGAATTAAAAATTAAATTTTCTCAGTTGATCTCTTTATCGAGGCTTTTAGTCACAATGCTTGGTCTGTGTTCTAAAAACGATAAAATGCTCAAAGAATTCAAAGAAACTGTCATTTATTTTACTGATAATCAGGTAACTTCATAAAAATATTTTTTTTCTAAAATAATTCAGTAAAAAATGAAGATATAGTATAATTATGTAGGTATTTAAATTTGTTCTTAGGAAATTACCCAATTTGTACTTAATATGTATAATCTTTCAATTCAATTCATATATCGGTATTATTTTTTTTATAATTTTATATATTAATTTTCGATAATATTATTTTTTCTAGCTTAATTATTACATTACGTTATATAGAAACTATAAATTAATTTATTACATACCTACTCACAATTAATTATTTTCATCAACATCATTTTAATATTATTATTTTTCTGGTTTTTATATTATTGATTTGTCCATCGTTAAATTTACCTTTAATTTACTTGATTATTCACTTTTCATTAACTAAGTATTTTTGCGTATTGTGGAATAATAGTGTATTTATATATCTGATGATTTTTGGCTATTATCAAAATTAAAATAATATTAATAAATAAGTAATTGCAAGAGTGAATAAATCAATGATGTATTTGAAAATTATTCGGAGTAGAGCTATATGGAGACTATTTTGACTTTAATATATTTAATTTAATTTCTCCTACACTACTCTATGATTTTTAATTACTTATAGGATAAAATTAAAAAAGTATCTATTCTTACTACCAACTAAATCGTTTGATTATCCAAATTATTTATAATAGATGATACTTTAATATTTTCAACCATTTTTCTGTCCAAAAAAACAATAGAAACACAATTGTATATAATCAATATAATATTATACTTTCATCGCTTTTCCAAGTCTCAATTTTCTGGTTAAACGATTTTCCATTAAAATAACCATTATGAAACGACACTAATTCTTAATAACTTTTTGTGCTAATAGAACTGGGAAGACATTGTCTTACATTCACTGAGCTATTTGGTCGGAAACAAAATCACGTTAAATGTTCAAAGCGACGATCCAGCCCAGGTTGTAATGAGCTTAAGGGCATTAATCGATTATGTTATAAAACATATAACATCTATCAAGGATGAATTACCAGCTAAATTGAAAAAAGAAAACACGAGAGGTACGTGATACATTATGTACAAGTATTGTTCCTTTTTGTGGTTTGAAAACATTTACAATAAAAGCAAAATTAATTAGTTTAATTATTAATTTATGTAAAAAATGTATCATAAGTACATTATTTTCACTCCATGGTTAATGTTTCAAGCGACACGGCTAAAACTGTATAAAATAGAACAATACTTATAGTTTATGTTATTATTACCTCTGCTGTTTTTCTATTTAAAGTCTTATATTTTCTAGGTGTATCGCCTATTCTAGAATCCGAAGAAGATTTTTACACCAGTTAGTCGGTTGAAAGTTTCAAAATAGAAAATATACAAAGAGGATATTTTGTATTCAGGTGTTATATTATTATATACATAACGTATATAAGCTCTTCTCGTATATAATTTGCGTTTCATTAATAAAAAAAAATGTGTGCAAATGTAATTTAAAATTTGAAGTGTTTTTTTTTGCGTACAAATATTATACTCCACGGTCGCTAATATTATATAAGTACATATCGGTACGTATATATTATTACAAATCATGTGGTGTAAACTGAATTTGTCGTCGGAATATACACATAGGTGGTATTTAAACGAGATATTTCTGATTAAATAAATTGGACTGAAGTCTTTTCATTTACACTATTGAAAAAGGCCGACCGAAATTTTAATTCCGTACAACGTGTAGGCTTACTATATCGCAACGTATTTTAATATAAAAGTGTAAAAAACTAAAAACGTGTAGTTTTTCTGTTACACTCGAGTATGTAGTGTGTACATATTATTATTATGAATAACATAGCGGCTGTGCATCGTGTATATACTCGTATAATATAATATATTATAACATTATGTTCGCGTGAATGTAGGATGTTCCGGTGACGCGTTAGAGCGTGGACGTTATAATATATACCACCCAGTTTCCATACTTCTTTATCGTCATATTTTTAAAGAAAAAAACTAAAATATCTAGTATGATTAGTTTTTGCATTCACTTTTCCTACACTTATTACTTGTAGCATAGGTACTGATATTCTTCTTCTGCTTTGCTTTTACAAGATTTTTTTGTCATCGTTCCTATAACGTGTAATAGGTTCTATATTGGTATTTTCTTCCGTTCTTGCGCTCGTAGGGCTTAATGATATTATCCTTCTTTTACGTCTTGGTACCTTATGATATTAATTATTTAATATATAAATTATAAATGCATACATCATAGTATAAAATGTTTATCACCAGTAGATAAATACAACACAAATATATTAGCATATTTTATAGTTTATCGCACGGAAGAAAATTACGTGGAGAATAGGCGGAAGACTGAAAACGTCAGCTATTACCTTACAAATGATCGAAAAACGAAAGAAACAATACCGTTGACAGATTTTAATATAATATATTACTAGTAGTCTATTCCGAACTGTTTAAACACGATATGTTTAACGAATTGCATTATCGATGATATATCACTACTGATCATTATTTACACAATGAATGCGATAGAATTATTTATGTAAAATTGCAATATATAATAATTTTTTGTTAATCATCTTCATTCTACATGTAATGTCTAAAATGTGTGAAAAGTAAAATATTTTGATTATTTACTATAATAATTAAGAAAACATTTGTTTTCGTTTTAACAAATAAAATTTCAATTTTTTGGAACAAACAAAATATTCAGAAAAAAACTTGTTTATCATAGTTTATCCCAATATTAATAATCACAAAAAAAAAAAATAAATAAAAAATAAAACAATAATGATTATTACAAACCATAATTATTATAATTTAAGAGAAAGAAATTTGTAATATATTATACAATTTATAAAGTAACACACATTAACTAATATTCACGAATATTAATATATATATACATATATTTTTTTTAAAGTATTCTCAAAGTCAAAATACAAATAAGTTAAATACTAAATTAATAAAAATATATTTGTATAGAAGAGTAAAACTGTCAGTATTGTTATAATACAAAATAGTGGTAAGTGATTATCACTCTGTTGTACATTAGGTATCGAGCAGGTCACTATTACATGTGTGCTAAATTTTAATTCAATGATGTACATGTGTTATACGAAAAACGATTCTGAGCGGAAACTTTCTACAGCCTATATCACAAAGTGATATGTTTTTTTTTAATGATATAGCCATTAGTCATTTATTTTACTTTTAGTATTACAGTAGATTGATATAATTTTTTTCCGAAAATATTGAATTTACTTTATTATTAGTATTTAAATAATAGTTCAATTACAAAGTGATTCACTGAACGATTCGTAAAACAATAAATTGTCGGATATTAGAAATGTGAAGATGGCAATAGACATATCTGCTCAATGTATCATATTGCCAACAAACTTTTGGAAAATGACATAAACCAAAGACGAATTGATTCAAATGGTTTTCCCAAATATTATTCGAAATTGCCTAAATTAAATTTTCAGTGGCTCAGTGCACGTGCTATATTATAGCAGCTACAAAAAACAAAATCAATGCCATTAATTTTTGAACATTCAAAACGGAATATCAGGCGAAACGACAACGTTTAAGTCTATCGGTACTATGATGCAATAAAGCAAGGTTGTCAATAATTACTTAACGCGATTTTTAAATTCACTCGATTTTCCAAGTATGCCACCGCAACCCCACATTTTTACATTGCAAATTGACGTGCCTGTCGTTTTTTTCTGAAACATTAATCCATCACGACTTTGTAGCGGTACAAGAAAAAGATGATGAAAAATGTCATTGAAGCTACAATTTTGAATCGAAAATTCAAGAGAGAAGATGTACTGTTGCCACGTATTCCATAGATCTCAACAGATATGCCACTTGAATTCAAACTTTGCAGTTTTCAGTGCAACTCGTTTTTACAATGATGACCACCAATAAAGCACAAGAAAAAACGCGGCTATCGTGTGGGTTAGATTTGGAGAATACATGCTTTCTATATGGACAACTGTATGTGGCCAGCCTATATTTATAACCCCTTGGAAAACATTCTGATTTATTTGTGTACGCACCAAAAGGAAAAACAAATAATATCGTGTATTCACAAACATTTAGAGATCTCGGAAACGCGCGATGGATCAGATGTTATTAATATAATAATGCTGAAGAGTTTGTTTTTTTTTTTTTTTATTATAATTCGCTAATCTCTAGAACTACCAGTCGGATTTGAAAAAATATTTTTTGTATTTAATAGTCCAATTATCGAGGAAGGTTATAGGCTATTTGATATTTAGTCACGACCTTCAATAGTCGAGCAAAAAGAAAAAAGTCAGAAAGAATGCTAAGCGAAAAGGAAGTAATAGCATTGGTGGGAAACACGACGTGATAGGTAGTGGGCCGATAATGTTCACAATGTCAGTTAATGATGAAATAAGTTTTGAAAAGTTGTTGAAGTTTTGTTCGTTAGTCATGAATGGTTTTATACTGACAGTGTCCATTACCACGTAGAGTAATAACGAATTGAACACGATTTGAATCATATATTTTTTACGGACAACAAATTGTACGGGGACAGTTAGTAATGTATAATAATTGTGTATTTAGTTTAATATAATTCAATGGTCTCAATCGTTTTATTTCTGTTTTTATTAAATTATCAAAAACATTTTTTCTTTGTAAAATATATGGAATATGCATAGATATTAAAATAATTCTGTAGTTTGCTTTTAATAATGTCATTATTGAACGTTTTGTTAATTAAAACATATTTATGTTTTTATCATCTTATGACCTAAGTCTATCGAATCGTTAAAGATATACTATATTGTTTACTATTGAGTTATGAGCAAAAATGATTATTGTTTTTAATTTGCTGGTTGAAGTGATACTTATTGTTATCTGGATTCGATTAGGTACCTCTCAAAAGTGATTATTACCACGTGCATCTACGATATTCCAATAATACGGGGCCTTTAAAATGTACCACAAGTGAAACTTACAAATAACAATCGACGCCTGAACGCGTAAAAATGTCGTCTACCCCACAACATTTTTAGTAAGCACTGTTATAATTATAATATTATGAATTAAATGTATATATATATATATTCTATTCTATTGTGTACAAAATACGACGGTCGAGACGTAACACACATAGACACATCGTAACTATGTATAACTTATTAACATAGTGCTACGAACTGTGCAGGTATACGCAATGCGGTGATATAATATCCCGCGTAGACCATATACGTATGTCGATGATCCCCGGGGAACAGGATTGCGCTGCACGAGCGCGAGAAAAGTTTAAATCGCGGGTTGCCTTTTATAAAATATATGCGTATAATAATATACATGTATGTATAGATTTTATAGGTATCAGCTAGTAGCCTGTAACCTGTCCGCGTTGTTATTTGTTTCTGTATTTTTCACTTGACGGCCGAGGACGAAACGTAGGTATATCTATGTATTATGCACGCGTAAGTATGTAAACGTTGACCAAAGTATTATCCCTCCCTAAAAATTTAGGGGACTTTATATTTATCCGAAAAACCCAACCACACATTTTAAATCAAAGTATTTGTTGTGTATATGATATTTGTATATTGTGTCTAGTTTTTATTAATAGTGCTTTCAGTTAAAAGTAATTACAGCACGACTGAAATTATTACATACCTATTGCATACCTAATACACAACAATATTATAATACGTAGATATGTAACTAAATAATAATGATATGGTTTACATAATGAGTTGTGGCATGGGATCAAATATAGTCAAAATTAATGAAAATGTCAATGTAATAACCAATAACAAATACCTATGTATTTTAAACGTTTTTATAAATAAAATCTAACTATATGGACTATACATAATTTGAACAATGTGGTAATATAGACGATGTTTTCCGACCAATAACGTATATTCCCTAGTAGCGAGTTGAATATATAATATATTATTATTAAACCCACTGACTTTTATAGGAATATTATAATATATATGAATATTATTTTGTTTTGTATTAAAAATTTTTAATTTTTGTATTATTTGTAAGTACATAAAATGTTACTTGCTAGTATGGAAGATTACAATTTGTATTAGTTCGGAAAATATATAATGATGAAGAGGTGTGGGGGTAATGTTGAATAAAACGTTGGTATATTACGATTTTATTGATGTGCACGATGAATAGTTCAGAGAAATGAATAGGTAAACGTATATGATGTATAATGTTTTGTTATGTTATTGCAATGTTCCGCACAGCTCGGTGAACGTATCACACAGTTGGTCGCGTATTCGTTTGAATATTATTACTCGCGGGGTTATGTCGTATTATTATTACCACCACGTCGATATTACTGCAATACCTTTTACAATTATACATCCATGCACATCACGTATAGTACAACTTTAAAACCACCATTTGTGCGAACACCGTCGTCGTCAGGAGCTAATAACGTGTCTATACCTTTGAATCTAAATCGTATATACAATGTTGGTATATGATCTAAGGATTTCATATATTATAATACCTATGCTTGTACGCATGCGTGGCAACGATTTCGTATATGCCAGATATCAGAAGTAAAAGTTGCGACTTTGCAAGTATTCAAGTATACTTATATAGAATGATTCATCAAGCATGCTCGCCCCAAGTTCTTTGTATACTATTATTCAAATTCGGTTTTTGGAACTATACATAGGTACACATATAACAACAATATAATATACACTTATGAGTTATAATTTCATTCTCATTTTTTGTATTATTATAGGAGTATCCTGTGGCGATACTAATTTATTTTTTCAAATGATAATTTTACCTTATATTAATATACTATAATTATTATAAAACATTTTTTTTTAATCGTTGATGTATCTAAATCGAAATTCAAACAAGTGGTTTTTGAGTTCCATAACATTTTGTAAGTAATAAAGATAATAGGTTCAAAGTTCTAGCGTTGTGGATTTAGAAGTAGAAGCTATAATGATTTTGAAATAATTAAATTACCAAAGTAATATTAATCTATCAAAATTGTATTATAGTTTGTCAAAATCGTCTTTGAACAATAAATACTTATTTTAATATTACACCAATCTACTGTATTCTTTAAGAGAATAGAACCATTTTTAAGGAATATTATATATTTTAGTAAATTATACGTTTTAATAACCCAGAATTTATTCGTTCAAATTTTTGTTTAGATAAATCATAATTTTAAAAAAAAAGTATAAAACAAGTTAGTTATTATTTGAAAAAATATAGGCTAGCAACACTACACGAGTGCATATCATACTATTTAATGGTATCAAAAATCTAAATAACTGAACATATCAATGGCCCTTGAATATATTAAAAAAAAATTCAAAAATCAGAATTTTAATAAATTCATTCTCGAAGAAAAAAATAGGGTGGGCACGTTTGGTAAACCACTCTATATTATAAAATAAATAATACACGACTGGGGTCGAAACAACAATGCAATGGGTATATCATTTAGATCGCTGACGATATATGATGCCGCTATACGTCGACTTTTGTATAGAGCCGGTAATTTCTCACGCATAAGGTACGACAACAATAATATTTCCGAAATAAAAAAATTCACCAACTATAACGCGGCGTGTCGAAGTGAAAGGCTTTATGCGTATTATTTTGTTATAAACGTCGAATACATTTTAAAGCATTTTTTTCTCGATTT
Organism: Rhopalosiphum maidis; assembly: GCF_003676215.2. Taxonomy (NCBI): domain Eukaryota; kingdom Metazoa; phylum Arthropoda; class Insecta; order Hemiptera; family Aphididae; genus Rhopalosiphum; species Rhopalosiphum maidis. The sequence continues at coordinate 17,324,524 of NC_040878.1, forward strand.
CGTTGTTATTATTAATTACATTAAAATCGCGTCGAATCATTTAATGGCATTATTATATTATGACATTTATTATTATAAAATTACGTTTGACGATTTTTTTTTTTTTACTTAATACTCATAAAACGATTTGTATTGCATCATGTTATTTCGGAAGTACTAAAATTGACAAAATGTCTATATATTTAAATTTATGATATTTCATTTGTATTCAATGGGTAAATTACTATCACACTATTTTACTCTCTGTATATATATATTTAAAAATGTCTGATTATTTTCACCGGTCAGTTAACAATATAATACATTATAATGACCACAATAATATAGTATATTCGTATAAGTAAATCGCAGAGAAATTTTCCCTTTATAATACGCCGAAATGTGTAAATTTAAATACACACGTAAACACAAACTTAATCGCTACATTTTAATAAAAATTAAACACGTTAAAACCAATAATTTGAATATTGTGTTTAGAGAACACTAAACTAGTCATAGTTTAAGTGGTAAGTAAAATTTAACTTTTGTCACTAATTGAAATTATTATAAATCATATATAAATATATATCATATATAATCATATATTATCATATATCCTGTGTATAATAGGGCTTCGCTATTATTATTATCTCAGTATATGTTTATTAAAGGTAGTTTTGTGAGCTAGGTAAAATAAGTTTCCATGATATAACATACGTTATTAACGACTATAACATTATTTAATTGCAAAGAAAATGCTAAAAAAATTTATATAATTTGTTTTACGAGTAATTTTATTACAAACTAGTTTTAATGCCTTGCACAATGTTTTATAACGACACTAAATTATATTTATTATCGCACTAATAAATATCTTTTGATTTAACTCTATGTTGCACCTAAAAATGTAATACATTTTTTTTATAAAACCTATTACTATGATAATAGTGGTTATACCAAGTTCACTACACATAAAGTTGAAACTCTCGAGAATTGATGATAATAATTATGAATTTTGTATAATTACAGAGCCAATATAAATATTATACTATAATATTTATAGTTGGTAACTAAAAATATTCAATATTGAAAAAATTAATAAATATATTTAGTATATACAATATACAGTGTGGCATCTTATTATAACTATTACGCTAATTACGCGCGAAACTAATGTAAATTGATGTATATTTTGTTATTGTACATCAAAAATATAATTAGAATATAATCGTATAGACTTCAGTGATCAATGATCATGTTCAACATTTAACTTTATGCATAATAAACTATTAGGCACAGTGAAGTATCAGCTTTTAAGTATGGATTTTAAGAGTACTCTCGATTTAATTGAGCGATGATAATATTAAAATAATTATGTTTTTTTCGAAAATTGTATTTGTTATTATTACATTAATACATCGTATCAGTGGCGAAGCGTCATAGGAGACGATGAGACGTCTACCCACTAAAAAATTAGAACACAGGACAAATAATTTTGCTTTATAAAATATTTACAAATTTTAACGTCATTTATATTATAAAAATGATATATGTTTTAATATTTGTTAAAATTGGTTTTTCGTTGTACAGTTATAGTCTTTGAGAATTATTAAAATAGATTAGATGCGCGCAATACGGCCGTAAGGGTCATTCCAAATATTATATTATATCAAAGAAACGTTACGATGCAACGTCTCCTAATTATGGGCAAGCGAGTACAGGGGGGATTTCAATGTAAGTGGGGCTTACTATCTTCGCTATGAGACATGTCTCGCTATTCGGATTTTCTTAATTATCGACATCGCCATCGCGTTGTCACGCCATCGTCCCCTGTAAATCGTTATTACTGATAGCTGATAGGTACCTATGTGTTTCTTAATATTGTTGTTTTTATATTATAATTTGTCCTCATAACTGATGATTTAATTTGTGTCATTTTAAATGATGGAATTATTAATTACTCATACGAAAAAATGTATTATCGAATAGGTAAAATAAAAAGGGAGGAATCCAAGCGTATTAGTATTATTTTATTCAATATCAACTAAAACTTAAGCTTCGCCACCGCATTGTATGATTCATAATTATCGTAATAAATTAAATACTTATTTAATATTATAACGTAAAGATAATTCAAATGCAATTATGTAACTAGGCCTTCATTTGTTTCAAATTTAATATAATTATAAATTCGAATTTAACGTATAATTTAGAACTTTTACGTGACTCAAATTACTGTTTCTATTTAATACTGGGTTAAACGACATCATTTTGGATAGACAAATGCGCATACAAAGTAAATGTTGTGATGTAAAATTTCTTTGTAATAACATTAAGCCAAACTATAAAATCGTTTAACCCCATGAAACTTAATGAATAAATCTAAAACTTCGCACAAAGTTTGTCTACAATTTGTGTACAAAATAATATCATAATCAAGTAGGTACAATAATAATTCGAGAATACGACTTTAACAGTTTAAATAATATATTATATGTAATTATATTGCGTTTGCAAACGTTTATTTTGTAAAATATATGTACCAACATAGGTACAAAATGTGATATGTAATTAATGTTACACTCAGAATAGGTGCTATGCCTCCTTTACGGAGTATTAACGGCACAGTTATGAAAAGCACCGGTTATCATGAAGCATTTGATGTGGTATATAAAATATTATTTTTATCTGAATCACTGAACAAAATATATGATGTCCATATCTATAAAATTTTATAATATTTCCACTATATACATATAAAAAGACATTTTCTATTTGACTAAATCGAATAAACTAATATTATAATATTATTACCAAAATATATACTTTAAAATCATAAAAATTTATTATAGATTTGATATGTTTATCGGTTATGTGTTGGAGTCTTTTTACTGCGTTTTAGTGTTTTATATAGACTTTATAAAAATATTATGTTCGGAACATTTTTATTATTTTTAAGCACTCTTTAAAATATAAATTTATTGTTTTTACCAATTTTTAGTACAATATTTTAGAAAGTTTAATTATATTAAATAAGCTTATCAAACTATAATCATATTATTATTTCACACGTTCAACAACACATTGAAGTCGATAAGCAAAGTAATTAACTTACCTATACATGTATTTTTCTGATTTATAATTTAAACTGGCGATCAGCACCGAATAGGCGAATATATCAATAAACACGTTTTAGGATTTTAATTTAAATTAAATTAATTTTTTTTAATTACAGCTGAAGTTACTGAATGGTTTTGATAATTCAATTTATAAAATTCATCATTTTCATAAAAAACGAGCAAATATTCATAAACAGCTAATAATTTGATCGGTTTGTGATTTTTTTCTAGTATTCCGCCAGCCTGTCTTCTGGCCTGTTGGTGATGGATAAACGTTTTGAAATTTATTGCATGACTGTTGTAATATGACTCAGGAATCAAAGGATATAAAAGGTTTTTATTTTCACACCACCCATTGTGTAAGTTAAAGTAGAATATTTTTATACAAATATATTCATAATATATATAAATTGGAAAATTTAATTTAGACAGATTTTTTTATAGCCTATACAGTTTATAATATAAATAATAGATAAGCTGATATTAATATAAAGTTTAAAGTTTAAATAAAATAGCAAAGAGTATGTACGTAAAAACTCACGATATCTAGACTTTAATTCATCATAAATAACAAAATATTGATATGCACAGTAAGTATTCGATCTCTGAAATATATCGAAACGCTAATAAATAATTATTCTGTCTCAGGATATAAAATTAAAAACAAAAAAAAAACCACCACTTGGTGTACAGAATGGTAATTATAAAAAAAACTAAATTAGAAATAAAACTCATGAATGAATCCAGCTGTATGATTAGTTTATACATTCGGAGCGAAAATTTAAATTATTAACTTAATATGGTATAGGAACCATGTTATAGGTATATGATAACACACATTTTGATATTTAATTACATTTCATAGCAGGGGTATAATTAAGGATTAAGGGGGATGAAGATTGAAGGGAATATTTCCTCTCCAGTGCTTTATTTTACTAATATTTTGAAATATTTATAATTTAATAGTAATCCAACTATAATATTTTAAAATATGAATAATAGTGTTCTTAATAGAGTTAAAGTTTTTTTTGTTTTAGTGATATAAAGATCTATGTAAATATGAGTAATATAAAATTAATATTAAGAATAACATTTATTAAATAAGTCTTCATGGGGTCCTGCTCGAGCATGCTCAGTGTGGCCTATTATTCTGTTAAAATAAATAAACGAATACTATAGGTACTATACATTGTCATTTGTCAAGGAGTAGATGGTAGATCACTAGCTATTATCTGTAAAAATGTGTTAAATTTGAATTCAATGATATTATATCATTGTATACGAAAAATAATTCTGAGCGGAGGATTGTTGCGGAAAAATGTTTTTTGTTGTTGAATAAATTAAAAAAAAAAAATACTTTGGGTACCTACTTATATTAAACTTATATTAAATGTTTGATTAAAATCGATAATTTAACCTTATTTATATATTGTTCGATTATTAATACAATTATTATGATTTATTTCGTGTGGAAATCAAACTGTTTTATTTATGGCTAAAATTTATTTATTTTACATAGACTTTTATAACAATTAACAACAAATGTGAATTTTCAAATATTTTCACAGTTTGCATGGAAAATATAAAGTAGCTTAAATAGTAAATATTTCAATCAATATTTAAAATTTATTAAATATGATTTAAAAGCTATATTATATTTACGTAGATATACGATTATATTCTTGACTCATACGTGTAGTCCGTAGAGTGTAGACACTATTTATGTAATACGCTACACGAATTTATTAAAATTTTTCACTCTATATGGATCCAACATATATACACGGCTTATAATAATTTAAATAATGTTGACATTTCCAAGTACAGTACTTGTTATACAATTCTTTCAGATTAGAATATAACTGAAGACAATTTTAGAAAATATGTTATCAGTACAGAAACGTATGCAGGGGGAATCCACCATCGCAGATAATTTCTGATCTAACTAAAAATCACCCAGACGACGAGTATGCAGCATCGTCTGTTACAAGCCAGCGAGTACCTGCGTTAATCAATTCTAATCGGCCGAGACATTAGGATTTCGCGGACCCGTTTCCAAACCCTATTTTATTATTATTTATTGATAAATTATATTATTATCTAGTAATATTATAATAATTTAATGAAGTTTTCGACTACTTCGATTCATATTAAATTGTACCCGTTTTAGACTTGTATGTGGTCTTTTTTATTTTATTTTTTAATATAAAATTATACTTCATTCAATTTAACTCTACGGACTCATTTTTCCAATAAAAAATTTTGGACGATGACGAGCGAGTGCACATATTAGTATATTACTATCATTATAATGTTTTGTAATTATGTTATAATTTAACTAATACTTATTTATGATATATGTCAATATTTTTGTATTCAATCTTTACGAGTATATTAATTTAATTAGATATACTAAGTACAAATTTAAATATTATTATTCATTTTTTTATTTACTTGTAGGTATAATTACTTGCCTACAATATTATAATATTTTTGAATAGATACACTAAGGTAAAATTTAATGATCTATCTGACAGAAAAATCAAAAAAAATTTAGATAATGGAAAAACTCATTAATTATGCACATCTGAGTATTTTAAATTATTATTAATTATTTAAATATGATGGGTATTATCTATTTTCGAAAGAGATATATTCTTATTTTTTATATATTTCTATAATCGTCTTTTTAGTTGGTAGTTAATTTAATTTACTCATAAATTATGTACACCTATTATAGTATATTAATTAAATTAATAATAACCATTTAAGTAATTATAATTTGGTATGGTATTACTTTTCGTACAAATCTCAGAATTTTCGGTAAAGTATAATATAATAATGGTACTCATTTCTATTTTTTATTATAAATGCTAATATAAATTATAAGTTTAAATGCTTACATTATCTACTATGAAATGTAATTAAATATCAAATTGTGTGTTGTCATATTTAGATTACTTATACCATATTAAGTTAATAATAAGTCTGTAATAATTTAGAATTTCGCTCTAAATATATAGACCAATAATAGGGTAGGATTCATGCACGGGTTTTATTTCATGTACGGGATGGTAATATACGAATGGTATGTAATCGGTGTAGTAGAATAGCATCTAAATAAATAATAGGATATAATATACACAGATATTCGGGTACGTCCTGTATATAGTAATATTGCCGTTTATGATTCGAACCAACTGCATAAGTACCAAACCTGTCGCATTGGCGCACCGATACAATATAATATAGAGATGAACATGGCGGGCACTAATAAATTATAATAAGTTGCTATAAAAAGTCATTTTGTTTAGTTTGCAATAAATTTACGTGTCAACCCAAATTAGTGAGCTGGGTACAATTTTTTTTATTTACAATATAGGTACCTAACCATTAAAAATTAACCAGAGGACACGACGAAGACTGAGCATTTGTTTTACCCTTCGAAAATATTTCGCTGTTATGAAAATTCTTTGTTAGGTAGGTATAATTTGTTTAATTTATTTAAAAATAATACTTATGTTATTATAAAATAATTTATTTTTAAATATTAAAGACATGTTTATTCTACGTGGGAATTTGTTAATTTATATTTCAGTGTTTTTGTATTTTTAGCGTGTTTTTCAGCAAATTTTGCAGATTAAATCGTGTTGTGTTTATCATAATATTGTATTCCTACGTAATTTTGTTTTGCTAAAATTATGACAGTGATCAAATTCTCAATTGACCTTCTTAGTCACTTATTTTTTTATTAACTCATATTTCTTGGCATAATTTCTGAAGGTTAGCCATTCTTCCATATCACATAAAACAATATTATACAACCATATAAGCGTTGATTTTTAAAATATATCTGTGCTTTAAGAGGCCGCTACACCAGCATATGTTTTCTCTACCTATCTCCCACATAATATAGGAACAAAGATACTCCGTATTTTCACGATTATGACTCTCTGGTTCAATTTAGGGCAAAAGCACCTATCATATATTTTTTAAAGAAGAGTATTTTCTGTGCATTGACCTGATAGATTTTTAATATTTACATTTTTTATAAATATGAATTTAGAATAATTTCGATTATTTTTAACCATTAATAACTTATTCAAAATTGTGAATATTAAAAATCTATCTGGTGATATAAATGCTTTTGCTCTAAACTGAACCAGAGAGTAGTAATCGTGGAAATACGGAGTATCTTTGTTCCTATATTCTGTGGGAGGTAGACAGAGAAAACAAATACTGGTGTAGCGGTTCCTTAATATTAAAATATGTACAAATTTTATATCAGGCATAAATTTTTTATACAACAAATCAAGACTTTATTTTGAATAATTATTCAATAGTGATATTATTGAACCATTCACTCGCAAAAATATGTAACAAAAGAAAACAACTTCATCGATTGTACTGACTTACATAATATAAGTGGCGTCTAGAGCAGCAATCACATCATTTAAAATAAAAAGAGCAAAATTGAAGAAACAAGACCCTTTTAATTTGTATCAAATTAGTTCAAGCAGTTTTGCTATTCATAAGAGATAAATTATTGTTTCGAATAAAATGTGTAAATGTATAATTAATATTTTACAGTTTTTAAACGTTCATTTTTTTCGATAATTATTGTTCAAATACTTTTAAGATCTTGAGTGATATTAAAAACACTATTACTGTGCGTATAATGTAAATAATGTATTTTAAAAACGACATCAAGACGTTTCGTATAAAACTATTTATGCATATATTATTGTATAAGTAGACGGCGCATCCGTTAGCGTGTGCTCGAAACGCATGCGATATTTTATTTTCTAATGTACATTTTTCAAAATAAACATGTATGACGTGAATGGTACTTAGATATTCTGATGACATAATAAATGTGTTATAATGTGTCATAGCCACGATGTAAAAATTATTTGAACACCGTATAAGGTACTTTAAAGGCACAATATATTTATGTAGGAGTTACCTACTGTTTAAAATTGAACAATTGATATTATGCATATTATAATAACAGAAATAGTACACGAGTGTTAATTAAGTCGTAATATCAATTCAAAGTATATGATTCTTCATTGAACCCCTCCCCCCATCGAATAAAATTAAAAAGCTTAATAATTAAAAAATATTCATGTTTAACTAAATTACATAATTGTATAGTAAAAATTATACATAATATAACGCAATATTAAAATATATTACGTTAGTCGATAATATTAATTATTATTACTAATATATCATATAATAATATGTAGCCATGGCTAAAACAAGACATTTTAACTTTGTTGCAGGACTTAAATAAACATACGATTTATAAGGTTATTATGCAAGTCTAAGATTTGTTGGAATACAATAGAGTCGAGAGACTCTGGCATATGGTATTGTCATAGAATTGTATTCTTAAATTATTTATTCAATGAATATAAAACATAATACGAATAGGGGCGGAAAAGATCTAGTAGGAAAATTGGCTAAGGAGCATTTGAGATTCGTGGAAGCCACGTGTATACGAATACAAATAATATTAATAGTAATAACATTACTAGATATATGTATATATATATATATATAAAGTAAAAAACCATAACCTCGGTATAAATATTTTATAAATTAATCAAGACTTAACGTCAATAGCCAGAGGGATGGCCTCCTTTCGGATATGACGTGTAATGGGCAGAACAACGATTTGTGTTTAATTATTTTCTTAAAAAACGACGCACAAAAAGTAAAAAATATATATATTCTTGTACAGTATACTATATTTACCTTTGCGAATATGTCGCTATATAAACGAAGAACAAACATTGTTACTCTGGGATTTACAGTCAATTTGTGAGTAAATCCATTTTACAATATGTGGGATATATATAAATAACATGTACACATACTGTGTACCTATATGTTATCGTACAATTTAAATACAAATGCGTCGAGATTTCGAGTTGTCAACAAATCTCTAGAAAGCGCCATGTTATATGAGCGTGATTATACGATTAAAATAATAGTCATCGAATATATTCCCATAGTAAACCTGCAACAGATATTACATTGTAACGTATTAAATTGTAAAACATGTAACGCTTTGCAGTAGATTATAATTCAAATAAATCGCAGGATATCATAATTTTACTTCTTAACACAAAGTTAAGAGTTAATCTAATGGTTAACGTATTGGAATTATGATTTAAATACGAAAACCTCACTAAAGTAGATAATGGACCGGTAATCGATCACCCAAATGGAATGGCAAAGACAATTTTTAAAAAAAATATTCAACAGATTATTAATTTGACTGCGGGCAATTATTTGCATGGAAAAAAATCGTTGTTGGAATTTAATTTATTCTATCAACGTTATGTTTGTACCTAATCCTATTGATAATTGATTCCAGAAGTCATATATACATGCATCAATACTACTAATAATTATAGGTGCATATACATACTGACATAATATAATAATATTACGGTTATCCAGTACCGTCTACGACAGCCTCGCAAACGAAAATAAATGAGCCTAAAAGTTCAATCACCCACGCTATATAAGATACGTAACCCACAGATCCATAATTTAATTGGAATTCTTTACATATCAAACGGAATAAAGAAAAAGCGATTTAAAAGCCTCTATAATAAACTATACTGCGCACTACCTATATTGCAGTTACTCTACCTACAGTATTGGTTTCAAAACAATTCAATCGGGATTGAAACCGCGTTTACCGCAAGACTGTAAATATAACAACAACACGCAAAGGTACTTTCAAACTACAAAGAAGAACCTTCGGCTCATACGCATACGATTGTTATGATCATAAATAAACTATAATAATATTATGTATTCTATAACAACAATATTTATAGTTTGTAATGAAACGATTTAATTGAATTTGTTATAAATTACTGACGCACAAGCGCGCAATCGTACTGGTACGGATTCCGAACCATGAACAAATCGAGAGATTCGAAAGAGCTGATAGTAAAGTGCAGGGACAGTAACTTTCTAGGATGCTATTTATTCATCAAATCTCACTTTAAACAACGTTAAATTCCACATAAAAGTAATATCGGACAATATTATAAGATACGGGTTGTGAATTCTGAGAAAATACAAACTAAATAAAATCGAGATTAATAATAACTATTATCCATGGCTTTTCTTATTTAGTACGTTTCGAAACGAAAAATCGAGACTGGTTATCACTTGTCAATACATCACGAAAAACAATGGCGTGGAATACGGAAAATAGTTGTTTGGTGAGGATACCTCATGTTAATTATCGGTTCAATGATTTAGTAATTGGTTTTTATTTTGGTGGTAAACGAATTAACGACCGGAGTAAGTATCGTAATCAGTAAGTTTTATGTCAAAAAACTGTGGCGTAAAATTATGTGTTTTTATTATTCTTTTAGCTATGGAGTGTCATGCTTTTAATTGATTTATAAACCGAAATCGTCTGGTATTTAAATATGATATGATTTAATTGGTTTATAGTTAATTTTCATTTTCAATTCAACCCTTTCGTACATTATACGCAATATGGGCCAAGTATAGGCGCACGAGATGATTTAAGCGTGCGGAGAGCAGCGTGTAATTTCATGCAAATGTTAAATACACATGCGTATATATATACATATATAATATGTATAAAAAAAATCATTTTCTACGCAGATGGTAACGAGAGAAAAAAAAAATCATAAAACCCACAACCATTATTTAAATTTATTGTTATCATCCCAGACGGGAAAAAGACGGGGCAGTCATTATTCCGCATCACACGTAGTAAAATGCAAAACGAATTACAACGGCGGCGGCGGCGGCGGCGGCGTTTTCCCCATAATATGTATAATACGAGTATATATGTATATATTATATGTGAACCGAGATACGTTTTATATACCTTGGAATATATATGTTTGTAATCGGTTATGCTACGCACTGTCCCCTAAAAACACCTCTTCTGAAAAAAAAATGATAGCTAATTGCTTGACCGGAGGAAATAATTTGTGACTCGTTCGCCTGTACTGACGGGAAATACGCTCACGAATCCGTAAGCTCTGTCAATAAAAAAACCACTACCATTTTTGGTGGCTGCTATAGACCGTATAAAATAACTTTGAAAAATTGTAGAATTTATTGACATGACTTAAAAAAAAGTTCTAGCTCGCGATAATTGTAGCAATTATCGAAGTAATAATAACTATAGAATACGAAATTAAATACCTTAACATTAACGTCCTAAAAAATACGATTTAATAACTTTAAAAAATTCCACAATATTAAAACAAATAGTATGTATTCAAATTCATCAAGAACTATTATGTGTAGTTGTGTATATATTTTAAAAATACTTCCAATACAAATATAATATTTAGAAATAAAAACAGAAATTGAAAAATATTAAAAATGTTATTGAAACATTTACACAAATCTAGAAAGGTAACATGTTGATTTTCGAGAATATATTAGTATATTTTATTTATCTAGTCAACATAATATGAAATATGCCCTGTCAGAATCCATACTCTGGTTATAACTAATAACTTGTTGAAAATATTGTTCCACGAAAGAGTTTAAAATAAAAGTTTCGTGTATACACTGCGCACAGCTAAAAATTGAGTTTAAATGTATTTAGTTTATTTATACTACATTTATTTATTTTTATTTGCTTACTTTTTTTCCAAGTCGATTTTAGGAAATTCAAAGTATTTATACTTTGACTCAGGTATGTAATATAAAGAGAGAAAATTACGGTAGTTTTATGTGAACTCGCAGGGTAAAAGAGTTATGAGAACGAGAAACTAACAAATATATAGCTATATATATATTATATATAATTGCAATTACTTGGCCGACTTACAGATTCCAATGTTGGACGATAATTTCGCTTTTCACGTTTCGGTTGGTCTAGTGTGAGGGATGATTTTTTAAGTGGAGAAAAAAGTACTTGTGCAAAACGTTATCGTTTCCAGGTGCGTTAAAATTGCTTTTTTTGTTAATAATTATTACAAAAAGCAACTGTATACACATTTTCTGTATTGGGTCAATCGTTAATTATGTGCAATGGTAAATACAAGTTTTGTTAATGTAAATGTATTTTATTAATGAAAAAAAAAATTGATAACTTTATTCTATTAATATAATATTATGCCACAATTGATATTTAAGATGGCTTTTACCTGACGCTCAAGTCTTAACAGTTATTATGATTTGTTTAATAATAACTATAGATGTATCTAAAATTTAACATGAAATTAATTTATCATTATTAGGAAACGGATTTAATTTTAAATGCTCTAAAAAACAAGAGAAATGCCTCGAAAATACGATTTAATTCACTCATAACAAACATTTTTTTTAAAATGCATTAAAAAAGTGCAATTAAAATTATTTTTAAAAATTGAAAAAATTTCTCATCAGAGACGTCACGAAAGTCCGATAGGGTCTATTATTAGAACGTACGTTTCTACCCAATTAAAATTAAAAATGTATACATATGCACATATATATTATCATACAAACAATATGTTCAGACTATAATAGAAAAAAAACCGGGAGTACTTGTGCATTAAGTGCGCTCAAATAACAGCTATGACGTTATGTTCTATTGTTGCGTGTGCGCATAGACAGAAATTATTATTACGGAACATAAATAGTATACTTTTCTCCCCTCCGTATCGGTTTATTATGATACGTACGATATTTTCTTGATTAATGCAGCCACTCTTGCCATTGTCATGCACTATACTGATAGTACTTACATGACAGGGATAAAAGTATATTATGTTACATGTATACATAATGATATACTTATTTTACTCGGGGACGATTTACCTATGAAAACGAGCTTTTGTCACAGTATAATAGTAACATCATACGTATTAGATCATACTTGCACATCGCTGAGGATCGTGTCTTTTTAGTGCGTTTTTGCTTATATATTATTATTAACCCGATCTTCAGTAATATGCTCTGCGGATAGTTATAGTAATACCGGTCGTCGTGATTAGTGACGTGGTTTTGATTTCTCTCTCCGAAGAGAGTTCTAAGAACGCACCGCGCACAGATAGGCACACAGATAGGCGTACCGACCATCGCCGTTAACTCCTCGCCCTTTTGACCCTCGACAACAAGACCGGTACTTCGAATTGAAAAGAAAATTCCGTGCTTTTAACGGTGGGGGGGGGGGTTGTAGGTGGGTTTATAAGCATTTACTACACTAAAAATAACAATATTTACTTCGACATCTTGTGATGTGCGTTTAGAAACCCGTGTATATTTTATTATATTATTTGTCGGTTTTTACTTTTGAATTTCACGCGTGGGTACCAAGAAATAAAATACTCATTTTACATTACTATAGAATAATCTAATTGTTGATGTAATAACCTACTTAGAGTCTTTATAATTCAGCAAGATGTAGAAACCTTTAACTCCCGGCCCTTGAAATGTCTACAGTAATTCCGCCTACAGTTCGATATAGTTTTTTTTGTCAATAGTGACGTAATTTAAGTAATTTCATTTTTCAAATATTATTCACTTTTAAATTGTCTTCCGTGTTGATCGTTTCGAGTATTTTCACGATTTATTTTTCTAACTCAGATCATAAAAAATGTGTCCGGTGTATTCTCATTCCTCACAGTCGGTATTTGAAACTCGTTGTAAGTTGTAACACAATAAATCGGACTTTTCGTTATTTTATTTTTAATTACTTACAACGTGACAATTAATAATATTGTATATTTTATAATGTTTTACTTTATTATAGTCCGTCGTACTATATTAATAATGACAACATTCACGAAGTATTCATTCTATTTAACAACAGTTTACCCCGCAAACTCACGGTAAACCAGCAACCGATAAGAAATGCAACGCACGAAAGTGCGGCCGACGTGACAATGAATAATTTAGCATAATTTTAACGGCACAGATTACACAGTATACAGTATTATATATATATTTATATGCTCCTCGCAATTATTGTTAAGAAAATATCGGCTAAATTTATGCTTTAACGATACGTTATTTGTATTGTTTATTTATATCTAATCCGTAGAATTGCAATATCAGTCGGTATACAGTGAAAAATATTTTTAAAAAAACCTGGATAAGATGGACATTTGAAAAATTAATTCAAAATGACAGCATTGTTAAAAGTATATGTAAAGAATGGTTTTATATCGATTCAACAGTTTTAATATTGATGTTGTGGACATTTTTAAATGTCGATTCCACTAGTTAACAATTCCGCCGGCTATTGATTTCACTGAATAAATTAATAATAATCGCTAAACCAAATATTTTCCAGTATATTATGTAGTGGTGACCAACTAAGGCCCACGATAATTTATTAACCGGCCAGCACTTGGTCATTACCTAACATTATTCATCAAATAACAGTTGTTTAGTTGTTTCTTGTTATTCTGCAGTTATATTATGGTTTGCAGTTCATTATGTTTCAAAAAACAAAAAAAAATGAAGAAAAATCGACTCCAAACGTCGGATTTTTCAAAATCAATGGTAAAATGATTACTTGGCCCACCAAGAATTTTTTTTTATGACCCTCGGTAAAAAAAACCTTGGTTACCACCACTGGTATTGTGTATTAAAAATATTTGATTTTATTGACAATACAACATACAAGTACATGTACAATATATATTTATTTATTAAGCATCATTAGAATCATTAATGTTTGTACAATAGGTACGTAATTTTTATAACAGTTTGAAATAACGGGAAATTATTGAGTGCGAGGATACGTAGTAGTATCATCCGACTAACCATGTATATATATATATATATATACAAAAAAATATAATGATACGAAAATTGCAATCTATTTTACTGGATTTTAGTGGTTTTTAATATTTCGACATTATAAATTTATCTTAAATCTATTCTTATAGGTAAAAAGTACTCAGTGAAATTGATGTAATATATTTCCTAAATATGACGTATAACAATCAAAAAGCAGTGATGATTTATTTCCTAATGACTACCTATCTATATTATTATTTTCATTAACATGCCACAGTGTAATATTGTACAATGATGTATCAGTTACACAATAAATAGATATTTACAGTCTTGTTAGTATTTTGTTCGAGATATAATATGATTATCGTTTATCGCGATATTTTGAGACCGAGTTCGACGACCTTTGTATGCAATAAGCTCGGCAAGCTCGACCGTCGTCGCCTCCTCTCTTGACTGTACGACAACCGTGGATATCCACCTACGCGCAAAGTACTATCTGTTCTTCAGCGACCGTCGTACGAGACGTCGCCTTTGTCGCGTGTGCGTGTTTTTTCGTTGTGGGCCATTTTGTACCATTTTTGCGTCATTCGGCGTCGTTGACGTGTGTTTTATTGAAAGCATTTGCGGACCTTTTAATTACTATTCGATATCTTGCCGCGCGGGATATCGCCGCTGTTGTGCGTGGTTCGTGGGCCAATTTACTCGTTTTTGGTCGTGTGAGCCGTTGATGTTTGGTACCGCGTATTAATTAATTGCCAGGGCGTTACGTCGTCTACGCTACTATTATTGTGTCGTTGTGCGGGACGTCACCATTACCTTTCGTTTCGTCCCTTGTCGAATTACAAATCCATGAAGTACGTAAAAAATATCACACAAATTTGTGTGTCAATGACCCGGCACCTGTCACCTAAAATAGAGTGATATCAGGTCTAATGATTAAGCGCAGCCAGTTTAGTGGTCACACTGCGAGGGACTCGGCCGTCGGCGGAGATCAGCAGTTTGGTATCGTTATTTTGTTTTTGTATACTATCCGTGATAACTGTGATATCGATCACGTTCAATATTATTGTTTCTTGCCAAATTGTCAATTATTATAATATTTTACTGTTTCTTTTATTTGGGCGACCGTATTTTATTGTTATTATTATAATTAGTCGTATTGTGTATGTACTTTATACGACGAGTATTATAATATATATATATATATATATACTCGTAGCACGACGGTGCATATAAATTAATTGGTTTGTTCATTATAATATCGGTCACCCGCTCCTTGTACGATTGTTTATTATATACTCTGGGTTTTATTAACTTGCCATCCTAGGCCAACCGCCTTACGTAGGAGCCTGGTGGTGTATATTCCGTAATATTTTTATTTAATCATTTTTGTTGTTTTTGATTAATTAACAAAAAAATGATTTCACTATCTGAAGATAATAAATATTATATATTATACAACACAATGCAATATTTAATTATCCAAAATATTATACGATTTTCTCATTTTCTCGTGTAAATGTATATAATGATTCAAAATTATTTTAACGAACAGGCGCAAGTTAACTTATAATGTTTCCGAGTATTTTGATAGAACATAACATACACTAAAAGAAATTATAAAAGTTTGGATTGCTGTCTTGGAAGTTTACTAAGCATAGTAATTTAAGTTTCTATTTGTATTATTTTTTTTTAATTTCTCTCAGTCCTTAAGATACACTCGTAATATCAACTAAAATGTAATTTTAAATTCATTTTTTAAGTTGAAATACGGTACAGGTTTTTATAAAATACCCCATTGTGCGACGCGTTCATTTGTCTCGTACCATTTACCCTTTCTGCGACTATAATATCGTGTACTTATGCATTTGTTATTATGAGTTCAAACCATACTTTATTATAATGACAAATATTTGATTTGCGGGTAAGGTGGTCGTTGTATACGATAAACCGACAAACACAGCGATAGAACATAGTGATCCGTGTACGGATATAAAATATCAAGAAATTTCCACGAGGTGGATACTATTAAGATATTATAATTCGTCGACCGTCGGTCGCAGCATTACGAGTGTAATGCTGACGTCGATGTATACAAACGGAATATAATATATAACAGTGTAAGTTGTAATGTGCATAATATACTATACATAGGTACAAATGTACAATGCGTATATACCAAGCCTTTCGGCAGAGACATAATATATTGTAAATATTATATTATGTTAAATATGACTGTTTTCGAAACAAAACGGGCGGTATATTATAATGTGTTTTAGCAACGAAATTTATCGTGCACGAGCGGATAAATTATTATGCACATTCGGCTTTTGTTTTCCAAGACATCAATTTATTATTATAGTACCTATATATGTATTATTTTTGTTGGTATCTAAAGTATATAATAAAGTATTATTTAAACATGAAACGATTCGATGGAATTGTTAATGTGAAAAAATTTTTCCACTACCGTTTCGGCAAGGCTGCAATAAAATAAATTAATCCGAACTTTTTCAAATAAGTAAAAGTACAATAACTTAATATTATTTATGGTAGCAGTTTTTATATAATATTACAATTTAGATATCTTTATAGTGAAGTTCGATAAATAACTATTTATTATGTGCAATACGTATATAGGTATAATGATATATTTATTAAATATAATATGTTACAATAAATAACGTTATTAGCTGGTTATAGGAAATTTTTACTATAAAATAGTTGTCCAGCGAGCAATGATGAGGTGACCGCTAAAACGTCTTAAATTTGTAATTCGTGGGCAAACTAATAAAACTTTATCGAGCACAGATAAAGCACATACGTAATGGTGGTAGTCCAACATTAATTAGGTTCAATTTGAATAAAAAATATAAAAATGTATTCCAAATATCAATATCATACCTAATAAAAAATAATATAACTGATTATACTTTAGTATGTATATAACTGTCGTCGTGTTTATATAAACACACTGTTCGTACAATTTTTAACGAAAAAATAAAATGTATCTTTATGAATAATTTAAGTGATAATAACAATTTTTGGATTACTAAGAAAAGTAATGATCTTATAGAACAAGTTTACGAAGAAAATTTTCTAGACATAAATAATGTAATCAAATTAGCCGATGATAGACAGTTGGCACTGAGTGAAGTAGCTGGTAATAGTTTTGTTGCGGTCCCTCGTGGGACGTCATTGGAAGACTGGTTGCAGCAATAAACGTTGTGTATGTCGCGGGGCCGAAAAGTTGTATAACAGTAAATTTTACGGAAGTACAACTTGTAAAAATAAATAAGTAATAATTATAATAATACTACTTATACCTACACCATTTTTAAATTAATATTATTTGAGATTCGCGTGCGTATTTGCTCTAACAACAATTACCCGTGTATTTTATTAATGTTATTCACTAGAAAATAACGATGATTCCTACATTTATATAAATGTTTACCTATGTAAATAACGTTAATAACTTATAAATAACGTTATTTTTCAATTAACGTCATTTGTCGTGGAACATGCATTACATTAATATTACAGTGATTTATTTCACCTGCATATGTCCTGATAATTATAATAGTTTGTATGTTTATTTTATATTTTTATATTTTTAAGTTTAGTTTTTTAGGGACTAGGTTAACTATAAAAATATTTAACTCCGATAAGAATACATTAAATGTATATTAATATAATATATTAACTAAAAATTTGGCGATGATTGATGACGATTAATAATTATTTTAAAACATTTTAATTATTAAATAAACATGAAATGTAAAATAATAATAACTAAAACAAATACCACAATCTAAAAAAAATTAATTAATACTGTTTGCAGACATATATTTAAGAGAACGCCGTAATATTAGCATTTGTCTTCTTTTCTTATATAGGTGGGTAACATACAGCAGACGCATATTAAATATATATATAGTTTTATTTTAGTAAACATTTCTGTAAATTTACATATTATTATTATTTAATTTATTGTAGAGAATATTAGCTTTGTCTTGGTGGGGAAATTTATATTTTATATATATTTAAATTTTACAACGAGTTACAAAATAATATATACATTATATACTATAGTCGCTGATAACAATTTTTCATAAAAAAAAAAAAAATATATATAAATAAATAATAGATTTTTGACTCTTTTTAAAAATAAAATATTTAAATTTGACGCTAGAGACTTTTAAATCATGAGGTTAGCTAAGCATTCGTAATTAGGGAAGTTTACTGTAAACAGTACAATAAATATGTATTAATCATAAATACATAACTATTTGATTAGCTAATCGTTGACCATTTTTTTAATTTTAAGTAGGTATAGTAACTGTGTCGGACTCGGTTGTGATTTATAGAGATTAAAATACCTAACATTATTTAAAAAATAATAACAATAAAAAAATGCGTATTTTATAGGAAATTGTATTATGATATTATTATTACTATACCTATAATATATATGTGATATTTATGAAATTAGTTTCGAAACCAAAAATGGCTTATAATAACTAATAAGTATGTATAATAATAATTATATGGTTTATGAATATTTTAAAACTGTTTAACTGTATATTTATCAACACGAGAGAAATATTTTAAATAGTTGTTCTTAGTAGTTACACAATATAAAAAACTATGAGTTTTATTTTATTTTTATGAAGAAAACTTTGTTTATAATATTAATAATAATAATGTTGCAATCAACGTTACGCACACAATAAACAGTCCAAGACGCTCAAATTTAATAATAGTTTATTAAAATAAAAGTATATGATGCACTAAATTATATTTGAGACTCTCTCTTTTGATATGTTTCTTGCTTCTGTGGGACTTCATCCAAATCTGCCAACAAAGGAGCTGTATACAAAATTTGTTGTAATTCTAAACAAACATTTATCACCTAGGAAGGACATTATAATAATAATATTAATTTAAAAAGGAATGGTAACGAAAATGACTTAGCTATATAAAAATACACTAGTCTAATTGTATAAACAACTCGACAAATTTATAATATTATAATATTTTGTTGTACTGATTAGGAATTTTTAAATTTTCAATGACATCTCAGATTTTTCCTCCTGATCATCTGTCCGAATCATATAATATACACGTTTATATTTTTTTTTAGTTATTAGAATATAGCTCGTTACTCGATCATCACTATCGTTATCAACGGTTATAGTCTTTACCTTCACGTTTTTCGTCTTCTACAATATTATTCGCTATAGGAGCATACCAGTTGTGGGCAGTGGCTTAAATAGCTATAGAAAATATGACAAAATTTATCGTTGCTCGAATTCAATTTATTTATAATTATCACTGTACGATAATTATTTAAGTTTATTGATATGAGAAAAAAACTCTAATTAAATAATGGAATATAAGCCACGTTATTTTTTTAAATTTACATATATCAATATGAAATAGGACTATGGGAGTATCTTGTATTATAACATTATATTTTTTTTATGAGAAAACCGAAGAGTTTGAATTGCCTTGCAAAATCTCCAAACCTAGAACGTTTGGCCAAATTGGGTGGGAACCCTAAAACAAAAAAACAAATTATCTTTCTTATCTGTGCCGTTATCCCTACCATACAACATCAGTAGATACGTCACCGATAGGATACTTATTGTTATATAAATATATAATATTATAATACATAGGGTATACCAATCCGTGGTCCTAGGGCTGAGACAATATTCGCACACGTTACACACACACGTATATATATATACGTACATGTTATATTAAATATTAAATTCATCATGTTCTGATATTCGTGCCAACCCTACAGCTGCAGGGTATTGTCGGCGCATGTCTAAGCGTGCGGCGTACAGCCCCGAGACCATGTGCTCGTGTTCACCGAGTTTTCGACAGCCGCCTACTGCAGTCGTAACGTTTCCACTGGTCGCGTGCAAGTGTGGTCCATTCGTGAACAAAGTGTCGATCGTTTTCGTGGTTTATATATAATAACATTATCACTCTCGTTTAATACATTTTTTTTCACCGTCTGTTTCGTTATTCACGTTTGTTTGTCGCAGAAAAAAATTTCCAATGGACGAATTCAACGAGGTTTGATCTTTTTTTTTCAAATCACACAAACTATAAAATATAGGTACACTAATATTGCAGTGCATCGTAACGATAGCGTCAAACTGCTATGATTTTACATGATAACTTTGGTCTGCTTGAGAACAAAAAAGAAAAAAAAAATAATTAAGCTTGCTCGAATGATTAATAAAATGCACTTGTGCAAAAAAGCTATACAGCAGCTTTTTAGTTTTGAAACTCAAATAAACGAAAAACAATGGCTATATGTGCTCATGTTGATAATTTCAAAGTATTTTTTTTTTTTTTTTTTGTAATAAATGAAATTAATTAATTTATTGTCATCTGTCATTATGTCATACAAAGTATGATTAAAACAATTATTTAATAAAGTTAAAAATTGCATAATTATTTTTTTCCTATTTAGTTTCTTATTTTTTACGTACCTATGATTTTTTGTAAGGAAAATAGAGAATTTTTTTTTATTTTTTGGGAGGCACATATCAAAAACATTTAGGAATAAACCATTATAGCTTAAGTATGAGGTAGGTTTATAATAGAGCAATATTTTTTTTTCTCTCGTGGTATTTGTATGTGTATTATACTATTTTTTGCATATAATTCGTAGTTTACCTTTGACTAATATATTTTGTAAGACTCTTGATGTCTTGATAATTTTTATACGCGTTATTATGTGAATTGGTTATATTACATTTTGATTTTCAGCAACTATTTTGAGGTACGAGTACTAGGTGTATAGATTCGCAAGAGGACTCGATCAATGTATTAATAATTCGAAATTCAATACGTTGCAAAAACGTTACAAGTTCAAGATCTTCACTTTTATTTTTATATGCATACTTTTTGTATACACATGACGTTTCATAATATTAATACGTTTAAATATTTGATTTATATTATCATGTGGTTATTATTTACGTTGAAATTGAGTCGCGTGAATTAAAAAGTAATCACAGCTAAAGCGAGACGCTTTGTTTATTTGGAAAAAGAAATTTCGTTTACTCTGTGACAGAGAATTATACACAAAACACGTATATAGTCGGATGTATTGTTATAATTATTATTACTCCGAGGGGGTCTTGTATCATTTATCATTGTATTGAGGGAGAAAAGCATGCCTATATAGACGTGACGTACGTGATTTGAACCCGAAACTTTGTATTTGGTTTGAAAATATTAAATCCAATTGCCCTCATTATTATTACGATTATTGTTATTATTATTGTTACAATTGTTTAAAAACATAATGCATTGTTTAATCATTATTGAAAATTGAATGCATTTCGTGGAAACACTTCTATACAGTTTAAAATAATAATTCAAGTTTAAATATTGTATACATGCATATAACAGAACATATTATTCGCATATTATAAAATAATGCATTTTTTTTTAAATATACGCCTGCATTTAAGTGATTCGTTTCGAAAATGCATCACCATGTGCATCATAAAATTAAAATGTATGTTGATACCCTTATGGAATGTTGTGAAGAAAACATATAGGCGCTGAATTATTAAATAATTGAAATATTCTTTATTGTTGCTGTATAAATATCAAATAATAGTTCTAGTATAAGGTTAAATATTAATAAAAAATTCATATTATGCGTTACATACTTAAAAAAAACCCGTACATTTTAATAGTAAAATATGTAAACACCTTAGAAAATACCAAAAAGTTTATAAACTCCCTTACATAATTAATGTTTTGATTAAAACATGATGCCTACGTTATTGTTGAAAAATAAATACGTTTGATTTTACAGATATTACGTGAGATACATTTGTGTACTTAATAACTTAATATACTATTATAATGTATAATTAATTATACTAGTCAATGACAATTTGATTTTACAATAATATGCTTTATAATGGTTAAATATTGTTCCAACAGTTTTTTAATATGATTTATTACTGTACACATTAAATATGTAATTAGTAATTTACTTACTTTCAAACTATTTATTTTGGATTTATTAATATTATATTAATTTCATTATACTGCTATCGGAACGGTGATTATTTCTGAGCATTGTTAAATCAAATTAAATTTTTGTTCAACATTTATTCGCATACCTGATTAATCAAAACTAAAACTATTATTACGGTTATACCTATCATTGTAAAATAAAATCGAGTTGTGATTTTAGAGTGCATAACATTTTCTTAATCAAAGATCTAGGTGTTTGATTAAAAATTGTAAAAAGTAAATCGTGATACTTTGTAATAGAAAAATAAAATTATGTTTTAAGTAAGATGAAACATTGAAATATCGGATAGTTTATTAAAATAATACATTACTCATAATAATACTGGAAGAGTTTTTCAGTTAGTAAAAATGTTTTAATCTTTTATAATAGTTGTTTAAAATACAAGTAATAATCAATTTATTAAATAACTTAAATATAAACAATTCTAATTTTAAACATTTTGCTGTATTTTAAATTTGGTATGTAATTTAATTGACCGAAACTGTTAAATTGTTTATTATTACATATTTTTAGTAAAAATTATCTTTGTTTCTGAAAAAGAGTTATTTTATTAATTATCATTTATCACACTTTAGTACATTCATAGTATGGTGTATGAGTATTAACAAATAAAATTATGTTCCAAAGGATTTGTTTAAAATTTGTGTTAGTCCCAAATTCTATTGTATTTTTTATACACTCTCATTGCAATTTCACAAGAAAAAAAATATACAAATGTAAAAAAGGTCGTGTGTGTAATTTCGGTCAATGTGAATGTTTCTATTGTTATAGCACAGAACAGAATGAGAGAAATAAAGGAAAATAAACACAACAAAATAATAATAATATAAACATAATGTGAATCCCCCCCAAAAAAAGAATGCTAAGTGATCAGAAATTATTTTAGTGTTATAAATAATATGTGATGAGTCGATTGAGGACTATTAACATTTTCTGTAATATTGGGTCATCAACTGACTAATGTCTTACCTAGATAATATCAATTTAGTATACGAGTATTAGTAAATCAAATTAAACATTTAGTTTTAAGGTTTTATTTAGCTAAAAATCTATTATTGAACATAAATTAACCATGCAACTTTACCAAAAACAATAACATAAATTCTTTAAACATAGACCCATCGAATACTTCCATCTATATCTTCAGCGATTATCGCTTTACTTATATGCGGACCGGCCTGGTTATTGCCATGTATACCATTATCACTTTACATTAAATAAAATAAATGTATCTATTCTTTAGTATTTAATCTACGAACTTTACTCTGGGTACCTATACAAAATGTCGATAAAAAATTAGTCTTGATGAGATTATATAATATTGTATACATTATAATATGTATAACCTAACCCGTTGTGTTAGAACTCATACCCGTTTGTAAACATCTATTCGAAATTTTATCCAAGTATTATATGATTGTAGTTATACCTTTGTACTACCCAATACCCATAGATACAGTTCTAAACTCGTTCAAATAATATTTCAGTCATTAAGTAAACAGCCCTTTAGTTTAATATATTGTGCAAACATTATTATATTGAATTTTCATGTAAAGTACATAGGTTCTGTCTCTAATTTATATATAATAAAAAGTAATATCGCTATGTTAGACTCGTGGACGACATACACATCAACCACAAACATATAATTTAAAAACTAAAAACGAAAATAATTGGAAATTTAGTTCTTGTAAATGTTTAATACAGTGAGTTGAAGAATTTATTTCATATAATAAAATCGTTGTCACGGTAAAGTTGTAAGACTAATAATTAATTAGTTTTTCACTCCATCTGTAGTAATTTAATTATTATTATATACTTTGGGATAAAGATGTTTTTGGGTAAAACTATGTATTCATGCGCAACAAAAATATCGAAAATGATTAGTGTTAATTTTAAAAGTGATTTCAAATAAAATAAAATAGTTTATTTTTGCGTAAGTAGTTTTTTTTAAATTTTTAATACCGTTATCTACGCGTAATGTGAAATGACAAGAGTGAAACGGTTTTAGCACCACATAGGTTTAACGTTAAAAGCCTTTTAGTCAAATATTTTTAGTTACGTAACCAAGAAATTTCTCGTCTTAAAATGTTATAGCTTTTAACTTAACCAACAATTAGTAGGTACTTATTAGGTATTTTTTTTTATTATTTTAATTTCTATAGCTGAAATACTCAGTACTCACTAATATTTTTTATTATAGAATTTTCCAAAATTACATATTGTTAAAGTCAATTATTACTGGGGGAAAAATGTCCATGGTTTCTTTTTCAACCTATGAACCTACTATATATTTTTATTCGATCTAATTGTCCTAATTTTTCCATGTTTGAATAGGACGAATGAAGTTTGATGAGTAATAAACATTGATTAGTAATTACATAACTATAGTACATAGAACAAAAGTAATTTAGTAAATTTAATAATCAGTGTGAATTAAATCAAAAAAATTTAATATACTTCAATGGTTTGTTAAATCAAGATTCATGAACACTCACATAACTCTCAGGCTTTGGTAATTTGATTAATGACTATATTTTCACCTATTATAACCTAACAAGTTATATATTAAATAATGTACTTTCAACGCATTTTATAATAATAATATTTTATACAATTTCTATAAATTACAGTATTTATTTAAAAAATATTACAATTATTGTGATATAAATAAAATTGTACAAGAAGTGTATTTACGAGTATTATTGTCTCATCGGATACAGTGAAACCAAGGTTGTAGGTATACAAAATCCATCTGGTGGTTCGAAAACTTATTTCTTATATCCATCTACACAATAACACATAAATGTACCTAGGATTTGATGAGGTATCGATCGATAACGAATCGCTGGTATTAAAACTTTTTTGCGTGAACGACCGCCTAATCACAAAAATTAACTTTTTATGAGCTTTACAATCGTAGTATTTCATTCCGCGTAAAAGCAGCATTATTATTTTGCAGGTAGTAACATATTTATACCATTTAGACTATTTTACTTGTCAATATGAATACATTTTTTTTTTTAATTAACTAAATTCTGGTATGCATCACTGCATCACAATATTCATTTTAAATTATTTTACGGAATCGTGTTTGATTTTACAATATTATTAACTACTGATAATTAACATGCATCATTATATTATATACTACGTATCTATGTATTTTTAAAGCTTATAATCGTGATAAATTTATCGTTATGGCTTTTAGAAAATTTGCTTTGCTTATGTATGTGTGTGTTATATAGCTGATGTCTCATAATAGGTAGGTACTATCATTAAAATAGCGATGATACATTCTTATTATCCGTTTGAATATGAATTAAAATGCTGGACAACTAAAAATTTTTTTTTCTAATGTTTATGTTATACTTATTATTAATAAATTGAATCTGCTACAATATTTTGCAATTTAATGAAATCTATTTGAATACTCAAATCAGTTAAACTATTTGGTCTATTGATATGATAAAAAAAAAAATCAAATAAAAATAGTGGTTTTTACTTAATTTATCATATTATTGATGATTACACATACATAATCCTAAGTTAATAATATGTATTGATAATTTTTTTTTCAGGATATTCACAAATTATTCAAAGGCTAATCAATTTTGAAGGATTATATTTAACTGAAATAGAACATGTGGTTTTTCCTGTTATTCATTTCATCATTTTACATTTGGACATGTAAGTGTTTTTATTCTTTTATAACTATGATACACAGTTAAATACTTAAATACAAAATTATATAATACCAACAATCAAACAAAAATACACGTTTTGTATATTCGACGTAATAATATGTTAAATGTATTTTTTACTAATTTGAAATAATAATTATAGAGTATAATATGAGAATTTGTTGCAAAAAAAAAAAAAAAAATATCGTGATACACATAATCACATAATATATTATTGAAATGATTATGAAATATTTTTAACAAAATTAAAGTTTTTGATTTAATATTTATACGAATTATTCAGATATCAAATTACACATTTTGAAAACTTTACTGGTATTACTATACATATAGAGAAGCGATGTTTCTAAATAATAATTAATAAGAAAACTTTTCTACTTTTCTTTTCATTTTAGCGTAATAATATAATATATATATATATATATATTATTTTTTATAGTTAATAAATATAACACACATTGAGTTAAGTTGAAAATGTAAAGCGTAAGATAAGTAGACTCAGAGGTAAAAACAACAACTATTAGCTTGTTTTGAAGTTTTTTGAATGTTACAAATATACTAGAAAATATATTCCATAAAAAATAATGATAAATAAAATGAATTAGTTTTAGTTGAAAAGAAATGTATTAATTTTTATAATTTCTCAAGAGAATGTATTATTGTGAATTATTTAAATTTTAAATTGAAGAAAGAACCTTTTTTTTCTTTAAATTATTTGTGTTTAATACACTATTAATTATACGTAGCATTGTAAAATAAAATAGTAGGATCTTTTTTATAATAAAGAAAAAAATTGACATCTACTTCTAACGGGAGTTATTATTATATGAATTGCTTCCTCGTCCTGCATACGATTGATTTGTGGTGTTAAAGATGAGTTGAGTTTTAAAACGACCAAAAATGGTTTCAAAAGCATCAATCACTTTAAGGATAAGGAGACATCCATGTAGAAGGTTATTAGTACGACCGAAAAAAAAATACTTGTCTGTAAACTGAGATAAATGTTTTGAAATGTTTTAGTGTATACTGTATACCATTACAGTATCTACCATATAATAGTATCGCAATTTAATATTATAATATAACTAACCGTATTATTTAGGTTCTTTAGTACTACATATTTTATGTATACAAATTATGATTTATTTATAAAAATTATTGTATTGTTAAAGTTTGTTATATTCTGAGAAGAGTAATTCTGAAATGCTGAAAATACTGTTGATGACACATTTTGAGAGTGAATTCATAAATTAAATTAAATTTATAAAACATTGATATTGATACGATTAATATTAACTAGATACTTCCCACTTATTTTCAAAAGCCTCACAGGTCACTATACAGAGAACTAAGGAAGTCGTTCATTGAATATATTCATATTTTATGTAACATTCCGTCACAATATTTCTAGTAGATATATACCACTAAATCATACACACACACACACACACACACACGTATATATATATATATATATACCGTGAATGAACAAGTATAATGCAGTTTAATCAACAATATTATAGGCTTACCAAATGCACAAAAGTGGCAAATGTAAAAAATTATCAAATAAATTGAACCATATTTGTTAACCATATATGTTATGTCTAATATTGTATAATATATTTATGCAACGAAAATTTCCCTGAAAATATTACTTGACATATTGGAAAATGTGAAGGATTTATACAAGCACATTTTTTATACGCTTATCAATGTTGTTATACGCTAAACTAATAATTTATGAGTACTAAACATTTTTTTTTTTATTAAATATACTTCTATTAAAATAATGATGTTAATAAATAAAAATGCTTAATAGCTTTTATGGATAAAATATAATAATGGCAGTTATAAGGCATTTAAAAGAATAGAAAAAATATTCAAGCTTCAACAGTTATTAAGAAAATTTCTCTTTAGTCAAAATGTATTTTTACAACATTTTTTTGGTAGTGTTGTGTTTTAAAAAGTTGCATTCAAAAGACAATTTATTCTTAGCACTTCATAGTATTATTCAAATATTGTAAAAACTTTACTATAAAGCTAAAATACAAAAAGTGCCACTTAATCATATTTTTTTATTTGAATTAATATATAATGTCAATAAAATAGTAGTCGAAAATCCGTTCAATAATATGTGTTTTTTAAATGAAAAATATATCGATATTTTCATTAAATTTGGTTTTATTAGATCCTTTCATACTTTTTGTATCTAATCGAATTCTTATAATTTTATTTTTTTAAGATGTAATAGCTTAAAAAGCTTTAAAGAATTTTCGAATAGTCCACCTACAGTAAACATCCATATTGACCATATTAAAGAACACCTAATATTAGGCTAAATCTATATTGCGCGTTATCTTTAAAAGCAAGATATTTTTTGTTTATAAAATGTATGAATCGAAGAACGTAGCCGCATTACTATACTGTTTATATGTAAATTTTATTAAGTTGCTATCGAATGTTATACCTAAATATCTGGTACATTAAACCATTGTAATATTTTTACACTTATCATCATTGCGTTTAGCAAAATTCTTACAAAAATATACAATAAGTTCCTAAAAAGGAATGACTAAATTATATAATATACTAAAAGTTATAAAATAGTTTTTTTTTTATATATTTAAAGATAATTTCCTCGAGTTATAGAGATTTACTACTTTTTTAAGCTCAATTATTATGTACAGAAATCCACGAATTATCTGTTAAGAGCATACGCGTATGATATTAATGTATCATTTTCACACTAGGAACTTGACAACACCGACAATCGAAAGCAATTTATCCTTTTCTCGTACTATGTGCATGTGAAATTGTGACAAATTTTGGGTAGTAATAATTTTGAAATGTTACTACTGAATTATTCCACATAATATCACTGTAACTGAATGTAATAGAATTACTGTTCGTTTCACTTAAATCAAATGACACAAGGACTAATGAGCTATGCAGAATATTATAAATTGAAATATTTTTTTTTTCAAGATGATATAATATTCTTATCTGAATCAATGTGTATGCATATTTATCATGATATTATCCATTTTAGTTATGCTCAAAAGCGACCCTTCAAACTAGATTTGCTTAATTTGCAAAAACTTAGGACCTTCCGACCATTGCATTCATCGAATATAATATGGCGTCATTGAATAAAATTTAGGTCAGTCGTTAAACACAGTTTTTTGTCAACGTTTTAACTGTATGAATATATATATAATCACTGGTCGAAATTAAAATTGTTTATTTAATTTTTTGTTATTGATGAATATTTTTAAATACATTTTACCGATATTATATGGGATTTAAACATAACAATAATACTAATATCATCATCATATAATTTTTTTTTATTGAAAGTTGTTACTAGAATAACGTCGCAACTGAACAATCATTGTAAATACGTTTTTGGCAAGACGATTTAGTTAATAGCCACAATAAGTTACTTACGTGATACGCTATTATAACGGCATCGTAACTTGGTTTAAAGTTCATATTTGGGGGATTTTATAGATCATACACACATGATAATATATAATATTACAACTGCTGTGGTGGAAATGACATCGCCGCCGTTGATCACTGCTCCAATAAGACGGCATAAGGTGGAAAGATCAATAATACATATAATATTATGTTCTCGAAACAATAACAAAACGTAAGCTTCGAATACAATTTAATATATATATATATATTTATAAATAAATAACACGCGGGTGGTATATAATTTTATGATACGGCGTTTGTTTATAACGGACCGGTGGATTGGATGACCGACGGGGACGAGTACTGGCAATAAATGATTTCTCCTATACATATATACAACAGCAATACGCACATATAGCCGATCGTAACGAATAGGCGAAGATGGCCTGACGTCGTCGAATCGCCAACTTTTTTTCTGATGTAATTTATCGCGATTCTCGTAGAACGCGAGCCGTCGAAACACTACAGCGACGGTAAGACGATTTTATCCTTTTAAACTCGACGATATAATAATATTATTTACACAGTGTGTATCATGTAGTAGCCCGGTGAAAACCGTTTGGAGGAGAGGAAAAAATTATCCGCCGCTACAACGATGACACGCGCTGGTGTAACGTGTCACCACTCTTCGCGCACGTCCGGAAACATCCTTAGGATCTCACCTATTTTTACTCTTCATTTCTTTTATCGCACGCGACGTGATATCGACGAATGTGTATGTACATTATACCACGCGTGTACCTATAGGATGCACCTATATTATTATAATATATTATTATATACGATACAATGATATTATACGTTTTATATTCCCATCAGTGGAAACGGAATATACGAACGTTCGGTAAGCGGTGTTACCTTTCTGCGAATAAAACACATCGTAATAAATTGAGTATCAAGAATACATTACATTATACGGTATGAACGTTTTATTAGATTACTATTCGTTTCGTAACTGTAAATTACTGTTTTATCAAAATATTTTTCAATTTGATATTTGTATTGGAATATAAAACTGGTATACTTCCAAAAAAAAAAAATGTTCTATGTATTCTAATATCATCATATATTAACAAATAAATAATTTGCTGTTTACAAAACAACATTATATTTTAGTCAGAATTATCGATGTAGGTAATATGACACGTTATTATTGCTTTTATCGTTTTGAGAACTCAAAAATATTAAAATACATATGTGTACGGGGCATAGTAATAATAATTATTATTGTCAAATATTATTTATTTACCGTAATGTAATAGTTGCAGGAATAATCAGTTTTAAGCATAAAAACTTCTACGGATTTGTGACGAAACAAATACACACGAACGCGTCTTTGTCGATATATTTACCTAATTAACATAATGGAAATGACATGAATTCTTCGTGATACGGCGCATTGACACGATGATTCAATATTGAAACGAAGTCAACTTGACTTGTTATACAATTAGTGAAAATCAATGAAAAATCTAATTTTATTTTCACTTCACGTACATCGGGAATTAAATAAGTAATTTAAAAAATCAAAGCTTAACAAACGAAACATGTACGCGCATCTTCTGTCGAAGAAAAAAAATTGTGTTTGTTAACTACATTTTGTGTTTTATTTTTTATTCTTAAAAGAATATTCCGGATGTACCTGTATACTGAAGTTTATTGTAATATTATAACAAATACGCGTGGCCAACGGGTGACTAAATGCATATATATTTCATTATCTTAATTTAAAGATAAACACTTTTTGAACCAAACAGATGTTTTACAACGGTTTCGCGTTGTATTGTTGTCGTGAAAGAACAAAAGCGCAACCTTTCTGTCGGTTCGCAGTTTATTATGGAAGTCCAAATGAAAGCCGTTCAGGCGATCACGCTTATATACACGATGAAAACGGATATCCGGCGGTACACCAGATCTTCCGGTGTCCCGATTTTTTTCCTCGATAGTCATTTTTTTCCCCTCCATTCGCGAATAACATCCCAAGACAAAACTCCATTAAAACTTTACGCCTTTGATGCAGCACCAACGCCGAAAAGTTTTTATTTTTTCGGACGATTTTAACCTTCGACCCGGTTTTACGCTGTATTAATGTTTTGTATTTCACCGCATAGTGTATAGTGTATGTTCTGGTATGCCCGCGGGTAATCCGAAGAGGGTTATTATGTGTTTTTGTGTATTTTTTTTTCTCCCAAAACGAGCGATGTCTTATTCCGAAATCAAAAGGTTGTGCGAGTAAAAAAAAACGCTCCTTCCTATCGTTCATATCACTCTTGGTCGGTTACAGTTTCCGTGACACATAATTCGACGAATGAAAGATAAAACAGCGAGAAATGGGATTTTTTCTTCTCTCTCTCTCACTATCGGTATTCAAGTGCCATCCATCATAACGTGAATTTTGGATTTTTTTAAACGCGTATCTATAAAAATAATAATAATAATAATAATAATAATAATAATAATAGTAATAATACACGATATATAACTATGTGGCGTAGCACGAGTCAGTTCGGACGATTGTTATATGTGACGTATAAACGTATCTATAAATATATATATATAATATGCTTAAGCGACTTTGTAGTGCGACCGACCGCAACGACAGGGAGAGAACCGTAACTCGATTTGGACGGTGCCGTCGTCGTCGGATTGAAAACCCGTAACACCGTGAGAATCCCATTAAAAGTTACTATTTAGATTTAATAATAATATACTACACACGCAGCCGCTGTATTATTGTCATTGTATATACAGTATAACTGGTGTGGTTTTTCACAGTCGCGGCATAATGTATTGTGAAATGGATGTTGACTTTGTGAATCCGTCGACGTGCGAGAAAATTGAAAGAGAAACCTACAGCAACGAGTTTTTATATACAATTACTATACACCTCTTGTGGGTTCTCGGGATACACGTGCGGCGTAAAGGGTCTCCTAAAATTTGTGTGACAAAAACGGTGAGTATCGCGTAAAAACTAACACGATCCCCATTATATTTGTCACATGAAATTTGGAAAACTATATAATATATGATATAAGGTGATTAAACAAGCACGAACACCTCAGTATAATACATTTATTTAAATTTTATTTTTTAAAAATGTTTAAGTAAATACATTAAGACCAGATTTTTTAAATACTTAGGTTATTTTATGCCATTTAATGATTTTTTCGCGGCGATATCAACTTATTTTTCCATAAGCGAATAACCGCCTTTTTTTCCTGAACATTTTTTAACAGATTTTGCTATTGAAAATTTGTATATATCTGATTCAAAATTTGAACAAGTAATTTTTTAATTATTCAACTTTATGTTCAAAGAATAGTAGAAGAAAAAGGTTTAGAAGGTATGGGAGTTGTGTTGGTGAGAAAATTACAATACTAATATACTGTACGTTACTGCTGTAATTAGTTTTAATTTATCATCATTTTTTAGTTTTTAAACATGTTTAACGTATAATAAAAAATACTAAAATGTTTTATTTTACATATTCTATTTTATTTGAATTATTTTTAAGGATTCTATTCTTTACATTATGTATTTTAGTAACTCGGAGGATACTCTTTCGAGTTTTGATTATAAATACATGAACATGAGCCTTCTGATTAGTATTTTATAAATAGGGAAAAATGGTCTCGTAATTGAAAGAAAAGTCCATATTACAATTATAGTACTATCCTTATATAAAGTGATATAAAAAAATCTTTATAACTGAAAATATTACCCTCTAGTATTTAAATAAATTCATTATTAATGGGAAAATGTGGTGAGCATGATTTGTGAATGACTCTGTATCTATGTATATGTATATATATATATATATATTAATATACGCGTGTGTGATTATTTTATACTATTATTATTGTAATATACAAACGAAACGGGATTATTTCCATTAGCGTAATACACTTTGGGTATCGTTATTTTTAGTATGTGTCATATACCTAAACGTAATATATTTTATTTTGTATGTGGTAACTGGTAGTATCATAACACTTTTACATGGAAATGGTTAAAAGTATAAAAGTCACTGTGTTACGCGTAAATAACACATAATGTGTCTACGCTAATAATATTAGGTATGGTTGTCGGTTCGTGTATTTTTGCGCCCTATTACCATCTTGTCAGTCACCAATTATAAATTTATTATACACATACATAATATTATTATTATCAATATAGTTTTCGGATAACTTTTTTTGGTACGGGTACCTACCGTACCTTTATATCGCGTATATTATGTATGATTTACACGAAGTGTGAACTAACTATTTGAATCTTCGAAATATGTTACAAGTACATTATATTATATATCAATGTTACACACAAGTTCAGATTAAATGTTGTATACTTTTATGAAATTTTTTTTATTTTAAATTATAACATTATTTTTATTGTTATACCAGATATATACCATTATATTATAATTTAAATAAATATTCATATGTCACGGAGCAATGCATTTATTTTCAATTGAACGAAAAATGCACGTTGGATATATTCTTTTTAATAGGGTTATTTTTTTTTTTTTTGTCAATAAGTATGTTGTTGACAAAAAACTCAGGTTTGTTTGATTCTCAACTAAAATATATAAGGACGTTAGCGGTGAAATAGGTTTGTCGAGCCCGAAATTCCTCTCCTCCCTATTAGGAACGCCATACTGAACATAGATAATAGACTATAGCTCTAGCTAGTGCATAAAAGGGTTTTTAGACTTGACTTTTTATATTTTTATCAGAGAAATATTTTATGGCTAAATATCATACCGAACGAATCGAATAATTTAACTAAAAGTATTTTATGGTTTATTAAAATATGTTTAATAATATTATAGTATTCACGTTCCCTATATTTTATTGTACCTAAATATAATTTTGAAATTTTATTTTTGGAATATTTTAGAATGAAATTATAGTATTTTTATCCAATATTATTTTAATAATTTTTTTTTTTTTAAAAATTACTCAATTTCTGTTTTTTAATGTTTAGTTTACTTTTAATCACATTGTTTAAAATATAATACATAAAAACAATGTATGAGATGTTATAAAATTGTATAATATTAAAAGTTAGTTTCTTACTTTACATTTCAAAAGAGTTAAAACTTTTTAACTATAATGAGTGTACAAATATTAAAAGAATCAACGTAATATCATTTTTCTTTTGAATTTTCTTTATTTTGAGTATTTTTGATTAAAAATACTATAACAACAAAGGTAAAGCGTCTGCAATTATTAAATGTGTAATAAGTATAATAGTGTTTATATAATTGTGTACATTGCACTTAAGGTTCCAATTATGTTAATGCGTTGATTTTTGTATTATTAACACTATGATCAAATATTTTTATAGTCTATATTAAGTGCACCTGTGTTGTTATAGTATTATATAGAACGGAAAAGCATTATAATTTACAATTAATTAAAACGTCTCGTAAAAAATAACGACTTAATTTAGGCGATATAATATTATATACCTCAATGTGAGTGTGTTTATCTCATATTATAGAATCAAATAATATCACACTTAGTACTTAGCACGTTCAATAAATATAAATATAAATAAATGTGAGTTATCATATTTTAAATAACTTTCGCGTGCGCCGTACTTGTATCGAATACGTTGGTCGTATTATATTTACGTATAATATAGGTTTATTAGGTATATACGTACGATTCATATTGCTATATCGGTATTACTTTTCACTTTTGTTTTACTTTACTCTTCGTGAAATAATAACAATAAAATAATGTGCTTTACACGAAATTTCGGCAAACGTAATAAAGTACAATAATGTATTTTATGTGTAATATACTTTACACGTGCGTGGAAGTTGTCGTTTTCACTGTTGAGAAATATTATGAACTGTATGCAAGTAATACATAATGATTGTACAAGTACATTATATTATAGTACATGTGGATAAGTACAATAGTTAATATAGTTTTGGGTATCATAGTTACTTGTTATTAAAGTTTCAATTATTTAAAGTGACTGTGGAGTGTCAAAGTTACAAAGTTACAAACAAACAATTTTGTATATTTTTAAATTAGGCAGGTATTACACTTGTATTGTGATGTTGAAAAGAAAATATTTTGTTGGTAAACAAAAACTTCAATAACTTAATTAATTTAAGACTCGTATTCACGTATGAGTACACATACAAGTATGTAACAATTGAAAGTGTGCTCAAATGAACTACCATTAGTAAAGTTATAATTTAATTTTACTATTTTTTTTTTTTTACATAGATACTATCGTAAAATCTTTTGTAATTTTCATTTAAGTTTTTAACCAAAACTAACAATAAACGATTTATTTGCTGCACAATTCATTATTATTATTATTCATAATTATACAAATAATAATGATTTCCTTTTAAATAAATGTTAGAATTCAAATTGTCTCGAGATAAGTAGGTATACATTTTAATGTTACTTACATACTTACGATTTAATTGACTAATCGTTACAATGGTAATAGTGATATATACTATTTAATTCAGAAGCGTGATATACATATGCAAATAATAATTATTATGTTTACAAAACAAACGATCATTTTGATATCATCACAAGACCATAATATTATATTAATATTACAGTGTTTCTTTAATCATTCATTAATAATTTATAATAATACATATTATACACATATACTGCACTTAGACACCGACCGTTGACTGTTACACGCATATAATTATTTTAATCATGTCCAGTTGTCCATGCAGGTTCGCACTTAATAATTTTCGAGTAACTCTTGTACATGTATTACTATAGTAAAACATTATTTAGTCTCGTATTCTTGTATTACATTATACCGCTGCATGTAATATATGTATCTTACCAATTATTATTATTATTATTATTGCAAACTATGTCTAACACAATCAATACGTTTGATTGACGAGTTCACGTATTACATATTTACATAAATATATATAAATATTTCGTATATTGGCAATAAATCGAAGCGTCGCGATACGACTTTGATCCGTTTCGTACATGCATCATAATAATATGATTTTTGATGTAACTGCACATATACACGCGAAACGGTTTCGTCATCCTGCAGCAGACAATGTGTATTATATTATTATCGATATTGTAATGTGATGTCACTGCAAAGTAATACCACGGTTATTCGATGTCATAAATATCATAGTATGTAAACGGGACCGATCGAAATTTCATGTTATAGATAAATGGCGGAGATTTCGTGATATATACTATTCTTATGACACATAATCCCCAGAGTTTTCGCCACACAAAATTCTGCAGATCTACCCGACCAGTATAAATTAAATCTGTTTGCAGGTAGTTAAAAAAAAAATAAAACATTTCTCCGACAAACAGTTGTATCGGTCATCTAATATGGTTACTGTCTAAAGAGTATGAGAGGGTGATATGTAATAAATTAATAAATATAAAACATATTTCGATCTGAATAACGTTATTTGCGATCGTAGGATCATAGCCTTGTAGATGCACCATAAATTAATGACTAACCACGATATGTGTACATATAAATATGTAAATTCATAGATGACATGCGTATAATTTATATTCCATTTTCAATCCAAATAATATAATATGAAACGTATCGAAGAATCTTTTACGTTACAGAAAGTGTTTACCGAGGAAAAAACATACGATCGTAAGACCTATAGGCATTTGTATCTACATGATTAATCTATTCCAATCGTACATTGACCATTCTTAAGACTTTCACGGCCACAATATAATGGAACAGTATAATAATATGGTCCGAAATCAATAGGTGTCTGTCTATATGAATGCAATAATCGTACGTTACTATACGTTAGACAAATATTCCAACTCTACGGTATAAATAACGATCCAAAGGGGTGACAACGGAACGAGTTCTTATATATATATATATATTATATACCTTTGAAATGTGCTTTTACGGTCCGATAATGTGGCTTTTTCATTCGCGCTGTAGTGCGGGGCACGCGCGCGTCGCACTATTTTCGATCGAAACCATAATCATCTATAGCACCTTGCGGGTGCAGTAAGGTTACTGCTACTGCAGTTAAAGTGCAATATAACTGCAACGAATGCGTCTGACCGGTGTACCTATATATGCATAATATGTTCACGTATGTATATATTATAATATAGTATATGGACATCGTCTGCTGCATTTATACCCGGATCGGTATAACCTTTTGCGAGAAACGTACGTGGATTGCGAATTGAAAATTGCATAATATATAATATAATATATTATTATATATTATTTTATTGCATAAGACGTGATGTGACTTGAAACGATTA
Organism: Rhopalosiphum maidis; assembly: GCF_003676215.2. Lineage (NCBI taxonomy): Eukaryota > Metazoa > Arthropoda > Insecta > Hemiptera > Aphididae > Rhopalosiphum > Rhopalosiphum maidis. Next base: position 17,362,952 of record NC_040878.1, read on the forward strand.
CGGTCGGCTGCCATATATGCATGTATTATACAGGTACGGTGGGTACCTATTATACGGCGTAATGTACAGCACTTACCAGCTACTATAGGTATATACACGAATACACTCATACGCGAATCTACTATATTATAATAATATAATGCTATATAATAATATGTATAGTTATAAATATATATATATATATTGTGTGTGTGTGTGTGTGTGTGTGTGTTACCGAAGAACGTAATAGAGGCGTGGGAAGTATTTATTTGTATATTTTTTTTTTGGAGTTTAGTCGATGTTTATAACTACAACGAGCGTGTTATCGCACCATAAAGTAAAGCTCTGAGTCGGCTGCAGCTTGGTGTAACTTCGTACATACCTACTTATACGAGTGCCTTACATAATAGTTATTATTGTTATTGTTACTATAATTTTTCGTTTAATTTTAATCAAACTTTGATCGATGTATAAGTTGAATAACGATAATATTTTTATTATTGTACGTGGTCACGTGCTGCAGAACTACGCGTTAAATCTCTATTAGTTCACTTCGATACTGACGGTACTACACTATTATATATATATATATAATATATGGTTGACCATTAAAGATATGAGATAATTATATTATTATTATAACTATTCGATAAAAAATGTGTTATTTTAATATGAATAATAAGTAATAATAATAATATTTTAGTCAAGATGCATATATTATTTTATAAATGAACCATAATTATTTAAACGATTTAATTTTCATGCACATGTATACAAGCAATATAGACTACATTTTTGAAAAATTAATTTACACGATTATTATAATTCAAACCTTATACATAATTCGAATATATTTCAAGGAGGTAAAATGAATAATAACGCAGCGCTCTACGAATTTAAGGTCGTCGGAAAGCACCCTCGATGTTTAGCTTATTATAATTTATAGGTCATGAATGGACTAAACAACATTTTGGGACGTTCAGTTATCTGGTTTTAATTTTGAAAATAATACTCGAGTGTCTTTTCTAGGTCGTCGGAGGAATGTAATTTTAAAATATATGCTCAAACGTGTCAATATTAACACATATTAATTTCTACAATAATGTATATCGTTCAGCGAGAACATCGAGGGTCGGAAAATATTGCCATTCTCGACGTAACGATGTTGTTATAACGAGCACCGATATGATTACTTACGTGTTTATTAACTGCTCCTCATTTACATGGTTTTGTTTATACAATGGGCGATCGATATAAAAATTAATTTTAAATTAGTTGAATATATTAAACAAACGGTGAGATACATTATGTATAAAAATTTAAAAATTATAATATACCTACAACGTGGTTATAACTATTATTTTTTCTCAGCTCAGTCTAGTGAGTTAATTATACGCAAAGTTTCAAGTACTTATACTTAATTTTTATTCTTATATTATAATTTTTTTTTTTTACTTTCGTATACACAATTTTCAATTATCATATTGTTTTCAGACTATGGTTATATTATATCTTAGGATTTTAAAAGATAGTATCAGTGAATGTCTACGATTCATTTAATACAATTTTATTCACTATAAAAATATATTGTTCATTAAAAATGACAATAATATGATGTGCTAGTATGAAAAATAATAATTTCCACCTGATTTTTAATTATGTCAGTGTGTTTAAAATACACGAGTATTGTTTAATAATACATAATATATATATATATATATATACATATAATGCAATTACAATAAATAAACGTTTGCTTATATATTATATATATTAATTATTTGTTTGCCAAATTGTAATTAAAAATCTTACGCCTAATAAGTAATAATACAGTGCCTATGCTTTTAAATAACAATTATATTATTTGCATGTAATTGAAACATAAAGTATCACGAATAAGAATCGAGTGTACACGATAATTAAAAACGTAGAAGTGTCGCTAATACATTAAGCGTAATATATACTAAATAGATCCAAATATTCGAATTAAAAATAACAATTTTTGAAATTCTTGATAAAATTTGTATTTGCTCAATGTTTTTTCCTTATTAAGTATGCAAATGCTAGAATCCTGCGATCTAATTGTTGATTATTGAACGCGTACGCCTTGCAGTATCGTAATATATACGACAAGAGTAGTATATTTGACCTTTTTTCATTAAAAACTTATCGCAAATTTATGAGTTTCAGCAAATATATGTACATTGACTTTCCTAAGAAAACGACGTGTTGTACGTGCGCGAATTAACGGGCTATGATAATAATAAATCTCATTGAATAAATAATATTCAGTGTTTTGTATTACTTTTGTCTTTCTTTCTAAATGCAAATTAATTGGAATAAAATAAGTATCTAATACTTCTAGGAATATAAGCTTTTGCTAATGCCACTTTTAAGACACTTTCATCTAATTTGTGTACTGGTTTGAAATTAAAAAAAAAAATAATAGTAATAATAACCCGCTTGTTTTTCCAAATCTCATTGCAAATGAAAATTAATGATTACTTTGTAAAAATGAAAAAAAAAGTATGATTCTTGTTTCCACGGAGTTAGGTTTTCCTAAATTATACTTTGAGTGCCATTTAGAATTACTCAAAGGCTACCACGGGGAGGTGGATTTCGTTGACCCCCGGAAATTATTTCACTTGTTTTTATATATTGATTTTGTCTTGTGTAAATTTGTTTAATTTTAACAATGCTGTTATTATAATTATTATAATTTAGTACAAAATAGTTAACAATTTTAGTTTCATGCTTAGTTATTGCAATCGACGAAGTAATTTATTTGTTTTAATAAGTATTTTAATTTTAGATTTTTCTGATATTTGATTTGGAATTGTATACTTGTATATATAGTATATACAATACATACATTAGTTTGTACACTTGAAATTGACATTTTTAAATCATATTATAGTATATTGTTGTGGTGAGGATAAGATTTATAAAACTGTTTATTGAAATTTGCGATTAATCATTTGTTGTTCTGCATAATAAACTATCAATGCAATTTGAATACACTATGAGTGGACACGTACTATACGAGTATTTACTGAAATAGAATTTTCAGAATGCTATAAAACAACGAGTACGTATAAAAAAAATTAAGACAAGTGGTTTTCGAATCTTAAACAATAATTTTGAAAGAAAATGTTTTTGGTGGAAACAAAATACAAACCCTTTTTTCATTTTGGCAGAAACAACGTACGCCCAAAACTCGAGCACCTTTCCACGGTACTGTCCTTCCGAGTAACACTAGCGATAGTGATTTATGGACGAATCGATTTCGCTTTTGTTCGCGGGTAGCCAGAGTATGATATGGGAGGAACTCGACGATACGAGTAATACATATATTTATAGTTGGGACTCGTTTATCCTCCCGCGGGTCGCCGTCAAAATAACGGTAAAATTCGACCGAGACAATGGACATTGGTTTATACATGCCCAGATAAATGTGGGCAGGACACTGTGAATGTACGGAATTTCCGAAAAAATTTCAATCATACCGACCTTTTCTAGTCAAAACATGTACATAGGTATTAGGTAATATATTATAATGTTCTATTTTATTATATTACAGCAGTGAGGCATAAATTGTAAGAGGTGCCTATTTAAAATTGTTTTGATTTGTTGTAGGTATGACTTTGGAATCCATAATGTATTTGATAAATTTAATTTAATATTGTATTATTAATAATTGATATTTCATATTTTATCGTTTTGCTATATTGAATTTACTATAATACTAATAAGTAATATGCATATTATATAACAATAACATATTTGAAAATGTTGAATTATGTTTGATATTATTGAGAATATATTATTTTTATAACTTGTGGTTTAGCTGTAACGCATTTAGCAATTTTAACATATAAAATATCCATTTTAAATTAAAATAATTTTAGTTTTTAAAGGTGATTTATGTTTTTTTTTCTAATTAAAAACTCTATTGAAATGAATTAGACATAACTGTTGGCTTAGAATTATACCTTATTATTGTAGTACAAAGAAAAACAAAATAGGTAGACATAATTTGTATTTGCGTTGAAATAGTAGGTACATTAATTTTAATGGTTTATTAATTCGTCGTCAACGAAAAAACAATTTGAAGCAGCCCGAAATAATGTTAGAAAAATAAATCGTTGTTAAACTGTATATCATGTTTTCCAATTGACCAATAAAATGTCGTATCCTTGTAATGCATTTAATCTTCATACAAATTGGCATATTTCCTAGGGCAAAAAATGTCAAATATTATGAATTATAATGCCATTTTTCAAATTAAGTGCACAGAAAAACCTCGTACTTCAATTGTTATGCTTTTTTTCCCTATTCTTACGATGTTTTTAATATCATTATACGCCATTTTTACAACGGCGATAAATTAAAGTGCGAACAACATATATGGGCTTAACCAAACATAAAATAACGTAGGATTTGGCTTAGTCCTGGTAAATGTACACAAAGTGGCATCTAATCGGCCTCGGCGGCGGAGGAGGTGGCGTATCACTGGCGCTCGCGCGCGTGCGCGCGAGCGCGTGTGTGTGTCGCCTTTAACTGTATAAAGTACAATACTCTCCTTTGGTGTCCTTTAAATTCTACAAATTATTACACATTTCCGAGTTTAAGCTACTTTCTATTATAAATTATCCACTTGCATAATTTTATACACATTTGTCAACAACGATAATTCCTTGGCGTGACCGTAAAACTTTACCTATTTAGGTACTTTATTATTATTATACAAACAATGCACAAAATAATATGTGGAAAATGTTTGATTAGTTTTTAGAAGAAAAGTTTTTCTCCTTCTTATTGTCAGTATTAAACTATTTTAGGTTCTGAGTGAAGCTTGCAGGGAAACATATTAGTTTCATAATAATAATATCATATTTATTAGGGATTTTAGCAGGCGTTGTGGTGTCGTACAGATATAGTGCTTCGAAAGTTCCAAGAAAAAATGGATTTTATAAGTTGATACTATAAGGAAGTTGTATTTAGATTTTCTCGGTATTTTTTCTATTATGCGCGAAGCAAAAATACTGAAAACTTACTGTCGAAACATTTTGAAGATATATCAGCGAAAACTGCGATTATTGACCTTTGTTCAGAATCGTTTTTCAATTACAGCAAAATTGAATATTACAAGTACTATACACAACTAAACTGTGGTTAAGTAAAGGGGAGTGGAGTGATGAGTTCCAGCACTTTGTTTTTGTATCCTATATGGCCTTTTATTTGAAACTATGAAACGAATAAGATTTTTTTATTCAATGACACTTTATTAACTTGTAGAGCTATTATTATTAATTTGAATAATAAAATTTATTAAAAATTCTTGTAACAGAGAATTGTTATATTTATGTATTTTAATTTAATTTGTTATCCTTTTATATTATACTTAAAAGCATTTAAATGTTTAAACGTTATAAAAACATTATTAAATAATTGTATTACTCTTCAGATTCAAATGATTACAGTAGAATAATCTTATCGATAATTGAAATTTATTAGTATGCAGCATAAATTGTATTCAATAAATTAAAAAAAAAAAAAAATAATGATAAATTAAAATACTATAAAATTATTTTTATTATTTTACTGTACATTCTATATTCTGCGATAATTATTTTTATAATTTATAATTATATTTTGTTACTATAAATTATCAATATTTATTTAATTTAAATAATTATCAGAAACCACTTAAATATTTAAATATAAAATGTAAGACCAAAGTGGATAATATGTATATATCCATATCTATATATCCACCTTGTGTAAGACATTGCTATATGAATTTATATTAATAAAGATTGGCGACATAAATTAAACATGTTTAGATATTTATCAGCTCAATATTATTTTAAATTGTATACGAGTTTTATTTTCATTATAAAACAGTATTAATTTTATTAAATAAAATATAATGTTTATTTAACACAATTTTAATTTAAACGTTTCAGAAGTTGTAAATCTAAACTATAAGATTTCAAATAGTTTTAGAAAATAAAATGCACTTACTTAAATTCGTTCGAAATGTGAAACGAAAAATTAAAAAAAAAAAATGTAGGGTAATACATTTTACATGAATAATTTTTTGCTTGTTATAATATGTTCTTATAAAAATTTGAGATAATGACTAAAATACAAGGACTTAAGTATTTAAATGCACATGATAATTATTACGTAGCATCATGTTACAAGTTCACGACGATAACAATAGCAATAATGTTATTATTAATTGACCAACTAATGGTGTGTTATCAGTGATTACTTTTAGTTTTTACTTATTATATACAAGTATATGAGCACTACAATATGAAGTGATCTATTAAACAGAGAATCCGTATCGTAATAGTTAATTTTTGTGAATTTTAAACCTTTTTTTTTTGTCACTACATTTTTGTTTTTTTATAGCTATTAATATACTGAATATTGAGCTAATAGTTTAAAAATGTAGAGCTGACTTATGATTGTGAACTGCTTTTCCACTAGTCTATTATTAAAACATGTCATAAGTTAAATGGATCACTTTGTATACTTATACATTATAATATTATGTTATGTATTATTTATATGTTTTTATTTTGTTAATGTAGTTTGTATATAACGCATTGAATGTTACAACATAATGTAATATTAACATATTTATATATAAAAACTTTAAATGAATTATTCAGCTGAAGTTTAATTTAATATAAATTATTAAAATTTATATTAACTTTTTCAAAACCCAATAATTTATTATTATTATACTATACAATATATTTTTACGAAAATAGGGTTATTTTTTTCTAATTCTGCAAACATTTTTTAATTCATAAAAATACTTATTTTGTCCTTAGAGGTAAATTATTGTATAATATTATTAACATAAAATAGCAGCAATTTTTTTTTTATATATATATATATATAATATGATTTTCCTTCAAATATTATTTATAATTATAATTTAAGTTGAGGTAGGTACTACAGGTAATATAAGTAGTACTTTTTGTTTGGACATTTTTTCGTTTAAATATAAAAATAAAAACTTTTTTATAATACCAAACAATACTTATGTAAAATAATAAATATTAACTTTATAATTTAAAGGAAATGTTAATATTATATTAATTTCTATAGAAAAATGTAATATAAAATACAATGTGTACACTTTTTAATAGATAACATTTAAACTTTAATATTAATATTAAATATATTTTTTTTTTGTTTACAATCTATATCAAATAAATCAATTGGTAAATGAAAAAAGAAAAAAAAATACACGAAGAAGACACGAGTAGAGAAAATATCCATTGATATCACTTTATAAATATATATCCGTATAAGTAATAATAACATTAATAAATTATTGGAATTCTAGTGCTATTGGATGGTGTTTAAAATATACGCGTTATCACAGAAGACTAAAAGATTAATTGTTAAAAAAAAAATTGAATTCTGAAGTAATAAGGAGCAGGAAGAAATCTGAGTTTGTATTGTAAACTAGTGTGCCATATATGATCAAATGTGTGATCTACACCCAACAATACTCCAGAGCAATATTGTTTTTCTTCAATGGATAATGTATCATGTCGTGTTCAGATACTTTTTTGACGGGTAATTTTTTAATTGTAAATATTATTTTCGAAGGTGTTGTGTGTTTAGCTGGAAAATAAATTGGAAGAAGTTGGATTATTAGTTGTTCTGTTATATGGGAATGTTTATTGTCGTTTATGTAATTATGCCAGTGTGTGGTTGAAAGTTTTCTTCTAGATAATAATATGTACTTACTAGTTTAGCCTTTTCTTTATAGGATATAACAAGGTAATTATCTGTGTTCCTCAATGGCGGCACAGTTCGACGGTGATTTAAATTTTTTTTAGTACATATCCATATTGATTTATTGTTATTTGAGAGAGACTCTAAATAACATTGATAAATGTGATAAAAGAATACTCTTAAGTGCATTTGATCATTTGTAGAATATATTTTTGTTATTTGGCATTCGTGTAATACATCAACGATTTCGAGCTTATATTTTTTTTTAGATAGAAGTTGTTAAATATGACGTGAGATTTGTATTGTAGATAAGGTTTTTGGTGATGACTTTAATGCTGCGTTTATAATTATTTTTGAAAATGAATATATCACATTTTCAGTTTCTGTGTTATATTTTAGTGATGTTGAAAGATTAATTTTAGTAAATGTTGAAATGATTTCCAGTTTGTCGAGCTAGGTGTTATAGTAGAATATTTTTTCGTTGAAATATCATAACATCTTATTAATAATAATAATAATAATGGAGAATGGGCAGAGCAGTGTCGTTAAGATTTGGTGCCCAGAAAAAAATTAAAAATATTCGCTCTCTATTTTATTTATCATGCATATTATAAGAAAAAAATTGGCGTCCCTTTAAACCATACGCTCGGGGCGCATGCCCACCCCCCTACAGCATGGCTCTGAGAAAGGGTAGATGAAAGAATATTTAAGTTTTAAACTTTTAAATTAGATATATTATTGTTTGGTATTTTTGTAATAAAAAGGTCAAATATATATCTGAGTTATTTATTGAATCAATGCATAACGCTTATCAATTTCTCATATTTTCTTTAAATACATTTTAAAGGGCTTCGGGACCCACTTGAAACCAGTGGAATTGTACCCTACGTGGGGGTTACTAAATTCGCTAATAATAATATGAACAGACATGATAATAATTTGTGAGGAACAGAAATATGAATTAATACAATTCAAATATTTAAGTTTCAAAAATGTCAATTGAGTTTGATCAGAAAATAAAGTGATTCAACATAAAAAGATTATGGTAATAGTGAAAAAAACATCGAATTTTTTCAACTTGTATTTATGTTGGTTTTAAAAGACAAGACTGTAAAATTCCATCAGCGTTTAAAATATATACAGCACCTATGTTTCTCATTCAAATCGACGTATTGATAAGTAGATAAACGACGTCACACATAATCTGAAATCTGATTTTCTGTATTTTTGGTTTAGGTACGTTTGAAAATGGATTTTAATAATAATAAAAAAAAAAATACAATTTATTTTTTTCTTATAAATATTTATTTCCCTAATATGTGTTGAAATTTTAAATTGTATTGTTCGTATTAAATAGTAATGTTGTTAAATAAAAACGCTGACAAGCTATTCACATTTTAAATGGTTATAATACAATAAAGATTAATATTTCTGATTTAGTTAAAAAATAATGTACACTTATTTTGTGTTTTTGTTTTTATGCACATCGCGCACTAAATCTAATCACGGATTAAAATCTACCGTGAAATTATAACATAAAATTGTCGGATGTAATATTAAAGAAATAAATAAGAGAAAAATTTGCCAAGCTACAATATTTTAAATAAAATGCCCATAAATTCGCTGGGTATGCAAAAAGAAGAATCTATAACATACATTTACATACATTATACTATGCCATTACATTAAGTATACATAAATTATTATCATCACATTAACGTTTAAGAGTTTATTATTCTATTTGATTGAAACTTAAAAAAAAAATTCACAGAAACAATATATGAATTAGTAAATAACAAATTCAATTGTTATTTAATAATCTAAATAAATCGAGTAGGGTTTAAGTTTAATTATTTAAAAAAAATAAAAAGATGTGTACTTAATTTTAAATTTGTTGATTACAGCAATGTAAAACAATATGAATTAATAACGTTTTGAGTTTAAAAAAAAAATTATATATATATCTATAAGCTTATCTTATATGATAAACCCTGTGTTTTTTTTTTCAATAGACAATGAATAAAAACATTTATGTCTTTCGTGAAGTCAACGAGGATTTATTTATATTGTAAACGATTTAATTTATTTATGAATGTCCATGCACGTTTCACACTTTCTTTGGTCCGAGAAATCCAATTTAAATTTACTGTCTGTCTGCAGGTCCGTAAACACATTAGGCGGCAAGGCGGCTACAAAACTTGACGTGAGATCTTGAATATTAATACTATAAAGTACTGTATAAAGTACTCAACGCTTCTGCAGAGAACCTTATTGATTTCGTGTAGGCTCTCAATATTTGATTTTAAATGTTATTTAATGTTAACATTTAGACCATTGGCAAGATTGTCACGTTTAGACAATACGTAGTATTATGACAGTGGTATTGTTGATTGTTGTCACGATAATTAATATATTATTACCTATAGGTATTGATTATAACAGGGATGGGCAATTGAAAGTTATCAAATGGGCCAATTTTTAGAAAATTAAAATTTAGTGGGCCAGAGTATAGTGAGCAAAAAAAAAAGGTCAATCAAAATATGCATTTTAATTTAGCATAGATGTAGGCCACGTAGCATAGAGTATAGACGATTGATTTGAAATTGTATGATGTAATTTGAAAATGTAGCGCAGATAAAAAAGGTTCGCGAGCCGCCAGTTGCCCACCCCTGGATTATAATATCAATCTACAAAAATCATCAAATTTGTTTTTCGGTCATAATGCTATAATAGACGATCATATCTTAAAAGTCTAAGTGAAGGTATTTAAGTATTCTGAGTATTAAATAATTAATCATTAGTGAGTTTAGTCTAAAATAGACTATAAAATGGTTTGGCGGTAGGTGTTACGCGTTCAGCAGTGACGGTTTATAAAATGAGGCTATTAAACTCGACAATAATAATTATATTGTACAAAGTTATTTTACACTGCCGTAATAATGCAGCAGTAATAGAGTTTAATATTATACACTCAGAGTTCTTAAAAATGTGTACCGTTTTAGGGTCGTATAACTATTATTATTATAATATGTATAATACTAGCCAGCGACGGTCGGGGCTTAACGACGATACGCATAATATATTATTATTATTATTATGTATAGGTTACCACCATCATCAGACGTATTATACTTTAATATTTTTCGTGACTGCCGTGGTAACTGCAGTTTAACACTCCGATTATCATCGTGAAATTATTATGAATTATGATTTGTATTCTAATACACGCGTGTAGCGTTGTATATAATAGAAATACACGACACTATAACACATGCATAAGCGACCTACTGCGATAATATGTTTTCCATGTTGTTCGTTTGTGTATTAATATAATAATAATAATAATAATGTTATATATTATGCGTCTAATAATGTGCGGCGCGGCAATACGGGGGCAAATGGAGTAACATATATTATTATTATTATTATTACTGTATTATATGCATATTATGTGTGTGTGTGTGTGTTTGGCTGAGATATTATTAATATTGGCCAACGACGACCGCACACCTCGTCCATATTAACAGTCGATTATCCCGAAACCCGATGAATTCCCAAATACACACACATTCACACATATATATTATATGCGTTTAATGCGAGAATAGCGTTTCGTTTGGTTAAGTCGCATAATATTATTGTGACAAAATACACAAAATGTACATTATTAGCCCCTACGACCGCGTACTCTGCTGCACCGTACGGTATTTACATTATGATGCGAATATATATATATATATATAAGGTACGTACAATATTATTGTTTTGTATTTCATCGTAATAGTCGTAAATTCGTAATGGTGAAACGACCAGACTACTGCTGCTGCCAGCAGACGATGACCGGGCCAGTTTTAAATTCGCGCCGCCGTCGTCATCGTCATTTGTGTACCTATAGCGTCATTATTACATTATTAAATGCGTCCGATCGGACCGAGTATATATGGGGACAGCCAACAGCTATAGCTGAAATATAGGTGAAAACACTACGCCGAATGCCGAGCACTGCAGAATTATTATTTCATACTCCGCCGGCAGGCGATGACGATCACAATAATATTAAATAGGTGGTTCGAGAACTGTTGACCTTCCGAATAGCAACTCCCACACGGTTATTCGCCGCGGTTATAATGAACTTTCGAGACGACGTTATGTATATTGATGTTTAAATTAATTTTCCGTGTTTGCTTAATATTTAAAATAAAAACAATATGCGTATTACATGTAAAGCAATATACTTACAACAGTTTAAGTATGACGGTGACGCGTGTGATATATGTTCAAAGATATTAATGAAAGTCGCGTTTTAATGTTTGGTTCACATGAAACATTTAAATTATTCTAATAGCTTTTAAAATATTTCTAAAACTTTCAGTTTTTAGTATAATACACGGTTAGAAATATTATGCAAAATCTTTAGATTCAAGAGAACTGTAAATAGTTTATAATTACAAAAAGTTTTAACATTTACGATCGTTCACAAATATTTGAAACTAATTAATTACACTGTCGAGGTTTTAGAATATTATATGGCACTTGAAAGACACTGGAAAAGTTAGAATAATTTATTAGTTATCATAGCTAAAATTTAATATTACTATAAATACCACGTCGTAAGTTCTTCAGGGTAAGAAGGCTTCAAGTAGCACTGACGTACCTGATAATTTCTCACAGTTCTTTACGTTAAGTTTTAGTTAAAGTGCAATGCAATACCTTTATAGTCCCTATGCTATATGAACTATAATATATTAATATGGTAAGGAGGGAAATGCGATAAGTCACTGAAACTTGTCGACAAGTTTATAATTGCTTTTAAAATTAAATTGAATGGTGTTTAAATGTTGATAACATTAAAATAATTTTTTTTTAATAAGATTAAATTTTTAGACATTCTATAAAACAACTAAAATAATTCTATTTAAAAAATTGACTTCAAAATATAATACATAATAAATACCGACTACCGATATAACAATTGATAATAATGTTACACTAATTAATTTAAAATAGTTGTAAACACTTACAATTAAAAATCATGACTAATCTATTCGTATTATGTTTATTATTTACGATAAATATAGTAAAACATTTTTAGATAATTTTAAACAAACAATAAATATACTTTGATAAATCAAGTAAAAAAAAAATAAACAAAACTTTTTTAAATCCACATAAAATGTATTTGATTACATCTATCTTATGTAAATTTAAAGTATTTTCACATATTAAATACTACTTTTGATAAAAGTGAGAACTTAATGGACCAAAAAATCAAGTTAAGTGTCAATTTTATTACACGGATTGTTTATTTAAAAAAATATACAATTTTTGTAGGTTAAAACTTTTTTTTTAATTTTTAATTTTATCAATAACCTATCAAAAACAATGCTTTTAATCATTATGATTGGAAAATATGACTTGTCTTGGACGTATATCTGCCGAAAAGTACTTGATAACGTATTATCATATATTATATTTAGTCCTACTTTGTGTGATGTATTCGTGCTTCTTAGGTATTCCTAATATTATGTTTTCAAATTTGAATCAAAAAATTGATTGTTTTGTAATTAATCCAGTTATGTGGTTATTTAATAAAAACCATTGAACATTAGAAGTACTAAACAAGTTTATAATAAGTTTAAATATTCTTATTGTACATCATCAATTCGTCACCATGTATTTATCATTGTTATAAATTTAACATATATTGTAGGTACTTATAGTACGAAAAGGGTTATGTATAGTTCTGATATTTCGACAATCTCTTGGTTTACGATATTATGAGTCTATTTTTTTTTTTTTTATTACGATATTAAAGGGCAATTCAACAATATTATATTATTTTACGTAATAATATAATAAATAAAAAAGACGAACGAAATCAGACATTGAGGATTTGTTTATATAAAACACGCTTTATTATAAATGTGCAAGAAAAATGCTAATCTTAATGACACAGTCATTGTGCTTGTTGATTTATACACAAATCTCTTATTTTAAAGTTGAAATTGCATACATTTCAGACTTTCAGAGGTGTACACAATATTTTCGTTTATTTTTGACACACTTTCACACAGATCATTATTGTTGTGATTCTGTTGTTTTTGTGTCAATAAGTGTGACATCTTTAAGCGTATAGCCGCTAATATGACACCTTATATTGACCAATTAAATCGAGAATTTTTCGAGTTGCTTTAAGACTAACCAACAACCATAGAAAAAAAACCAAACGACATTGTATAAAATCAATTCATAACAATCATTGTTATATTATTATAATACGTATTAACTACGCAATACAGTTGAATTCACAATTCATATTAGGTCTAATGCTGTTGAATCATTTTAAAAACAGGTAACGGATTGACCGTAAAAGCAGTGGTGCCTCGGTACAAGGTCCGCGGGGAGACAGCCTTGCTCCGGTGCGACTTCGAGCTGGAAGGTGCTCTCCTGTACGCCGTCAAATGGTACCGTGAAAACGAAGAGTTTTACCGGTTTGTGCCCAAGTCGAACCCTCAGAAGACGTCTTATTCGGTGGATGGGATTAAAGTCGACGTAAGTATTCCGTAACTTTTTTTCCCCGCCCTATACCATCACCAATACATCCCTTTCGATGCGGTCGTGTGACGATTAAACCGGCTTTTTATATTTTACGTATTTATTTGTTTGCGCAGCACACGCAGTCTAATAGCCGACAGTTAGTGTTGAGAGACATAACGCTGAAAACCACAGCTAATTACCGGTGCGAAGTTTCTGCAGAAGCGCCGTCGTTTGCTTCCGCACAAGATGGTGGCCGAATGGAAGTTATATGTAAGTATATAGTGATTTACGAAATTTAATTTAATCGAGCGACCTCATCTGCAGTAACGTCATTACCATAGTCACTTTATTATTATATTATATGGATTAATAAATGACTTTGAATGAATAATTTAATAATGAGTAAATATCGAACAAATAGCAACAACATTTTTATGATTTGTGACCGGAAACAAGTTTGCAGATTCACTAAAAAAAGTTTATTCGTCATTAAACAAACTTCAATAATATAATATTATTATTGATTAAATGCTAACCTATTCATACTAAATATGAATAATAAGAAACGGCAAAGTTATATTAAAATTAATCATCGCAATTTTTTCTTGTGCGAATAGTTAGGATTAGTAATGATGCCATGATAGAAGTATGTAAGTACTCTTTTCTTTATACATTCATTAAGCGTTCATTGTGACATTGTTAATATTATTTTGAAATACCATTTATGAGTATATTTAGTTCAAAATCGAACAACAATTATTTAAACGATAAGTTTTTATATTTTTATAATTAAAATATATAAAATATACCTAAAACGCACTTTTAAAAACTTTGTTAATTAAAATAGTACAATTTTATTATGCAAACTGAAATTATATTATTTATTATTAATAAGTTAAAATATTAGAATTTTTCATAAAATATAAACCTTAGTTTACATAGGTTCACGCAGTAGTTTAGTAAATTTTTTTTTATTACAGATAAAATGTAAATATTATAAAATTTAAGTTTTCATTCCGTGCAAATCACTTGAAAATGTAATAAAGATAAGTAATACAATTAAAAATTTAAATATATTTTCATGGTAAAATGTTAATGTAATATAACTATATAAAAATATTTGATAACTAGTATGTTTAAACTGTTAAATATTTATAGTTATTTTATTAGTAAAAATTAAAGATAATTCATAAATTTTGTTAAAACTGCCAAAGGTAGTATTTATTTTCGGCTATAGTATTTAAAGCAGATTTTATAACTTGTAAGGCTAAGATCAAAACAAAGGATAAAATACGTGTATCTAGTAAATACCCATCATCAATGAGTTATAATATTACCTACCATATCTAAATACACCACTCAATATATTGTATAGTGTTATCAAATCTATAATTAATGAAATAATATTTTTGTTTTTTCAAAAGATCATTACATTCAATTGTTATTAAAAATAAATAACAATTTTATAGTGCCTATTAATATTACACACGTGATAAACTGTCAACATATTTAGGAATTTCAATTAAACATACCTTTAAGTAATTTATAAAATAACGAGTTTACTTCAATGAACGACCCCAAAGTGCTTTTTTAAAGAAAGTTAATTAAGAATTTAAATTCATTGAATACTTTTAATAAAAAAATATTAGAAAAATTAATTCTAATTGCATGCGTTGATACGGTGTTCGAAGTAAATTCTCATTCTGCTGTTACTACAAAACTATAATAATATTGTATAATATACCAATATACTTTCAAGTTTTCAACGTATACCAAAATTGCCCCTCTCGGGGCAATTCATTTGTGAATTAATATATTTCACGTAAATATTTTGTTCACTAATTTTATCGATTTAAGCTACGATAGTTCTCGGAATTTTTCCAATGTTATATAAATTAATGTTATCTCTTGTTCAATTTCACCCAGTTCAAAACTAAGCAATCACAATTATTGTAACTTTTCAAAAACAATTAGACATTTTTTTATTTTTTATTCACTGTAGAAGATATTTAAATTAAACTATTACGACTTTACAAGTATAACGCTCAATGAAAGAAGAATAGTAACATAGTATAATACAAAACAATGTCAAAGAATTCCAACTTCAAATGTATAGCTGCCGTATCAATTAATAGCAGACCAATATTATACAAATCGTATAATTATATAAAAGCCGGATATGATAAATATTGCTTATTATATGACTTTTTAATAAGTATACCATATTTTTATTTTTTATTACACAGAGTGAAATATTTTAATTTAAATTAAATGAACATAACATCATTAGATTTCACATTAATTGTTTGTTAAATGAATTGGTGATTTAATAATAAATAACATTTGAAATTTTGGAATGCTCAAAGGATACATTTTATAAACGATTGTATAAAATGTATACATTTAATGTAGTTATGCAGTTCAATATACACAATTAAATAACATATTAAACCGTATATATAAAAGCATGAGGGTTATAGATATGTATCGGTGTGTCCCTAGTCCCTCATTAGTATATCTCTTGTAACATAAATTTAAATTTAGTACAAATTCTAAAGACCTTCATACAAATAACAAACTTAATGTACATAAAAAGTTGATGAACATCTTTACTGGAGTTTTGTGACAGACAATTTGTTATTGTATACTTGTATTGTGCTAGTATGTACCTCAAAAATCTTGTTTCTCTATAAAGAATTTTGATGTATTTCGAAACGTTTATTTTATTTATTAATATTGAATTTGTAAAATTTCCTGAGTTTGCAGCACATTCAGATAATATTATGTAAGTAAAACATTTTTAAATATCCACGGATGTATAATGCAAATATAGGAGTAAGCCATATGCCATTAGAATAGATTCAAAAATAATTTTTTTTCACGATAACATTATACACTTTAATTTAATATTTTCTTAGGTAATTATAATTACCTAATATAATAATAAACATATAAACCTAATGAACGTTTGCTAATACGGGTTTTTATATAGAATATAACAGTTTAAACGATCGCTGCTGAGGTGTGTTACAACAAAAATTGAGAAATTAAAATCACGTAATACAATTCGGTTGAAGCGATGATGTGCAATATGTTTTTGTTGTGTATCTCAATAGAAAAATACTCTAAAGTGTCATGCACGGAATCGATAAAATTGTAATTTTAAAATCTAAAAAATATAAGAACAAGGGTTTGTTTTATGCACGCATACTGGTATAAGTAAAAGCTATTGAACTTTAGCTGTCACATCGTACATGTATCAGAAAGTATAAGAACAAAACGCCGTATTATATTATTCGTTGTGTGTGCATGTGTGTGAACTATTGATGAGAATATATACGATGGTCTAGCGATGTTTATATTTTATTTTCTGTTTTTTTTTTTTTTATTCAAAATGCAAAAGTACCTCTCGGTACGAAACCCCTTGACGTTGGTGACACTACCGAGATTTCAATATCCCAATGTTAGTCTACGAATTTGGGTCAACCTTTTTGTTTGTTGTATGAAAAAACCTTGGACGAAAAAAATTGTATTTTAAACCTTTAATCAACTTCTACCCTATAATAATGTTTATAGATATAGATAAATAAAATATAAATTCTAATATTAGGATATATTATTCATGTGACACATAAATCAAAAACAATATTTACATATTTGTAGTTATTGCAAACTGGTTTTCAACCGCAATTTTTTTTAATTGACACAATTTTTTATAATAATATGCATTTAGTAGATATATATTATGTAAGAATTTTATTATTTATATATATCAACAGCATATTAATTAGTTATACAGTATATGCATACGTTGCGCATATTGTATATATGCATATAATATTAAACAATATTATACTTGTTTACCTTCGGCTTTGACATTTCAGCTAATTCATAAACTAATAAACTTACTTAAATTAAAAAAAAATATTAATTAATTGAATAACTTAACAAGAATTTTATTTTGATATTATTAATTATAGACCGTATCAAAATATTTAAAGTAGGTAATCAAAATTATATTTTGCATTAACCAAAATATATAATATTATAAACATGATATCAGTAGGTAAATTCATTTCAGAATAATATTTTAAAAACTTCTCGTGCCATAATCATATGTTAAATGTAACAATTACATAAAATAATATTTGGTGTACTGCAGTTTAAAATATTATCTTAAATTTGTTTTTTCTTTATATCTGCCCAATAAATCTATTTAAAATACTATCAAAACATTCCAGGATCTTCCACGACTGTAAATTTTGAGTTTACTGAACTCGCCGACATATTATTGTATAATTATCTTTGTTGATCACATTTTATAACTATAATTGAACCACAAATTACAGTAGTATATAATATACATCTATATAATATTAATATATAGGTTATTATTCTATAAACTATATTTTTATTTTTAATAAACTTAGTCTTATGATTTGCATAAATAATGTGGATCAGTACATATTTTTATTATAAAAAAATCTTTTTGGTTTCATTTAATAATATTTAAGTGTTTTGTATATAACAAGAGTAGAAATAGTTGAAAAGGATTAAATAACCAACTCTTTTAAATTCTACACAGTAGATATTTTTAGAGACAAATAATAGAGCATCTTCCTAGTAAATTACAAAAATTACTGAAATGCATTGTCACTTTAACTGTAATATACCATTGAAAACTCAGATTCAGATTAAACTTTTTTTTATTATTTTACAACTTTTTACAGTCCTAGAAACTCAAAAAGTATAACCCACTCGTTAACCTATACTTTGTTTCTTTTTCAGATTTTTGTTTTAAATATATTTAAAAAATTAACTGATTAAATTTTGATGACTAAAGATATCTTATAAGTAGTATCTAATAAATATCTTATACATTTCAAGTTTAAAATGTTGTCAGTATGCTTTTATATAAGCCGTGAACTTTCAAATCTATGTGCGATGCTTATCGCACTTTCTTTATTGTCACGTGTTCTATACATGACGCTGGTTCTGATTTGAGACAACATTGGACGCTATGTACTTTGAAATTAGAATTCGGTTGGCAAACAAATACGTATTCTGTCAATATGTTTACTAGAGATTCAGATCTAACAGCAGAAATACAGAAGGGAATTTCGTTTTATGTATTAAATGTTGTGGCATTTATATTATGGCACTAACAAAATGTTCGTTTACACAGGAACAGTGAATTAATTTAATAAATAAATAATATCTTATGTTTAAAATGTATTACCTATATTTTTTACCGTGATTTTATATTTTTGTGAATTTCTCGATGCAACAAAGAAATCATTAAGTCTACGTATAACTACGTAATAGTTGGTACATATTTTTATATTTTTATATCATAATAATATATTAATATTAAACATGATTCAAGCGAATTATATAAAAACAATTTTTTCTGTATATTTTGAATTAAGAGACCCATTAAAATTAATTTATGAATTAATTATGTATCTTATAATTGTTGTAAACGTAAATATTAATTTACTATAATTTTAATTCCAGTCCGATAACTCAAAGTTGAAGGGAGATAAAAATTCGCTTCGAGATATGTATTTTTCGAGATATCTAACTTAAATTTATATTAATTTATATTTCTAAAGGAATAAAAAAAAATTCGAGTTTTCAAGTTTTTCGAATTATCATGGTTTGAATTATCGCGCCTCGACTGTATTTTATTCTTTTTTTAATTACTATACATTTTAGTTTACAAAAAATAAAAAACATCAATTATTGTAAATTTAATAGACGTAACAATATATTTAAAACAGAAAAATGTATTTAGAAATAATTTTTCATAATTAACTTAAATCATAAAATATGTTATATTGTATTTTAGATATAATACAAACTGAAATTTGATCTCCGTCATTTTTTGCTGGAAAATTACATATTATTTTGTACGTTTAATCAATGACGAGTATACACTGGTATATTGTTTTCATGGATTACATTTTTGTTATAATATTTTTTCATGACATATGCAATTACACTATAACATAATATTTAAAAAGGATATCAATTGGAATTTATTAAAATTAAATTCTGCAATGTATAATATGAATTATAGCCAAAAGTACAATGAACAAATATAATTCTGGGATAATTAATTAAAAATAATATTTTAATATTTTTCATTTTTATTAAATGCGTGCAAAAAAAAACCCATAGGTATATCGTATTATTTTATAATTTGAAGAGTTGATATATCTATAGTTTAATTATTTGCATTATTTTTTTCGTTTACAAACCATTAGTAATAAACCTAAATGATTTTTTTTTTTAGGGTAGGTAAAATAAATGCTCCAAAAGTTTCATGTACTCAATGTAAATGTATATATATTTAGGATTCAGTACAGATAGTATTTCGGTGTTGCATTATATAGATGAGAGGTCATTATTGTAATTTTTCAATAGTTTTTCAGCAAAATTCTAAAAACTAACAAAAAAAAAAAATAAAACCACCACCTCAACAGATTTGTATACGCAGGAGACTCTGCAGGGATCAACCAAACTTTTTATATTATTTTATAACTTTTAAATAATTCTGCAGAGAGTTGAAATGTTTATCGATTAAATTTTCACTTTTTTTTATTTATTATAGACGTATATAATTTTTTTTAAATGTAACTGACGACGCAGACCATATTTTGGATTTCGTATGTACACAACTTTGAAAATATTAATTATTTACTCATAGTATAGTAGATGGAGAATATTCATACTTGAAATTTTAGTACTAGGTACTCATATTATATTCTTTATTATATCCAATACATTCATTATTTTTATGATCATTTAATATTTGAAAAAGTTCCTATAAATTACATAAACCAAAACCACGTTCCGTTAAGAGTAGTTTTTATTACGTGACAATTGCATAGCTTTCGGGTTGTTAAAAAAACAATACAAGGGGCCGAAGCAAGCAGAGCGGGACGAATAACCAACACTCTATGGTCTGCAGTCTCTGGTTTCTGTATCCTTTTTGTATATATTACCAACGTTTATATTGTTTAATTTGTCAAAATATCATGATACCGACGGTTTCAACTGATCACGGGGTTTCAATGAATTATATTATATTTTGAGTTGAATAATATTATAGTATGGTTTTATACGACCCCTGAGAGATTCAAGTGAATTTATAGCGAAATATAAATAAAAACCGTGTCCGAAAATTAACACAGTGAAGATGGACGTGTATGAACGTATCAATACTGCGTGTGCGCGAAATTAAAACGCACAGAAATTCATGAGTATATTAAAAAATCATTCTGAAAATGTTATTTAATTTCAATCAATTAGTGTATTATTTCAATATGAAATTCAAACGCTTTTATTTTAATATAATTTCATGAAATGTATTTAAAAATGTTTTAAAAGCTCTTTAAACTTATTAATCGATTTAAAAATATGAATGTAATTCGTTTTTTAGGAACTAAAGAAATTAATTTAAGTGGTTCGTGTAACTCTTGTAAAATATTTCTTTATTCAATATCTATGCGTACAATTATTATTTTGTTTAATTTCTTTCAAAGAATTTGTTTACGATTTTATCATTAACTTACTCATTTATAAAATATTAAAAATCGTATCCAATTAACAATTTATCACGCGTTTAATCTTTAAGTATTCAATATGGTTTATTATTTATGATCAGTTCAGAATATTTAAAAAAGATATTAAACATAAATATTAATTAATTTTATACTAATGCATTTTAACAATAATGACTAATGAGTAATGACCATTATGCATATTATTATCCACTAATTGTATAAATATTTAATATTTATACTTACATACAATTTCAGGAAAAATTATACAACTCATTTTTTATTAATTAATTTAATTTATTAATTTATTGGAAAAATATTTATGAATACCATATTGCATTATAATTTTACGTTATATATAATGTTCTTAATTAGTACTAAGTATTATTTGATTCTAGCGAACTTAAAACCCCGTTGAAATAGTATTGTACAGTTTTAATTAATATAATAGATAATCCATAAATATCTTTAACAGTGTAAATAATATTTTAAATAATGTTAGACAGCAGACAAACACTAAATACCGTAAAAAATATTTTATATTTTAAAAGAAAAAAAAGTGAATTTTAAAAAGTGCAGTAGATTTTTATATATTATAGTATCACCTATTTAATTATCTCGTATTTTATTCAATCATTGATCACGCTTGTCGAGTAAAAGAATACCTCCTTCTTATAAATGTAGAATATAGGTATTATTTAGTATTATTACCTGTACCTACGGCAGTTTGTGTTGTTTATTGCTCGTCGTAATATAGCAAAATGCGAGTACGTCGATAGTACCGCCGTCCATCATATATAATATATTGACATTACGTCGGATTGGTCATCGACTATAGTAGTCATCGATGTGTATTTATATGGTATTATTATATTATATATTTCAGTACTGTCAATCGCATTTTCGTACGAAAAATACTTCCCAGCCTTATGAAACAGACATTTTTCTCCTCTCTCTTTTTTTTTATGATTAATTGTCGTGATCGCTGCGGAAAGGTAACCTCCAAAATGCATTGCCATCGGTGGTGTGTACACAAAGCACGCAAACGCACACGCATACATATTATATATATATATAAATATAATATAGGTACATTGTATGCGTATCGTCCTATACGATGGGAGGGGTTGCGGTCGTAGATGAATTTGCCGTTCGACGTTTCGGGAAAAGCTAAAGAATTTCGTGACGGGTGTGATAAATTAGGTTCTCCGACTTGGACAATATTTCACGTGCAACACACAAAAATATAATACACTTGATTGGCCGACTACGCGCTACTTTACGATTCTCCATTTATCGATCGGCATCAGCTCGAACCTATTCTGTCGGTGTTGCTCATCATTGCGAAAGCCAAACAAAACGGGTACGACGACGTTTGCAGGTACACCAGAAACCGGGTAATATTGTGTAACGTACCATAAACCCAGCCCTTATAAGTTATAACTAGGGCTCAGATTTATATGTATTTATGAAACCAAAATATGTATTTACGTTAGCAAAATATGTACATAAATATGTGCTAAAAAATCAAAATATGTATTTTACTAATATGATTTATTTATTAATATTTAATTATATAATATACCCATATCAGTTTCTAATGAAACAAATTATATTTTAAATAGTAAAATTACTTTAAAAAAAGGTGTTACAAATAATAAAGTATAAATTAAAAAAGCTAAAAAATTTTTAATTATCTTGATTACAATTTATGATGACAGCCATTTTGAAATTTTGAAATTCAAAAGATCTTTGATTTGGTCGTAAAATTGCCTTATACCGACTAAAAGATCTTTCGGCTTCCACTGATGTCATTGGATAATATTGCATTTTGACTATGTTTGAAGGAGTAAGTTATAAATCTATCGTAGATTAAGTTAAATTATAATTGGTATTATTTTGTTACTATTTTGTACTTTTGGAAATATGGGAAATTGTCTGAATTGAAAAATATAATCGTATATAATTAATAATTATTAAAAAATCGTAAATGAACGAATTGTAAAAATATGTAGAAAAAATGGAATAATTGAGAAATATAAAAAAAAACATGTACTCATGGCAAAATATGTAAAAATATGTAAAATAAAATATAGTTAATTTCATTGGAAATCCCTTGAAACGAATTTATCACTTACCTAAATTAATTTATCAAGTCATAGTAAAAATATGTATGGGTTATAGAAGTTTAAAGCGCTAAAAACATAGTTAGGTATTAATATATTATATAAACATAAAGAAAAACTATGCGCTAAAAAACAAAAATATATAAATACTGATTATATTGTTTTGATACGCACATTTTATTTTTAATTTAGACAGTTACTTTTTAAATTATATAAAAATATCATTGTAATGTTCCGCATCTCTATGTTAATGTATATAGGGTGTCCCGTAAGGATTCACTCATTGCGGTATATCCTGAAATAATAGATATATCATAATTCTGGTTTTTAATAAGATTCACAGAGACAAGAAATACAAATATTTTATGTTTTAATTTATTTTAATGTTTTGATAAAAAAAGTTGAAAAATATATTTTTATTTAATTATTTTCAAAAAATTAAAGATAGCCATTTTGTAGAGTTCATTTTTCTGAAAATATTGATGTTTCAACATTTTCATTTCATTAATTTCCTAATTTTTATTATTTTTCTAGTTTCGAAAAGCCGGCCTTACGAGCACGTGGGCCACATGTTTGATACAAAAATACTACTATCGTATTAAATGATTCACAGTTTTTTTCAATACTAGAAAAAATATTAAAAATCAGGAGATGAATGAAATTAAAATATTGAAATGTCAATATTTTCAGAAAAAATGAACTCTACAAAATGGTTATCTTTAATTTTTTGAAAATAATTAAATAACAATTTATTTTTCAACTTTTTTTATCAAAACGTTAAAATAGATTAAAACATAAAATATGTGTAGTTCTTGTCTATGTGAATCTTATTAAAACACTAGAATTATGATATCTCCATTATTTGAGTAGATATATCAATGGGTAAATCCTCATGGGACACAATGTATAGAATATATTATCAATGTGCAACATATTATGCGAAGTGTTTATAAATAAAAAACTGCCTTTAAAGTACATTTAAATTTACGTATTTATATTTAATTAGTAATGTACTAATTCAATTAGTTAGATTTAACTAAGCTTTAAAATTTTATTCAAAAATTCATGTCAATAAATATATAGATATCGTTACACACAGCGATCAATAATATTAATCGGTTAAAAAAAAACTAGGAAAAAAAATACAAACAACTATATATTAAATATTGATATGTTAATTAGATGTTCTTCGTTCCACATTGACAAAATGACAATATACAAAGCACATGATACCATTATTATTGTTACTATTGTCAGGTATAAGTTTATAAGTTTAAATCTATTAAAAGTTTTTAGCAATTCACATCAATAAAATGCATCGTCTACTACCCGTAAACATACATATATCTACGACGTTTGTATATTATTTTAATAAATATTTGCTTAACGTTTTCAAGAACAAACGTCTGCACGTTATTGGCTTTACGCGATAAAAATAAATAAATAATAATAATAATAATAAACATAATATACCTACTGCACGCCTTGTCAACGAAACCGTATGGCAGTACATAAAATATTGAGTTGCAGTATAGGACTTTTAAACGCAATATTTGAAGGAAACCCATTAGACGCGCGTGTCAACGAATAAAATAATATATTATGTATAACATATTATATCGTATGGAATCCCGAAACCCCCGACCGTTGAATTAATAATTGCCGGCTTAAAACGTATTCATTCGTTGGACTCTTCATCTTCACTTCGGAGTTATTCGCCTGTCACAATGAGAAACGTGCGAGCTCTGTGAAAGAGAAAAGGTAAAAAAAAAAAACCAATGGGGTAAGATAAAGCATCAGCTGGATTTAAAAAATTGATACGGATGAATGTAAAAATAAAAAGTACCAGAAAACTGTGCGCATTAAACTGTCGAATAAGAATATAAAAATATAATATCATTTTAAACGCGTGTAGTTAAAACGTTTTCTTAATGCTCTAGTTAAAAATAATAAATAACCTACACATTATTATTAAATTATATTAAAAGTTACACGATCTTAAACCGAATGTTTGTTTTTGAAAATTATCATACCGCAAACATTTGAAAACATTGCATTCGTGTTATTGTTGCGAACAATGCAATTAAAAAATAAACTGTACTAATGCAATGTAAACGAATATACGATAATTATTACTACCAGAGATGTGAATAAATAAAGATAAAAGTTTATTTTTAAGTTATTTTATTTCTTGGACATTTTGATAATAATATTATTATATTATACGGATGTACAGAATTATTATACGCGTATTAAACCGTGGTACGTAAACCGTAACAATAATAATATAAACGATGCATTTTGCCAACGATTTACCTTCGCTAAAATCATTTTAATTATGTATCGTTATGACCGCGGTTAACATTGTCTATAATATTTTTATTATAATTTGGACGATAGGCAAACTGAACGATTTGCAGCACACATGATCGTTTCAGAAAACCGTCATAACATTTTCTAACTATATAATATTATGATATACGTACACCCAAGAATAATGGTACTATCACAGTTTTATTTATATGGCAATAAGACATGTTATAATGTCTTGTAAAATTATTAATGTATACACATTAATACATTATTATTATTATTCTATATTGTGTAATTACTGTAAGACTATTAGTTTGAATTTTGATTTAAATTAGGCGAATCAAAATTTAAAAAAAAATTATGTTATTAAATAAATAATTTACAGTAAAAAAGGATGTTTATTATCCGAAAAACAATAGTTTATATTAATATAGAAGATTTCTTAAATAGTACAAAAAATCGTAAGAACTTTAAAATATTTTACCTTACGGAGGGTAAGCACTGAGCATGCTTGGAGAACTATCTTATACATGTTATATATAAGTGTATGAAAAAACAAGGACATAAAATATATAAATAATATGTATCGCGTGATTTAGATAACTAAGACAAATGTTACGATACTTATTTATTAAAAAGTTTTACGCGCGATTTTTGTAATTTTTGTTATCGCACGTGAGTTTTATTTTATTTTGATATAGATAATTCTGCGTTAAATTTACTTCGTAACTAAATATTATATTTATAAACTCGTCATGTTATAAGTACATAAGTACCCCCAGACACGTATACAGAAACAAATACATGTTTTTGTGTTTATGGATTAGGAGAGGGAGTGAAATAATTCAATAGTCATATCGAAAAAGGTAATTTTTAGTAATATTTCAGGGGAGGGATGAACCTTGAATACGTGATTTTAGTAAGCTAAATTATAACGCAGTTTGTTGAAAACTTTAGTATATTTATTTTCAATTCCTAAACATTTAGATTGTTAGTGTATTTTATTAGTATAGTGCTATAGAATGCATAATGTTTATTCGATCTCATAAATGTAATAATCAAAAATAGTTCGTGTCCCGGTTCCGGGATTTAAGGCATCATCGGATTACAGATATTTTAAATCGTTACCTCAGAATAATCATATTCAATTTCAATAATTCTACTAAATAAGTAAATAAACAATTATTATTATTAAATATAAGACGGCCTCACACGTCTTGTAAGTACGAATGCATTTATGTATAAAACGCGGATTCGAATTTTTCGAGATTGGCCATGGTGATTTATAAGCAATAAAATAATAATATAACCATTTGATTTATGAAATAAAAAATTTTGTAGTTAAAACAATTTCTCACTTTTATAATATTTATATACATTAAATAGTTTTAAATTAAATAACAATTATAATAATAATAATAATATGTGTTACCATTTAATTCGTATGACTTAAATAGAATAAATTATAAAATATTATAATGTAAGTACGAGTATATTGCTTGTAATTTATTACTAATATTATAAGTTATAACTAATTTGAGATCAAAAGTTATAAATGGTTTATGGTTTATAATCGAATCCAAACTATGTTCACTTCTTATCATCATACTGATACCGATATAAACTTCTAAATTTAAAGAGCTGAACAGTCATAGAAAATGGATTATGCCGAAAATTGCCAAGTAATAATATTCTATATTATATATATTACTATAATTTAACTATATTACCATACATTACGTATGAATCATGAGCACATTTTGAGATCAATTTGATCAATAACTCGTGTACGTAATACGCAATAATATATTTTATAATATTACTAGTATCAGTTACATTATCGTTGTTACTACCTACCTGTATAAGTAATTTGTAGTTTGGTATTTCAGAACACCGAATTGTACAAATTATTGTGTGTATAATATATCTTTCAGTTATTGATATTTATTTAGTAAACGACATGCGTATTAACATATTATAAATTTACTTAGATGGTGTAAATTTTTGGAACATACAATTTAATATACATAACTATATTATATTATATGGATAATAAAATGTTTCTGCCCCTCCCCCCACCAACCCCAACAAACCGCCAAATTGAATGACCACGTGTCCTTTTAAATTCCTTAAACTACCGTCGAACGACTTATTTTTACAATAATACGATTTCCATATGACGTTTAAATAATATGCACTTAACTAATGTTAAATATAAAAAAAAAAATTCACCAAATACAATGCTGCTTGTTTGGAAGGATTCGATATGACAATAACGCTCGATACAGGGATATATTAATTCTCATATTTTAGTATTTATATAAGTGTCATATGACGAGAAAATTGCATTTTAATTTTTACAGTCACCGTGGTACGCCGTCATTATGTTGATCCGTTGAAACAATTCTGGGCCTTACATTTAAATACGCTTTGTTATAATATTATTGTAAACGTACTTTATGATTTTTTTTTCTCAACACTCGATTAAACTGCACTAATATAATATTAAAATATAATTCAATGCAATTATAACACGCGCACACTATAAAAACTAGTGAGAAATTGTTATTTTATTTTATGAAGTAAAAACATTTATTGACATTTATTAGAAATATGAATTCTTAAAACTTCTCACAAATAAAATTGATATTGTAATGCTTACTTAAAAGCAATAATATTACAAAACGTATGAATTAAGTATTATACTTTTTTAAATAATAATAATAAATTTAAAAAAAAAAAAAAAACGTGTGATCGATAATAATTGGCTTCAACAAACAGATCGAATATTATTCGGTCCATATCAAAATAGTCGTTATGATTTTTTTTGATTTTCAAATGTTTAACAAAGCAAGGTTTGATAAACGATGTTGTCCATAATGACATTATTATTTTAAACCAACCTCGTTACGCAGAAGGCGACTGCATCACGGGCCACGGACCACTGGTATTTTTTATTTTCATTTACGCGCTCCAGTTGGACGCAAAACTAAGTGAACCACGTCATATCGTCCACCGTATTAATTTAGGCGTCCTCGAAATATTATGTTGCAAAAAAAAAAAAAGAGTTAGAGAAAAAAATGTACACCGCACCTGTAAAGTTTACGGTACGCGGGCGGGCGGCGCGTAGGTATAGATATGTATCCGCGGTAATACGTATCGGTCGGTCAGAGAATAAAAATAAAAATCAACCGACAACTTTTGATGTTTCGGTCCATTAAACTTCTGAACAAAAGTTTTCGGGCAAAAGAATGCTTCGGCGATTACTTTCGTTCCCGTGAAATTATTATACCGCGCCACTGTGTGCAACACGTTGTTGTTGTATAGCTCGTGATTTTCTACAATCGCGGTTGTTGTTAATACAAAACATTTCTATAGATATAATAGTATATTGTTATGTTCTTATGATGTCGTTGTAGGCCCGAGTGCTGCTGTTTTATATCGATGAAATATTAACATTTAATAGAATGGTTTAACGTATTATTATTATTATATAAAGTTTAACACCGATGAATATTCGTTTGACATCTATTATTGCACATGCATATTATGTGCTTCAAGACCTGTCTTTTTGTAATCTAACAAAACATATTTTCGTAATGCATTATGCATTTATGTATATCGACAGTCAATAGATTGGAATAAAATATTTGATTTTAATTTATATTTTATCCGATAGACCGTCAATGTACAAATAGTATACCTATTTTCAAAGTAATTTCTTAATATGATAAAAGTGAGTGATGGCCGTTGGATCTTCTGGTTTTATTTATATTACACTCGTGTTTTAGTTAACATCATTTATTTTCTGTTCGATATTACTGTAGCTTTTGTTATATCTTAACCGCAGCAATACTTAAATATAAAGATAATAATATTATCACAGTAAATAGTTATCAAAATTAATGCAGTGGATAGGCGGGGTATTGTTTTATTTACTATCTATACTGATTCGGTCTGATGGAAGTTAGAATAAACTTGGGGGAGCCGTTTAACGGAAATAATTGATGAACTAAAATCTTATTTGTATCTCAAAAATTAAAATGGATTGCATTCATTTTAAGATAAAAATTAGGAAAACCATTAAAACACTCGAAGTATAGACACTTTATTTAATTTTGATATTATTACAGCGATTAAGCGTTTTGTTCAATACGTTAGTAAAATCATTTTTTTTAATTATCATTACATCAAATAGGTACCTATTACAAAAAATATAATTATAAAATACTCAAGTAGTATAGTTATTATTATCGTTTATTATCTGTTCAAGTAATTGCAAAACTATTAATATAGCATTAGCATATACATTAAACGTACAATACTTCCAATATAATATAGCATAATATACGATAATACAGTTTATAATGTCTATCAGTCGATTGAGCTCCCCCCCACATACAACCACTAAGCAAATGTACGGGTAAAACACCTTTACTGTCTATCAAATAAGTTCCAATTTAAACACAAAAATATACAAATAACATACCGAGAGTATGTAGTTTCTAATCGCGAACCATAGTTGAGCTCTCCCCAACGCGCAAGTGTATAGAGATAGAGGTGCACATATCTATTTTATTTTTTATTTCACTGGCATTTTAAATTTATGTGTAAAATCGTTCTGAGCGAACGCTGCTAGTATTCCCGATTGCACTCGAGCTGGAATCGTTCCAAACTGGCAGTCGAATCGTCAGTTTTTCATTTTCGCAATATCAATGAGAGAAATATATCGAACATTCGTAGGTAATAACGTTGGATTATATTACATTTTGTTTATTAAAATTATTATTTTTTTTTCGCGTTTCTCATATTATACCATCTCGTGGACGACATTTTTTTTTCATATATATTATATAGGTATGCTATTCACTCGTATAATATCGATTGCGTATGCATTACGTAGGTACAAGAATTTGTTCATACGCACTGGTACAGTGGTACAACGCGCGTATGTATACTTAAACATATACACGGAAGATATCGAAAAGCCGGAACCCGTATTTTTTTCTGTACATTTAAACGAAATGTTCGCAATTTGTATTGGAGTATACGGGGAAAATAGTATCTACCTATGCACTATTGCTGTGACAGTTATATTAAATAAACTCGCGTATTTTAATGGTTTTACCGTGTTTGAACGAGACAAATTATGCTATTTATTTAATTTAACTATTTAATAAAGGTTGGCTATGTAGTTACAGATAAAAACCAAAGTTAATTGATTAACACAGTAACACTAATTCTGTAAAAAATTCACTTTTTACTGTTTCTAGTATTTTTATATAATATTTGTTTTTGCCAATGCCACTGACTACCATCATTATAAATAAATTATAATAACATAATACAAATATTAATTTATAATTGTGCAATTAAATAATTAAAAAATATTATTCATCTTTTGATTATGATTATCTTTGGTTTAAATGATTGGCTACTTAATTAATTAAATCAGATTTTTATATTAATGTGCAATATTATTTTACACATTTTAAATATATATTGTATACGTTACAATATAAAATATAATGATAATATAATATTACAGCACAATTAATTGAACTATTAAAATGTATTTTACTTCAATGTATTTGCAATAGAGTAAGTATCTAAATACCTACAATTTTAGTATCGCGATACTCACATAGACAAGTATTTAGTATCTATCTAATATCGTGATTTGTAATACTTATCATTAGTTAAGTATCTTGTCCATTCCCGTCTAGGTACTGTTACCGAGTTACAGCGTAAATACATAGCCATTTTGATTTTTAGACTAAATGAGGTGTTATTTACGAAATTTAAAATGATATATACTATGTATTATAGTAATTTACATGGTTAACATCTGAATTGACCCAAACACTCCGACACTATTTAGGGCAGGTGAACGTGAGCGTTTTGGGCTTGTACTTACTACGCTTTTATTGTCATGTTTTTTTTTTTATTTTTAATGCGTACCTCTTTAGAATATAATAATAATATATGGTGAGGTTACTGCCGTTAGTTATTTACAATGCGTGTAGTAGTTATTTTCCATGTCCGTGTTTTGCCCTTCATTCAGAGGTCTACTGCTATTTAAACTTAAAAATTAATGTGAACATTGGTGAGGTCCGAAAAATTAAAATGCGTAAGTACCAGTTACATTTACACTACAAAATAATAATAAAACAATATGTATTTTTCTATTATCGACTGCAGCGTAAATCACGAAGGAAAAACCATTAAGTTAGGTAATAAAGATAAATTGATTATTTTTTTCATTTTCGAACAAAAAACGCAATAGTCAAAATAATATATTAATTACTCCTTATACACGTTTTTTTTTTTCGCTGATATTTTAGTTTTTCCATTACCGTTGTGTAAAACATGTTTTTTTTGTTTTCCAACCAGCATATATAAAATATATATATGTGCCTATAGGCGTTGTGTAATTATTATTATGATATTATCGCTGTATATAATAAAACTCGCTACAGGTCCAAAACCAAATTTAAGAATAAAATAGAAGAAATTTACGATTGTAGTAAATAATGTTTATGAGGGAGTTTTTCGTAAGTAGTATCCATTATTATTTTTACATTTGAATTATTAAAACTTATGCGTTTATATATTTGTGCGTCTTATGTACGTGTTTTTATCCATAGTTGTGTTATAGCGTGTACTTATTAATTTATAGTTTGAATGCTTTACGTTTAGTAATATAAACCTTGTATATAATATGATGTAAAAGACAATGTTACTATAAACGAGAAACACAATCAACGACCATGGCTGTAATAAGTTCGTGGTTTTTATAAAACATCCCTAATTAATGTATCTAAAATTAAATATTACACCGTAGTTATATTATAATTACATTAACACCGCGTTTTAATTTTTAGTAAACTGAGTAAACAGTATCGAAATGTCGTACGTCTTACAAAAGTTTCAACCAAAATCACCTATTCTAAATTGTGAGTATTACAATATTTCGAATAGGTAAATTATATCGCATATCAGAGTATTGTATTAATTTAATTTAAATTTATTGCATTTTTAACATTTTTTTAAAATAAAAATATTTTCTTAAGATTTATATATATTTATTTATAACTCGAATTAAATGTTCAAATTTAATTAACATACTAATACTTTTTAAACAAATCTCGTAATTCATATTTTAAAGTCAAATATTCTAATAAACATTATCCCAACATTAAATCTTTGTAACGGTAAGCAACGCAAATAGATTAATACCAAAATTATTTGGACAAGAATTAGTTAATAACTACATAATATATGAAAACTGCTGTTGCAATAACTTAACTTGCCTAAGCAAGCAAGATTATTTTTACATATCTATCAGAGACACAAAGTACCAATCAATGTATTTTTATCTTGGACGGTTAACTAAGCATAAAATATACTGAAATATTTACTCTGGAGAAGTCAAATACAAGTAATAAATAAAAATAAAATGTGAAAAATATATCCAACCGATTGTGAAATAGATATACTAAATCTCTTGATTTTTAATAATCGAAAATTTTGTTCAAAATTGACTAATTAAATTTTAAAAAAAAATATATTTGTTAGATTATTATTTTTTAGTATTTTTCAAAGCATACTTAGAAATTTTTTATTTTTTAGTGCAATAAATTCCATTTACTTATCGTTACAGCGTTACGTAGTTATTTCAATTGGTTTTACAAATAAAAATTTATAAATTATAAATTATTTCACTCACTTAAGGCATTTTTAAATAATATTTTCGATTATTATATTAAAACGTATATTTACTTGACACAATATACATCAATATTAAATTATATGATTTCAGTGTTTCAGACACACGCAAAGTAAACATTAACGAAGACTATATAATATTATTTATGCCTAATAAATAGTTAAGTTTTATTATTGTCCCGCCTTTAACAGTTTTTACAGTATATATATATATTATGTACAGAACGATTCACTAAGCATGCTCCTTCTTTTTTTTTATAAATTTATTAAAATTATGATTTTTGGAATTTTTGATTATATTATTATTTCAAATTATTTATACTTTTATCACATTTAATAAGTGTTCTGATACTAAGTTCTTTCTTTTTAAATTGGTACTAACTTTTTTTCTGTACATTATGAAACAGCTGATTTTTTTTTGAAAATATTAATGTAACTAAATCAAAATTTAAAATTTAAATCCGAAGTTGCTGTATCAATATGTATATTATAATTACTCTGGTCAACAATACATAAAAATGATTTAAATTAAAAAATGTAAAACTAATGTATTATAAGATATTGTATTTATTACTGTATCAGAAAAATTGGTAAAATGGTGGTGAAAATGGTTAGCGAATAACCCATATAATAAGAACATAATTAACTTAAATAATTTATCAATAAGCATAACATCAAATAACGTTTGTTGATAAAAAAAAAAAAATCATTATTTGATTTAGTATTATATAAGAATCGTCATTTATATTAGTATATATATTATATATAGGTATTCTCGGGTCCTGGTAGATCTTATGTAATATGATGATTAGTAATTCGCGATATGATTATACTATACTATAATATCGTACACGTGTTTATTAGGATGTTCGTAAAGCGTGTATAATATACGTATAGGAAGTACCTCCTACCTACTATACATAGATAAATAAAAAACCATATTTCACTCATTAAAAATTAATACAAATAAAATGAATAACAAAATTCTATCGAAATAATAATTTATGATAGTTGACGAAAACGAATAAAAAAAATGTCACAACCACCTTGCGGCACCCACCTCTCATCAACCCCATCCTACCACCACACTACCCAACCATCAGCACAAGGTATGAAATTTGTGGGCTATAATATTTAATGACGGGTCAAGACGATCGATGTTTTGCACTTCGATTTATTAATAATAATATTATAATATGTACCTAGGGCTTCGTGTTCTTGACACCAGTAATGGGAATAACTAAATAATGCACACTGCACAACCACGGCGACCGGGGCATGTTTATAATATTATTATTGTATAATATACAAAGTTATTCATAAATAACTGTGCATGTGATTGACACGTCCTGTCGGTCGCGTTCTGACAGAGTGTTATGCTTTCGTTTTGTGTACGACAGGCTCGCGAATTATTTTCTTCGTAGTTATAGGTAGGTACCTAACTACATTTGAAATGTTTGTCACAACGACGGTACGTGTATTTTACATAGTGATTCACCAAGCATACACATTACACACTTATATTTTTTTCATTTAACAACGAATTTATTTCAATTATGATTTTTGAAATTTAAAAAAAAAATACGTTAAGATCATGTTTCAAATTCTTGAGCTATTTTATACTTTTAAATGAAAACTTTCAATTTTTATTTTAAATTGCTCAGTAAATAACTTTAAAAAAAATTGTATATACCTAATTCGACATTTGAACAGGTCGATTTTCAGTTATTAACAATGGCGTACGTAGAGTTTATCGATGGGGGTTGATGCTTTTGATGATTAATCAAGTTAAGCATTTGTTGAGATTTCAATATATCAACGAATATTTAGTATTGCTAATCCGTATAAACGAGATTATCCCGCTCTATTTTTCAGATAGGTTTTAAGACGTCGAATAGTCAAAAAATGCTTGTCCGGGGTAACCATTTTCACTAGTTATTTAACAAGAATAAGAAGTTTTTATACAATAAGTAAACATTTTTCATTACATACATTTATAGAGCTGAATGCAGAGATTTTAAGATTTTCATTCATTCATCTTACATATTTCTGCAATAATCTAAACTTCCTGATATGTTTTTATTATGGGAAAGGGTTAAACCACTAACCTCCGTCCATCCGTTGCCGTTGGTATACTACTGGTTATTAAAAATGTTTATATCATGGATAATATTGCTTAAAAATGGTTTTACAAATAAATACGATTCATGTAAAATTGAATCTAATATTTGTTATACTTGAACTATTTTAACAAATTATATATAATAATATAATGGATAAAATTTTAAAATGAATACATACGCTATATATCTTCAGAACCCATTATCATAGACCTATTACCCTCGAACACAAAGTTAACAAAACAAAACCGACACTTTTGAATTTTTATTTTGATGCATCAAAATTTTCAAAAAAATTATCTGATAAACAATTTATAATAATAAAATGGGTGCTATAATTTGAAAAGCAGAAGCTCGCATCTCTACAGGACAGAGTAATACAAACAATCTGAAAAAATTGAAAATATCGTCTTTAGGAATACTTGATAGGTTGAAAAATCTGATTATGAATAACTACAATAATAAAGAAATAAGTGGCTGATCAATGACCATGCACGGTGATTCACTCTGTATACGCGTTATAATATCGTATACATCGTACACGTGCATAAACCTGGTGTCTTGAGATGCGTATAAAGGCTTATATTATTATGCACCATATTTACTCTTTTAAATAGAACGGAAATTGGAATAAATATATATTTTATATAACAGATTATACAGATCGATAATAATAACAATATATATATATATTTTTATATATAGTTGTATATAGGTTTTGTTATAATATTTTTTACTTTACTTATCGCACGGTTTGGTATTTTTTCTCTCAAATGTTCACGAAATGAAGGTATACCTACGTATTTTAGGGATGTTTGTGCTTGAAGACATCAGCCGCTGACGGTTATTAATTGCCTTCACCTCTGCAGTATATAATAATAAGATTATGAATAATCATCATAATAAAAAAAAATAAAAAATATAATAAGAAGAAAATGAGCAGAAGAAGACCTTTTTTTGGGTGGGGTAAGGGGGGGGGGGTTCAAATAAAAATGTCCCAGTTATGAATCGTAGGCACTTAATATATTTGACAAAGACTGATGTCGGATCGTTAGGACAAAAGAGTGCATAAAAAAATTATATGAATGAAAGACAAGAGAAAAATATTATGCATAGTATTTTTTTCTTGGAGAAAACACTTAAAATTGCACCTATTAAACGGACTGAAGTTTCAATACTTTAACGGTTAATTTCACTTGTACATTCATATATATATATTATATATATAACTATATATAACAACTAGTTTCTCCAGTTTTTAAATTTTACAACATATTTTATGCAAAAAGTTTATTCTGCAAACTAACTGTACTGTATTGTTTTTAATGTAATGCTTCGAGTGTTTCGACCGTTGTTCTTAATTTTTATTTTTATATAAATAAAGTCATATAAATACTCTTTTTTTTATCAGCCATTTCATGTTTTACATGTATTTCAAACGAAAACAAAATAAACAAATTGAAATTAATTAACAACTGTAGGTTTGCTATTTCTTGTACATTATCTATAATTTTTAAATGTAAACGTTTAAGTTATACTTCAGTACGAGTATAGGTGAAATAATATAGAACGAAATTCTGAAGGGTTGTTTTAAAACACTTTTATTTCGATACAATAATTAATAATATATCGCATGGTTAAAATTATTATTAGTTTATAGTTCATAAAACTGCGTTTATTAATATAGTTGACATTTGACAATCTTAAAAATAAAAATATATTTATTTCAAACTTGTTTTTAAGTATTTAATTATGATAGTTGATACTTATAATTAACTGATTTTAAACATTTGAATTCGAATAAATCTCTATATAATATGAAGATTGGCGTTTTGTATGCGACATGGGTGGCAGCCATTAATACAAGATAATAATTGTATGTATAACGTTGAGACTATATAAAATGAAAATCTGAAATTTCTAAATAATATTAGACGAACATAAGAATTATCTTAAAACAATTTTATTACATAATTTTAAATAAATAAACGCAAAGAAAATGTTATACTACTCTTGTTTGTTTTTCTAACTAAAACTCGTACCGTAATGCATTTTTGTTTTTATCGTAAAAATTATAACTATATAAATTATAATGTAATATAATAATATTTTACGTTTTTATGGAATATAATTATATTATTTTTTATTATTCATCTTGACAAATAATAGTTAAACAGTCAATTCAATATAAATAGTTACTATTTAATATAGAACAGACCACAGCGTTACATAACTCATGATGAAAGGTGTAGGTACCCAGCTATATGATATAGTGTTCATTTAGACATTATAT
The DNA here is from genome assembly GCF_003676215.2 of Rhopalosiphum maidis. NCBI lineage: Eukaryota > Metazoa > Arthropoda > Insecta > Hemiptera > Aphididae > Rhopalosiphum > Rhopalosiphum maidis. The sequence goes on from NC_040878.1 coordinate 17,401,386, forward strand.
TATAGTGTAGACAACGCACCGTTACGCACAGTTTGTAGTTACTGATTTCATTAAATTTGTTACATAGAATATTATGAACGTATTACCTTAATGGCTAGTACGAATTATATACCAACAGTTTATTATATATGAGCCACCCCGTAGAGTTTCAAAATAAATAAATAAACTCCCAACTGCAAAGGTTAGCCGAGTAAAAATAATTTAACCCATTTTATATTGTTGACCGTTTTTTTCAGAATCGAAAATTAGTTCACTTTATACGAACAAATCGCTGGATTGACTTACACAAAGCATATTATTATGCCATTAGGTGTATGAAAAATGTATAAGTATTTCGAGAAAAGATCATATGTCTGCTAATTTGAAGATAAATAAAATTAATCAACGCAAAAAGAACATTTAAATTATCATGATTAGATAGATAATTTTAATTATAAACATAACAATATAATATTTTGTGTGATTAATGGGTTACTTAATTCATTTTAAAATTAATTATAATATTGATATAATGATAAGCCTACAACGCCATGGACGGTAAGAGAACATTTAATATTTTAATATTATTTTTACGTCTTGTCAAGTAGTTTAAATTATATCTCTAGCTGATGATGTGTTCGGAATTGTACAGCAGTTTTATTCGATATTATTTCAAGTGAAAAAAAAACATGGCTACGAATACGATAGTATTCGCATACCATCGAAAGAATAACGATGACTACTCCACAAAAATGTTCACTTTTCATTACGATGTTCATTTGACTCACGACATAGCGATTTATCTTTTAAAAAATAATACCTGCAAGATACACACGACATATACTTATATATAAGACCTGGGGTTACGGTTTAATCACTATATATTCACTATAGTGACAAGTCGATTCAAACCATAAGTGAATACTGGAAAATCAAAGAAAATATATTTATTAGGGAACGTTTTACGTTTGGCCATCCAATTTTGTGTAACTCGCGCTACTCTGAATGTATCTATCAATCGTCGGATGCAATAACACACGATCACCTTATATTATTAAATACATCTCGAGACGACAAATTTTGGTCAGCATACGGGCACACCATTATAATATATAACCCAACTGATTTCGTTTCTCACCACTTGTCATACAAATATAAGATATGTATTGTTATTGGTGCTACAACAACAATTCTATGTGCTGTAAAACAACTTTTCATCTACCTCTATCAATGGAATAAAAAGTGTGATGTCCAAAATGTTTTCACCTCACCCACCCAGAATCCTTGAGATTTGTAGAGAACCATTTCTGTCGAATGCATACTCATCCGAAAAAAATAATCGATTTTGTTGGTTTAATAATTATTGATATTTAATCCGCATAGATATTTCTGTAATAATAAGTTATAATATTATAATGGATTTATTTAATTGAAGTTTATTATTTGAAAGACTTACACAAAAATGAAATCTTTTTCAGACAAACGGAGAATAACAGAATTACTAAGATAATCTTAGAACAATGTTTATAAATTAAGCAACAAGAAATATTAAATCATTCATAAAAATAAAAATCACTTTAAAAATATGATTGTTATAAATTTATAATCAATGAATAATTGATAATAATAAAATAATAATTGAATTCTTGATAACGATTCGCATTAAATAATTGAATATTTTTTTTAACGTCTTAATACGCTTTAAGAATATGTATATATTATTTTATGATATAATATTATGTTCCATCAAAGTTTATAAAGTATAGTTTTAGCGCTGTTGTGAATTTTCCCCACTATAGCTGGGCTTGTGTGAGATGTTTTTTTTTATGATCATAAACAGCGAAGTAACAGTTTTTGGGATTAATACGATTTAACGACATTATTTGTTGCCATAAAACGATATTATGCGTATTACGTATAATATAATATGAGATATTTCTTTTACTCAGAAATACGGAATACAAATAATTCCATTAAGAATTTATAACTCTCTATTTCAAAATAGAATAATATAAAATATAACAATTTTAAATCATTAATAATTTACATATATTATAATTATTGTTTATCAGACAGTAATTTATTATACATTTATCTACCAAGTGTTTCACCGTATAAGTAATTTTTTTTTTGATTTTAGACCAATGGTTTTCAATCTATGTACCAATGGTACCATCATGGTTTATACGAGAATAAAAAAAAATATATTGAAACCATAGTAATGGAGAATCTTACCTCTATGTCCAATCGTCATACATTTTTTTTAAATTTGTTTTTTTTTTCAAAATGTATGTAGTACTTACGTAAGTTTTTTTAAAATTTGTATTACTAACTTTTGACGAGTAATCAAATACATGGTTACTATAGGACCAACGTCTTTAATAGTATGTCTACAGTAGACAAGCGGGTATGTCCGAAGACAAACCAAGAGGTATTCTGCACTCTGTTAAGTTAAATATTGCTATGTATTAATTCATTACCGACGCAAGATAATTGAATTAAAAAGAAGTTGTCGAGCGGCTATAATTTAAAAACAATGTTTAGGTACCTACAATTGTCCTACATGTATTGGACTGGCCGCGCGATCAAACAATTTGCGCGCAATATGTGAAATGTCTGTAGTAATATACAATATCATATAGAGTATTTAAATACGTTATTCTTTTCATTCGTATTGTGTATACACTGTAAGTTCAAGTGTGTCTGCTGCAGTCACGCTGGGAGTATTTGACGCATTGTTATATTTTCAGTGTCAGCATTTAAAGAGTAAAATAAACATTTTTTTTCTGTCGGCAGTACTTCGCTTAGATGGTCTAAATATTTTACATAGTTTGTAAGCATAGGGACTTGCATTTTTCCGATTGCGCTAACTAGTAAAGTTCTGCGGCACTAACAAGTAACAGTCAGTTATTTCATATTAATGTTAACATTTATATTTTTAATGTTCTCTTTAATTTTCCGTTTCTTCGAAATAATAACGAGTGTTATACAACGGTACAACGACACAATATAAGGTGTTTATTGTGTTACCCACGCCAAGTATAACGATGTTTTATATTATAATTATATTATAACCGTCGAAGAGGAGAATCTTTTGATGTCTGCACAAATATATTGGTATAAACGAAACATATATATTTTAATAATAATAGTAATAATAATAATAATAATAATAACTATAATAAATAATAATAATCGCCGAGAGACTTTTGGTGAGCTTTGGATGAAATATTATTTGCCGGTGTCAAAAGGATACGCATGTAGGTAACTATACTACCTATCTATCTATATACTATTGGAAAATCAATAAGTCGCGATTCTTTTTTGATACGCAAATGACCTCGTTCAAAAGTATCGCTTTTCTCAGAAAGATATACCTACCGATACACCTTTATTCCGTCCATATTTCTTTTATTTTCACTCACATAAATATCCCCGTTTGCGTCTATCTCCCTTCATTTCCTATTCACTATTCTTACACGCGTGGCCATCTTTTATACCGGATTAGGAATCACACGTAAAGGATGCAATATACAACACGTGCAACGGTGATCAGAACGTTAATAATTCAAAATAATCGTACCCGGCCGATTGCGCCGTACTTACCCGTATCCAAGAGTAGATAATAAATGAGTAACAGTGGGCAATACGTACTGTGTATGTGCAATAGGCACAATTTAAGTGTTCGGGTATAGTGTATTGTACGGTATTATAGCGGGGTCAATTTCAATTTTGTAATTTGTTCGGGGCGCCCGCGTCATTTTTATACGTGAAAAAACAAGTTGCCGGAACGATGTAACGATTTGCCCACGCCATGTCGTGAACAGACACCGATGGAATAGAACGATTTTTCATTAATTCATCCGTGTAATATCATTGTGAATTGTCTTAAAATGAAGTAATTCGTCATTGAACTCTGATTCATACTATTTAAATCCAAGACGCTACACGCGTGTACAAAACAATATTGGTTTAAAAAATATTAATTTTGTGACGAACAGAAAAAAACACGTTTTAAAAGCGATTCGACCGTGATATAATCCAAAAACTGACGCGATGTTCACAATATATAGGCGAGAGATGCTTAAAATATATAGAACAGTTTGACAACAAGCTTTCCACAAAATTTAAAAATCTCCATAAAATCGTATTAAATAACTTAATTTAATAACTATTATTGTTTGATAAAATAATAAAAATATAATTTAGATTATAATAATATTTCTATCCATTTAGTTTAAATACAAAGCTGATAAAAACACATGCTGGAAAAATATAAACACCTATTATGAAATTATATTGTATAATGTATCTACTGCGACTTGAAATAATATCGCAATAGCTTCTATCATATTATGCTTTGAACATTAGACAATCTGCAAACAATAGGATTTATATATAGCCATATAGGTACCTACGGACTATTTATATAGCTGGTGCCGCTTAGTATTTGCTTTGACTTTGATGCGTATATACATATTGCATATTATAATAATATGTTGTGTATAAAACAACAGCGATATCATTTTACGTGAGGTACCTATGCATTCAGTCATTTATTCCGAAGAACCTAATATTATAAATAAATAATTCTCCACACAGAAGCTGGTTTTCAAAGTTAGTGTTATCACTTTTATCCTTTGTAGTCGAAACCATATATATCCACACACACACCCATACATATATATACATATATATATTGTAGTTTATAGTTTTCAATAACGTTTGACTCTATGTTTACAAACCTAATTTTTTTTTTTACACACCAAACTAGGTCGAAGGCAACCGTCTGTATGTCCCATGTAATATTATTATTATTATTATATATTTGGAAACTGATTTTAATATTATAGTATTGCAGTTTTAGATCGTTATTAGTCGATTAAAATATGGGGATAATATCAAGATTTTTGTTGTCATATTAAAGCAATTTAAATAATTTATTAATTATTATATACTAGCTGTTAAATATTCCATTCGACTTAATAGCATTTTGATGAGATTAATTCGGGAAACATATCGCAATATTATTGATAAAGTTCAATGCGATATTAATTAATACTTGTGTTTAGTACGAAAGTTTTAATGGTGATTACATTTGATAAATTGACATAATATAAAGAAGTTTCATATTAATGTCAGTTTATCAAGTACTAATGTGTTATAATATTTATTTAAAAATATTATTTATAAATATTTTTGAAATTATTACAATATATTTATGCAATTACTTGTACTGTACATACTTCTGTACTTATGTTTCGCTAAAAAAAAAGATTCATTATTCTATTTATCTATAATTTTCAGTCAGGTGTTTTCAAATAATATCTTGTATGTACAATACCACAATATCGTATACATAAAAGTAAATGATTTACAAAAAAAAAAATACATTTTTATATAAACTAAAAATTATATTTTCAGCTACTTATTTATAATTTAATAATAGCTTATATTTATAATTTTATGATATTATATTTGAAATATTCTAATTTCCTAAATTGATGAATATAAATATAAAATATAAACAGTTTTTATTATATTTTAAAATTAAAGTGAATCAAAACATTGTTGATACCTAGGTAATTTTGCTTATTTTAAATTATTTAAAGTATTTTAAGTTCAAAACTTATAATTCAAGAGAATACAAATTATTTTGACGAACGAATGCAGCAGTTTTATGTAAAATATGTTGTTTTCATTACGTTATTTCACTAAAGATAACTTGAGTTTAAATTTGAAGTTTACTTATTTTATTTATTTTTCCATAGGAAAGCATATAAAAAAATCTATCCACCTGCAATATATTATATTTTTCGTTATAAATCATTATTATTATTATATATCAAACCAATTGAAATTTGTTGGTTGAATATTTTTATGATACTTACTACCTACACATTGGCTACATCTGTTTCTTGTATCGAGGAGCAATAGAAAATTACGCATTTGTCTTACACTGCACTGCTACTGCAGACGTGCCAAATAAATATCTATAATCATATTTTATTTAAATTATTATATTTTTTCGAATAACCAAACATCATCATAATATAATACTGAGTACTTTATTTTTATTACACGAAAATAAATTAAGATGAAATTTAACATCAAAATCAGTAACCGTGAAAGGGATAATTCGATTTTAAATTCATACTGTAAACAAGGAAAAAAAAATCGAAAGAAGTATTATAGTAGTCCCACGATCCACACTAAGTCACATAAATCTATGCACGTAAATACTAAAAAGTTGTTTTCGAAGTTGTGCAGAATTGTAAAATTTGTAAAAATATATCAAGTTAGTGATATTATTATTATACACGGATATTATTACTAAGTATACCTTAAGGTGTATCCACTATCTAGACACAAAGATATATATTAATTAGTTAAAAGTTAATTTGCGTCAACAACTAATTCAACTTAATTCTTTAATTAAAACATATTTATATCATCGTGTGCAATAATAATGAATTGTGTAATTAATTAATATAAAATGGTCTTTAATATTTTTTTTTTAGTTTAAATATTGAGAAATGCAAAATTGCTAATAAATAATGTATATATTAGTTCATGAACTGAACGATAATTAGAAAAACCATTTAGGTAACATATTTTATATAAGCTATACAATTATTTTTTTTTCATATACACTTTTATCTTTTTTAATGATATAGTTTATATTATTGGATGGCTATGATATAAATTATAACTTATAGCTCAACGAAGTTATAAATGTTAACTTAACTAAACTAGATAAATTTAGTTGCCCAGTTTTAATAAAATATTTGAATAATTAGCTGGAATTAGAAAAACTGTGTGAAAAAAGATACGCCGTGGTCCTGTGATAACTAGCGGCGACATCCTAGTAATTACACAAAACGCACACAAAAAAGAAAATTCAAGAATAAAAAAAAGTGTTGTAATTTAATTTAAATTAAAGCTGAAAATCAGGAGGGAGCAATAACTTTAACCTCAATATAAAATGTCAGATCCCCTCGCCCCTAGATTACGATTATGTCCTCTGTAGTAGTCCGTAGTAAAGGGGCGACTTAGATGTATTTGATATTTAGGTATCTACATATTATACTATTATATTAAACACAGTCAACAGATTATTCACCAGTCAGGACAAAAAAAATTATCTTGAAATAAAAAAAAACTAATACGCTATAATTATTTGCATTGTTCTCGAACAGAGAGAAACTATTATATTATATAGTTGCGATAGATATGGCAAATTTAAATAGGACTAAGACTGTGATATACTCGTTATGTATAAAACCCTGGGCTGCGATTCGGAATAAACCTTTTTTGTAATTATTTTTCAGACGCAACTAGTATCATGCAGCCAGTGATTTTAATTGTAGAACGTAGAACGGTGCAGAATTTCTAACTAAGCTTAGGTTTCACTTGGCATAGGCTGCAACTTTAAATTATAAAATATACATGTTATATATATATATAATGTTATAATTTATTTATACAATTATTGTACACTGACACGTGTATAATATGAATTTTTCTGCGAAACTCGCCGATGAACTACCAAGCTCTATGATATTCATATTATTATATTGTATGATACACCGTTACTAATTGAATATACTGTGTGAATGCACATGCGATTAGGCACAGTGTCGTGTGCCTACCTGGCCTATGTTACGCAGGTAACGAGTCAGGACTTAGGATTATGTGGAAACCACTCACGACGCCCCACTACATGACATGCAATGGATAAAAATCCTCTCACCGGGGAAATCTTGTAGACAAACAACGTGTAAATAAAAAATAGGGTTTTACCTAATAAAGTAAATTGAAAACGATTCGTTATTTGTTTTGACGTCGCACAACAGTTGTAGTTACGGTATACCTACCGGTGCCGTATTTTATTACAATATGCATATCACATGTATGATATATGTAGAATGATTCGCAAAGCGTGGTCACTCCCATTTCTTTCGTCTTAAAAAATAAATGTAAACAATTTTGATTATTGAAATATTTAAGTAAGTACAAGATAATCTAAGTGTTTTTAAATACTTTCAAATATTGCGAATTTAAAAAGTTTCCCGTGGCGATACAAACTTCTTTTTTTTAAAAATAAAAATCAACCATTTTTACTGTAAATTTAGAAACAAATGATTTTTTTGATAATGTTATGTATCTATTTCTATCTATATGAAAATTTAACTAAAACAAGTAGTATCCAAGTAATTCAAATGTACATACAAAACATCATATTCCTTGAAAATGGTTTTATAAAAGTATGAAACGTTTATAGTTCTATACGTTGTATTTAAACTACGTAGTACTTATTATACTTGCTAAGTCAGCTATCACAAGATATACAATTTTTATTTTAAGAATTGATTTATATTATTATGTTTAAATTATCGTGAGCCAACTCTATTTCCTAAACTTATTATTAATTTATTGACTATTATTCTTAGCACACAAAATTGAATTACTCAAAAATACTAGAATTTTAAATTTTCATTTAGATAGGTACATAGTTTGTTTATATTATTATATATGATTATTATATTACAATAAAAATAATAGATAAAAATGCGTCATTTTCAGTTAAAACGTAAATAAGTATCTTCTATAAAGTGTATTAAAAAATAAGTAAATAATATAATTTGTGCATTTTTAATACTATAGATTTTAAATAGTCCTGATAAACATCACAGAGTAAAACCACCTACAAGTGTTATTATGTCAAAAGAAAACTAATTATATTAACAACTTTACTTATTGTTAATTAATGACAAAAACTATAATCTGTAGATTTTTTTTGTCTTTTAATAATCTCTTATAAAATATAAATTCTAAAAAAATATTTTAATATTTGTATAAAACTAAATAAGTCAAAATAATATTAAGTGTATTAATATATTTTTTGTGTATATAAAATTACATATTGATCATACACACTCTTTTAATAACAAAATTATTAAAAATCTAATTTTTGAAATTTTTAAATATTATTAAAATTCTATATTTTTAAAATCTTGTGAATCTTTTTACTGCCTAAGTTGTGTCCTGTAGATATGCAACCTTTTGTTTTTTTTTTCAATTGAAATTAAGGGAGATTACTTAAGAGGAATTTTCAACTGTAAATTATTTAAAACAGCGATTCTCAAACTTTTTTTTACGTACCATTTAGGTATATTATCAATCAGTTACGTACTACTTAGGTTTATTATCTATCAGTTACGTACCGTTAATGACTAAAAATAGAACGATCCAAAATCCAAATTGTACATTTAAATAATTTTTTTTAAATAATAAGACAGTAAAAACTACAACTACAGTATAATTATTTTTTATTTGTTAATTTTTTAAAATAAGATATGAATTAAATAACTGAATGGTTTATTATCCAAAAATGGGCCTCTACGTAACACCATGTAGTCTTTCGCGTTACACAGTTCAGAGAATCGCTGATTTAAAAGGTAATATTTTAAAAATTTCAATGTATCAAAATAAAGTTTCTAACAATTATTTTTTAGTCATTTAACATTATGTACTACTTAGGATAATAGTTGCATGTTAATGAGTGATTTACACTTGAAAAATATGGGAAGTATGACATTTTTAAAGTGTAAGAAGGTTATATCAATCTATTAATATTTATAAATTAGAAAAATTAAACTATGTTATAAAAAAATATGAACAATTTGAAAATATAGTTTTCAAGTATATTTAAAAGTTTTAAAAATGAATTGCTTGTTATAGGATATGATTTTGTAAATATATTTAAACATTTTAAATTAGTTGTGAACACAATATATTTTATATTGTATTTGTTTATAATTATATAATATTTTTGAATTTCTATACTAAAAAAAATTATAGTAATAATAACTACAACTATGGCTGTTTTATTACAAAAAGTTCTTTATTAAAGCTATTAATAATAATTAAGAGTAAACACATTTTAATTATAGTCCATGTAATTATAATTATAAAAATCTACGGTATGAAATACTATAATATTTTATTTATTTTACGCTTCAGTCAATAATATTGAAATGTTCTTTCATATGAGCAAATTAAATTCAACTGTATTTAATAAACATAATTATTATTATTTATTATATTTCACTCTGAAAATTTAATAAAATAGAAATTTGTATAGGTTGATATTAAACTAATCCACGTTTAATCATATTATAAAGCTATAAATAATAAAATTTATGTATTTGTATTTTAGTAAAAAAAAAAAAAAAAACTATAATAAAGCAAAATAATTCCTATATAGTATAAAATATTTACAACAAAGACAATAAGTACTTTATAGTTTAAAATAACTCTATTGGTTCAATACCATTATTATTTTTTGGTAAATTTAACATTTCAATCTCTGTATTAATAAGCATCAATTGTATAAATATCAATATGCTATTGTTACCGTTGTATAAGCAGAATTATAATTATTGAAATATTCCATAATTCACTAAGATTTTTAATTTTAACGAACATATTTTAATGCATCGCCAAATCAAATCAAAATTGTTTAACTATAATATGTGATTTTTTTTTAAAACATAAAAATGTGATACTACAATAGGTTAACGAAATAATATTAAAACAAGTTTTTGATGTAAAGGTTATCTCGAATATTTTCTTTTTCTTTAATAATAAAGGTATTATCTGGTAGACGGCGTTTCGCATAGATAATATAGGTGTATTCTTGTATAAAATAATATTTTAAAACTTCAAAGTAAGACAAGTATATAGTTAGGATTTTTTTCAATCAAGTGATTTTAAATCACCTAAATTAATAGTTAAATGATGCTCAGTTCACCAAAAAAAAAAAAAAAAAACTGAAATATAAAATTAAATAAAGGAATAAAAATGATTTATTAGCTTATAATGTTTAATTCCATTATGGAACGTCTTAAAATTACTGTGAATATTATGTCACGGAATAATATTTGATATTATGTAACGGTTAACTAAGCTGATAGTATATTAAGGATTATGTTAAGTCGATTAGTTTCTGTAAGAAAAGGAAAAATTAAATTAGATTTAATTTGTTTAATGTTTAACTGTTATAACAGGCTATACTCACATTTTATTTTCATTTATTTCATTTTATTTTCAGACTTGCCTAAAGACGGACCGTACATTACTGGTGATAAGTCAGTTTACCAGTTTGGTGACACGATCAATTTGAACTGTTCTTCAGCCAAGTCTTATCCAGCATCCAGTCTTCATTGGTTCATAAATAACATTTCGGTAAGTTAAATCCGATAAATAATCTTCAAGCATTGTGCTTTTTCAAAATTTAAAACAAAGACGAATTTTAAAAATAAAAACTGTTGTGTAGTTCACTAGCACATACGTTATCTGTATTGTTGAGATGTTAATATAAAATAGACGAATGGAAATATATTTGTTAAAACAAAAAAATAAATCAACATAATTTCCAATTATTTGAATTATTGCAAATTTGAATAAAAGTAAAATATTTTGACTCATCACTATCGTGTTAAAATAAATGGTTTCCGTCCAGTTTCGTCGTTTTCGATAACTGCAGTAGATGCGTGTTTCTATGAAGGTCTCTGGACATTGTACGACCCTTTTGCGGTTATAATATTACCGATATGAAATGGTCTGCTCAAAGACAGGTTATAATATTAATATAATATTGTACTGTCATAAACTACGTCTACCGTCCCCTCCCCCCTTGTGTTGTAGACGGTGCAAGTACACGACTGCATGCAGATACCATCTATATTTATATTATACACTGTATATCTACATTTTGTGTGTGTGTGTGTGTGTGTGTCTGCCAACAAAGTACACCGGAACCAAATTACATATTTCACTGACTATTATAAATTCTGAATCCTCCTTTTGTACCGTAACAACAATTTTATTTTTATTTTAAATTTCACTGTAACAATTCTCTACCCGTAAGTTCTCCATCGACAGTGTAAATGAACATGCAATTTAGATTATATGTTTATCGTGTATTATACGCTACGATAATATAAATTAATTTTGCAATGAATAATTACACTCATAAAACCTACTACACCTACATACGATTTAAATCAAATAATTCTTATCTCTTTATACACACTAATACGAACGAATAAATATACGTTAAAAATACCACTTGTATTTTTTTTTATATATTTATATAGTATATTACGTTGAAGAATTTTATAAAATTTATAGTCGTTTATATTTTACATAAATTTGTTGGTTCAGAATATGTTTTGCAAAAACATAAAAAACATATTGCTTTTCTTATTCAATAACGACGTATTCTATCTTTTATATTTATTTGGTACAATAATATACAAATAGATAAACGATACATTCGTTTTACTTCAAAAACCTAAGTCATATGGATATGTGTATTATATAAATATAAGTTTTACTTAAACTGCATTGTATGTAGATAAAAATAAAGCTTTATTTTAACATAGTTTTTCTACATCTAATATTATATATTTATACGTATTTTATCTTTTCAACCTTTCATATGCGAGGAGGATCTGCAAACGATAACCAAAATTTATAGATAGAACATTAACAGAATATGAAATTGAAAAAAAGTTAGTCGCACATCCTTTCTTATAAGTTATCACTATTAAGCTATTGTAATTTAAATAATATGATTTACTATAAACCTATGATAATTTGAATATAAACGTGATGTATGAAGTCATTTGTAATTAGGTTTGATACGTAACTACGAATTTAAACTGAATACATTTAAAAACAAATAAATAACTTTTTATTTACAAATGTACTATATATTTGAACCGTAAATTAGATCAATGAAACATAAGTTGAACGACACGAAAACGTATAAATTACTTATAATTGATACGCATTCCATGTCTGATGTGAGAAAATAATAAAACAAAATAATTAAGTATCAGATATTTAATATATTACAATTAACTATTAAAATGCCAGATAAGAACAACAAAATGTTAAACTTGTTTAAAAATGTTCCATTTAAGTGTTTAAGTTTTTCTTTATTATTTGTTATTTAATTCATAGCCTTTGATTATTACCTTGAAAAAATATATAATAATAATAATAACTATTCATATAATGTAAAAACTTTCATTTTGCTGGGTAACTTAATAAAAATAAAATTTGAAAAGTTGTTGTCAATAAATAAATATTTAATTTAGTTTTTACTGTTATGTGGATAATTTTCCAAGCTTAAAAAGAATAAAGCGCCTTGTGATTACATTTATTACATGTTAATAAATTGTTATTATTAAATGGTACTTTTAATATAATATCGATAAATAGCTGTAGCGTAGTATTTATATTTTAGAATGCGAATAAATTCAAATTCAAATGGTATCATTAATTTAGTTTCAAAATGATTGAAGTATAATAGGTAAACGTATTGCAGGTATTATTATCTAATATTACATCTTTCATTATTAATTTGAATTACCTATGAGTATTTTTGAGTCAATCCCCAAATGTTTAGTTTAATATTATCAAACTGTGTTCACATACGTTTAGTAGATACATACCTGTATCCAAGTTTTATTTTGGAACTATTTCCAAACAGTTTGAGAATCTTAGAACAACAACAAAACGTTTAAATTAATAACTGCTGTATAATAATAATAATAATATTATAATAGCAGAATTTCGCTTATCCGATGGTGCCTAAAGAGTACTTCGGTTAAAACAAGAAACTGTGCAGCAACGGGCTTAGCGATGCAAATCTAATCCGACATCATTCGTCAATGCGTTAAAATATGTTTATAGCGTTTAAAGAAAAACAAATTTTTTTTTACGACCCAAAGCTAGCTAGATTGAACTTGAGCGTTCAAAAAGTGTACGAGATAATATATTTACGGGCGCGAAAAATAATAAAATCTTTATTTTTTTCTATTACTGGATATTCTCAGCGAGGTGGTTTTATTGCCACCGGAGACGGGAGACGAACGTACGCCCGTGCTAATGAAACCCACATACCGGCTATATCGGATTTACACTAAAGATAAATTCACACAGAACAAAACGACACCGTCAACGTAACCGATTTGGATTCGTTTTTCTTTCTCGGGGCTCTCCCTATAGCCTTATCGCCTCGCATGTTTAATTCCGTTACCGACATTCCGCTAATATACACTACTTGCATGTGTTTAATTAATTGCTGTCCAAATAGCGACTACATTAACAGACAAGTGAAACGTTGTTCGTGGATTTTCACACAGCTCGTTTCATAATATACTGCTTATATATAGTGACTTGTGGAACGCAAACACAATTAAAAAGCATTGTTTATTAGTAGAAATAGATCGTTTTCGAGCTGACGCCAAACAGTTTCAGCGAACGCGTAAATAACCCTAAGACGGTTGGCAGCTTAAAAATATTATTGGTAGCTGATTGTTGAAATTTCATTTGAAAACCCATTAACTCGATTTGTACCGATATAACGGCGAAATTTTAAATTTTATCTCGATGATATGACTTGCGTTTACAACCCGCCGCGTCCGAAAGACCCGAGTGAAATTAATGTAGTAACGTTTATTTATTTGAACATAATTGTACGAAAACTACTGAACGTGGTCACAAAGTAATATGAATTTTATTTTTCTAAACGTATGTATAATTATAAGTATGAAATAAAATGATTTAATACCTATATAGCGTCTAAACGCGTGTCCTTTAGTTCGGCCATTCATAAAGCGACAAAGCATTAGCTTTTTGAGTTGAATGAAAATCTATTTCATCACCTTATACACACCACGTGTAATCCTCTCAGGTCTAAGACACACGCGAAACGGATAAATTCCGGTCCGCCGGACTTCACAAATATTTCGAAAGCTTACACATTCATAATGGCAAATAACTTGAAAGCCATTAGATTTTCTAGACGGACACTAAATATCTACTAGTAAAGTAGTAATATTATCTCAGTGGACGTATAATTTTTTTAAGAAAAAAATTGTTAGCTATATGTTCTGTACATTGCAGTATATAATGTATAAAACAATAATATAATTTGCATAAATAATCAATTATTACCCGTGTATAAAAATAATATACATTTTATATATGTGGTTATATTTTAATTATTATCAGCTAAGTAGAGAAAACTCTACAACCTTTATGTTTTTACGATGTTATACATGTACAATAAATAATACAAATAAACGCGAATCGCGAATTAAAATAAGTAGTATCTTCTGTGTTATCTGTTTGGTTGATATTTTAACAAAATGTCTCATAATAGACGTATTTTCAGTCTAGGTTTGTTTTTTGTTATTGTTTATGTAATGGAGACTTCGATTTTTAGAATATTATTGAAGTATTCCTGTTGATTATAATTTCTATAGTAGGGCTATTCATGTTATAGTGCAGTTGTTTGTTTCACGAAGATCTTAGGGATTTGAGTGTTATTCTCAGGTATTCGTTATGAATAATTTGTAATTTGTAATTTTCATTAGGAAGTAAAGTTTGGTTTATTAGGAAGGATAAGAGTTATATTCTTGTTAATTTCTTACTATTGATATACATTTTCTAAGTTAGTTTTTAGTCAAAGTGTATCCCTAAGTAATATGTATTTTATCGAATCATTTGTGTTGTTCTATTGGATTTTTTAATTGTTAACTTATATTAAAGATAAATTTGTGTATTTTATCAAGGTAAAAATAATGACTTCACTTTTAGTGAGATTAAGGTATCTTGATCAAGATAATTCGTTACAGAAGTTTTGTAGATATTATATTGTAAATTTTAAAGTATTGTTTCTTGTTTTTTCTAAAAAAAGCTACAGTATAAAATGAGCAATTTTTTATTTATATTCAAGATGTAACTGAGAACTTTATTCAAAATTTAAAAATGTGATTAAATATTTTTTAATTTTAATTTGTCATTGGTACTGGATCCACATGGTCGTATTATTATCTATGTACCATAGAAATAATGGAACTGAAGTATTTGTTAGTAAAACATAAATGTAAATGTAATAATAATTAATCAACAACGTTCAAAAATGTATCCACAACGATTTGATGACTGTCGAACGCTGTAATTATATATAAACATTTATAATATGGGAATAAAGAAACGAAATAATGACATATCCCTCGTTACGTGATTTATTGTTAACGGGTTTGTTTTATAATTCATAATTTACCTAAGTACACGTATAATTGTACCTTTAATGTATAATATTATTTGGTATTCTATAGTCGTGCATAAACCTTACATTGGTTAACTATAAATATGGAGTAGAGTATAATACAATATAGTACAATGACTATATTACACATTCCAATGTGATACTAAGATGAAATATTAATTTTTAATGCTTGTACTTTATCATAATTTAAACCTTAATATAGGTGCGTATATTTATAAATTGAGATCAATAATTTTGATAAAAACGTGAAATTCTAAAAAAAAAATTGTCAAAAATAAAGTTCACTATTATTACATTTTAAATCAGAGGAAAAAATATTACTTAAAATCATGAAAATCAATTAAAATTATATAGTATTGTAATTTGTAATAGGTATTGAAATTACATATGATGAACGTCAATGATTTAATTACCATTAGTGAGTTACGTTTAGTACAGCATAATATTTTATACAGAATAAATTGCTGCATAGAAGCTTTAAACAGTCGGTAAAAAATGTAAACAAATAAATTACTCGAGAATTTCTTAACAAGGTTGTCTTTTGCATAATGGCATTTAAAATATGATGTGTCGGTGAAAAGGATTATTACACGCAAGCTTCATGCACGCATTCGGTCACGGTGTGGTTTTTTTTTTGTCATACAAGGGAATACCTTGTGCCAAAATCCGGTGTACGAACCGTAATTATACAGTCAAGCAAGGGTTGAAGGGAATTTGAATTTTCATCACTATAATATTATAAGAATAACTTAAAATTTCAACAAGAAGGTTCACCCGTCAAATCAGACCCACGTTAAAAACCCAACAATCATTTACCATGGTTTTATAGAACTTTAAATTCGTGGCGCTCTTTTTCCGGTTAAGCTAAAACCTTTCTATTTCACAATATGTTTGTAAAATCTTCTTATGATTATCGTTTATATTAATATACAAAAATGACGGAATAATCTGTATATTTTTTATTTACTTAATTGGATAACACTCGAAATAAATATACACCTATAACCTTTGAAGTCCAAACAAGATTCTGTTAAATTATTCAGTTCCTTTATTAAACGTATAGGTTTATTTATTTTAAGTTCAACAATCTAGATGTTTGGATAAGATTTTTAAGACGTTCGTTTATATACATTATACATATATTATCAATATATCAATAAAAATATTACCATAAAATACATAACCATGAATCATATATTATAAAAAAAATCACTTGTCACCAATGATTTATTTTATAAATATATTTAAAAACATCAAACAGTTTATACTCTGTTATAAAATGTTACTAAATTAAAATAATGAATTGCAAAAAAAAAAATGAATGTCATGATAAATTTTATCTGATTTAATAAACGACAAATATATCTTATAATTATTGAATAATGTATTAATAACATTTAAATCACATTTTGGTAGGTATTATATTTCATAAAAATCTTGAAAAATGTGTCAATATCACTAAGTATAATTTGATATATTTTCGAAGGATCAATATTTGATAAGCAATTTATATTTGTTAGTAAAATTTATTCATGACTCAGTAAGCTATCTTAAAAAACGAAAAATACTTCTCTCAAATCTCTTTTTTTAAATTTCTATTGTGTATATTGTAAACTGACAAATGATTTTGGTGGAAAATTTCATTTAAACGTAGAACGCGTTATTTTTACATAATGTTTATGGTCTGTGGAATACCTACTTCTAACGCAAGGGACATCACCATAAGAATTTAAAGCTAAACATTTATTTTTATTTGTATTTTTATTTAGCGCCAATTGCAACTATAGTCTGTTTTCGTGATTTTTTTTCAGTAAAAGTAATAATATTCGATGTAGTTTTACAGTTAGAACATAATAAAACATAAAATATTAGTTAATATGAACATTTGGTTGGTAGGTTGCATCTCAATAAATAATTTCGATAAATAATGGATTAATTTAATAATTTAAAATGATTACAATTGATTTTGAAATATATTTGATAATAATAATTTAAAATACACAATAATCGGGATTAAAATAATATACATAATGTAGTTAAATAGAATAAATATTTGATTTTGATTTTAATACAATATATTATGAGTTATGAATTTATGATAGATAAAACGCAGTAAGCTTTAATTTAAAAATGCCTATCGAATTCTGTCTACATTTTTTTGACACGCCCAATAATAACCTTTAGCCGATTATTATGTAATTTCAATTGGTCTAATAGGTTTATTGACATTGAAAGTTATACATAAATATATATACATGCAATCGGAATACTAAACATATTTCATTTTTACGGTACTCAATGTTATTGTTTTTCATTATTTTATTTTTTTAATGTACAAGCAAAAGTATAAAAGGAGTGTAAGTTCCTCGCTAAAACGTAACTCTTGATTTTATTATTATATGTTGATACATTTAAAAATATCAACAAATACTATTGAATAAAATTATACTTAGTTTATTATGTTTTTTTTTATTTTAAAATTGTCCATATTTTAGTGAAATTAAAAATATGTATATACTAAATTCAGGTCACTTACAATTATGTTATTTAATATAGTTATAGTAATAATAATAATATTTTGTTGAACATACTAACATACAACACTCTTGATAAATAGTAAATGTAAAATAAGTGCATACAGTTACTTTTATTATTTATTTTTATCTTAGAAGGTATACTTAACTTTAAATAAGTTTTACAAGGTAAAATATTACTTTACTAATTTTAAACTATGTTGTAATATTATTTTGTGTGGTGTCAGAGTATTGATATTTTATCTAGCTTCTATTTATGCATCATTATTAAAAAAATAAAAATAAAAATGAAAATAGATTTGAAATTTAAAATTAATAAATGTTGAAAAAAAATGTATTATCTTTAATAAAAGACATTTTTTATCTAACACGAGAGTACCAGGGTAACCTACTGAAGGCAAAAATAATTTGATTCAAAGTAATTTATAACAAAAAACAAGGTTATAATCATCACAAACTTTTTTTTTTTAATAATAATAATAATTTTAATATTTTACAAATATTGGAAATAATAATATGTAATGATAACTATTTTGTAGTACCCAAACAATAATTAAATTGTAATAGCTAATATATTTTTAAATTAATAATATGTATCATTAATTTTATTATTATCATCATTTTATATACATATACATAAAAAAAACAATTAGTTTTCTCATTATTTTGAAGATTATATTATAATATGCAAGCCGTTTGAAATATAAATACATTTTTACATGATAAACAAAGCTATTTAATGATATTTTACGTAAAGGTGAAAATAATGATTTTTTCACGTATATTATTGTGTATGTTCTGTGCTATAAATATATATTTATTATTATTATTCATTTTTGAGATTGTGCGTGTGTTTTACAGGCGAGAGAAGAATCTTTGAAGAGATTCCCAGCACAAAAACACCCTCGAGGACTTGTGACGACAACTTTGGGGTTGCATTTACCTTTGGACGCGGAAACTGTGTTGAACGGTGCAGTGAGGGTTAGGTGTGTGGCGGTACTATCACCCGTATTATGGAGTAGTGACAACGAGAAAGTGCTGCCCAGACAAGATAAAAGAGAAGCACTCCTGCTCGGTAACAAATTACATTTATTTATTCATTGGTATCGAAAATAAAAAAATATATATAACTATACCAACAGTTGTTATTACATTTGAAAATCGGTTTGGAATAATTTCAAGTGTCATAATGATTTATTGCTAATACTGAAAAAAATTATTTTTTTTAGTCAAATAAATGATATGCTCACCCTCCAGCTAATAATAGCGTCTATTTTAAGGACATTCTTATAATAAAGGTACATGGTCGACATAAGACATCAAATATTGAATCACCCATATTGAATAAATTACAATTAAATATGTTTATTCAAAACACCAAATATCCATTACCACTTACAAATCTTAACATCTTTAAAGTTGTCTTTAACAACATTGTATATATTATGGAATATAGACATAACCTAACGTTCGATATTGTTATTTTTTTAGTTACAGGATCTTCCAGCGAATGTAATTCCAGCAGAGTCATCGTGTTCCTATTTTTATTATTCATACATGTGTTTTTTTAAAATGAAATAAGAAAACAAATTATTAATAAATAAATAAAAAATATCATATCAAATATAATTTAATTCTAATATTTTAATTTTTTGAAAAATGTATTTTATTTGTAAATTGGATTGTATTAGATATAGTTAATCCCTATTTAAATAAACATGTACTACTTGTGTTAAATATAAATAATGTGTTTTAAATTACTTAATATCCTCACTTCGAATCGTTTCTCGCATTCTGTAAGACTAGTGAGAATAACAATTATTTAAAATTTCTATTAGATAGATATAATATATAACTTGCAGGCAAGTAGCCATAATTTTTCTAAGTGGATGTTATAAAATTATCAACCTTGATAGACAAAATAAAATATTATACTATCTATATGTTGGTCAATCCCAGCTAATATAATTTATATTTTGATAATTAATTTATATTCAATAATGACTATATTTTGATTCAATTTGTTTTCAAAACAAATGTAATAGATGATAAAGTCAATGAGAGATGATTAAATTAAATTTACACAACTTTTCTCATAATTATACCATTGATAACTAAAAATATATTAGAAACTATCGTTCAAAGTATGTAGTAATGCTGGCTATAATTCATAGACACAATTTACATTGCAACAATTTATTGATACGTGAAATAATTAATAAGTCACATTTTTTAAAACAAATATAATTTTAATAATATATGAATATGACACGCTAAATAATAAATAACTTTCTATATAACTTACCAATTTAAAACTTTCTGATAATCATTATCATAAATTTTGTAAATGTTTCAAAAACTTATTAGATTTTCATTTACATTGAATTGATGATGACCAATAACGAATATTGCAAACATTGATATTGTTTCAACAAACAAGAATGTTTCACATTAATTTAATGACATACGACACATCAATCATACATCCTTATTATAATTTTATTTTGTGCATAATTTACTTAATCCTATATCACATTATGTAAACTTTGATTTTGCATAAATAACACAGGTTATGAAACACCTAATTATTAAAATAAAATTAACAATCAAACGGGTTTCAAACACAGTCAAAACTAATCAATTCCATAAGTGTATTACTGTTTAAGAATAGTATAGTCATTAATATTGTTTCAATTTAATATGTGCCTTGTGCCTATATTATATAATGCTATAGCGAGTCATGAAATCAACTACTGCTTCAAGAATTTATGTGAAATTAAAAAAGTTTGTAATGAAATAAATACCTATAATGACTAATATCTATATAATAAACTAATATGTGCCATATAAAAACTAAATTATAATATTTTGAAAAAAAATGTGTGATTATCATTATTGAGTAGTTAATTAAATACTATAATTAAGCAGAGGAATATGGACATAGAAAAATTTACAGAAAAATATAAAACTGTATACCTGGTTATTT
Organism: Rhopalosiphum maidis; assembly: GCF_003676215.2. NCBI lineage: Eukaryota > Metazoa > Arthropoda > Insecta > Hemiptera > Aphididae > Rhopalosiphum > Rhopalosiphum maidis. Next base: position 17,423,041 of record NC_040878.1, read on the forward strand.
ATAAGGACTTAAAAAACTTACTAAAATATGTATGGTTAGATACGGATGTACAGACATATTATTGTAATGACATCACAATTTCTTAGTAAGATTTTTATCAGTCAATCAAATAAAGAAATGTTATCACATACATGTGGATAAAATGTATTAATAGTAATTGGTATTTGTATTATATGTCATTGTATCCAAATATTGTTATTATATGTATAATGTGTGTATATAAATATATCAAATCAAGTATAAATTACCGTTGAAATATTATACTTATGTTAGCTTACATTAGCTGTCGCTTCACACTGTCCTATTCACACAAAATCGTATCCTTTATTTTTATTTAAATTTATTTATCAATACCGAGTTTTCCTATAGTTGTAACATAAATTAAAATACAATTCTTTAACATGATATTATATGGGATTTGGCTATTCTATTATGATGGTTATACGCAACTAATAGGCGCGTTTAATCGATAGTAATTTGTTTGAGCCCATAAGGAATTTAATATAATATAAAATACGTAAAAATATAATGTATATATACACTATAATAACGTATAATGGAATAGCTGGTCCCACACACGCGCACACAGGCTCAGATGATTCCCTTTTTTTAAGAATTACTATACATATGTACATAATACTATATTCGTATAAATATTTTACATGCAACATACTATATTTATTCGATTTTTGCTATCATTAACTATTATCGATCATTGTTAATTACAGTTAAATTTGGTATATCATATAACGTATAATATTCCTATTTAGTACTTACCTCATATAATGAGATACCTGTAAAATGTTTACTATAAATTATTCAAAGTATATAATTTTTTTTAACGGCTGAAAAAATAGCAAGTCGAGATTTTCATAACAATAGTTTCAAAAAGAAGTAATATAATACGTAAGTACTCAACAAATTGTATCTTCAACAGTTGAATCTTAAACACGAGATATCCGATTTCTGAGAACGCCAAAGGACGCATCCAAGAGCAATTTTCTATAGCACTCGAATTTATTTTTACTATCATATAAGTTTTCAACTTTTAGTTTTCATGTTTATTACACATAAAATTTCTAGAAATATCCAAATATACGGCTTGAAAAACTGAGAAAAAACATACAATAGTAACATTATTTGTTCAACTGAATAACGTTCATATTACATTATTACTTTATATAAAGTCCTAACGATTCATTAATATTACCATTGAGATAAGTCTTTAAAAAAAAATGATAATCATATTATGATAATGCTTTGTGTTATTGTTAAGATGCTATATGGTCCATGTGATCATACGGTATTATACTATTACGGCACGTGACTAAAAAATAGAGATAAAAATAAAATATAACCTAGATAATAATTAACTGACACGGGGTATCTTCGATAGTCGATACCAAATACCGTATTTTATTGTCGTATTAAATACTATGTGTTCTATGACACAATAGTATATTTATATAAATTTAAAATTATGTGGTATACACTGTACATCAACTTTTTTAGCATTACCACCGCTAAACAACGATCCAAATATTATCAGTACATTCATATCTACGCCGTAAAATATTTTGAATTGTCAAGTAAGTCTTGTAAAATACCAAACTACCGTCATTTACCAGTAAGTACCAATTTAATTATTCATTTTTACACGCAGTTATCATTCATATCCAGCACTAACAATAATTACTACACTCTAAAATGAAAAAATAAGAACTTCAATGAATAAGCATGAAATCTCAAGGACCATTTTAGCGTAAACTCAATTATAAATATTTGGCGTTCCTACCTACTTATAATATGTTTTTAAAGTATTTCTTAGGAACCTGTTATCAAGTGGTTTTTCGCTGTAAATTCATATAGCAGTCAAACGTTTCTTCAACTTGAAATAAAAAAAAAAGCTTTTAAAATATTAGAATATTTGATACAAAATTTGTTAGTCAAATCATTTAAAACGTTTAAAAGCCATTCTTATATTTGTATAAGAAAGAAAATGTGATTTGCGATCTAAAAAAATAATTCCTACTTAGAAAATTAAATATTTTCACCATTTTGTTTTTTATTTTTCATTAAAAAGGTAAACACATCCTCTCGAACCTGTATTTTAATACCTAAAATGATTTGCAAAAAAAGAATTTTAAATGTAAATTTATATATTTGTTTCAGCTAGCCCAATACATGAACAATATACATATTTATGAGTTATAATTAAAATAAGTTAAAAGTGAAAACTATATTATATATTATTTATCACAAGAGTGGTCTATCGACCATTTCATTCGATAATTGGGTCACATTTTATCTACCTATTTTGTATATAATATGTATTTATGTTTTATTACTCGAGCACAAATGTACAACTGAAAAGTATAAAAATATATACAATTTATTAATTTTAGTACTTTTATAATTAAAATTTTTTTAATAACAAACAATATAAAACAAACAATTATTCAAATAATTATTAATTTGTTTTTAAATAACATGACACAGAATTCACAAATTCAAATCTAGTTTTTCCTCTTCTTCGTATTTTTATTGAAATTAAAAATATAATGTTTTATAGTTATAATGTATGTTCTGGATTTTAATGATCTTATGTTTCTTTAAAATTGTCTACTTGATATTTTAATGGTCCAATCACTTTATACTTTTTTGAGAAAAAGGTTCATTGTGGCCCTATAGCATAAGTTTACTATATATATATACATAATATATTTATATGAAGTATATATACCTGCATAAAACGACAACTATCAAAATACATTTTTTATAATTTTGAAAAATTGAAAAAGTGACTTCAAGTTGTTATGTATTTATAGATTCAAAGTTGAACGAAAAAATGTCATTGAGCAAAGTTATAGATACACAGGAAAAAACAGTTGCTGTAATAACAATACAATATAGTTTTGAGTTTCATAAGAAACTATACATCAATCAGAAGTTAAAGAAAGTACGCTTCGTATATATTTAAAATTTAAATATATTTGGTATTTATTTATAACAGTTGATATTGGTGTAGGTTTCAAATAACTGATTATAAATGGTTTTTAGAGCATTATTTATTTAAATATAAAATAAATATATATACCAGTGTACGTATATTAAAATAATTGTTTCCGCTTATGAATAATGCAGAATTAAAATATCAAGTTTTAATGATTATAATTTACCTAATAGTATTTGAAGTCTTAAACTTTTTCCTACTGCATTATTTTTGTTTAACCGAGTAATTCATTAGTGAAAAAGGGGAATAAATTGTGTTATGAATTAAATTCCTTGAATATTTTTCTTTTTATACTAAACTTAATGTAAAATAATTTAAAATTGCAGAACTTTAAATCAGATGGATTTTTCACCACTTTATAATTTAATTTACTTTTTTTGCAAATGTTAATAATTCTGATACCTGTGTAGGCATATTACGGTATTATTAATGATATTTTTTAAGTTATTTATAATTTAATTTTATAAACGAAATGTAGTTATTGTTATTAAGTATTAAATAAATTACCAGTATATATATATATAAATCGTGAATACATGTAAATTAATCATGTAAGTATAGGTCATGATAAAATAATATTACAACAATGCATAATAATAACTTATTTGTTTTGCATGACGTTATGTCATCAATTATATATACCTATTATCTATTGGTAATTACTATCGTCATTATATATATATTTTTAATTTGTTGATATAATAAATAAATAGTATTACAGTTGTAATAATTATTAGATATTGTATTTTCCATTATTATTAGTTTGAATAAATAGAATACAAAATATTACACAAAAAATAATGTGTTTGTATTTGCGATTCATATTGCTCTGGTAGGACCACATTGCCTGGAAAATGTGTATATTGTTTATAACATATATAACATTACATATAAATACAATAAAGTATATTATTATGTATTATACTTATAAGAAAATCGTTGTTGCCGAGTAATTTATATTCGATTTTAAAGTAAATTTTCTTAAGATTTGTAGATCATCAACTTTTGGGGACTAACAAATGATTAACCGCCTATATACATCCAGTTAAACGTTGAACGGCTTATTCGCTGTCGGAAATGGTTCCGAAAGCGTCTGACCGTTCCGTCTCGCAGTAATACCCGACCACACACGCATCGACACCGGAAGAATCACTCCGAAACAATTTACCGAAACCCGTTGGTCGTTCTACGCCGAGATGGGTACCGATATATGGGCACAATATACCAAAAGTGTGTGTATATATCGTAGTAGTATAATATATATACATTAGGTACGGGGAAAAAAATCATCCGGAAGCAGCAGTACAATAAAACAGGCTCGTCCATTGGGATTTGCCAAATTCGTTATTAAAGGGAGCTCCGAGACTTGCGGGGCAATAACGTTTTACCGGAGTCTATATATATATATATACATACGCACACACACATACACAATGTACCGTACACCCGTTAAATTGCAAACGAACGGCTGACCGACCGCGCAAGACGAAGATCGTTTTATTCGATTCCTTTTCGCACTGCGATCCGCGCTCGCGGATATCTTCCGAGGCCGAGGGCTTAGCCGATGCCGTATACGCAAGGATAACAGCCAGTTTTTTTTTTTTTTTTTTTACCAAAGAACGATTTTCTCCGGCCACAAATACGCGCACATAGATATATACTTACGAAGTATTATCGTATACGTACGCGCATGTATATATATAATATATATATATATATATATAGTCGTAAAAATTATCGTTGTGAAATTTCACTTCCATATAATGGCTGGGACTTGCAGCAGCCCATTATTATCGTTTATCTATAATACGAACTAAATTCAATGTACAGGGCGATATATTTTTTTATTTTTTTACAGTCGTCGCAGGCATACGGTTGTATTAAATATAATATTATTTATTTTAGATTTCGAGAGTTTTAACATAATTGATAATATTTCAAACACCAATATAATATGTCTAGAACATTGAAACATTAGTTAAGACCGTTATACGATATAATATGTGTTCTACGTGAAAAAATCACTCTGTATACCTACATCTGCAATACTCTTAAGTATTTTAAACTGTATTTTCAGATTAGATCTGTGGATTTTCATGAATCGAATACGTTGTAAATAAACGCTTAACACCACTTAACCGCACGATGCACGATATAATATACCGGAAGCAATAACATCTTATGTTTATTATACTATTTACTATAAAATAGCATTGGAGTAATGAGAACTTGTAAATTACTTGAGTGATTATATATTAATCAATACTTTAATACGTGACATACATGTTTGTATTAATAATAATAACAAAAAAAAAAAAATTCATATTTGATAAACTTATACTATTTTAAGAATAATCTAATAATTATTATTAACAATGATATTTGTAACTGCCTATGCTTTTTACGTTAAAACAATTATTTCAAAATAAATTTGGTTGTAAATAGAAATATTTTTACTTGTATTTGAATGCTTTTTATATAATTGTAACATAATATTAACAATACTATAATATTCATAATATTGATAATTTATTATTAATATTGTACTAAACTATTTATTTAAATGCAGATAATAGTTATTTATTTTAAAATATTTTACTAATTAACTTCCAAAGTAGTGTAGTATGTAAATTACATTAGGTTTCTTTTGTATTATATGACAATGATATTATATAATATATTATAATTACTTTTTTATTTTCGTTAAAAACGAATATTGATTAATTGGTTTACTAAATAATATTTAACATTGTTGTTTTAATCAAAAATTAGAATATTGGTTTTAATATTACTTATACGATTGATACATAAACGAATGACATTACTATCCATTGTTCCTTCAACAAGTAGGTAAAATAAAATAAACATTTTATGTTGATATATTACATTTTATTTTATCGTCTGATATGAATACACAGTACACATACACATACACGTGCAAATGGAAATCACTAGGTGTTGCAAATATAATATATTATGCACAAAGGTTGAAATGGTGGAGAGAATAATATATGAACAAACGGTTGCGACTTACTCCGCGTGTGAATTATTTTAGTGTTTTACATTTTATAATTGTAATAATTACATTATTTTGTTTATGACTTTGAACGCGTTTAAATGTATTGTACACAGTTCATATGAGTAATTTTAGAGATTAATATCGTTTTATATTTTATAAAACGCAAAGTTTAAATAAGATATTAAAACAGGAAAACGTGCTTGAACAAACCGATACAAAAACAAGATATTATTATACACTTCTTACACGATTATTTCTTGAATTTTTTGTTATTTTAATTGCACACATTGCACACAAAAGTTCACGGGCCGCCTTCGCAGTATAAAAATGTTTTTTTGAAACTAAAAAAAAGCTTTTTACTATAAAACTAATATAAAAATATAAATAAATGTATATGTATGTATATTACATTTTTTTTTTTTGGTTTGAAATGTATATAAAAAGTTTTGTTTGTGAATGTGGTCACGCGAATCATATCTTTTACGGCGCCCTCTACTCGTCCTTAAACGTATACTAATTTTCCGTGAAGGGAAGCAGATATTCGATATAACAGGGAGTTATTAAAAGAATAAAAAAATGACATATGGGGAAAGTCATATCATTGCAATATACATTGGCGAGGGTTGGTATGTATTATTATACAATAGTAACTGGTCACCTGCACCACTACCACATCTGTTTCACTCACGTTATAATATTAATAATAATACAAAGTTATTGTTTGAGCTGACCGACAAAAATCAATATATTATTATACACATAATGGTCATTTGGACAATAGAACAAGGCAAAAAAGTATAAATAATATAGTAATAATATTATGTATACTATATATGCACTTCCCGGTTTTCACTTCCGTCTTCATTTAATTAGTCTGTTTTCGTTTATTTATAAAAAAAAAGAAAATACTGGTTATTTATATTTATATTTATCGCTATTTTGATCCACGGCTTTTAATGGATTTTAAATAAGCCGTTTTTATTCGTTCACAAATTCTGTGGCATATATTTACTCTCTAAATATATATTTTTTTTCATTTTCACCTACCTAATATTATATTTATTAAAAAAAATAACAATCATAATAATAATTTAAATAATTTGTAGCGCTTCATTAATTATTCATAGGTAAACTTCGTGATAATGCCTAGAGCCTTGAATTTAATATTATATTGTATATATATATATACATATACATATATATCTATATATTACCACACATAATACATATATAGTGTATACTTACAAGTACTTAATGAAACAAGAAAACTGAAGAAGTAACAAAGTTGTGATAATTTCCCATGATAATCATGGGAATTGTTCCACACAAGCGACACAAGTGTAATTTAAATTTGCATATGCCAGAATCTCTACATGGTATAGTTGTCACATCAAAAGTAACAATAACGAAATCATCCAAACGAATACAATAATACAAAAATGTAAACAAATATAATAACTATTAAATGATAATTAGTAAGTGTTGTCGTTATTATTTATATCTGTGAATTAACTATCATTAATTACGTTTCACGGAACATAAACCACCAGATGAAAGCTTTTATTTTTATTTTTGGACTCGTCGATACATTACGCGTTATGCCTAACATAGTAGGTATACTACTATGATAATGATATTTACATCGTGAGTCTATTACAAGCGTAATTTAAATGCGTATTCTCCTACAGAATTCCAATCTTATCGATCACCTTACGGGGTTTATTTTTATATCTTATTTCAGTATGTCTATACAATAAAAATTTCTTTTTTACAATATTTTTTTTAATTTTAATGTATTTCTTTCCACCTGTATCTTTAACTTATCTATAACTTATTATCATCACGTATATATTTTCAAAGTTTCATACAAAAATGAAAAAAAAATGAATAACAAAAACGAAAGTTTTACCGTCGTAAAAGTTACTGCAGGTATATAAATATATAAAATAAATGACGGAAAAAATATACTGTGGTTACGGTTGCGCCACTGCCACTACCAGTCGGCACAAAGACGCGTATAAAAAACACACACACACATATTTATATATATATATAGACAGGTGAAAGACGACGGTGTGGCGGTGTGAGTGGTGGTCCACAGTCCTCTGGGTTTGGTATTACCGATTGGGTGCGGAAGTAGGGGTAGTTGTGGCGGTTAGACGGTAGTCGGTGCTGGCGGGTGTAAGGAAAAGATTTACAGTCGTTATTCATTAGCACACCGGCGTCAAAAGTTGGCAACAATTACAACGGTATCACGGCCGAGTCTCGGCGGGCGGGCGGTCGGGCTCGGCAAAGGCTGGTGCACGCGTTTTAGGACGTCGTAACTCAAAGGTCCCGCGTGTAATTCGACCCGCGTATACAAGTGCGTGCGTGCTTTCATGTGGATACGACGAAGAGAAAGAAGAATAATAGCCAGATTTATTGCGGCGGGTGGGTGTGAGAGGTACTTTCTGGGAGGAAGTGGTGGCGACCGCCATCCGCTCTCACACGCAGTACACCAAAATTGTCGAGTTATTTTTTATTTTTACACCTGTTATTGTATTTTTTTGTTTTTTTATAAACGTTGTGTTTTTTAGATTCTGAGCTGCGCTTAATAACTATATCTATCACATGTATTATGTTTTTGTCGTTTCACAATAGAAGTATGTGAATTTGGCACAACCTCCTGAAAACCTCCCAACAAAATTATATCACCCTGACTTGTTGGACATTCGCACTATAATAGGGCTTTGTTGGTAAAATAAACTAACGATATCAAGTAAACACGATTGCAGTATGAAAGTATTTAAAATCGTGATTAATGAATCATACAAGCAATTTAAACGCTATAACACAAACAAAATATTTATAATAATTTACCTTATAATAAGTAATTATAATATATATTATTTTTTTTCTAAACAATAAAATTTTGTACAACATATTATTACGAAAAACGCATAATCGAAAATAAAACTATGAATTAAATATATTTATTTAACACAAATCCTTAATCGTTTTCGGACAAATAGAGATTAAATCAGAGCGGACCAGGTTTACCTAGTAGATCAAAGAGTCAAAGACAAAAAAAAAGTTTTTTTTTTAAAAAAGAAAAAATTCGACAACTTTTCTCTTCTTTGCTATTGTTTTATAATATTACTATAGCAGATAAATTAGATATTCTACTCTAAGAGTCATAAGTTATAATATGATTATTTATATGGATCAGTGAAATTTCAGATGACTTTGAAGACCAACCATAATATATATTCAAATTAAAATAATATTCAAAAATAGTATTCAATAGTATTTTATTCCTAGTATTCCTTTTGTTAGAAACTTTATATAATGTTAACGCATAATTATAACTTATAACTGATTACGATCAATAAAAAAATAAGAAATTTTACATTATTTGAAAATTTGTATTTTTTTTATTATTATTATTGTATATTTGTATAAAATACAATATTTTGAAATATTATAGTGAATATATTCGTTATAATATATTTCTCGCGCAATCGATTTATACTTATTAATTAATTAACAATTTGTAATAAATTCACAGCGCGAATGATGTATATACATTCTCAGTTGTGTTAGAAAAATCGAAAAAATTTACAAGCATCGGAAAAATGTCCAAATATTATATATATGATCTAAATAAAATTAAAATTGCTAAAATTTAAAATAATATTAAATATGCCATATAACATATTAAGATCTTTAGTAAGTATCGTTAAGTAAAATTTATTAAACGATAATTAAATCATATACCTTGTGATATTAGTTTAAAGTGTAACTTTTTTTTTTTTTTTTTAAGAATTATAATCTGTTTTTATTTTCCTAAAATAAACAAATAAATTAAGATAATACAGTGAAGTTATTAATACTAAAAACTATTTGCAGAGTTAAAGTTTAAGTTCAGAATATCCTATTAAGTGTAACTAAATAACTAAATAATATTACTTTAATATTATAATTAGAAATTAATTAATGAAAATTACTTAATATCCACATAATACTATTATAAAGTTAATATTTATAAAATATTATCATTATTTTTTTCATTAATTACATTTGGGTAACATCAGAATTCAGTATAACATATTGAAAATATAGTATTTAAAAATTGTTCGATTGTAAATTCTACTAATTTCCAAATAGTCAATTTAAGATCCATATTTTGTAACAAGTAAATTTTATCAATATGTTTTACTTATGAGAAATATTTTATTTAATTTCCAACGATAGTGATGAACTGCGTGGATTATAAATATTTTTAATATAGTTTTAATTATATAATTTTCATAAGATATAACACTGTCTAAAGTATATTAATTAATAGAAAAAGGCTAAAGCTACATTAAAAAAAAACAATTGGTGGATTTTAGTTTAGTATTGATGAAATTTAAATTGTATCAAGTAAATGTGGTACCTATGAATAAACATACTATATATATATATTATTAATAAGATTAAATAATCATTTAAAATTTTATTTTTATTTTACTTAAGTGTATAAATAAATCTAATAATTTCACATCAGAAACATATAATAAATAGTTAAACAGTATAACTTCATAATTTAATGAAAATATAATATCTATATATCATTATGCAATTCTTTCTAATAAAAACTAATATTGTACTTTATGACTAGTTAACTACTATATTATAAAAATATCGAAATAATGCGAATAAAAAATCAAAATCTAATTTTTTGTATAAATTATATAAACATTGACTAATATACGTAGATGTCCGTTTTACATGAATAATAATAAAAAAAAAAATGTTTAATAATTTAATAAATTCAGTAGGTATATTATTTTATGTTTTTCTTTTCCATTTTGGTTCTTCTATGAATAAGATTTACCTTAACATGCAAACAGACCTTTACATCTAACAAAATACAAAACAATAAAATATACTTTTTTCGCACAAACATCAAAAAGTAAATATTATTCAACCGTATATTTGTTCTACGCTTACAATTCAATCATAATATATTATATTATATATTATACAATAGTTGGCGTAGTTACAAGCATCTTCCTATTTATTTCGTATAATTTACCTTTTTCTATGCTCGAGGACTTTATATACTAAAGGCCTATTGGTAAATTTTTGAGATCTAGTCACATATATAATAATAATAATAGTATTATAGGTTCTAAAAATGCTACTTTGTTAGATTATAATTTAAATTTGCCTACTACCTAAAACACATGCTTAAAACTATGATTTATAACATAACATTTGTGTACGCCAAAAATATATATCTTCATAGATAAAACTTGTAATTGAATCTTATTTCCAAGATCAAAAAAATATTATTATAGTATAATTATTTGAGAATTTCAATTGATTTTTCACTATCAGAATAGCAAGTAGCGTGTGCGTTTTTTTTTTTTTAAACCTAATAACTAATAAAATTTAATTTAAAATTCTTTTAAAAATAATATTTCCTGACTCGCGTACAACACTCGTATTTCACCACACAATAGTACAGGGAACAGGTAATAAATATGGGTAAATGAAGGTTCCCACACCATACATAGCTGGTAATAACTAAAAATCATCAATGATAAGTAAGTTTTTCCTAAAAAATACTACAACTATATAGTATATGTATAAAAAAGTTTCTACTCGAAAAAAAAATAATTTAATATTTGTTAAATCTTACAACCAAAAGTATAAGTTTTAAAACAAATTTTCTTCCCATTGTATTCAGACTTAGGGCAGAAGGGGTATTTAAATGTAGTTAATGTGGTTAAAATTGGTTTGGTTTTTAGTTGTACGCCAAAGTCTTTAATCCATTTTTTTAACATTAAATTTAATAAACTCAACAAAATGGATTGTCTCACTATTTCATAGCACATAATATATATTTAAGATAAGTATAGAGTGTATAGAAAGTATCTAATGCATGTAAGAATGGGAACTTACCAAACATTGGTAATATTCATTGTCATATTACACTTGCAAAAGACGACGCGAAAAGCATTGGTTATAGGTAGATTGAAATTACGCTGAACTGTTAAACGCTGTATATAGTCACGGATGCATAAACCAATCAAAAACAAAAAAAAATAAAATAAGACACATAGAAATGACGTGATTAAGAATCGGTCTTTAGAGACAAATTCAGAAAAAAACAGTCAATACTGTCAACGGAAAGTAAGCGTTAAACAAGTAAAAATTATATAATAGTCGCTAGTTACCTCCTCAAAATTTAACTATATAATAAAATACTTATTAATTATATGGAATAGAAACTTACTTTAAAATACAAAAATAATAATAATGAAAAAAATAAAAATAAAATTTAAACTAATTTTATTTATTTATTTAAATCAGAATTTTACAGATAGAGGATTTCCAACATTTTTCTCTTATTAAAAACCGGGTTTTTATGCTAACTTTCCAAACGCTTAGGCCCATGAATTCTGAACATAGTGGGATTTGAATATAACACTGGTTATAATATAACACCGCACCGTAGAACACATGGTTCCAGCGAATGTCGTACGTATAACCTGCATAGTGTAGGTATATAGTACAACTCGTATTAAGTGCTTAACCACGATTTTTTCATTTATTATTAATCATATAACAACGGTCACCACCTACAACGATTTTTTATCGAACCGTTTTTGAACTTTTCCCGTTGCCAGCGGTAAGTGCATATAAATAGATATAACCTAATATAGTGTCGTAAAGTATAACAAAATTCAAATACCAGTCTAGACCGAACCACGGCCAACCCGACGAAACGTGCCACCCGTTTTCTGACGATTTGTAAAGGTAGGATACACATTATTATATGTTTTTTATTCACGAGTTCCTTACAGAAATATATCGTATGGCGACAATTCCACTCGTCTCTAATACGTTTTTTTTAGTCATGAATTGCATTGGTCTTGAAATTCCAAATAAAATCTTTGTGAATTACTTGTAAAACATATAAATATTTAGGTTTAGGTACACATTTAGTTTTATTTGTGGAAACTGACTTGCACAAATTTGATTTTCGCATTTATATGATCATGTAAGTGAATGTTTGAATAATAATTTTTATTTGTACAAATCACTTTGTGTGAATTCTGTTTCTGTCTGTAAAAAAAAAAACAAAACTGTGGTTATTACATACAAAGACGAACATCTGAACGTGTTAATCAATATTTGATGTGTGTGCAGTGCGCTAGTGCGGTGGTGTGAATCGCCAGGTTAGGTTTGTGTTTATATTTCATGATAATAAATGTAAAATATTCTATTTATGTACTATATCCAACGTGAGTGGCGTTAAGTTTGACTCAGTATTATCTCCGAGTTTCACATTATGTTACAGTTTTTGATTATTTTATTCAAATTATAGTAATAATTTAATCCTTTGGGTCACTTTATACACGTATACCTATGTAGTTTTGTTTCATCGCATGTTCCGTGTATTTCTATATTAGGCCATCGATTAAATAAAACATTATATTATTTTAATATATATTAAATTGTCACTAATACTTTCATTTAATTTATTATTAAAATCGTCTCGAATACCCTCGTTTCGGTATTAATCGGTCACTAATTTACCACCTATCCATATTTTTCATATTATACAATTTAATAAGTAAAATTCTGAAAATATATTAGAACTCCTGTAAGAAAATTCACTATGTTATGTTACTAAAAAATAAATAGTAAAATTTTTGAACTAATATTAGTTAATGCTTTCTCCTTTCTCATCATATGACGTCCAATTATTGTAAATTACTATTTGCTTATTGTATATAATATGTATATAATATAAATTATAAAACTTGCATAGAGATTGTAAATTTTGATATTAAAACTCGTCTTAATCACCTAACGACGTGCATACAACAAAGGTAATATTTATTACGTATATTCCAGTAACTAAACAATTACGATTATGTGAGTTTGAATTGAATCAGATTAAATATCTTATATATATATATATATTAAATACATATACATTATACATAGTTCAAATACAAAAAATAATAATAATAAATCAGTGAATAGTGTCAATATTGTAATTATTGTTTTGTAAAAAAAGAAGTGATATCACGATAGAGGTGTTAACTTCGATTTTATGTATCAATAAAAAAACTTGTCAGAAAAACAAAAATTTTTTGTACAATTTTTTTAATTTTAAATACTTAAATATACATAAATAAATTGTTTAAAATGTATATCTTAATAAACTAAAGTAGTAAGATAGATCAAATCATTGACAAATTTTGAGATTTATTTTTTTTTTTTAAATTTTGCTAAATTTTTCTTAACATATCCGGTCACATATTATGTAACAACATTTGCTAGTAATTTCTTGATTTACTGTTATTTAAAATAAAAACATAAACGTATAAAAGAACATATAAACCATTTTATAAATTACATAAAAAGTGATAAAAAATTACTAACAATAATAAATGTCAATACGAATAATACGCTAATAGAATAAAAAGTATCATCGTCGTAATATTATTATTTATTTGTTCTCTAATTTTTCTCTTTCTTTGTCACCTACGAAACTTTGCTATGTTCAATAATACTTTAAGAACAATAGAAATGGTGTGACTATAATATATTAAATTGTAATTACGTTAATAACATATTATAAGTGTATTTGAAATGGTTTAGTCAAATTGTAATGATAAGAATTTCAGTTGAATTTTCCAAGAGAAAATAACGTAAAAATATTTTAAATACTTTAAATTAGGTACTACCATAAGAATTATTTAATTTTATTCAAAATATATTTCTGAAAGTATATCACCATAATAAATAACTGGTGACATTTTCCATTTTCTGGTATTGGTATTTTGTAAATAATTACGACAAATAAAACAAAATATATTTCATGACAAAATGGAGGTTTCGTAAATTCGAACATATTTTTGCGTTTTAAGACTTTTATTACTTATTTAACGAAAACTTGAGGAAATCAACAATTAATATAAATCATACACGAACTATATTAACCGATTAGTTACCGGGAAAAGGGTTTTAAGAACGATTTTAATCGAGTCACTCCACCTGTAGTAGTATCAACTGATTGCAGACATAACGTTTGGAAACAAAACATAATTATTGCTGAGCTCCATTCAGAATTTAACAAATATTATTTCGTTTAAATAATAATATGTTAAACAATCGTTCGATGCGAATTCTATACTCTCATTTATAACAGTAACTACCCGATATCGACTTAATCGAGTATAATATACACGTACGCGCGGGGAAACGAAAACGTGATGCGTAAGTTCCCGACCGGCTGCGGTATTGTTTAAAAATAAAAACGTGCGACAGTGTATATAAGTGTACGCGTCGCGCTTTTTTTTTTTTTTTTTTTTTTATTTCAAACGCCATTGAAAACAAAACAAGCACTCCAGTGCAGCAGTATGTCGGTAGAAAGTACTATTGTCTGAAGACTGTTTTTTTCGGAAGTGGAAAATGTCAGTGTGAGTATATATCTTATACACACACACTATATATATATATATATGTGTGTAATATTATTTCGTGCTCTTTCCGGGAGGGAGGTGGAAATTCTAACCTAGTACTCGGTGTGCGGTTGCAGATAGACACCGTGTGGCGCGCCGGGAGTTCGAGTGCTCTAACGAGAACCACGTACATATAGGTGTAGGTACGTCCGTCTGTGAATCGTTTCGCGTATCCAGGCACGCAAAAAAGTCGTCTCAGTCCAACCCCCTTATCACACCGGCGCGGCTGCAGGGTCACTTCAACAAATGTCACCCACCTTTTTACACGAGTGTGACGCAGCCTTTGAAGTGTTCCGTAGTCCAAGAAAAGGGGGTGAATCTCCTTGTGCACTAATAAAAAAAATTCTCAGTGTTTTCCGTTTTGACTATATAATAATAAAAGTAAAATACGTATAGTGCCATGTGCGTGTTGAACCGAACAAGTACTTATTATTATTTTTTTCTTTCCTTATTTATATTCCGCTGACGGGATATTAAATTAACGCGCACGCATATTACAATATTTGAACGTATACAAGTAGAACAATATACACACAATAATATAAGTCTCGGTCCGTTTATGATAATCGTTCGAAAGAAATGAGCATGGATATTGCATAAGCACTTACGAAGAATCTCACCGATCGATTTATTAAAATTTAAAACATTCTATGGCGTGGTGCACAGACTACGTTGGGTAATTTTGTTTTAGTACAGTATGCGGGAAAACTAAAAAAACTCAAAAGTTATTGTGCTTTGTCGGTAACTACAATAATTAATTTTATATGACCATATAACATGATTTTAAAACTATATCCATGCAATTTATTAGACTATTATTTTCAATATGTATTTATAATAATATTATCAAACAGATAAAATCAAATAGGAGTTATAAATAAAAGAAATATTATCACGTATGTGACTCAAATGCGAGTCAAAGACATTTTAAATATTGATATAAACAAAACTACATATGGTTTATATGTTAAAAAATGTATTCCTAAATTGTAAGTCCAATATAAAATAATAATTTAATTTTGTAAATAAATTCAAAATGAACAAAATAATATGCTGTAAGTATTATTGTTAAATGTTTGAAATAAAATAATTTGAAAATTCTATGAGAAGCTACACTGAACAATGAGCAATGAACATACTATTTTAAATTAAAAGCTTACGTAAGATATTCAATTTTTTATTTCATATAAACATATTACATACACAAAAAGGTGAGGGTTGTAAATTATTCATAAAACAATACAAGTGCAATTTATCGTTATTAAAAAAAAGTTTAAATGAAGTAAGTACATAATATTGTAATAAGTAATAATACATGCATAACTTTCATTGTTTTATATAATCGTTTAATATTATATTGATAATATTTTGCATCAAATTAAAAACTAATTGTATTGTATTTTAAGATTATGGAATTCTAGTTTCTGAAAGTTTAATAAATACACTATAATTCAGTTAGCCGATTAAGCTTTGAATAATTTTGCGTAGATCTAATAACTAATTATCAAATTTAAATTAAAACAATATTAATCAGTAAATACTACATTGGTCTGATGTAAACGGAAAAAGATTTCGTACCGTCATTCACTCTATCGGTTATTACCTATTCTTTACGGCTTATTATATAGGCAATATAGGTACATCACCGTATAGAAAATATTTTTTTATCACAATTTTTTATGTTATAAATTATAATAATACAAAACTATTATATCATGTTAATATATTTTATATTTTTATATATTATATTATTTTTTGTTGTTTTTTATAGCTAAACTCTATTATTTCTAAATAGATTATAATCCACTGCATAATATCACATATAATCATTACACCAGAGAAAAATATCAAATTAAGTGTTAAACATGTGTTAGACTATTATGTTTAATTGTAATTTCATTTTATTGTTTCAAATTTTAAGTCAAATAAATATTATCTAATAATTTAAATCAACATCATTAAATTATTTTTATTTTATTTTAACTGTATGGATTTAGCTAAAAAAATTATAAAACCATTAATAAAATCGTGGTTTTATATAAAAATTATATTAATTGCTTGAAAAAAAGTTTATTTGTGCTTGTTGAGATTATTTAATACTGACATTATAAAATATAATAAATTATCTGAAAAAATTAACACCATTCTTTCGTTAAATCATTTTGTTAATTGCACAACTACTATAAAAAAAAAAAAAATACACGTATGCGATAACATAAATTCTGTAAAATTAAAAATATGAACACATATTATATACAAGATATCATTTTTGGTTTTAAAATAATGACAAATATGTGTCGAATATAAAAATAATATATAAATGTCTACACAAATGAATCAGATAAAAAAAAAATGAATGCTTTAAAAGACGTATTTAACAACTCCATCCATACAATTTTTTTGCTTAATATTATATTATACATATATGTCGTAGTGGTGCACAATTGAAGACCCTCATTATCTTGTGCAAAGACTTTCAAAGGTAAAGGAAATGGATATTAGGATCGTTTGTAGTTTGAACGTGAAATGATGGAAAAACATTTTTAAGGACCTCATATCCCTGGAGCCACGGCTGAGACGTGTTTTGTGCAAAAATAAGAAAAACTTAAATAATTTGGTTTAGAATAAACTAGATCGTGGTCGGTGTCGAATAAAGTTTGTCTGTAATGAGACATATCAGGCAATGGGTTTGTGGTGGTGGTGATGGTGTTAGCGTTGACGCACGGGCACACAATACCTTTTGGATCTTTGCAAAATGAAGTTATGCAAGCGCACGTGTGTTTTTATATGCGTATATATATGTGTGTGTGTGTGTGTGTGTGTGAGAGAGAGTTCAGTGTCGTAAAACTTTGCAAATAAACTCATAAATACCTATCCGTCTGGCTTGGCTAGTGGATAATTTTCGACGAAAGGTTACATGGAGGTTTCACAAACGAATAAAATAAACTTTGCCGTTTTCTATTAATCTAGTATAAGGTTTATACGTGTATATATATATAATTTTGAAAGCAATCGTTTATAGTGTTTCATTCTGATGGCTATTTTCGAATTGAATCATTTTTCGATAATTTTCTGCAAAAGTAGAACATTGTCCGCTTTCAGCGGCTGTTTTTTCAGTAATCGTATGAAAAACGGTTAGAACTCAAGTTCTTGTTATCTAGAATTAAAAAATAATATCACAAGAATGTAGAAAAATATTAAAAAAAAAAAAAAAATAAAAAATATTATATTTTAATAATAATAGTAAAATATTAGTATTTTGCATTGTTAACATTGGAATATCAAAAGCCGACCGCGACGCAAATAAATAATGTTTGAAAATGTGTAAGAATAAGCTTCATCCGATAGCTTCATCTAGTTATCCTTTCAAATTATAATAATTTGATACAAAAAATATTTTTGTTAATATTTTTAGAGATATTGATTGAGTCACATTACAATAATTACTTCTTGTATTTTATATACATTAGTAAATAATACGTAATTATAAGTCGCTTATAATGAAATAATGAAGAGGTAAATATTTTTCTGGTAATTATAATATTTTAAATTTTTAAAAAGCATACTGCAAAAAGTTACACAAATCAAGGTTTTTGAATTATACATATATGTATATATTGATTACTAAGTTGTTTTCATAATTAAATATTAGCAAATGATTAATTTTAAAATAAATATTTGACAATAATTATTATTATTACATTTAAATAAATATATTTTTATTATTTATAGACACGTAATAATATTGTTATACTAATATTTGTGAAAAACCTAAAATCTGTAATAATTAACAATGTTAAGCTTGCCTTTGTGGTTAAACGTTGAATTACTTACATTGACTAAACCAAAATAAGGAGTGGCAACTGACAATTTTTTTAATTAGGTCGACTCTCATCAAAACATATCATAAATTAACACTACTTTAAATGAAACGATAGTTAGTACAAGCAGAGAAAAACGCTTAGTTTAAACGTTAAGTTTATATCTAGATGGCTAATGAATTGTAATAGCATGACCTGGACACTATTATGAAAAATATTTATTGATTTAAAAAGTATTATGATGAAAACAACTTACAACGTTTATTGAATAATTTAAAAAAAATTTTATTAGTTATAATAAAGTATACAGTGTTATTAAAATACTCTGAACTCAAACTAATTACAGTTAAGTAAAATAAAACATTTTATAAAATGTTGTGTTTTTAAAATTATTGATAAATATAATTGTATAATATTGTTGAATTAATACATTTTATAAAAACATTAGATACCTACAGAAATTATTACTTTTTTGCACTAGTCGTACGATGACAATCAAAAAAATTGGATGACTTTTTCTATGAAGAATAGGAAAACTGGAATCACGCACTTAAACAGTTAGCAAGTTTGATAGCTTAATAACTTTTTGGAAATATAATTCCATCGAAAACTATATGAATCTTTACTTAAGAAAAAATACATCTTTATATAATATTATATAAGTTATATTATGAAAGTCATCGAAATGAGATCGTTATTAATTGGTATGCTCGACGAGTACGTGCGATTTTATTATCATCGTTTTATTATTGTATTTATACTAACCATTTTTTCTTTTTTCTGATATGTATAGATACACTTTATTGTTGTCTTGGATTGCGAAAGTATATATGTATGCATCCCTCGTATAAATAAAGTTTACCTTTTTCAATAAGAAATGTTATTTCAGGCAATAATACGAACGTCGAGGAATAGAATAAATAAGAAACATAATAAATTAATAAACGATTAAACTCAAAATATTCTGATAAGTAATCATATTATATTCACATAAAAGCATATTCCTATAATTATACTTGAAATCATACGGTAGTGCCAGTATTTGGTTTTTGAACGTTTAGAAAATAACGATTTAAATATAATATATTGACTATTCCTCATATGATCATGAGACATCGCGCGGTCTACAATAAGATAGTCACCCTGTATATATGCGTATGTATACTTATATTATTATGTATACTCAATGTTATGGCCAAATATTATGCGTACTACGTATATACTATAATATTGTAGTATGGCGCTCGGGGTCGATTGATCCACCGCCGTCGAGCCGAGCAGCACTACCAAGCCCAATAAAATCCCCTTTACCGTCTTAATCCGACCATCTGAGCCTAATCTGCTTGATTGCGGTCTCGCATACACATGTACATATATATATATATAAATTAGTATGTGTTGTCGGAGACGAGATAACACAACCCAGCAACGGCTGCCACACGTGCGCGTAAAACCCTTTGCACACAGCGGCGCACGCGCACAACAACGATCGGTACCTACTACACGACTGCACGCCCACGTCGAACACGTAAGCTTCGGAGGTTAGTCTCGCGATCCAGCAGTATTCTAATTGTATAAATAACGACCGAGCTTGTCGGTGGCGCAAACGATAATATATGTCCTCGGGGGTTGTCCGCCTGTTTAAATAGTCACAGCCGTCGCCCTCACCCCCTCCCATCGAACCGATATAATAAATATATACCTTCCTGAAAACCATACGTCGTTACTCTCTACACAGAGTCTACAGTATCTGCGTATCGATATTTTATCGATATAAATTAATAAGAGACCCGACTCGGGCGGTGTGTTACGCTGCGCGTTTGTTTAGGAATTTTCATTATCGTTTTTCGCGTCGCGTCTATTAGGTGCCGTCTACCTACGTATAATAATATGTACGACAGTCGAGTGTACAATATGTATATATAAATAGGTACCTAAATACTATGCAGCTAGCATACAGCGTTTGTTATACCTTTACCTGTTAGACCGGAAATTTGGAATTCAACTCGTCGCCACCGCCGGCACCGCTGCCAGCGACGACGACCGTCGTGCATAAATCAGACGAAATGGTCGATTGAAACACTTTTGCGGACTATTATTATTATTATTATTATTATTATAATACACATACCATCACGAGCCAAGAGTCGTTATTACGGTCTATCATTATCACATCCGTTTTATCAGACCTTTATCGCGTTTTGTTTTTTTTTCCGCACACAATTTTAAACTTTTAAACGAACACCGAATAATTAGAATCGCAACATAATAATAATTTATTTTACATCGCACTATATATATATATTTTGATATACACTATATTTGTATATATATATTTATTTATTTATATTTAGCTACAGTCGAAAGAACTTATGATGTTTACTTCGATTTGTCAGTGCCGTCACCTGTAAATGCATTACTATTTTTGTGACTACCACGACAGACCGTATTGTCATATTGTTAATATCGAGTGAAATACAATTGTGAACCACTGTCGACTGATCAAAGAATTTTTGTTTCTCAGTCAAAATATAAATAATTTTGATCAATTGTTAATGTCAATAATTAGTATGGTTATTGGCTATCAATTATAAATTATTTACAATATTCGGTTTTGAAACTATTACGAACACGTTACTTTCAAATCGTTATTTTTTTTTCATCTACAGTCACATAAAATATGTTTTGTTTGCGTACAATGTTTTTGTAGTAATTGGCATCGGATTCCTAAAATTTGTTCGGAAATCGTTATTGTGTTTTATAATATTATATAATATAATATAATGTACTGTCGTCGTTTCACGGCGTAATTGGACCTACCGCCACCACTGTTGTCATTATATAGTGCTTTGGCTGACCTTGGACGATTCATTTTTCATTTTAATGAACATTATTCGTGTCGAGTAATTATACTAATCTACGCGATGATTTTTATACGCTCCGATTAAGAAATTTCCCGCCACTGCGCGTTAAATAACATAACCATTAACCACACGAACCACCTGCCCGTGTATTGTTGATTCAGGGACAATAATTTAGTATTAATATCAGTGGTAATATTTAGCTAATTAATAAGTTAAGCTCATTTATATAAGTAAGTTCGTTAGTTATTTAATATAAATGTATTATATTTTTACTTAATTTATGTTAACGTTGAACTTATTTATCTATTAATAATTATTTACTAAACTCAAGCAAAACTATTGTTTATATTAATACATTTTTAATTTAGGAAGTTTGTAACATTTATGTTTAATAATTTAACAAATGTTAGTAATTTTAAGGTTATAATAAAAATAAAATAACATTATAATAATAGTAATAAAAAAGGTTGGTTGAATTATTATAATATAATGTTTAGATTAAGTAGTATATACAAATTTACTTGCAGTTGCATATTGTTTTTTAAGTTTCTACCAAAAAATATACAAAATATTATTTAAAACGTAACAGACAATAAAAATTATATTAATTTATAGAATTCATAACTATTATTGTACTTTCGTAATAATAGAAATATTTGTATCTTATATGAATATTATAGTTGTAATGAATAGGACCCATCTTTTGTAAATTCAATACCACGCATTAAATGTCTACCTACTTATCTTATGTCTGATTAATTTAAACGAATCATTAGTTTGTTGTTTACTTCGATTTGATTGTATATCCTTTTTAAATGTCATGTGTATTATAATAACTTATAAATAATAACTCTATCGTATCGTATACAATCCTTTATTATCAAAAAAACATATAACATATTACATAGATACCTAATAATATTCAGTTTAAATACTACACGAATTGTATGAAATAGTAAATCCATTTAAAATATTCGTTTTAAATATTATTATCAATGCGTGTATAAATTTTCCTTTAAAATAATTAGATATATTATTTGTGGCGTTAGGTTAGATTAAGTTAGGATATATTTTTTGTCACATTATAATTAAAT
Organism: Rhopalosiphum maidis; assembly: GCF_003676215.2. Classification (NCBI taxonomy): domain Eukaryota; kingdom Metazoa; phylum Arthropoda; class Insecta; order Hemiptera; family Aphididae; genus Rhopalosiphum; species Rhopalosiphum maidis. Next base: position 17,446,361 of record NC_040878.1, read on the forward strand.
GATTTTTTTTATTTCTAACGGTAACCCTCTTCCAACCAAAGCACAAAATACAAAATAAAAACCGAAATAATTAGATATTCTCACTAAAAAAAAAAAAAAAAACTAAACTTATCAGTTGGTGTGACTTAGTCTAAACGGAATAAATTTAATTTTGAAAACAGATTTTTATTCATAAAGAAATGTTTTTAAGATCCTATAATATTATATTTTGAGAGATTTTCGCAGGAAATTCCTTATTTCCTTTATTGTACCATTCATCCATCAGTTACAAAATTCGTTGCCACGGATACCGATAATATAATTGTTTGTTTTATAAAATGTATTATACTTTTTCTCGCGTATATTCCTATAAGAATCATATTACATAATTGTCATAGCAACATTAAATGAATTACATTTTTTAGTTATGTACTGTTATTCATCTAATATTTCTACATGCACTATATTTCCATATAGCTGCGAATAAACGACTATATCACTTTTATTATTATTATTTTTTTTTTTTTTTGAGGGGAGGAGTGTTATAAGTACGCCTTAAGTTTCATGTAGTGTTTAAATATTTCAAATTGAGTTTAAATATGATACTTTGATTAAGTGATAATTTATTTGTTTTTCTCCTAATATTATCTAATCGTAAAATTTCTGCTTTTAAATAACTTAGAAAAAACTTAGTTATCTATAACGAATCAATAAAATTATCAAATATTTTAATACCATGTATTATATTTTTGTAACATTGTTCCTTGTATAGTATTCATAATTAATTTACCAATACACATTCACTAATATTTTAATCAGTTATAATACTACGAATACTCTTAATTTTAGTTTCAGTCCAAATTGTTTATTTTTTTACATATTTGCATAAAACTACAGTAAAATATACCCCAGTAATATGACGTTACTATACTTACTTGAATTTTATAGTAAAATTGCTTATAGTATTATGTAAATACATAATAATTTCAAAAAGGAAAATTAAAAATTGTATATGTTTTTATTGGTGCTCTCACTACTTTTTTTGTAGTCTGTTTTTAATATACATTTCTCTTCTTAAAGCTGTAGTATTCATTCGAACGCCATCTCTATGGGTCTTGTGTGCCGCAGGCCGCGGGAAAGTCGTTAATTCCACTTTGACGTCATTATTCAAATCGATTAAAAGACGGTCGATTGCGCTGTAAGTATCGATAATAATATCAGGTAACATTGAAAGAAATTATAATTATTTTTTCATTTCATAAATTATTTTATAGTTGTCTGTTAAAAAACAATTTTAGATAACGTCAATTTCAGACGTTAGTAAAAGAACATATTTATTTTAAAAGACTCCTTTTAAAAAATAATAATAAAAAACCCCACCCATTGTATCTTTCTTATATTCAATTATAATTGAATACGTATTTACTAATTTAATTTAAGTATACGTGCGCATATAATTTATTAGAAGAATAATATTGATAAAACGTAATTTTTCTAACCTCATAACCAAATCCTTTGTTGGTTTCACATCAATAAGTATTTTTTCCTCTTTATTATTTGCATATAATAGTTTTGTTGGGTTTGAAATTAATTTAAAATTGACAGATTCCAACTCTACTTCTTTTCGTTGATCATCCATATCATCTGATTTTAAATATATTGTATCTGATTTAGGAAATATTTCGTTTGTAACTTCTGTTATGTTATTGATTCCAACACCTTCTCTATGGATTATCTGTGCTTCTGGCCGTGGAAGAGTTGTTAAATTCTCTTTGACGTCGTTATTCAAATCGATTAAAATGTTGTTTACGCTGCTGTAATTATTGATAATAATATCAAGTAAAATAGAAAACAATTATTAATATTTTTTTTAATAGATTAGTTTATGTTTATTAATAACCAATTTTATATTTTAATATAAATTTCAAGCGTGTAAAAAACACGTTTATTTTATAAATATCCTCTTAAAAGAAAAATTAAAAAAATATTAATAATCGTAAACACAAAAATAACCAATTCATTATACAGTGTATATCTATTTTAATCTGATTTTAATCGAATACGTTTTTACTAATTAATTATAAATTAAGTTCACACGTGTAGTTTACTATAAATAAATAATGATAATTTGTAAATTTTCAAACCTTATAACTATATCTTTTGTCATTGGTATTGCTATGTCATTTAATATTTTGTTATTTCTGTTATTTGCATATAAAGAACCTGTATATAGCAGATCCTCTTCTTTTTGTTGATCCTCTAGATCATATGATTTTATAGATGTTATATCTGTTTTAAAAATTGTTTCATTCAGGACCCGTGGTTCAATGGATAATGCCTTACATTCCGCATTGTCTAGATGAGAACAATTTAAAAGTTATAATTAAAATTATGAAAAATAGAATTTCAAAGTGATAAAAAAGGTACTTGTGTTTTCCATGTTATCTGTCATTTTAAGTTTTTATGTTCAGTTGAGTTATTTTTTAAGTATTAATAATGTGTGAAGTAATATAAAGTATTAGCCAATTTTTTTGGAAAGCGAATTGTTTAGATTTAATTGTAAATTGTAAACAAAAATATTGTCAGGGTGATGTACTTTTTTATTTTCATTTTGTATATACGAAAAAAATATTATTATGTATTCTGTTATTTTTCTTGTAAAAAGGTATTTTATTATAATCCATACATATATTATAATTTCAATTTTCAATAAGATGTTCATTTATTATTGTGAAAATTTAATATAGTTACCATTTTACCAAGCATATAATAACCGAATTTCCTATAACTTAACATTTACTTTATTATGCCCGTTAATAAAGTAATGTAATGTATTAGATTAATATATTATATTTTTTAGTAAAATAAATAAAGGTGGTAAGTACAGTTTTTTATAACGCATTACTTACAATATTTATAATATTTTTTAGAATGAAACCTCTATAAAAAAATTAAATGGTTAATATAAAAGCACAAATTATATTTTATTTAGTTCCTTGTCTTTTTTTTTAATAATAAACGAATTATTATCTGTCAATAATAATTAGTATTTTATTATTTGAACTAGAATAACAAAATATAAATGTAATACTTTACTATACAAAATTATCATGTAATTGAATTCTTACTTCCTTAAAATTATTGTACATGAAAATGTATTTATTGTTATTTATGTAGAATAAATATTTTGATATTGTGTTAAATTTAGTCTATAACCCATAATACTTGTATACATGATTTGTATTTAAACCTAAATGTTAACAATTTGACAAAACCATACCAATTAAATCAATTACACATTAATTATTATTTACGTATTTTGAATACAAATGTATTTAAAAAAGTGTGAGTAAGTGTTAGATATTATTTATATGTAATAAGTGTTTTCTTAGGTTTAAGAACATTTAAATCAAATCATTTCTGAGTCTGAAAAAATTTATGACAAAAATAATATCAAACCAATAGATAACCATTTGATCAATTTAATTATCATACAAATAAGAAAATCAGTTTGAATATCTTTCGAAAAACTATACATTATATTTAGAATGTCCAATGTATGTAAATTGAAGTTATACATATTGGCTCTTTTAACAGATGGAAAAAAATTAGCTCTGTTACAAATCATTCACTCTTCACTACATGATCTCTAAAAAAAATATTATTAAAAGTTATTTAACTAATTACAATTATTGACTCATCGTAAACAAAAGATATTCTTTGGGTACCTGTTAAACGACTTGTTTCCACTCATGACCCTTAAGTAATTATATATTATATGTAGGCATAACCCAAAAGTGCAAAAAACAATATTCTTTTAACAAACTATAAGCGCAAATAAATTTAACAAAAATAAAATGTATTTTATCAAAATCATATAGTTTTTAATCAAGCTTTTACAGTAGTAATATAAAAATGAGTTTAAAAAAATTAAAATTAAATTACATATTAGTAGTTATTACTACTATTAGTATAAATGTATAATTATAATGAGTATCTTAAATTTAAGTTTGACCTTTGAAGCACATAATTTTTAGATATTCCAAACAGAAAATTTTTTGCTATATACAAGTTCCATACTTTTATATTAGAGTTGACTTTAAAGCTTTGATTTGTAGTTTTTCGTCCATTTGATTGACTTTTTTAATTAACTTCTGCCTAGTGTTCTTTATGCACTTCGATAAAATTATAAATTTATGGGTGCAACAAGTACAATATCGTATCAGATAATACAATTTAATTTTTGCGCTTTTATCCTACTAGTAAGGTACAAGGGCGTGAAACGAATTTTTTCGATCGAAAAAAGTAGACGATTTGTGCTTTTGGATTTTAACAGTAGGCAGTGATAGTATTAACTGAAAATAAAAAATAAATAGTATTAACACTAAAATACTAAATACCATTTATTTTTTCATAATTATATAACCTATACATATAATAATTAGCAATGTGCTATTCAAACGTATTTAACTATTATTAAATATTATATAATTTTAAACAATGAAAAAATATAAATAAAAAAAATACAGAAAGTATTTGTTTTCAAACTTCTTATTTTGTGGTTTTAACATTTTCTTAAAAATAATTTCTTTTTATCAAAAGTTAATCTAATGCAATTAATGGTATTTTTAATGATGTCAAACTTTATGAGAAATATTTATAAAATTTTGGATTTTGAAATATTATTTTATTATATTATAAACAATAAAATATATTAATAAGAGTTGTAATTATTATTCAATGTTAGAAAAATAAGACAAACTTTTAATTAATTGAATATTTAATCGAGAAATAACCATATAAATGTATTATTAGTTAAATACGTATCATCAAATATAGAAATAATACTAAAATTATATTATTGAATATTTTTTAAACATTTAAAAAAAATAAAAATTCATATTATGAAAGAACTACGCTTTAGATTAATTCAGTAGAGGGTAGTTAGTTTCGGCATAGTATGTGGTTATTTATTTATCTTATAAAAATATCATAACACAGTAATCAACTTATTGCATGCAGAAAAATGTAATTATGAGACTTGTTTTATTTTAGTTTTAATATTTTAAAACGAACAAGTATTTTAGTGCGTAAAGCATACTAAACTAACACGACTTATTATACTTAATTATTTTTATAAGATAATGTTTTCAATTCAAATTGCAATTTATTCACTTATTATGTTTGTATCCAAGGTAATTTATTAAGCATACTTAACACATTATTTTCTTATAATATATTTTATTATATTTAAATTATATTAGTTACTTAAACAAATTATACTTATATTTTAAATGTACAAGTTTTACATATCAAGTTTTTACAACATCAAGAATAGTAAAATAAAATAGAGTGCAAAATCATAAATTGTATTTGTTTAGGAATCAAATATCGCTATAACAAATTTCGAACCTTTGCAATTGAGTTAACCAATGAAATTCACATTGATGTTTTTATATTGTAAACATGAAACATACAAAACACAAATACAAACCAAATCGAGTGTTAATCGTTCCAAACACTGCGCATGTTATTTCAAACATAAATAATAAAACCTAGTGAAAGGTTTCGGACACCGTAACGGTGGTCCATGTACCCGTTACTGACATATCCCTTTGAAATTTCTGTATGCTGAAAATAGATATAGTTTTACGTACAAAAAAAAAAAGCAGGCAAACATTGTTTGTAATGCTTTATTTTTATGTATAGTAAAATTGTTTACAGAATAAATTAAAAGTGCAGGAAAAATTTTCCTTATAAAAGTTAACAGAACATTGTACAAAAAAACGTAACAATTTTGCATGGAATATTTTTTATACAGTTTTCAATAACTAACAAACATGATTTAACTTTCTTATTTTCTTAAATAAAATGAAAAAAATATTGGGGTTCTCATAAAATAATAATAAAAAAAAAAATTGACAATATATATATAGTTGTAACTAGGGGCATTTGGAAATTTTAAGCTATCCACATAAAAGCAATTACTTTTCATTGCATCTCAATAACCGAATTTCACCAGGATTTTTTTTATGACATAAATTAATGTCATATCGCACCTGTCAAACATATACTATAATATAATATGATATAACAGTTTATATTACCTAGAAGTAGCAATGTGGTATACATTGAGTGAATTACAAACTATATATAAGCAAACAAGTACAAACCAATAATTTATCTATTGAAATAACTAAGCAGTATACATTATACAAATATTCATTTGACATTTTTGAAAATTACCTATTATACATCCATATGGTAATAGTTCTATAACTATTATAAGCGATAAGCCATCTAATATATAATCCGTATATTATCCCTCTCTCTACCTAATTTACAATAATATCAATGTAGGGAATATAGTAAACGTCTAAAACACTTGTATTCTTTTATAAATTAAGTATGTAATTTGTCGTATGACTCGTTTGCACATGCACGCTGAATATATGTATGTACATACATTTTACTGCATAGCAAACAAGATATTTTTTAATAAAGTTTACAAATGGCCACGTAGTAAAAACGTCTAGAAAAAGATTTTTAAATCCTGAACTCGACAGCCATATTATAACATTACCATAGCTATAAGGTACCTGTGTTCAACATTTATCAAACATATAAATAGCTGTAATGTATCCGGTCTCTAGGTATAAACACGCGTTTTTAAAAAAATGTTCACCGTTTACCTATCAAATTTAGTACACGTATTTTATAAGCAAGTACTTGAAACTGATTATTTTTATTATCATTGTATTAAATAGATTCTTAATTTTATGTAGATAATTTATTTATGCTATTAATTAATTGTGTTATAAGGTTGTTATAATCCGATGTACATATCATTTATATTATGTAACGTGTGCACTACTATTAGTTGCATTCAAGGCATAGGATACAGAAAAGATAATAAATTAATTACTAAATTAATCAATAAGTATACTATGCGTTCAAGTATATATATATTTATATTTAAATTTCCTGTGCAGTCTATACAAGCATTTCTTAATGGTCGTAGTTGAAAATTCCTTGCAGTAGCATAATAGTAATAATGTATATTCTGTCAAATAGTCTTGTTTCTAATTTTTAATTTACTGAGTGTAGTGGGTAAGCGTGGATAATAATTTTTATTTTAAACAACTTTATAAAAAGACATCATAAACTTCATATTATATATATATATATATAATAATTATAAACTTTGGTGATCTCGAGGGCCATCAACCATTCTTCTCAAATATGTTTCAAAGATGGCCAACTCGAAGTGACTTATAGAGAATTGTCAATCATTTTAAATTTTAATGCTTTGTGAAAATTATTTTTACAGTACCTATTATAACAAAAGTTGTATAAAAGCAGCAGCCTGAACCACTCTTTACATTGCATTGGTATTTCAAGTTTTTTTTTTTTTTTGGACGAGGAGGCCGTGAACATTTTTGCGTTAAATGTGGTTTTTAAAAATCATAAATTAATGTATTACTTTGTTACGTTAAGTTGTACGCAACCTACAACTATTACGCCATGCAGAATAAGTACAAACCGTTATAATTTCTTATTTATTTCTCGTTATCTTTTACTAATTTTTGTCGTAAATACATTAAATAAGATAACTAAGATAATTAATTTATTAAATATGAAAATAAGCGTAACTAAACGTTAGTCTTAAAAACCATACAGACATTTATTACACATAATAAATATACCATAATGGTCGTGAGTTATTAATGTGAACGCTGCATTCTCAACATGTTGATATATTAAATTATATAGAGAGCCTATATGTTTTCTTTTTTCAACTAACATAGGAGACCTGTAAACCTGGTCTCTTGTATATTTCATAAATATATTTTTTTTTTCGGAGACCAATCAAGTCATAATTTTATTAGGTATTAATTGATTTGTTAGTCTGTAAGAAAAAAACATATTTATACACAATACATGTTCCGTGTTTATCAAATGTTTTAAAAAAATAAAATTAATTTTCGGAAAATAGTAAAAATAAAAAAAAAATACGTATTTATGACATAGTCAACATAACTGTGAAGAATTTAACGAGATTGAGCGCGATGTAGCGTATACAGGTAGGTATACACGTCATAATAATATGTGTACAAGTCGGTTTCGGAACTGCACGTTCCGACAATGCGATAATGTTGTTGTTCGCATTGAAATCATCCGCGATCAACAAGGAATAACACGAACCTCGCTCCAACCGTAAGTGAAAAAAAAAAACAAATTTTTCGACGTTAAAAGACGATTTTTCTGTCGGTAAATCACATACACCGCAATATAATAATATACTATACGTATATATTCTTGCACCCTTCGGGGTTGGCCGATGGCCGGCGGTCGAGTGGGTATACGCATATTATATTTACGACTTCGAACCCTTTGTCCCGGACGCACGTTTGCTTTTCAGCGGGGTTTGTAGCGGAGGCGCTGACTGGACAGACGCGCGGGCGGTGCAGTGCATATATATTATTATTATTATTATTATCGTCATAATATTATAGGGAACCCGTCGGCACGCGTGTGGCGTCGGTTTTTGGGGGCGGATGGGAAGGACACACATTATTTATGATGATAATAATAATAATAATAATAATAATAATGTTATCTATCCGTATATTTAATGTCGGACGATGGCTGAGGGTAAGAATTTCATTTTTTTTTTTTTTTTTTTAGATATAGAGTGGGCCACTCTTTGATTTCCGTGTTAACTTAATGAGTAAAACACTAAAATACTCGATAGAACACACATCGCATTATATGTATAGAAATCATAACAAATAATCTCAATAGTAATACTTAATAACTTTTATTCAATACTAATGTTGTGGAGTGAAATGAGAGTGCAATAGCGGCTGGGTATGACATCGTATTTATCGTTTAAGCTGCAGCTACAGTAACTGAGGATATTGTTTTGAATAATCTTTATCGCGAATTTTGTACAATATTATTACGCAGGTTTTAGAACAAAAATATTCGTTTAATTATCTTACTTTTGGGTCTGTCTAACAATTAAATGTCTTCTTCTTTGTGATTAATTGATATGACAACAATTGAGAACGATTTAAGAATATCATGTGAAGAAAAACTAAATATAATTTTAATTTAGTATATTGTGGATAGACGCTATTATGCCGAGTTGTTTTTATAGAACTTCTTAAATAGTATTGGCGATGATGACTTCAAACTTGCATTATTTTAAAGAGCAATTAATACAATAAGTCTGTTCAAATTCGCAATGGTTAAAACTCTTGGATAGGTATTAAACTATATTGCTTTATATTATTATGTACTAAGTATAAATTATTTCGATTATTTCAATTCAGAAATTATATATATTATTGAAAATTATTAAAAATATGAAATTGATTATCTTCTCGGTATTTCATTATATAATAATTGTATAAATGGAAATTAATACAATATTCCAAGAATTGCTAATAACATTTGTTTTCCGGTAACTAAAATAAGAATTTTATGAAATATCCTTGGAATTAACGATCTCGGTTTATTTTTTTATAATCTATTCAGTATAATGCATAATTGTTATTAATAAATATTCTACGAACTAACCAGAAAACTAAATTTAAAAGATAGTTGAAATATGATCAAATAATAATACATAAAATATATGAATAATCCATAGCATTTTAAATATTTCTATAACGCACATTACTTAGTGTTATGTATATGTATTATCAATTTTAATTGAAATATAAAGTACAACAAAATGTATAAACGATATTTCGTTAATATTCGAAAATCGCACAATACTATATTATGGAGAAATTCTTTTAAGCATCCGATTTTAATGGATCTTTTATTTACTCAATAGTCGAGTGGAAAATCTTAAATTTGTAGCAGCTCTTTGAATTGACATTGTTAACCTTAACTGGCAGTAAAACAATAAATGATTGGATTTAGTATTTGCTATTTAATATTATGATGGTAATCCAGACTTAACAATGGTGGTAAACAAGGAAAAGCCCAGGTGTTACACCATAATTTACCGTCTTTGTCCATTATCATATTGTATCGTGCGAATAACATTATACACTGTGCTAGCTAAACCGTATCTCCGTGATACCTATACGTCCTTACCGCCACTGTTCACCTAATAATGAAGATCAGTTATAGACGATACTCGATGATGGACAAAGGGACGACGATACTATTTTTTAATATAGAACGTTAACCAAGACTCTCTAGTTATCCACTGCCATTTTATTCTTTTGGAACATTCAAATATGTAATATATATCCTTCTGACATAATTTTAAAATGTATCCGATTTGAACACTAAACAATTTGGCAATCGAGAGAGTTTAAAATTAATAAGTTCAATAAACTCTAACAAGATTATGTATAATAGTATACAATTAATAATGCAGTTTCTATAATTTATCGTTAGGTACATTAACAATTAAATTAAAAATTTCCAAGGTACAGTATATGCAAAATAGGACCGACAAATATAATAAAATATGTTCTTCGTGCATATTTTACCTCATTCGTATAATTTACGAAATATTGGTCGGTAATTGTATGCGGTTCAGAAATAAAATATACATAATATTATGAATTATTATAGTATGATCAGCGCAACAGACAGCTGCGGACTTCCGATGCTCTATCGCAACATTATTATACGGATCGGCCATTGCGTAGAGTGACCCACCACCTGACATCGGTTTCAGAATATTTATTTTTTATTCGTTGAATAGTTTTAAAATTAAATAATTCTTTGTTTTTTTTTTGATATTATATAACTGTTAAGGATGCAATATCATGGGCTTTTATATTTTTTTTCAGTTACAGCTGATAGGGTGTCAAAATAACAAATTGCATTCGAGATGTATTAAATTCCAATTAATTATTTTACAATCATTTAGAAATTACTCACGTTTTTAGTAGTATATTTATACTACTAATAATATTATTGACAATGAATTTATATCATAAAATTCCTTTTAAAATTTAAGATTTCCTAGTGATCCGCAAAATGCAAGAAAACATTAATTAATATTTGATTGAGCTTTATAAAATATGTAGCAAAATGTTGAATGTTATTTTTTATTTATACTACGTCAAGTATACAAGAAGTGATTTTTAGTCGTTCATTTAGTTTTTTTTTACCTTTTTGTAATAACATAACTATAAATAAATATATATATTTATATACGTATGTGTAATTTTTTGAGAAATTGTAGGTCGTTGAATTAAAAATTTTAACTTTAAATGTACTTAAAAACTATATAATTATTATTTCATATATAAGTAAAAACATATTTTATAAATTATTTCTTTGTTTATTTTTTCCATTGATAATAAAAAAAAAAATATAATAAATTGCAAGATACCATCACTCACATACCTATTTATGAAATGTTTATTTGTTTATTACTAACAATTTGATTAAAATTGTTGTGAAATAAGAAAAAAAAACAAAACTTGAATTCACATAACGTCGGGTCATATATACATATTACCATAAACTATATAATTGATAAATTAGATAAAACTCTATACACACAACAACAATATTATTATTATTATTATTATAACAATGTACCTATGGAAGTACGAAATGTTTTGCTCGTCAAACCGTTGATCCATGACGACGCATATTGTTTTTTTAAGCTGTAGAGATGACATTCACAATATCATATTGATTGCGGCTATTTATATGCGTAGGCAATGTGTTAATCATTTTTGGAAATGTGCATTCCCCATTTTCTTCATTCGAGCAAAAGAGGTTTATTGTTAACAATGCAGGTGTCATAAATTTAATTTTCCGGTCTGCCAAGCTCAAAGCTCATCCAACAATGCACGTGGTGTATACAGTATCGCGCATTTACATACACACACACATTTATAATATAATATACGGGGTTTTGCCTATTGTCATTTTTTTTAAACGTTTCAGTTCGTCCATTTTTGTTTAATTTTTTAATCTAGTATGTGATATGAACAATATTATGTAATATAGAGTATGTACAAGTATGTGTAATAATAATATATATATATATATATATTATATTAACGTTTCGAATAACATTGTGAAAATTCGTTGTGAAATTAAAATTTTGTTTAAAAAGCATGACGTGAATCGTGCTATACCACGGGACGAGACGACCGAAAAATCGAACAAATTATTAATAATTATAACGACTCTGATGGTTAAGGGTGAGAGGACACCGAGTTCTTGGCCTTGATGAATCAATTAAATTGGTTTAGGGTCCCATTTTGCTGGTCACAAAGTATCATTAATTTTAAACTTAATGGAGTACCGTCGCTATATTATACTGCCGTACATATGTATACTTTGCTTTCACGCACTCGCCGAATATTATGCGATATTTTTATAACTACGGTTCGCATAACTACTATAATAATGTATACTACGATATGCACTTTCCGTTACGGTCTTAACTTTTAATAATGCATGATAGGGTTACATCGTCGTTTTACTATTGCACCGCAATACTCGTAATATATATAATATGTACATATTATTTGGGAAATTATATTATAGTTATATCAATATTTGTCGCTTTTAACGTGTGTAATCATCGTGCCATAAAAACATATATTATATGAATAATTAGTTGAAATTAATATTTATAATAATTTATATCGAGACTGATTTTTTTTTCCTTATCTCTATGTATAGTCGATAACATACTTATCGTATATTATTATATAAGGCATTTTGACAGTGATGTATATGCGCAACGCCTATCCATACTAACGTCAATATTTAAAACAAGATAGCCAAATTTCAATCTGCGAAAACGATAATGATAATATTATAAACAAAGTTCCCAATATAATATGGCCTAGTCGATTTATGTACATAATATACGTTAGTTGTTTGTTTACACTAATCGTTTGCGTTCAAGTTGTAAATCAGCATAAGGTATAAACATAGTTATTGTATGTTTGTTCCTTTACATCATTTAACTTTAAACTTACGTACTACGCTGAAAATGTTGACACCTACGCAACAACTGTAATGAACATATACAGATAAAACTATTTATGCTTTGATTCAAATTTTTAATCGCTCCTCTCATTTCGTTTTATTTGAACGATGAAAATATACTAATTACAACGTGTATTTTTTTTTTTTATAAAAACAGTAAAATATTTTTAAAAAAAAGTATAATATATTGTATACATAAAAATAATACTTGATTATTATAATAGATAGAAGTGTTTTTAAATTAAAATTTTTAATTTGTTTACGTAACTAAATAAAATTAAGTACATATGATGTAAATTGTACGTGTTATTCCGTCATAATAATATGCTATAAAACTTGTAAACGTAAACTTCAAAAATAAAATTGCTTTTATTATTTTTTAACGTTACTTGAAAAAATTAACAATATACATCTCATCGTAAAATATATTCTACCTACATAAATTATGCGCTCATAATAAATTAAAAATATAATATATTGAATAAAATTATAAAGTATACACAAATAATTATAATAATCGGATTAATTTGTATAAAAAAAGTGAAAAAATTCATGACTAAATATTTTAGTTTAAATATACTATTTTAATCAATTGTTAAAAGAAAAAAATTTAAAACATTAGTGTATAAATTTATAAATTCAATAATATAAGACAATATTTTAGTATTGTATATTTATTTCACTAAATTGCTTGTCGCCATGGTATAGGCACTAAACGATTTAAAAACCTATAAATATAAATTCATTTCTCAGTAGAAAAATTTACTTTTCAAAACTTTAACGAATGCCATTTTATTTTCATTCTTCGTTGATTTATTTTAACTGAATATCAGTTAAATTCAATTAAAATTAATCATCAGTTTATAAAATTCGAACATTTTTGCACAGCTGTATAAATTATTTATTGTTACTATGCCTTTTCTATTATTATTATTAAAATTAGTGAGACCCATAACAATAATATCGTAAAACATTAAATTTAAATTAAATGAAAGCATTTAAAAAATGTATTATGCTGTTAGATTTAAAATAACTGACATTGAAAATATTTAGATTATAATTTACTTTTTACTTTCTAAATCTGCGTCTTTGTTTGTATGGTATAGTCTTTTGGAAGGAAAATAAATAATGCTTAACTCGTAAAAATAGATATGTTTACTGATTTACACATAATTTCATTTGTGTTTAAGCAATGCTGTCAAAATAATTTACACTGTTATCTTTTTTTTTTATATATATCTTGGCTTCTCAAGGGAAACGCGTACATAAACTAAAACATTGTAATTATGATTTAGAGGCCAGTTTTAATTGAAGCCATTTTCTCTGCAGGTAGGTCGTATACCGTGCAATTACTATATATAAATATAGGGGACACAGATTTACTGAGACCAAAATATGCATTATATTTTTTTTCCTGTCCCCTCGTTATTTATGATCCTAAAGGGTACCCTACGTTCATCATGCGGAATTAGCAGTTATTTGCATTGGCGAAATCTAGAAATATTATTCATATACATTTGATTTTTTTTCTGTTGACATTTAGAAGAAAACACAAAATAGATAACGTTTAAGTATTATGATATATACATCTACTATAATAATTACTATTGGTACATGTAATAATACACGTTAGTAACAACATTTTATTAAAAATTTTCATTTTAATAGTTTTTCTAACCTATTATTAATCGATTATTTATTTTATTTATTAAAACTTAATCCGAATTTCTATACATATTTATGTGCAATGATTAATTTTGATGACATAATTTGAACAACAGAAATGACAGATGGGTTTCACCCAGTAGTGGACCACGGCTAGTTCATTTTATAGAACTAGAGTATAGGTCTAGGGCAAGCATCTTTTTTAGCGTCTGATAGGAGTTTTGAGAATAAAGAGCAAGAAGAATATTATTCGATGACTAAATCATCTTAATTGTTTTAATATTTTTTTTTTTTTTGTGATTAGAGTATATGAGGTTTGACTAATAAAGTGTGAGCGAAAGTATTAAATTACGTGACTGTACAGATGATATTATGCAAAATTATAACCTTAATTATAATTTGCATTAATGCGGATATGATTTATTTTTATATCTATTTAATTGTGCAATTATTGTTATGACTATGGTGATGAAAAAAAGTCTTAGAGTTCATTCGCTAATTGCTTTTATATTTACATAATTAATTGAACGGAAAAAAAATGTTACCAAATATGAATGCATACACCATTTTGATATTAACTTGCTAACTAATCTGAGATCAGTTAGTGCATTATTTATGAGTTTTGAAAGGTCTTCTTCAATGTGTTGAACATTGCTAAGCTGAAAATTAATTCTATTCCATACATGTCTTGTTTAATCTGCAATTACAAATTTGACTTACAATAATAGTGTTCAAAATGTATTAATTATTAGCCAACTGGAGTATAATATACTGAATTCATGTTGTAATTTTTATTTTTCTATATTACAAGAATTAAAAATGCCTAAGTATTTTTTTTTAATTATTATTTTTGAATTAGAAATAAAAATAAATTCATAATGAAAAACCCTTTCAAATTATATTATAAATCAAAACAGTCGACGAAGTAGCCAACGTCTTGATTTTATAAAACATGGGAAATTTTTTTAGTTTGCAGAATATCAATTAAATTAAAAACCTTTTATTTTAAAAGTTAAAATTTAATAAAATCTAATTTAGACTATTTTTTTTTTATTTTGAATCATTTTTATTATAATAAATATTATGTTAACTACTAAGAAATTGTCATCAAGCTAATTTAATTGGTGTAGTGCTGTTGCATATATATAAATTATTTTCTGCAATCTCATATTTATGTATCCTTACTATAAATATTGTTTTAATTACAAGATAAAAATAAATGAATTTAATGGAGTTGAAATTATAATTTATTTTATATGATATATTAAAGCATAATATCTTTAGTATAAACTCACAGTTTCTTTTTGTTTCATAAACACAACAAAAAATGATGAATGGAAACTTTTCAAGTGAAATTATTAATGATCTTCTCAGTTTTTAAGATAGTACCCAAATGTCAACATGGCACTCTTGTGTAAAGTATAAATCAATTTTCCCTTGACTTAGGTTTTCTTTCTGTATAGCTTTATCGGGAACAGTATTCGAATTTCAAAGCGATATAATACATATATATATACTTATAGCGATAACAAATTGACGATTAGGTATCTTAAACACAAAATTTTCAACCGTTTTAATGGTAAACGTGATGATGACGTAGATACCCAAGTATCCGGTAAAGGATGAACACCCTTTAAAATAACAAATAATATTTATTTTTTGTCTAGGAAATATTTAGAAAACTTACTCTCTCCCACTATTTTTATTTATTATTTTTTTTTTTATATTAAATTTAACAAAATATTTTAAATTTAAAAACCACTGATTGCAGATTTTAATATAATTTTTTTTTTTATAACTATTAAAATTTAAACAAAAACCGTAGGTATATTGCAATACTATCCGAATAATTGTACCAAAGTCAATTAAACATAGAACTCTGACGTTTTTGGACCTGTGTATGGAGAGAATGACTTTCAATTAGTATATTATGCCCCGCGTGTTTTTAAAATCCCGTCCTTTTACGATCACACTACACATTCCGCAAACAAATAGTGTACCAATACGGATGCCTTTAATGTATATACCTACCTATAATTCACGGGATAATTTGTAACAAACCGCGTGCGCGTGGTTAACGAGCATTTTAATTAAACTAATATCGAAATTAACACTGCGCCATTTGTAAAAGACATCTGACGGTGGCGTTCGTTCATACCCGACGAGAACGGGCAAAAATCGAACGATTATATACCGACCCCGCGGATAGGGTCTAAAATGTCTGGCGATAATCAATACGGCAGTTGATTTCGTGTCAATGCAACGCAATCAGTAAAAATGTTCCAGCCCGTGACGTAATTCCGTTACTGCGATTTCACTAAATAAAATGCGACAAAAGTACTTTTATACCGTATAATATAGGCACATCCATCATTGTCCACCGTCGGTATTGGTCGGTGCCCGATGGGTGTATATATTATTATTATCCGAACGGTTAAACAATAAAATTGAAGTAGTTTTGTTTATTTTATTATTATTATTATTATTACATATATATATATATATATTTTTTTTTAAAGAACAATGATGAATTAGTTTTTGTGAATAAAGTAAATTTATTACGTTGACAGCTTAAACGAATGAACAAATTTACCTAATTACTTCTACTACTAATAATAATAATACTACCTCTACTACAAATACTCGTAATATCAATAATGATGATATAGACGTGCTTCTAGTGTGTACTTTATCTGTTTTCTTTTTCCCGTTACGTGAAACATTGTTTTTATATAATACAAATCTAGTGCGGTGTAATTCATTATGTTTAGTCATTCAATTCAAACCGTATAAGTAATCCATGTCATAATTTTATATCAAATAAATGTTTATCTGAACGTAAATCGAATTGTATTTTATACGACAGAAGAGTGTATTTATTTTATTATTAAAGTTTCAAAGTCTAAATATGTAACATAATTACTTAATATTTATCATTAAGATTTAATTAAATATTATCGAAAAAATATCTAAAATAATTAATACTATTGCAAAATTTCTGAAACAAATGGATATAAGTAAATAACCATTTTTGTTTTAATTTGAGAGTATTAAATCGGATTATTTAAGTATAGTTAAAACTCACTGGTTTATAATGCATTTTTTTTCTTAGTCTCGTATTTCATACAATTATTTTGTACTTCAGAGAACTTCGAGCGTTTGAACGATTGCAATTGTAAAAACTCTTACTAAAAATATTATAATAAGTAAATATATAATACAGTCCATTGTATAATTTTTATAATTCTAAATTAATAAACTAATTATTACATCGCGTGCCACAATATGAATGTTGATAAAATTTGTCTTAATTATTCTACGTAGTTCTATTGATTTATCCTATATTATTAGTTTCCTTTATTCAATTTTAAACTGTTTCATATCGATTTATTTGAATTAATTCGATATCAGTAAGAGTGCTATACCGCGGTCGAGATCGGATGTAACCGTGCGCACCACTGCACCAGTCACTACACTTTATAATAATACGTATATTGAGGTCTTACATCACGTCGTAAGAAATATCACCTGCAAAAACAGATTATTTGATGTACGAACATCGGGATATCAAATTATCGACGGTACCTACCTGTGTAATTTATTACCGTAGTCGAACGAACGCGGGAGTTCCGTGATGCCCCATACACACGTCCATAGCGATTTACCGTCAGATCTTCACAACGCATTTTCAGCCGGTATCCCCCAGACAAACGATACACAATTATCGGCACAATTGGCATCGATACCTAACAATATATTAATGTACATCGTATCGTACCGATCCATTGCAAAGTAGCTGTGGGAAGTCAGAACACGGAAATTGTTACCATGTATATAATATAGAATATTATGCACACGCGATATAATAATATGGTCTATACGGTGTAGGAAGTACCTCAAATAGTTGAGGGAATCGAAGAAAATCGTGTAATTATGATACATTATTAAACACGAGTTGATGTACACGTGTTAAATCCTAGTGTTCGTGATAATACATAGTGTCGGATACGATCAACGAAATACTGTATATAATGTATTACACCTATTTATTTAATTAAGTATGTAATTAATTGTGCCGTGAAATCAAATTCCCGTCAACGTAGAATTGACGGCGATGCGCCACCAGATGTTACAGAGCACAGACAACATATATGTATATATTATATTCGCTGTACATACATAAATATCTCGTGATACGTCATCTCCGATGATTTTCTGTACAAAGTGTTTACGGAAACAAAATAAATAATCGTACAGATACGAGTAGCCGAGTGAACATTTACTCGCACAACTGGGTAAAGGATTATACGAATCGATCGCGCCGTGAAGCTTCCGAGAACAATGATATGTTTTCTAAGGCATAAGTTGTTAACTTGTTCACGGATTGCACTTGGACGTAATATTTTATTATTGTATGATAAACGAACTGTAACGGAAAACTGAATAATTCGGAGTGGTGTTTTGGTTGGTTATGAATTATGGACTATGGGTGACCGGTTTTATTCACACGTCAAAGGACGAAAAAGAAAAATTAAATACACACTCGACACTGCGCGTATAGACACACAATCGTACGTATTGCATAACGTATAAACATTATATATATATATATATATATAAACATAAAGATTCGCCAAACATGCTTACTCCGTTGTTTATTTTAATAAAAATTAATTCAATTAATTAAAATTCTTATTTTTAAGGATTATATTTTTGAATACTTAGAATTTAAAATCATTTAAAGAGTGTCCTGTTGCAATAAAAACTTATTTTTTTCCATGATATCATCGTTTTTTTTTATAAAATGTTTATCATATATGTTTTTAAATTAAAAATTGAAGTAGTTTGAGTAGTTTTAGATGTATATAACTTTGAAGTTTGAATACCTACTAAGAAAAAAAGGTTTAAGATAATGGGTATCTTATCAAAGAATGAGGGCTATGGTTGCTCGAACGTTTTATTAAATAATCTTAATCTTGTATAATTTATGAAAATTATGAAATTATAACGAACACTAAATACATTAGATATTATATTATACATTTTATATTTTATATTTATGGACTAGGTAGGTATTATTGTAAGTTTTTATAAATCAAAAATAACTCACTCATATTTTTAAATTCACATACATCAACATTTTCAAAATAATTTTAAAAGTTGCTAAAAAAGGTTGGTTCTTTTTTTAATTCTTTAAGTGGAGTGAAAAAAAATACTCACTATTCGAGTAAACATTTAAAGTTACAGAAATTATAATTCGAATACATTCATTTAATATTAGATGAAAAATTGTGGTGAGCTTTCTTATTAAATTACTGGTCACTGGGTAAAGTGTAAGTGTACATTATATACGAATATACTTACCATTTTAGTAATAACCCGCAAACTTTGTAGCAGCTGGTCGATTACATCAAGTACCTACGCCATTCTAATCGTGATATCCGGCCAAAGTGGTGGTGGCGAATATAAATCAACTAATAGATAAATACGCTTTGCAACCCATCTGAGTGGTCGCTATCAAAAGGCTCCACGAGAGTGTCATCGATATGTAAACAAACAAATTTAAATAAGTCAAGTCCTCCAGATACACACTCTATTTATCTATATATATATATATGACACCCTACGATATCGTGTGCTCATTTATAGTGCGCATGTGAACTGTTTAGATGTGGAGCTACCTATATACTTGAGAGATAGCTCGGGGTCTTCATCTGAAAGCATCAGTAAACACATTACATTGCACCTAGCTAATAAACTTTTCTACATCTCAAAAAAAAAAAAAAATTAAATAAACTCCTACAACTCGGTTTTAACATTTTACAAACGATGGTGTATTAACATTTTCATTTTTTTTTTTTTTTACTTAACGATCATTTTTAATGAATTTGTCGAAGTTATTTTGTTGGAAAATAAATAACATATTGGTTTTAATTTGTTTCCATCTTAACGTAGGTATTTATGTAGTTTTAATTGGTAAAGATACAGCTTTTAGATTAATACTAGTTTAATTATTTGCATGCTTGTAGTATACGACGTCTCTTCTTTGATTAGTAGTGCACTTTTTTTAATGGTTGAGATCAAACGGAAATTTAAAATATAAATTAGACCTAAATTCACTTTAGATATAAAGACAAATTGAACTTAAATTACTTGTACAACATTTACGGTTTAAACAAATGTTTAAGAACAAAATAGTGTTAGGAACTAATAATATCCTACGACAATCTTATTTACTTATTATATATGTATATGTATACATTTAATTCTAACTCCGCCATAAGTATACACATTTTAAAAGATTTATTTAGTTTAAAAATAAAAATAAAATAAGTATATACAGCAATATACACACATAATATAATTCAATTTAAATAATTTAACATCAACATTTTTTGTTCTAAAATCATACTTTAACGGTTCCGTTTTGGCTTTCGATCTTATATAATATTTTATTAAGAAAATAAGTCTATGGTCAAAATATTATTGTAATATATATTAATATCGACTAAGCATACACACTAATAGAATAAATACAATATTATGATAGAAAATTTGTCACCATTATAATTTAGGTACATTCAAAAATAATAATGTTTGAACAAAGAGGTCTTAGTAGACATTAACCTTTGTTAACATCTCTTTAAAATAATATGAATACTTAACTAGTTTTTTATTATTCTTATTTTCTATGAATAAAATTCAAGTTTACCATGTCTGTTTTTTTTTCCATATGATTTTAAATAAAATATCATCGTAAAAGGTCACAGTTGTTTTCTTTTTTATACACGCATTGTGAAAACATATTTTCCCGTTTAATTGAACTTTGCTTCGCACAAGTTCTGTTAAATTAAAAGAATTTCAGTTCGTAATACAACTACATTTTCTAATCCTCGATGCAGAAAATGTTAATATTGGATATTTTATATTTTATTATTATGTTGTGTTTGTACAATATATTTTAACCTATTTTTGAAAATTTGTAAATAGTGTATCGTTGTTGGTATGTTCAATGGAATCAATTAGGTGTAGATGTTTTGTTAAGACATATACATATTATTAACATAATATCACATATATTATATACATATTATCAACGTTTTACATTGAACTATATAAATATTATTTCGCTTTCGATTTAATTTCATGTCTCCGATCCATAAAACTTCAAACGAATATACTAAGATAGGTATTTTACAAATGAGAAATTGTTTTACTTTACAAATTTGAATAAAACAATAGTCTATAGTGTAATACTAATAAGTCATTTTCAATAACAGTTTCGTTATTAAATTATTTTTAAAAAAAAAAACGGTACATTTTAGTATTATATTCACTAGATATCAGTTTTCCGTGTTTTTTTTTTTTTTATCAGTAGCTCATCTGAAATAATTCTATAATTTTAATAATTTTTATTAAACACATCATTTTAAGAAGTATTTTAGTAAACGATTTTTTTTCGATAAGATTCTATCATCGTTTAAATATTAGGCGTTATCAAAATAGTTTTTAAATAATGATGATTTTGATTTTAAGGACATTTAACAATAATATTGTGAACACAAGTAAAATAACACACTAGTATTTATTTTCTCCTAACAATACAAAATTATTTTTCCAGTCACAACGATAATTAATTGTTTAATGAATTTATGTACTAAAAAAATTTACATTATAATTATAACTGTAATGAATTCCAGATAGACTATATAATATTATAATTGTATGGTTAATGAATTCATAATTCGATGTATCACTTACATACATATTACATATAGTTAAGTCTATTATATTGTATGAGTTAATTTTTCACGAATCCTTGTCGAACTGATAATGTAATACGTAAACTACTGATAGATTAAAATCTATTTCTTTTATCAATTTCGCCATAATCCATTGTTAAGCCATACCATTAAATGTAATAAAACAATGTACAACAATGTATTAACAATGTTAATGTTATTTTCAAGAAACAATGTGAGTGCTTTATTTTATTTGTCTTAAATCAAGATTATAACATCTTAAACTCTTGATCTGTCAAAAATATATACTTTCATTAATTTGCACATGGTGATTTTTACTTTGAATATTTATTCTTACACCCATCGTTGCAAAAATAAATCTTAAGATAAATATTTAAGTATATTGATAAAATTATAAAAAAAAATTACCATATTGATTTGTTGTAATTTTTATTTTAAATATTAGGTTAAATTAATTTTGTTTAAATTCCATATTAAGTTACTAAGTAACATTGTTATTAGTTATTTAATATGAGAAAACTTTGTAAATTACGAATCTTCAATAAAATATATTGTAGATGAATACGTGTGTAAAGTTAGCAATTTCAGACCTATTCTGAATTTCACTAACTATATTATATACTAGAAACATATTCTAACCTGTTCAAATACATTATTGTAATTAATTTTATAAGATGTGTAACATACCTTTATTTATTATAACCATATTGTCAGTCTGAGTTTATGAAACTATTCGTAACCCCTTTAATTTACATTTTTAATTCAATTTGGAAATCGTCGAATAGCATCATTCACAAGAAAGTGGTTTATGAATCTGCTTTCGAAAAGCTGATATTACATATCTAATTGTCTACATATACTAATATCTTGAAGACTGCTTGCAGCCCCTAATCACATTAAGTCACTTACCCATGTTAAATTGTAAAATCTAATTGTATTTCAACATTTAACATTGTAACGTATTCTTGAAATAATTACCTTGGAAAAACATTGGAACGCCTTACTCTTCGGGGCACGTAATAATCTTGGCATACTTATACGAACAGTTTACGATTACTCAACAATATATATAATTTTATAATATTTGAGTTTTAAAACGATGGCCAATATCAATCAGTATGGCTGATGAATTTAATTTTACACGTCATGTACACGTTCTGCGTAATGAACGAATCGTAACGACTGAACGTGACCCTTTGCATGATTTTAAGATATAATATTCCTACACCAAATAAGTAATTCTAAACGAAGGATACTACAAAAATGTATTTTCATCAATTTAGAAATATAGTAAATTTAGATTTTATTATTTGTTTAATAAAAAAAAAAAAAACAGAAATTACCCGAAAACGTAGTACTATCTTGTATGATAATGTTATTGTTTAAATGAAATACTAATTTTCTATTAACTCGATATATAATATTAAAGAAATAGCTGATGGGCACGATAGACGTGGTTTAATATTATGTAAGCCGACCACGCGCTGCACCGTAATCGAATTTGCTCTCAATCATTTATAATAATACGAGTAATAGTAATAGCCTTATGAAATTGTGGTGAACATAGGTCTGTTGCGACTTCGGTAATAATATAATATAAGCTATATTCACATATTCTTTTCTAAGTGCTATTTGGTATTTTATTTATCGATCGTTAAGGCGAATTCTCACGTAGTATGATGAAAATTGGTTATTATAATAATATACGTATGAAATGGTTGCAACTGATAAACGATCTGGTGGATTTTGAAATAACGTGTGCCAAGAAACCCCCAAAGGCGTGATACAGATCGCGGCACAACACTTGTTATATAGGCATCGGAACCGAGCAATCTGACGGAGGGCTTGCGGTGATGGTGCGGGAATCGGGGGAACTTATAGGTCGGGGTGAGGAGGTTGCGGGATACGAGCCAGAGTTAAGAGTGCGATGCAAACAGACGGGCGGACGTGTAAGTGGGAAAAGCCACGCGTTGAAATTGACGACCAATCCAACCGATTCAGCCGACCGATAAATCAGGAACGGCCGCACGTTAATTGTGCCTCCTCTTACTCCTCCTACTCTTACACATATACGCGCCTTTAGTTCATTTATCTTTGGAATTCAAGAAGTCCGACGGTAGCAGTGGCGGTGGGGATGAATCGCGATAGGGGCGACGATGGCAAGGAGTGAGGTAAGGAAAGGCATCCAATGTCGGCATGGCGATGAAAGAGAACCGACGAAATAGAAAAGAAACGAGAAAAAGGTAACGGCGCGGGGTAAAAACGTTGTAAAAAGATTGTATTTTCAGATATAGGAGTCGGAAGCAGTGGTTGAGTCAGCCACGAGGAGAGGTTTTTTATATATATATATACACACACACATATATTCTCGATGCTTATAGCTTAGATTTGTGAAAGTCCAACAGTGAGATGTGTGACACATCTTCTATACGGCCGCTATAAATTCACTCGTCGATGTACCTTTTGCCCACCACTCCGCACCCTGATCCCTAAGCCCTCCGGAAAATTCTATCGAATGGTCTTCTGGACAACGGAATGGGTCTTTCGATAAACACGACGGCTACCATCGCTGAACCGTTCATATGATACTTACCTGAAGTTTGACATAGAGAAAGAGAGAGTGATTGAGAAAAGATAAAAATCCTTCAAGTTGGTCCTATCGTATCGATATTGAACTGTGTGTTGACTCGAATTAAGGGGGCTGAAGCATAGTGCGTTTTAAGGATTAGTGCATGGCATTTCATATTGCATGTATATTTTGGCCATGTCATTGTGTGAGAAGTAAATAAACATTAGTAATCATTATTATGATCAAAATAGACAGACTACGTTTTAAGCATCTAAAAGACCAACAAGCCAGACAAAATTACGAAGCTTTGGGTTGACGGATTTTATTTTTGAAAACAGATTTGAATTTGTCATCTAGTCTTTTAGATTTCGATCGAAGAAATTTTAGATATTGAATTAATTATCAAAAGAACCAGGTACATACATTTCCCTTATTTTAAGAATTAAGTAAGTGTTCAATTTTACAAATATCAAAAATCACCTAGAAGACTAGAATACAAATTAATATCTATTTTCTTAATAAAATTCATTAAACACAAGTTTTACACTTTAGTTTGATATTTTGGTTGTTTTACATTTTTTTTCGACCTGCTTCAGCCCTCTTAATAATAAGTATTACACGATTACATACCGATGGATCATCATATTCGGTGATGATGTAGGTTTATTATAAACAGCAATGGTACACCAGTGAAAAATGTAAAGGAAAGTTTTCGATAGGGAAATCTATGCACACCAATCTAAAAAAAATCGAATACTATATTCTATTGTGTGATTAACAATAATTTTACAATATATATATTAAAATGTTTATTTTTCAATAAAATAATATATGAAAAAATTCCAGATATCTTGAGAGTTTACCACCTTTAAACTAATTATATTTATAGATAAAGTAATATGGAGTAATATAATATATGTGTAATACAGAGTATATAACTTAACCAATCATAGCTGTAAGTCTAGAGTTGTGAAAGTGATAATAATTTTATGTCGATAACGTAAGATTCGTGCATTCAATTGATAGTCATACCGCAGACACGCACGGAAGTCCGGCCGTACAGATGGTAATAATTTACATTTATAGCTACCCATAATAAATAGGTATCGAATAATATATAACATAACCAATACGCTAAATCGTTTTCGTTTTCACCGTGGCCAATTTCCTTTCGTTTATATTGCAATACGAGTATAATGGTTATTGATGTTTTAAAGTTTATTCTTTGTTGTAGCACTGTTGGTAAAAATGAGTGGTTTTGGATATCGTGCGGTGAATTATTTTCTTAAACATTATTACCCAAAATGCACGGACAAGCGTTCTGTTACGAATAATATTCATGGTGTCTTAAAGTATGATTATCATACGTGTGTTGTGTATAGTATTACACCATTACGTCATTGTATCATAATAATCCGTAACGGAGTCTTAACTAATAAATTAATGGATTGCAACACGCCAGTACCATATTCGTAGTATCTGAGGTGAGACCGATTTACCGCCTTCTAATATTGAATAAAACTATTTAAATACCAGAAATTAGAGTGAAATAGTTTTTTTAATTTGCAAATAATAAATAAATTATTAACGCAAACGGCAATTGATATATTTATAAAATTAAAATATAATATGGTTACGCGTATTATATTGATGTGAATAGTGCGTCTTTATCTCAATAAAAACATACAAGTATTTCGAACTTGCTAATTTTATATTGATATTTCTGTGTATATGATAATATTATATATGTATGAATCGCAATCCCAATTAAGAGAACTGACAAAAAATACCAACAAATTCATTGGAAATCGTAGTAAATACTAACATTAATATAACCAAATCTGATCTCTATCAATTCTGGGGACAAAACAGTCCACTCGTTTCCGGTGTTTGAAACACAAAAATTAATTATTTTCCATGTTATCGGAGTGCATCCTTCCTGGGGATAAGGCGTGTGGATATTTATCTGCCGACCAAAATCTCGTTGGTTCGCCAAGAAATAAGCATAAAGCTCACCCCACCGCTGCTGGACCCTTTGAATTTATAAACAACGTAATAAAAGGGTTAAACGTACCTACATTTAAAATTGTGTAATCGAGCATTGTGTTAAACTGCCCGGAAAGTATAAGACAATTTCCCGCTTACGTTTGCCTATTCAACTATTAGTCCTGTCACAGGTTTTTAGGTATTTTTATTTTTCGTACACAATAATAAGCATACTACGTGTACAGTGTACACACAACTTTATTGTACAACGGCGGTTTTTTTATTTGTTTCATTTTTTGTTAAAAGTAATACGGAGTGCAGAAGTAGGTATAGTCAGACACGATTTTCAGTTTGGACAAATCAAAGCGTTTACTGGCTTCACAATTTATTACGCTGTGGTTCGTTTCAACGTCAAAACCGCGTATTTTGGGAAAAATTGTAAATTCTTTGGTTGCATACGTATAAAATAATATAACACACAATGAAATGGTCAAATAATAATATTATGTGTCACTGGAATTTTGACTACACAATTTATCTACATTTTAAGAGTACGTTTGAGTGGTGCATAAAACATTAAGGGCTCTTAACAACTTTTTATTTGACGACTGGTAGGTAAATTATGGCTTATATTTAAATGACCATAAAATTATTTTAACCCATGCATGAATCAAGTTTATATCATAAAAATACATCCTTATTTTTAAAAGTGGTTGATTTAATGGTTTAGAGTGTCACGGCGGATAGTGTCATAATTAATCCCGAGTTGTGTTACTTAAAATGTCAAAATGTGTTACACGGCGTAACGAGAAGGCAAAATAGGTACATATCTATTTAGAATATCGTTTTTAAACTATAATAATAATATTATAATATTATAAATATTTTATTACTTTTTATACAATTACAATAATTACAATACTATATTATACTGATTTTAAAATTAAAATTATATTTATTGTACACTAAAGATATTCTCGTCTGTCAAACTAAAAATAAATAAATTGTATATAAATAAAATTGCGTAATAATATTATGTGTATTTTAATCTTCTATATTTCTATGATAAAATAATAATATCTGCCAAGTTATATTTATTTATTTTTATTTTTGTTTGATCATTCAAAAAGACAATTGGTCCTACTGTTAGTGTGTATTATAAAAGGAGAATATCTTCCCCCGCCAAAAAAAAAAATAATAATAATAATAATGTACTAACATATTATGTAGTTAATACAACAGTAAATCAATATAAATTTTTATTGCCAACAACATTTATAACTGTGTTTCTTAACTGTGATTTTTCAATATTTATGGCTATACACAAACCTTATCACGTCTTTTTTCATTTTAATAAATGAAATATCTTTCTTATTATTGGCAAATAGATAAAATCGTAAATAATGTTAATTACAAAGGCTGTTTAAATTTTATTGTCAGAAACTTCAGGAATTATTAAAGCAGGAAGTTTAAAGAAATTCTTTAAATGAAATATTTTTCCAAGGAATTATATTTATCCAAAATAGGATATGTTTTTTAACGTTTTCCACGAAAATCCTCAGTCTTTGTGGACGTCAGCGTAATTGAAATTGAGACTGTTGACGACCGAATATATATTATATAAACTTTGTAAAATGTACATAATTAATATATCTAATTAATTTAGCAGAGGTGTTACCAACAGGTTGTTTTCAAAATGAACTTATAACTTATAATATTCATTAAAATTAAGTTAATAATAAAATATAAATTGATTATTCGTAAATATTACACAGTGTTATATCTTATATGCGTAAATACAATGTGTTTTTAATTTAAATCAACAAAAATAAACGGTAGCCGAAAGGTATTATTTTTTAAAATCAGTTGTTTGTCTAAAATAGTGTACGCCAAATAGTATCGATCTCATCGATATAATTACTAATATTATATTATACTTAGGTAGGTATACGTATTAAACCATGTAGTCATGGCCAGAGCCTTTTATCGGGCGGTGGTGTGTAACATCGGTGGATTTGGAAACGTTTACGATGAATCACCGTTAAATCTTTCTCTCTAACAACAGTGCAATAAGCCGGGTATTATGTATAGTGGGTATATTTATTACATGTATAAGTGTACGGTGGTCCATTTAACCACCGAATCAGCAGACGGTTATTATAATATACACCGAGCACCGTAAAGCGGTTTTAATTGGTTTGATTTTATTGCTTTGAACACCGCACCGTTTCGGGATAGTAAAACTTACTATATTATCCTTTGGACTGAAAAATCACCAACACATAACAGTGATGTACATTATTGTTTGTATAGAGATATATAAGGCGAACGCTGGCGTGTCGAAACAAATTGTATTTACTTGTTCCCAATATATATTATCTATTGAAGTTTTACTTCAAATTCAAGCTACTACCAATGTAAAATAACTACTTAAATTAAAATAGAAGAAAGAATAAGCTTGTCATCTGGTGATTATTGTTTTATTACCGTGTTTCCGTTTATCATGTCGGACTTGAAAGTTATAATCTTAATAATTTAAGTGTAAAATAATTTTTTTTTTTTTTGATTATGAATGGTGTCTTTTTAAATATTAAGTACAGACATGATACGATAGCAACAACGACTGTAAAATTAAAATCGTAATCGCTTATTGAAATATATTTAACTATATACGCGTGACTTTTATTTATATCTAGCTCCCATCACAGCCCCTAACTAAAAAAAAAATAATCGCCAGTTTACAGGGTAGTGTAATTTTTCAATACTTTGGAAACTTAATTTTAAATATTTGTGATGAAAAGTACATTTTTTTAGGTGTTTTAAATTTGAATTACTCCATAATTTAATTCCATTTAATCATCGCCTCCCTACCTACATAAATAAATACCTTACTTCATAAAAAGCGAACAGTTAGATCTTATTGGAATGACGGAACGAAAATATAATGGTCACCCTAAAATATTGTTATAAGGATATCTCATAATCTCGACAATATAAGGTACGATAGTTTCCGGTATTAGTGGATAGTTGATCTTGTTAGTGGTAGGAGGAGTCAGAGTACCAGTCCAAGGGATGGAAAATCTGCGGCACAGCTGCTGCGACCCCACACTCTTCGTCTACTTACAGTCGCCGTCTTTAAGATCAGGATTCTGATTGAGATCCCACCGGCGATGGTCTTATCCGTCCACGACCAGGCTACAAGGTACGTTATAATATTATATTAATATTTAATTATTACACAGAATACAGTATAATATTCACTATCCGCGCTTATATATTATTATACTCGTATAGTGATGATTTGAAAATTATAATAATAAACTCTATAGTGATACAATGAATAACTCACCATTATTTTTATAGTTTCGGATAACATACAACTAATTTGTATGCACATATGATCAAGCCAATCAGAGCAATAGTGCTTAATAATAATAATTTAAAACAAAAGGTAAACAAAATTATACTTTATTCAATAGTACGTTAATCGTGTTATATAAAAAATACTGTAAATTATAAGTGTAACTGTGTTAAAAGTATTTTAAATATTATCTAAAAAAAATAGATTTAAATAATTTTTATGTTGAGTAGCATTTGAGCGTATCACGTTTTTCGTTATAATAACTATGATCTATATCACATTATATTCACATGGTATAAATAGATATATAATGTTATATGGAACCATCATTGGCGCGACGCATGCGTAATGATGAGTTGTTCGGTTGTTCCCCGAAATGAGTCGATCGGTGTAGATTATATTGATCACAATTATTCAGTATACGAATAATATACTTTATATACACGTCAAATTTTTGTAATATTATCTAAGATAATACATACCGCTAAATAATACCAAGTCAAATTTAACAATGGATGACTTAATCGTATAATCTCACGGATATATATATATTTTAATTTTTACTCTTTTTATCCGTCTCCCATATTATACTTATTGTGCTCATATTATACGTGCATATACTTCATATTTTACTTATATTAAACAACAACAAAAAAAGTATAGCCCATATAATAGCTACTAAGACTATTATCAGAGATAATACAGGAGCTATTAGTTTCAATTTCGGGGGTCCATGAGCATTTGCAAAAAATTAACTGCTGCAAATCAAGTTAATTCACCCTATTTACCATTGTGTGGTGTTAGAAATGTACCTTCTAATATACCTTTCAAATACGCCCATAATCTTTGTGTTTTAATGATTATAATTATTATTATTAATAATGTTATAGTAGAAATTCTATGCAATAGCCGAAATGCGTGATGATAAACAAATGTAACGATAGGTGTGATAATATTATTACATATAGCTGGTTGTTGGTATAGATAATGTATTATTCTAACATAACAATAAACACTACCTATAGAATGTGCGAAAACGGACACTGCGTAAAAATAAATCAATTTTATTTCCACTAATTCTGAAATAATTTACGTATTGTATTATAATAGTATATCCGTTTGCCTTTATGTTATTAAAATTGATTTACTTTGGTGTATTTCTTTTGTGTTTTACGTCGAACAATTATATTGGATTAAGAATTAGATAATTATTCAATACATCTACATTATATGTTATGTATGTTGTAGTTAGACTTTTGGATAGTTTTTGAGATACATTTACTGATCAGCAGGTATTTATAATATTATTTAGTTAATAATAAATACAATAATAAATGTCTCAAACTAATATAGTAGTCAAATAAATCAGAATACTTAAGAGATTCCCGTGCATTTATCGTATTTTAATCACGGGCATGGAAAAATTCAGTTTTAATACAATTATATACTATACATAATTATACTGAAGATTATCGGTTTCTAACTCATGGGCCGCGGGCAGCATGGAACTGGGATGTGGACCATTATAATTTAAACATAAATACATTACTAACGTACATATTTAAAATAATTTTATATTTTTACTATACATATACCTAATAATAGTATATTATATATTATATATACATAGGTATAATACAGGTGTGTTCTTAGTCATTAGTGGGCCTCAAAGGTTTAAAAAAAAATCGGTGGTCTACACAACTAAAAAGGTTGAGAACCTCTGCTATAGATTATTTTTAATGTATATTTATAGATTTATCTTACTGATATTAATAAAAATAAATTTGCGTTAAAGCCACAATTAATAAAATTGTAAGCTATTTTTAGTATGAACATCATTCTTGGTACTGATTTATATGTGAATACAGTTTGACAAAATATAGTCCAATCAATACTGAATTAAGAGATTACCAACAAGCCTATCATCAGAAATAGGGGCAAACACATGTCTCCTTCACTCAGAATAAATAAAATAATTTATCGTTGAATTTAAATGTAACCTATCCATTTTATTTACCTACTCAATAACGATATACACTTGAAACCTATTGTAAGTTTTTATATTTCTATGTATTTTAGCTGGAGATACATCTAGACTTATAACTAAACACCACGTCTTTCAAAAACTATTTCGGGTCCTAGACAAAATGAACGCTCAATATGTGAGGTGATGCAATAACTCCAATACTAAAAACATACAACGATTCTTAAAGCCCAAGACATTATCATTCTCTAGTCTATTACCAACCATTTATCAGTTTAAAGAGAACAGCGTTATACAATATGATATGATTTTGTCAAAAATCGTAGGAAAAATCAACAAAATTGCAGGAAAACATAAGATTTGCAGCCCATACAACTACGTCAGTCAGCTTAAATTACATAAACCATATAATTTAGTTTAATTATATGAATGATTAAGAATAGGAGTCATTTAAATGAAAATTTTACTCTACTCATGTGTATACGTTTGTTTATATTGATTTTTTTTTTATTTAGAGCCATTACAACGATGTAGGGTATCTACTCATCTACTGTCAACTCAAAACTTACCGTAAAACACTCAAATTTATTTTAAACAACTATTTTGTTTTAGATCGTATAAGTAAAAACAAATTTACTACGAATGTACCTAAGTGTTATTTTCAAAAAAAGTCTTAAAAAAACCTTTTTGGATAATATTAATTAAGAATTTAGATCTCAAAAAAATACTTTTTATAATATTAATACGCTTATTCCTGTTTGTATATTTTGCTTGCGTACCTACGTAATCACATTTTACGCATTTTATTCAGATTGCAGATGCACATATTATATCAAAGTAGCAAACCATACATTCTAATCATATTGATTATCTTATTACAGACTGGCCAAGTATTATGTTTAATACAAACCTTAGTATGGAGAAAACCCTTCTATAAGTATAATATTTACCGAAAAAAAATTCAACCAAACGTTTTCACAGACATTTTTTACAACGACAATATTATTGTTATTATGACAGGCAAACTACAAGGATCGAATATAATACTATCACTGATACTGGAGGAGGTATTTTCAATTATTCTTATCTAGATTTATTACGAGAACATCGTAAGTACTTTAATTAATATTAATTATCTTAAATTATCTTCTGAATTTCTTTTTCTAAATTTTTAATTTAAAAAGTATTATTATACTTCTTACATTATGTTTGTATAATTTTTTTAATTTATGTTAAAGGAAATACCTACGATTACATAGTTAGCATAGTAATTCAAATGATGATAAAATGATAAAAATTTAAAATATTTTAGAGTATTTCGCAAACACAGCGAATGGATCTGATTGTGTAGTTGGCTATTAGTATTTTTTTTTCATTTTACGCAAACTTCTGAAATCAAACACCTGATTGTTTATTTTTCATTCATAATTTGTATGCCGATGAAATACTTATATTTTATTGTCTACTCTATTCACGGCATAATTATGTGTGATAAATCGATACATATGTAATAATATTGTGGTTCGAGCCGAATTAATACGCTTAATACGTAGATATCTCACAACAACAAAAAGTAGTTAGTCTGTGGTTGTGGATCGCTTGTAAATCAATCATTTTTTTTTTCTTACCTTATATTTCATTTAAACAGTCTGTATACTTATAAATCGTTACCGACGCGTACACTTAAATCGTAATTGATGTTTTCTGTTGAAGGCTAAGGCGTTGATTTTCAAATAAACGGATGAGCTGTGTTACTGCAACTTAGGCTATTTGGCCACTACAACACCTTCGAATCCCGCATCGCCAAAGTTAGCACTCTCGAATAGACCCCACTCCCCTACCAACTCGACGCCAAAGCGATCATTATGACGATATAGTAAATCAAGACACGGTTTGAAGTGATAATGTAACCACCATTTTTTTCGTCAAGGTTCATTTTAATAATCAATAGGTTTAGTTCAGACAAGTAATTTAATTCATCAAAATATCACGTAGACTTTTTTTCGCAAGAAATAAATAGAGTTAAAATAAGTTTCATATAGATACGGATAGATTATACATCAAACTTAAAACAATTTAATAGTAAATGTATAAATTAAAGGACAAAAGATTAATTACAGTTCATAGATTGTTTTTTTTTATTCGATTTTATTAACTCCAGTGTTTTAAATTTTTAATTGGTATTTATTAATTAATCTTACAAATCTAGCCAATCACGTCATGATTTAAATTTAAGACACATTGGAGCCGAGAAATGTGGAGACTGCGAGATTATTGATGAGTGGATTAAGATTGGTAGATTAGACGATTGTAGAAACGGTTGTAAAGTTTAGCTTTTCAATCTGAGATCCAAATGAACTGTATAATTAGATATATTATACATTAATTAATGAATTAATTAATATTCGTAGTACAATATTATGTATGGTTTGAATTTTGTCGACGTTGGCGTTGTTGTTGTTTTTTTTTCGTTTCTCCGTATACTTTCAAATGAGTATTTAGCTAAGAATTTATATTTAAAAAATGTTAATCTGTTTAAAATATCTATATTTGTCATAGTCGATAAAGATTGTTAGTAACGTACCTATGCATTTAAATCGAGTTTTTTTAGATTTGATGTGAGGTTAATGTACACGTTAGTCTATGATATAATGTTAACCCTTTGTATTTACGTACCGTATTATAATTGTGTAATATAGAATAATTATAGAATGTATTTTAAAAAAATGAACAATGTTACATGAAAATAATATTTAAATAATACATTATATTATATACAATTTACATCAACGTGTATATTATATATATGTACACCACGGTCTTTACATAGCTTATATTTGTAATTGATATTATAATATAAGTTATAATTAACAATGTTGTGTACATTTTTAGTATTAAACTTTAATAATTGTGTTTCAAAATTAACATAGGTATTGAATTTGCAAAATAAAAATGTATAGATAAATTTAGAAAAATATAGACCGCACTTATATTA
The DNA here is from genome assembly GCF_003676215.2 of Rhopalosiphum maidis. Taxonomy (NCBI): domain Eukaryota; kingdom Metazoa; phylum Arthropoda; class Insecta; order Hemiptera; family Aphididae; genus Rhopalosiphum; species Rhopalosiphum maidis. The sequence goes on from NC_040878.1 coordinate 17,481,659, forward strand.
ATATTACGATATATTATATTTAAAAGTGTATTATTCTATTATAATCGATCAATATCCTTATTACATTCAGATTATTTTTATTGAATATGGATTTTTAACGTCGATATGTATACCTGCCTAATATCATTTTATACTACGAGTATTTAATATATTTTATTGAATTTTTGCTCAAAATTTTGAAAATTGTGTTTTATTTTATATCTATAAGTATGGTTGAATAATGCGTTTGATTCTGTACTAATTTGATATGTATTCATTAGTTTATTAAATTATTCACTTGAATTATTTATCGTGTACCAACATATTATTAATAACATATTTTGAATTCATTTTATATTATAGGTATTAATATTATTTCATGAAGGGTAGCGAATTTTGTCCCTAGATCTATAGTTAATACTTATTAATTATGCATACACCTACAAAGTGCATGCATATGATACACGCCATAATGTATTTGATATTAATATATTATTTACAACTGTATTACAAGAAAATGGTTGAACTGAAATATGTTTTACAAAGATCTAATAAAACAGCGTTAAAATAAAAGTACCTACTTTCGATTCTTAATAATTTTGTCAACATAATTCATATTGTGCTCTTGTCTGAATACAGACTAAAATTAAATTTTTAAGTGAATATTTCAGAAATAAACAAAATACAGGCCATATAATGATTCAAACATTTTGATAATCTATTAGCCTTATTAAACACAATATCAAAAGATACAATTCTAGATACACGTAATTATATTTATTATTTATATTAAAACTACTCTGACAAGATAATGTAATTACACGTCATGTATAAATTAAAAATATTTAGTTTATGATATTTTTTGAAAAAATTATTTATGTTTAACGATATTTTACTTGAACACGCAATTATACACAACAAAAAATGCAAAAACAATGTGTTAACAACGATATTTAATCGTTTCCAAACATACATTTACCTGTATCTCGTGTTGCAGCAATTTCACAAAGTAGGTACTTGTTTTTACATGTAGCCACAACTAATTTAATGATCATTATTTAAACTTGCTCACACAGTTCTTAGTCGTATGACACACACATGTACTTGTTTCGTGTTAACGCACTGCTGTGTATACGACAATGTTCTTCGCGTGCGTAAAATTATTCCCCGACCAACCAAGTTAGTTATATTATTCAACTTCTTTTACCAATCGTGTGATGTTTGATGTGATATTTTTTATTTTTTTTAGGTTCACTTTAGATTAGTCAAACGACATTTTTGATCGAATTAATTCTCCTTATAACGGCAGCCGTCCATTGGTGTGCATTGGAATGTAAATTAATTTTACTATAGTTTTGAGTATACACAGAAGGATTTGATTGCTGTTTGCAGAGCTATCGAAATAGCGAGTGGGTGATATACGCGATGCGATTCCCCGGGCACAAAGGGTCTAGACGAACGTGATTTCGACACAAAGCCCCGCAAAACGTAGTTCCACCTATAACCAGCAGACACACATTCCGGATTGATATAGCATTATTGGTCAATTTACGTAAAACGCTACGTTGCTTCGCAAAGTGATGTGTATATATTATATTATGTTATAATTTATAATAAATTGCGTTTGCTTGGTTGTCCCACAAATTGAAGTGTTTTCTTTGAAAATCTTTCTGCATCATATAAAACATTCACAGCCAGTGAGATTTAGACCAACCGACCGGTCCAATAAAACATTTATACTTTTTACTTTTGTTTTGTTGATAAAAAAATCACGAGGTATAAAAACAGTTCGCGTATATTTTCGATGGCGCAGATAGGAAGAGTAAAATATTGCCCAGCGTCAAAAGTTTGGTGGTTATAGATATATTTGGTGTTGTATTTTATTTTTTAAAAAAGACGTTGATTCTCCTTAAGTGCGCCCGGTGGAGATAGAACTTGATAGAATAATTCAGTTGATCGTATTTACTGAAAATAAAAAGTCGCAGTGTAAGAAAATGGACGTATACTGCATATATATATTCGGCCAAATTTTCCGACTTGATCATATAGCGACAACTATGATCATAAATAAATAATAATCAGTTTTTAGAAAATAATCATAAAAAAGGTACGGAAAAAAAACGTTTTATAATAATATAGGTACAATCAATTTTAGTTTAAGCGCAGTATCAACTATATACCTAGGCTACATAATTAATATACGACAAAACAAGTTAAAGTTCATTTTAAATAGATATCGTTAAGTCGTTATTTAATAGATTCATAATATAGTAATCATAAATTTAATACAATTTTGACGATAATGAGATTCAACATAATATGAGAAACGATGATTTTAATAAGAGTGTTTTATGATTAATTGAATAACTTAGGCATTATAGTTTTGACACGGTGCAAGAATATCATCAATTTGCTAACGTATTATTATACGCAATTCAACACAATAAGTGTTGTTTAATATTTTTTTTTTACGTTATAATATAAGTTAATTATTATTTTTGGATATTTCGTATTTAGATTTAATATAACGCATATTTAACACGCTACCGTTCCGTGTCGGTTAACAATTTGTCATTGTAATTCATTTCATTTATGTGCATACATCCGAAATACTGTAGGTAATTATTATTATTTAAATCGAAAAACTCATGATATTCTAAAATAATAAATGTTATTGAAATTTGTGACGAATGATAACAGTGTAAAGTGAATTCAAATGCCTTGAAGTGTTTTCGTCACCGTTGAATAATGTCTCTGAGCCAACATAATACCACCATGAATGACGTTTTGAATCGCCAAATATAGCAGGGAAATGTCCCCCAAAATACCAAATCAAAAACGGTGGTACCATAGTTTGTTGAAAAATAATGTCGGATGCCAACGTTTAAAATTATTAAAATCAAATATTTAAGACGCCTTTGGCAAGGTATCCGTGCAGACAGCAGCCGAATTCTTTCTACTTGTTTCTACTTAAATATTTTGTCATAATAATCCCCGATATCTAACTCCGTGCTCATATTATAATATTTCTGCAGTAATATTATATTAACGTTGTAAATAAAATCTAATAGAGTTTAATTATTTAACATTCAATACAAAACGATAAAATAAAAATAAGGTCAGAAATTCCAACCTAAAAACTTTACTATCAATAATTGAAAATACGATTCTATAATAATATTATATTGTATTTATTTAAGATTAGTTTTGCATTTTCGTTTAATGCCGGTGTAAAACGTATATTCCAATTATGTAAAGTTTTGAATGTAATTTTCATAAAATTGTAATTAATGGTTGTCATGCGTTTTTAAAATATGCTTATCGTCTGAATCTATTAGCGATGTAAACTTTTTTTTAACTACATTATGTAATAAAGTAAAAAAAAATAATGAACGATAAAGACTGTTAATATAATATATTAATATGTAAAAAATACGCTTAACCTACCGCCATATAATAAATCTCTCGGTGGTTAAATACCTAATGTCAATGTAACTTAAGTGAAAATAAACGGTATTTTTCATGTATATTACCAATACTATATAATTTAATGCCATAACACTTTATTAATTTGCAAATATGGAACGATCTTTGTGCTTATATCAACAATTATAGTAATGATTCAAGAAATTAAATATATATATATATATGTCGTTATATTGTATCGAAATTATTTTTAAACTATTGTATTGCTGTCAAAATTATTTAAATATAGGTGTTTGTATATTGTACTTGTTAACGTTAAACTAAATTAAAATTAATTGTTCTATATTGTTTAAGAAAAATGTTTGTCAAGTACTTGAAATTGTTTTTTCAACTGAAATTAATTTAAAAAATATAATATTATATTATACACTGATACATTTTGTACAGAGAATGAAAAAAAATATGACACCTACATAAATTAGTACATTTTCTTTTAAACTATTTAAATTTAAAGACCATAAATTGTCTTTGTTAATTTATATTTTCATATTATTATTGAATACTATTACATATCTATTTAATATATCTAATAAAACTATATTTAAATTTAAAATAAAACACAATTGTCCTGTATTAATTCCTTATTAATTATTTCTGAATTGAGTATCGTAAAAAAAAGCTGCGAATAGATAAAAAAAAAAAAAAATATATATGGAAAAAAATTATGCTGATAATGAAAAAAGTGTGGAGATGTACCTACTATTATTATATTATTAATTTCAGCGATATAAAAGAAAGACAATCAGCGCTATCGCTTATTATTGGTGTATTTTTATTTGGTGTATTCTATCAAATCGAAGGAACCATCGCATATTATTTATTATTCAATTTTAGTTTTTAAACATCAAATTTATTGATTTAATGATAGAGTTTAAAGTGTTTTTACGCTGATTCAATGGTTAAGTTTGGTACTCGTCATCTGGTTGTGAAAATATTTAGCCCTCAATAAGATCGTGGAGCCAGGAAACTTAGTACGATGGTGAGTGACAAATTAAGAACTTTTATATAATTTTATCATAGGAAATAAATTAAGGGCTCAGACCATTTTTTTTTAAATATCACGTCTTTTGATTATCTCTCTGGTAGCGTTTGCATAATAATTGCTTCGCTCGTTTAAGAAGATATAATATAAATACTATTCGTTAAGTACCATTGCACGTTATTTTAGGGTCTCCGCTAATTCGTATGTTAAGTACTTATGGTCGGATTAAAATTATTAGACTGCTAAAATTATAATTTTGTTTAATGATGAAAAAAAACGTTCTGATATATAGCCGATATCCTTAAGGCTTTGACGTTGATCGCTGCACGTAAGTAGTTAGGCTTCAGGATTAGTAGTATACATTTTAAAGCAACAATAAATAATTGTAAATGAAAAAAAAACGATCTCACAAATTGGTCTGTTTATTATTTATTTACATTATACAGTAACAAAATTATTTATAAGTATACATTTTTACAATTTGTTTAGTTTAAACGTAATATATTTTATGTGTATTATTACGTAGTATATACATTATACATTTATACATTATACCGTTTTGTGAACAATATTTATGTGACCATAAAAATATACTTATTAGCATTACGGTTTGTTTGTATTGATTTATTATTTATAAAATTACGATATATAATGCATTATTGACAATAAAAGGTTTGTGGTATTGACATTTTTATTGCAAATAAAATATGAAATTATATGTTTATAGTATTTCGACTAGGAATTATCTTAAAATACAAAACAGAAACGATTACCGTTAAATTGAAGGACTAAGAATTTTGAACTTATATTGTGAAAACCTACGGAAACCCCGTATAACTCGTAGATGTGGTACTTTCACGGCTATACTGAAAAATGTCGAACTATGGTTTCGAATACGTTTTTATTGAGATTTTCAAATATTTATTAATAGTATTTTCGTGGTAACCTAAAAAAAAAAAAAATAATAATAATATTAACATCGCTCTATCATCCTAGTGCTCGGAAAATGCCTCTTCCAAAAATCGACATGAATTTATAGTAAATATTTTTTACTTTGTATTAAAAAAAAAGCATGATGTGTACGTCACTTTTATCGGCCTAAATATATATATATATATAATGTACAATATTGTTTAATCGCCAATGGTCGCTATCACATTGCGAGGGAGTTCCTAGCTAAATAATTCTCGCGTGCCGCTTGATTGGCATACTCAAACACACATACATACAAACGTAAGTTATACAGTTCGTGTAATATACGTCATGTATACATGTAAAACAGTACACTTTGAAAATAAAAGCAGATGCGTTCAAACCATAGTTTAAATTACTGAGTCTCACACGGAAAAACGCGTTCTCGGGTACATACATAAGGAGATCAATAGCGGAGAATGCTATAAGGGGCTAAATCTCCTAAAAAAATTTAACAAGTGTTTTATTATTTTGTGTATTTTAATAATAACTTTATTAATTTTAAAATTATATTCTGTTTTGTTCTTTATTTTTTTTTGTAACCCTCTCCGTCGTCTCCCAGAAATACAAATATTTTATTATAAATACGGGTAGAGGTACCTACTTGAATATTATTCTAGTATTGAATACACGTTATAAAAGATATGAGCACATTTTTTATTTTAGCTGCTATTTTTAAGTACTCGTAATGTTACAATTATGTGATTTATATTATCTAATAATATTATTACAATAAATATTAACGATACATAAATATTTAAAACGCTAGTACACTGCAGAACGAGATGGAAGGTAAATTTATTTTCCTATTAGAAAAAATTGTTCCTCCATCACTCCTAAAACTCAACTAAATCTCCGCTTACAGATGTATATGGACGTATTATAATATTGTAGAAACATATTATTTTAGTACCGATCGCTATCAGTTATAAAACGTGAATAATAAATAAATAACTACATATAAAGAGAGATAACGAATGGCCATAAGGATTAGTTAAACGCGAATTTCCCAAAATTAAGTGCTCGCGATTCGCGAGTATTCGTATAGGTAGGTACATGTTTATTTATAACATATATAATACATATTATTAGTGTTCAGACGAGTATTCGGTGTGTGCGTCTGTAAACAAGCGTGACATTCGTGTGCAGTCTACTGTGAACACGCACCGCGCAGATGATTTCCCGAAGAAAATATGTGCGCGCGTGTGTGCGAACACATGTTCGTCGTTTGTATTATTTGTGCACACAGTTACCGCGGAGAAAATGTGTGTCGCGGTGTTGGATTCGGATAAAATGAAGACACCGTGTGATGTACGTTAGGTAATTCTTCAATGGTTAACGACGAGCGTATACAACTCATTATCGTCTAAAACAGTATTGTTTTTATACGGTCTTAAGTCATCGCAAGACAACCATTTTTGAAAAAAAAAAAGATCAATGAATAACCAATTAAAAATTAACTTAAGTAAAATAGATATTTTCTCTTCAACAAAGATAACAAAGTTGAACATTGATAACAATTATGTTTTTAAAAAAATGATTAAAAAAAATGTATTAAAGATGTTGCTATGATAATATAATTATATAATTAATCGGTTGCTAAGAGAAATCTTAGTAGGTATATTGTAACTCGAAATTATGACGTTTTGACGTTATAACCAAAATCCATTAATATTACATAGAAAAAGTTGTATCCAGCTCAAAAATATATCTATACATATATTTTAATATTTTAATAATTTTTTTTTTTTTTTATCATAATAAGTTACAACTGAAGATATATCTTTTTTTTTTTACTTTATTAATGTTCTTAATTACAAGAAACAGATTTTTAAATTTTATATTCTGAAAATGTATAAAAATTTAAAATCTAATTTAGAAAGAGTAGTTAATTTACTATAAGTATTTTAAAGTTTGATAAATATAGTGGTACAAGGGTACGACCTCAAAATGTAGGTCCACTTATTCACTCTTCCAAAATTTTAATTAATTATAACTACCTAATTTATTTATTTTTAAAAATTAAATTACTATATATATTATGAAATTTTCAGAAAAATATTCTACTTGGGAATATAAAATTAAAATTTAAAGATTGTTGAACAAAAATGTAAGAACTGAAAAAATGTATATCTAACGATAAAAATAGTGGAAATATAATTGTTTACAAATTGTTAGTTTTTAATAACTTCAAATTATGTAAAACAAATATTCACAAAAATGTTTAAACTTTTTGAGAGAATTAGTGTTTATCTTTAAATAACCGCATTGAATAACATAAATGTATAAGCGCGTTCCATGTAACCCCCGATAATTCAAGAAAATTTAATTTACGACCACATTTTTAAGATAAAACTTAACAAAATTATTATTAAAAGCCATTTTCTAACATTTTAGTGGTAAAAACATTTCATTTGAGATGTTCAACCCATTCCTTCGTGCCCGGCTTCGTACCATCAAATTATCGTATTATCAAAAACATATCCGTCGAATTCGTATATCCTACTCACTAATGACACTATAGACTAGGCAATTATTGATTTTTAGGGATTGATGAGCACCTTTGTAATTACTCAAAGCGCAGACTCATGTGACACTTCCCTCCATCCCTTACCACAACAGTTTTATATTACAAGCTACGAGTAAATTAAAAATATTTATACCTATATAATATTATATGCGTATATATTTAAGTATAGTATTATTAGTATTGGTTTTACGATAATTTTTAACTACTGGATTTACACTATTAGACACACGTGTAATACGTCGATAACCTCATCGGCGTGGGAGGGTCCACTGTAAACGCGTATGTTCGAACAAATCAACATGTCGATTTTGATAGTACACAATATCTCGTAATACCGACAAATATACGATGTGCTTATGTGAAATACAAACCGTTATTATATTGTCGGTGTCGTCCAAATAACGTTAGCGAGTGAGATGACGCAGAATAATAATAATTGTATTCAAAATATTAATGTAACATAATATAGAACTGCACATGTAATATTAACTATAGTTAACCATGAAACTACTTTTGTTCTTATCAATATACTTTTATTTATATAAATAACATCGTGGTAATTGTTAATTTTATATTTAAAATAAAAATTTTGTATCGATTAAAACATATTATTAAGTTAAATACATCTGTAAAAAATTTTGTTGACATTCTGTTTAACATACACAAACACGATATTATGGAGGAACGACAACACAACATTCATACATGACGTATATTACAAAAGCCGACAAAAATCATCAATTATTTCTTCAATTATTACACGAATTTATACGTGTGCAGTAAAACGCACTAAGCTTGACGTTTTAATTCTGGTCCATATTATATTTTGTATTTTAAATATTACAATAATTGTCGGGTTTTCAACTTTTCGTTAATTATTTACACCACGTATTATGTATAATGTATACTATGATTCTGCCTGTCAACGCAGTATATATTGTGAGTACGTTACGTAGTTAATAAAATAATAAAAATATCGTAATATCGTTGAAGCCATCGCAAGTTTTGTATGATGGTAAATTATAAAAAAAAATAAAAGAACATATAAAATGTAAATATTTTATTATGTTTATTACATTATACCATACAATGGCCGTCATATTATTATTAACGCATTAATGGTTATTAAATGGTGTATAATATAGGTATTTTCGTTAAAATAATAAAAAATAAAATACGTGTACTTATAATTATTAAAATATTTCGTTAGTTTTTTTACGATTTTATTTAATATTCCGTAAGTTAGTATACAATTTAAATATGTTATTCAATATTTACTAAGACCTGAGGGATTTTATGTGAGGGATTAACACGGAAAGTGTAATTCAATTAATTTACACATCATATTATAGTGGTCAACTTTTTTTATCATCAAAATTGAAAATGCTAATAAATCCTTTTTATTTCACAAACACAATATATAATATATATAAATTGCGTTAAAAACTTTTAATTAATGGATTCTTATCTTACTTAATTGGATCAAAAGTGAAAAGTAAAATCATAAATGGCTTACAAAATTAAAACCTTATATCAATACATTCTAGAAAAATCGATATACTTACTAGCTCAAAGCACTTTGCAAAATGTCAGTATAAAAATTATTTTTATGATCTACCTGTAATAATTTATTACATAAATTTATTAATTGTATTTAATGCCTACAACTTAATATTTGTTTACATGAAATAATAATTATGCCATTTTAAAAACAATACAATTGAAAACAATAAATTATTTTTCAAACGGATCGCCCATCGATAACAAATTTACGAGTATTTTTAACATGAACACTTTTGCCAATAAAAAGCACACAAAGAAATCGGTCGAATATGGAAATGATATGTGTTGCACGTTATAAAAAATATTCTCATGGATTATGGACTTGATAAGAAAAAAAAATATTAAATTTCTCATTAAAATAGTTTTACTTATAATATTTAATATAAAAATATTTATAAAATTATATTCAAATTCAAAAATATAAAAATAATATTATTAATTATTAAGTTGTTATTTTGAATATGACGAAAAAAATAAATTGGTCATTAGTTGTATAATATATTATAGTTATTTTGTAAAATTTATTTGTAAGGCTCACTAAAAAAAAAAAGGATTTTTGAAAATTTACAAGAGAGCCGTATAATAAAATAGATTAGAAACCACTGATTTAAAAACTCATTTTAAGTCTAAACTAATGATTATTATATTTAAATTAAAAAAATTCCAAAAGTTTATAATAATATATAAGATAATAAATTATATAATATGATATCGGGACCACAACATTTTTTTTTTTTTATACGGTATCATACATTTTTATTTTGATATAACATAGTAAATACCTTTTTGAATGTTAAATAAAATAAATACGTAATACATTTACAATAATATAACCTATTTTTCCAATTGAACGTAAGATAATTCGCCGAACGTCTATTCAAAGAATTCGTAAATGAAACACTGAAAGAAAAATAAATTATTGTTATTTACATAGATAGATGCAAGGAATTCAGTTGTCAGCATACTTAAAATTACTGAGTAAACATAATATCATTAGTACCACCTTCCATTTGACCGACTTTAAATTTATTTTGATAAACGAGACTTAAGTATAATTTATAAAGAATACGATTTGATCAATTTAGTTTTGAAGATATTTTAAGTCAGTGTAGTATAACGACTCATAAACACTGTACTTTAGGACCTTTAGGTACACAGAGCGTAGATAGGATTTTTTTTATGTGGGAAGGGTGGGCTAAAACTTTTAACTTAGGTTTTTGAAAAACAAAATCAACAATAAAACAAAAATACTGATAACATATTAACGTTGATTTGCTGTTTACGTATTTACTATTTTAAATAACTAAAAGTTGTAAGACAATTTCCATATTTAAATTTAAATGTTTCAAAACAATATAAAAAATACGGACAATGGGGAGGAGGGGCACGCCACTGTAGATGCACGTAAAGCTTAAAGCAATTTCAAATTAAATTATTGATATTATATGATATAAAGGTGTCTATAATTAAATTAATTTATTCTTAGACATAAAATTAACTCAACAAATTGTAGTATATTGTAATTGTACATACTCGCATGTTTAAATTCAAGCCTTAAAATCTGCATTATTTATTTTAAAAATACATTTAACGTATGAAAAACAATTAATGAGAATTGAATTTTAGGTGAACTGAAATGTTTTTGTCATTAATAATTATTATGTTTCAGCATAGTAAATATATTCCAATCTTAAGCTATTATCATAAAATATTAAAAAATTATAATTTCTATTTAATTAAAAATTGTATAATATTCAATTGGCTCAAAAATATATAGCTCATTATCAATTACGTGTTAAAAGTCGGGTATAGGTAGAATGTTTAATTTTATAATATTTCATAAGAATTCACCAGAATTCCAGGTTGATAATTAAATGGTTCACATTATATTATGTATAAATATTATATATACCTATGTAATACGTACATATAAAAATCATTCGTTTCCGTTTTTGAAAATATATTCCCAACAGCTACACAACTCCATTATGTCGATATTTCACGCAAATATATTTTTTTTAATTATCCACGCAGATGTATAAAAAACAAATAACCGACCGTAACTCATCATTTTGAAATTAATTAATAAGACTGGTCGTTTTTATTCAATGCGAATTTTAGCGTGTAAAAAGATAAAACAAATGTATAGGTACAACAAACGTAATAATATTATATTATATTAGAAGTTTAATAAGTTTGGAAACTGTATGCACACTTTAATACCTTTATGACGTGCCTAATAACAGATAACGCTGCTGTTAATTTATAATTTAAAATATTTAATAATTTCATTAATTATAAAATTATAGAATTGTTTATCAGTCTCATTTAGACTAATGACCGTTTCTATACTTATTAACACTGTATACATTTTCATCGCAATTATCAATAGATGAAACAAATCGGGAAAACAGCGTTGGCAATAAGTTAATATAAATAATACATAATAATAATAGTAAAAATAATGACGTTCTTGTTAGTGTTTCGTTTTAACGCACAGGACCGGAGATCCTTGAAATGATAAAATTGATGGAAAATTTAAACGAAAACCCGCAGGTAAACCTACCTAAATATATGATACATCGTGCTTGCAAACAGTATGCCATTGGCTTAGATGCGAGTGACTTTAACACCATTTCATGGCTCTAGTCACATATCCTGGACGTCGGTGTGTTTATATAAGTGGATTTTATATATTTATTTTTACTCGAAAAGCTAATTTTTTTCATTTGAATGTTATGTGTTATCAAAGTTAATATAATGTATTAAATATAATTTAAAGTTTACTTAGTTTGTTATATTTTATTATTATAACTACAGTATCAATCCATAAAACATTATATAATGCTATCATTTATCATTTTTATTTTTTTTTTTTTTATTACAAATAAAATACATTTTATTTTATTTTTATTTGTAAGCATTTAAATTTTAGAAAACAGAGTTGATATTTAGAGGAGCAATATATCAGGTAATATCATACCACTTATATCTAATCATATTCAAAACTTTCAACACTTGCAAAAAATTAAAAAGTTATTGATACGTATATTATTTTATATAATATGGCATGATATTATAATATATTATTACAAAGTAAAGTAGGTTTGCAACTAAGTTTAATATGGAGGTCTACGGATCGGAAGAATAAGACGTAATGGAGATCAAATGCAAAAGATACCTAAACAGCAATTTCACCAGTGAAATCAATATACAAACTAATTCAGCAGAGTCGAATGCCGGCACAACCGATAAGTTGCTCATAAGTAAAAAGGCGGAATCGATATACATCCAAAACTAGGAAAGTTGGCGGCTGTAATGAAATATTATTATTATTATAAATGCGTTTTTGATTCGGAAATAATATGATAATCATCGAAATCGACATCGAAAAGTCCGATAAAATAAAATAAAATTCTGTTCGGAATACCTAACGTTAAGTTAAAAAAAAAAAAAAGTTAGATCCTAATAAAATGTTGTTTTTTTTTTCAACCGACACCCATCGGCAGCTGCAGTGATAGGCTCGCGTCAAGACTCAAGACGATAATCGCCATTTGCCCCATATAGTAAAATAACAATATACGGTTGGCCTAGCCGCGCGCGTGTGTGTACACGCGTTCGCGGACGTAATACGAAAATGCGATCGTGCGGCGGCGGGCGAGTGGTGACGATTACAAAACCGTTTCACGTTCGACACGTCGTCGTTTAGCCCGGAGGAGTGTTGGCGGCTGGAAAAGCTTGAGGCAACCGAAGGTACCCAAATCACGAACGAACGACATTCAATCAAAAACGGATGGAAAAAATATATACGAAATGAAAATCGTCGAGAAAAATAGATACCGGCGGTCCGCGTGGCATATTTTCCCGCTAAAACTTATTGTCGGCGATTCGTTTATATACGGACGAAACGTGCATATATGTATATCTGTGTACGGGTGCGCGTGTGTGTTTGTATGTTTGTACGGGTGGTGGATATCACAGGCACGTTTCATATTATATATATATATAGACGAAAAAGAACTAATAATATCGGGACAAATAAAATATCACCCAGTCTTTGCGGCTGTGACGTAGGAATTTTCTACCGCCGATTTGACTTTTTCGATTCCTCAGACCGCGTACGAAATTGTTTAGTTATTTATTATTGATATTGTTATTTTTTTTTTTCGAAAATCCAATAACGTTTTTCGAGAAAAAAAAATACTCTATGCTCTGGATACATAATGTGATATGAAATAATGTAAATTAAATGTCTAGTTTTTGTCAAAATTGCCTTGGTTGTTATTAGGCGTTCTTCGTGTACTTAACACTAAAATTTCTGAAACGAAGAAATCATATGACTTCGAATATCTACCTAGTATAATTATTTTATCTGTTGACACCAATAACGTTTAAACCCGAATGAAGCTACGTGTCATTTCTGCATGAGAATTATTTTTTATTATTACGAGTATTATAATTTTTTAAACATATACGCGTAACATGAAATTCTTGAATAAGACACAATAAACGTCACGTGTTCCATAATATGTTAGCTACCTAATCGACTGATACAAATAATCATTATATCGGTATATGAGAACATTACTCAGATATAATACTATTAAATTCGATCTGAAGAGTACGTTATAATATAATGGTGTAGAATAATTGAACATTTACATAGAATTATATAATAATTAACACCGTTTGTACTATCGCCTTATTATAATTAATAGTGTACTGACTACGCAAACATACCAAAATGACGTGTAAATTGTTGAGCAGCCAATCTTCATCTACTTATTGAAATTATGCTATTCATTATCCTTCCAATAATTGTTATTATTATCCTCGTGAATACATAGTATTACATTCGATTTATTAGGAAGTATAGTTTGCTTTTTAATTGATTTAACAATTATAATACGTAGACTTAATCCTGATAAGGACATAACTAAAAAGTAAATGTACGTATTGTTCAATATTATGTATATATTATATTTTGATTTTTCGAGTAACCATCATTATATACGGAGGCCGGACCACTATCGTAGACTCTTTATAATAAAATGTATTGTTCTTGATTTATCGAATCTCTAGTCTCGGTAAACAAATAATTAATATTGCATAATGACAGATTTGCATAGACTACCGTTAAACAAAATGTTTTAATATAGAACACAAAACGTTATACGATCGTACCACATCATTTTCGATATCGATTTAAATAAACTATGTAGTGGTATTCAATAAATACCTGTACAAGTAGCATAATCAATGTTAATAAAAATGTCCTGTATTAATCCTCAAACGATTAGATCTCCAATTGCTATATATGTACATATAATATCGCGCTTGAGTGACAATCCAAAAACTCTACGTGCAGAATGTTCGTATTATAGGTTTACTAAAAAGTTTATTTTTTTAATTTGGTTTTACAGTTTTTTTGTTCCTTTAATACTACTCTAAGCATAGTTTGAATCGAGTGAGAACGATACAAAAAAAAAATTACACGGACGGTGGCCCATCTGGGACCTATATTGTAACGTTTACACGGTTTAATACTCGGTATACTAAAGTATCTAATTTAACGACTCACTGCGCTATGTCAACCTATAGGTACTATACAATCGGATTTTAGCTCACAAATTTGTACTCATCTCGATTTTTCTACACATATAATAATTATATAGCAGTAGTAGTGTATAACCATCGATTTCAAACTATATGTATTTATTAATTATTATATTACAGATGTACTCGCACTGGTCGCACTACACATACTCCAATTCGATACCGCCGCTTTAAGGTTACAGTCGGTGTATTTGATTACTATATTATATTGTTGTAGTTGTGTTATGTTGAAGCATTTATTCGTGGTGGGAAATCTGTTTTAAACCCGCGATTCGCGATATGCACGTCTATTAAACCGTAAAACTTGGCACCAGCGTTAGAGAATATACACTCAGCGCATTATGCAGGCTGATTTGGCCGACCCACAAAGCCTTAAAGCGTTGTAATTTTAAAACCATAAGTCACGACTTAAGACGTTTCATAACGGAACAGAGACACACGTCTTTACCATTGAATTTTCGTTTTGTATAATTGTATGTGTTAAAAACCGAAACGCTAATCATTGTTTAACATTACGCGATTATGTTATAATATTATCTTTTGAAATATTTATATAGAGGTATTTTATATGGTTATTAGTTTGAATCGTATTTAGGCTATACATTAATTACATTTTAACAACGATATCACATGGAAACATAAGTAATGAATGAAAAAAAATGAATACAATAATGAGTTATAAAAACGCCTTAATACCTTCGTAATATTTTATTTTTATACACGTAACGCGAACGATGCTATAAAATTAATATCGTTTTAAAAAAAAAATTAATTCAAAACAAAAACATTAGCTTTGCTTAGTTCATTTTAGATTTTGAAAGTTATAAAATAAAAAGTAAGTTTATATATATTTTTTTATTTTTTTACATATCAAGCACAAGATTCACTCCGGTAAATAATGTAGTATATTATGTCAAACAATCAGTACATGATGCATTGGTTTGAGGAATTCATGAATATTTATGTAGGTACCTGTTTATTAAAATAACTTGTCATGATATTAAAATATCCATAGTAATTTTATTTTAAATATACATATCTAATACAAAAACAATATAATAATATGTTAATATACGAACATGTTCGTAAAAATAGAAAAATTACGTATAATATTAAAATAAATAATTATATTACGTTTTTCAGTTAGCTGACGTATGCATAAAGTATATATTTAGACAATTTTATCAAACACGCAGATTTTCAAAAGTTTTCCATGTAATAATCTACTTCCACGAGCACATACAAATGTATAAAATAGTTATTAGAAGCAGTGAAGGAGGGCGGTGTTGTTTTAGTGCGAGTACATATAACCTAAACATTTTTAATATATTCAGTCCTCGCCAACTCGCATGTGTGCCGTTTAAATGTCATGTTGACGCACCATGCACACAAGTTGCTGCAGACGCGGCGTTGGTAGATATGAGATACGCTTTCGTCACTGTAAATACTCCGCGGGATGACGGGGTCGAGCTCATTAATTACCGAGTTTAAGTGGAATAATAATTCCACCTGTATAACGCTGAGTCTAGAAACTTACCACCACCAAGTGTAGGTATGTAAATGGTGTTTAACTTCAAGCTAACATTTTATATTCAATGCATTTGGATCATACATAAAAAATCAAATTTGTCTTATTATCTTGACATTGTATTATTAAACATAAATACATAATATATAAAAATAAAAAAGTAAAATCATCATAGCAAAAAAATGGATGTATAATATTTAGAGGATTAACCCTAAAAGAGAAGTTGTTTTTCTGTTGTTTTTTTTTTTTTTTACAAAATTATTTAATATTTTACCCTTATTTACCAAGTAAATTTTAAATTGATACCGTTAATTTTATTATTTAAGTTTTTTTTTTTTTTATTGATATTTAAAAAACATCAACGACAAGGTTATAAGTTTTAAATATACAATAGTAGAGCCATTTTTATAATTATTGAATGGTTTAAATGGTTACATATTATAACTTACTATAATTTAAGTTTTTGATTGTAAATATTATGTTCAATATTTTTGTTACTTATTTAATTATATAGCTATGTTTATTAAATTAGATTATATTATATAAGTCTATTTTTCTGAAAAAAGTGATCATATTTATGGAGTTTTCTTGTTATTATATGTTTAACTTGCTACGTTAACATCGCAGATTCTATGGTTGTATACTCGGAGATCACATTTGAAATTTATATGTTATCTTTGTATAACCTATAATACAGAGACAATAAATTAAAATATTTTCTTTTATGTTTAGACTTGGATTTGTGTCTTTAATTTTTCTTAGTTGTATCCACTGTGGTACAGTGGTTTGCCTTTGTACATTTTGTATCAAGATTTTAATTCAGGTTTTGACAAAATTAATAAACTAAAATTCGAGCTATTCGGTACTAAGTAGTTTACTTCATTATTATTGCACATTATAAGAAACTAATTTGATTCTTTACAAAGCGATGATAGGGTAATTGATTTTTCAATAATTTTAAAATGATTAAATGTAATTAGTTCTCTTATTACTCGTTATTATAATATATTTACGTTTAATTATTTCAAAGTTATGCCCGTGGTGTTTCTAATATTACTGGGTAAACTATCATAGTAATGCACATTTTCTGAACATAATGCGTCTAATGATTATTATTATTTATTTTTAATTATTTTACTGTAATAATAATTAATAGTGTAGTTCCGAATGAGTTTTTTTTTATACGTCTGTATTCTTCAAAAATGACGCGACGCCATTGAACTCAATTCAATATTCTCATAAAACTCTTGTCGTTTAAACCTGTCGCTATAGAAAATACTGATATATCATATATTTTGTGCATATATGTTGTAGTAACATTATATATGAAACATAATGGGTACACGAATATTGAAAGACAAACCCATTTCGTGATGTATAATTATAGTATAACAGCAGCGCATGTCACACTTCGGGTTCGGTTAAGAAAAGTGCCTGGATGGTTCAAATGCACAATAATACAAGTGATTCTAATAAAAAATTGAAAATGTCCGTATATCCTAATAAAAATTATATTTTATATGTGCTTGGCTTGGTAAAAAAGATTGCCCATGTTGTTGGTATAATCACTTATGTATTGCAAAAAAATAAATTGAATTAGACGATAGCGATTATCGACAGTTAAAGAATATATATATATATATATATACATATAAATAAAGCTAAAGAGAGTGTTGCGTGACCAGCTTGCTTTTGAATTAAAACCACATAATCAGAAAAATAGTGTAAATATAATTGAAATAAAAATGTAAAAATATTAACATTACCTAGAATTTAAATTTTAAAAAATATTTGGACTTTAGACCGATATTATAATACACAGAAATTAAAAACAATCCATCGAATGATTTTTGAAGTCAAATTGCACGGTTAGATTTTTTTTTAAATCGTTTACAAAACTCACATTTGTTTAGTAAGTATGTCGTATTTATAAAAATAATTAAAAAAAAAAAAACAGAAACTAGATGATGTGAATCCCATAAATTATTAATTCATAATTAACTATTAAAAATGTTTCCATAAATTTATGTTATACCATTAAGTTAGGATAAAATAATACAAATAATATACTTATTTTAGTTTTTGTAACTTGCTATATTGTCTATAAGTATGTAAATAAATTATGCTAAACATAACTTAATTAACACTTCTTTAACAGAATAATTAATAGCATAAATTTATTAATATTTGGAAGTCATTTTAACACTTTATCTATATCCTACAATTTTCACCAAAAGTATAGTACAATATAGTTAAAATATTTGTAGAGATGTTTGTGGTGGTAGAGAAATGACGTCCTTCGTTCTAGAAATAAACCAGTGATTTATTTCTAATTTTTAATTTTATGTAAAATATAGTTCCTTCTCTTAAAAATAACCTTTATAAAATTATGTGTGTTGTAATAGTTTTTATCAAAACGGATAATATTTATCTTATGAAAAAACATGTATTTTATTATGATACATATTTTCTTAATTATAATCTAACTGTATCTATTTTTAAGTTAAGAGTATTTTATAAGCTTACCTGTTATTTATAATTTGATATTTTTTTGTGCTTCTTAATTTTTCTTATTAAATATTTTGTTTTAGACCTATCATTAGTTTAGATAATTGTATAACTTTTATAATATATAATAATATATTAGAAGTTTAAAAGTGTATTTGTACTATCATAATTTATATATATTTTTTTTTATTTAAGCTACCTCTGAATATTATAAAAAAATGAATTATTAAGTTTTTCGTGTCTATTCATTTTAGAAATATTATATGTAAAAACTAAAAATAACAGTTATATATTTATTATTATTATTATTATTTGTTTATTTTGTTAATAACTTTCTTTAGCTTAATTTCAAAATTATATAAATATAATAATTATTATAATTTATAATCTATTATATTAAATGTAAATTTTAGTTGTAACTATTATAACCAACACAAATTTGTCGATATCAATTAAGTATTTTAATCATTCTCTGTCTACTTATTTTGTGCCATTTCGATTACAGCATATCCTTATGCATAATAATCATATTTTTATAAATATCACTAGCAATGTTTCAATACTTATTTTTTGTAAAAATACGATCATAAGTGATTCCAAAAATCATAAAATTACTTCTGATTCGTATTAAAATTTTGAAAAATATAATAAAACCGAAATTTAAACATAAAAAATGTATACAAATATACAATCAAATGAATAATATAATAATAATATAATATTATTTCAGCTATTTATTAAAAAATGTTATTTTAATGGATATATTAGCTAAAGATTTAGAATAATTTTGATTAGTCCGAAACACAATTCACACACAATTATATAATTATGAATCTCAGCCATGCAAGTCTTGTACAAGTTTTCACATTTAAGTGAAGAACTCCCGGAGTCCCGGCGGCAACATCATTGTGAACGTTGTATATTTTAACCGTTGAAATTCAACGCTACTATGATATACCGAATATTTTCTAACCACGACAGTAGCCGATATTTGGAGAGCTGATGAATGGCGTTGGTCAATATTATATCGACGCGACCATCTGACATAATATATTATAATGACAGGTATGTTATGTCCTCACTACACTTAGAGAACAAATTCGCCGACGACAAGAATAACGCTCTGATGCTTGTTTTTTATGATATTCGTATTAATTTATTGTTTAACTTGTACATTTTTTTATTTTAATTTTCATTAGAAGTATATCATACTAGATAACGTTTATGAAAATGACAAAACTTTTTGAAAATATTATCATTTTCTAAATGCTGCATAGACGTGTGGGCCGTAGAGTATATAATATTATTATATAAGTACTAACTAAATAACATATTGATTTGTGTTCATGAGTTATGAAAACTTAAAAATAGAAATAAAAAAACTATAGTATCTATTTCTTTATTAACTTCATTAAATTTTGCCATTGGCTATTTCAAAATGATTATTTATTTAATTGTGATTTGAAAACTTTAAAACATTTTTCTTTAAACTAAAATATTCATTTATTATTTTAAAAAATTTTATAATTAACTATTTTTAAATAAATTCCTAAATAAAATTGTTTAAATTTTATATTTTATCTTTTAAATTAATTACAAGTTTAATAAATAGTTTCTAATTAAGATGATCACAAATTCCTGTAAATTTTTTATAAATCAATAAATCAATACGTAATTTTTTGTCATACTATTTTTGTAAGCATGATTTTGCAGCTGATATGTTCACAAATGTTAAAATACAAAACAATATTGATTAATACTTCAAATAAAAATACCATCATATAGTTATTTTATTATAATTACTTTCTGCATGATATTATGTATTTGTATTTTAATCAAACAATATATTATTTCATATTTAAATAAGTACAATGTAATATATAGGTAGGTACGTAGTATTTTAAGAATGTTATTATTTTTTTAACGAATAATTTTTGTTAATGTTTAATTATGCACGTAAAAAAACATACATCATAATATCTAACCAATCGATATGACCCAATTCATCCATAAAAATCATAACTATAATATTTTTTATATAAAACCGGCTTGTACTTTTTTTAATCGCAAAATCACTGGTTGGTTGTGTTTAATGAACGGTCTTAGGGGATTAATATTAAACAATTTTTTTCCATGACACCCGTTTTCTTTTTTTTATCGTCAGCACTCAGCTCTTAGTGGCGTGGGCACTTTTTAACGGCCCCGTTTGTGTGTAAATTACAGGCTGCTAGCAAAAGAAAAGGGTTTTTCAACAATCTGTTAAGCCATTTGATGGTCGAGTAATGTGCGCAGGTAATGAGAAAAATGCGTGCCACCTACAGTCGCTGTAATGCACACGCACACCATCTTTTTACGTTATTATTATTATTACTATAAAAAAAAAAAAACAACAAAATGAAGCGAAGAGAAAAAGAAATTGCTACGTTCTAACAATAATTGTAATAATAATAAAAATAAAAATAAAAACAATGCTTTCATTTATTTCATATTATCAAACCTCGGATCCGCAGTTATTTTAATAACGTATTTAATATTCGTATGAATTATTTAAATCCATTTGATCTTGCTGCGCTGTAGTATCACCGTTGGATGTATCCAAGTATTCTACTGAGGTACTGCTCACGCAAGATGACGCAACTCTGTGCATTCCGCTCGGACACTTGATAATGCTAGGTACATCTATAAAAAAAAAAACCATTACAAATTATCAGTCTAAGTGAGAAATAAATAAATACGTGAAAATTAGTTTGATTATATTAGGTCCATGTCGTCTGCACTATATGATATCCAAGTTCACAATCATTAGTGGTCGTTAGCGCAAAAAAAATTGATTTGAGCTCAAATCAAAAAAAAAGTTATTCCTTCAACATACAATATAAGGTAAGTACAAGAGATTTGATTTTAACTCTCCAAATACCTTCCATCTCCCAAAATCTTCATTTCAACTTCGGTACCGAGTCAGAGTCAATCATTATTGCGGCTCGTTAGAAAAAATGAAAAATCATTTATTAAACGATATATTATATACACGATAATTAATATATACATATAACAATAATATAATATTATTATAAGTTTAAGAATAAAACGTAAAGATGCGTTTTTATAATAATTCAATTAATACTTTTATTTTATAGATACTTATCAAAACTGTGCATGCGATTTGTGTTTAAATTTGTTTTCCTTTTGTGATGAAATGTAGAAGATCCGGCTATAATATCTTAAATTCCCTTTTGCATATAAAATACTTGATTAACCCAAGCTCATTTAAATTGTGAATATTTCACGAATAGAATTGTTTTGAATAAAAATATAACAAAACCTAAATCAGATGCCTTTTGTTCGTTAACAACCTTATCGAAATGCAAATTTCTTTGAAATAAATAAACAATTTAATTCTTATTGTTTTGTATCTGTCTTTTAAATACATTACATAGGTTAGTATACTAATTGTATAATGAGTTAAATTCGATTAAATATCTTCTACATTTATAGTAATAACAATGAAATATAATATTTAGTTTTTAGGATAATAATTAATAAAGTTATTAGTAGTTTTTATTTGCGACGATTATTTTTGAGCTGTGTGAAAAAATGTGTTAACCCATTGAATGGTAATGGTATATTATGTGATAATTAACCATATAAATCTAATACTCGACATATTTTATAATTTATCTACATATTGCGTTAAATATAGGCTATTCAAATTGTAAACCTTATGGAAATAATTTTAATAATAACTTATTGTACTTATTTGCAATACAAATTTAATACATATAATATTATAATACAGAAATTCATCATAATATCAGTGCTGTTAAAATAATGACAAATATAAAACTATTTTTTTTTTTTTTTTACTCAAACTAAAATAAATGTTATATTTAACATTTTTAAAGTATCAAATATAAACAATAATCAATACATTTTGAAAATATAATTTGATATACGAATATTTTCAAAACATAAAATTGTATTATTGTCTATGATTGATATCTATATTTTATATATTATTATTTTTTTACTTACTTATTATAGAGCAATAAACAACAGTAAACATAATGAATAGAAAGAAAATATTGTATTTTAATGCACGTTTGACGCACACGAAAAAAAGTATGATATCGTACATTTGTGCATTTTCAAAACTGTATCGAATTGGGACGAAAATATTATATTAATGACATTTATTCGTGTTAAAAAAGGTGACATATTTGTCTAAACAGTATTGAGTGGTACATGATAAATACAATTGTTCATACTTGAAAATCAATATTTACTTAAATAAATATATAATATGCGCTTATTTGCATTTACTTGTTTATTGTTTCATGTATATGATTTGTTGTCAATAAAATTAGACTTTGAGTTAGTTTTTCGTTATTACAATAAAAAATGTGCATAAATTCATTGCACAGTCAACCAATAATGTTTAAATAATACCTTTATGCTTAACTAATTCAATATAATTATTATTATACATTTTTATGTGCTAGAAAATGTTTCAATCTTATTGAAATGATTTAATTTTTTAATATTTTTCACTATAGCAGTATTTTTACACTTCAGCATTCAAACATACTACTAATTTAAAACTAAATATCCAGGTATATATAGGTGTTATTTATTAAAACAATAGTAATCGAAACTACTTAGATATGTTTTATCATGATAAATCAACATCATAAAAGACGTAAAGTTAATTAAAATTTTATAATATATAGAGTTTTATTTATTTAATATATAAAATTATAATCATAAGTTAAGATATTATTATTAATAATTCCAAAAAATATGTAAATATTATCAAACACTTATACTTAGTTTATTTTAAAGTATTTGAATTACATTTTATTCAATTGAATACGTTTCATACATTCATATCATTTTTTTGGCAAGAAAAAAATAATAATTATCGAATTATCTGTTTACTACAATTCTTAATAAACTAAAATAATTTTTTAGTGAGATATAAATAGATTGACCAAGACAAATGTTTTTAAAATATAAATATCCAAGCTATCCAATCCATTATAACAGAATATTTTTTATTTTTTTCACATTTTAATTTTCCTGTTTAAATTACAATATTTGATGTTCAAAGAATATAATATTGGTGATTAATTGATTTCGTTTAACGTAAATTAATTCGACAGTGAAAATTCGTTATAGTTGTTTCTTTACAACAAAATGCGAGGAACTTGCGCTGCTGTAAAATAGGTTTCGAGTGTACCTCGTGAATGGTCACTAGTTATTAGATCATTGTATATTTGCTTAACACGCACATTTATATAAATATTAAATACAAATGTACAAAAAAAAAATTCACCTATATTTCTCACCCAAGTATAAAATAAAATATATAAGAAAAATAAACATAATATTATGATGTTGTCTAAAAGAAAAAGTTTTTATTAGGATACAAACGATTGACAGAGGTTTTTAAAATAGAAACATTCAAAATGAAGTTAAACTGTTTTAAAAAATGTTAGTGAGTAAACAAAATGTAATTTGCTATTCGTTTAACTGAATTGAAAAAAACTGTTCAAAGAAATTGCATTTCAAATATTGACGTTTTCTACATTGTTTCAAAAAACTCAAAAGACTACAAATGTATTATTATTAAATATTAAAGTTAAATTATATATTTTAATATTTAGGAATTTTGGCTTATCATATTTCATAATATTTTATGATAATTGTAATTCATCTACGAAACATTAATCATTTTGCATTTAGTAAAATTTATGTCATGAACTCCTACAATTACAGAATACAGTAACTAAAAATATACATTTTAAAATGTAATAGTGCCAGAATTTATTAATCAAAGGAATCGATTTAAATGATGTATTAATCACACTGAATTGAAATAATGTATAATGAAATTTTTAATAACGTATTCAGGTATTCTACACGCGAAAGAAAAAACCTTATACCTCCCCCCACCACTTTGATGCGAAAAAATAATTGTATCTATTAGACGAGGGATTTTAAAATCTTACCAAAACTATTAATACATATTAATATATAATATATTAGTATATTTTAATTAATTAATATTGAATAATATAAAATTAGCAAAAAATATGTATACCTTTATAAAAAAACATCTTAATGGTTTCAAATTAATACTTTTATTCAGCGTTGTGTAATAATGATAAATCAATCGAATCAAACTGTCATTAAATTAAAACATATTTTATACAATGAAAAATTGTTCGTACCCAAAAAATATGAACAAAATGTACAACGTACGACATAATATTATAGCATGCAACAAATTTATTCGATGTTGTCATAGCTGCTAACAATTATTATTATAATTGTTTTTTAATCGAAAACTGTTTTCGTGTTCAATTTTATTCAAACGAAAACCATGAATTCAAATAACACACTATAGTACGCTACACGACGGCATTGTACCTTTATTATTATTATTATTATTATTAACGTTTACATTTGGTATTTATAAAACTGCAGCGTTTTGTTTACATATTTTTTAAAACGTAAAACATAATATTATATACCGCATTGTATACACCTAAATATGTATATAAATATATGACATTCAATACGCTTGCATTAGCATATTATAGTATGTATTTATATAATATTATTATACTTTTATTCAACCGATTCGTGAAAAGTCACAACAAAAACAAACCGATGAATGTTTATTTTAATGTTTTGATATAAGTACGTTATAAAAACTACCGACAACAATTACGTAATCGAACAAAAGAACTATTATACACGTGTATACAGTGTATACGGTGTTTGTTTGTAATATAATATTATAATAATATTATACCCAGACGACAATTATCATCAATTATTTAATACTACCTATATGTCTATTATGTTATGTTTTATGAAATGACACGATCATTTTTTCAATAGTCCTCCACTAGTTTGCATAATAGTTCCAGCCGACGTTAGAATACCCCAAAAAAATAAAAGGTAAACACTATAAATCTTTAAAACTATAAATACTATATAATTAATAAGCAAGTAATCAACCATAACTAAAGTTATCCTAACTTTTAACCTAAGTTAATAATGTAAATACAACTGTAGGCTAATGACATAGCTGTTGAAGCCTTTAACCTTAATTAAAAAAATGGAAAAAGCAAAAACCACATTTTTTATAAAACAAGCAAAAAACGTTTATTTTAGTGTTATTATATCGAAAACATATAATAATGTATGTTTTAGATGAAATAAAAAATTAGCTAGCAAATAGTAATAGCGAATTATATATTTTACATTACATTTTATTTATCTATAATAATAAGTTTCCTAAAAATATTCATCGTATATATAAAAAAATTACAAATTTACAGAGGGGGGGGGGAATAATTCAATGTTCACAAACCATTCTATTTGAAGTGTTTTTTTCAATGGCCTACAACATAATTGTAATTATACAAAAAAAAAATATTCTTATATAACATATTATTATGTAATAATAAAAAGTTATGATTATTTTTAGTGAGAACGTTTCTTGATCGATTTCTTATTTCGAGATCTGTGGACGATGTATTCAGCAGCACAGGAAAATGATATACGTGATCGCATTCAGGAGACATCTGACCTCAGTGGTACATACTATTATAACAATATGGGTAACAAAAAATATGCATTTTATTTCAGCCTAACTAACTTAATACATAATTTACATCATATGTAGGTATTATACTAATATTATTACTTATTATCGCGACCACTGTTTGACGTTCCTGTGGTTGGCATACTTGTTGTCCCAGGGCCTGTCCAGGACGCTCGAGTACCTGTCCCGCAATCTGGTTAGGTACGTCTTGACGGCCGCGTCGTTCCTCTCACCGAGCCTGACGACGGGCACCGGTGGCGCACCGCCTCGGAAGTGACGCATCACGTCCCTCTGGCCGGGCCGGTCCAGCGCCAGAGTGCGGATGCCCTCCGTCGACGAGATAAACAGCGCTGGAGCGACGAACGCAAAAAACCAACTAGTCAGCTGCATGACGGTTGTAGGTGACGACGACGACGACAAACACACCTACTCTGCCTGCGATGAAGTGTAAAAAAAAAAAACCTAGCCAACGGACAATAAAAATAATAATGTGCTCTGCGATAATACGGCCGGTCGAACGTGCGTGGTAGGTATTTTATATTATTTTCTGTTTTACTCGATCGAAACACGTAAAATATAATACAACGCGTCATGTTATTATTATTATTATTATTATTATTATTATCAACATCACATGCCGTATACGTGTGCGGAAGGGCGATATTATTTATATTCGGCGCTCGTTCGGAATTTGATACAAACCATAACAATATAATATTATACTGTCGCGTTAGACGGTACATGATTACTGAAGTACCTACAATCTACATAGTATATATATAAATATATTTACGTATACACAAAATAATTGCACATATCCTGCAGAGCCTTTTTTTTTTATTTAGAAAAATACGTAGTACTCAATTATAGGTATCAGTAATTCTTAAACATTTTAGTAACTACAAAGAGTCCCCAACTTTTGGAGAGAAAAATTATGGCCATATTAAGTATGGTATAAAGATAAATAAAAACTTTAAGCTCTGCGGCCTGTATTACCCAAGCTAATCCAATTTTTATCAGAAACAAATCTAACTCATCAACCAAATGCGACAAATAAACCACAGACTATCCAAACAAGAGACGTATTACCACTATTATTTAGTATTATGTTATTTAATATTTTTATTTTTCTCTCTTTTATACACATCATACTATTATAAAACTGAAAATTTGTCGTAATAATATTACAATGTATACATTTTATTATTTTATTATTTTTCCGTGGTTTTTTTTTCGCGGTACCATGGCCATAAATGCCATGCCACAATGGATAGATTTTTTAACAAAAAAAAAAATTTTAATTGAAACTATAATTCAATAAAAGCAAATTATATAACCTACAGCTATTATCTGCCTACCTATTGTATATTCCCGGAATTTCTGGTGTACTGATAATGATATTAATGACACCGGAAACGATTTAATATAGGTGATAATACATATTACATAATATGATCACCCATAGGCCACAGTTATATTATTCAATTATGCAATTTACAATATTTTGTTTGAAATCATTCAAAATGTAATAGTTGTATTATTGTGTATTTCCGGTTTACGTTCATATTTCACACATTCATAGATATAAATTAGTGTAAACACGTTTCGATACTCAGTGCACCTAAGATAATAATAGTTTAAGATATAGTTATATTATTACTTATAATTAATAAGTTATCAATAATAAATTGCATTAAACATGAATATAATTAATATTTGCGTTGAATAAACCTCGGCAATTCCATAACGTCTCGTCATAACACAAGATATAATAATGCGATATGACATAGTAATATTATAGTGTTGTTATTTCACCATTTATAATTTTGATGGATCACTACATTTCGAGTTCGGATGATACAAACAACGAAAACGATGTTACAATGCTAATGTAGCGTTATGCACCTCATTCCTATTTCTTTGGAATTCTTGTTTACTTCAAACTTTTGAATTTTGACAATGATATACATATATACTAGTATATTGTTTGATATCGTATTGTGATGTACTAAAAATATACATTTCGTTACTTAACAAAACAAACCTAAACAGAGTGACTCGTTTAACGTAAGACACTCATTCATTCAAAAAACACTAAAGTTTTTAAAATATTCCTTTTACTAAAATTAAAATCGATTCAAAATAATAATATATTTTCTATTGTTAAAATTGTTTAAGTTTATTATTCTTTTTATTACAGCAGACATTTTTTATTTAATGTTCCAGAGAAAATATTATTCGGAGACTCGGAGTATTTCTATCTATAAAAATCAAATTTCGGACAAGTAATTCATTTGTTCTAAACATTTTAATTCAAGATCAACGGAATGATAGACCGACATTTTGCGGGAGATCATAATACATTCTCAAGCTTTACACAAATTGCATTATGTATGAATAGAAAAAAAAATTAAGTAGTTGACATTTTTTAATGTCTATAAATAAAATTAAAATATCCATGGCATTTAACTTATATCCTGTTTAGTAAATACTAAATATACCTAATATACGTATTTGGTAAAAAGTAAAAATGGTTAATATTTATCATAACAAGTAATGGCACGGAAACACAAAAAAAAATAAATAAATAAAAATAAAAAATGTTACGCAAATATAGTTTTTAACAATTTTATCACTCTGTTGTAATAAAAACAGGAATAAACGTACATATACTTGATATTTTCACCAAATATGAAATGTATGTTATCGTTTTCTACAAATGGTGTAATTTTAAAATATTTTGATTTTTTTTTTTCAATAAATATAAATAAAAAATCTTCTCTTCGTCGAAACACTTGAAAATTGTATTTAAGGTTCCTCACAAATGTTTACTATAACATTTGTTTCTATTGACAAAATTAGTCAAAATCACACTCATTTTTTAATAATTATTTTGTTATTAAAAATGTATCAAGAATTTATAGCTAATACTTGACAATTAAATACATAGTTTCTTATAAGTAACTCAATCATTTTAGAACTGAAAAATATAAAAACATAATTGTTTTCTATAAACATTTTGAGTTAAAATTTGGATAAATTCGATATCAAAACAATTAGTATTTTTTGTTTTAATTTAAAAATATAGTTTGAATTTGAAAAATTTAACGTATTTTATTACATTTTATACATACAATGGAATTTTAAAAACATTTATATTACTTGTATGTTATTGTCTATTTATAGTATAACGTACAATGTTACTTTAAATAGTAAAAGAAATAATTACTATAATTATAAGTAACAATATATTTTATTAACAATAGGTTAACAGTCTATCTCCGTTCAGAATAGTTTTTCGTATGAAATGATGAAATGATTTATCATTGAATTTAATACTTTCATTACAATGACTTAAGTTGACTCTTACAACTGTACAGCAGAGTGGTTACACACTATTCCTCTTCTTTCTTTAATATAATATTCTTTAAAAAAGAATAAATAGTTTCAATGATAATAGGGGCTTTACTTTTATTTTATGACTAGTGGTATTTTTTCTTTAAATATATTATGGTTGTGTTTATTAACTGAAAGATCAAATGCAATATGTATATTTCCTACACTCTGGAATTAGTATACTCGTACTAAACTTGTATAAACATTAAATACGATCATACTTTTTAGTATGAATTTATCTCGAACATTTTGACATTGTTAAATTTTTTCTTTAAGAAAAACTTTTTTTTTTTAATAATTTAATGCTGTTTTATATATGATTAATCGATTATAAATAGGTTTTACACTGGCACTATATTTAACATTTGTAAGATTTTCCTAACTGGATTAAAAAGATCACCATATATAGTTTTTGAAATAATAATATAAGTTCTGTTCAGATATATATATTTAATAATATATATATATATATATATTTATTATCCTGTGATAATAGACTAAAATGAAACAAGTATATTATTGGAATAATATTAGGTATTATATCATTTTTAATTACTTTTGTCAAAAATGTAAAAGGAAAATATATTAAATACCTGTAATTTATTATATTTATCAAGATATTTGGTTTTATTTTAAAATATAAAAATTAAATTGAAATGTAATCTTAAATATACTTATAATTACAGAATTTTGTTAAGTATACAAATCTAACGTCACAGGAAAAAACTTTTTCATTTTATTGGAACACCACCGTCCGTTTTACGCAACATTTTTGGTATTACTATTCCTATTATTTAAATTACTTTGAAACATTTTCACTGAAATTTCCATCTTAATCCCAATATAAGAAAAAACTTCTGTTTTTCTTTTCTTTACTAAACTTGACTGGTACAATACGATAAAATAGGTGTTCGAATGAACATTTTTATGATTCCACTATTCAAATACGAACGTGTATAACTGAAAAATACATTCTTTTCTTAAATATTTTACATAATTTAGGACAAAACTACATTGTTGATTAATTAAAATAATCCATAAGCGAAAAAAAATTGATAGATACTCGTCAAGATTTTTTTTTGTGTTTTACATAACAATATAACACCTATAAAATAACAAAGTACAAAGACACATGTCGTATCTTGTGTGTTTTATTTGATGACTTATAAGACTAAATATTCATAAAAATTTATTTAGTTTCCAAAGTTGTATTACCGTACTTGTAGATATATACTTGATACTTAGTGTATTAGTGTTCGACGGCATTTGTGCCTGTATGTTAAGGTAAGTAACAATAAACTCATTCTCTAACCAAACTTTAAAACTTACACAACCATTTGAATACGTAATGAAAATTGTTAATTCAAATTTTAAATATTTACATAAATTAGTAACTACTTTAAATTGAATATCTTACAGATTTTTTAAAAAACAATAATAAAAATAGTGATTATATTTTGAACTTAACAAGAAAAATGGTATAGCATGTAATTATATATTGATTGTGACTCTATAATGCATAAAACTATTAATGTATAATTGTATATTATTTAGAAATAATTTACCAAAATCATGTTCCAAAAATATTAGTTGAAAAAATGTAGTTTTGCAGGGAATAAAAAGATACGATGACTTAATTGATTAGATAACTACTATTATAAATAATGTTTTATTTAATTAGAAGAACATACAAGTACAATAATATAGACTTTTTTTCTAGTTTCAATATTTTCTAGATTTTCTCGTTAAAATTATTGTTTTTCTAAAAATGTTTCCATATTCTTATAGTTAGTTTATATAGTATGTATACTTTTATATCTAATAACATTTGGAAACTTGTTCATATAAAATATAGACATTATAGGTCACTATAAAAGTCCAGTGCCAGAAATTATGTACAACAATAGGTACGTGTTGCCATACTAAAATTACATTTATATTCGTTCAAACGATGATCTCAAAGGCAAAAATCCCTTGGGATTGTTTAGTGATTGTTCATTATGCATAATATTATATACTTTGGCTATACGATTTAATTAATGATCTTTACGTATTATAGACTATAATAGTAGATGTTTCTTTAAAATAATAAAAAAAATGGATTTTCTTTGAAATAAAAATCAATTATAAATATAACAAAATAATATTGTATCATAATCGTTCAGTAAACATTTTATGATAAAACAAATATAAAACTATAAAATTTGATACTTATGTAACCACATGTATTTTAATTAAAATTTAATAACTAATTTTATTTGAGTTCCTAAAATATACGATGTATCTATAACGTATACATCTACTCTGTATTTTAACAAAAATATTATTATGTTATAAAAACTCTATAAAAATTGTATTTGGATACGAAAATTGAGTAAAAGTATTTAGACTTTATAATAATATTATATAGTTTTAATAAAAACGTTCAAATTCAAAGTTTATTATTACGGTTACCGATGTATCATTTTACGATGGTTTCATTTTGACGAACTACTATTCCCTAGTGAATTATTATATAATATATTTTCTGTATGAATACGAATAGGTTCTTAAAAAAAATGTACTGTGCATAATTCAAAAGAGTTCACCGAAAACGCAGTAATTTTATTGCTCTTTTTCCAAGTACTTTTTTAAAAAAACCTCTTTCGTGTTTTACAACAATCTAGTAATGTATATCTAAATTCCCATACAAAACCTTTTTTTAAGTGTATATTAAGTAGTTTTATAGCAGAAACGCGTGAATTAAATACATATAAAATTTATATTTTGATAGTTTAGGAGTTGGTTTTTACGTTTTTACACACAGACTATCCAACGCTTATCGGTCACATC
Source organism: Rhopalosiphum maidis (assembly GCF_003676215.2). NCBI lineage: Eukaryota > Metazoa > Arthropoda > Insecta > Hemiptera > Aphididae > Rhopalosiphum > Rhopalosiphum maidis. The sequence continues at coordinate 17,514,666 of NC_040878.1, forward strand.
TACTAAGAAAAAAAACAAAGAAAAACAGAACAAAACGAAAATATGTCTGACCAAAGTAATTGATTTAACAAAAAATTTTATTTCAATAGTGAAGGCAAACACCCCATTTCGCATGTGAATAATTAACATCGTTGACTTCGGTTTTTGTTTTTGTTTTTTATTTTTTTTTATATATACACTACTGATTGGTCGACCTAGCTATACCGACATGTTTCTTACTGTTTGATGTTGTATTATTTATCATGATACCATCGACTGTCAAAAATGTTTTAATAGTATTGTAACGATTGTATTTGAGTAGTATTAAAAGCCAAGTAAGGTTTTCTACTGTCCGAAATGACATGAAGTGAGTAACAATGACTCTTCGCAAAAACCTTGTTGTTCTAATCAATGACAATGGAAATTTTTTTTTATGATGGTTACGGAAACAAACAAATATAATGTGCAATACTATTTTTACTAAAAATTAGAATGTTAAAAACTAATTTTTGTTTATGAAACATTAAAACACAATTATTTATATTATTAGTTATAAGATACATAATATTTTAGATACAAAATTCAATGATAGATTTTTCATTGACAATCGTTACATTTATATATTTAAATCTATTTATTTTTTTGTATTAATAAGATTTTTATTTAATCTATCTAATTTTCTCGCTACGTAGAATAATTACTTCCGTTAATTTCTATCCGATTATAGGTATATATGGAGCAATTTAATTTATCTACAATTTAAATGGTTTTATTATAATGTCAACAGTCAACACATCATGACAAATAATTATCGTGCACGTTAAATAACTCTAACAGATTGAATTTACCTTATACCTCTTTACATAATATTATCTTATAATATATTCAAATTGTTTAAGTGTTGAGTTAAATATGATAATAAACTTAATAAAACTATTCATCTAATTATGTTCAATATAACAATATTATTAGGTAGGTTTGTATGTTTTTTTTTACTCACAAATAAAATTTATATTGTTTTAAATAAACGAATATAATTTACATTATTCATTGGAATATCTCTGTTTACGGTTAAAATATTATTTGTTTACTACGCATAGAAAATACCTTCAACATTCCTGCAGAACTGTATAAAATATAACCAAGGAAAAATATGTGAACAGTTCAAAAATATATTTTATGAAACATGTATTTTATCAAAATATTTTTTTTTTTTTTTTTTGTGAGAATTCGGTTAGGTATAAAAGCTTTCATTTTGAAATGCGATGCCGCCGCCAAATATAATGACGTATGATAAAATAATGGGCCTAATGTAATAAAATTCTGAACGAGAGTATAAACGACATTTGCCAGATTAGTAGGTACTACAGATCGGTTCGTTTCATTCTGCAACAATGAATATAATTTTAATCAATTGCATTGACACTATATCGATTATAGTGCCTATAATATTATAATTCATTATACGATAATATATATATATATATATATTTTTTATTATTATAATGAATAAGAAAAATAATTGATACCAAAATTCCGTTAAATCCAATAAAAACAGTCAGTCAGTACATAACATACAATAACTATTATTCTATAAAACCTCCTAATAATATATAGATAGAAGTACTTAATATAAAACCTCATTTTACTAGTTTAACATCAACATTTTTGTAAATACATGATATACTTATAAATATTTCAACCAAATTTAGTATTCTATATTATCCAATTTTATCGTTCGTACACCGTATGAAAACCGTATGTCACGATAGTGTAGAAAAATTTATTTTCTAAATATTGTAGATGAATTTTACTTGAGATTCATATTAAATATTAAACATTTTTTTGAATTAAAATATTGATTATCAGATTTACAAATTTTACTTAAATAAAACGCAATTAATGGTTGTTACGACATACCGCTGTACAAAAATGAAAAAAGTCTAAAAATGTATTTAAATTTAGTGTAAAACGTATTCATAGTAAAAAATTAACATATTTTTCTTAGCTAGAACAAAATAAACTAAACATTTAATCAGATGGATAGATGTTTAGAGTTTTTAACAAAAATGATTTTCACAAGATACAAAGAATTTAACTTTTTCTAAAAAACTAAGAAAATATTTAACGTCTATATTATTCTCTTTGCATCGATTTCTGATAAAAATAATTAATTAATTATTAATTTTGCATTTGATTTTCAACAAAAATGTAAACAATTTAACGCATCATAGGTATAGTATTATACAATAAATGTATTTATTAAATAAATTGCTAAAAAAGAAAAAATTACAATGTGTTGGTCATATTGAAAGGTATATTAAGATGTAACAAAAGTTTCTTATATATACGGTCAACATTTTGATAATCGTAGTTACAAAATAGTGAATGTGTAGCCTTTTCACTTTTAGTTGAAAAGGCATTGGTAGTAGCTAAAAGCGTATGGACGTGAGGGGATTTCCTTTGGCTGGAAACAGTGTCCCCACGAGAGTTACCCTTTGTTATCAAAAAAAAAAAAGAAATAAATCAGCCAGATGAAATTGATTTTAGTGTTACTTTTACGTTTGTATATACCTCTATACACCAAATGGTTGCTCTTAACTTCGGTTTGAATAAAATACAATTATTGTATATAAGTGTATAATACTCATTGTAGAAACACATTAATAGTTTATTATGTTGTAAGATTAATTTGTCTTGTTGATATACTGATAAACTTTAAAAATAGTTTATTTATTTTATGAATAATGCATTGAATAATAATTGTATAATATTCCATCAGTGCCATAGAATGTATAACGTTTATAATAAGATTATATGAAATCTATACGTTTTTTCAAAACCATTATAAAATATAATAATACACAATTTATAAATTATTATTATATTGATATATTTGATTTCTAAAATAAACACCGATTCAAAAATTTAAATATTGTACGTGATTTATGAACCCAAAGTCTCATAAAACTATACCTAAGTTCTACAGTCTATAATTATAGGTATAATAACGTATACTGTATACGTATAGAAAATTAGAAAACAAACTTTTTCGCCGTATAAATTATGTATATGATATGATCACGATATCGTAAAAGATATGAAGGTATTCAATGTATACATCACATATAGTGTATTTATATGACAGAGTGCATGCAGTAGTTATCGTGGGAATTTATCACCAACCTTCTATTCCGTTACCACTTACCTGATAAAGTCGATTATTTTAAGTTTGTTTTTTCACCATTAATAATACGAATTATTGAATATACCACACACACACACACACACACACACACATACGAATTTTAAGACGTAAAATATATCCATTACAATATGATCATAAATAAACGTTCGTTGTTATATAAACTTTTTGCATAAGCATGCATCGAACAAGTATCTATTTTTTACCATTTATAGATATTTTATACATGTCAATATGGTGATGGGTTGAGATTAAAGATAAAGTATAACGTACTATAATAGTAGTTTCTATTATAATAAAGTCGACGATAACTCGATAAACATGATATTTTTTAACTCTATAATATAAAATTTCCTCATTTCAAAAAAAAAAAAAAAGAAAAATATCGTTATGTTATGAAAAAACGGGATATTTTTCCCTGATTTGTTTACCACGGCGGTCTAAAACACGCGAATTCCGACATACTTTATTTATTAAAAGTTATTAAAATGTATATCATAAGGTTTTTTACGTTTATAGTTGACCGTTTAACACTAAGCATACAAGAACTTTGTTTTTTTTGTTATTTTATTCGTTCTGAAATTATAACACAGGAAAAAATATTATGATCACAATAGTGTGTCGCGAGCTATAGAACAATTTCAAATGCCACTCTGTATAGTTTACCATTTTCGATTAAACGGCCTCTGTGTAATTAAAATCGTGTAATTCAATACGCAGTATATATACGACATACATACTTGACATTTGTACATAGCTTTGATAAACCTTTCTTGATACAATTTCAGTCCGTTGTGTTACGTATAAGTATACCGTCCCACCGATATCCGATGGTCTGGCATGACAGCTACCCAGCCTGTGTTTGAAACGAACCGCTCTCGTTGCGGATCTACAGTTTTATAGGTACTTATGTATAATAAATAATAATAATAATACGTTACATGAATATTAGAATACCATTTTCTCTGGAATAAATTTAGATTTCTGGACGGGACACGTGTTGGCGGGCTAGAGGGTGTCGACTTGCTGGCGTTTTAGTTTTGCGGCGAGACCGACAAAGTTAATCAGCTTTTGTCAAGCGTTGTACACTTACGTATAAGTATTTATTGTTAACGGTTTAGCCTCCGAGAAACCTCTAACCCACAATATTATTTCACGTCTCTGTCGAGAATTACAAATTAATGCGTAGTACAAACTACGTACATATCTTATAATATTGTGACACATTATAATGTAATAATACAGCTGCCACGATGACTGTTTTAACGCGGAGGAGCGGTCGATATACCGATTAGACGTTCGTGATTTTAATTTTTGAATATTTGAATATTTTTTTTTTACTTGAACACTATACATACTATTATTAGAACAAAGAATTAAAAATTAAAAACATATCATGTATAGATTATAGTTTATAAATCATAAGTTTGTATATTGGTCTGGCACACGAAAACAGGCGTTTAACTTTACAAAACTATTAATAAAATGAACAAGTTCCCAAATAGTTTTTACAGCGATTAAAAATGTAACTATCAAATAACCGCTAGTATTCATATATTTAATATATCTAAATATATAACTATATAATATATTAAATTATATAGCTATAATTACGCCTTTATAGCCGATTGCATAACTGTATAGTCTGAATGTCTGTCGGATTGCAGGGGAATGAAATCACGGGATTCACATTGTCCTACTGTTTTGCCATATAAATTATGGACGACAGACAACAGCTTAATATCATAATATCACAAATGTAAAATGTATAATAACGTTTCCTTGCTTAATTTTTGTAAATCGACATTTTAAAGATATTTGTTAAGTATTTACTAGAAATGTAATAATATATTATTATATTGATAATGAATATAGTTAAATTGTATAGTTCAAAATTTGTTTTTAAAACATTCATATTTCTTTTAAAATTATTATTATAGGACAAATAAATAAATGACGATTTACATTGTTTTGTTTGTTATTATTATAATTATTGCTAAAATATATTACCTACGTAAATACAATTAAATAAAATTACTTTTGTAAAATGTAATTTTATACGAACATACATTTTTACCCATATTTATCAAAAAATTTAAAAGACGATTTATCTATTTCAGGTTTGTTATGTGCGTGTATCATCAACAGCCTTAGTTTCCATAAATTTGCTATCCCATATGCTACTGAATGAATATAATATTATTCAGTAAACGCATAATATTATAATAATGTAAATATAATATCAAGTGCGAAACACTCTGAACCAAAAATGTCCAAATATTGTAGTACACCAAAACCCACGTGATTGTACGGCAAATTATATTATTTTTTATTTATTGGAATTGTGCGAAACTTATGTAGTTTTATTAGAGTCTTAATTTATTGTATCTGGTGTTAGTTATTAATAGAATATTGTTACCTACCTCGAACCTCGTCAATAAGCCTTAAACGCCGACAAATTCTGAAGACACATTGAACACTTATAATATAGATACCTCACTATTTAGTGCATAATTATTTTTATTTAAATGCATCGATATTTTGAATATTTCTACTTTTAGTGGTGGGTACGCGACTTGGTGTGTAAAAGGTGCATGTAGTGGTGTACCAGAAAAACAACGTTAGGGGAACTTCTGATCTTAATCATTTCTCGGCCAGATACTACAGTAAAGAATCAGTTCGCGGAAACCGCCATTATACTTACTCTCCGGCAGTTTCTATATTACTATTCTACAGCTTTCACATGTGGCACGATATGACGTTGTCTATGAGTTTTGTTCGCATATATCTATACGTTTGTGTATAATTATAATAATATATGCGTTATGCTGTGCGTGCAGTATATTGCATAGTATCATTATCATTACAAACAGATTATACTTTATACTATGTTCTTTGGTCGGTCCACTATCGAACACCGATGATATCGATTCTAAAAATATAAAAAATAATAAATTATTAATTTTTCAAATGTCATTCAATCTGCATTGTGTTCATTTTTATTCTATAAAAATGTAGGTACTATTATGAGTGTTTTGAGAAAATAATATGTTATCATTACTATTTTCTGTACGTTTTATTTTCTCTAATGCAACGTTCTATCAACACAAAATATGTAAGTGTAACTATACAACGCATATGAAGGATATACGAAGTGACTCGTTTCACTGTATGTTACACTTATTTTCATTAAATATGACATTATGTTTTGAAAAAAAAAGGTTTTATAGTTTTATTTACTACTTATTTTTATTATAATGTTTTTTAAGGATTTTATTTTTAATTATTTTAATGTCAACTTCTATAGAGATATTTTTAATCGCATTAGATATCACAAACTGAATGTTTTTCTAACGTTATAAATATTAAATATTTTAAATACACTGAAGAAAGAGATACAAAAGTTAGAAAGTATAAAGTTGTAGTCCAAACTTATTCTTCGCTTACTTAGAACGATATTGATTATTATATTAATAAAAATATATGTATAAACAAATTAAATTTGGACAGTGTGAAATTATATTTTCTTTGTAAAAATGTAGTGTTAGAATAACGAGCTATTGTAATCTTAAAATCAAAAAACATAAAAATTGACTTATAATAAATATGTAGCCTGCAGTTAAATAGATCACTTTGTGTGTTAATATTCACATTGTTAATATTAAATATAATATGATAGTCGACAGTTAATTATTGCGTGTTGTACATGATGGATGTACCTTTCGTATTATAAAATATTACCTCCGTTGCAGCTCGGTTTGGGTGAGCAGTGTTTTTCGATGCTAGAGTGACGTGACTGGGTCAACGAAGTCGAGTCTAGACGACTACTGACTAGTAATAATGATGGCGAATAGCGATAACGATCGTTCGGTCTGTGATGTTTTAAAATTAAATTGATGGTAAACGTGTGTATTGGATATACTGCAGTGCTGTTATGTGTTTATGTACTATTTTTTTATGCATACAAGTGTATAGAGTTATCAGTTATGCTTATGAGTTATGAGTTATTTGTCCCATGAATTTCGTCTGTTCGTCGCGTTGTAAGTTATAACCACTAATCACTATTGATAATATAATAATTTCTAGAATACAATCAATATTTAAGTATTATATAATTAATTACTGCAACTGTGTAAACAGATTTTTTTTTTATAATACTTTTTAAATAACTAGCTGTACCAATTACCAGACTTTGAGTAAATTAATCTATGTTTCTATTGTTTTCCGTTTTGCTAAAATTTAACTATAGAACAAACAAAATTATTATAATAATTAATTTTATAATTTTTCATTTCTTAATAATTTTGGTCATATTTTCTATGTTAAAAGTTAAAACAAAAGACTGAACACGTCATATTCAACAAAATAAATGCTTAAAAACTAACGTAAATACAATATTCTTAAGATCGGTATTTATTTTTATGTACTTACATCAGTGGTATGCCCAGGAATTTTCGATGGGGGTAGGGGATATAATATTATGTTAAAAGAACAAACCGGATTTGATTTCATTAAAAATACACAAAAACTGTATAGTTATACCAAAAAATACATAATTCTTAATTATAATTAAATTAATTTAAAAAAAATGATAAATGTATTACTTTTTTTCAATTAAAATTAATAATTAAATATATTTCGAAATTATGTTCATTAAAATTAAATCTTTTATTACTTAAAATCTGTTTGTATAAAGAAAAAATACGTTCTACTTCTACTACACTAGTTATTAGAGCATATTAAAAAAACTCAATAATTTAGGCGTTATATCTAAATAGCCATCGGCTTTGAACTGACATAGTAAGATTTGATAGTTTTATATCCTTTATTTTTTTCAATTGTATAATATTATATATTATATTATTATGTTATTATTATATACATTTATCTTTAGTTTTTTTTCCCATTTGGACCAAGAATATTTGTTATCTTCAGTTTTTCTAAACCTATTCATACTTTAAACACCTCACTATTCGATTCTTCCAGGTTTGTAATATTAATGGATAACTCAGATAAGTGTAATTGTATAAATACTATAAACCACCCCATTTGACTGCATTCATTATATTATTTTACAAGTTGTTTCAGATTTTCCATACTGATGGGGACTAACATTGTTTTTTAAAATTTTAATCACAATTAAAAAAATTTCAAAATTAATTGCATAGAAAATTTCCGCAAATACCACGTTTTTGGCCTAGTAATATAGGTTCGGAAATCGGGAAATAAAAGTATACCCGGCAATTCTTTTCTGTTTTTATTTATTCTCGATGATATTACTTTTAAGAAAGCTTTTTTTTTCCTAAAATAAACGAAATACGTTAATAATTAGATTTTATATATTAAATTAATTACCATTGTTAAATAATCTATTTATGTAATAATAATTTAATTTAGTTAAGTATTTTGTTCATTAAAACACCATTTTTGAAAAAAAAATACCAAATACGTGAGAAATTGCAAAAATTGCATCATAAAATTAAATAGGCAGAGAATGAGAGAACATAATACATAAAGTATATAATTATAATAAAATGTATATATTATAATGAATATAGCTTATAAACAATAATTTATTACTAATAATCAAAAGCAATGACTTTATAACAAGTAACAACTCTAATATCTAATAATTTGTTTTCCGAAAGCCAGTAAATAAAAGTCAATTGAGGGATATAACCCCTAGGCCCTAACCTCCTCCCTCTCAGCACGCCACCAACTTACATCAAAAATGTTTTCCAGAATTAACAAAACAAAGCATGATTGCCAATCATAAAAGTAATCATTGTAATTATGTTCAGATGAATTTGATTTTATAATTTATTTTTAATATATTTGCAAACAATTTTAAAAGGCATATTTCTAATAATTATAATAGTAATATAATATGTAAACAATAGCAATCATTTTTTTTTTTTTTTTTTGTAGAACAAACAAGAATGTCTGTAATAAAAATATATGCAATAAACAATATTAATGCCAACTCTATAAATAAAAATTTTGGCTTTTGTAAATTTAAACTAAATAATATATGATCCATCCTAAAAAAAACTTTTAAAGTTGAAAAAAAATGTAGAAAAACTTAAAAAATCTGAGAATCTTAAATAATTTAATGATTTAAAAAGTAAATGTTATTGAAAATAATCCAATAGTTTTTAAGCCTTTAAAGGATAAACAAACAAAGAAATATTCATTTTATTTACAGAGATTTTTATTCCCATCATATTATACCGTAACCTTATTTCAAGTATTTTAAAAACGATATCATTTGTCTAATATTATTATAATGTAGGTACAAAAAATTGTACTTGTAACAAACATTAATTACCCACCGTATTATCGCAGTATTTCATAATTTGAATGCATAAAAAACATTATAATATTATTATAAGATATTTAATAGACGCAAGAAACATATCGGTTATCAGTCATTATTTTATCTCGTTAAGTACACAAGAGGAAATATTCATTTTTGATGAAAACGAGTTATGTGCTGGTTAATGATTAGTGATTACTATTGCAATATGCATATAGCATTGTAAAAGCTTTACGCCACTATATTCTAATATACACACTAATACACTCATCTCCGGCATCGAAGTAGAATAAATAGATACACATATAACATTGTTAAACGATATATTCGTATGATGAGGTATTCTCTCCACGACTCCTCATGAACAATATCATACCTTTATATAATATTATGAAACTATCGTTTAATCAAATTATTAAAATATCAACCAATTGATATTGATCAATTAAATATATTTAGTAGCTATTATTGTTTCTTATGCAATAATTGTATAGTATATACTTATGGATATTATAGTCATCCAATATTTTCTGAATAAAATATATTTAATCTCCATTAAGTTATAATAAGCGTCTAATAATATTTTGATTCAATAAATATCAAATACGGTATAAAGATAATAAGACATAACATAGTGATAAAATTATTAAACTGTATGTTTCATATCGGTTTGATCCCCTCCGGTCATAATGCATTTTTGACATCACTGTGAATACTATTATTGAAGTTTGGGTTTTAATTTGGAACACACCCAATATTATTAAATTATACATGTACAAGATGTTTTTAATTTTTGGATATTTTATTATTTTGAATAATATTGAACAATACTGACTTTTAAATATTAAACAAGTATATTAAACGCTAACGAAAAATGTATTATTATTTATACCCTTTATTAAACTTCAAGTTATGTTATTCATTTCAGTCATGTCACGTTCTAAAAATTGAAAATGTATAGTTTTCTTTTTAACTATGGTCCTTTACCATTATTTTTTTTTAACTTAAATACAACTTTGTCATATTGAATTAGTGTAATTTATTAAACTCGAGTTCACGTCGAAGGGTAAATACATAACGTGTTTTTTATAATTAAATATTCATTATTATGTATAATATGAATAAATATTAAAATTATCTAACTATAACTTTTATAAAAATACAAATTCTTAGTTTTATTATAACAATATTTAATTTGGCATTTATCTATTCGCTTATTGTAAAGTAGAAAATGATAGCCCGGAAAATCAAAAATTGACTTAGGTAAATAGTTGTTTAGTTGTTTATATATATATATATAAATATATATAAAATCGTTATTTATACTCGATATTTATACATCAATAACTATTTTGCTTCAGATAATGATATATTAAATCATTCACAAATTAAAAGTCAATAGTTGTTTACCACTAACATATGCGTAAAGAAAAGTAATGACAAGGTAATCTCCTAATAAATCTTGAATTTTAGATTACCTATTTAATTATTTTGAAATAACGAGTGCGTGCATTGTTTAATAGGCATTACGCTTCAATATAATATTGCAAAGATGTTAAGTCATTAATATCATTGTGTATAATAAATCCAACTATTTAAATTCAAAACAAATTTAATATTTACACATATTATTATAAATGCTAGAATTTGCAGTTTTCCCCAAATAACGTATTAGTAAAATTCGAGAAATTGTGAAAACCGAGATTCGTTTGTTTATCACATAGTATCATAATTGCTACAGCAAAAACTCGGTTCGAATTATAAAAGTTTTTACTGCTTCATTGTTATTCAGTTATGATTTTTAATTAGAAGATAAAACCCGCTAAGTTCGCCGCTGTATACTTGTACATTAATTAAGTTGATAATGACGTTTGCAGTTGTTGGAAACACTATGTTTGTCAAACAACATTACAACTAAATGCACTAATTATAATATATTTTTGTAAGGTTTGAACGTATATATAAGCGCGCAATACTGGTTTGCGACGTTTGCGTTGGGAATAATTTGAACGACAGTTGTACGAGATTAATTATAATAATTTTAACAAATTTCAATTTTAAACTATTGCGAAAATTGTTTGAAAGTTTGTTAAATCTGGGTCCATTGCGCGTTATGAACTGTACTATATTATATTACTTTAATAAACAAATTTAAAAGAGTTCAAAGTGTTTTTGTCATTGTAAAGTATTATTATTATGATTATTTGCCTCGTTGGTCACATAATATTATTTTATCATAACCGCCGGTTTCGTGTTTTTCGCTTATTTATGGATAACCACTAGAGAAAGAGAAAACAATATATCGTTGACACTTGAGGTTTTTGTGCTATAGGTTTTTCGTTTCAAAGTATGTAGTATTATTGACAAACTTATTTATAGTATTTCATCCAAAACATATTATTTTGATGTAGATATTTGTTTTATTATTATTTATCTATGAATATTCGTGAAATATTCATTGTACAATACAGATAAATAAATGTACAATACTACAATACCTATATAATAAAAATATTAACTATTATGGAAATAAACAAATAATCGTTTAAAGTCATCGCTTACGCAGAATTTAAATTCAAGTTAGATGTTTTATAACTAATATAATATAATGTATGATGCCATTCAATTGTAACAAAAAATTATTGTGTTATGTGTGTTAATATTTAAGTGAACTAGACATTAATTGGTGGTCAAATATAATTTATGTATATAACGATTAACGATTATAAAAGCAGTAAAAGTATAATATTTATTTTATACAATCTTCGTTTCATTTCATAACAGTGTCTTTTAATTTTGTGAATATTCAGCATCACTAAATCATTGATAATCATATTAATTGTATTATAGGTGTATAATCACTAAACAGCCAACGAATATTTCTATAAATATTCCTTGGCTGTTTAGTATGGGATAATATATAGCAAAATTGAATATTATGGTTCTGAAATCGTCAGTTGAATCTTAAATACAACATACTTTTAAATACCTAACTAGAAAATTATAGACGGACCTTGGAAATATTGTAATATTTTAAAATACACTACATTAAAAGGGTTTTTAATTTTTTTTAAATTTTACTAATACTTGATATTAAGAAGCACCAGTATTAAGTATTGAGATAGGTAATAATGTATTAGTTATTAGTGTTATTACCAAATTATAATTTGGATATTATAGTTACTGATACATTTTCAGGAAAGGCATAGAAATATATGTTATTTAAAAAAGTGTTTAAAAAAAAAATTAAATTTTATCAAGTATTTAATACTTTTTTTGTAATAACGAAGAACGAGATATAGAGGGTAGATTATAATGGCAAACTCTTGTGGAAATGACTTGTATAAGATGAAACATAAAAGAATAAGTATATTTTGCAATTACTCAAATTGTCTGTTTCCTCTAGCTAATTAAAACATGACTTTGTGGTGCAGTACGTCATAAGATACATAATGTACGTATTGATCTTTTACTCTTTTTCACAGTAATTACTAATTTGCACTGTTACCTAACCTTTTTTATATAGTCTACACGCACAGCAAAGATTTTATACCCAACATTATAAAAACGTATACTTACTATGAATTTTTTTTTTTTCAATATATTTAATAAACACCGTAAATATAGGCTCATAATAGTTCCTAACTGTCAAAGTTTATAAATTATAATTTAAATTCCATGTAGAGCGATGAATATATTTACTCTCAAACATCGAACACTAGATACGAATACATCATAGTAAAATAAATAATAAACCTATGAATCAATTATTAATAGTTATAATATATTATGAACAAAAATAAAAATCTATTAAATGTAGGTAACCGCTCACCTATACATAGTAGCTCCAGTAGCTGGTATTAGGTAGGTGCCGTACTGTATATACTTTAAAGTGTACTCCATCATCGAGTAGGGGGCTGGCATTGTCATTGTAGTAATGGATGTGTTAAATTTTAATTCTACGATAAATTATTGTATTGTATAGTATAATAAAAAAACGGTTCTAAATATAGAGACTGTCCAAATTTTCGGTATCCATTATGGTAACCTAACAATTATTTTAATAATATAATTAAAATGTTAACAAATGTTCGTATTGTTTTTTCCAGTATAATTTTTTTTTTAAATTATACTGGAAAAATATCTTAAGATTAATACATTCATCATTTTAACGCTCCGCCCAGAATCTAAAATGTTGCATAAATTATAATAACCGTAAAAATAACAACGAAATTAAATCAATTTTGTAATACGTGGGAATATAACAAGTTATAATAAATTTAGCTGTAGTTGAAATATAAAACATTTTTAAGTGTAACATAATATAGTATAGGTATACACAATGCAACTATTATTCTAGAACAAAATGTTTATTATGTATTTATGTAGGTAAATATACCTAATAAAAACTAATGTTTTTAAGGACATTTTTATTTCAGTAGTAGGTAGGTACTTCCGTGCATATTTTCAAGTACCTGTCCGTGATAATTTCCGATCTGTAAATGAATAATAAAACGTAAAAAAAAACCGTAAAAAATAAATGTTAAAAACAAAAACTTTAATTTCCTCGAATTTGTTTGATGTTATGATAATTATAATATTACAATAAATATTATATTATCACATTATTTTTTTGTTTGGCGGTTGAAAACGAAAACAAATTTACAACAAAATCGGCCGACGTGCGGGCTGATGCGAACGCTTATGGAAATTCGAGAGGAATCCAACGAGGAATTTTACATATGAAAATAACGAAACTATGCACAATATGTTTACAAACGATTTAGTGCCGAGTCCGCGAGTGCGTTGACGTTTGCCCGCGACGGTTTGTTGTTTCGACTCGGTCGCCGCCGGCCAACCCGAACGCGCCACTTTACGTATTAACCGTATACCGTCAGTGTTATTGTTTTGGCGAGCCGACGGCACTGCGCCGCGGCGGTCGTTTCCTGGTACGTCTTAGCCGTCCGAAACACAACAAACACAACAACAACAATAACGGTGTTGAAACGCGTGTATAAAACTCGCGGCACGACGTCCGACTAACGTCAAACACCGATCGACGACGCGCCGGCGACGTTACGCTTTCCGTGCGACGCATAACGACAGTAATATTCGTAATACTACGCGGCTTGTAACGCGCGCAGTCTGTGCACGTAACGATGACGAAGACGAACGGACGACGGATCGCGGTGGCGTGCTGTGGCCGCCGGACGATGCTGCAGGCCGCCGTGCTGTGGATGACGCTGCTGTGGATGTGCAGTGCCGCCGCCGGCGCCGCCGCTGAAACCAACGAATGGCGGCCGTGCCGGGCGGCCGGTCACCGGCGGTACGACGAGGAAGTGATGCTCAGAAACCGCGGCGGTGACGGCGGCGACGGCGACGACGGTGGCAGAAGCGACGAAGACGACGACGACGGCGGCGGCGGTGGCGGCGAAACAAGTGCGGACGACGGCGATGGCGGTTACTTCCGGTTTCCGGTGGACGACAAGCCAAAACGCGGCGCGGGCAAGGCGTACGAAAAAAAACAAGATCTGTATCGGCCGGTGGCGCACGCGTCGTACGCGCCCGACGTGGCGTCGGAAAACGGCCTGCGCGTGGACACGACGTTGCTCCGCGGCGAGACGATCGAGCTGCCCACGTACGTCAACGTGCCCGTCACGTTACGGTGCCGGTTCGAGCCGGCGGACGGGACGAACGACAAGTTCAACACCGTGGTCGAGGCCATGTACCCGGGGCACAGGGACGCGCCGCCGCCGCCGCCCGGATCGCACGCGTTCCGCATACTCAAGCAGCTCATGAGCTCGGCGGACGGGTGGCGGGGCGTCGCGCACAATTCCGCCCGGTCCGTGCGACGGGCGTCGGGAAACCGGTTTGGCCGGCACGAATGGCCGGCCAGAGACGACGAGGTTGGCGACGACGACGACTCTCGCACGGCGCAGCGCGACGATCAGATGTTCTGGAACATATTGGCCCGTCAACGCGCCGCCGAACGAATGAGGCGATTCCACGACTCTCGTCAAGACGTCAGTTGGCCGGAACGGTTTCGCGGCCAGTCGGCCAGACTGTTACAGCGATTCGACGGTCCTCCGGTCGCAACGCGAAAATGGTCCGAAAACCAATTGATCGAAGACCAGGAAGCCGAACAAGACGTTTACGATCGGCAATTCGGCGGACGGCTATCCGAACCGGTCTACGACCTCCAAGTGGGACCACAAATCGACGACTCGCAGCATGTAGAAAACGCCGACGACTCACAACAGTTAGAGAGCGTCGACGACTTTCAGCAAGCAGAAAGCGTCGACGACTCGCAACAAGTAGAAAGCTTCGGAGACTCGGAGCGAGTAGAAAGCTCCGACAACTCTCGGCAAGTAGAAAGCTCCGACGAATCACAACAATTAGAAAACTCCTTCGACTCGCAGCAAGTAGAAAACTTCGACGACTCGCAGCAAGCCGAACTGGCCGAACATCGGGCTGTTGCCGGAGATGTGGACCACGGACGGGTGCAAAGTAGAAACCTTCCGGCCGTGGCCCAGCACCTGCAACATGATATGATGACTGCGACGTCCGCGCCGGAAATCGCCACCACGATGACTTCGGATTTTGAAAAGTTTCGCAAAGGCATACCAACCAGGATTTACACGGAACACGCTTATACGACGGACTCGACATCGTAATCGTGTTGTAATATTTTGCTATTGGTAGGTTAGGTTATGTTACACAACTATTGCGACGAAATGACACTTGATCGTCAATCGACTCTTCTTTTACACATTTGTACTTACAATACACGACACGAGTTGTGTTTTTAAATGTGATTTAAATTATTTATTCGTTTTTTACATTTATAATATTATTTAGGCGTTGTGTACGTATAATTACTTACTGCATGTGCCAGACTGTAGATAATATAACATTATTTTTGTAATTATATTAAACATTGTACTTACCTACATGCATTATTCCACCTACATTCGAAAAAGAAAAAGAAGGTTTGACTTTTCATTTTTATAAATATATTTTATACGATTTTTGTTTGTCTTAGCGTGTATAATATTCCTGACTTCAAATAACCAACTAAAATATATCACCTGTTGGATAGATAATATTAATGTCCAAAACGGTATTTGTATAGGATATGTAAAATATATATTTCACAGTTAAAATATGTTTTAAAGACAAATGAAAATCTACATCATATTGAATCGAAAGTTTTAAATCTATATATATTATTATATAACAATATCGTCAATATTGATCAAAAAAAAAAAAATATATACATCAGTTAGTTAGATTAGATACTAATAACTAATAAAATATTTATTAAAATTAATTCTTCCAATAACATTGACCGTATACAAATACATAAACTATGTAACAAATATTGTTTGATAGAATTTTTCATATTTAAATAGTAAGTCCTTTAATATACAAAATAAGTGGCTGAACATAAATTTCAAACGTAGAGATAAATAATTTACATAATACATATTAAATCATACATAGTAAAAATAAATTTTAAAAACTTATTTTATATACTATACATTTTGATTGAAAACAAAGAATGTATTTAAAACATTTTCATGTGTATAATTAATAGTTTAATTTTAAAGTTAATTTTATTTTATTCACATATATTGCATTTTATACGTCTACTAATAACATTCATATTCTATTATATCATAATTTATACAATTATTATTAATTTATCGTACTATATTATTTATATTGCAATAATACGCTGAGTTCTAAATAATAAATTTGAGTAGGTACTAGGTACATAGCACCATTGATTATATTATTAATATTTATAATCAATGATAGTACCTACGTCACTGCCGTGTGTCGACATCTTAAAATCTGATTCTTCTTGAAAATAACGTTTTCTTTTCATCAATAAGACACGTAATTTTATGACATTATTTTTTAGCAATAAACAATATTATTATTGTAACCTTTTTTTAGTCTAATGAGTAATGAGTAATACTAATGTCTACTACATACTTTACAGTTAATTTAAGTTATTTACCATTTTATGTTCATATTTCCTCTAATTACATACTGGTAACTTAGTTATTTAATTTTTTTTAAGATGTGTTTTTTGAATTTTGGATTTTGAGATTTTATACAATTTTGTCCATATTTATAAAAACTAAGAGCATGCCGGTATTTTATTTTTCAAAAGTTCACATTTCATATTCAAACCTCTCAAATCCCTAGTTTAACACACAGTATTGAACAAATGCCAGGTAGGTACAAAATATTATGATATACATTTATCTTTCTGAGAAATTTCACTCAATATGTTAAGATTGAATTGTACAAAACTCCATAAATAAAAGTAAGACGAAAAATACTTACGAATGGAATAAGTATAATAATATAACAATATTATTATTATAAGTTTTGTATAATATAAAATCGTAAATAATATTATTTAAGATTTTTGCAACCACTACAATAGGTATCGATGAGATTTTAGTAACACTCTGCAATAGACCAATCAACTGCATATACCTATACATATTTTAATGGTTTCCTTAGTGATTTCCATGCCATGTTCAATGTTCATTCATTTAAGACTTGTTTAAATATGCAGAAATTTACCTGTACCTATAACTATTAACATACAATTTTATGATATGTTTATAAATAAATTAAAATTGGTGTACAATTGAATTTTAAAACAAATTTATTTATAATAATAAATTATAATAATATACCTAATATTTTACCTATTACTCAATGTCTTAATATAATATTCAAATTATGTGATAATAATAAAAACATTTTTTTAAATAATTTTTTTTCTATAAATAAGACCATTTACCACGAAGACTATTTATCTTCGATAAAACCATTTACCATTATAGAGTCTCATAAAACAACTTTTAATACTAAAATATAAAACATTTATGTTATATTATATGATTTATATTACCTTTTTATTTTTAGTAACATACTAGTAAATACTTACATATTAAATTAATAATTTATAAATTAATTCGTTTTAATAAAATATATTTTTTTCTTTTGAGTTTTGAAGATGCCGGGTTTTTATTGAAAACGTGAGTAATAAAATACCTATTAATATTATATATACAAATATATATATACTATGATTAGGTATATCATAAGTACTTATTATAGTGGATAATATATCCAATAATTACATGTATTTTATTTTTTTACCCTATTTTATTTTATATTAAAATATTCCATTAAACTTGACTTCGGATAAGAAAAATACTGTCATATTAAAATATATTTAAGAAGTAAATTAATTCAATATTTTTAAAAGTTAAAGCTGTTTGTGTATTTGACATTTAGATAATTATTTATTTTTTTTTTTTAATAATTACTCAGAGTTTTATGATTTTCATTAATTTTATCGATAAGATCATTTTTATTCAGATTCATAGATACAATTATAGTTTTTAAATCAGTTGGAGGACGGTGGAAAAATGTTAAACAGACACATGTGGACTTGTAACCCTCCCTGAATAATTTCAGATAATTTTAAATTTAATACATAAACCTAAACCTAAACAGTATATATACTTATATTATACCAATTAGACTATGTTAAATTCATTGTTAACAATAATTTTAATAATTTTAATAAAAAGTAACATTGATTTTTTTTCCTTTTTATTTATTGAAACATCACCCATAATATGAGGTAAATTGCAAGTTAAGTGAAAAATAATTTAAAATAATGCAGTATCAAGTTTTTACAGTTCACTCGTGTAAAAAGAAAATAATTAAAACATAAAATATAGTCAACTTAGACAACTTTGACTTGTGATGCAATATGGTCGGAACATTAATTAAACATTTGTTTTGTATTTAAACGCACAGACCATGTTGAAAATAATTAAAAAGATATACACACGAGTGTATACCTACGTGAAATAAAGTTGATGGTACAAACTAAATTTATCTTCAAAATATATGCTGTACACCCGCACATATATTGCTGTTTTAACTCGAATAAACTGAATTTGACAGTCTTTTAAACTATGTAACATTTAAAACGTCTAAAAGTTATAAACAATATGGATATATAACATTCACATTACAGCGAGTATATTTTATAAACCTTATTTTGTCTGATGCTAAAAAAAAATATTGTTTATAATTGCTAATATTTAACTTTTAAAGATACAATTTCTTACTAAGAATCTTGTAATTTTTAATTAATCCTTAAGAATTTCAATAAGATGCGTGTATTCTCATTGAGTCATTTAGGTAATCCATTGTAGATTAACTGTAACTTAAATATATAATTAGACGCATTGTCTAATAAATTCATTTGAATAATATATTATTTTTTTTTTTTATGCAGTTATCGCGATTATCCTTGCCTGATATCAAAATATTTAAATATGTAATGGTCATCTTCATTCTTGTACTGAATAACTTATTTTTTTTTAATTATATAGAAAAATAAGCAGTTTTAGAATTATTTATAGTTGCTGGCATCGACTTTTAAAACATATTTTAATATTTATATAGTATAGATATCATAAATAAAAATATACTTGCATAAGCATAACAAACACAAGTATTAGTGGATCCCTAACTATATATCTATCAATTGAAAATAAAATGTTATATTATTATATAATATATAGTCACATCGTTTTAGATAACTATAATTTATTATATTGATTTAAAATGTATTGAATGAATATATTATGTATTGATTATTAATCTACCTCAGACAAAGAACTTATGCATTTAGGTACCCACAATAAGTTTATATGGGTATAAGATTCTGTTTGGGTTTTTTGTATCACTGGGGAAAATAAATATGATTTGGGAAAGAGCTGCAGGTGTGAGAGCGATAGAATACCTGAATACTACGAAAATCTCGTGAGAGCTCGCGGAATCCTTTGTCCGCGATAACTGATAATCGCCCATCATGTCATTACTATCAGGTCGAGCACAATGAAGTGTTTCAATGTTGATTCTGATTTTTACTAGGTTTTGAGTACCTCATTATGGCCACAGTCTGGAGTACGTCCTTGTCGATATACGGCGTATAATGATAATGTACCTATCTAAATGCTGTAATTTTGTATAGATAATAGCTGATACCTAATATTAAATAGGATACTAAAATAAACAGATAAATAAATCGTAATCTGTGATCCATTTAAAATTTAAATATTTCTAGCGTAAAAAGGCCCGGCGAATTGACAAAAAAATACGTGATCCACAACGTTTCAACGAGATTTATTAAGAGTTTTTTTCGTGTTAAAACAAAACTACTCCTTAGTCCTTATGCGCATCACATAAAAGTCTTTTGTATTAACATATACATAGTTGACGAGAGCCGATGTCGGATAATTTCAAACACTTTTTATAATATGTCTGTGTGTATTATTATTATTGTATCACGGCCATCGTAACCCTTTCTCGTCCCCAGAGATTCGTATAGATACCCTTTGACGTATCACATATACATATAAAGTTATTCGGACTTTTTCCACCCAAATCGAATTACGCCCGTCCCGGTCGTTTTGCTCCCGGCAACGTTTGCGCACAAACTTCTATGTATAATACATGATGCATAAACACATTATATTTATTATGCGGACTGCAGTCGAGTATCGTATTGTAATGTATAGTTATTTCGGCTAGTTGGCGTTTGGATTTGTTAGGCTGGAGAAGAAACGGAAGATATCAAGTAAGCTGCGTGAGCTTAAATAACAAAAACATAACTACACCTGTCCTAATACATAATATTAAAATAACATATAAAGTGGAGGCGGCAAAAAAAGTAATTTATTAACATAATATCATTATCATTAATTTAGACCACGGTTTTCAAGAAATTATGATTCGATATTCGATATTTGCGCATTCGACGCAAAGGGTGCAGCGATATATATATAGAAGCCACCGTAGACCACCTATATACTTGTCACGACTTGCGTATAAAATATGCAAATTTATTAATAATTATATTTATTATAGTATGATAAATTAAAGATGCTATAGGTTATAAATCTTGCTAATAATCTATAAACCTTGCTGGTTTAGTGGTCGTGGATAAATAGTTATTTACCGACGACACTAGTTCGCCAGACGTTATCAGAAGGTTTAAGTTTTGAATAAATAAGTTGTAAACCGTTTTAAGTGTTAGAATAAAATATGTTATATTATTAGGATCGAATTCGGGCGCGTCGTTAGACGGAGCCACCATCGTGCTGTGCGTATACTTTATAGATGTTATCGAGACGACGGGCGACGCAAAAGAGAAAAGCTCGAAGTCAGTGAGGGAAGTACAATTCAAAAATGCGCACGAACGACGGTTGATAATCACTCGACAATATAGAACATATTATAATATAACATATTGGTACAATTATTACGAAGATTACAAATGATTAGGAACAAGATTACGGTAACAAGAAAATATAATAAACAATAATTGATAATAATTACGACAACATACAATGATAAATAAATCACGAGATAGTGTGGGACCAGGTCACCACGACCACACTAGCAACCATGAAGACTAGAACCACGATTAAAGATATCTTTAACTGTGACTAGAACACAGAATAGATTGATTATTTAAAATTAAATTATTTTAAAATTAAAAATTAAATTTATTCTGTGACTAGAATAAGGAGACCAAACTCCGCTTCTGATAACGTCCCAAAATGAGTCGCATGATTAAACGGCCACTGGTGGAGCTGTGTATGCTAGGGTTGCTACTTTAACCCACGTAGTATAGGGATTATTCCTGTTTTTTGCGTTTTTTGTAAAATATATGCATTATTTCGAACCATGGTCCATTATAAATTTTATAGCTCGTAAAATTACGCATTATTATACATGTGCATATGTGTAATTTCCATGTGTACTCTGCATAGAAGTAAGTATCAGATCTATTATTCAGTTGCCGACATCTATAGGAGACTATATGAACTGCTAGAGAGTATTAAGTATTTGAGCAATGAACCGCAGTGCACAGGATACAAGATGCAAATCTGTTAGTGAAAAATATTGATAGTGATAAAGGAATAAGGATTGACTATATAGTAATAGGATTGTTCATAATGTTCATATAATAATAAAAAAAATTTAATAAAATATACACATATGCAATATGCACATGTATGAATCCGTAATTTTACGAGCTATAAAATTTATAATGGGTCATAGTTCAAAAAAAAGTATATATTTAAAAAAAAAAATGCAAAAAACATGAATAATAATCCCTATTATACTGCGTGGGTTAAAGTAGCAACCTTAGTTTACGCAGCGCCATCACCTATAGCACGTTTAATCGTGCGACTCATTTCGGTACCTACGTTTTTTCATGCGGGCGGCCATATAAGTTTGGTCTCCTTCAAGGTGGATATATGTATCCGCCTTGGTCTTCTTATTCTAGTCTTCATAGTCTTCATGGATGATACAGTCGTTGCCGGAAAAATTGATATGATGACGGCGGCGCGATAACGAAAAACCAGGGGTTCTCCGTACTTGAATATTGTTACCGAAAATATATCAACAAAAGTAGTAAAACATTTTAAAAGTGAATTTACTTTATTAATTTAAAATCAAATATTCTGATGATATTCTTTTACTTTATAATAAAAAAATAAAAATTGTTTTAATTAATAATTATTATAACATGTAGTGTTATAATAATTATTAATTTTTAAAAATGAAGATTTAACAGTAATAAGTCCGTGGTGGTGGTACCGTCGATTGCATTAGTCATTATTCTATAATTTATTTAAGATATTATATTAATAATTAAAAATATAAAAAATAACATGAGTTATCAGTTATTGTCAGTTATCATCATCATTCGGTGTAAAAGTTTGTCTCGAGGCTTGCCCGGTTCTTTTTTGAATGTCTAAAAAATAACTAAACACGAAAAATGATAATTGAGTGTCTAGCTATCAGTCCTCATTCGATGAAAATCGATACCTCCTGACGTCGAAAGTCTGATGTTTTGTCGGACAAAAATCTCGAATGCCATGTTTGAGTATCAAGTATTCCATAATCATGGGGGAAAGTTTAACTTACACACATCTAAACATATCAGGTAGGCAATCCTCCTTTGAGGGGGTCAAGTGAAAATCGTTTCAAGGGAAATTAGGTTGGAAATGGTAGTCGCGTGTCTAGAAATCGGTCACTAAAATTGTTATAAAGTTGATTACCTATCATGAGTGTGAGTTATCAGTAATCAGTTATCATTCGGGGTAAAAGTTTGTATTGACGCTTGCCCGCAATGCTCGGTGATTGTTTGAATTAAAAAAGAATAAATATGTACCGAAATTGGTAATTGAGTGTCCTGTTATCAGTCATCATTTGGTGTAATATCATTGCGTCTCGTCGCCTGCTCGGTTTTTTTTTGTATGTTAAAAAAATAAATAACATATCAAAAATTGTAATTGAGCGTCTAGCTATAAGTCCTTAACCAGTGCAAATCATAGGCGTGCGCAGACTCCGGTTTCAGGGGCAGCAAGAGATTAATTCGGCCCATTCTTCAAATTCATTATTAAACCCAGCCCATAGTTTTACTATTCTTGCTATTGGGTATCAAAATTAAAGTTGCATTGTTTATTTGGATAAACAGTTGTACAGTAAGGTATTAAGCCACTTAAGGTGTAACTTTTCCACAAGCCTATAGTTAATAATATTATTTATAATATGATAAAATAAACAAACATTAATAATAATATAAAGTATATATTTAAAAAATAATAATTAAAGTAATAACATATGGTTGTAAAGAAAACAATAAAACCTCTTATTAATTTATATATATTTATATAAATATACATTTTTTTCACAAACTTATAATACTAATCTACGCTCTATAGGTAATACATTTTTAAATTCATCAATTACACTCTCAATATTTACAGAACAAGTTAATTCTTGTTCAACAAATAGAAACAATAATGCATTTAGTCTATCTTGTGTCATGGTAGATCTAAGTTTGCTTTTAACAATGGTAAGTTTAGAAAAACTCCTCTCGCAACCACAACTCATGACGGGGATAATAACAAACATTTTTAAACACAGAAAAAAATTATTAAAAATACTTGATCGATCACATTTGTTTAACCAATCAAGCCACTTATAAACAGAACCAGAGCAAGTACCTTTAGGAGTATCTTCTAATTGTTTCAAAAGGGTTATCTCAGAAATTAATGATTCTTTAGAAATATGGAAATATTTATTCAATAGGTCAAATTCTGTGTTATAATTTTCCATTTTAATATCCAAATTCACAAGATTACCTATTATATTTATTATGTCTAATGTTTCTTGCTTAAATCTTAAGTCCAGTCCATTTATTAATGTATCTAAAGTTGTATTGTAAACATTCACTCTCATTTCATCAAACTTAGTTTTAAAAATATGCTGTGTTTGGGTAGCATTATCTATTTTTTTAGATATTTTCCTATTTTTAATAGGAGGTATAATAATATTATGATTAATACAAACATTTTCTGTATTTTTAAAAATTAATTCAAATTCATCATATGAATCTCTGATTGAAATTAGTGAAGACTTAAGAGATTGAATATGTTTAACTGCAGATAAAAGATCTAACTTTGGAGTTTGTAATGAAGAACTCACTTTTAAAACTAGTTGTAAAATAGGTTGCATCATATTCATACAAAAAATAAAATTGAATGATTTGATTTGACTTTTAAGTCCTAAGCCCTTCATTTTTACATCTGGCAGCAAACTCTTTTTTGTTATAACGCTTTTAATAATGCTCTATAGTTATGTTTAATAGCATTTACTGCCTCTGAGCGACATGCCCACCTTGTTGTTGAGCATGACTTTAACGTTTGAAGATTAGACCCATGTTCTTTAGCTATATTTTCAAAAATAGCATGTCGAGTAGGGCTGCCTTCAATGAAAGAGTATAAAAATTGAACAGATCCTAAAAAGTTAATATTATATTCATAACTTACCAAACATATCATTTGATAAACTTGAATAGATTTTTTCGACTGTAACAAGATCTTTTATTTCATTTAAAACTAAAACCATAAAATATAAATAAATAAAAATATTTAATTATACTATGATAGAGTTAAATACTTATAATAAAACTATTGACCTATAATTTTAATAAGTCAGTGGATAAAACTTACCGATTCTATCATTGGATTACCCAACAGCATTGGTGTCAGATTTCAATGTACTTGGCGTATTTGAAAGTTTTGAATTTTTTGAAAACATGTCCTTTAACTTATAAAATTTATCGCTCGCATTCAAAAGCAACAATCTTTTCTTTTCACGGGCTTTTTCAGCTCCGCCCTTTCGTTTACCGGACATGACACAACAGTAATGTTACAACTTACTAGTTACTACTATTATAGTCTTATAATAATGTAGGACAATTGTAGGTATTGAGCAATGAGCACGTCGCACGTCGAAAAGTATTAAGATGTGCGAGTGCAACTCCAATAGTCCAATTACGTAATTGCTAATCGCTATTTAATATCGTCTATCATTAATGTTGTGGCGGGCCAGCATCGTCATGGCATATTAGTGTACGATATTACGATAACGTTAAAAACCCAGTTTATTTTTAGATTTGTTGACCATAAAATATGATAATAATATTTACGATTAAAAATCATGGCTATTTCTTTTTATAGTAGACAGGTCTATTAGTTTTATACTGATAAATTCTATATCATAAAATATTCATATCTATACTTCACCAAAAAAAAAAAAAAAATCATTTGTGGAAATATAATTTTACCGAGGCCCATTATTTAATATTTGCCGGCCCCAGTAGCCCCAAATAAAGTCCAGGGGCAGCATATGCTGCCTCTGCTGCCCCCGTGCGCACGCCTATGGTGCAAATTGATACCTGGCTAAACAAAAAAATGTTGCCTTCTACTACAAAAATATACCAACGTTCCCAGGAAAATTATTTGTTTAATACAATTTACATTATACAGTGTAATATAATAATAATATGAAATAATAATTAGAATAACATAGGAAAAAAAATGTAAAAAACGAATCGACATAGTTTATCACAGCGCCGCCGAAAATCCACCGAGCGGGATTCGATCTCGTCACGTCTGCCTACCTAACCTATCATGAACGCCTATCCCTGTCGACTACAGTTTGAGTGATGTAATGGTAGCAAATCTCGAGCACTTAAATCATTTCCGAACCGTGACTAAATTTGCGTTATACATCGTTTTACTCGTTTAATTGGTGTTTCATTACACACATGCATTATCTTGTTCATTTTCTTTTTAATATATATTAAATATATTTGTAATCAATATCCGTTTTATGTATATAGTTCATTGGGTTCAGTCAATTAGACTTACCCTAATATAAGATAAGATATTATGCATATTATTTAATACATGATATTTGGTAATAATGAGTTAGGTAAGTAAATAAGGATTAAATATAAAAATGTAATACTTTTATTTTTTCTATCCTATTTGGTAAAATACTGTCTACTGTTTAAATATGTTTAATTCTTATATTTTGTTATTATGTTATATTATGTTAATCATGTTTATAATATTTTTACTTCATGTCATGAATGGATTCAGAAATATTCTCTAGAAACAAAACAAATTGGATAGTTAAATGTACTTATCCAAATAAACAGAGATCTTTGTATCGCAATGACTATTATTGTCAATACTCTTTAAGAAATAAAACTCTATTGAATTTAAGTAATAGTAACAGAACCTGACTAAGAAATATGAATTCTAAATTGTAATGCTTTAATTCAAATAATTGTAAAGAAAGATACTACAGATACAAGAAAAAAATATAAATATATAAGACAAGGATTAAATACTGAAATAAAGGTTAAGTTAATGTGTTATACCTATGTGCTTTGAGCTTTCTGGGTTTTATAGAACAATGCTTATACTGTTACTTGCAATGTTAACATTCACTTTATTACCTACCTATAATATAATCTTAATAATAGGTTAGTTAGATTTTAATGAGTTACTTTAGAATAATGTCTGATATTTTAATATATATATATATATATAAGTATATTAACAAATTTTTACTTACGTTAGGTATATTTTAATAGTAATTATATTGCCGTTCATCATTTTTTCTTTTTCTTTAGTTGTATTTAAGTATAACTATTAGGAAATATAATTTGATGCACAATTTAATTTTAACATAATATTTACAATTGTTTTAACTTATTAAGTAAGATGAATGTATGTCTTTTAATTTAATAATGAACTTTCTAACTATTTCCCATTAAACAATAAGTTAGGTATATTATAATTAAATAGGATCTGATACATATTTTTTTTTAACAATTAATGCTAACTGTACCTATACAATTATACATTTATACCAAATATGTTTTACAACATTATTTTTTGGATTTCATATTAACATTGGTTATATTATTTTATATTTTATACATCTTATTTGGTAGATATGGATTAAATACTGAAATAATAGTTTTATTTTTTTATCATAACAGGTAAAATACTGTTTACTATACTTTCAAATTATTTAAAGATAAAATAATTAAATATATTTAATGAGTTTTTATGTTTGGAGTATTTTCATTAATATTTATTGCCGAACATCTTTTCTTTTTCCTTTTTTACTTGCAAGTTTGCTTCTGTTTTTGAAAGACGACCAGCTTGTATACGTTTAGCACCATTTGAAATAGCAGACTTGCGTCTAGAACGTGATGCAGGTTGTATTCCAATAATTTTTTCATGTCATTTACAGAACAAATGTTTGGAAAATTCAGATAATTGTTCAACTGAATTAATATGACTCAAGTAATTATTTATATTTTTAAAATTTTTTATGACAAATTTGTCGTTTTTATTTTTTTCCACCAAACATTTAATGTTGTTCATATTAGCTTGAAATTTTTGCATTTCTGAATCAATTATTACTCAAAGAGTCTCATCAACCTCTAAAGTGCTTGTATTCTAAAAATTACTACTACTTGCTTCAAAGTCTTCGTTCATAGAGCTTATAAATTCAGATCTTGCTTCAGTTAAATTCAATTGTTCTTATTGTATAATATGATACTTGTCTTACTTATTAATTTTGTTAAAAAAATTATGATCAAATTCTTCTTCTACAGCTAGTGACCCTAGGTTAATTTGGTCTGTAGTAGTTAAAATGGAACAATTTACTGTTGTATAACCATTTAAATAGACAGCACAAATATGTTTGCAAAATGACTCACATTGACCTGCTGGACAATCACAAAACTCATAGTCATCTTTTATGAAAACAGTATATCAATAGTAGCTATTTACTGAAGATGTTACATTAAATGATTTTTCATAAATTTGTGATACCATAAGATCATGTGCCTTGGTGCAAAATGATTTGTATAGTAGTTCTGGTTTTGAAACTCTATACGAAGAAAATTTAATAAAACGTTTCTTATTTTCTAGAACATCAAAAACAAAATCAACTAAGGTAGCAGCATTAAATACTTTGCATCGTTCTAATACAATATCTTTGAATATCCTAATAGATGGCAGATGCTTCTACGGTGTTGTTAGTATTATCATTGATTATAATCAATGGTATTATGTCCATGAATTTGCAAGTTTTTTCGGTAACAAACTGCCCATTCTTCCATTCTACTTTTTAATTTACTCATATGATTTGCAAATAATCTGTTGCTATAGTCACACAACTCGTTCATTATATTAATAGCATTTTCTTGACTATACTCAAATAAAATATTTCTAAATTTTACCATTAAACTTTGTCGTTAATTTTTTTCAATGCCGTACTTTGTTTCACAAAACCATCGCCATAAGGCTTGGAACAATTGAAACGCACAAAGTAGTTATGTTAACTTTGGAAAAACTACTTTCAGTGATTGACGTTCAGCTATACTGTCATCTGTCATAAAAACCAAAGGTTGCTGTTCTCTACAAAGTGCTGTTTCACCCAAACATTTTCTTAATAAATTAAATGCTTGTATATAACTTTTCGATGTTAAATATTTATGGATAACCACACCAAAATAGAAAGTAACACATGATCCTCCTTGGTCACAAGATCCACTTGAATCAACAAAAACTATATTTTTAGAAAATGACATGCTATGTTCTCTATGCATCAAAGGTGTTACAATAGCTATGCATAAAGTGTTTTCATCAATTTATAATCTGCCACCAGTTTCCAAATACAATTGCTTTTTGTCATTCAGTACAATAATAAGTTCTTTATCAGAACGGTCTCCATAATTTAATGCACTGTAATAATTATTTTATTTTTATTATATATATTACATATACATGATAATTTTTAGATGCTGAGGGAATCATATCATCTGAAAAGCAGTTACTAAATTCTTTTGAAACATCTTCAGCCACCCTCAAGTAACTATAAGCCTCTGTATTATGTATTTTGTGACTATGTTCATATGAAATCAAAAAAATAATGTTGTAAAATATATTTGGTATTAATGTATAATTGTATAGGTACAGTTAGCATTGATTATTAAAAAAAAAACATGTATCAGATCCTATATAATTATAATATAACTTATTGTTTGAAGGGAAATATAAATATTTACAATTGTTTTAACTTATTAATTAAGATGAATATACCTATAAGTATATTTTCAGAGAGAAAAAAAAAATTAAACATGATATTCTGTCTGCTATAGTTACTGTTACTGAAACAAAATATTTACTAAAAATATGTGATGATAGTAATTTAAGTAAAGATACCTATTACCCTATTGGCCATTTTGTTTTTGTGGAATAAAAAAGTGTTTAAATATTGGATAATAATAAAGGTAAAATACTAGCTTTCTAACATACTTACCTTTAAACAATTTTGTATATTAATTTATTATACTCATAAAAAAGATAAAGAAGAAAAGAGATAATTAAATGAATGGCTAGTGTAGGTAGTTATCCTAAAATAGTGGTTTATATTATAAATATTGTATACTTTTTCTTGAATAAAAAAAATGTAATTATGCGGTTTTAAAAAAATTATATTATAATTTAATTTGTCATTTTGTAAACTATGCAATGAAATGTTTTACCTTAGTATTAAAAAACTACATATTATTGAATAATTGTCAATTATGTGTAGCTTTAGCTGAGCGCTTATTTTCTACATTTAGAAGACAATCATTTTTATCCGTTTATTTTTATCAAATTTGAGTTTTATTTTTTTGATAATTTTAATCAAACTTGATATTATTGCATATATGCCTTTGAGTCTTACACCGTTTTAAAAACTTAAAAATATCAATATGTAAATATACATTGTAGTCATCAAAAATCAATGTCAATGACTTAGTAGATAATGTAGGCATAATATATTTTTAAAAATTTGTTTCTAAAGCCATATATTATTCTAGAATTTGAATATTTATATTTATTTTTGATACTTTTAAAGGTTTTAAATTATGTAAAATCTTGTTGTTAAGCAATATTATCAAATCCGTATGGCATCAATCAAATATTATTTTTCTGTATAAGATACTTGCATAAATTCTGCGCTTTCTTTCTAACTCCGTACTAAAAATTAAATTATTACACATATTACATTAATCTTTTGCTTCTAACAAAATAAGCTGCTTTATTTTTTAATATTCTTATTGATTTTTATTGCTATAGATACAAAATTTGGTTTTACTCAAAAATGGAGAAAGATTATGTAGGTGAAAAAAAATTACTGACATTTATTCAAATTTTAAATACCTGCTTTAATGTGGTTTGAAACTATTCATTAATAATAAACCTATCACCAACATTACATTTTACACAACATAATTGCACATTTTTTAACCCTCCTATGCTGAAAAACTATTATCTTCCTCTCACCTTACTATTAATAAAAAAAAATAACATATTTATGTATCTATCTAGTTGTATAGATAATTATATACACAAGTATAAGCAAGTAAATACATTTTACATAATGTTAAAATATTGTTTTTTTTCAATTTAGGGTTTTAAAATTTCATGAAATTAATTTCTTTTTAATTTTTATAAAAAAAATAATTTTTCAATTTAAAACTAATATTGTAATTTTAACAAAATTTAAGTGAAAATTATGATAAAAATAACATTATAATAATAGATTCATTATTAATTTCAAAAATCTTGTCAAGAAAACTGAAACTGAGAGAAATTTTTTTCTTTAAATTAATAAAGCTAAATAAATACCTACTTCATAATGATTATACTACCAATATTTATGAAAAACCTTTCCCCTCTTGTTCTTCATATTAAATTTCTTGTTTTCGACCTCAATCAATCAAACTACATTATTCACTTACTTTGGATTGCCAGTCACATTGGAATACATAGAAATGATATCTCTGATTAATTTATCCAAGTATAATGTATAATACCTATTACCTATATAATTATTTATCAATATTTTATTAATGTTTGACAATGTCTATTGACATAACAATTATTTCTGTCTAAATAGTAATACTGAATCAGTGATATACTTGTATATCAATATATTTAAGTAATTTATATAAATAATATATATGAATAATTCCAATAGTACTGTATCTAATAATAAGTTATAAGTAAAAAAAACACCAATAAAGAACGTTTTGATTTCTATTTAAAAATCAGACATTTAATAATGTTTATACATAAAACATAAATAAGCATAATAGTTTAACAATTATGTAACATATTTTTAAAGAAATAAAAATAATTACCTATTTAAGTTATAAAAAAAATTAACTAATAAATAAAAATATTATACAATAATATAGAAATATATTACAAAATACATAATTAAAAATAAATTATATCATAGCCACACTTTGGAGAAAAGGCTTAGCATATTTCAATTTACATTTTTGTTACTTGTATGTTTTAATTTTAACTTAACCATTAAATTATCATTGAAAAATAAAAATATAAAATAACTACTATTAATAATAATATAAATTGACATACAAAGTTGTTTTTAAACACATACAATGATTTATCTTATTCTGAACATACCTTTAATAAACAAATCTATGATAATCAGAAATTCAGAAACATTCCAAATGAGCTGATAGTTGTGTCAAAACCTAATTCCCTAATAATATCCAGTTGAACATAAGATAGTTTGGATGATATAACATAAGATAAATTACTGGGTATAAATAATTATTAGATAATTTGGCGAGTATATCATTATATTATTCACATTTAGGTGCTTACAAAAAATATAAATCAGAAGAAATAAAACGTTAGAAAAATATAGCAACAAACAACAATTATTAAGTTTTAAATTATTTTAAAATAATCCTGATATTATGTTCACAATTATCAAAAATTAAAAACGTAGAAAATTAAGTATTGTTTTAATTATTCTATTTACAATGGAAATCTCAAGAAGTTTGTATTAAGTTCTTAACTAGGTGAAAAAATGAATTATGATGTTTCTGTTATAGGTTAAAAAAATGTTTTTTTATGGTTTTCTTCTTAATGTAATTAGTTTGATTTTTTATTAAGCAATATATTTTAAATATTGTTGTTGTTTTAAATCCAAATTTTGATTTTAACAAAAAAAAATAATAGTACTAATAGTTCAAAGATTAAAACATAGTTTTTTTCCTAACTCATTAAAATTAAAGTTTTTATTATTACCTATCAATTAAAATTAAAAATAATTGTTTATATTATACATAGTTTTTAGAAGCATTTTAGTCAAACTAAGGTTTGCTATATATGAATAAATCATGTTTAAATGCACTATTTCAAGTATCTACTACTCTATAAATTTTTTGTTTAATAGGAATATGGTTTACCTTGTCTTATATTTCGTCTTGTATTCTGTAAGATTGATAAAAACCAAATTTAAAAACCTCAATACAAATTTATATCAAACAAAAATCTAAATTTACATATCCCTGAACACTGATGGTCTGGTTTTCTTAAAAATGGCTGAAAATACTCATAATGATGCTGATTGTATATTTGTACATATACAGTGATTGACAATGTAGAAATTATTGTAACTATCCATGGTTTTCTGTGTTTTAAAACGCGCAAGAGCTGCTTTATAGCCATAACCGTGTGGCATTGCATATGTCTTATGTCTCCATAAATTTACATACTTGACTGCCAAGTTATGGCGACGCTTACAGTACTGACAATACATTTTATAATCACAAAATGACATGGCCAAGTCGCGAGGTTTAGTAGTAGTCAATGTGTTAGGAAACAAGCGCATAGAATACTTATTCCTGCGACTGGGTTCAACAGACATTTTGCCATTATACTCCTCACGACTGCGGGTATTTCCATGGAAAAAGTTTCGAATTTTAGGCCTTAACTTTGGAAAAGCCATTAATGTTTTTTTATCGTGTGACACATCGAACAATTGTGGATAGTCTACATCACCATGTATCAAGCAGCCGTCATTAGTCACCGTGCACCTCCAATAATTACATAGACAATCATTGGTGAAAATTAATCCGGTGTCGAATAGGTTGATAAAAACTGATACCACCGTAAAATCAAAATTTGAGAATATTACCTTTATAGGTGGTTTGGAATCAGTACCATCTGTATAGAAATCGATTGCCTGTGTAAAATTGGCGGTATAGAATTCCGTTATCTCTTCATTTGTCTCGTTGGAAGGGAAAGTAAAATCTTCTGGTGTATATCCCATGGCAAAAATGTCAATGACATTAAATCTTCCGACGCGACCGACTAGCCATGCCGCGCACTCTCCGGACACGTAAATCTGACTATTTACCAGTCTCTTCTGCCTTTGACCATGACGCAGCAACAACTTAACGCGATCCAAAGCCGGTTGAATAAGTTTTAGACGTCGCTCGAACTCGGCTTGATGACGTGTATGGATTACAGATATCATTTTAAGTTTTTTATTCCTTTGCAAACGTTCGTTAGGTACTCCGTTTAACTAAATTCCGCTACCCGCTAAGCGTAGAGAAATACTTTAAAAGTACCTATACTTTAAATTAAATTTGATTTTAATATTTAAAATACGTTCTTTAACAAATACAATTTAAGAATATATTTATTTATTTATGTAATATCCTTCAAAAAAGAAACGTAGATACCGTTTCGCTCGTGTTCACTACACTGTACATAGCAAGAAAAAAATGCGCGCCGATCAAGGTTAGGTTAGGTTAGGTCCGATTTCACGCATTGCTTCGTGTCCCCACTTAGACTACCTAACGATCGACGGCGCGCACCGACAACTGTCAGCACGTTTCGACGATAGCGCGCTCTGACGTCTGACGGCACGTTTCGATGATGACGATGATGCTGTGGCGATTACCGAACGAAGAAATGGGTAGGTAACATCTTCCAAAATCACATTTAGCGAAATTTTCGAATTCATTGTTGCCAATTTAGAAAAGTAAAAATTCCATCCATCTTGCCTAAAGGGTGAGACAAACCTATAAAAAAAAAACTGCTTCTTTTATATCAAATTCAAATGTATTTATTTCACAATTTAAATATTACTATAAAATAAATTATATTTTCATAATTTTTCAGTAATGTTTAAATATTGTACAAATTTGAAATTCGTTAATTTATGATGTACCATGATATAGACACATATACAATTTATGAAATTGTTAGGTAAAGGATATTTTAATTATTAATAATTTTAAATATTGATGATCATAAAAATTTAATAAACATACCAGCACGATTAAAGATAATATACTGGTTACACAACTGATATGTAAAATAATACGAATTTGTGACTCCTTTCGTTATGTCACGATAAGGCTTTCAATTAATGCATGTAGAATTAATGCCTGGCGCTTCTAGTGGAAATGTACGATAACTAACAGTTATCAATTATCATATATTCAATATTATCACGATTATAGATAAATTATAAAAGTTATGATATTATATAAAAGAAATTATTTAAAGACATAAGCAAATACTCTTTATGATAATAATTCTCACTGTATAAGGGAAAACAGTTATAACTTTGTATGTAATCTATCTTACAATGATTTTTTGAAAAGCACAAACAACTTGGTTAAAAATTAAAATTAAGTTTTTTATTTAAATCAATGCTTTAAGATGTTTTAACTACCAACATTTTAATTTTTAACTTTTTCTTCAAGACTTTGCTTATGATTATTTTAAGGATTATTCCTCTGAAGCTTGTACCAGGGGTAGGACACTTCTGGGCGGCAGGATGATAATAGAGAATCAACCACTGTAGGTCCGCAGTAGGTGCAAGTATCTGGGAAAATACGTAATTTTAACGTTTGCATATTTGGTAGTATCGAATTAGTTATGATAAATATGGAATGGTACATTTTAACCCCCTAGATAAGAGTTCTGCCCTTTGATAAGAAATTATAGCTGATATCGAAAATTAATATAACATTATTTTACCGTAATTAAAAGTTTATTATTTTTAATAAAATGTACAAAAAATATAGATATGTTATGTGTGTATATTATGTTATGAACTTTACTAAGTACAATGAAATTTCTGGTTTATTTTAAAATATTATTTATTTAAAGGTATTTTAAATCTATTTTTAATTTTTTAAGGTATTTACAGAACGATTTAATTAAATTTCGATTTATAAATTTATATATTTTAATAATTAAATATTAATAAATAATTATATAATAAATGCAATATTTTTGAAAAAATTATATTATCCTACTACTTAAATAAATTACATGAATTATTATAAAAAAACATTTTATCATATTTTATTATTTTGTTATTGACTGATTACTGATAGACCGTTTGTAAGACGAAAACAGCATGTGATACACGAGTGTCTTCTCACCGTTGAAATAATCACATTTAGTTATCAATTAAATTTAAAATTTAATATAATTATTTATGTAATTTAATAAATGTGTGTTAAGACTGATATTTTTTAATAATACTAAATATCTAAAAAATGTATTTATTTAAATCATTTTCAGTGGTGGATCTAAAAAAAATGGTCTGGTCGAACATTTAAAATTAGGATCCGCGCCACCATTTAATTATTTAATTACCCCATCACCCGCCCACAAAAAAAATAAATTGTTGACATAATACTTCCATATCTAACTTATAAAAAAAAATGTTTCAATTACTTAAAAACAACATAAATATTGAATACAAATAAATAAAATATTATTAGTTATTATGCATTTAAATTTTAAATTATAAATAAAAATTTTGTTTAAATTCTAATGTATTTAATTCTACATAAAATTACTACTAAGTCAAACTAAAAACAAAACAAAATTTACATAGATCGATAGTCGTCGACGACGATGAGAATTACCAGTTTTGGTATTTTTAGCTCACTGCTATAATATCGTGATATTCTGTATTATATAATACTTTTAATATTATGGTTTATTGTAGCACAACTATTTTAATCCCTATTTATTTGCTTATGAAATCTAGTGTTAACCCTATTATTTTCGCCAAGGGGGTCCACACGGCCGGGGCCCGGTCGGACATGTCCAGGTTGCCCGGGTGTTAGATACGCCACTGATCATTACTCTTCATAATTAAAACACATACGGGTGCTTACATTAATTCATCTATAAACATAGTGTATTATAGTGAAGTTTATTAAACACTAGTTAATTATATTTCGAAGGCAATTTGTTTATATTATGAACAACCTGATCATCGGAGCCAACTAGTGTGTATATGCATTATTGTATTAATCTTTTTATTTGTGTTAAGAATGGGATGCGATTTTTATATTTTGCGAAGTAACTAATATGCAATGGCTAAAACGCACCTAAAACGTTAAACTTTGTTCCAGAGTTGTTAAAAATTGTAGCTTTTGTTATAAATTACATTTTTATATTTAATTAAAAATATGAAATAATTTTTTTGATATATATATATATTAGATATAACCATCTTACAACGAATAATGTATACTAGTCATAATATATCAATGCTTTTTGAGTTTTTCATTTTGAGTTGTTGATTAATTTCTATCTGTTAAGATTCTTATCATTGTTTTTTTTTTTTTTATGGCTATTTATTTTACTTTTATGAACAATTATATTTAAATTATTCATTATAAAATACAACTTACATAATATTGTTCTTTGAACACATGTCAAACGTGCCAATTTGTTTTTTGAAATCTAAATTTATAACCTTTTATACGATAATTTATTTTTATTTTTTTTTCACTGTACATATTACCATACCTAGATGTTTAAAAATATAATGTACATTTTATACATTTATTGTTTTCCTTTGTATGTTTGACGTTCAAACGGAGAAAATATTAAATAATAAAAAATAATAAATATAATATAGTATCTATTTTTTTAATTCGTCCATTTTTTTTCAAAATCGGATTTAGTCAACTCACAATTTATGTTAATTCATAATTTATGCTGGTCATATGCATATACCTATGCAATACTTCTTGAGTTTTTCATTTTGAGTTGTTGATTAATTTCTATCTGTTAAAATTTTTATCATTGTTTTTTTTTCTGGTTAAGTATTATACTTTTCTAAACAATTGTTTTTAAATTATTTATTTTCAAATACGACTTACATAATATTACACGAGTACGATTGATTATTGCGGATAATATATAAAAATAGAATAGGTAGGAAATTATTATAAATTAGCACAGGTGTTAATGCTATACTAAATGGCTTAGTTAGGTACTAAATACAAAAGTAGTGAACCCTATACGACAAATAAACATTGTCGATAAAATGATAATAATAATTTCAAATTATATACCGTGGTTTAGTAGGTATAGCCAGGTAAGTACAGTAGAAATATGTAAAACGTGCTAATTTATTTTTACGATGAGTAAAAACTATTTTAAATAATTTAGTGCTGTGCAGTTTCACACGATGAACAAAAAAAAAAAAAGAATGAAATCGCTATGAATTTCAATTAATTTTATAATTTATAGGTGATTGCTATTATTAAAATTAATTAAACATAGTGGCAAACACTAATTATAATAATACAAATACAGGTTTTTAGCACCAAAAACATCCGTGAATCGAATTATTTACTTAAATAATACATATAAAATTGAGAAACTTAATTCGTAAAAATATCATAATATTTATAAACATTAACATTTTAATTTTAGAGTGAGTTTAAACAAATATTAAATCATAAATTATTAACATTGCGATTTCTGGAATTAGTCGAATACGAAGTGTTTATCTGTTACCTATTTATTTTAAAATAAAATAATTTAATAGAAAAATAGAAAAATTCATTCGATTATAAAATATATCGATTACTTATCAATTTATTATTAAAATCATTCGATTATTCCCATCACGAGTAGACACTAATTAATAATACAAATACAGGTGTTCAGCACCAAAAATATCAGTGAATCGAATTATTTACTATGATAATAATTAATTTAATCATTTATCACGAACCGACTAGTAGAGGAGGAGGCATGGTAATGATCTATATTATTGTAATTTATATGTTTATGTGATAAAATTTCTATTTTTGAACGTTACTGCACTTACATCCGGTCAATTAAATGTATGCCGCAATCACACACACCACAGGAGTTTGGATATAAATACGAACGGTTTACAGATTTATATTGTAGTGCCAGTCCATCAGCCTTTATTGCACAAACACATAATTTCAACAATATCGTTGGTTTTATAAACTGTGCGCTAATATCTATTTCTCACGGTAATAAAAATATATTACTACGAAATCAACTCTTGAGTACTTATTTACCACACAGCGACGATCCACTGCAGAATACGCCGCACATATCGAAATATTATTATAAATACCGTAATTTAATACACACAACCGAAAATTAATATCGTACGCCGTCGTCTCTGTGTTCACTATTTCGGTACTGTTGAATGTCTTCTATTTTGATGTCACCCAATCGCTTGATAGTTTCATATCCTTATTCAATACTTGTGAAGAGTGCATACGGTATGAATGCCATCCGAAGGATAAACACAACTGTGCCATAACTTCAGAAGGTTTTACGTT
Organism: Rhopalosiphum maidis; assembly: GCF_003676215.2. NCBI lineage: Eukaryota > Metazoa > Arthropoda > Insecta > Hemiptera > Aphididae > Rhopalosiphum > Rhopalosiphum maidis. The sequence continues at coordinate 17,554,152 of NC_040878.1, forward strand.
ATGTTTCATGCGTGAAGAAACTCCTGATAAAGACCAACATTTCTACACAAAAGATGACTACGACAAGTCGTGTTCGAACAAGAAAAAGTGCACGTGCGAAGGTGCGTGTTTTGCGACGCGCCAACACTATAGTGTACAACGATGATTCCACGGAGATTTCGTACGTAGTACGTACCGTAATGAGGTTAGGTAAAAAAAAAGAATTACAATTATACATTCAGTCATCACAACGATATCATGGTTTATGCAATCTACACAATTATTTTGCATACGATATTAGCCGTTTCAATGACTTTTTATCAACTGTTCAACAAAATTTTGTTTGTCGATAAAAAACAATCACCTAAATTATATTAGGTATTATTATTCAATTCTATTGTATAGTTGATATACAATATTATTGTTATATTATGCAATTAGTTAAGTCCATAAATTATTGTAAAATTATATTGTGTAATCGACACACGTATACTGCCATTATATGATGTATTATTGAATGAATATTAAACTTTAAACTATTACTCTATCTCATATTTATTTTGTGCTTTATTTTTTATTTTATCCTAACCGACATACTGACGCTCGTCGTATTAGAATTTCGAATGTTGTAAAGCTGTATCATGCTGTACCTATAACGAGTTAGATAGTAAAGTATCGGGATTAATAGTGTTTTCATTCGATAACCGAAATATGTAACACCACAGAATACTTATATAGTAGTACAAAAATCTCAAAAATTCTAAATATGGTCTTTAAGTATCCATATTCAAAACTCTGGGTATCAGAATTTGAAAAATTCATAATTAAATGAAAAGAGGTAATACATCCAAAATGTATTCGAAAAATATTCCTACTGTCCTGTCTATTCAAATATTTTTATAAATGGTAAATATACGATCTTTACCAAGTAAAAGTCTATTCACTTATTTCTAGGTCGAATATACCCATTTTTAAAAGTTATACATCCTCACTAAGATATTTGATGTATATATATATATATATACATATTTCGTTATTAGTATATTATTTTTAATATCACAATAGGATGAATATCTTGTGTGAGTATTTATTACTAGTATTTTTTTTTAAGCCATAGTAATTATGTAATAGCTGTTTCACGGGTTTAGACTGACGCCTGACGGCAGCGATCGATTTTGATCAATGTAACCGTTATCGGTTATCGGTTTGTGAAATTGGCGGGGGTGCGCGAGTTAAGACGTATTTTGGTTGCCGCACAGGTGCGTTCTCTGGTGGGCCCGAGTGTAGTGTGTATAAAACTAAGCTGACGGATTGGCCCATCATCTCCTAGGCCAGTTTTGAATTCATGACTTGCATAATAAGACTTACTATCATAATAAGCGACTCTCTCAGCGCCCTGGTCTCTCTACAAGATCACCACCCTCAAAATGAAGTAATCCAACTTACCAAAGACCTCATTTCCTTATCGAAAAACAATATTAAATTTATGTGGATCCCTTCTCACACAGGTATCCCCGGGAATTAAAAAGTCGACCAAATGGCGAATGAAGCAGTTACATCCACAACCTCTACCTTCATAAATAAAATCCCAAATAAAGACTTCACAAATGAAGCCCATAAACGAATTATAAAAACATGGCAAAATCACTGGGATTCAATTCCCGACAGCAACAAACTCAGAAACATCAAAATAACTGTGTCCAAAAGGACATATCCAGAGACCGTAACCAGGAAAGAACAAATAATTATAAACAGAGCCAGAATAGGTCATTCCCACATCACTCACTCATATTTGATAACCAAGGAGTCCCTCTCTCGTGTGACACATGTAAAACTCCCCTTACAATGGAACACATCATTATGGTCTGCCCCAAATACTCAACCACACGTTGTCTTCTCAATAATCCAAGATCACTCGAAGAAGCCCTCAGTCAACATAACTCCGTCAACATTTTTAAATTTAGATAAAAAATAGATTTAGATAAAAAACAGTAAATTTTACAGTTCTTTCATTGTACCTCTACAATAATAAGATAATGTCTCCTTTTATATTGTAAAACTATAACTTTTTGTAATTATAGGCTAATAATCCTTGTAATTGAAGCCTTTATGTTAATAACAAAAAAAAAAAATTATTTCCGGAAGCCCGAATAAAAAAATGTGTAGTTTCCGATCAGAGTAAAAAAATTATATTAAACAAATAATCAATTTATTCTCTACAAATCAAAATCAAAATATTATATTAATATTAATATTAATATAATATATTCTTTTTATTTCTGACTGTTGAATTCAATAGCAAATATTGTTTAAAATAATTAAATTTATTATATTACTAGCTGATAGATAAAACTTGAATACAATTAATATTATTTTTAGAACCACTTTAAATTTCATTGCACACCGTTTTTTTTTTTGTAACTTACTTACAATAATTTATTATCATTATTTTTTTAGTTATCTAGTTTTTATTTTTTATAATACATATACAATCTATACTACTTAGCATAATAGGCATATGTGAACAGAGAAGAAAGAAAAAAATTGGTAATTGTGGTTAAGAAGTCATCCGTTGTTGACTCTTTGCTTGAGGGGTGATTTTAGTATCTAGTATCAATATTAAAACCTGTAAAGTGATTTAAATCGGAATCTTACCTTGAAATTTTAATTTCTATTATAAACTGTAATCTGTATGAACCTATAAATATAATATAATTATAAACCTATCATTCGATGATAATATAACCTATATAATAAACAGTTTGTAAGACGGAGTTAGTAGGTATATAAGACTCGGACTCGATGTCTTGTCTTAACCATATCTAAGATACTATTCCACATCCATCTGTTTTGAATATTTAGTCTATAAACAAATATTATTTTTTAACATTATACATTTGAACATTTCTAATTGATTGCCAATTTCCGTTGAAAAATGGTTGTGCGGGCGAGTCTGTTTTCGACCAAAACAAAAATGTATAATATAATATATGTAAAAAAATAAAATAATTGGTTTATCGTTTTTGTAAAATTATGACAATAATTATTATATATTCATATAATTTTGAAAATGATTAAAAGTATAAGTTGTATAAAATGTTCTAAATTAAAATGTAGAAAATTATTTAAAATATAATATACATTATTTTTATGTTGATATTTCACAATACGTATAATATTATAAAAAAAATAAAATAATAATAAACAATTTTTGTCAATAATTATTAAATATAATAGTAATATCAAATAGGTAATTTTTAAATTACACAATACATAAAACTTAATATTCTATTTATTTTTAGGTTATACATATCGAAAGTTATTAAAATTTATTTATAATTTTTTTAATTAATTATTATTAGATCGATGGTCGTCGAATCGTCGTGTTTGATTCTGATGGCAACTGCCTAATATATAAGTATATGTTCTATGTAATATGTAAATGCAAGACTGATCGTTGTAAGTATTGTAGTGTCACTATCTATTATAGCCAAGATAAAATTCTATTTGTTGTGTATAATATTATAAATTTATAAATATTATGATATATCAAGTATCAACATAAAAATAATGTTAATGTTTATGGTATTATAGATATTCTTATATTTTAAATAATTTTCTACATTTTATTTTATAAGTTTTATGTAACTTATACTTTTAATCATTTTTAAAATTCTATAATCATATAATTGCGATAATTATACGAAAATTATATACCAATATTTTATTTTTTTACATACCTATATTTTATAAATTTTTTTTTGGTTGAAAAGTGAATCGGCCGAAAATAAAAGAGTACGTTTTTGAATAAAAACAGCCATGCCCAGTAATACATGTACTTCTAGTACATAATTTCTGGAAAGCAGGTAAAGAGAGGTAATAAAAAATGTTTGCATTGCTCTAATAATTATGTACCTAACTGGTTAGGTGTTGTGGAACCCCATATAATAATAATAAAAAAAAAAAAAAATCGCTTTTAATGTCATTATTTTCATAATATATAGGTGATTGTTATTATTAAAATGTTTTATAAATAGTGGTAGACAATAACTAATGATACAAATACTGGATTAAAGTACCAAAAACATCCGTGAATCGAATTATTTACTATGATAATAATTAATTTAATCATACCTATATCACGAACCGACAGAGGAGACATGGTACCTAATAATCTATATTATTATAATTTATATGTTTATATACGATAATATTTATTTTTGAACGTTACCGCATTTACACCCAGCCAATTAAATTATGCCACGGTCACACACACCACAATATTTTAGACATAAACACGAACGGTTTACGGATTTAAATTATAGTGTCAGTCTATCAGCCATCATCGCACATACAAATTATAATATTACTACAATATCGTTGGTTTTATATACTGTGCGTTAATATCTATTTCTCATGATTATAATATATATTATCACAAAATCAACTCCGAGAAACTAATTGTCACACAGCACCGTCGCACCGATCTACCACGGAGCAAGCCGCACATATCGAAATAATATTATAATTACGCTGATTCAATATACTCAGCCAAATAACATTATGTTTGTCCTGTCGCACGCCGTCGTTTCCGTGTTCACTATTACGGTACTGTTAAATGTCTTCTACTTTGTTCCTACTCAATCGTTTGCAACATTCACTGTCTACGACACCTGTGAAGATTGCATGAAATCAGATTGTCACACAAAACAAAAACATAATTGCGTTACCGGTACAGAAAGTAAAATGCACTGTATCATTTGTGATAAAACTACTCCCAACGGTGACAAACAGTCAATCTACCAGTGAGAAGAATTGTGGTGAATTGACAAAGTGTACGAGCGACGGTGTGTTACGTGTTCGCGGTAAAAGTGGACCCGAAAACGTTGGAATGCAACGCGAACAACATGATGATGTATGACAATACTTGCAACAAGGTTCCGTACGTACCTGGATAAGGATATGTAAAAAAATATAATTGCAATTATATAGTATATATTTATACATCCGATCATCACAACGATGGTTTTATTATCACGATTTTATGTCAAAAAATATTATGACATAAGATATTAGCCACTTCAATGACGTTTTGTCAACGGTTCATCAAAAATTTCTTTCTTAATAAAAAAAAAATTGCCGAAAATATATTATTATTATTATTATTATTCAATTAGTTTAGTCCATTAATTATTGTAAAATTATATGTGTAATCGATATCTACACGTATACCATTATTTATATTATTGAATGAATATTAAACTATTACTCTATCTCATTTATATTTATATTGATGTGATGATCGTATTCGAATTTCGAATGTTGTAAAGCTGTATCTTGTTGTACAATGACAATGACTTAGATATTAAAAACCGGGAAAATGAATATTTTCATTCGATAACCGAAATTTGTAACATTTCAGAACACTTGATAGTAGTATAAAAATCTTAGAAATTTTAAATATGGTATCTAAGTATTTACTATTTACATTCAAAATTCCGGATACCATAATTTTAACAAATGCATATTTAAATGAAAAGAGGTTATACATTCAAAATATCATCGAAACGTGGTGTTATCAAGTTGCAGAGCTACTTTAGGCATAATCCATATAATATAGAAAATAATGGATGAATTTATTTCCCAAATACAATTCTTTCGAAACTTTCGATATTGATGTTATATATTTTTTTTTAAGCCATAATAATAAAAATTATGTAACAGCTGTTTCATGCGTCAGAGCAGTGGTTCCTAACCCATAGGTCGTGAGCAGTGTGGAACAGGAACGTGAACACTATACTATAAATATTTCTTATGATTATAATGAAAATAATATAATAATTATATATTTGTATAATAGAAATACGTATATAGGTGTACAATTAGTTATTAGTGGGTCTCAAAGATTTTTTTTTAAATTGGTGGTCCAGAAAACTAAAAAGTTGGGAACCGTCGGTTGATACTGATGGAAGCGATAACCAATATGACCGTTATCATTTTGAGAAATTGATAGGGGATGCACGAGTTTGGACCCATTTTGCTCGCATCATAGGTGCGTTCTCTAGTGATTCTGAGTGTAGTGTAGATATTACTAAGCTGATGGATTGGCCCATAGTGTTAAATTCAAGACTTGTATATAATTTTATTATCATAATATTATCTTCGGGAGCCCGAAGAAAAAGGATTTGTGAAATCTGATATAAGTACAAATATTATATTAAAAACAAAATCAATTCATAACACAATTTACCTGTTATCCTATAATAAACTATAAAAATAATCAGCAAAAATGCCAACATTTCCATGAACGATTGCATTCTTTCATAATCTACTTTTAATATTGTATTAATACCTTTAATTATTTTAAATATTTTTTTTAAATCACGCATGTGCTGTACAAATAAGTAACAAGGAAAGTGATCGTTGAGAAAAACATAAACACTAATTTTAAAATATTTATTTTATACGACTAAAATTCTCTTACTAATATCTCGGGTCCAGAAAATCTATTTGAAATTAAATTTTTATTTATAACATTATAAAACATACAATTTTATAAAAATAATTTCCAAATATGCACTTATTAATGAAAAATAGTTAGTTTTACATAATATGAATCAATAAATTTTAAATACATACTAGTTTTGCTATAAATTATATTGCTTATATTTTACATTGCATTGTTTATAATGATAATTGAAAATATGCAGTCCTAACAGTCTCTAACCTTAGTACCTTAGTAGTTCATAATACAAATACAGTTATTCAGCACCAAAAACATTTGTGAATCGAATTATTTACTATAATAATAATTAATTTAATCATATGTCATGAACCGATGCGCAGAGGAAGAGATATGGTAATAACATAATATATTAATAAAATTTATATGTTTTTATATCACAATATTGATTTTGGAAACCTATCGCACCAATCCTACCTCTACCACTATCACACATACCTCAGGAAATTGGATATAAATTCGATCGGCTTACGGATTTAAATTGTAGTCTCAGTTCATCAGTCATTATCTCTAATATAAATTATAACTTGGTTTTATAAGCTGTGCGCTAATATTTATTGTACACGGTAATAAAATATATTAGGTACCACGATATTAATTCCGAGAGACATTTGCCAAACAGCACCGTTCTACTACAAAGCAAGCTACACATATCAAAATAATATTATAAATACCGTAATATAATTTACACAACTCAAAAACAATATGATTGTCTTGTCACACGCCGTCGTCTCTGTGTTCTCTCTTACGGTGTTGTTGATTGTCTTTGATGGAATCCAATCGTATGATACCGTTAAGCCCTATAAGACCTGTCAAGAGTGCATTGATTCTACATGCCACAAGAAAAATCATCATTCATGCGCCCAAACGTTACAAGGTACTGTGTTATGTTTCAAGTGTGAACGAAGTCCTGACGATGACCAACAGTTCTACACTCAAACTGAATGTGAGGATAAATGTAACGACAAGTCAAAGTGCACGTGCGACGGTGCGTGTTGGGCGTGCGTTGAAAATGGCAACGCGACTGCAATGTGTTGTGACATGCCGAAATATGTGTACGATGATTCTTGCAAAGAGATTCCGTACAAACCTTAATGAGGTTAAGTAAAAACGTAATTTCAATTCTATATTAAATATATTTAATATTTATAAATCTAATCATTACAATGTCATCACTGTTTATGCAATTTACAATGTTGTTTTATATACGGTATTAGCCACTTCAATGACTTTTTGTCAACTGTTCACCAACAATTTGTTTGTCGTTAAAAAAAAATAACCTAAATTCCATCGTTATTATTCAATTCTATTGTATAATTAATCTACATTATTGTTATTATATTATTGTTTTAGTTACGTCCCTAAATTATTGTAAAATTATATTGTATAATCGATATACGTAAACCATTATTTGTATTATTAAATGAATATTAAACTAAAACTCTATCTCATGTATATTTTATGATTAATTTTTATTTTATCCTAACCGACGTGCTGACGCTCCTTGTTATAGAGTATCGAATGTTGTAAATCTGTATCTTGATATACCTATACCGAGTTAGATTTTAAAGTACCGGGACGAAGTACGTTTTCATTCTTTAACTGAAATTTGTAACACTTCAGAATATGAAATTAAAAATGTAAATTAACATTAAAAAATTTAACAAAAGAAAAAAAGGATAAAATATTATAAAAAAATTGGTTAATTTAGTAAATATTTAAGTGAAACTTTTACAAGAATTAAATATTCTTAAGGAAATGATGATAATATTTTCAAAATATATACTTACTGTAACCTAACCTAAGTACGATAGATTATTGTGTATGATATAAAAATATACAATTGAGACGTAATAATTATAATTTACCACAGTTATAAACAATTAAAATAATGACTAAAATAGGTACTGAATACATAGGCAGGTAGGTACAGTAAAATTTAGTAAGATGTGCTAATTCATTTTTACCATTAGTAATAATTTGTTTTCAAATTATTTGCTGTTGTCCAACTTCCCACAATGATAAAAAAATGAAATCGGTATGAATGTTAATTAATTTTTATAATATATAGGTGATTGTTATTATTAAAATTTGTCATACATAATAGTAGACAATTATAATTATAAGCCCTATAAGACCTGTAAAGAGTTCAATGATTCTACATGCCACAAGGACGATCATCATCCATGCGCCCAAACCATAGAGGGTGCTGTGTTATGTTTCAAGTGTAAACGAAGTCCTGAAGGTGACCAACAGTTCCACAGTAAAACTGAATACGAGGATAATTGTAAGGACAAGACAAAGTGCACGTGCGACTATTCGTGTTGGGTATGCGTTGGAAAATGGCAACGCGACGGAAATGTGTTGCGACATGCCGACAAAAGTGTACGATGATTCTTGCAAATTGGTTCCGTACAATCCTTAATAAGGTTAAGTAAAAACATAACTTCAATCATGCATTATATATATTTATACATCCAATGTATGTATACAATATACATATTGTTCGACAGTAATAATTAAGGATAGGGTCTTCATGCCACAGAAATCCTTGAAACATCCACAAATTTATGCCCTAAAGAACCACAACATATGCTATTATAATATACAAATCTTTTTAGATAATTTTTACAAAATTTCTAAACTTATGAATTGTTAATTAATATTTTTTAATTGCGGTTTATTTTTTTTTTTAAATCATGCTTGTAATGTACAAATAGTAACAAGGAAAATGATCGTCAAGAAAAATATTATTACTAATTTTAAAATATTTATTTTATATGAACAAAACTATCTTACTAATATCAAAGATCCTGAAAATCTATACAAAATTAAGTTTTTATTTATAAAATTATAAAACACACAGCTTTATATAAATAATTGTCAAATGTGCACTTAATAATAAAAAATGGTTAGTTATACTATATATAATATACACAATACATTTTAAATATACACTAATTTAGCTATATATTATATTGCTAATATTTGACATAGCATTGTTTATAATGACAATTAAAAATATGCAGTCCTAAAACTTAAAAGTCTCTAACCTTAGTAGTTAATAATACAAATACAGGTTTTCAATACCAAAAACATCTGTGAATCGAATTATTTACTATAATAATAATTAATTTAATCATATGTCATGAACCGATGCGTAGAATAGGAGATATGGTAATAACATATATTATTAAAATTTATATGTTTTTAAACCACAATATTGATTTTGGAACCCTATCGCACCAATCCTACCTGCACCACCATCACACATACTGCAGGAGTTTGGATATAAATTAGATCGGCTTACGAATTTAAATTGTAGTCTCAGTTCATCAGTCATTATCTCACATACAAATTATAATTTGGTTTTATTAACTGTGCGCTAATATATATATTGTATACGGTAATAAAATATATTAGGTACCACGATATTAACTCCGAGAGACTTTTGCCAAACAGCAACGTTTTACTACGGAGCAAGCCACACATATCGAAATAATATACAATCAAAATATAATATGGTTGTCCTGTCGCATGCCTTCGTTTCTATATTCACTCTTACGGTATTGCTAATTGTCTTCTACTTTGATCCCACCCAATCGATGGAAACTGTCCTTCAATACGACACATGTGAATTGTGCATAGCATCTCCTTGCCACAAGGAGGGCCATGCGTGCGCCTGCAGTTCAGACGGTAATTATTTATGTTTGAAGTGTGATAAAAGAACTCCTGACGATGACCAACAGTTTTATACTCAAGCTGGCTGCGAGGCAAAGTGCGGGGACAAGTCAAAGTGCACGTGTGATTTTGCGTGTTGGGTGTGCGTGGAAAAAGGCAATGCGGCGACAATGCAATGCACCCACCTGAGCACGATGTTCGATGATTCTTGCAATGTGGTTCCTTACGTACCTAAAAAGGATAAGTAAAATAACAATTGTAATTATATATTTTATATATATTTGCATCCGATTATCACAACGATGAATAGAATATTATCACAGTTTTATACCACACAATATTTTTGCATACGATATTAGCTGCTTTAATGACTTTTTGTCAACCATTAATTGAAAATTTGTTTGCAGATAAAAAAAAAAAAAAAATTATATTATTATTGTTTAATTCTATTGTATAATTTATTAATCTACATTAATATTGTTATATTATTCAATTAGTTAAATCCAATAATTATTGTAAAATTATATTGTGTAATCGATATACGTATAGCATTATTTGTATTATTGAATGAATATTAAACTATTACTCTATCTCATATATTATATTTGTATTTTATTTTTATTTTATACTTAACTACGTGCTTACGCTCTTTGTATTAGAATTTCGAATGTTGTAAATCTGTAGAATGTTGTACCTATAACGTGTAAGATATTAAAGTATCATAAAAAGAAAGTATTCATTCGATAACCGAATTCACTATAGACTACATATTTAGTAGTACAAAAATCTCAGCAATTCTTAATAATAGTGTAATGATATGCGGTCGTTCATAATTGTAGATCTTTGAAAACGCATAGGCTTTTGATGGGCCTAGGACTCTGGCCGGTTTGACCAGATCGTCTCACTCAGTAGTGCATGCGAAACCACTCACTTCAATAACATATCTGCCAATAGTGCATGTGTACCAATCTTTTTAAGAATATCTGTTGACACCGTTGTCGATTAGCGACAACTAGGCGTGTATTTCGAAATAGATAAGTCAATGTTGTTTTTTATTTCGATATACGTGTCCAGCGATTTTATTTTATTTGTGTCAACTCACCATATCACTGCATTATATATATATATATATAAATATACACACATATGGCGGCGAACCAGGTAAAGTGCATGATTATTATATATATATTATATTATATTACTATTATAATTTAGACGTATATTCTGCATACCAGTGTACTTGATTAGTTACTCGAGAGCCATCCGATGATCAGGAGGAAGGTAATTGCGCGTAAGAATTGATGTAATATATAGTAGATGGTAATATTTTCCAGCATTTCTAAGTGTAGGAAATTATCTCCACAGACTTGGAGATATAACCCCTAAAGCTCGTGTCCTTTTAATTATCCTATCTTAGTTTTATTATACAATTAACTTAAAATAAAGATAATTTTTGTACAATACTATAGCTCTTTTTATTTATATGTTAATTAATTTTTAAATTTTAAATTTATCTAGGTATATAATTTTTTGTAGCTTGTTGATATTTGTATATATAATACTTAAACACGTACATGGGCTTTGAAATTTGCGTATATACAATTTTAAACGCTATAACACTAAAATGATTAGTCAATTTTATTATATATGATTATATATAATATAAATGAAGTAAAATTATTAAAAGTATTATTTTGTGACAAAACTATATATAAAATTGAGTATCCTAATTCGTAAAAATATTATTATATTTATAAACATTAACATTTTAATCTTAGAGTGAGTTTAAACAAATATTGAATTATTTTATAATTATATGAATAAAATACTAAATACAAATCATAAATCAATTGTTACAGTTTAAATTAAAAAAAAAAATGATGAATACACCTGGAAAATTAATACAGAAATTATTATGCTGATTTTGAAATTGCATTTTATATTTCGTATTTAAACTAATATGTACTATTTGTCAATATGTGTAAATACATAACTAAATAGTAGAAATAGTTGAATAATATTTTAATTTATGCTAATAGAAGGTGGATATTTTTTTTTTGCAAAATAATCATATCAAAAATTATTAGTTTTTCAATTTTTTTTTTTACATGATTTACAGTAAAAAATAAAAACATAAATAATCATAGTTGATTTGAGTTCCACACCATTCCACTCCGTACATAAAAACTTTAAATACTTATAACGTAATACTTACGTTTGTGGTGTACAAATACGTAACAAGTAAAATCATAATCGAGACAAACATTAACACTAATTTTAAAATATTTATTTTATATGAATAAAACTATTTTACTAATATCTCAGGTCCTGAAAACGTATTTATAATTAAGTTTTTATTTATAAAAATATAAAACATACAGCTATATATATATAATTGTCAAATATGCACTTAATAATGAAAAATGGTTAATAATAAATAATATACACACTAGTCTTGCTATAAATTATATTGCTTATATTTTACATAGAATTGTTTATACTGACAAATGAAAATATGCAGTCCTAACAGTCTCTAACCTTAGTACCTTAGTAGTTCATAATACAAATACAGTTATTCATCACCAAAAACATTTGTGAATCGAATTATTTACTATAATAATAATTAATTTAATCATATGTCATGAACCGATGCGCAGAGGAAGAGATATGGTAATAACATAATATATTAATAAAATTTATATGTTTTTATATCACAATATTGATTTTGGAAACCTATCGCACCAATCCTACCTCTACCACTATCACACATACCTCAGGAAATTGGATATAAATTCGATCGGCTTACGGATTTAAATTGTAGTCTCAGTTCATCAGTCATTATCTCTCATATAAATTATAACTCGGTTTTATAAACTGTGCGCTAATATCTATTGTACACGGTAATAAAATATATTAGGTACCACGATATTAACTCCGAGAGACTTTTGCCAAACAGCACCGTTCTACTGCAAAGCAAGCCACACATATCGAAATAATATAAATATCGTAATATAATTTACACAACCGAAAAACAATATGATTGTCTTGTCACACGCCGTCGTCTCTGTGTTCTCTCTTACGGTGTTGTTGATTGTCTTTAACATCAATGTCATCCAATCGTACGATACCAATAAGTCCTACGAAACCTGTCAAGAGTGCATTGATTCTACATGCCACAAGAAAAATCATCATTCATGCGCCCAAACGTTACAAGGTACTGTGTTATGTTTCAAGTGTGAACGAAGTCCTGACGATGACCAACAGTTCTACACTCAAACTGAATGTGAGGATAAATGTAACGACAAGTCAAAGTGCACGTGCGACGGTGCGTGTTGGGTGTGCGTTGAAAATGGCAACGCGACTGCAATGTGTTGTGACATGCCGAAAAATGTGTACGATGATTCTTGCAAAGAGATTCCGTACAAACCTTAATGAGGTTAAGTAAAAACGTAATTTCAATTCTATATTAAATATATTTAATATTTATAAATCTAATCATTACAATGTCATCACTGTTTATGCAATTTACAATGTTGTTTTATATACGGTATTAGCCGCTTCAATGACTTTTTGTCAACTGTTCACCAACAATTTGTTTGTCGTTAAAAAAAAATAACCTAAATTCTATCGTTATTATTCAATTCTATTGTATAATTAATCTACATTATTGTTATTATATTATTGTTATAGTTACGTCCCTAAATTATTGTAAAATTATATTGTATAATCGATATACGTAAACCATTATTTGTATTATTAAATGAATATTAAACTAAAACTCTATCTCATGTATATTTTATGATTAATTTTTATTTTATCCTAACCGACGTGCTGACGCTCCTTGTTATAGAGTATCGAATGTTGTAAATCTGTATCTTGATATACCTATACCGAGTTAGATTTTAAAGTACCGGGACGAAGTACGTTTTCATTCTTTAACTGAAATTTGTAACACTTCAGAATATGAAATTAAAAATGTAAATTAACATTAAAAAATTTAACAAAAGAAAAAAAGGATAAAATATTATAAAAAAATTGGTTAATTTAGTAAATATTTAAGTGAAACTTTTACAAGAATTAAATATTCTTAAGGAAATGATGATAATATTTTCAAAATATATACTTACTGTAACCTAACCTAAGTACGATAGATTATTGTGTATGATATAAAAATATACAATTGAGACGTAATAATTATAATTTACCACAGTTATAAACAATTAAAATAATGACTAAAATAGGTACTGAATACATAGGCAGGTAGGTACAGTAAAATTTAGTAAGATGTGCTAATTCATTTTTACCATTAGTAATAATTTGTTTTCAAATTATTTGCTGTTGTCCAACTTCCCACAATGATAAAAAAATGAAATCGGTATGAATGTTAATTAATTTTTATAATATATAGGTGATTGTTATTATTAAAATTTGTCATACATAATAGTAGACAATTATAATTATAAGCCCTATAAGACCTGTAAAGAGTTCAATGATTCTACATGCCACAAGGACGATCATCATCCATGCGCCCAAACCATAGAGGGTGCTGTGTTATGTTTCAAGTGTAAACGAAGTCCTGAAGGTGACCAACAGTTCCACAGTAAAACTGAATACGAGGATAATTGTAAGGACAAGACAAAGTGCACGTGCGACTATTCGTGTTGGGTATGCGTTGGAAAATGGCAACGCGACGGAAATGTGTTGCGACATGCCGACAAAAGTGTACGATGATTCTTGCAAATTGGTTCCGTACAATCCTTAATAAGGTTAAGTAAAAACATAACTTCAATCATGCATTATATATATTTATACATCCAATCATTACAAAGACATCACGGTTTATGAAATTAACACAATTATTTTGCATACGAAGTTAGGCGCTTCAATGAATTTTTGTCAACTGTTCACCGACAATTTGTTTGTTGATTAAAAAAAAATTACGAAATTAAATTATGTCCGTCAAGTTGGCCCCGGCACAATATTCTACGACCATAATTAAACAGCAAATTACTAGCAATTTTTTGACACCACTTTTGAACCGATCGGATAATATGCCGGTGCTGTGTCAAGTTGGCACCGACATACTTGAATTTTGATTTTCACTTAAACGAAATATAGCAAATTCTGAAAATTACCTAGCTAAATCTAGCAAATTACTAGCAACTTTTTGATGTATGAATTATGGTCGTAGCATATTGTGCCAGTGCCAACTTGACGAACATAATTAAATTATTATTCAATCTTATTGTATAATTAATCTACATAATTATTATTGTATTAATGTTAATTAAGTCCCTAATTTATTGTAAAATTATATTGTTTAATCGATACACGTATATCACAATATGTATTATTGAATGGCTATTAAAATACAACTCTAGCTCATATTATATATTATGTGCTTATTGTTTTGTCCTAAACGACATGCTGACGCTTGTCGTATTAGAATTTTGAATGTTGTAAAGCTTCATCATGTCTTTCTTATAACGAGTTATAAATAGTAAAGTACTGGGAATTAGAGTGTTTTCAGTCGATAGTCAAAATATGTAACACCACAGAATAATTATTTAATATTACAAAAATCTCAGCAATTCTGAATATGTTCTCTAAGTTTTTATATTAAAAACTCTGGAAACCAAAATTTGAACAAATGCATAATTAAATGAAAATAGGTTATACATCCAAAATATATTAAAAACATATTCGTATTCCGACTGTCTTGTCTTAGATATAATTAAAACATAATTTTTGGAAACAGATAAGAGAGGTAATCGCATATTCTGCTCGTATTGCTGTAATAGTAAATTATATATACGTATCGAATTGATATAATGACTAAATGTGTTTGTTTGATGGAAATCAATTATAAATGTATATTATTATAATAAGATATTTACTCAATGTATGATACAGATTAATGTGGGGTGGTATCTTAGATATTATAGTTAAAAGCAGACACTACTTCCGAGTTTAATGAACAGTCTCCGTCTTATAAACGGTCTTTTAGCTTAAATCTTCGAATTTTAAGTTTAGTGGATACTTGTGAATACTTAATTAGGCAGTTGAAATAGTAGAATAATATTATAATTTATATAAAGAGAGATTAGATACTTTATCCACCAAATAATCAGTATATCAAAAACTATTATAGGTTTTCAAAATACTTTGTTTATATGATTTACAGTAAAAATAAAAATAGGTATAGATGATTGAAGAAATACACTAACATTTTGCTGGCTATACTCACTCCACTCTACTCATAAAAATTATATATAATTATAACATATAAACTATTTGTCTGAATTCTGATGTTTATGTTTCAGAATATGAAATAAAAAATGTTTATTACCATTCAAAAATAGTTAAAAAAGAATAAAAAGTTTTTAAGAGTTTTAAAAGAGAATGTTTTTTTTAACTGATAATTATTACCTGATTACGATTGATTGTTACATATTATATAGAAATATACAATAGGAAGGTAATTATTATACTTATACTATATTAAAATCCTAAATTTCTAAGTACAAAAGTAAAATGTATACATTAAATATACATTGTTGAGGAAATGATAGTAATACTTTCAAATCATATACTTTTGTATGGTAAGTAGATATAGTAAAATGAAGTAAAGTGTGCTAATTCTTTTTTATGATTAGTAAAAACTATTTTAAATAATTTAGTAGTGTGCATCCTCATACTATAAAAAAAAAAATTGAAAAAATATCAATTAATTTTTATAATACACAGGTGATTATTATAATTAAAATTTATTATACATAACAGTTGACACTAATAATTTATGATACAAATACCGTGTTTAAATTAATAATAATTAAATTAATCATATATCACGAACCAGTTCGTAAAAGAGGTGGCATAGTAATGAGTAATGAGTAATGGCATATATTAGTATAATTAATATGTTTATATACGAAAATATTGATTTTGAGCCCTACTGCACTTATATCTGACTAATTAAATGTGTGCCACAATTGCACAGACCGCAGAAGTTAGGATATAAATACGAACCGTTTACGGATTTAAATTGTAATGTCAATCCATCAGCTATTATCGCACTTACAAATTATAATTTCAACAATATCGTTAGTTTTAAACACTGTGCGATATTATATATTTCTCATGGTAATAAAATATATTCATCTCCGAGAGACTTATTACCACTTAACACTTATGTACCACGGAACACGCCCGACATATAGAAATATTATTATAAATACCGTAATTTAATATACATTAACCGAAATACAATATGTTTGTCCTATTTCACTCCGTTGTCTCTTTATTGTGTCTTACGGTACTTTTGAATGTCTTCTACTTTGATTCCACCCAATCGCTGCATTTCGCAACTGCCTACAGGACTCGTATAGAGTGCATAACACCCGAATGCCACAAAGAATGGTAATCCGTGCGCCCCCCCCCCCCTAAAGACACTGATACTTAATGTTTCAAATGTGATAAAAAATCTCGTAACTATGACCAACAGTTCCACACAAAAGCTGAATGCGAGGTTACGTGTACGGATAAGTCAAAATGCACTTGCGACGGTGCGTGTTGGGTGTGCGCGGTAAATGGCAAAGCGGCGTCCAAGTACTGCAATGCGCCAGACACGGTGTACGACGATTCTTGTCAGGAGGTTCCGTACATTCCTGGTTAAGTAAATAAATAATTACATCTAAATATATATTTATTTGCACATCATCCAATTATCACAACGGTATCACGAATTGTAACAATTTTTTTGCATATGAAACTAGCCTCTTCAATGACTTTTTGTCAACTGTCTAACCCTTTAAGGTATTTGTCGATAAAAAAAGATACAGAAATTATATTATTATTATTCAATTCTATTGTATCATTAATTTAGTTATGTCCATAAATTATTGTAAAATTATATTGTGTAATCGATACCCGTATACCATTATTAGTATTATTGAATGAATATTAAATTCGTACTCTTTTTTTATTTATTAGAAAATTTACAATTTGTATTAACAAAAACACAATAAGTAAATGTTATGTGTACTTATTACAAAACAATATAATATTTTTCATAATGACATGATAAGGGTGACCATCCAATGATAGAATCCTTCAGATTTAAATTAAACATTTTTTTTTTTTTATTACATCATAAAATATCTCGACACCAATGACGTTTAAGGCGACCAGTAGAGTAGTCAGGTAGTTAACATTAGGGTAGGTGGGAAATAAGAGGATCTTGGTGTTGCTGTAATTTTTTGTGGAATTTAGTGTAATATTATTTGATTAGTTGTTCAACACTTCAACAGTGTGTATTTTTAAGTCCTTGTGTAATGCATTATTTATTACATAATACCCTGAGGCAGAGGTTATGAGACGAAAGGATATGGACTGGAATACTTGGATTGTTTGTATTTGGGACGGTTTGGCACTTCCCAAGTTTGATAGCTATAGGTCCAGATGGCCCTTAAAAGGGATTTTATATTGTCAATTTTGAGTTTATATAGTGAGTTTAAATTTTTGGCAAAGCTTGTGTAGGTGATAATTTAGAAATGAATACATAATTTTTGAAAACAGATAAGGTTAGGTAATCATATATAAGTCCGTATTGCTCTAATAGTCTAATTATTATATACGTATTGAATTGATATAATAACTAAGTGTATTTTTTCAACGGCAATCCATTAGAAATTTATAAAATTAATATTAAATATTTGCTTATAGACTAAATACAGATTGATGTGTGGTGGTATCTTAGATGTTACCGTTAAGAGATGACACTGCACCCCAGTTTTATGTACAGTCTCTGTCTCCCAAACGGTGTATTAGCTTATAATATAATATGAATCATAAGTTTAGTCAATTCATGTAAATAATTAATTAGGTAGTTATAATAGTTGAATAATATTTTAATTTATACAAATAAAGAGTGAATAATTTTTTCACCAAACAATCATTTTACCAAAAACTATTACGGTTTTTCAAAATATTTTATTCACACGATTTTCAGTCAAAAGAAATACGTATAGTCAGTATAGATGATAGACTAATATTTTACTGTGTATTCTCAGGACAGTCCGATCTTCAAAACTGATATAAGTGACCTGCCTGAATTCTATATATATATTTAAATACCTATATTAAGATATACTTAGCATTAAAATATGAAATTAAAAATGTATAACACCAATCAAAAAAATCAAAAAGAATAAATGTATTTAAGAGTGTTAAAAGAGAATGTTTTATTTTGACTGAAAATTGTTACCTGAATACGATTGTTTATTGCCTATAATATAGAAATATACAATAGGAAGGTAATTATTATACCTTAAATAAATAAATGGTAAATGTGTATGTCGATAAAAAAAAATAACCTAAAATCTATCGTTATTATTCAATTTTATTATATAATTAATCTACATTATTATTATTGTATTATTAATTTAGTTAAGTCCCTAAATTATTGTAAAATTATATTGTGTAATCGATACACGTATACCATTATTAGTATTATTGAATTAATATTAAACTTACTATTCCTTTATCTCATATATATTTTGTGCTCTTATTTTATGTTTTATCCTAACCAAAATGCTGACGCAGTGATGCCCCTCATACTATAATGTCAAATGTAATAAATATATATCATGTAGTACCTATAACGAGTTAGATGTTAAAGTACCGAAACGAAGTAAGTTTTCATTCGATAACTGAAATTTGTAACACTACAGAATACTTATTTAGTAGTACAAAAACCTTATTTTAAATATGGTCTCCAAGTATTAATAATCAATTCTTTGGATATCAGCTTTTGAATAAATTAATTATTAAAAGAAAAGAGGTTATACATGTATTAGAAAAATATTCCTACTGTCTTGTCTATTCAAATATTGTTATAAATGATAAATATACCTTCTTTGCTGAGTAATAGTCTATTCACTTATTCCCAGGTCGGATATACCCACTTTTATAGCTCATATATACTCACGTAGATATTCGATGTATAAACTTATATCGTAATAACCATATGTTTAAAATCACAATATGATGAATATCTTAGGTGAGTGTTTATTATTACAACGATATTCTGCAGATCTGATTTTCAAGCAAAAATTGTGATGATTTGATTTGATTATAGTTATTTGACATGGTTATATAATGTAAATAATTCCACATCTTACTTGGGAACATAATATTACACAAGGTATTGTATAATAACACCTTATTTTATTTGGTTTGTTATTAAGATGCAAAAGCTGTTGTACGCTTAATCCATATTATAAGAAATGAATGGGTGAATATGTTTCCGCTGAATATAATAAGGGAAATTTCGATATTGATTATATATTTTCGTAAGGGAGACGCACGAGTTTGGACCCGCTTTGGTCACATAATAAGTACGTTCTCTAATGGTTCTGAGTGTAGTATAGATATAACTAAGCTGACGGATTGGCCCATCATCTTCTAAGCCAATGTTGAATTTAAGACTTTTATATAATTTCATTAAAATAATTCTTCGGCAGCCCGAATAAAAACGATTTGTGGGTTCCAATCTGATTACAAAAATTGTATTAAAAAAAAGATCAATTTATTCTCAACAAATAAAAATGAATATATATATTAATATTCATACTAATATATATTCTCTTAATTTCTGACGGATGAATTCAATACCATATATTGTTTAAAATAATTAAATGTTTTTTCGACGGTAATTAATTAGAAATGAATAATATTAAAAAATAAATTTTTGGTTATTTTAAATATATGATTTTGAAATAATTTTCTATAAATATTTATAAGGTGTAAACTAACTGTCTGAATTCTGATGCTTATATTACGAAATATATTATGATATACTTAGTTTTAGAATCTAGATATGATATAGAAAAGAATCAAACAGTTAAAAAAAAAAAATGGCTGAAATACTAAAGTTTTCTATTTTAATATGTAGGTAACATTTACGAAAGTGCAAAATTTTAAATTTTATATTATATAAGTATGTTGTATAACTTAAATAATATAAATAATAAGGAAAATGATCGGTGAGAAAAACATGAACATTAATTTTAAAATATTTATTTTATATAAATAAAACTATCTTACTAATATTTTAGGTCAAGAAAATCGATTTAAAATTAAGTTCTTATTTATGAAATTTTAAAACTTACATCTTTATATAAATAATGAGTTGTAAAATATGCAAAACGTGCACCAATATATTTTAAATATACACTAATATTACCGTGAAACAAATTTATACTTTACTTATCTGTATTTTTTATGGTTATTGAAAAATATGTAAACTTTTAGAAATACCTAGCCTCATTAATTAACAATACAAATACAGGTTTTCAGCAACAAAAACATCTATGAATCGAATAATTTATTATAATTAAAATTAATTTAATCATATATCACGATCTGACTTGTAGAGGAGGAATCATCATATTGATCTATAATCGTATAATTTATATGTTTATATACGATAATATTGATTTATGAACCCCATCGCACTTACATCCGACCAATTAAATGTGCTTAACGATCGTACACACCACATGAGTTTGGATATAAAAACGAAAATTTACGGATTTAATTTTAGTGCCAGTCCAACAGTCATTATCACAGATACAAATTATAACATCAACAATATCGTTGGTTTTATAAAATGTGCGTTAATATTTATTGCACACGGTAATAAATTACATTACCACGATATCAACTCCGAGAGACATTTGTCAAACAGCGCCGATCCACTGAAGAGCAAAAGCCACATATATCGAAATAATATTAAAAATACAGTAATATAATTTACACAACCGAAAACAAAATGGTTGTCCTGTCGCACGCTTTCTTCTCTGTGTTTACTCTTACAGTGCTGTTGAATGTTTTTAACTTTTATGTCACCCAATCGGCAGATACCATCGTGCCCTTTAGTACCTGTCAAGAATGTATTGATTCTAAATGCCATAAGGACGAACAACATCAATGCACCCAAACTAAAAATAGTGCTGTGTATTGCTTCAAGTGTGAACCAACTCCTGCAGGTGACCGACAGTTCAATAGTAAATTTGAATGCAGGAATAATTGTGAGGACAAGACAAATTGCATGTGCGACTATGCGTGTTGGGTGTGCGTTAACAACAGCAAAGTGGAAGAAATGCATTGCGATATGCCGAAAAATGTGTTCGATGATTCTTGTAATTTGATTCCGTACAAACCTTAATGAGGTCATGTAAAAACATAATTACAATTATGTATATAAATTTATTTACACATCATCCAACTATCACAACGATATCATAGTTTATTAAATCAACACAATTATTTTGCATACGAAATTAGACGCTTCAATGACTTTTTGTCAACTGTTTACCGACAATCTGTTTGTCGATAAAAAAAATCGCCGAAATTATATTATTATAATTCAATTTTATTGTTTAATTAATCTACATTATTATTATTGTATTATTGATTTAGTCGAGTGTCTAAATGATTGTAAAATTATATTGTATATACGACACACAATATGTGTTATTGAATGAATATTAAAATAAACTCTATCTTATATAATATATTATGTGCTTTTTATTTTATCCTAAACGACATGTTGACGCTCTTTGTATCAAAAATACAAATGTTGTAAAGCTTTATCATGTTGTATCCATTTTGAGTTCGATATAAAAGTATTAAAGAACCGGGAATAAGAGTCTTTTCATTGGATAGACGAAGTATGTAACACCACAGAATAATAAATTATTTAATATTACAAAAATCTCAGCAATTCTGAATATGTCCTCTAAGTTTTAATATTTAAAAGGTGGGAAATTGGGTATTGCTCTGCTGAATAGTAGAGATGGTGGGTTGGTCACTGATTACTATAACGGATATGTTAAATTTGAATGCAATGAGAGGTATCATTGTATACGAAAATGGTTCTGAATGGACATGATTTTTTAGTCAATGTTTATTAGTAGGATATAGTATATTATTAATTACATTTAAATTGTAATTTATCATTATTTTATTTGATTTCAAAGAAAATTTTATTTTCATACGCTCAAAAAGTTTTTTCTATATGGACACTGAAATTTTTTTTTACAGTTACTTGAAGGAATACTTATGTATAACCTTGTATGAGGTTGTTTAATCTTACAAATATTACATATAAACTATATGTCTGAATTCTAATATTTATGTATCAAAATACATTATGGTATACTTAGCTTCAAAATATGAAATCAAAAATGTTTATTACCATTCAAAAAATGTTAAAAAAGAATAAAAAGTATTTAAAAGTTTTAAAAAAGAATATTTTATTTTAACTGATAATTAAGAATATAAAATATTTTATAAACTATTATCATGTTATTTTATTGTATTTCTATTTACTATGTCTTATATTTTACAGATGTAATATATAATTAAGAATACTGTTTGCTTAGAAAATCCTGGGCCTCCACACGAGTTCTCTCAGTGAGGCCCAGTAATATTTTTTATTTAAATAAAAATAAAAAATAAAATTTTGAAATATACAATAATAAGGTAATTATTATACTAATACTATACTAAAATGCTAAATTTCTAAATACAAAAATAAAACGTATACAGTAAATAAAAATTGTCGAGGAAGTGATAATAGTACTTTTAAATTACTTACTTTTGTATGGCAGGTAGGTACAGTAAAATGTAGTAAAGTGTGCTGATTCATATTTATGATTAGTAAAAACTGTTTTAAATAATTTGGTAGATGCATTCCCACACGATAAAAAAACAAATTGAAAAAATGTCATTTAATTTTTATAATATATAGGTGATTATTATCATTAAAATGTATTATATATAACAGTTGACACTAATAATTAATGATACAAATACCGGTTTTAACCACAGAAAACATTGGTGAATGGAATTATTTAGTGTAATAATATTTAAATTAATCATGCTTAAGTAATTGCTATTATTAAAATTTGTAACACATACTGGTAGATATTAAGAAGTAAGGCTATAGACTTCATTTCAAAAAAAAACCTTGAAAATTGCAAGCATATATGCCCTAAAGAACCACAAAACATACTATTAAAATATCCATTAAAAAAAAAGAAGCTTATAATTTTAATATCTAGGTAGTATTTACTTAATTACTAAAATTTTAAATTTTAAATTTTATGTTATATAAGTATGTTATATAACATATATAATATAAATATTAAGGAAAGTGTTCGGTGAGAAAAACAGAATCATTAATATTAAAATATTTATTTTATATAAATAAAACTTTTTTACTAATATTTTAGGTCAAGAAAATTGATTTAAAATTAAGTTTTTATTTATGAAATTTTAAAACTTACATCATTATATAAATAATTAATTGTCAAATATGCAATATATTTTAAATATACACTAATATTACCGTGAAACAAATTTATACTTTACTTATCTGTATTTTTTATGGTTATTGAAAAATATGTAAACTTTTAGAAATACCTAGCCTTATTAATTAATAATACAAATACAGGTTTTCAGCATCAAAAACATCCATGAATCGAATAATTTATTATAATTAAAATTAATTTAATCATATATTACGATCTGACTTGAAGAGGAGGAATCACCATATTGATCTATAATCGTATAATTTATATGTTTATATACGATAATATTGATTTATGAACCCCATCGCACTTACATCCGACCAATTAAATGTGCTTAACGATCGTACACACCACATGAGTTTGGATATAAAAACGAAAATTTACGGATTTAATTTTAGTGCCAGTCCAACAGTCATTATCACAGATACAAATTATAACATCAACAATATCGTTGATTTTATAAAATGTGCGTTAATATTTATTGCACACGGTAATAAATTACATTACCACGATATCAACTCCGAGAGACATTTGTCAAACAGCGCCGATCCACTGAAGAGCAAAAGCCACATATATCGAAATAATATTACAAATACCGTAATATAATTTACACAACCGAAAAACAATATGGTTGTCCTGTCGCACGCCGTCGTCTCTGTGTTTACTCTTACGGTGCTGTTGATTGTCTTAACATTTGATGTCGCCCAATCGGCAGATACCATCGTGCCCTTTGGTACCTGTCAAGAGTGCATTAATTCTACATGCCACAAGAACGATCATCATCAATGCATGCCAACCAAACAGGGAACTGTGTTATGTTTCAAGTGTGAACCAACTCCTGCAGGTGACCAACAGTTCCTTACTAAAACTGAATGCGAGAATAATTGTAAAGACAAAACAAAATGCACGTGCGACTATTCGTGTTGGGTGTGCGTTGAAAATGGCAAAGTGGAAGAAATGCTTTGCGATATGCCGAAAAGGGTGTACGATGATTCTTGCAATTTTATTCCGTACAATTCTTAATGAGGATATGCAAAAACATAATTTTAATTATATTTTATATATATTTATACATTCAATCTTTACAACTACATCACGGTTTTTGAAATTAACACAATTATTTTGCATTTGAAATTAGACACTTCAATGACTTTTTGTGAACTGTTCACCGACAATTTGTTTGTCGATAAAAAAAAATCATTGAAATTATATTATTGTTATTCAATGTTATTTTTTAATAAATCTACATTATTATTATTATTGTATTATTGATTTTTTTAAGCCCCTAAATTATTTTAAAAGTATATTGTGTATACGATACGGAAAACATTGGTGAATCGTATTATTTACTATAATAATAATTAAATTATTCATATATCACGAACCAGTCCGTAGAGGAGGCGGCATAGTAATGAGTATTGACTTATATACATACAATTAATATGTTTTTATACGAAAATAATGATTTTGAACCCTACCGTACTTATATCGGACTAATAAAATGTGTACCACGATCGCACAAACCACAGTAGTATTGATATAAATATGAACGGTTTACGGATTTAAATTTTAGTGTCAGTCCAACACCTATTATCGCACAAACAAATTATAATTTCAACAATGTCGTTGTTTTTTAACACTGTGTGATATTATATATTTCACGTGGTTGTAAAATATATTACCACGAAATCAACTCCAAGAGACTTATTTGCCACACAGCGCTTATATACCAAGGAACACAGGATCGCCACCCTTCCATGTTCTTTAAAAAAAAAACAGTTTAACGTTCCTGATTTTAGTTATTGAAGAAATTATACTTCAAGAGTAATAAAATTATAGTGATATATTTTTTATTACTACTATTATTAAAAATACTTTTTTTTGTTCTGTATATGACTGTGGAAAGTAATATATGTATGTACTTAAATAAATACTTCATCAAAATGAATGTGTACCCTTTAAAAATCAACCCCCCTGTTATCTAGGTCTGGATCGACCACTGTCGGACGGTTTGTTACTTTTCCAGTTTGATAACCATAGGTCAAGATGGACATTAAAAGAAAGGTATTATGCAGTACCTATAACGAGTTAGATGTTAAAGTACCGAAACGAAGTAAGTTTTCATTCGATAACTGAAATTTGTAACACTACAGAATACTTATTTAGTAGTACAAAAACCTTATTTTAAATATGGTCTCCAAGTATTAATAATCAATTCTTTGGATATCAGCTTTTGAATAAATTAATTATTAAAAGAAAAGAGGTTATACATGTATTAGAAAAATATTCCTACTGTCTTGTCTATTCAAATATTGTTATAAATGATAAATATACCTTCTTTGCTGAGTAATAGTCTATTCACTTATTCCCAGGTCGGATATACCCACTTTTATAGCTCATATATACTCACGTAGATATTCGATGTATAAACTTATATCGTAATAACCATATGTTTAAAATCACAATATGATGAATATCTTAGGTGAGTGTTTATTATTACAACGATATTCTGCAGATCTGATTTTCAAGCAAAAATTGTGATGATTTGATTTGATTATAGTTATTTGACATGGTTATATAATGTAAATAATTCCACATCTTACTTGGGAACATAATATTACACAAGGTATTGTATAATAACACCTTATTTTATTTGGTTTGTTATTAAGATGCAAAAGCTGTTGTACGCTTAATCCATATTATAAGAAATGAATGGGTGAATATGTTTCCGCTGAATATAATAAGGGAAATTTCGATATTGATTATATATTTTCGTAAGGGAGACGCACGAGTTTGGACCCGCTTTGGTCACATAATAAGTACGTTCTCTAATGGTTCTGAGTGTAGTATAAATATAACTAAGCTGACGGATTGGCCCATCATCTTCTAAGCCAATGTTGAATTTAAGACTTTTATATAATTTCATTAAAATAATTCTTCGGCAGCCCGAATAAAAACGATTTGTGGGTTCCAATCTGATTACAAAAATTGTATTAAAAAAAAGATCAATTTATTCTCAACAAATAAAAATGAATATATATATTAATATTCATACTAATATATATTCTCTTAATTTCTGACGGATGAATTCAATACCATATATTGTTTAAAATAATTAAATGTTTTTTCGACGGTAATTAATTAGAAATGAATAATATTAAAATAAAATATTTGCTTATTTTAATGATAATATGATTTATCTATATCACAGATAAATATATCTATGATATATTTATATGATTTTGAAATAATTTTCTATAAATATTTATAAGGTATAAACTAACTGTCTAAATTCTGATGCTTGTATTACGAAATATATTATGATATACTTAGCTTCAGAATCTAGATATGATATAAAAAAGAATCAAACAGTTTAAAAAAAATTGGCTGAAATACTAAATGTTAAATTGAAACTTATACAATTAATAAACATTGTCAAGTCAATGATAAAACTTTCAAATTATATACTTACTATAACCTAACCTGAGTACGATTGATTATTGGGTATAATATAGAAATATACAATATGAAGGACAATAAGGTAAATATTATAAATTACCATAGGTACTAACACTATAATAAATGGTTTACTCAGGTACTAAATACATAGTCAGGTAGGCATAGTAAAATTTAGTGAAATGTAATAATTCATTTTTATCACAAGTAAAATTTTTTTTTTTTAATAACACAGTGATGTCCAACAATATACAATAAAAAAAAAAAATGAAGTCTCTATGATTGTTAATTAATTTTTATAATATATAAGTGATTGCTATTCTTAAAATTTGTTATACATACTGGTAAACACTAATAATTAAGGCTAGAGATTTCATCCCCCAAAAAACCTTGATAATTGCACGCATTTGTGCCCTAAGGAACCAAAAAATATGCGTTAAAAATAAAAAGTTTTCTATTTTAATATGTAGGTAACATTTACGAAAGTGCTAAAATTTTAAATTTTATATTATATAAGTATGTTGTATAACTTATATAATATATATAATAATGAAAGTGATCGGTGAGAAAAACATGAACATTAATTTTAAAATATTTATTTTATATAAATAAAACTATCTTACTAATATTTTAGGTCAAGAAAATCGATTTAAAATTAAGTTCTTATTTATGAAATTTTAAAACTTACATCTTTATATAAATAATGAATTGTCAAATATGCAAAACGTGCACCAATATATTTTAAATATACACTAATATTACCGTGAAACAAATTTATACTTTACTTATCTGTATTTTTTATGGTTATTGAAAAATATGTAAACTTTTAGAAATACCTAGCCTTATTAATTAACAATACAAATACAGGTTTTCAGCAACAAAAACATCTATGAATCGAATAATTTATTATAATTAAAATTAATTTAATCATATATCACGATCTGACTTGTAGAGGAGGAATCACCATATTGATCTATAATCGTATAATTTATATGTTTATATACGATAATATTGAATTATGAACCCCATCGCACTTACATCCGACCAATTAGATGTGCGAAACGATCACACACACCACATGAGTTTGGATATAAAAACGAAAATTTACGGATTTAAATTTTAGTGTCGGTCCATGAGTCTTTATCACAGATACATACTATAAAATCGATAATATCGTTTGGTTTATAAACTGTGCGTTAATATTTATTTCTCACGGTAATAAAAATATATTTCTACGAAATAAATTTAAAAATTTAATCAAAATAATATTATAAATACCATAATATAGTTTACACAAACAAAAACAATATGGTTGTCCTGTCGCATGCCGTCGTCTATGTGTTTACTCTTACGGTGCTGTTGATTGTCTTAACCTTTGATGTCACCCAATCGGCAGATACCATCGAGGTCTTTACTACCTGTCAAGAGTGCATTGATTCTACATGCCACAAGACCGATAAACATTCATGCGCCCAAACCACAGATGGTGCTATGTTATGTTTCAAGTGTGAACCAACTCCTGCAGGTGACCAACAGTTCCTTACTAAAACTGAATGCGAGAATAATTGTAAAGACAAAACAAAATGCACGTGCGACTATTCGTGTTGGGTGTGCGTTGAAAATGGCAAAGTGGAATCAATGCTTTGCGATATGCCGAAACATGTGTTCGATGATTCTTGCAATTTGATTCCGTACAATTCTGAATGAGGATATGCAAAAACATAATTTTAATTATATTTTTTATATATTTATACATTCAATCTTTACAACTACATCACGGTTTTTGAAATTCACACAATTATTTTGCATATGAAATTAGGCACTTCAATGACTTTTTATCAATTGGTTTGTCGATAAAAATAATCACCGAAATTATATTATTATTATTCATTTTTATTGTTTAATTAATCTATATTATTATTATTGTATTATTGATTTAGTCGAGTGTCAAAATGATTGTAAAATTATATTGTATATACGACACACAATATGTGTTATTGAATGAATATTAAAATAAACTCTATCTTATATAATATATTATGTGCTTTTTCTTTTATCTTAAACGACATGTTGACGCTCGTTGTATCAGAAATATAAATGTTGTAAAGCTTTATCATGTTGTATCTATTTGAGTTGAAAATAAAAGTATTAAAGTACCAGGAATATGAGTTTTTTCATTGGATATTTGAAGTTTGCAACACCACAGAATAATAAATTATTTATTATTACAAAAATCTCAGCAATTTGAGTATGTTCTCTAAGTTTTAATATTCAAATGTGGGATATTGGGTATCGCTCTACAGTAGAGATGGAGGGTAGATCACTGATCACTATAACGGATGTGTTAAATTTGAATGTAATGACTGTATCATTGTATACGAAAATGATTCTGAATGGACATGATTTTTTAGTCAACGTTAATTAGTAGGATATAGTATATTATTACTTACATTCAAATTGTAATTTATCACTATTTTATTTGATTTCAAAGAAAATTTTTTTTTCATACGCTTATACAATTTTTCTATATGGACACTGAAATTTCTTTTTACAGTTACTTGAAGGAAAATTTATGTATAACCTTATGTTGGGTTCTTTAATCTTTGGTATCAATCACAAAAATTTTATGAATTTTCAACTTCAAAATTCTTTCTAAATTTTCACTATTATGATATATTTCGTAAACATTTGAACTTTAAATGCTTATAAACTGCTTATAATTTTAATGAAAATTGTAAGTATTTACAATAATTCGTTTTTGAGTTACAGCAAAATAAAAAATCGATTTTGTTGAAAAGTGGTTATGCGTAAAAATTCCCTTTCTTTAGTTATTTTTTCAGGGTTTTTCCTGACGCTTTTGAAAACTACTGAAATTTTTTTAGTTTTGACCCTCTAAAGTACCAACTATATGAATTTTTCTTTTCAAAGAAAGGCTGAAGTCAAAAATCAAAGTATCCACTACTCCAAAACGTGATGAAAGACACAAAAAAATAAAAATACAAAAATTAATACATATCATTGTTATATCAATAGATTCATCACTCCGTTCAGAATCTAAAACTCTGAAAACTAAAATTTGAACAAATGCATAATTAAATGAAAATAGGTTATACATCCAAAATGTATTTGAAACATATTCTTACTGTCTTGTCTCAGATATTATGAGTACATAATTTCTGGAAACGGATAATGAGAGGTAATCACATATTCTGCTCGTATTGCAGTTATAGTCAAATTATATATATCTATTGAAGTGATATAATAACTAAAGAACTTTTTTTCAACGGAAATCAATTATAAATGTATAATATTACAAAATATTTGCTATAGACTAATCGTATGATACAGATTAATGTGGAGTGGTATCTTACATATTATGGTTAACAGAAGACACTATTTCCGAGTTTATGTATAGTATCCGTCTTATAACCGGTCTTTTTATTAAAACTTTCAATTATAAATTTAGCAATACTTGTAAATACTTAATTAGGTAGTTGAAATAGTAGAATAATATTATAATTTATATAAAAAGATAGTGGATACTTTTTTTTACTAAATAATCATTATATCCAAAACTATTAAAGTTTTTCAAAAATTTTTTTGAATTAGATATACTTAGCTACAGAATATGAAATTAAAAATGTTTATTAACCATTCAAAAAAAGTTAAAAAAGAATAAAAAGTATTTAAGTGTTTTAAAAAAGAATGCTTTATTTTAACTGATAACTATTGAGTACGATTGATTATTGCACATTATATTATATGTTACGCTGATGATACTGTACTGATCTGTTTAGGTAACACCTGGAACGAAGTTACATTGAGGACGATTTAAAATCCATTGATAACTGGCTATATAATAATGATTTATTCCTTAACTTCAACAAATTAGCTATCATACTACAGTACTACACTCTTTATTTAAACACACATTACCGTCAATAAAAGATATAAAAATGCATGAAAATAAATGTAAAACAAAAGACTCGTGTTCTTGTAAATCAGTTATCGTAGTTAAAAACCATAAATACTTAGGTATAAAAATGTGTTCCGACATGTAATGAAAAATACAAATAAATTCTACGTTTAGCAAATTAAGAAAAATGATATACATAATAAAACAACTACGTGAGATATTACCAATAAAGGAAATGAGAAATATATATTTAACACTATTTGAATCAATAATTACATACGGCCTAATAGGATGGGGAGAGACTTATGATAATGTACTAGTTCAGTTTCAAAAATGCCAAAATGCAATCATTAGGATTGTGAGTAAAAAATATTGGAAAGAACCAACAAAAAAACTATATGAATATTTTAACGTTGTTGATATAAATAATGTATACAAAAAAATTATTACCATATACTTAAAAAAATACAATTAATTATCTTCTATTAGCCACAAAGTTAACACTAGTCACGCAACCGATAACTTTTCTTTAGATTAACCAAAAAAAAACCAGATGCCGTAAAGTATACCTACCATTTCTTGGGAACTCAGATATATAACTTGTTGCCTATTTATATAGTTAATATGCTTCTACCTTCATTTAAAAAGCATATTTCCCTTTGACTCCAATATGAATATAATGCGTGTACAATTTAAAATTTGAAATATTTTATAATTTAATATCATGTTATTTTATTGTATTTCTATTTATTATATCTTATATTTTACAGATGTAATATATAATTAAGAATACTGTTTACTTAGATAATCCTGGGCCTCCACACGAGTTCTCTCAGTGAGGCTCAGTATTATTTTTGATTTAAATAAAAATAAAAAATAAAATATTGAAATATACAATAGTAAGGTAATTATTATACTAGTACTATACTAAAATGCTAAATCTCTAAGTACAAAAGTGAAACGTATACAATTAATTAAAATCGTCGAGGAAATGATAATAATACTTTCAAATTATATACTTTTGTATGGCAGGTAGGTACAGTAAAATGTAGTAAAGTGTGCTAATTCATTTGTATGATTAGTAAAAACTGTTTTAAATAATTTGGTAGTGTGCATTCCCACACGATAAAAAAACAAATTGAAAAAATGTCAATTGATTTTTATAATATATAGGTGATTATTATCATTAAAATTTATTATACATAACAGTTGACACTAATAATTAATGATACAAATACCGGTTTTCACCACAGAAAACATTGGTGAATCGAATTATTTACTATAATAATAATTAAATTAAACCTATATCACGAACCAGCTCGTAGAGGAGGCGGTATAATAATGAGTAATGACTTATATTAGTATAATTTATATGTTTATATACGAAAATATTGATTTTGAACCCTACCGCACTTATATCTGACTAATGAAATGTGTGTTATGATCGCGCACATCGCAGGAGTTAGGATATAAATATGAACGGTTTACGGATTAAAATTGTAGTGTTGGTCTATTTCTCACAATTAAAAAATATAGTAAGACCAATACAACTCCGAGAGACATATTGCCAAACATCACTGATCTATCGTAAAACACGCCTCACATATCGAAATAATATTTTAAATACCGTAATTTAATATACATAATCGAAAAGCAATATGTTTGTCCTGTCGCACTCCGTCATCTCTGTGTTCACTCTTACTGTACTCTTGAATGTATTTTACATTGTTCCCACTCAATCGCTGCATTCCTCATCTGCCTTCAAGACTTGTCAGGAATGCATAGCATCTGCTTGCCACAAGGATTCGGATCTTCCGTGCGTTCCCTGTGACGACGGTGTTTCTACGTTATGTATCAGATGTGATAAAAAAACTATGGACGGTGATCAACAGTTCTATTCTCAACAAGATTGCGAGAAATCATGTGCGGACAAGGCAAAGTGCACGTGCGACGGTTCGTGTTATGTGTGCGTGGAAAAAGGTAACGCACCGTCAATGACATGCGACGAGCTAAGCAAGGCGTACGATGAATCATGCAATTTGATTCCCTACACTCCTAAATGAGGTTAGGTAAGTAAAATTTAGCTATAATTATATTATATTATATATATTTATACATCCAATCATCACTACGATATCACGGTTTATGTAATCATGACAATTATTTTGCATTCAAAATTAGCTGTTTAAATATCTTTTGTCAACTGTTCGCTAAAAATGTGTTTGTTGATAAAAAATTTACTAAACTATAGTATTATTATTCAATTTTATTTTAGAATTAATCTATGTCATCATTGTTATATTATTCAATTAATAATAAGACCATAAATTATTGTAAAGTTATATTGTGTAATCGATAAACATATACCATTATATGTATTATTGAATGAATATTAAACTATTACTCTATCTCGTACATATTTTGTGCTGTATTTTTTATTTTATCCTAACCGACATGCTGACGCTCGTCGTATTAGAATTTCGAATGTTGTAAAACTGTTTCATGCTGTACATATAACGAATTAAATAGTAAAGTACCGGAAAATAAGAGTGTTTTCATTCGATAACCGAAACATGTAACACCACAGAATACTTATTTAGTAGTATAAAAATCTCAAAAATTCTAAATATGGTCTTTAAGTATTGTTTCGCCAACGCTGGACTTACCTTTGTTTTGGCTTTTAGACCGCGATGACTGCGTTGACTCTGATTATAACGAGAAAAGGGTTGGATTAATAAATAAAATAGAACAACGATATATAAATTTTACAAATGATATTTTAAAAACAAAACAAAACATAATATATCATATATTGAATTATGTTATATTTAGATATATATATATATATATATGTATAATAATAACCCTATACGCCAGCTGACATATCATCAACCGTCTTGATTATAATATAAATGAATAATAATATAATAAAAATAATAATAAAATAGAAACGGTATCGTTAAGGAGAGGTGAATGGAGCCGGACCGCTTTTTTAATTGCATCGATTTGCAAGCGATAGGTCTTCTGATAACTAGCCAAAGCTGGTCTTAGTACTATCCGTGCCTAAGCTGGTCACGTAAGATAATCGAGCGAATCCAAAG
Organism: Rhopalosiphum maidis; assembly: GCF_003676215.2. Taxonomy (NCBI): domain Eukaryota; kingdom Metazoa; phylum Arthropoda; class Insecta; order Hemiptera; family Aphididae; genus Rhopalosiphum; species Rhopalosiphum maidis. The sequence continues at coordinate 17,589,186 of NC_040878.1, forward strand.
GCCATGCTTTTCTTTAGCATAAGAAAATGGCAACGACAAATACGTAACAACAACGTTATAATAAAAAAAAATTAGTCACTACGTGAGCGTGCGCATGACTAAATGAACAGCGGACATATGGTTTTGTTTGTAACGTTGCGCAGTATATCCGGTGCCGCGCGGTCCAGCTGAACGCGCGGCACTTGACTTTTCGACCAAGGGGGATGTCGGTAGCATGTATGCCAACTTGCGTAATCAAGTATTCATATTCAAAACTTCAGATACCAGAATTTTAAAAATTCATAATTAAATAAAAAGAGGTAATGCATCCAAAATGTATTCGGAAAATATTCCTATTGTCCTGTCTATTCAAATATTTTTATAAATGGTAAATATACTATCTTTACCGAGTAAAAGTCTATTTACTTATTCCTATGCCGAATATACCTATTTTTTTTTTTCACTAAGACATTTGATGTAGGTATATATATATATCCTTATATCGTTATTACTTATTAGTATATTATTAATATCACAATATGATGAATATCTTGTGTGAGTGTTTATTTCTAGTATTTTTTTTAAGCCATAATAATTATGTAATAGCTGTTTCACGGGTTTAGACTGACACCTAACGGCAGTGATCGATTTTGACCAATGTAACCGTTATCATTTTGAGAAATTGATGGGGGATGTGCGAGTTCAGACGGATTTTGGTCGCCACACAGGTGTGTTATTTGGTGGGCCAGAGTGAAGTGTATATAAAACTAAGTTGATGGATTGGCTCATCATCTCCTAGGTCAATGTTGAATTCAAGACTTGTTTAAATTTTACTATAATTATTATGTTTGTCGGCCCAAATAAAAAGAATTTGTTATCCAATCAGAGTACAAGAATTTTATTAAGAAAATAATCAATTTATTCTCTACAAATAAAATTGAATATAAACTAATAATAATACTAATATATCTTCTTTTTATTTCTGACTACTGAATTCAATACCATATGTTTAAAATAACTAAATTTATCATATTAGTAGCTGATAGATATAGCTTAAGTATAATCAATATTATTTTAAAAACCACCTTAAATTTCATTGCATACCGTTATTATTTTCTAAGTTACATTTTAAACACAAAATAATTTTTATTATGTTTTTTTTTTTTAAAAATATCAAAGCCTCTTAGATGATTTAGACTTTAGAGAGTACTCTTAATTTTTATTTCTATTATAAACTGTTAACTGTATGAAACTTACCATACATAATATTATAAACTTATAATTTGAAGATATAAGGTAATGGACCGTTTGTTTTACATGAAAATCAGGACTGTAGAATATCGTTGTAGTAATAAACACTCACATAAGATATTCGTCAAATTGTGATTTTAAAAATATTGTACTTAATTACAATATATATATATAAATATCGAATATCATCAATGTGAGTATTTATAACTTTTAAAATTGGATATATCTGACCAGCATATAAGTAAATAGACTTACTCAGCAAAGAAGGTATATTTACTATTTATAAAAATATAAGAATAGACAAGATAGAAGTAATATTTTTCGAATACATTTTGGACGTATAACCTTTTTTCATCTAATTATGAATTTTTCAAATTCTGGTACTCGGAATTTTGAATATAAATACTTAAAGACCATATCTAAAATTGATGAGATGTTTGTAATACTAAATAAGTATTCTGTGGTGTTACAAATTTCAGTTATTGATTAAAAACACACTTTTTCCCGGTTAATATCCAACTCAAAATAGCTACATCATGATATAGCTTTACAATATTCGTATTTCTGATACGACGAGCATCAACATGTTGGTAAGGATAACATGAAAAATAAAGCACAATTAATATATATATATGTGATATAGTAATAGTTTAATATTCATTCAATATTACATAATATAGGTAATGGTATAAGTGTATTGAATACACAATATAATTTTACAATAATTTACGGACTTAACTAATTGAATAATATAACAATATTAACGTAGATTGATTATACAATATAATTGAATAATAAAAATATTATTCAGCATTTTTTTTTATCGACAAACAAATTTTCGATGAACAATTGACCAAAAGTAATTGAAGCAGCTAATATGATATCCAAAAAAAAATTGCATGACATAAATCGTTATATCGTCGTGATGATTGAATGTATAAATATATATAATATATAATTGCAATTATTTTTTAACTTTAGGTTGGTACTTAACCTGCTTGCAATTCTCGTCATAAACATTAAACTCACCGGCGCATTCCATGGACACCGCGTTGCCTTTTTCAACGCACACCCAACATGCACCGTCGCACGTACACTTTGACTTATCCGCGCATGAGTCATCGCAATTTTTTTGAGAATAAAACTGTTGGTCACCGTCCATAGTTTTTTTATCACACCTGAAACATAACGTTTCATTGCCTGCAGTGGGGGCGCACGGAAGATCCGAATTCAAGTGGCAATCAGATTTTAGGCATTCTTCACAAGTCTTGTAGGACATGGTGGAATGCAGCGATTGAGTTGGAATAATGTAGAAGACATTCAACAGTACGGTAAAAGTAAACACAGAGACGACGGAGTGCGACAGGAAAAACATACTGTTTTTCGGTTGGGTTTAAATTACGGTATTTATAATATTATTTCGATGTGTGCAGCGTGTTTTGCGATAGATCAGTGTTGTTTGGCAATAAGTCACTCAAAGTTGATTCCGTGGTAATATATTTTATTACAATGAGATATAGGTATTAGCGCACAGTATATACGAGCAATGATATCGTTGTAAATATAATTTGTACGAGTGATATTGGTTGATGGACTGACACTACAATTTAAATCCGTAAACCGTTCGTATTTATATCCAAACTCCTATGGTGTGTGATAGCGTGGCGTTCGAATGATTGTTCAATACGCCATAACATATTTAAACACCTGTTATACAGCACGTCCCTTAAATTCCGTATTGCTCTGATTATAATATACGTGTCAAATTGATATTATATATCGATAACTAAATACAATTTTTTTCAACGGAGATCTATTACAGAAATAAATATTATACAGAATTTTCATATATAAACATATAAATTATAATTATATAGGTACTTATAATTTATATTTTATTCATATACATATACCATATGTACGCACGTGTAATCACTAAATAATCACTATGACGTCGGTTGTATTTACACAAACAAATATACTTGGAGTATCTGCAATATATGGATAGCGATTAATATTAAAATTCAGGACCGAGAAAAGTTAGGCCACTTTGACATGCCTCCTCCTCTAAGAGTGGGTTCGTGATAAATGATTAAATTAATTATTATAATATAGTAAATAATTCGATTCACGGATGTTTTTGGTGTTAAAAACTGTTATTTGTATCATAGATAAGTGTCTACCACTATGTATAATAAATTTAATAACAATCACCTATATATTATAAAAATTAATTGACATTCATAGCGATTTAATTTTTTTTTTATTATTATTTATCGTGGTAGGTCGTATTTCACAAATTATTTAAAATAGTTTTTACCCGTCGTAAAAATGATTTAGTATATTGTACTAAATTTTACTTTACTTATCTACCTTTGTATTTAGTGACTAATTAATCCATTTATTATAGTTTTAGTACAAATGGTAATTTATAATAATTACTTTCCTATTTTATATTTCTGTATTATAACTATGTAATAATCAATTGTACTCAGGTTATAATTATCAGTCTAAAAATAAACAACATTTTTTTAAATCTATTCAATCCGTTTTTGATTTATTTTTTGAATGGAATAACATTTTTAATTTCATATTCTAACCTAACCTCGATAGGTATATACAAATCAAAATTCCGACAGATGGTTAGTTTATATTTTATAAGTATTTAAAGTTTTTATGAACGGAGTGGAATGGTGTGGAACTCTAATCATCTATACTTATTTATATTTCATGTAAAAAAAAATATTTTGAAAAACTAATAATTTTTGATATAATGATTATTTGGCGAAAAAAAGTATCCACTTTCTATTAGCATAAGATAAAATATTGTTAAACTATTTTTACTACTTTACACGTACTGAAAAATAGTACATATTAATTTAAGTACGAAATATAAAATGAAATTTCAAAATCAGCATAATAATTATTGTATTAAGTTTCCAGGTGTATTCATAATTTTTTTTGTTTAATTTAACCTGCAACAAATGATTCATGATTTGTAATTACTATTTTATTTTAAAATTATTTTATTCATATAATTATAAAATAATTTAATATTTGTTTAAACTCACTCTAAGATTAAAATGTTAATGCTTATAAATATAATAATATTTTTATGAATTAGGGTTCTCAATTTTAGAAATAGGATAATTAAAAGGACACAAGCCTTAGGGGTGATATCTCGAAGTCTGTGACGACAATTCTCTACACTTAGAAGTGCTGGAGAATATTATTGTAATGTTAGAAAAAAAGACCCTAAGTTAATCGGGGACTATTAAATATTTCTAAATCATTACTTATTAAATAATTATAACTTGATGATATTACCTCTCTGATTACTGTGTCGACTTGCTTGTTGAAATCGCAGTTCGCGTTCAAGATGTAACGTGAGGTGATTGATTTATGTATTAAAATCATTTTTTTACATGTTTGTTAAACACATTTAGGAAAAGATATAAATTAAGATGAAATTATAATAAAAAAATTACAATTTTAGTTATTATAATGGAATATATATATATATATATATATATATATATATATATAATACAAAAAAAGTATAATATTATTATAATAATAATATTACAAATGTGTACATGTTCTCAAAATAATAATGAATATGTAACATTACTAGGAATTTATTACATTTTTTTTTTTTTAGATAGATAAATAGTATGACATGGTTGAGAGTTGTTTTGATTATATTTTTTGGCATTTATATGGAATATGCATATGACTTTGTAGTTGGATTTCAAACGCTTCAACTTGTTTAGGTGGATAATTTTCTAATTTTTGGATATAATATAGTTTTTTGTTTTGAGTATTATTGATTTATTGACTTTGCCTTGTGAACTGTGATTTTGATTTAAAATTAATATTGGTTAATTTTGTTGTTTTTGTTGTTGTTGTTTTTGCTTTGCATTGTGCATAGTGAAGATGCTTGTATTGTAAATAACTGGTAGTTCATCATAACAAATTGTATTTTTTTGATGCGATTTTGACTTCTACTGGCTATGTTCGAGTAGTTTTATCATTGATCGAAGTTATTAAAGATGCAGGTCCGCCATATAGAATGGTAAGTGCATGAGTTTCACAATCATAAATATTTACGTCCTACACTACCTCCCATTTACAATTATCCAAATCGTATTAGTTGGATAATTTTAAAGCTGAACCGGTTGGGATGGTTAATGTGTTTCGTTTGTGATTTTCTATGTTCCACAGAGAAGCTATTGAATGATGTTGTATTGACTTTTGGTCCATTACAGTCATGTGCAATAAAACCATGTGCCATGTATAATTGCAGGGAATGTTTAGATGTGTGGACTTCATTATGATTATATTGAATGTGATATTTTGTCTTACAATTTATAAATATATATAGTAGAATACAATGGTTTAACATACGTAACATTATATAAATAGTATTAATACAAATAAATGGTTATATGCAACTAATAATAATTATAATAACAATAATACAATTATAATAATAGTTATAGTTATATATAATTTATGTTAGTTACTATGATTGTTGTAAGTTGTTATTAGGTTAAAACTAAAGTTTTTTTTTTTACCTTTTTGTACTTTTATTAGGAGTAATATATTTTTTTTTTTTATTTTCATGTACTTTATAATATTTATTATTCATTTATCTTTATACGATTATTTATCATATTATGTTGTCGTATTTGTTGTTTTTTTTTTGCTTATTTTTGCTAATTTCAATGACCATAATATGAATTATTTATTATTTTTGTGTTTTTTTTACAAAAATGTAATATACTTGTGCTTATTTACGCTAGTTTATCTTAGATGATCTATATGAGACCTTTACACATTTTTATTTTTATATTTTATTTATTTTATTTTATTTTTTTGTTTTATTAGAATTTAGGTTATTGTAACTCAAATCATCCATATGATTTTTCATTTATATGTTTTTAACACAAAATTATTATTATATACCTATATACATTCTTTTAATTTCTTAATATTTAAAAAAAATTGGTATGAAAATATTTTTATTATTTTATTTATTGATATCTAATTTAATTAATCATATCTAATACGTACATAATTGTATATACTTAAGATATATTATTTTTTCACGTTATACAGTGTTTATTCTAATGATTTGAGTATATGATTATCAAATTATATTTGTACAATTTTATTACCTTATTATTTATATTTTATATATTATACATTTATTTAAAAGATATTAAATCTTTTTATTTTTATATGTTTGATATTTTATTAATTATTATTTTTTTATGTTAGGCAGTGATAGTTAATTATCATTATTTTCTCTTGAGAGATATGGTTTAAGGCGCCTAACGTGGATTATATCTTCAGTTATTTTATTATTTAAAACAAGTTCAATTTTTTAATTTAGATTATTGACTTTCTCTAAAATTTTGAAAGAGCTTCTGTATTTAGGACCTAATTTGGGAGATTTTGCTACTTTTAAAAATGGGAATTTTATAAGAATTAAGTCTCCTGGGTTAAAACTAATTATTTGATGTAATTTGTCATGATATTTTTTTTGGTTTTGTTGAGCTATTGAAACTATACTGGAGTTTTTATTACGTATTTCGTTTAATTTAATTAACGACTTTTTATATCGTATGGTAGATTATCTGGAATTAATTTACTGTCAATTGAAAGTATGGTTCGAAACCATACATTAAATAAAAAGAACTATATTTTGTACTAGTTTGTGGGGTAGCATTATAACTTAGTGTTACGAATGGTAAATAGTATGACCATTTAAATTGATAATTATCTTCTATGTAATTTTTTAGTGAAGTAGAAAGAACACCATTAACTTTTTCGACCAGCCCCTGTGATTGGGGAGAGTAACTTGTAGATAAAACTTGTTTTATACCTAAATTGTTTCATATATCTTCCACGAGTTTATTTTTAAAGTGAGTACTTCTATCGGAAGAAAATATTTTAAAATATTCCCAATGGGATATTATTTGAATCATAAATTTAACTGTTGATTTGGCAGAAGCTGAAGCGACAGCTTTAGTAAATATGAACTTAGTATTATTACATGCAGTCACTAATATGTATTTTTTTTTATTGCTAGTGGCTAACGGACTTAAATAATCAAATGTTAATCTATCTAATGGTCTATTTGATAATTGTATAGGTTGTAATTGACCTATTGGTTTGCCTTCTGATTTTTTATTTATTTGGCACTTATGGAACGTTTTTATAAATTCAGTAGTATCTTTAACCAAATTTTTCCATTAATATTTATTTTGTATTTTATGAATTGTTCTTGTTATACCGATATGACCTCCCGTAAGTTATTCATGATATGGTTTTAATATATTATTAATTAAAGATTTTGAAATTACTAAAATTGGTACGAAATTTTTAAGAGGGGTTAATTTTTTTTAATATAAAATCGTATTTTATAGTATAAATCTACGTGTTTTTCTAAAACATATATAATTAATAACTTATTATTATGTCTTATTGCATGAACGATCTGCGTAGTCTCTTACACTCGCTTTTGACCGTCCGCACAATAAGATAATAAAAACGCGTCTGTCCCTGACCAGCAGACTGGAGTACTTATATAATATAATGTTGTATGTGTGTGTGTATGTGTATAATATTTTATCGTTAATACCTATTAGTTGTTATAATTATCTTATTATATATTTTAAATTTAAAAAGGATATGGTGGCTTATGCGCACATCATTACATTACCTATCATCTACTATATTATGTTATATCAATTCTTACGCGCAATTACCTTCCTCCTGATCATCGGAGGGCTCTCGAGTATTTAATCAAGTACACCGTGTACAGAATCTACGTCTAAATTATAATGGTAATAAAATATAATATATATTATAATCATGCACCTTACCTGGTTCGCCGAAATATGTGTGTATATTTATATGTATATAATGCAGTGATGTGGTGAGGTGACACAAATAAAATAAAATCGCTGGACACGTATATCGAAATAAAAAACAACATTGACTTATCTATTTCGAAATACACGCCTAGTTGTCGCTAATCGACAACGGTGTCAACAGATATTCTTAAAAAGATTGGTACACATGCACTCTTGGCAGAGAGAAGTAAGTGGTTTCGCATACACTAATGAGTGACCAGATCGGTCAAGCCAGCCAGAGTCATAGGCCAATCAAAGACTTTCGCGTTTTTAAAGATCTAGATTTATCCTTGGTTGCAGAGACTCTCATTGGACAATCTCTTGTTTCTGTCGGCACACGAGAAAAGTCATACGTCCTGTATTCTATTTTTACTGACACATATGCAGTTTCTGTGTGGACTCGCACTGTAAATAGTCTCTTTCATAATTGATAAAGAATTTTTATTGAAATTGACCGTTACCCGCACGCAGCAACTCGGCCGTTACTAATTTATTAAATTAAAACTTCTATGAAGTTATTAAAATAATGAATGAGCGCATATCATTATAGTATTACATAGAATCAGTGAAATTTTTGAACTACTAAATAAGTAGTCTGTAGTATTACAAATTTCGGTATCCAATGAAAACACTAATTTTCCCGGTACTTTAATAACTAACTCATTGTCATTATACAACAAAATATAGCTTAACGACACTTAAAATTCGAATACAGCACGTCAGTTAGAATAAAATAAAAATAAAATATAAAATATAAATGAGATAGAGTAAATTTAATATTCATTCAATAATACAATTAATGGTATACATGTATCGATTACACAATATAATTTTACAATAATTTAGAGAATTGACTAGTTGAATAATATAAAATAATAATGTAGATTTATTATAAAATAGAATTAAATAATAGTAATATAATTTAGGTATTTTTTTTTATCTGCAAACAAATTTTCAATTAATGATTGACAAAAAGTCATTGAAGCAGCTAATATCGTTTGTAGAAATATTGTATGACATCGTTGTGATAATCAGATGTAAAAATATATAAAATATATAATTATAATTGTTATTTTACTTATCCTTTTTAGGTACGTAAGGAACCACATTGCAAGAATCATCGAACATCGTGCTCAGGTGGGTGCATTGCATTGAAGCCGGGTTGCCTTTTTCCACACACACCCAACACGCATAATCACACGTGCACTTTGACTTGTCCGCACACTTCGCCTCGCAGCCAGATTGAGTATAAAACTGTTGGTCATCGTCAGGAGTTCTTTTATCACACTTGAAACATAAAGAATTACCGCCTGAACCGCAGGCGCACGCATGGCCACTCTTGTGGCATGGAGATTCTATGCACAATTCACACGTGTCGTATTGGAGGACAGTTTCCACAGTTTGGGTGGGATCAAAGTAGAAAACAATTAGCAATACCGTAAGAGTGAACATAGTGATGACGGCCCGTGACTTGAAAACCATATTGTTTTTCGGTTGTGTATATTAAATTACGGTATTTATAATGTTTTTTCGATATGTACGGCTTGCTCCGTAGTAGATCGGCACTTTTTGGCAAAAGTATCTCAGAGTTGATTTCGTGGTAATATATTTTATTACCTCCTACAATAAATATTAGCACACGGTATATAAAAACAAATATATTATTGTGATTATAATTTGTAAGTGCGATAATGACTGATGGACTGACACTACAAATTAAATCCGTAAGGCATTCGTATTTATATCCAAACTCCGCGGTGTGTGTGTGATCGTGGCGCTCATTTAATTGGTCGGATGTAGATGCAGTAGGGTTCCATAGGCAGTCGAATGATTGCGCAATAAATCATCATATATTTAAACACCTGTTTGCACGTCCCAAAAGTCCGTCGGTTATATTTACACAAAGATCTAGTTTTATCCTTGGTTGCGGAGACTCACATTGGACCATTCCTTGTCTCTGACGGCACACGAGAAAAATCATACGTCCTACATTATATTTTCACTGACACGTATGGAGTTTCTGTGTGGGCTCGCACTGTAAATAGTGTCTTTCATCGGTAATAAAAAATATTTATTGAAATTGACTGTTATCCGTCCGTACCAACTCGACCGTTATTAATTTATTAAATTAAAACTTCTATGAAATTATTACAATTATGAACGAGCGCATATCATTACACTATTATTAAGAATTGCTGAGATTTTTGTACTACTAAATATGTAGTCTATAGTGAATTCGGTTATCGAATGAATACTTTCTTTTTATAGTACTTTAATATCTTACACGTTATAGGTACAACATTATACAGATTTACAACATTCGAAATTCTAATACAAAGAGCGTAAGCACGTAGTTAAGTATGAAATAAAAATAAAATACAAATATAATACATGAGATAGAGTAATAGTTTAATATTCATTCAATAATACAAATAATGCTATACGTGTATCGATTACACAATATAATTTTACAATAATTATTGGATTTAACTAATTGAATAATTTAACAATATTAATGTAGATTAATAAATTATACAATAGAATTAAACAATAATAATATAATTTAGGTATTTTTTTTTTTTATCTGCAAACAAATTTTCAATTAATGGTTGACAAAAAGTCATTAAAGCATCTAATATCGTATGCAAAAATATTGTGTGGCATAAAACTGTGATAATATTTCTATTCATCGTTGTGATAATCGGATGCAAATATATATTATGTATAATATATATATATATTTAATTCCAATTGTTTATTTATCTAACATTATTTAGGTATGTATGGAACCATTTTACAAGTATCGTCGAACATTGATTTCAGGTTGGCGCATTGCATCGTCGCCGAGTTTCCCTTTTCCACGCACACCCAACATCCATTGTCACACTTGCACTTTGACTTGTCTGAACACTTCGCCTCGCATTCAGATTGAGTATAGAACTGTGAGTCATCGTCAAGAGTTCTTTTATCACACTTGAAACATAAAACTTTACCGTCATTACCACAGGCGCATGCATGGCCATTCTTGTGGCATGGAGATGCTATGCATAATTCACACGTATCGTATTGAAGGACAGTTTCCAGCGATTGGGTAGGATCAAAGTAGAAAACAATTAGCAATACCGTAAGAGTGAACATAGAGATGACGGCCCGCGACTTAAAAACCATATTTATAATGTTTTTTCGATATGTGCTGCTTGCTCCGTGGTAGATCGGCACTGTTTGACAAAAGTCTCTCGGAGTTGATTTCGTGGTAATATATTTTATTACCTCATACAATAGATATTAGCGCACAGTATATAAAAACAACGATATTATTGTTATTATAATCTGTTTGTGCGATAAACGCTGATGGACTAACACTACAAATTAAATCTGTAAGCCGTTCGTATTTATATCTAAACTTCTGTGGTGTGTGTGATCGTGGAGCACATTTCATTGGTCGGATATAAGTGCGGTAGGGTTCCATAGGCGGTCGAATGATGGCGCAATAAAACATCATATATTTAAACACCTGTTTGTACGTCCCAAAAGTCCGTCGGTTATGTTCACACAAACAAATACCTGGAGAACTACGGTATATGGATATCAATCGATATTGAAAATTAGAACCGAGAAAAATTAGGCCCTTTTGACATGTTTCCTACTCTAGAAGTAGGTTCTTGATATATGATTAAATTAATTATTATTAAAGTTAAATAATTCCATTCACGGATGTTTTTTGGTGCTGAAAAACTGTATTTGTATTATAATTAGTGTCTACCACTATGTTTAATTAATTTTAATAATAGTAATCACCTATATATTACAAAAATTAATTGAAATTCATAGCAAATTAATTTTTTTTTTGTCCATCGTGTAAAACTTCACAGCGCCAAATAATTTATAATAATTTTTAGTCATCGTAAAAATGAATTGGCACGTTTTACTTAATTTTATTATTCCTACCTGGCTACCTACTAAACACTTTATATAATTTGAAATTATTATTATCATTTCTTCGAAAATGTTTATTTGTCGTATAGGTTTCACTTTTATATTTAGTACCTAAATAAGCCATTTAAGTATAGTATAAAGTATTAGTTACTGTGCTTATTTATAATAATTATTGTATATTTATATATTATATACAATAATCAATCGTCTCATGTAATATTATGCAAGTCGTATTTGAAAATAAATAATTTAAAAACAATTGTTTATAAAAGTATAATACATAACTATAAAAACATACAATGATAAAAATCTTAACAGATAGAAATTAATCAACTCAAAACGAAAAGCTGAAGAATAATTGCATATAATATGACCAGCATAAATTATGAATTAACATAAAAATTAACATAAATTGTGAGTTGGCTAAATCCGATATTGAAAAAATCGAAATTAAACCAACATATACTATATGTTTATTATTATTATTTATTTTATATTTTTTAATTAAAAGTTAAAATTACATTTAAGACAAAAGCTATAATTTTTAACAACTCGGAAACAAAATAAGGCGTTTGGGTATGTTCTATCTATTGCATACTAGTTACCTCGCCAAATATAACAATCGCCTCACATTCTCAACGCAAATAAAAAGGTTAATACCTACACACTTGTTGACTCCGATGACCGGTTCATAATATCTATACAAGTTGTTTTCAAATTTAATTAAGTAGTGGTTCATAAACTTCCCTATAATACACCACGTTTATAAATTAATTAATTTAAGCACACTGTATGTATTTTAATTATAAAAATAATAAGTTATCTATGTAAATTATATTAATAGATTATTACTCCATACTAAAATAACGAAGAATTATGATTTAAATAAATACATTTTTTATACATTTAGAACCATTAAAAATATCAGTCTTAATATACATTTATTTAATTACATAAATTATATTAAATTATTAATTTGATTGATGACTAAATGTGATTTTTTCAATGACAAGAAGACACCACGCATGTATATTACGTGCTATTTTCGTCTTACAAACTGTCAATCACCTTGTACCAAAATATGATGTGTTTATTTATTCCAGTAATTAGTAATTTTTTAATTTTTTTCACTTTTAGTAGGATAACATCATTTTTTCCGAAATTATTACATTTATTATATTATTATCTATTTATATAATTATTGAAAAATATAACTTTATAGCATTTTATATAATTAACTTATATAAATCAAAATGTAATTAAATCGTTCTGTAGATACCTTAAACAATTTAAAATAGATTTATAGCACCTATAAATAAATAATTGTTTAAAATAAATCAAAAATGTCATTGCGTATAGTTAAGTACTGGTAGTCTATAGATTTTAATTTATACACACCTATATCGGATTTTTGAATTCAATTGAACGTAATGTAAATAGTATATTATTATTTTACACAATTTATGATGCTATTATTGTATAACCAACACATAAAAATAAGTATAATATTTTGTAATGTATAATTAGGTGTATAGCTGTAAAAAATTGTAAAACGGTAAAAAAAATTTAAAATAGATTTATATCCCTTTTAAATAAATAATATTTTACAATAAATCAAAGATGTCATTGCGTATAGTAAAATTCATGATAATTTAATGCATATATATTATAGTATGTAACATAAATATACATAAAACATATTTATATATATTTCGTGTGTGAACATTTTAAACACAAATAATTATTTGATTTCTAACAAAATACTTTTTTTCGTCATCTAACATTGAAATACACACACACACACATATATATATATAATATGGGTGTTTCATAAAGTATGAATTTTTTAAAATTCAATAAATATACTGATGGTTACTGAATCGTTCCAATCAAATCCCACGCATTATAAAATTACGAACTTTATGAAATAGCTTATATTATATTCGATTTTATGGTTCAAATATAAACAATTGAAAAAGAACTTTGTATTAAAATTTCAAATCTTAGGTATAAAACCCGAACATTTTATGAATTTTCAACTATAAAATAATTATAATTAATTTTTGGGATTCTTATGAATTTTGTCAAAAATCAAAATTCTAACTTTAAATGCTTATAACAAAATTACGAGCAAAATGATGATATTATAGATTTTTGATATTTTTTAGTTGTGACATTAACAACTTATGAGGAGCTTGTATTAATTTTTAAGCATTTCTATATCCAACAAATAATTTCAATATTTATTTAAACAAAAAAAAATTAAAATTTCAAATAATGTATAATATTAGGTAGGTAAACATTATACAATGTCGTTGGTTTCATTACTGTCAAGAGAGGAGGAAACGGGACCTCGATCCTCGATAATCGCTCAGTCGTTAGTTTGACGATGTATATTACCCGCATATTCTCTAACTGTACAGAGTATATTATATTGTTATGTTAGCTTAACCAATATTATAAATCATTTGAGAATTCCAAGTATAGCGCCACCACAGTGAATTTCAAGGAAAAAAATATTATTTATCAATAATTATTAGTTCTATTATAATTGATTATAAATACTACTTGTATTTAAAATCAATGCTTCTAAGCAAAGTACACCTTAGTTTTATGATAGTTCCAATTTACCTAAAAATAATGAACTTTTTTAAATGTCAATTTTCATTTTTCATTTTTGTTAAAGCTTGAAATCAATTTTAATAATTGATAAAATCTTCTAAAAATTAAAAGTAGTATCTAAATTGATATTCAACATTCATACAGAAATTATAGTAACAAAATTGATATCAATAATTTATACTAAAATATGAATTGTACAGATATATAAAATAAACTTTATTCTATATAAGTATCTGTGATTAATTGTTATATAATTTGCATATAGATAAAAATTGATAAAAAAAATGTAATTTAAATTTAAAATTCGACAATAGGCAACAGTTACAGGTTGAAGCTAATAAATTGTACATCGGTATTTAAGTATTTAGTCATAAACAATTTATGGGTTTCTTAGACCCGTTTGACAATATTGTGCATTATGAAATGTACGAAACGCACGAGCAACAATCTTGCATGTAAGATAGCAATCAAAATTAAAATTGTAGATTATTAACATTATATTATATAGTATAATTAAACGAAATAGTTTCTAATTATTAAATAGTTTTAAATTAAAAACTTGGTTTCGTGGAAATATTTATTCTGCTCGATTTATTTTTACTCAATAATCCAAGAATTAATTTTATTTCGTAACCGGCCCCTTCTCGCATTATAAACCTATTAGGTAGTAATAAGATAATTTTTTTGCTCATTAACAATAGTAATAATTCAACTATTGTGTTAAGTTCGCTCAGAATATTATTCAGATGTAGGGTGTTTTTCAAATTGCAGCCTGTGTACTTTTGAAACAGATACCTACGTAAAACCGTTTTAAATTTTAACTCTTAATGATGATAAACGCAAAAGTTAAATAACGTTTTAATTCTTAATAACAATACTCAAAATGTGTATGATATTTTAATTTTGAATAACGTATAACAAAATTAGAAAAATTAGAAAAATGCAATTTATTTCTCATTTACAATTATTAATTGATGTTTCTATTATGTTAGTTTATATTTATATTTTAATAGGTTTGTTTAAATGTTCTATTATTATTTTAAGTAAGTAAAATATTAAAAGTGCACAGCATAAAATTAACAACACTGGACATGTGGAAAAATTTAATTCACAATGTTAAATTTATGCATTTGACATTGGATATTATGAGAAATAATTGGCCGAATGAAAAAAAAACATTAATGAGCATCTTACAAAATCAAATAGAACACGTTTAGCGTGTTTTTCAATAAAAATTAATCAAAACCGCTGCGAAAGAAAATAAAATCAAATCTGTATGATATTTTCGTAAGCATGAAAATCAAATCGCCTCAAAATAAACAGAACGATTTTTGTTGTTTTAATGTTAACACCTAACGGATGACGTTGAACAGTTTTAAGTTTTTACTTATTAAAATTGTATACAAATATTATACAAGTATTAGTACAGTGCAGTTTTAACTATTTAAATTTGTATATACCTAAACAGTAAACAAAACAATATCGGTTGTTGAAAATATTATAGTTGCATATATAATATATGCATTCATTATAATTATTATATTATTTTAGGTATGTACTAAGTGCTATCAGAGTATTTTTACATTTAAGGGAAGATGTTACATCATATACAAGATGTCAACAAAGGCAAAATGTTAAATTTTGTATTTTTGAGTTAAAATTTAAAAATATTTACCAAATGGTCATGTGTTATATACAGGCCGTTTGTATAAAAAAAAATGTACAGGTAGAGATGTTCGCTACCCCAGACTTGAAACTCTGCATTATATGTCAGCAATTAAAGTGTCTTAAAATTTTAGTTGTAAAATTTTCAAGCTGTTATAGGTATATTTTTAAACGACCAAACTAAGATTTAATTTAAGCCGTGGTCAAGTTCAAATAATATAAAATTATAAATTATTATTTATTATATTTTGTTGATGGTATTATCATAGGCTATATTGCCTATATGATTTGAAAACAGATGCTCATTCAGAATGTAAATAAAAACCATGAATATTATTATAGACTTCATTGCTTTTATTTTAGTATCTCTATTGAGTTTATAGATTTATAACCAGCTGTCATTATAGTATGCGGTCTACTGGCAAACGCGTTCTTCCGGCCGCTGTAGGATGTGGTCTACCTGTGGTTTTTACATAGGCTTTAATCTTTTTCTTCGGTCAACACTTTATCTTTATTGCCTTTACCTACACAGATAACAAGATTTCGACATTTTGTAAAAGTATGAGCTCAATAGCTCAGTACGTCATTTATTGCGTGACACCACAATTTATATTTTATACACTCAATATGTTGGCAAAAGATTTTTATGGGATCGCCCATTATGGTTATACGCATAATACAGTTAACCACAGCGAAGATTTTGTTGATCCACTTACACAAGCGCACACTCAATGGATCGAAAGTTTATGGAGACCATTACGCTTAAAAGTAGTTAAAAATATGTGTGGTACATTTCCTGATCTCCTTCCAAAGTAAAATTATTATAAGTATCGTATAATAAATTTAACGTAATACATATTATGATACAATGATACATATTATTGCAGATATCTCACGGAAACATGGTACCGAGGAATAAATAAATCGGATTTATTTAATGTATTTTTGAGAGACATAGCGGAAGTTTTTGTATAACATACTAAATTTTTTTGACAACATTTTTTTATTACTATTACAATAATTATACTATAATATTATTATATGATTTTTAGTTTATTTATTTGTGGTTGACCGCATACTATACTCGTACATTCACCGGTATAGACCGCATACTATATATATGTCAGCCTTTATAACCATTTCAAGTGAATTCAACACTGTTTAAAAAGCATGTTTCACATAAAACAATAATACAAAAATAATTATTTTTTGAGTAACGTTGCAAGTTTGTTGAAATGAGTATTTATACTTTTTAAACTTATTTCAAAAATAGATAAATCACCATGTAACGGTGCTCGCTCGTAGCGGTTGAAATAGAAGGCGGCAGGTGTTTTCCGTAATCACTTCTATTTATTTGTATGTACAAAAATAATTATTTACAAAGTTTGGGGGAAAGGGATAGTTCACGATT
Source organism: Rhopalosiphum maidis (assembly GCF_003676215.2). Taxonomy (NCBI): domain Eukaryota; kingdom Metazoa; phylum Arthropoda; class Insecta; order Hemiptera; family Aphididae; genus Rhopalosiphum; species Rhopalosiphum maidis. The sequence goes on from NC_040878.1 coordinate 17,606,973, forward strand.
GAGCGACCTTATAGTCTGTCCAAAATAAGAAGGCACCGAGCGGCGGACGAAACCCGGTCGAAACTCCCACATGTATTGCTGTCGCCGCCGAAATCAGCGGCGGCTGACCATTTTGTTTATACAGTATGAACTGTTATGTCATTACGTTTTAAAAGTAATACACGTTATCACGTTATTAATTAATTTTCCTGTATAATCGGCGACGTCGGCGATCATGCCGTTGCCGACAGTCGACGAATGAGCGAACAATCACAGAGCGATTATACTCAGCTAGGGGGTCCGGATGTCGTTTCGCGATTCATTTGGATGCGCCAAAGCAGTGCGTTCTTGTTTTGGACAGAGTATAGCTTGATTGGTGGAATCGAAACCTCCGTACAACAAACTCGGGACTTCGTTGGGGTACGGTGTACCTACCACGATTAGCCCACTCGGATAAGTGGCGTCGGTATACGTCGGTACATCAACAAAATATAATAAATAATAATTTATAATTTTACATTAATTAAGATTATTGTTCCTATTGCACCAACAAAAGCTTTTAATCGAAATAATGGTGGGAATCGTAAATGGATATCTTATAGTTTCAAACATAAAGCTTCATTTTGTTGTAATATTTGTATCTGTTACGGTGATGGAACCGGTCCATTTTCCGAAGGGTTTATTGATTGGAAACATGTTTATACTTGTATAAGTGAACATGAAAACTAAAAAAAAAAAAGAAAAAGATGTTATTTGGACTACCTTAAGGCTTAGGTAAAAAATTGTACATTATAAATTCTGCAATATAATATTTCAATAGATTATTTGAAATTTATTTTCCAACAGAAGTAAGAAAGGATTGTTTGCTTAAAAAAAATACCTCTATACATATTTTTTTCATTATGTATACTACACGAGGCCCTTATAAATATTTCCCGGTAGGCCATAACTTGCCTATCCGCCCATGGTGTGGGCGCGTGGGGATGGATCTCAAATGTTTTGGTTTGGTACAATGGTGACTGTAACTGCTATCTAGCGTTGATACACGGGTACAGCAAAATAGTCTATTGATGGTAAAATTCTATTTATATTTTATTTATACAGTCGTGGCCACGGACTAAGATATCTCAGTATATCTTAGTCCGTGGGCACTGGGCAGCAATGCAGCATATGTTTTTGTAAGCAATAACAAACGTTATCGCGTTCTTTCGAATATCGGTCTTACTAGAAAAATAGAGTAATGGGAAATATCTTACCACATGCCACACTGATATTCCAACAGGTGTAGCAAATCGGTGCCCCATAAGAACCCGCGTTAAACTCAAAAAGTGTCCATTCTGGTTATTCTTTGATTAAAGTAAAAACTAATGTAGTAGCGCAGCCACGGTTATTATTTCGCGAACACTCAGAAAAATCCAACACAATGCCGATAGATCGCACTGCTATTGTCTGGTCATTCGCGTTATACGAATATTTTAATTCGTGGTTATTTAGATAATAAGTGTATAGAAATGATATTATATTATAATAATTAACGGATAGCATGCTCGTCCCGCATTAAGGCAGGTACATATATGCAACGTATCGCATAGTAGTTGTGGATCAAAGAAATGCTTATTATTAAGTTAATAATATAATCGTTAAAATATTATATTCGTAATATACAATTTGAATTTATAATTCAATATATTACATAAATACGTACACAGTTATTAAAATTATTAAATGCATTTAAAGACATTGATAATTTATAAAAATAAATACTAATTATCTATTTCCATTATCAAATATACTATTTTATAGTCAATGTATAAAAGATTTTTATTTTTTTATTATTAGCTTTAAGTACTCAACTATTATATAAAAAATTATAATATGTAATTTTATAGTTATTTATTTATTGTCTTAATAGCATTCATAATTCACTTTATTTTATTGAAAATATCAATATATTAATGTATTATAAATCATTTGAATTATAATGTTAAAAAAGTAGTTTTTTTTTTTTTAATTGTATTACCACTGCAGTCGTCTTTGCTTATGTAATATATTCTGGAATATAGTTTTAACTTATTACTATATTTAGTTAGGAAATCGATATGAATGAATAATTCATTCACTTTTTATTAAACTGTATATTATAAAATGCACTTATGCATTGACATTATAATATAATATTATTAATTTTTATTCGGACTTATAAGTATCAGAAGTTACTTATAAAATGTGCCTTAAAATTCATTGGTATGTAGACCCCTTAATGGCATGATTTCATGAAGTACCTATATTGTTATAAGAATATTCGGTATCAAAAATATTATTTTCTTTTTTATTAATATAATAAAATATATAACGAAATAAATTCGTTGTACGTTAATGGCGAAAGTTAAGCATTTTATAATATTATTTCTGTTTGAACCATATTTTTTGGTTCTGTTTATTTGAGTTCATTCATAACTGAATTGTTGACAATAACCAATCATCATTTTAATCAACTTTAGTGGTATCCTCTTTCAGTTTAGGCGCATATAGATTATCGTTGCTGACGATTTCTCAGTATTAAACTATTAACTACATAATTTAAACCTCGAGGAACATCCACAATAATCAATAATAGTATACGACAGACAATGGCGGGGTGGACTATTTTTGGGAGCAATCTCGACGACCTGACCTGATCAGCAGTGATCAATTGCTAAGCGACAAGTTGAGCGGTGTCTGCGGCTCTCGAGGCTATCCCAGGTGTCAACAGTTCATTTATTTTTAGCCAACTGTACGACATAGTGCCTACTCTTATCGATGTAAGAGTAGTATCGACTATATTTTATTTTAAAAATACATATTTTCCCACGTGTATTGAAATAGACTGCTTAAATATAAATTATAATTAATACTATTGTATTCTTTTACCGTTAGTCGATAAGCGGTTTGTCATATTATTATATTTGTATTAAAAAATTGTAAATACAGAACATAATAGTAATATATAATATTAAAAACAGCGTATATAGGTGTATACTTTGAGAATTTTTCATCGTATAATATAGTCTATAATAGTGGTTCCCAAACTTGTTTTCAAGAACCATATTAAGTAAATGTGCGGTGTAGGTTTTACCACTAATTTGTGTATCAACCAAAAATAAAAAATAAAATTAATCATCGAAATCAAAATTTGATAAACATTTGTAAAATGTATTGATAATTTTTAATATGTTTTTGTATTTTAATTTATTTCCTGTGATACCACAATGTATTACAGTTTGAGAAGTTACATTTATTATGCTATACTCGTATGTATAAAATACAACACAGTTTTTATAAAGATTAACTTGTCTTACATGTATTTTTATTTTTTGTGACAATTTACTAAAATATTTTTGAATTTGAGGCTAAAAAATATTACGCATCCGTGTCAAAGTTTCAGTCAATTTATAGGTGATCAAAATTATACAAATCGTTAAATATAAATTATTATAACTTGATTATCAATTACGTATTCACGTTTGCAGTATTAAGTCTAAATAATTATCATACGCTGATGGGAGCAACCTAAAATAGTTAAATACATATTAAGGAAGTAGGTATATAATAATAAATGCAGGCAGTTTAATGTTAATAGATAAATAATTATTATAATAATAAATCAACAAATCATCGATGATAATAATTATGGTTGTTTTTTTTCACGAAACGTTCTTTTAATTGGTCTACATCATGGTTACAGTATTGAAACTCCGCGTACAATAGAAAAAAATAATGTTAGAATTACATAGCATAATGTAAATCGTAAAAATGTCATGGCCGCTGTCGGTCAAACGTCTGACGTCTAATCGAACACGATATAATACTGTGTACGACTTCCGTCGGGTAGAAAATATTAACACGAAAAACAATTTTATAATATTATTAACTGTAGACTAACCGTCGAGGAGTTTAGTTTTTCACGTTTTTCTTGCGATCGGCAAGTTTCAAATCTTTTGGGTCGGTCTTTGCGGGTGCTGCCGTCAGCGCCCCGTCGACCTCTGCCCCGGTCACTTGCTGGGGTTGTAATGGTGGCTGTTGCTGTTGTTGCAGTTGTTGTTGTTGTTGCTGCTGTTGTTGCTGTTGTTGTTGTTGTTGCAGTTGCTGTAGTTGTTGCAGTTGCTGCTCTTGTTCAGCTTGCCCGGCTGTCCTTGAATACCCGCCGTAGTTGTACCGATCCGTCATAGTGGAAATAATAGTCTCAGGCCGGACGGGCACGTAACCACTGTACGCTAACTGCCGCCTGTCAAACGGACCCTCCGCAACTGCCGACGCCATAGATCTCTCGGCGCTCGGAAACCGGCCTACCATCGGTTGCGGCGAGAACTGGCCTGGGAACTGAAGTTCCGGTTCCGACACGAACCGCTGTTGTGGTTGCCATTCCGGTCCGGCACCGTCTTCGTATGCGTACGGATCTGCTGACCTCAGCATTGCCGGCACGAACATGGGTCGCATCGCCACCGTTCTCGGGCGACTACCACCGAACCCTTTGCGGGCCATTGCCGCATTGCCTTCGTACGGTATCGGTTCCAAGTAGTTTTGCGTCATCGGTGCCGCGTTTTCGTCTTCGTACACGTCGTCGGCACCCGCAATTTCGTCGGCTTCGCCCACCGCCCTCGACAGTACTGCCATGGGATATGCACCGTCGGCCGTGCGGTAACCACCGCCGCCCAAGTAACCACCTCCACCCGAGTAACCGCCGCCGCCCAAGTAACCGCCACCGCCCAAGTAACCGCCGCCGCCCGAGTAACCGCCGTACTGCGAACACGGAGAACTATAGGGTTGCACGTGCGCCACCGGTTTCTGGTAAACGACCGTCGGCTGGTAGTGCACCAGCGGTTGCGGCTGCTGCACGTACTGCACCTGGGGCACCTGATGGTGCATCACGTGAAACTGTTCGTAGTGCGGCTGTTCGTGTTGCTGCGGTTGCACGTACACGGCCACGGGTGAGGGCTTGGGCTTGTGCAGCAGGTCAAGACATTTTTCCGACGGGATTCGAGCTTCTGGGACTGTGGCTTGTCTCTGCAGTTGACTGGCCAAGACGGAGGCCAACGTGGGCGGCGCCGGGTCGCCGCAGACGATCGTCTTCTTACCGGTTTTCGACACGTCCGCGTACACGCATTGCCCGGCGTTCTTCGATCCGACGTCCTTCTTTACGCGCACCGACGAAGCGCCGACAACAGTCACAGCCACTACGAACAACGCTGCGACGATAACGGACTTCATGCTGTTGTATTTGGGTGTCGTCGGGTGTGTGTTCGATGACAATTCGGTATGGTTGGCGATCAATGTCTTTATAGGTTCCGTATGTCCAGTCACCTATGGTTATATATTGTGTGTGTATATATATATATAGGAAGACGGTCGTGTGCCGATATAAACAAAACAAATTAATATGCTGACTGATGGGAAATCGTTTCGCAACACCCATCGTTCGGTCCCCAAAACATTCAACACGGACGCGTATTACGAAACTGTAAAATATGTGATATTAGGTAGGTATAGGTAATTCGTGTATTGTATAATAATAATTAAGCGCCGAAAGTAGACCAGGTCGACGTTATAAATAATAATGCATTCCAAATAACAACATAATATTATGTATACAAATCGATGATCGGCATGCAAATGTTTTACATAGTTTTTGCACGAAACTGTCAACATTGCTTCGACAGTTGAACAATAATGCGCAAACAATAGGTATATAAGTTATAAAAAGACTTATGATTATTTTTCGAATATTATCAAGAGATAGTGTTATACAACAACACTGACGACCTCATTAACGAATGACGACTTAAATTCCTCTGTGTAGGTCGGTTGTGTGGTTTAGGACTAATGTACTTTATGTATTTAAACGATTTCAGGTGTTTGTGCGAAAACGATTGTTGCAAAGACAATGATAAATGGTAAAGTATGCATTTAAAATGCATTTAATCTTTGTAAAACTACTAAAGTAACCACCTATAACGATAAATGCTCACTTATTAGATAAATAAGTATTTGATACATAATACTATTGAGATTGTATGTACATTGAAATTAAATACATAATGTATTACTGTAAGCTGTGGGTTTAGCATAAATTGCATGTAATACATAATCATATCATATATACATAGATATATATTTTAAACAATTATATTTTATTTTATGATGAAAAACTGAAAAAAAAAGTTTCTTTAGTTAAATTTACGTATAATCATTTGTATTTATCAATATTTTGACAAATTAAATAATAGTATGAGGTTATAGAATGACAATGTTATTTGTTGATTACAAGTTAAACTTAAAAAATAAAATAAAATAAATAATACAATATACTTACTTTCGTTAGTTATAGCCGTTATAGGTATGTAGCTTATATGTAAACAGGAAGATTCTTTTATCATTAAACACTTATTATTTCGTCAAGTATTAGCTTTTCAAAGTTGGGTGGTATTTGGTTTTTATAATGCTTCTTGTTTCATGTAATCATATTATGTAATAAACTCGTTATCGATTATCGACGCAGCGATGAACTTTGCGCCTGTATACCAATGCCACACAGCCGTAATAACCTGTAGAACGAACACCTAAAAACTTCAAAACATCTAACTTTGAGCAACTTTAACTCATTAACAGTTAAATAAAAAATAATAAATTTAACGTTAAAATTTATAAAAAAAACTCCTAATATTTTATGACATTTTAAATATAGGTTGCTATTTGAAAATCAAAAGTTGATAGTGATTTTACTATTAAATATAAGGGTAAAATAAATAAAAATATTGTATAGTTTTAGAAAAGCATGAACCTAAACATTTTGAAACAAAAAATTGTAAAAAAATCAACACATTTTGAAATAATGAGTATTTAATGATAAAAGAATCAATCTGTGTATATTATATCATTATGAATATGTAAAATGTATTAATAATAATTTATTATATTATCATATTAATAGTAATTGTATACCGACACCAGCAGTTTATTTGAATTATCGATTATTTTTTTTAATTTATGATTACTCCTTTAGTTTATTTGATTAAAATATGTATCTACTTATTATTATCCTATTAAATTGGAGTTAAAATATTTAAATTGCATCATTTTTAAATCTTATCAAGTTAAAATTGCATATTGTATTATATTGTTAAATGCATGCACATAAGGCAGACAAATTCACGGGAATGAAATTATCCAGGACTTCTTTTGAAATATTAAAAAATGTGCAGTAATAAGTGTAAAAATATTTACTAAACAGTATGTTATATAATATTCTATTTTAATTATATATTTGGTTTTTGTCAAAATTATTAACTAATAAATGAAAACACAAAATAAGTAATAATTATTTTTTTTTTACTTTAAAAATTTAATTTTTAAGTATTTAATAAGAATAACTGTGAAATCATATAACGGGAGATATATCGTGAATTATTCGTAATGTTTGTAAACAATGTAAACTGGTAAACTTAAGATTCAATTATAAAATATTTAAAATATTAAATTAAAAAAAGAAACTAGTCGAAAAATCTTATTTAATTATCTAAGTAAAAAATAAATATGAAAGATGAAGAAACACACAACTCGCTGTTCAATAATAATAGTTAATTTAAAAAATTTAATTTATTTTTTTATTGTTTCGACAACGCCCTTGGAATGACTAGAAATATTCCCGTTCCAAGTTTTGGGAGTTGCAATTTTACATGTATAAGTACCATAATTATTCATAAGAAATATTTTTATCAATTTATATTCCAATGGAATAATTAAAACCACTTCATTATCAACAAAGTTAAGAACACAATATTGAATAATATGTCGCATTCCACACAAATGCAAAAATACATATTGCACTTTGTTCTAAAAATCATATTGTATATTAAATGAAAACATAATATATGATATTCGCTATACAAATTGTATTATTGTGTTGTACAAGTGTAAACAAAATTATTTTACTTAGCTAACATATTGAGTATACTTGAATTAGTACATTTGTCTAGAAAAAAAAAATACCTTCATAATATAACTTATTATTTACTATTAAGATTAATGACATAGCAGTCGAAATCAAATATATAATTTTACATTGTTTAACAGACCTCGCCATCTATAGAATATCAGGTCAAGTCGTAATTAATGCCACAGTCGCATAATTATTATAGCTACATATAGTATTTAAACAATAGCGATGCAATGGAAAAACAATATACTATTATATTCACTGCTGTTAATATTAAAACGAAAAAATTTAATAATTTATTAAAATAACAGTATTACAGTATGGTATTTAATCGGCTAAACGGTAATAGGACAGGTGTCTATGTATCACACTATGCGACGTGTCATAGTGTGTATATAGCATTATCGTCTCAGTCATCGGTGCATATCTATTCCTTCTCCGCACTGGTCTGACTGTCTTCGGACTTGGTCGAGAGATCGGCTTCGCTGTCGTCGTCGTCGTCGTCGTCGCCGTCATCATCGTGGAACGTCGTCGCCTTTCGGTGTCCGTCGGAGGAGGAGGAGGCGAACGACTGCCGGGCCGCCTGTCTGGCGTCTAGATGCTTGGCGCCATCATCGTCCGCGTAGTCGTCCCGTCCCACGTCCATGTGGTTGGCAATGGTCTGGTCCTTCTCCCGTAGCGGCTGCGGTCCCTTGTTACAGCTACCGCCTGCGACTTCCGGTAGAGCCGCGGCCACGTGTTGCTCGGCCGAGGTCCCGTTATGGGCGCCGGTCGCGGTCTTGTGGTCGACGAACGCCGCCAGCTGCCTGACGAACGCCGGGTTCTTGCGCATCTGGTCCAGCATGAGTATGGCGTGCTGCTGTTGTTGGTAGTACTGCTGTTGGATCTGTTGCTGGACGAGCGCGAACTCCTGCTGCCGGCGCTGTTGTTGCTCATACAGTTGTTGCTGGAACTGTTGCCGGGCAAGCGTCTCCTGTTGGCTCTTCAGCTGTTCGTAGAACGCGGCCAGTTTCTCGACAGTGACCGCGGACGACGTGTCGTTGGCGCGCGCCCCGTCGGCGACGGCCGCCTTGCACGGCACGGCCACTGCCGCCACAGCCGCGTGGACGTCTGCGACGCCGTGTTTAGGCTGCACACCGTCCACCACGTGGGCGGCCGGTGGCGGCGGTTTGGCTACCGCGGGTGGTGGTTTGGAGATGAGCACGGACGGCGTTAAAGCGCCGGTCCAGCGGTCGTCGGACCTGCTAGACCGGAAGGAAGCGGGTTCGGGTAGTTCCGTGGGTGTTAGTTCGATCACACTCGATGACGCGGCCGCAGGGAAGTATTGCGCGAGCATCGCTCTTGCGTAGTCGTCCTGCGTGAAGGACTGGTGTGGTTTGCCGGCCACCGACACGGCGGCGGTCACGATGGCTACTAGTGCGCATCCGACGGCACGGCGGACACAGCGATTACGTGTCGTCATCGTGGCTGCAGATAGTCTGGTGAAACTGTGTGACAGTTTAATATTTTCTTATAATATTATTGTTAGGTTATGAGCGTGTGCTTTCGTCGTCCTGTTCGGCTGCGCAGTGACAGTCGCTGTTTGTGTGTTTGTGGAGTCGCGTTTTTGCGGTGCTCTACTCGTGTTCTTCGTTTTTGACCGGACCGCGTACCAACGTATTGTGTTCTGTCTGACATGTCCGACCGGCTATTTATGGACACGCTTTAGTTTATTTTTTTTATCATTTTCACACAGATATCGCCGAAACATCGGATAAGGTTTGGCCGTCCAACCTGTTGTTATGGAAATTTCACGAGATAGTGGCTCGTGATTGGAATTCTTCCCAAAACATTTTGTAAAATATTATGCGTGTTTACACGGCGTGGTGGCACGTAACGACCTCGGAAATAACGATCACTCATAGGACGAGTAATACATAATAATATACAATAAATTATAAATATATGTACGTAGGTGGTGAAATCCTGACACGAGACATCATCGATTCCACATCCCTACGGCTGCTGATGATACACTATAAGTGAAGACACTACCGATAATATTATACGTTGTTGAAAACAAAGAACCTAACAAAAACTATACAACTTTAAACGTGTAAACGCGTATTATTTTCTAAATATATACGATGCGTTTTATTGATAACTGGAAAAACGATCGGAGTCAATACAGCAAACGATTTTACCCGTTTTATAAATGGGTTGAGTTAAAAAAAATACTCGTTCTTGTCCTGGTCGAGACTTCCACAATACTATTTATATCGGAAAATTGCTATTTTAGAAGGGAATTTTTCGGCTAAAGGCTCCCTGTGTATACTGGCTGCAGTACATCAGTCGGTATTAAAGTAGTTGCTATTATGATTATCTGACACGCGCCTAAAATCACGGACATGGTCGTTGAATAATCGGCAATATTTTAACGGTAATATTATTACAAAAAAACAAGGTAAATTAAATTATGACATCGGAAAATTTTTATAGGATAATTTATTGTATATTATGTAAAAATATACTTGCGTAAAAATTGACGATGCCTTTTACAATAATGTTGAACTGAACATTATGTTTGTGTGTTGTATCATATACTAATAGAAACTAACAAATAATAACTAAATAATACTATTTTCGTCTAAATAAAAATCTAATTACCGTACCCAGAATGCAATAAAATATAATAAGAAATAAGACATGCATTTTAATTAAAAAATGCAATTTTATGGTGACTGCAAGTGATTATTTTCTATCTGAGATTATAATAAACAATTACAATACATTAAAATTACATTTTAAGGCCACTAATTCTATAGAAAAATAATGCGTGAAGTACTATGAATTATTTTCTGGTAAATATTAATGATATAATTTCGATTGATATTTTATATAAATATATTGATTTTGAGTTAAAAAATTTCTTTTTTTGGAGTCACAAATTCAAAGCTATCATTAGTTTTTGCTTTTTTTAACCGTAGTACGCATCCATACTCTGCTAACATAGATATTATAATTTATTGATTATAATATGTAATAATACATTAATGAATTGTATGAGTCATCGTGGAGTTTTAATTATAGTACTTACCAACATCAAACGAAGTATTTCAAATAAAATAATACATATCGTTTGGCTACTTGATGTATTAATAATATTAGTTTATACTTAAAATTATAATGGTCTTTTAATTTTAATTTATAAATACAGTACTACTTAAATAAAGTAAACAAATATACATATTTTTAAGTTTTATACTTTCGTAATTAAATACAATAATCTGATGTTTAAATCTTTAAATATGTAATATAGTAAGCATGTACCGAAGTATAATAATATAATTTATATTATAAAAATAAAATAAGATTAAAATGTTTTTTCATTTTTTTTTAACATTAAAATTTCGAATTTACGGTGGTATAATAGTTTTTACGAGACTATATATTAATTTATATGTTTATTATATTTATTAAAAAATCTAAAATATATTAAGTAGTTGTGTTTATTTTGATTTGAAATTTTTAAAAATTATTTGATTAGACAAATTTTGTAATAAGTTTATTTTAACCTCAAATTAATTGCCATTTTTCTTAATTTAATTTTTATTAATGAGTTAAATGAATTAGTTTACTTGCACAGCCTTAACGCTATGCTGTACAATAGTGAATACAACACACTATTTTATTTAATATATTATTTTATTTTAACCTATTATATGTTTCATTAAATATATTATAATAGATTTTGAACGAATAAAGTTTTTAGTTTTTCAAATGCATATTGGCAATAAAAACATACAAAGCAATTCTGTCAACAATTATCACTATAAATAATTATAATACGACGATGCGTAGTTTCCAATATATTTTATTTGATAATACTTGAATTGCATACTTTGTTAGGTCAGGTTAGATATTATTTTAATAGTAATATTATTTGAAGTGTTTAGACTGTTACTTATTAGGCATTTTTTATTTAAAAATGTATTAAAACATTTTACACTAAACATTTCATCAGAATATTATTTTAAATAACTTCACTATCGCATCTAATTAATGTTATAATATTATCTTACATGTGTAGTGGTTTTAAAATAATATTACACTTAACAGAGAACCTACTTTTAAAATATCCTTTTTTTACCAGTTTATCTTGTTTAACTTTAACACACACATACACCTATTATAAAGTAAAGATAAACCTAACGGAAAGCACCAAGAAAGTTATACTCCAAAGATTGAATTAATTACTTTCGCGATTAAATGAAATTAATAACCATTAAGTTTAAACATCTAAATTATCATAGTAAATGTGGTTTTGAAAAACTAAAAGTTTTGCAGATAGGAACTGTTGATGCAATAAACTTTAAAATGATTAGATTAGATAAAACTTTTTGATACTACTAAATTTAAAGTGGTGGGTTGGAGGTAGAACTCTATTTTATAGTATATTTGGGTATCTTCATTAGTTTTCACCAAAATTGAATTTATTCCACGATAATCGCCGATTATAAAAACCAATATAATATAATTATTAATAAAATAATGTTGGATGTTTGTTCAAAACTTTTATTTTTATGCTCGTAATTCCTATATATATATATATATGTATTACTTATACATATTTTTTGAAATAAAAATGTAAGTAAATAATCCACAAGAAACCAAAATTATCCTAAAAATAAAATATATAAGCTATTGACAATTTGTTATAATTGGATATTTGATCAATGCTATACTATGTAATTAATATACAAAATAATAAAATAATCCCCCATACCCGTGTTTGTACATTTCCCCAAAGTATTTCATTAGTTCATAAAAACAGTATTTTTTTTTATAATACCTTTCAATCAAAACAATAAATTAAAACTCACGTCAAAAAAATGTATTTTGGTTTTGTTAAATTTTTTTTCGATTTATTTAAGCTATTTGATTTATGTCTATTATAAATATTTGAAAGTTTAAGGTCAGTAGTCGAGTCTCAATGCAGACGAATTTTGTAAGGACTTATTATTCAACTGTTTTAAAAACATTTAGTAGGAAAAAGTATAAGTATCTGTGAAAACAAAAATAAAACCACACATACGTTTTTAAACGTGAAACAATATTTTTATTTTTAATCATAGTTACCGTTCATTGATAATGATTATATAATAATATATTGTATAAGAACTTAAAAGTAAGCAACTTTAAAGTAGATAATATATATATATATATATATATATGTATAAATTATATATATACATAATACATTTTGTACAAAATTTATTTATTATACCATATTATTTATATATAACGTTAATACGTTATGTACGTTTTATTATAGTAAGAACTATGTTATTAAGCATTGTTTTCGAATAATTTAATAATAATAATAATAATAATTAATGAAAGCTCCGCCGACGACCCGTCTCGCATTTGTTACATGTATACAACATCATTTCAATACATTACAATATGTGTTATATTATATAATAATAAAAAAAACACATACACGCAGCATACGCGTTTCTCTATAAATAATAATTACCTATACTGTATTTATATTTAAATATTTTATTACACATGGCGGGCTTCAGTAATAAGTTGTGCGTGCGTATAATTACAACAATTATGGTATTATATACAAACGGACGCGCACACGTAGCACAACGTGCTAAGAGTATCAAATCGTATAGAATTATCTTTTGATAAAATTGTTTTGTTTATTTTTCGTCCCGGCTGTGTTTTGTTTTATTGCGAAATGTTTTATTATAATCGTCATCACTACACGGCGCAGTGTCGTCGCGCGGATACTATCAATTTTATGAAAACATACAGGTAGAGGGGTGTGCGCGAGTGCGTGGCACCTATATTATGTGGAGGTAAGTATAATTAAACGGGAACTGGATGAATGTGCGGTGCGCGTGATTTGACGGATTTACGAGGTTGGAACGAATCGAAGGTATTATAATTTCATCGTATTGTAATATTGTGTGCATAATGTTAAATTGTTATCCAAGTCTATAAAACGACGACAGTTTCAAATGTCGCGTTTGGTAGAAATATTATAACATGAAATGTCTGTATAATTATTATTGTACGAGGTAGGCATGGTCACACAGATTTCGGTCGTCCGTTTCGTGGCTTTCCGGTAAATCTCGAACGTTATACGACGTCATTGTTGTTTAACACCTAGGTATGTGTATATACACGGATTATATATTATTATCCCTCGTCTTAAAGAATTTTATCTACGTTTGTATGTTGGTTATATATGTAATATGTTATAATATTATTGGACGATGTACTCGTGCGAGTTTGTAAATTATTTAAATTTAAATTATTTTATTTGAATCGTTAAGGCAATGAAAAAAAAAAAACGAGTGGGTAAATATCGTGCGTAATATAATATATTACCCTTAATCTTCTTCGATGGCAAACGCATCAAAAATATCGGAAATAAATGTCGGAATATTATTCAACTTATTCAAAATTATATACCATTATTGTGGAATATAAATATTGTTTACTATACATTATAATATTATAATATTTTTTAATTGTATTAGATAGATCATACAAGTATAAACGACCAAGTAAATGGTTCTCCGTGTTATATATATATTATTTGAATAGCATTAAAATATAGGTATACAGGTAGTATTTATTCTATATTAAATGTATTTTATTATATGACATTGAAAGGAAAAAACAATTTAAAATCTAATATATAATAATAATAATAATAATAATAACCATAATAATTTAGTAACATAATATAGTTTCTTATAACGAAAGTATAGTTTAAGAATTGTAATATATAGGTCATTAACTAGTACGGTTATAAATTTGAATTGATTAATTGATAATTATTTACTCAAAAATTGCAATGTCCTGCAAAACGTTTTCGTAGTGTGTATAATATACATAGGTATTATTTAATTACCAAGGTCTTCATTATGATATATATGTGTATATATATATAATATATAAAAAACGCAAAAATTTAATTTTTGTCTTTTTTGTTTCATTTGTATACGCTCTCGATCCGACCTCGACAATCGACATAAATCATTGTACAATAATAATATCGATAACACTGCAGTTAAACACATTGTATGAAAGATAAAAAAAAAATATATATGTATAATTATAATAATATATACTAAAATTACAGTAATATTGTTATAACCATAATAATAATAATCAATAATTTAGTTACAGATTTAAAGTAATAATTTATTATTAAATACGTATAGTTATATGTATAGTTCTATAAATCATTTTGATGTATAATAATAAGTTTAAAACGTTTATGGATTAAAAAAAAAAATAAGTACATTTTTTACAACAGTCATAACGTGTTAATAATATAAATCTTATATTGTTTTTAATTTACCAGTGTTCGATAATATATTTAAAAAAACTTGAAAATCGCACTTGCGCGCGCACACATTAGTATCGGATTTCACATCAGAATCACAGCGTTTTATTGCGGCATAACATAGCATAATATTACATATTTTATTCATTTATTTATTGGTACCATAAGTTTATAATATTATGTATATATAAAATGTATATAATTATATATATATATATTATTATATAAAAAAAAAATCGTGTATACTACTATACGCTAATTATTGCCATAATAAATTGCTAAACATTAGTTTCAGATGTTTAGCATTGATATGGTATTGAATTGCCATTGTTACTAGACAAAGATTGTATAAAAATCTCGTCAATATTATTATCAAGTTTCACATATTATATATATCATTATTGGGTCGAAATCGGATATAACATGTATATTATACCGTATGGCATAGGTGTGCGACTTACTTATTTACTTCTAAATGTATGCATACAATATACATATATATCGAGAGAGGGGGGAGAGGGTAGAGATTGGTTAGAGGGAATAGGATAGAATTTACGATGCAAACGTAGGTATATAGGTAGTTTAAAGTTTCAAGACAAAATATAAAATATCGTTAGTGTTAAAAAAAAATTGAGCTTCTTTCATCCTTTTGTAAATATTATAATATTAAATTATATCAAACGCATTGTGTATATATAACTTAATATTTTCAAATAAAAAGGAGAATAATAACTAGACTATACAATACTGTATAAAGTTGATTTCAAGAAAATTCTACGATATAGTTCCAAAAAGGTAAGGAATACTATTAATATGGCTATAAATTATAATTATTATGTATTTAGTAATAATTACCTATTAAAATAGCATACAAACGTTTGAATCAATTATTGTTGAATTTTCCTTTACGGGGGCCCAGTAACCGGAAAAAAAAAAATGAGAATACATTTCCCAATCATAACGGATTCAATACATAGGTATAGCGAATTTTTTCTTTTATACATATTTTATTAGTCTTACGTAATGTTAATAATGAATATCACATGTTAAAAATAAAAATAGAAAAAAATCGTTATAATTATAAATGAAATCACTCAACAGTGTATAAATTAATATTTTAAAAGCAATCGTATATTATATTATAATAGAGCAATACAGGAGCGATTTATTTTTTATAATGAACCACAATGCTACAAACACGCGCGTGTGTGAGTGTGCCTAAAATAGGTTATAACCTAATAATATACCTAATATATATATTTAAAAATTATTATTTGAATTTATTATTTATAGCTATATTATATTATATTATATTTTATTTAGTCATAGTGACAAATGTAATAGGTAATAAATAATAATGATTTATATATAATACACAATATGTATATATATAAATATTTAAAAATGTTTCTACAATTTATTGTAGATTGTAGATTTAATATAAATTAATTAGATACGAAAATATGTACACAATATTATTCAAGTATAATTTATCGTTAGTAATTAAAGTACATATTTTTATTAATAATGTTATTATAAGTTTAATATTTTATTCGTAAAACATTTTTACTCTATTTACAAAGAACATGGCTTTTTTATTTTATTTTATCGGGGTATTCATTTTATTTTTGTATACCAATGATCATATTTATTTCAAAATAATATAAACGCTTTTCGATTTCGTTTATCGTAGTTTAAATATTAAGTAGAGAAGTCTGAATTTAATGTAGGAATGTTTTGAAGATGTGATTTCATGAATTAGCGTTGTTAAGTATATTGATATTATGTAAAGAAAAATATTATTATATTGCTGGTGTAAAGTTTTAAATGGAAAACCATATAAATACGCCATTTATAGGTACGCCAACTACCACAAATTAGAATTTAACTCTTCAATAATAATCCACAGATTTCACGACTAACTCAAACAACTACATCATATTTTGTATTATAGCCGCCAGTGTATTTTTTTTAAATAGCGGGACCTATGTTCGTTTTTAGTCTAAAGCTGGGGTTCGGAATCTTTTTGTGAAAACGGGCCATTTTTCAAATAATTGCAAAATCACGATTTTCAAGATTTCATCAAAATCACGTGAATTAATATAATATTTTATGTATTATGTATTATGGTAATTGATTAAAAAAAATTTATATCTTACTCGTAAATTTAATATTTTAACATTTAAATTATTGTATCGATATTTAAATTAATAGTATGAAATATAATGGAAAATTAGATAGATATTGTTTTTTATATTTGATTATCATGTTGAATTTAAAAAAAAACGATTTCACGCAATTACTGCAATAACATTAATGAAAAACGTCGATGAAAATAAAAAAAGTTTATGGAAAATTCATCAAATCTATGAAAATGAATAAAAACAAACAACGTCATAGTCGTTTCCGAGAGTTAGATAGGTGTATCAATGGACGTGTAAGTCACCTCGTGGAATATAATTAGAATTATAACACAGCCAAGCCGTCGTGAAATGTATGTATTTAATGATGAATAAAATCATGATTTGTCTGCAATAGGTACAATTAAGTATATTAAAATAAGCTACCTTCGTGTATAACGTGTATTTCGAATATGTAATTTAATATCAACAATATAACTTTAAGTTTTGATTTTTAATTATTAAATATAAAATAAATATATAGTCATCCGAGTACGAAATATAAGACACATTTATGAAATTGATTGTAACTTTGATTGACTTTTAATGACATTTTTTTTAGAGAAATGAAATATGTGAACGGAATTATCTGGAATAACGTGAACTTTAATTCGACCATTGGTATTATACTTTTATACTTAATGTATGCGAAAAGATGATGTGATCCACAAAAATATCGTCTAGTAACGTGTCTGATCGCGAGTTATAGATAATAATAACATCCGATGTGGCATTTGAGAATTCGGCGCGTGAAGTAGTGGCCTTCCTATTTACAAACTATTTATAGTATTAATTATAAAATGCTTAGATCATAAAATAGTCTATGATTAAAGATTAAATGTTATTGATCTTCTTCTTCTTTTCATTATTGTTGTTGTTGTTGTTTGTTGATACACGATCAGGGCACGACGTCACATAATGAAATAGTAGGAAAAGGAGGAAGATTAAGATAATGCTCAGCGGTGAGGGTCTAAAAATTTAGTTATATTATTTTAAGAGTGACAAATCTCAGAAAAAGTGTAGTTCTTGTGTGTATGCGTACGAGAGTAGTGTTAGTAATGGTGGGAATATTGAAGTAGTTTAAGACAATATGATACAATATAGATGCGCATTTATCTGCACATACATGTATGGTCGGCTTTCGTGAGATAGATTTTTGGAAATTATTTTTGTGAGATAACTTCAGCTGTCCACGCTCAAAAACGGTCGCAAGACAATAACGAACGAAGCAGATTCGATTTTTCATAAAACAAAACTTCGCGTAAATGATGCGGATAATCATTTTTTTATTCACGCCGTAAATGTTGTATTTTATATATTAAAGGTAAAATGTACTCATAAATAGACAGTCGTTTGAACTCGGTCGATACTAAAATATTAAATATATGAGTGCATATATATATATATATATATATATACATAACAAATCACAGTACAGATGACAACACATTATATTATTGTATGGACTATGTGATTGATTGGTGTTATATGCTCAAAGAAACAGAACGTTTATATTATTATATATAGCTATTATAATTGTAATTATTCATAAATATTATAAATACATTGTGTTGTATAATATTATAATACAATACATTTTATATTTATTCGAACGGGGTAGGGTGGGGATTTGGGAAAGTGGGGAAATCCAAAAAAAAAAAACAAACAAAATACACTTAGTCATATTTAAGATAAGTCAAAAGAAGAAAAGAAAAATTATAATATGTATATGTAATGTTAAATTAAACTATTGACGAATTATATTATTATTAATTTAAAGATACGTTTTAAAACCGTAATAACAATAATAATTTAACAACAATTATATTTAATTCAATATTTTGATAACAAATTAAAAAAAAAAGGAAACGAAAAAACGAAAAAAAAATCAATGACAAAGAATAATTTTAAAAATACGTAACAAACATATTATAATAATAATAATAATAATAATAATAATAATAATAATAATAATAATAATAATAATAATGATAATAATAATTATAATATAATATAGTCTATTGGTTTATCATAATAATTGTTCGTCAAAAAAAAAAAAAAACGAAATAATAATAATTATATTTATAAAACAAAAATTTGATTATCACCGTAAATAAATAAATATGAAATAGCAAAAACGAAAAAAAAAAACAAAACCGTAAATAATTCACACATCAAATTAGTGGTGGTGAAAATGGAGGTATTGATGGTGGAGGCGGTGGTGGTATTTTATTTGAGGGAAAGGTGAATTAAAAATATTATTGTGGCCCATTATAATATTATAGTTATAAAAAACCAAAAAAAAAATTACTCTCATGACGAGTGTCCGTCATCGTGTGATTATAATTATAACCATTATAATAATAAAACATTTACCCGTCGGTTCGATAAGTAATTATAATTTTCCATTATGTATTATCATAGTAAATAAACAATAAATACGTTAATAATAATTATTATATTATTAATATAATCAACCTAAAAATTAAACTTATAAACAATTTATATCGTTTAGTAGTGTGCTCGATCGATAAACTTTTACGTTTTAAAATGTTTTCTATTTTAAGACGCGTATTTTTAATAGTCATTTTTTTCATAGCATAGGACGAGAAAAATGAAGATGTATAAATGATAAATGTATAATAAATGTAGTTTTGAACCAGTTTCCGTGGTAATAAAAATGTGATTAGGTAATAATAAAATCAAAACATCGAATGTCGCCACGAATAGCGGTCAATGAATCGATCAGGTATTATTTATATGGAGGTTAATAGTAGGACGCCGAATCGTCGAGTGTCGAATCGCATTTGATCTAAGCAGTAGATATAGAATCTGATCGAAGTAATAAAATCCCCTCGATAAAGAAAATTTGATTTTAATACTATTAATTATATACCTATTGTAGTTCATACCATAGGTATATAATATTATTATACACATTATTGTTATGATAATATTTTATGACGGTTTTGCGAAATATTCGTCGATTCGACAACAGTTGATATTATAACAGTTTTCTTCATTATTACTACTACCTTTATATTGTATGTGTAATTCACTATGAGATCTTAATAGATGGTCTTGATTTTTTTCTATTCTACAATTATTATACGGCTGCGCCCTTATAATTATAATGAGCAACACGCGACAATTTTTTTTCTGATTTCCTGGTTTGATTTATCGTTCAGAGATTATAATTAGTTTAGGTATAGTTATTATTATTATATAATATAAGTATTAAGTTAATATTATTAAATTTACATATTTTGGGTAATTTCATTTATATAATAATAAAAACCCTAAAAAAAAAAAAAACGAATATAATAATTTTTTTCTTCTTTAATGTAATTATCTTATATATTATTTTTTTTTTATTTGTTATCATAATATAAACATTATTAATATAATAAAACATGTTTTTTTTTAAATTTTTAATCATTATAATTATTATATAATATATAGAAACGATTATTATTAATAGCATTATTGAGAAAGAAAACCTTTGGTGTAAGTGAGAGTGAGTGAGACGTTTATATATATATCTCTGGTGATAGTTGTGAGTTATTGAGTCAATCACACGCATAGGGGCGACTAATATCGGTCAACCTGTAATAAAATAATAAAAACAAAACGTCAAACAAATAATCATATAATAAATTATTATGATTTATTTTTAATAAATAAAAAAAAACAATGATTGGACGGTGATATTTTTATGAATGAACAACAATGACCTTACGATGGAAGAAATTTATTGACTCTAGCGTTGTTCAGTGGTACCCATTGGTAAAAGCGGCCGGAATCAAAGGCCCCTGAAAAAAAAAAAACGATACTGGTCAGTAAAAATTAAATAAATAATAATAATTATAATAATGAAAAAAATAGAGATGTATCGTTTGTGTGTGTACGTGTGTTTGTATATGCATATGTGTCGTGTTGTTGATAATAAAAGCCAAACAAATAAACACAACCAATCGACAACACGATGTTACTTGAAATTTCCGTGGTATGATTTGACATTAAAACTTATTATATATTTATATGTATTCTATTTCTGAGTAAGTATGGACATTTAAACATGCTGTGATATAGATCACGTAATGATGATAAAAATTTCAACAAAATGTGTCGTTTAATATGTTAAGATAATTAAAATCCTGAACACAACCTTCATTCGAATATGAAGTCTAGACAAATCGGTCACATATGCATTGAGTAGAGAGTAGGTAATTAAAAACATTTTGGGTTAAATAACTTCGTACCATTCAAACGCCACAAGTTAAAACGTTTAAAAAAATTTAGTTACTAAGCGGCATAGCCGTATAAATAGAGCTTATGTATTTATATCGCATAATAGTAGTATATACATATTAGATACTAAAAGTTATTCGAAAGTTTTGTATATTAAGAGATATATAATAGAATAAATACAAAATGGATGTGAAGATCAGTCTGACATTTAATAACTTCATATGTTTGAATTGACAGCATCTAACCTAAAATACATTATATTTATCTCAAATGTAGAAACAAATTATAAAAAATCTTTCGATCTTTTATTATTTAATTAAAATTCTTTTCTATATTATTTATTACTCTCAGGATTATTCGTGGACGAGGACGACGACAACGAATGCTTAAGGAAAACAGACAGTGTTTAAAAATCAGAATAAATTGTCGAAATAAGAGAACATTTATTTGTGATTCAAATCAAGGCAGATTATTTTCCGGTTTGAGAGATATTTCATTGTCATGCTTCATCAGATTAGAGTAATATGTATATAATACACACATTCGTCACTGCCAGTCGTGCGTTAAATAATAATTAATAACGATTTTGTAATGCGATCTATTTGAAATACGCGTCTCCAGCGTAGAAATTTCTCTTGAAAATAATATGATGTGTTATCGAAGGTTCTATGAAAGTTTATAAAATATTAAACCATGAGATGTTATAATATATACGGTTTATTAATATTCCCTGCAGTGAATGTCTAGATCAATGACGGCTTTGAGGGTAGTTAGCCAAATGAGGCGCGCATAACCTCACCTTAAACGTAGATTGAATAGTTTTCAATTAATACATATTCATTTACTGAAAGATTAAATTTTTGAATCATTATACTAATATTTGCAAACATTTTTTTTAGTAATAAATTTGGTTTTCGATCTACAATTAATGTACTATATAGTAATTTGTAATAAATTGTTTTGTATAATAATATAATTAATTAATTAAAAAAAAAAAAGATAGGAAAATTTATCAATAGTCCTGTTTAAAACGCGCATAGTGGTGAATGGTTTCATTTTTCATTAAACAATAGTATAATAAAGTTAATATCGATATTTGTATTATAATAATAAATAATAATAGTATTATATTTAAATTTGTTGGCTGGCGCTATGTATAGGCAATTTTGCTACATGAGTATGTAGTGAAGTAGCTCGCACTATTATTCTCGATGAATTGAATCCATTGATGAGTTGTTATTTATTATTAGAAACGTCATTTCGACGTTTAACGAATTATAATTAAAATTAATTACTTCATTGATTCATTATATAAACGTTTTTTTATTGTTTTTATAGGGTGTGCTTTTGGGTTATGGTGGGGGTATATGTTTGTCACCTAATAAAAAAATATATATATATATTCATATATACTGTAA
The DNA here is from genome assembly GCF_003676215.2 of Rhopalosiphum maidis. Lineage (NCBI taxonomy): Eukaryota > Metazoa > Arthropoda > Insecta > Hemiptera > Aphididae > Rhopalosiphum > Rhopalosiphum maidis. Next base: position 17,630,127 of record NC_040878.1, read on the forward strand.
AATATTGTAACTGGTCTAGATAGATGCATGCCAGTTTCATTTCTATAATATTATGAATTCAAAATAATATAGTTTCATACGTGATATTTAAGGAAAAACAAAATATTTAGCACATCGAGATTTAATTTAAATGGAAACCTTCGACTACTCATCATTTTTAATAGGAATACGAATATTCAGTATATACACTCATGCGACATGCATGTAAAATATAATAACGATGACTTAATAGTGTTTGAAGTGGCGATATGCGAAGGGGGAGGTTGGTAACTGTAGCTTTGTGTCAAAAAAACGATTTGTTTGTGAGTAGACGAATATAATAATAAACGATTTCTTAATTTATATTTTTCTTAACAGTAATAAAAAAAAATATATTTAATTTGATGTATTCGTATATTATAAATGCAAATCAAAGTTCTGACGTATTTTCTAATAATAAGTTATCATTTGATTCATGTATGTATTGAATTACAATAAAATTATCGCTTGGAAGATATTTTATGTAGGTAGACAGTTAGTCGTATCGTGTATAATATCGATGTTCAAAAAATACTTAATAAAAATAAACACATATGTTATAAATTATATGTTTATACAAATTAATAAATAGAAATTATATTATTATAAACGTTGTTAAAACCGAATATTATTTTACTATATAATAATACAGTAAGGAATTAATTATAAATATTATAACAACACGAGTTTTACAAGTTTATTATCTGTTTTAAAACACGCAATTATCAAATATATTTTTAATTATTTTGTACTAAAACAAAGCTATTGCCAGACCATACTAACTGAGAATCCATGATTAAATACTATATAGAATTAATTAAGAGAAATATGGTTTTGTCTATCGCTTATATTTTTTTAATTATTAACGTGTTATCAATGCGGACCAGCAATTGTCTGACACTGCAGATGGATACAATATTTATCCCAGCATCAGCGACTCTCTATAGTCTACATAAAAATAATAATAAGTTACAGTTTTTCTTTTATTGTTTTTCGTTAAAAAAGTAAAGTTTTTGAGAGCAGACCTCGGTAATGTCCAGGCTAGAGTTCCAGAATTGATATGCTATAAATAGGTGAGCTGCACGTGACACAATGAGTGTGCGCGCATATTATTATTAAAGTATATAAAATGGTAAAAAAAAGGGATGATATTCGAGTCTTGTGATATATAAATAATGCTTAAAGTATTTTTTTTTTACCGTACATGACTTGTCATTGAAATATTATTTTTTTAAATATTGCATAGAATATTTATTGTTAAATGCAAAAATGTAACAAGAATTGAAAAAAATAAAATTTGTTGGTGAACCATATGCATATTATTATGATTATTATTATTATACATGTACGAGCTAACCATAGGAATTTGGAGATGGGAATTGACATAATAATACTATATGATAATAAAATATTGTATCGGTCTGTATCGTTTCTAAAGGTGTATTTTTTATATAATATAAGTGTTAATGGGTATGCGTATTTAGGGAGTTTTATTAACTCAAACGTGAATAGTAGTATTCAGGTGTATCGTGTAAATAATTCGAGTGAATAGTTATAATAGTTTGTCACAGAGACGCGATTCGAAATACGTCGGAATGTTTGCAGGTGAGCAGACGCCATAACGATGACAACGATAACATACGTTACTAGCAGTGTTTTAATTTATAATATTTCGGAATCCCGGGGGAAGGGAAGCGGGCTAGGAGGATCTGAGGAGACCAGGCATACTACTCGACCCCCCAGTGAAGTGATTAATTATCGCGTCGACCGAGGGCGGTGATGATGGAAGTTGAATAATGTATCGCGCGCGTGGAATCCGACACGACTAAATATAACACAAACGCTCACACATGATCAACGTATACTTCCTGACGTATTTACTACACGTATGAAGGGATTAAGAGAAGTAGAGACCTTAGTTGGGCACTTATTATATATATATATGATGGGTATGAGAAAGCGCGTATTGCTGCAGAATATGGAGGGATTCAGTTAGGCTGAGTTTTGAAGTGGGTGGTATGAGAGAGAGCGTGATATTTCAAATTTTGGTATAAGTAAATTAATATTACGTTATTTTCAATTCGAGGAGTTTAGTTGATTCGATCCGTTCATTATATAAGGTCAAAATCAATATACAGCCACCAAACCGGGTTGTATACTTTATATTATATTTTCAGCATCTAGTAGTAGATTTTATTATTATTATTATCATTATATTAATTGTCGGTAGTTTTTATTTTGCTTAAATTAACAAAAATATCATATGTATAGAATTGTATTTTATCTAACAAACTCTACACTATTGTATAAAGTATTATATCTTTGTTCTAAACACATTATTACTATACGTACGTATTATCATCGTCGAAAGGTGGATATGGCGCTTGAGTGGTACCAACAATCTCATAATTATTAAAATTTAAAAACGGTTTAGACGAAACTAACAATGCGATATTGTGTTTTAAATGCGATCTGGACGACATGATAAGCAAAGCAAAAAAACAACTTAATTAAAAACTGTAAAAACCAACGATAAAAAAGCATAAAAACGTGTCGTCTGTCGGAGTGCATAAAAGAGTATCCGAAACAGTTGTCTACAGAGATTTTCCTGCAGTGTTAGGTTAGGTTTAAACCATATATGTATACCTAAAATCTAATCTATCGAGAAAACTATAAAATACAGCGAATCACTCCGTCATAGCTTAAACGATAATATTATACATGATTTTTATATAATATATATATACCTATATAATAACATATTTTAATATATTATATTTAAAAAATAATCACACACAATAATACGGTAGTTAAATGCGTGCGGGAAATGTGCCTGAGGAAAGTGCGAATCGTGCGGGGTACCTATAATGTATAGAGCGTCACACACTTAAGATAATAATAATAATAATAATAACAACAACAACAACAACAACAACAACAACAATTATTGCAGCAGTCCGTTTGCGAGCGTTTTCACGAGACACCTATTCCCGTCGGCGGTCACACGGCAGCAGCTACACTGTGTACGTCATAAAAATATACAATATATAGGCGAATGTGTGCGATTGAGCGTGTGTGTGTGTGTGTGTGTGTGTGTTAGTTTGTCGTTTTGGTCAATAAGATATAAAAAAAAAAAAAAAAAAATACGATCGTACTTTGTAAGTAATATTAGTAATATGGACACATAAAAAGATAGACTGCGCTTAGGGAAAGAGAGATATACTTCGTTTCATCGTCGTCAAATAATGAAAAATAGATAATAATATACGTCTTGTAAAGGGTATCATTGGAGCAGAAGACACATTAAAAGTAATGAATTTCATACGGTCTGTTAGGTGTTCAGATAGTGACGCGTGAATGAGGAAGTGATCGGTAAAATTGACGCGTTAATATATTTTTTTATCACACGGAATCCCTGAAGTCCACGGCGCCTTATCCGCCGACGAATAAATTATACGTATCATAGTCGATTTGATTGTCGCTCGTGCCGCAAGTGGGGTGGGCGAAAGCGCAGTCCGACTCTTTGTACGCACACACACGGTAGTATACATGGGCCGGGTAGGTACAGTAGTTGTCGTGTTGTCAACAGTAAGAGAGAAATGTAAAAAAAATAAAATAAATAAATAAATAAATAAATAAACAAAAAAAAAAGTAAATTTTATATCGTTACAAACCCTTACGCAAATCGGACTATATACCTACAGGATTGTAATTAATGGGCGCACGTGAGACGGCGATCGCGGGGAACGCGGACGGTTGCGGTGACGCTGCTTGCACGTAATCGGCCGGGTTCGAGCTGTACATGTCCATGGTGGACGGGGCGCCGGGGCCGGGCGACGTGGCCGGCGGGAACGCGGCGGCCCGCGGGTTGCCGGGGCCGCCGGTGTGCGGCGACGCTGGTGGCCCGAAACCTTGGGCGGCGACCGCGGCTGCCTGATGGTGGTAATTGCTCATCACTTGAAAAATACACACGTATGGTCATTTGATAAACATAATACAACAATTCATAGTTATAGTATAAGGTATTATAATAAGTTCAGTGTTTATTATGATAATATAATGGTAATAATAATAATAATAACAACAACAACAACGACAGCGATAATATAATATAATATAGATATCTCGACACACTAAGATACGAGATACGACGACACTGCAACTACTACACAATACGTTATCATTATAACAATATCATATATTGTATACCGTTTTTTATATTTATAATTATATAAATAAAAAAGTTATGTTACTAAAACACGCGATTCGATCGGAATGTCGTGTTATTATGACGTGCCATGGACGACGGGCAAAACGTGAGAATCTGTATAATTTTAAAAATTTGATATTTTTTTTTACGCATAGATCAAAAATACGATGGCGTTATAATAACGATCACTCCGGTGGTTACGAATAATACGAGTATTATCATAACATTTAGATCGATTTTCCGATCAAATCACGTGACATATAATATATACTGTACAATATAATAATATATTATACATACGATCCATATACTGCAGCAGTGTAATATATAATAATATAATATTTACGACGTGTACAATTGAAAAATCATTCATTCGGCACCGGTGTCATTTGGTGATGTCGTAAACCCCGCCCCCTGGTAAAATATCATTAAAGTGAATATTTACTCTTTGGTCAAATTTTGTTTTGTTAAAAAATCACGAGCTAATGTTTATTTTGATACGTAAGCCACGGTAAAATTTCACTAGTGACCGAAGAGTAAATTTTCACTAGGGATATTTTACCGAGGTAGGGAGATACAATTTCGTGGAGAAAATAATAATTGCCACATCGCACGAAAATTGAATATAGTGCTACTGATTGACTGTTAGACCGCACGCTATCTGGATGGAAAATAACAACTTTGGATTTCAGATTCATTAAGTCAACAATCATGATTTAAGCAAAGGTGTTTTCAATTATTATACTTGAATCTTTAAATCACATCACAAACAAGCATAATATTCGTATACTATGCGATTGTTTAGAAAATTAAAATCCACCATGGTGACAAAGTAAGATCGAAGCTTACAATTTTTTTTCGGCCGATTAATTTTAAAATCTGTATTCTGAATATTGTTCTTCGTAATATATTGCAACTTGGGCTAAAATACTTTTTCCGCATGTTTTCAATATACATCAATATTATACGCATGTAATGTAATAATTTACATATGCAGCGCGTATATAGCGTATGATTTTTCATTTAAATCACGTACTGTAATATAATACATTATATACACATGTACAGGATGATCCATTTAATCGGTAGTACACAATTTTGCTGTTAATTTTTATGACTTAAAAAAATTAGTGTTTTTGAAGCACGCATAACTGTGGGACAATTGAACTACGTGTAAACTTATTAGTGTAAATTATATTATATGTAAGTAAGTATTTTATACAGGTACGGTAATGTCGACGATTGTTACGACAGCCGTCTTATATATGTAATTGTATGTATATGTGTGTGTGTGTGTGTGTGTGTGTATCTGATCAAAATTTAAATATTTATTGTTAAAGTGAACCTGAAAAATGTGTTGCTCTATAAAAAAATTTATACAATGTTGGGAAAATTAATAAAAAAACAAATTAAAATATATTAGTATGTAGTACCTATAAATGTTTAAGACGTGTAGTTGTGTATTATTATCGTTATTATAGTTCAGTTACATAATATTATCTTATAAACATTTACAGCGCACATTCGAGCAAGTGATCCGATTTCAGACAACCTTATTTCATACTTAATAATATTATAGTAGGTACATACAATATACTAAATAATATATTAAAATATAGCATGGTACCACGTCTGAATATCACGCACACACACTACACAAGCACTCATCACCGTATGCCGATGGGAAGATTTGTGTATTATATTACATTATGTAATATAAACATTTAGAAAATAAGGAAAGAAAATAGGTGAAAAACAGCAAACCGCCACTGATAAGCCAAGCAAAAATAAATTATATTATATAGCGTTATTAAAAAAACAAACTGATTAGATACAGCTCTTCTTTTTCAATTACCGAAACATTTTCCATACGTGTCATTATAATATCCTCTATCGACCGTTGCATAATGTAAAAAAAAACAAATAGTAAGTTCGTCACAAAAAAGATTACATTTCTCTCTGATACGACACTATGGCCACTGCGAGTTATCGACTAAAAGTATGACTATCAAGTGTAGGGTATTGTGAAAAAAAAAAAAAGATAACATTTCGTTTGTTTTATTCATTAACCGTGTCTGGAACGACGTTTCTACCGAGGCAATGACATTCTAAAAATTACAATTTGATGCTTACGTCAAATGTCGACGGATTAGCTGTATACTGTATGGTCGTCTACATCATATTATAATATGTAATTGTTTGTGATAAAAATGAATAAACATTTTATATAAATATGTACCGAACTAAACTTATAGGCGTCTCAAATTGTTAAATACGAAAATAAGTAGTATTTTAATTACTATTATTGTTAGTATTATTATTATTATTATTATTTACTGTTTTTATAGTAATATACAGGTATGTGGTGTGGTATACAAGGTTATATATGTATTAATAACTGTATCAAATGCAATTAGCATTGTCAGATATAAAATAATTATATTACGTGTAATCGGAATATTGTATATATTATCGTGATTATGTATTTTAAATTTATCTTAGTGTTATTGTAGGATGTAGACGCAAAAATTCACTGTTTACATATGAAAAACGCAAAAAAAAAGTTTGATAACATTTTATGACTACAATCCCTTTATCTATCTCTTTTTATTGTATTACATATAATATTAAATAATATAACTAAATATTGTTGTAAGTTTTGAACTGTGTATTTATAATACTATTATCATTATTATTATTATATCACGTAGGCATCACAATATCATTGTTATAACAGGACTGCAAAAACGACACGTAGATTTGAAATTGAAAATAATGACGTTATATTTCATGTACTAGAAATGTCACGCAATAGTCGATTAACTACATAAACTTGCGCCGGACGATGATAACGCAAAATTATAAAATAATAATCATAATAATAATACTATGTCCAGTATGTGTATCTGTAGACAATATATTAAATAAAAGGTCAGCTGTCTACTGATCTCTTTTATTACCTATATTTGTGTAAGCACCTGAAAGGTACGGTGTGTTGTTGTTTGGAGTCAATATTATAATATGATCGTTTGTCAGAGATCAAATGCAATGACATACCATAAATTATAATATTGGCCATATTTAAAAACGTGGATTGACTGCGAAAAAAAGGCGTGCATAAAGATATTTATTTTTTTTTTATCGTTATGTCAATATACGTACTAAAAATAAGAATATAACAGAGACCCACAAAATTACATAAACATTTACTCGCCTCGTTTGTACCCGGACAATATTTGTATTTGCCAATAAACATTTTTGAAAATAATTTTCCTGTATATCGTATGTAATTTATGTAAATATTAAAAAAAAATAAAATTATTTATTTTTATTTTAGTTGTTAAATGTATAATACAGTTATGAGTAGGTTTGAAAATTTAGGCTAGGCAGGGCGTGAGTAGCGATATTTTATCATATAATAGGTAAGTGGACGTAACGTACGTAGGTATGTAGGAAATGTTCTTTTGTTTCAATAATATTTATACACATATGTATGAAAATTACGAAACACACGTCTAAAACAACAAAACATTTGGTTGCAAAAACAAAACAAAAATAATATAGTAATAATATTATACAACTACACACATATCTATAGGTAATGTAATAGTATACATGAGAACGTTTTTACATATTATATTGTTCGAATTGAATGAAATATTTAAATTACCAAATAATAACAATACATAATCACGATAAACATACTAAGGTAGTATTTATAATTTATATTATACATATCTAATAAAAAAAAAATTAATAAACGCAATGTATAGTATGTGTATAAATTTTATTTTATAATAATATTAATTACAAAAAAAATAATATATTAGTCGTTTAGAAACACCTGCTTTGTGTCTCACATAATAATAATATAAAACAATTCTAGTATACAAAAATGTTTTGAACAAAAAAATAAATATTCGAGGGTTTTGTATAAGTGTTACGGGTGTACAAAGAAGGGCTTACTACAATGTAAGCTTTTTCAGCACTTTGACAAAGGTGGCAGTCTTTAAAATTCAGTCAAATAAATTGTACAAGGTGGCAGTGTACAATTTATTTGACTGAATTTTAAAAAATGTAATGATTTTTATATAGGTTCAAATATTTTATTTTATTTATTTTTTTTTTTGGAAAAGGTTAAATTTAAAAATTTGTTAATTATATTTATTTATGTATAGTAATGTAATTCTTGATAAACTTGTTATTAAATATTTAGCCTCGTTGTGAATAGAGAAATGTAATGCTTTAAGTAAAGTTCTAAAAATAATTTTTTACATAATTATTCTATGTACAAGGGTGCACCGAAAGTTTCAGTCTATATTAGGGTAAAGACCTACCATAGCGGATATTTCTTGTTTTTCTAGTTGGTGCTTACTGAAGAGGATAGATTGTTTTTTAAAACATAAGGAAAATCTGCCGAAGATGAAAATGTCATACAAAACGACAGCAAACCTAAATGTCTTAAAAAAATTTAACTAGGAATTTTATCAGGCGCCGAATTGAATCGATCGAGTATCGCGCCCTTCCGATTGATTCAATTCGTATTACGCCCTTCCGGAACCCGCCCGGCTTTGAAAACAAAAATAAAAATTATATTGAAAAAAAAAATACCAATATAATATAAATATCACAATCATAATGATTAAAAAAAAAAAAAAAATCAACAACGGCGTATGAATTTGTAAATATAATAAAAACGCATTAGGTACCGATAGAATAAATAACCGAGTTCAAAATAATATGAATACTAACTACACTTTCGAATGTACCTACTCAACTATATTATACTATCGTCGGTCCCACACTATCGGGACATTCGTCCACCGTTTATTTAAGATATTTACGCCCGCAAGGTTATCGTCATTCGTCACTCTATACGTCCTCTCTCACACCTTGTAGTATGACATACAAGGCCTTTATAATAACGCTCGTTCGCTCGCGCATGTACTCAAATTCGAGACAGTAACACATACAATATTAGACGATATTAAACACGTCGATCTATGATAACAAAATATTAATATTATCGTGACGTTACACAATATGTCATTGTACGTAGTAGTATTACATAGGCCGAGTGCCATGCACAAATACGCCGAGTTTCATATTAGGGGTCGAAGACAATAATTTCGTATTCCGCTCGAGCGGTGAATCCATTGCGCACGTATTTCATATGATATAATAATATATATATATATATACGAGCATGATGTGTGTGTTATAATGTGCGTGTGTCGTATATATATACACAATCGGAGAGGAAGTTTTGCGTGGTCGTGAGGTGAGGGGGTTAAGTGCCGGAAGAATTTTTACGGTAGTAGTGTTGTAAAAATGCGTTTATATACGTGTCTTGTTATATGTGCTCGCGTGCCTATATATATATATAATATATATATATATATATATGTATAAACTATATTATATGGCACGCGTCGCGTCCGGGATAAACGCATCGGGTTGAACAGACAGATGTACCTATATATACATTGTGTGGTAAAACGTTTCGCTTTTTTTCTTTTTTTTTTTAAAGCTACCGAAACAAAGAGAAAAGAAAAAGCTGAGCCTTATATACGCACAGTTATACTTAAAGGGTGGCGATAAGTGTTAAAATGTGAAATTATAGTCGATTCCAATTTTCCACCACCACTTTAATAATATTATAGTTTGCTATATTTTACAACAGCCGATTTGCGACCGCGGATGCGCTTTACTATTAGTGTATAATACTATAACTGTGCTACATATTATTATATCATAATATATTGTGGTACGCACTGCACGTGGCCGCTATGACGTATTTTGTTGCTAACCCGAACTCGGGCATTGTTATTTGTTATTATTGTAATTTACGACGGTATCGATTTTTATTGTGTGGCACATATACACGGAAAAAGAAAAAGAAAATAAAAACAGGCGGCAAAACGGAAGTGCGAGGCGTGCAGCGATCGTTCGTCTTCCACACGCGGTCAACGGGGCCGCGTACACCGCTGCCATCGTATAACAACCCTCGCCGTATATAAATAATAATATACATTATAAGCGTATAATGAGCGTGTGTGTGTATAAATTTATAATAACAATAATAATAATAATAATAATAATAATAATAATAATATAAATCGACTCGCGTGTGTGCGTGTTCATTTGTCATCCTCCTTCCGCCCCGACCGGATATAACGGCGTGCGAACGGTGAAAAGCTCGACGCCCCACAACGATATATACGTATACACGTTTAACGCGTATACGTATATTTATATGTATAATATATATGTGCATAATGATGTATACGTATACCCGTCGCGTGGTAATCCTTTCTTTACGGCCCCGCAGATTCCCGCGATCTACCCTCTTCCGAGCCCACCGGAGCTGTACCTATACACCACGGTCGCCGCGCACGAACGGTCCATTATGGTAATTATTAAAACGGGCTCTCACCTCCACTGACACCATCACTACCACTCTCCCTCGTCCAAGCGCAGTGTACAACAATGGTATAATTTTTACGCATACGTATATCGTACACAAGCCCATATTATATTATATATAAGGTAAATACTGCACATTTACAGCCACAGTGTTGGGTTATGACCGTAATACTACGAGCAGAATACAATTTGGTAGTTATATACCGTATACGGCGCGTATTATGAGGAATATAATATATGATTGTATGGTGTAGCGCACGCATGTGAAAAAGTAATAGAGTAAAATATTTCGTTCCCCGACAAGTCGTAGGTACTACCTACCCACATGTCCTAAGTGAGTAATATGAAATACGTAAATGCAGCACGAGATTACGCTACCTTCCGGTCAGAAGTTGAGCACAAAATATATCATAATAGTATACATTGTACAGACGACGTTGAATGTAAATATGTAATACATCTCATAATAATATTACCCAACGAATTTAATGTTAGTTTCAAGTCGGAAAAAAACCTATAATAATATAGCGCCGATAATCGTATATACCTATTTAATAATCGATTCACTGACGAAAACTCGTCGGTGATATTCGCCTTGTCGAGCAACCAAAACATTATTTGACTGTAAACTATATAGTATATTATGCTTTTAAGCTGCATAAAGCATAGTACAGGTGTGTAACAATAGACTACAATCGGCTGGGGTGGAAATTGAAGGCCATAACGTATTTATAATATATCTTTACGGTTTTTTCGGTGAAGGGGGCGAGGGGTGGAATGGTTTATATTTACTTATTAGGTAACACCCTTAGTTACGACTTAGCGGTTACTACCCAACAATATCATCGGTATATTATAATATAATTATAATAGTACACACTGCAGGAACGTCGCGAGAACCACATCATAGCAAATATATTATTATTTCCGGACGCACAAAAAAAAAACGATCAAATTTTTATTTTGTCCACAAAAGTCGTTGGCGTTGTAACGGCAGCAGTATACATAATACATAATACACGAACAATAATTATACATTTATTTCTTCCATGAATCAACGATATTACCCCGGACACGTCGCGACTCAAGTTTAAAACGATCGTTTCGCGACTCGACATTAAGTGCACGTGTATAATATATATTATCCGTATATATATAATCACATTGCAGTACGTATCCTTTCGCAAAATACTTTAAAACGCAATATAAATTCAAATTGCTATGTCGACGACGACAACGGCGTGGCGAAAAATAATTACGTTGATATTACAAGCTGCGCGACGGTACATAATAATAATAACAACGACAACGAGAATGATACAGCGTTCACTAATTCTAGTCATTCGCAGGTCTCCCCAGCCGACGTTTTCGGAGGTCACGTTTTAAAAATTCTTAACGTTTTACGCTCGCGTCATCGTAGGGATACCGGATTCGCATCTCACGCAACCACTCGCGAGTGAATTATTCATATTACGACGACAAAATTCGGGTTTTGATTTTAACGAAGTCGTGTTTCGTTAATGTTTTATAACAATAAGGATTTTCGTCACAAACGTAACGCGTTTATTTTGAATACCTCGGCGACTTGTGCAGCACATTTGTAGTGGTTGTTTGTGTGTTCGAGTTGCGGAATTGGAATAATAAAATATAAATATTGTATATTATATAGGAATCGACCTGTAGATGATACTATAATTTACAGATGGAAACAACTGAAATATGTATAAATCGCGTTTACATAATATATATATAAAATAATAATATGTAAAAGGCGGTAGATGATATACACTACTGTTAGACATATTTTATACGAACGGTATATTTTCGAAGAGATTAAATTTTCACGACGCGCCAGTGTCATGTCACTGCCGTTCACTTAGAATTGTTCCAGAAAAACAATACGCGCGGGTGAGAGGCGAGTGAAAACTATTTTTTCGACGTCTGCAATTGGAATAAGAATAATACGGAAATTATGAAAGAAAAAAAAGTTCTATCGTGATATAACAGCGGCGTGGACGCTATAAAAGATTTTAAAATAAAAATGAAAATTTCTATGCGCACGAAAATAGTAAAATACAAGATCGTATGAATCAAGAATTTATTGAGTCCTCTATTCCGGCTACTTTACATATTAACTCTAGATATGTAAATATATGATAGACGCAGTAAATAAAATGGCTCGTTAAATACATTATGGAGGAGGAGATGAACAATTTCAAGGGGATGTTATTGACACATCAAACACTGGAATGACTTTAGTTCATACCTGTTAACTTTAATATTTCTGAAACGCACTATGATGACGGCAACATATTAACAAATGTAATTGAGAATTAAAAAATAATGATCCAATCATAGTTTTTATTTTTTTTTTCACGAGATGAAAAAATCTAATATGTTGATGATAAATGTTTAAATATTTTTACGATAAAATAATTTGATAAAAAATTATTAATATTATTAAAAAATAAATTTAATATATTAGAAACAATATTTTTCGAGATACTCCAGTATAATTATTTACATTATTTCATCAAAGATGCTCAATTCTTATCGCAAAAAGATATTCATATATATGATAATATCATTATGTGAATGATAGATAAAGAATAGAGGTATTAAATAATAAAATATTATAACTATGATGTTCGATTGGTTATTACGTAGACAATTATACACGCATCGCATGTGTTTATAACCATAGCGAGACGTCATCTGTTTTTATTTCGAGAAAACGACTTAGTGGGTTATAAGATTTATCTGTCATATTTTTCTTTATTGCATAATATTAAATTAATTTTTTTTTCTTCTTTCGTATAGTTCGAAAATCGTGAGCTTGTATTTATATTGCCGACTTTGCGCGACTGGCAGCAGTACTAATTGCAAATTATTATAATTTCAAATGCGGATTAAGAGAACCGTCGGAGTTCCATCATATTTTTTTCGCCGACTTCGTTCTCGGTTTCCACCTCTCCACCGGCCCGATCAACTCGTTTTTTGCAAATTTTGGCTGCGCTCCGATGGCTCTCTAACCATCCGAATAAATAATTAATTTTTAACAATTCCATTTTGTTAATTGCTTCATGTTATTATATCTGACTGGAGGTTTTTTTTCGCCCGTTCGCTTCGTTACGTCTCTTTCTGTTTATCTGTGTGTCTCTCTCTCTCTCTCTCTTTCTCTCTATAGTTCGCCAACGGTTTTTCGACGCTGGCGGAAAAAAAAGGAAATAAAATAATATATACATACACACATTTATGTATAGTATATACATATATGTGTTTACATATACATATCGGCAGAAAAATAATAACAATAAAAACAAAAGCTTCTGCTTGTGCGAGATTATGAATTTCCTCTACAGCCCGTCGCGAGGGGTGGTGGACGAGCCGTGAGTGTGTAAAGCGAGAGCGCGTCTACCCAATTTGTCGGAAAACATCGCAAACGTCGACTGCAATAATACAATATGTATATATTATATATGTACGCTATTTCCGAGGCGCGTGAACGAAATTATTTACACGGCGGCGACGGCTGATCCAGTTACAATACACATATATATATATAAACAGAGTGATATCCTTATTTTATTTTTTATTTTTACATCGTCCGAGCTCGTTTTACAAATTCACTGTTTTCATTTTTTGAACTCAACGGGACGTAGATACTATTTTTGTCTATGTTCTTTATTTTATTCATCATTAATTTAAATATTTTTTTTCATTACAAAAATAAACGTTTGCAATATTTTTACAAGCTATTCTTGAATAATTAAGCGCATACTATTTAATTTTTCAACGCGTAAGATATACATTATTGAGTAACCAATATATTATGTACGCGATCCGGGCTGGTTCAACGAATTTAACGACGACGTGCGATGCTTTTCACAAATAAATTCGAAAGTTTATCATTTAAAATAGGTATTAATTGTTGTTGTGCAATGATACTGAAAATAAATCGTCATATGCGTAAATATAAAATGATATCACTGTACATAGTCCAATTATTTATATCAACAGTAGGGGGGTTAGAACGTACAGCGTTTTTATTTCTGCTATAATAACTGTAGACTCGATTATATTTTGCATACACGTAGGTACATGAAAAACATAACAATTGACGGTTAATGTTTACGAATGAATTATGGTTTAAAATCGATTATAAATAAGAGTACGCGTACTATATCAAAAATAAAAAATAAAAAAAAAAAAAAAATAATAATAATAAATAAAAAAGTAGTTACACGGGCGTAACTTTCCATTCGCGATAGAAATATTCGGTCGTTAGGCTATAAATATAATAACATATATTATTATTATGCGTACAACCCCAGTTCGGCGCGGCGTGCTGGTTATTCGCACGCGTCGAGTTTTCACACTTCGTCCTCTCTCTCTCCGCCATCACTTACCAAATGAGCGCATTTTTAGTTAACAACGCTATTGTGTACTATATAGAGGATGAAAAAACGTGTTTAGCTTGCAAGTTGAAAATAATAATAATAACACAACGATTGTGACAAAAAGATAAAAATATAAATTCACATGAAACACGTGAAAAAGCGACCGGCTGCGGTAATGGCAATATAATTTAATAGATAAATAAGGGCGGGCCAGTTCCCGAGCCCCTTCGTACCTGTAGTTACCCATCGATTATGCATCCATCAAAACGTGCGTCCGAATATCACCGCAAAATACTACCTACCTAAACGATATCTCCCATACCAATATAATGGTCTAGTTCGTAGATAGCGGAAATTTCGTGAATCGCACGCGTAATATAAATATAGAGGTAGTGGTGGATAAACAAGGGCTGGTAATTACAGAGGACTAGAGGATAAGTCCAAAAAATGCATCTATATAGCCGGTGTAGAGTTTGTAAATGCGATAATACGGTCGATAACTTTAACTACGGTGTTCGAAATTTGTTGATGTTATATAATATAATAATTTACGAAAAATAATATGTACGAGTATATTGTATATCAATAATTATTCAAAGAAAACCAATTGTCAGCGCGATTCGCGTAGTTATAGTAGTTGTAATAGTAATAATATGATTTTTATTAATATTATCGTTAATATAACAATATTATACGTTTACAATCGCGAGGTAGTGTAGATCTTTGTATACTACAACAACAATTATAACTATTATTAATAACGTAGCGTATTCCGGCGACGTGCATTATTCGCATGCACGCAGACGCGGATATAATATTATTATATTCACGCCTTCAACTTCCGCGGGACAAATGGAAAGAGAACAATACATCCGAAGTCACGTCTATATGGCTGATGGGCTTGTATTGTATATTATATAAATATAGATATGCGCAGAAAGAGAAGAAGGAAAAAGAGATAGCGGAAATATCCGGATATGAGTTTTATGAGTTCTGAATCCGCGGGATTTCGTAAATCAAAATTTTTGCTCACCCCAGTAAATATTATGGAAATATTACCATACAATGATAATGATATAGAACCAATATTTAGTAAAAATAATAAATACATATAATTAATGTCATTTTTATAAGATTTTTTTTCTAGAGAATTTCGTATAATAATAATGAGGTGTTTATATCATCATCTTATACAGTTTAGCTAAAAATAACTGTACATTGTTTTTTATTAAAAAATCTATATTATTTATACTATATATTTCGTAAGACTAATTTTAACAGTTGATTCATTAAAAATGTTAAGTTTACCAATTATGAACCAAAATAAAATACCCACTTAGGTAAATATAATTTTTGTTGTAAAAAAAAAAAAAAATAATAATAATTTCGTTCTAAATCAACATTTGGGTGTGCATCTGGACAGTTCTCATAATATATACAGCCTTACAGGTATGAAGATTTCATTACCATCCCAAAATGCGTTTTTTTTTATCGCTTTAAATAAATTTTTGAAACGTATTTTTTTTAGATCATTATTTATGCGAATATGTTTGATGTAGTCCGAGGCATGTACATGAAACGGAAGTACCTAGACTATATTATATATATATAAAGGGGAGCGTATTCATGAAAATAATATTAGATTTAATAGGTATCTAGTAATAATAATCGGTCTTGTCTTATATGCATAAGGATATTATCATGTAAGGTATTCGATAGTGTACGTGGTTCGGTGATATAAAGTCTATATTTTTAATAATTATATTATGCACCATATTATAATAATATAGTAAGTAGAAATATCATTTCAAAGTTATGACCGCAGAATTCTATTTCTAATATATTATATTATACGTCATGTAGTGTAATGAAATCATATGAAATAATGAAATCGGGTATTTGGATTTTATAGAGTCACCGCAGAATCGTGATATTATAGTTGATAGTATTATATAATATAAAAAAATAACGTCGTGTGTTTTTTGAAAATTTCGCACAACTGCTTTTAGCCGATCTGTGTAAATATTTAAAAATGAAATTATTGATTTCCATTAAGTATTCAGTGTAGTAAGGTTGCAACGCAAGTTGTAAAGTTTATGGTGGGTAGAAGATCGTATGATTATATAATAATATACAGACATACAGTTAGCGAGCGACGAATGGTGGTTCTCGGTATAATAATAATACATATTACGCGTAAAATGTGGATACGACCCGCGAGTGTGCCGTTATGGCGAAAACTACGATACGAGGTTAATAGTTTAATATAATACCGATTCTTCTCGATAATAATAATGATAATTATTATTATTGTGAATAACAATCGAGAGCCGGGTTCAGTCGGCGGCTGCGTGGTCTAAAGTTTCATCTTAGGTCCGTTTCCTTCTCTGCGTCAATGATTATTATATTATTATAATATAATAGCGACGGTATATAGATAATAGCACACACTGCGCTGTATTGCGATAACGCAGCATTGCTGCAATATAGGTATATACGCAGAGTATTGCGAATATTGTGTTTTATCTGTCTATAGAGTCTTAAAAACATTCGTTTTTGTTCCGCAAAGGAATAACGGCGGTGACGGAGACATTATTGTTTACGAAAACTTTTCCGGTGGAGTTCGCGAAAACTAACGGTATAATGATAATTATTATTATTATTATCGTAGTATTTGCAAAAGAAGAAAATCGATGACTTATGTATTATATCGCGTGTACCGCAGCGTCCAAGTATTGTACAATACATTCGTGACGATGAGCAAAAACGAAAACTCACAGCAATATATCCCCACGCACGAGTATAGTATAAAATGTGTATGACTTATGCACACCCTGCGAAAGTTATTGCTGTGCACGAGTGAATAATGCAATAAATTCGGATGTTCTGGTTTTTGACTTGAGAAAATAATTTTTGGTCCCATACCCATCTGCGCACGCGACTGTTATTGAATTGTCGTCGCTTCTATTGAATACACGCGTCCGAAGCGATTCTTATGATTTGTTATAACAATATAGATCTACGATTATCGATCGGAAAACGTAGACGAGATAGTGATGCACCAGTCTTCGGGCGGAGTGTAGTGGAAGAAATCGTAGGTATATTATTCGCTTCTAGTAGATGGGTTCACGGACTAGTCGAGACCGCTGAGCGCGTCTAACAACCAACAAAGCGTATACCATTATAATGTAAAAATGATGTTATTGTTATAGTACATAGCACGTAGGTAATGTGTTTTGGTCTCCAACCGTGGAACGAAAACAAACGGGAAAACTTTAGAAAGCACAACAACCGAATTTAAATGAAAAGTATAGGAATATTACGCGCTTGATTTTAGTTGTTTGACGATATACTTATTTTTACGACCAGTTTCATGGCCGCAAAATATATCTATTTTACAAAAAATATATATATATATATATATTTAGGTTTCCAGGCTGCGTTGAAGTCATTAACCTGTATTGCGAGTAGGCCATGTACGATGGAGGAACAAAGGATAATTATTAATTAAGGGCGTTTAGACCTTCATTTTATACAATAAACATAATATTTCAAGCACGTTTATAGTATTATATTATACAGTGTTTATGAGGTTTAGAAAACTATTACCACCTCAATTCAAGAGCCACGACGGTATTAAAATTGAAATCACACGATCCAACTAAATAAACGCAACTATAACGATAATCCGAATATTTTTTGGTGGCTAATTGGAGGACACGATTAAAGTTAGTGTGACATTTCGATGGCTGGCGCACCAGATATAGTTAGAAACGATTAACATATACAGCATGTAACAATATTATATATTATGTGTAGTTGATTTTATACAAAAGTACTAACAATACACAATAACAGCCGTCGTATAAACGTGTATACTATATAGGTATCCCACCCGCCGCCGACCATAACCCTATCGTAGATATAATATATTCTATCATATTATTACGCGGTAGAATACATGTACAACAATAAAAATATATTTCCGACGATAAAATTATTCGCCGAGGCCACCATAATCATCCACCATGTGCTCGAATTGCCTGTATTATATTATTATTATTATTATTATTATATACGTCATATAGACGCGTGGAATTTGGAAAACGTCTGGAAATAAAGTAAAAACGAATCTGACTGCTAAAGCTCTCCGCCACCAATGCGGAGTACGCGGCTGAGAGGTTTGGTTGTTTGTCGTTTTTGTTTTATTTTATTTCATTTTTTATTTTATTTTATTTTTTTGTTTTAGTTTTTATATTTTTTCTCGTTTTTTTTTTTTTTTTTTAATGCGACTGGCATTTGGATAACAGACCTGCTGCAGGGGCTTTACGGAGGAACCCTTTATCTAGCAATAATGTGGACATTAACGAACGCCGGCACATAAAAACCATAACAATCGCAATACCCGCCAGCCACTCTCCGCTGCTCGTAAAACGCATAAAACCACGGAATCGCAATTACTTTTTTTTATATACATATTATTTTTTTTCATCCGGCCCAGTGTATAATATAAACTATCATTTATCAACTGAACATCGAACGAGATAGGATTTCTCCTCTCTATTTTTATTATATAGGTATGTGTTTGTGTGCGTGTGATCGGCAATATTTTTTTTTTTGTTCAAGAGAAGCGGATATCGGATTTTTTATGATTACTTCTGGATAAAGCTTTCTGACCGAGCTCGGCGGACTGTTACATTAATGCATGACCACGGGTTTGATGATGAATTTTTTTTAACACCAAGTGCGTGTGGTAGGAGGTGTGGGAGAACACCACCCCCTCATTTATTGGTCGCCTGGAGATGGACGGGGAAGACTAGGCAGAGTACGCGAGCAGAGAAACAGATAATCAATCATCCGGGTGTTCCGGAATTTGTTTGTCATCGTCGCCATCTGGCGAAATAAATTAACTGAAAATAATATTCAGAATAAATAAACACACTGTAGTATGCAGCTTAATCTTCTACTTCGGGAAGCCTAATCGGAAAATTATCAACCAGGCTAAAGAAAAAAAAAGTTATATATCATCACTGGAATAAAATTAAATTTAAAGAAAAACCCGTTTCATAAAATTATATTGTACCATTGTAGCTAACGGTGAAGGCTCTCGTCAGTAAATTATTTCATCGATTCTGTCGTAGACGGTAATGGTGTAAATTAAAAAAATATATTATATTCTTTTACATTAATTGTTACTGCCATTAACAGCAAATATACCTATATTATCTACTAACCATACTACCTATATACCTACAAACAAATCTTTGCATAATATATTATAATAAATTATATAGTATTGTTGTTATTACGTCGAACATTCAATAATATTATAATAGGTATAGTCCACTGACACCCAACACAGTCGACTGAAGAGTTGTTTATTAACTATAATATACTTAATATCGTACGTATATATATTATATATTTTATTATATTATGCATAGTCGAAATACTGATCATCTAAGATTTAAATACGATACTCGGGAATATTAACATACTAATACAATACACTCGATAATAATAATAAATATTAGATAAGTAATATTAATAATAATAAAAACTAATACAAATAGTAATAATAAGTAGTGGGAACTTTTCAATGCTGTATAATATACGAACTATAGATTGTAATACGTATAAATATATATATATATATATTAATTATAATATATATATGTGGTTAATAAAACTGGTCTAAACAAACTAGCGTGTGTCGTACACTTACATTTTCTAATGCACTAAGTATTATTTTATTTTACTAAATAGAATATGTTATAAAAATAATAATAATAATAATAGGTAAAAATATTATATAATATAGGTACTAATATAATATAAATAACTATACGGTCTAAGTAAATACTTGTACACTTTAATATACACAATAATATCATATCACAATATATTACTGTAATACACATCTAACTATATGAATAATAGTGTATATAAGAAATAAATCGATATCGTACAGCGAAAGCACTAGGCAACACAATAATACATCGTCGAACAGCGCTATAATGTATATTGTGATCAGACTTTCCTGTGCATATACGGTAATCGTTTTACCATAGTTATTACAACGAAATTAAAAAATGTCATCAGTTGGATTAGAAAGATAAGAAATCTTAACGACAACTAAAATTATAAAACATTATAATTTATCACAGTGACACAGTCCACTAACCACATAACGAATGGAATAATAATAATACATATTATTATTACCACTGTGGCCACTAAATTGTATAATCAGTATTGTGTTTAACAAACACCCGATTAAGAATAGGTATTATTACTGCGTTTAAGTCTTTCTTTGCTATTTTAAGCCACTATATGTTATGTCATAACTATACAAGATAAATACAAAATATTATTTTGCTTGTTCAATGAGAACGGGCTATTAACTAAATCTATACCACTAGGCTAAAATCACTACAATATGTATAATCAATAATAATGATAATAATAATAATAATAATAATAATAATAATAATAATAATAATAATATTAATAGTAATAATAATAATAATAATAATAATAATAATAATAATAATATGAATATGAATAATATATACTGTAAGCCTGGCCAAGAACTCTGTGAGGAATATTTGTATTGCGTTTTAC
The DNA here is from genome assembly GCF_003676215.2 of Rhopalosiphum maidis. NCBI lineage: Eukaryota > Metazoa > Arthropoda > Insecta > Hemiptera > Aphididae > Rhopalosiphum > Rhopalosiphum maidis. The sequence continues at coordinate 17,651,805 of NC_040878.1, forward strand.
AATTGTAAGCTACGTTTCTGTGCTCGGGAATTCAATTAAACTTTAACTTTTCAATTATTCAAAGATGAAGAGTGAAATATTGATAAAACTTGTAACGCGCAAAAGTTATTCGCCAGACTTTTACTGCAGGTGTTATTAATAATATTAGACGGAAACAATCAAATTTTGGGGATGGGACGATTTTTTCATACCGCTAAAAAAAAAAATTAATAAATAAATAATAATAATAGTATCATACGTAGTATATACTTATTGTATATAAATTTTAATATTGAATATTTACTCGTGTCTATCGGAGAAGAAATCGTCAGGAGACATCTGCGTTTTCTTCGATATGCCGTGCACACCACCGTAGCATCGGTTGGGTAAGCATATACACACACCTTTATTACATTGCTCTTCCAATTGTTTTTGTATATAAATATTGTTTTTTTTCCATATTCGTACCGTATTTGTACACTCATATCATATACGGTTTTACGCACGATTCGGGGTCAACCCGTATATTATAATATACGTATAGTTATATAACGTATATATGTATAGTTGGGATGAGATATATGACTTGTATAGACCAAATACAAAACAAAAAAAAAAATCGCTGCTGTTACGTTACCAAAACGAGCTCCATCGTTATTGATAAAATGAATAAAATAAAAAAAATAATAATAGTAACGACAGGGATAAATAAATACATAAAAATCCAGTATATACATAAGGAAAAATAGAAAAAATATCCAAGAGACTCATCCATTTACATTGGTTAAAAAGAGAATATTCCTGGACAGACGTCGTCATCCATAACATAATATGATATAATTAAATATTTTGTATAGTATCTAACCTCCTATACTATTCGAATTTCGTTTTGGCCGTTGCAAAATTATAAACTTTTGATTATTATGTCAGCTACACAGAATATTACGTTCATACTATCTTAAGGAACGTATAATAATAATAATAATAATAATAATAATATTAATACGTGTTTAAAACTCTGATCCGCCTATAATATCATTAGTGCCTAGTGGTTATAGAAGATAATATTATAGGTGCGTTCGTTCATTATATAATGATAATATACGACGTACGCGTTGTATTATATCAATATAATTTAATATAATGTAGGTTAATACACTAATATCACTAATATCATTTAAGGGTTAACAAAAATGAATAATAATAATAACAGCTAGTAAAGATGATGGCGATGATGATATTATCCTACGAACAGCACAGGTGCAGAACACTAAAAACAAGCTCGTCTAATCCTCAGGAGGTTTTTCCCGGCAAGTGCAGCTATAAATATATACCTTTAGATAAAGTTTATCCCGGAATATCACTTGTATCGCGATAGTATTAATAATATAACATTAATTTATGGCCGTCTAATATTATTATTGTACATTATGGTTGGTACACGACAAAATCGAAAAAAAATGTAATGATAAATAGTTTACCGTTATGGCATTGGGCTGGAGTAATACCGCACCGAGGCCTGGTCCCGATAATGGCGACCCCTACAAAATGTTAAAAAAAACAAAACGTACAAACAAACAAAAAAAGGATGAAAATTTTGATCATCGTATTGAAACGTTTCAAACAAATACATTGACAAAAAAAATATCTAAAAACAACAAAAAACTTCAACCCAACTCAATGAAGGTATGATACGATATAATACGATAACGTTTAAGTATGTAATATACAAGTACGCACATTTTCTACGCTAATGAGGAAATCTAATTTGGATTTAATTTTACAACTCAGGCAAAAAGACTAAATATATCATAGGCTATATTATAGTAACTACGATAAGTAGCTTGGCCAAATATAATGTTATGATATTGTAATAAGTTTCAATTTATATAATTTACGTGTATGTATGTGTATATATATATGTATATAAAAATAAATATATATAAAAAAAGTAAGAGAGAAGGGGTCTTATATGATATCCAAAACGAAAATAATGCAAATCGGCACGGTATACTTTTCGGTCGTTGGTTTCAGACAACGCCGTCAATAGAAACAAATTGTTTTTAAACACCAGAAAAAAAATAATGAATTATGCAAAACCTCCTTTGAATGGATGAGCCTTTGGAATGTATTACGGTAAAGAGAAAGAAAAAAATAAAATAATAATAACGAAAAAAAATATAAAAAATTAAAGAAATATAATCAATTGTAAAGAATGTATCTGGTCGATATAAATCAAAAATGTACTCCTACATAAATTAAAACATTTGTGATTTGTATATTATCAATAATTTATTTAAATTTATTTGATAGAATAATCATTGTATGTAACATAATAGATTCTTATTATGAGACATTAAATTGCCCATATTATACATTGTTATAAAACAATAATTATCATTATTTTAAAGTATTACAATACAGTAATAATTAACTTTTTTAAATTACAAACATAAAGTATAGGATAATTATATTTAACAACGAGAATCCCACATAGTATAATTGGGTCATCATCATTCGTTTATAATATAATATAAACATTTACATAATATTGCTGAATATTGTGTTTTAAATAAGTTTCTTAAATCTAAATAATATTATTTCCTAATATTTAACATTAAAAACACCTAGCTGATTAATTTTACTGGGAACCTTCTCTGACAGATGAAGAAAAAAAAATTAGACTAGTCGGACCCTCGGGCCAAAGAAAAGTGTAACAATTTCATTAAACATAATATATAACACAATATGCTATATTATATTAAAAATTGTTTTCGTTATTATTTTCTATACATATATATTTATATATATGAATTAAAATTAATATGCCGTAATGAAACACATTGGACCATGCTACTGTGAACTAACGGACTGACATTATTAATTAATTGACTAACCTGTTTTATAGTAATATATAATAACATTATTTTTTTTTTTGTGTACACGAAATGGTTGTACGGACACACACTAGAATAGTAGTAGTATACATGAATTGCAACGATCGTAACAAACAAAAAAAAAAAACTTATAAAAAACTTATATAGTTGACGTGGCATTATCTAAAGTTTATAATATTATTACTATATGGAGGCGATGACAAACGTTAACGGGTAAAAATTTTTGACGCGGTAACAACAAAATATTAATGACAAAATTGTAGACAAAAAGATTGATTCATAAAAAAAAAAAAAAAATATATCCAAAAACGAAACAAAACCAAAAGATTATTACTATATGAATTATAATAATATTATAATACACGCAAATAATGTACAACGGTATATAGCGATTTATCACAGAATTTTTGATTAATTATTTTAGTCGTGACATTTATAAGTTATAAACCGATATATAATATAATATGTATATGTATATTATAATAGGCAAACGGCCGTGAACTTTATTTTGTAACACATTTGAAGAAACAAAAAAAAGGTACATCGTCGGAAATTAGAAAAAAAATTATAATAACAGATTCAAAAAAAAAAAAAAAAAACAAACAATTATATATTAAAAACAAAAAAAAATAGAACGAAGCAAACAATATTATGATAAGAAATAGAAACCATCGTGGCGATGAACATACATCGTTTTCAATTATATTCTTTTCAATAACAGTGTTTTTATTTTCAAATTTACACATGTTCCTAATAATAATATTATATTATATAATATTTACTACTATATATATTCGTTTTGCTATGCCTAAGTTTGTTCGTTAAACATACAATATAATATATTATAATAATTTTATTAACCTAATAAACATCGTAATTAAAAATGTCTAAAGCTATAGTCAATGATAATAATTATTAATATTATAATATATATAGTCGTGAATCGAGAAACGTACGTTTAATTAATATCGTATATTATATTATTATTATATTTTATATATTATTATACGTAAACCTAAACTAACGCGTAAGTTTGAATAATAATAATAATAATATTAAAATTACTACCGAAATTATATGTTATAATATTATTCTAACCGGCCACTATATGTATATTATGTTATATGACAAAAAACGACTAGAATTTATATTTTAATTCGCGTGAAAAAAAATTTTCGGCTTGAATACCGTGAAGAATATTATCCTCTCTACTATCAATATACTATGTAATATCGACTCGTCGTTATCGTCGTCATGAGTAACACATTTTAATATAAAATTATGGACAGTTTAACACCGACAACGACTTTGTCGCATAATGTCGACGAGATGAAAATATGTACGATAGAAGTAATATTATTATAAATAATTTATCGTCTCAGGCGTGAAACGGTTATGAATTTTTTTTTTTTTTTTTTGATTTGTATTATAATAATTATATAATGTATAATAAATTACGTCCCATACGTATACCTAATGATCGATGAAATGTTAAATAAATGAACCCAACCCCCCTGGGACAAAAAAAAAAATCAACAACAGACCGAAAGCGAGACGTATTATGGACGACTCAAAATATGTAAATGTATATAATATATAATACATACAATATACATATACATACTGTATATAATGTTAGCGGTAGCGATTTAAAACGCATAATAAAATAAATTGTTGTTATTACAATAAAAATAAATAATAAGTAAGCGCATAGACACATGATAGTATAAATAGTAATATTTAAATGATACATTTAATGTATGTATTTTTTTTTTACGTTTAAATAGCGGAATTTTTTTTCATAAGAGAGCAATATTCCGGCCGAGCGTCTGGGCCGAACGTTCGCAAACCACGTCTCGAATATGTTATATGATATTATTGTCACGGATATCAAACTCTGGTGAGTGAGTATAAGTACGAGAAAGTAAAACGAAAAAATAAGAAACTCAGACGACGAGCAATACACGCACGACAGCGGACGACGATATAGGGGCGGAGAAACAAACAATAAACACAAACACACGCACACGCACACACAAACACTGAAAAATATAATATAAACAAACACACACGTGGATATCATACGTAGGTAAAAGTTGTGTTATAGATTGAGGGGAATGCGATATCACTCCGAGTTTGGTGGGTGTAGGGGAAGTCATCGTTGGTGGCGTTCGGTGAACAGTGCAACGAGCATAATATTTTAAGTAAAATACGCTATCTATATTGTTTTATTTGAAATATTTTATGCGTAAATCTTAACAATGGTAACCGACGGAACGGATGACACTTTCGGTTTTGCGAATTCGACCCGGAGCACTGGTGTCGTCATTAATAATAATAATAATAATAATATAATATAATAATAATAAGAATAATAGTAATAATAATAATAATAATAATAATTATGTTCACAGAGGCATGGCATGCATATAGAAAGGATGGGTGTTGTGATGGTTGTGGTGATGGTCAAGCAGTGCGGGAAAAGGGAGCACAGTGACCTGTGCGTGGTTATTACCTGCTGGATACGAGAGTCCGAAACTAGGGTAACCCGAAAAACCTCGGCTAGAGGCATAAGCCGCGTACGCAGCCGCCGGAAAACCTGAAACACAAACACATACGCGATTAGTATATTATATATATACAGGAAAATTGTTCAAAGTAAAACAATAACGATAACAATAACCGTAAAAATAACAATGACGATGATGATAATGATAATAATAATAATAATAATATAAACGCGCGTTGAAAACGGAAATGAGTGTAAGCGCACAACTACGCAGGTACCTAAAACGTACTGGGACGAGTGCATATAGAGTAAATCACGATTATAAATGTATATATATTATATTGCGGCACGCCAGGAAGTTACGACGAAACGGCTAGACATTTATATGGTCGACATAATATTATTATATAATAATATAATATATTGTACACAGGGAGGTTGTCACAATATGAGACATTGAGACAAGTGTGAGCACTAAACTATTTCTCATACCTCTAGGATTAATATGTATGTATACCTATATTATTTATTTCATAATTTATATTTGCATCACACAGGACGTAATAAAATATAATAATTTACTAAATCCGGAACGGTGTTTTGCGTGCTTAAGTAAGAAAGTGCTAAATATATAATTGTTGATACTTAAAATACTATTTTAAATTTTTAACTGATTCAATGTTATATTTGTTGTTTGCGACTATAACATTTAAAAAAAACAAATTGATTATTTTTATATTAAAATATTTTAATGTTTACAGTAAACATTTTGAAATAATGACCTAACGCGACTTTATAAGCTATACTTTGTATTTTTATAATATAAATAGACTTTAACAATATTATTTTCTTGAATATGTATGGACACCTAAATAATAAAATGACTACCTAATTATTATGGACACAACTTAAGAGTCCCTAGACTTATGTGATGAAAAAAAAAACTTTAAAATATAATTTTTAGTATATGTTGTATTTAATTCAATGCGCTTGATTTTGATAGATGAATTGTGTAATCGATTATAGAAGCCCCCTAGTTTAGGTTTAGAGTAGTTGAGCATTTTTGAAGAAAATTGAGTATATTTTGAGTGAAATGCTTGAATGAAAACATGTATAGGGGATAGGAATGACATTTAACCCATCGTATTTCTCTTCTACTACAAACATTATAGAAGTCCATAAGTAATACACGTCATTCAAATATTCCTGTTCAGTCTGTAGATAAAACGTCAAATACTTTTAAGTATAATATAATACAATAATATTTATCAAAGTCAAATGAGATTTAGTGAAAAAAATCGTTTAAAAAAAGTATTTGTTTCTTGAATCATTTAATAGTGATAATGATTTTTACAATCAATGGTAGGATTGAAACGGTTTGACGATATTTTTACAATATCTATACGCGATAACAACATAACACTTATAATATATAATGTATTATTGATTTATAATAACTACGAATATATTTTTGTCATCCGTCAGCATTGCTTTAAAATTTCTTTAGGATCGGTCTTAATAAATGTTTCATAAAACTGTATTTTATTTAAACAGTACCTCTGTGGGGTTAATAATCATAATCTACATGTTTCATTATGCAATAAAATATTATAAGAATGTGTTTTTGTATGTATATAATAACTTGTAATTTTTAATAATTTAATCCGATAAAGTCGCAAAGAAAATTCCATTTAAAAAGAGATTATAAAAAAACTCGTTAAAAATGTCCTTATAAAAGTAATTTTGTATTATTTTAGGTCGTTATAAAATAATCACAATATCGAAATCTGGTTCTGCGCATTCGAATTATTTTATATTTTAACTCTGAATATATTATAATATTTTATTATATGAGTTGAATGATTTATTGTTTCGTCTCCTGCAGCAAATCTCAAACCTATAATACATTTTATGAATACGATTACTTCTCCTCTTATCCCGTTTACGTCCAAATGAGATATTAATATCTCAATGAAACATTTCTTAATTGTACGTAATTTAAATAATTGTCAGATTGTATTATAAAAGCGGATTTTTATAAGAAAAAAATAACGGCATAAAATGCTATATAATTAGGAATAATATATATATTATATAATATTAAAAAAGAATATGCTAACAAACTTCGTAATTCGTCCAGTGCTTATAGTTCCCCGTTTTAAGCGGTTTATAATAATTAAGAAATCTGAATACAGATGAAATTAACGAACATAAATAAATAAAAAGTAATTTAACTATAGTGAGATAGTAAATTCAACCAAATAAAAATGTACCATTATAAATTATTATTCCCATAATATATAAGTGGAAAACAATTTTTACTCTCAAAATAGGTCATGCAATTAAAAAAATGTTGAATAAATTTCAATATGAAAAATATCTAAAAATATACGATTCGAAATGCGTAACCAGAAAAAATCAAAGTTCGTCGAAAATTTGTTTAAACGAACAACGGTTTTCGAGTGTTTATTGGATGCTGTATTTCGACGGAAAGATAATACTATTTTGCCTCACAAAATGTATACCATTACATAAATACCATGCACAATATATAGTATGTATACAATTAATGTAAATATATTTATATATATATAACGGTCTAGTAGAGGAACAGCAATAATAATATAACATGAGGATCATAAATAATGGTTTTCGCACGATTTCGTCCGTCGCTGACGAGTGCTGCCGCCAGTGTCCCCCCGCCCACACCCACAAGCACAAACAAATTCGCGGGGTATTTTGTACACCGAAGATTGATATCGCGAATTCATTATGGTGATTCGTCGTCCCCGGTCGGATCTCAAGTATGTCTCTGAATGGACGGAAATTCGGTATAAAAAGAGGGATGAATGTCAAATGTTTTTTCCCGTTCCATCCACCTCTCACCGCGTAACGCAAACGTGGCATTGCGCAGCTCGAGGGGACGATCATCTGTCTTGGCACTGTCGCGATGACTGTTTGGACGTACACGAATCCATTTGTCGGGCATACCAGATAAGCTTCGCCATATCCCTCCTAGTGCTTTAGAGTGACAAGGGGCTTAAATAAAAAAAAAAAGGAAAAAAGAACGAGCCGGCGGCTGAGGCAGTTATTATCCGTAATTAAAACGGCAGATAAATGCTCGTTTAAAATATGTTTGTATTAGGTTTTTTCCAAATGTTTTCTCCCGAAACAAAAGAATATTATTATACAACATTAATATTATATTGTGTATAAAACATCATTTTGGTCGAATAAACTATTTTTCGACCGATCACCGTCATGACGATGGGGTTTGACACACAATTGAATTTACATATCTCTTTTCGTCGTTGAAGAAAAATTAAAAGTTTGTGCAGTATAATAAAATATCATACAGCTCTGACAGACGTACTTAATATAATTTCGTTTGTAAATTATAATGATTAAAATGAATCGCTTTAACGTAATACCTATCGAACGGATTAATGAAAACTGTGACGACGGGAACGCCGGACACGATAAAGGAATTAGTCGTGTCTTAGAATAATTTGTTATGCGAACCAACAGCGAGTGTCAGCTAGCCAGCCCAATTCACCCCACACCTAGCCAGTATGTCCCTCATTTTACCACCATCTTCTGCCCACCATTCATAGCTCGGTGCCGGTACGAGCGAGGGAGACCATTTGTCATTGTCTGAACACACTTCCCTCCCTTACGACCATCCCTCAACCCGGAACTCCGTCATCATCCAACCAATCAGCTATTCGCCTATATATAATAATACATATATATATATATATATATATATATATATATATATATATATAGGTTCTCTATTGTATCGCGACTACCGTGCGCACAGAGGGTAGAGGTAATGTTTATTATTTTGTAACGACGTTACACATCAGCCTTGACGTGTTACGTTACTAATGACGCTGAAATCGGACAGCAGCAACCCCTCCCTCGGTTAAACTTTGTTCGATTAATTATATTTAGGTGTAAAAAATGACTGCAGCGATATAATAGTAACAATAATAATATATAATATTATAACACACGAAAGATTGAAATGTTAAAAAAATACGTCATATTTGTTTTATTTACATCTATTGAAAGTAGGTAATTATGGTACTCACCGTCAGGCAAGGTCCCCAATGGCCACATAAAATCTAAAAAAATCAAAAAAAAATCACGCATATTAATATTTTAATATAATATAAATTATAATTATTATTAGTTTAACATCATAAAATTATTCAATACAATTAATTATATTATATTATATTAAGAGCATAACCCATTTCGTCAATACAACATTAATCGTACATTTTATCAATTCATTTAAACATGTGTATTTGAAATGTTTGGTTATGTGATTTTGGGACGGTATTATGGAGGATTACGCGATGGTCGTTATTTTTTGAAATCACATAAATTTATTTTGAGTGAGAGCTTTCAGGACTAAGCTAAACTATAATAGACACTATGTGTTACGTATATATAATAATAATAATAATAATAATAATTATAGTTTTAACTAAATTTCGAAGAAAGTAAAAAAAGTTGAATAAACCTAAGTCTAATATTCTGCGAAGAACGAAAAATATTAAGGTATCTAAGATAGAACAATAATAATTGAAAAATATTCTGAAGTTAGGTGTATATAAAAAAAATAAAAACAAAAAAAAAATAATAATATAAAAACGGGATAACAACTATACGTGTTATAAGATTTTAGTATGACTGGAGGTCGTATGGACACGTTTCAATGTACCTATATATGTAAACAATTGTTTTTTATTGGTAACTAAAATATGGCCAAATAGGAAACTATTACACATACTGCAGTTTCCAATTCAGCTCGTTATTATTGGGATGCATTACAATATTATAATAAATAAAACTATCTATAAACACAAACAATATAATTTAGTTATAGAACGTATAAATATTATACATAATAATAAATACAATGAAAATGTCCACTAAACATAATCAAATCTAATCCGAAAGAACTGTATAATATTATATTATAACGTCTTCGGTCTGATACAATGTAATAATTAATAACATTTTAATATAAAACATATATTATTATAAATTATTACCAACATTCGTTTGTGAATATATATTAATTAAAAATGATCGTAATCGTCGTTCATAATAAAATGCGTAGGTTATGGTTAACTAAGAGTTGTTAAAAAATGTGATCATTTTATTTTATTTTTATTGCCTTATCACCTATATAACAGAATCTCAGGATCATATATTGAATGTATAATAAACCACTTTATAATTCAACGATCAAATGTCTTAATGAAAAATAATTGTACTAATGAAATTTGAATAAGATTTATTACAGACCTCATAGAAACCCGATATTTGTCAAGTGAAAAATTAGAATTAATGTTATAGTAAACTTAGGATATTCGCTTAAGTAAGCAAGGAAATGAAAACCATACATGAAATCTTAAATATACTGTTTAGGTACAGTTGTAGATGCATATAATATACTATACGCAAGCAAATCTACCTTCCAGTACTTGGGAGTTAGGAGTAATAAAATATATTTTTTTCAGTTTTATTTAGCTTTGTGGTTGCTATGAAATCTCTCTAAACTAATGGTTCAGATGCACCCAGACTGTAGTCAGGGCTGTCAGTGGAGCAAAACTATAACATCCATCCCACGCGATCTATTAAAGCGGGCGGGTGGGTAGGTGAAGGGAAAAATATAGTTTATATTTTCTTTAAAGCGTCTAAAGAATATTGATCGGAACTTTGGCAAGAGCTTATAATGCCTCAGAGAACGTAAGCCGATTAATGTCGGACAATATGATGAAAAAATCCCATCAAACTGTTTGGTCCGTTAGGCGAGATTTTTTTTTTTTAATAAAAATCACGTTATATATATATATATATATATATATTTATAAAAAAAAATACGAAAACCGAATATGTAGTAGGTGCTTGGATGGTATGTCGACAAAAATTGGCACAAGGGTCTTATACAAAGCCGCAAAACCTACGCATTTTGGTCACATCCATATTTTAAAAAAACCATTCTTCAACCAGTATATATATATTTATATTTTTCACTAAACGAGCTGTGTAATAATAAATGATGATATACACCTAGAAAAAAAATAATACAAATAAATACTTGAACAGGAGACCTAGTTGTACATAGATACACAAAATAATACTGTAGGAACAATTTAATAAATAATCAAATGATAACGAAGTACAATATTTATAATATACATGCTGAATTAAGATATGATCTGAGAAAGTAGAATGTTAAACTACTTACATCTCACTATATTAATAATGTTTTAGCTATCTATTGTAAAACGCATTTTTTTTAAATGATCCGAATAAAAGTACGTAAAGTTTTTTGACTTTTTTTTTTTTGGAGTTTTATCGACATCAGTTTGTTTTGATAAGAGAACAAATCGATAAGTGCAAATGATGTCGGTTAATATATTATATAATACATACGTCTGGGATCTCTTATCGCAAAGAAATTTATAATCGAGTAGATAACGAAAATGCTGCGACGTGGAAGACTTTACAGTATAGTTTTAAAATGTCAATAAACATATGTAAAAGAACAAATCTGAAAAAATATTTCCATTATTATAATCGAGTATTACGCGATATGATTATTATTTGATATTATGATACATTGTAGCGTGAATTGGGAATGGTAATTTTCAAAATATTTGATATGTAACGGTTTTTGATATTTAAATATACGTAAAATTGTAGGTACTATTAAATACTTAGGTACAGACAAGGTAATCGAGTAATATGATAGAATTTTCAGAAATATGAACAGGAGTTTATTCTTTCGAATGTATATAATAGCATATTATAATTGTACAGTAGTGATGGAAATTCAAAAATTAAACGTAAAAACGAGTTGCAGCTAAATGGGATATCAAACCACTAGCTACTGACTAAGTGATTACAAAATTAAAATAAATTAATTTACAATAACTGTTATTTTTTTTTTATACATAAAACGTCACAAATAATTAATAATTATATATATATATATAATAGATATGGTCTATACTACGGATATAATGTATATTAATATAATATAATAAATTTGTATAGGTACAATATAATATTCTAATGTTGTATCGATATAATTTTTCTGTCTATTCTAAACTCATAAATGTTTCGTCATCATGATTACATGTTAAATGTAATCGTTTTTCGAAAACAATTTTTAACGACGACAATATTATTACATAAATACCTACGCTACAGGAGTTAGGTTAATATTGACAATAGCAACAACAACAAAAAAAAAAAAAAAAAAAACAATTACTTATAAACAAATACCAAGAGCAGGCCACATCAGACATAGTCAACTTACGGTTCTAGCACATCCACTTTGGTACCGGTAAAACATAGGCCGCAAGAAAACATGTTTGTATTTTTTCGCTACACGAGTCCCAAAGCTCTCCCGAACTAATACATTTTGCACACGCGCAAATATAATAATAATACCATCACACACAATTATTATCTTCTGTATTATTATATATTTTTTTTTATTTATTTAATTATAATAAACCGATTTTGGTTTTCGTATAATATATACATTTTTATTTGAGGTTTTCATCGGATAGGGGTGGTTTGGAGCATCAGCCGAAAAGGATTTCCGTGGTTCAAGATTGCTACAGCGTTAAAATAGGTGGGGGAAGGGACTAGATTTTTGCGGTGGCAAAGGAGTTATGCGCTATATGAACATTTTTTAATTTACTGTTTGGCAGGGGATGGGGCACAGTCATTTAAAACGTTATTGGTATAGTGGAGGTCTGGTAAAGGGCGGGAATATCGGCGGCTCCGGGCACGCCTTGGACGGCGAACGCGAGCCCTTCGGGTAAATTAAACGCGACCGTCTGCGGGGGTGGCTGTTGCGGTTGAGGATTGCAGACGGGCAGACGGACGCCGGCAGCCGCAGCGGCCAGCAGACGTTTGCATGCGGCCGCCTGCTGCATCGCTCCAATCATGGGTAGCTGTACGAGCGACGCGGCCGCCGGCTGATGGTGCTGGAGGTGGTGGTGAAGGTGTTGCTGTTGTTGAAGGTGGTGCTGTTGCTGGTGCAGCTGCTGCTGCTGCTGCTGTTGGTGGTGGTGGTTGTGGTGGAGGAGGAGGTGCTGCTGCTGCTGCTGCTGCTGTTGTTGCTGACTGGCGGCCACCGCGGCGGCGGCCACCGACTGTTGCGGCAGTGGGTATGGTGCGAAACGGTAACCGATTGCCGCGGCCGCGGTGGCTGGCGTGGACGCGATCATCGCACCACCGCCACCTCCGCCACCCACGCCTCCCCCGCCAAAGCCAATGCCACCTCCACCACCCCCCAACACAGCGCTGGCCACGCCCCCGACGACACCGTGGTGTTGGTGGTGATGTGCGCCGGAAGGCGAACCACCCACCAGACGGTGGTGATGGTGGTGGTGATGGCACACACGCGACCCACCGCCAGCGGCACACAAGCCCACGCCAGATTTTTTCATAACAATAAACTCACCGTAAGTCCCGCGGCCAGCAGCTCGCGTTTTCGCCAGGTTGGCCGGCAGCATCACTTCCTTCGGTTGCGCTTTTTTACACTCCACCTGCAAAAATACAAAAAAAAAAAAACGATTGTCATAAATATATTGGAAAAAAAAAGTAATAGATTCACTAAAATATATTAATTTTATCGGGGTCTTTGACCTGTCCCCGTCATCACTCTCCCACGGGATTAGGTATAAAGTACGCAGATTATTATTACTTCACTCGTCCTAACAGAAATAATGCGATTAGCTACAAATAGTATATAATGCAATACAATCATATTATTAAGACTTAAATTATTACTAAGTACCCCGGAGGTTAAGCTTTATGATAGAAAAATGTTATACACATACGTTATTTTATTTTATCGGAATTCGTAATATTATTTTCAACGCAAAATCCAAATACGTATAGCCAAAAATGTCTAATAATATATGCCAATTACATTTAGAGCATTTTTAATGTACGTATTATGAGTGATGATGTGTTCTTGTCTGTCGAATGGCAATACAAGTGTAATGGCTGTTTTTGAAAGATATGGATTCGATGCTTTCAAAGGACTATTCACTGTAACCGATGACTAACGACTGAATGATTAATAACATAGATAATATATCAATTTATATTATGTATATAAGAAAAATGGATACAACATTAGACCTCTAACTGTTTGTCAATACAACTGAAGAAAACTGTAACAGCGGTATGAATCATGTGATAATAATTAATAACGTATCATTTTTGAAACCCCCGCTCAAAATATATGGGAAAAATACGGTTTGTTTCAATTTAAGGCTAATAAAAATAAAACGCTTTAAATAGAATCGCTCCTATTCACAAATAATAATGTCTACTATGTTAAATGTTATTTTATATTTTTATAATAGTTATATACAATTATACATATGATTATCATGGTATAACTGTATATTCGTAAATAAACGGTATTAGTTGTAATATTATAGAATGACTATGAACGATATCATGCATAGCATATAACATACCTTCTTGGAAGATATTATGTAATATAATATATATATATATATATATATAAAGCGTGCCACATTTATCGCCAATAGGTTGATATTATCGTATTTTATGGTCGGAGAAACGGATTTACGAGCAGCCTGCGCGATTGCGTGTCGTAAATTTGCAAGCACCGTCAAAGTTCAAAATAAATGTTTAAGACCATTGGTGTATATACAAATTAATTTCAGAGGGGGTTTGAAAAAAATGTCTATTCTTAAATTCCAATTAATTACACAGTCAAAATCAATGCCTGTACCAACCACACATTTCAGTAGGGTTTTAAGTCTGTGTTTAGATCGCAAAGGAAAATTTTGAGTCCACTGTGGATTATTTTTCCCACGTCTTTAACATAGTGTATAATATAGTAATTTTTAAAACACCACCTAAACCTTTTTCTTCACAACTTACCATAACGTGGGTACTAAGTAATTATCAATACATAATATTTGTTGATATATTATTCACTTTTGAAACTATAATATTATACTGGATGAATAAAGAAATGTTAAAGTTATTTGTGTTCTTGAAGAATAAAAATTATTTTATATTGTTAAAATTATTAATTATAACACATTTTGACAGAAAAAACATTCTAACTTTTCGTTACTTTTTTTTTTTTTTTATCTTATATAGTGGTGTATTAAATAAAGTTATTAAAAATTATACAAATATGTAAAAAATGTAGAATTTTAAACTACATTTATAAATAGTTTTTACTTAATAAACACACTGACGTGGAAATTTCCACAGGGCCAGTTAAATGGAATATGGATCATCTCGTATAATAATATGTATCTTCTATTTATTATTATTTATCTTCATTGTACTCCAATGACAATGATATACGTATTTAATTGTTTTGTCGGACTATAATACATTATAATGCGGGAATGATTGCGTCAATGATGATAGTAAAACGTTACATATGTACTGTATGACCATTCTCCACCAATCGGGCGTGCACAAATAACAATAATATAATACTATCGTTCATGCACATAATAATGTATTATATTGTGTTTCTCAATCTAGCCGATTAATAACCTTCGTATATTCCATAATATATACAGCAGTATGACCGTACCTACACGTCGCGTCCGATGCTCTGCCAACATACACACACACACACACACACACTGCAGTATACATTATACATAGGACGACTGTCACGATATCAAAGCAGTGCGGAGTACAACACGCGCGAACGTCGCCATATAATACTTGTGCGGAGGGCCGGTTTGGGATCGTGGACACGCAATGAATGTAGCGAGCCGAAGAGGAGGGGAAGGGTAAATCATCATTTCAAAAGAAAGTTAACCAAAGCACTGAAACGGTAAAATGAAAACGAAAAAAATAAAATAGAATGAAAACCCCTAGCCGGAATGAGGTTTTAAAAGTAAATATTTTATTGCGGGTAGCTTTTAATAACAGTCCTACCGCGATTCGAGCAAACCATAATATGTATGCTATACTGTATATAATACGTATAATATGACTTTGCCATCTATCATACGTGAACGCGACATAAGCCCATTATTCACGAGATGTCCTCTCCCCTCTCTCACTCGCTCACTCTTCTTCAATCTATCACTCTCTCTATCGCTCTTTCTCTTGCTGTATTGTGTATACGGTATCTACATATTTACACGTTAAGATAAATAATGAATTTTCGATTGGCTACGGTGTTTCGGTACGCTTTTATTTGCATAGATACTACTGTACTACGATTTTACCCAGTACAATGCACCCTCGAACTAGATCGTAATATATATGTATACATAGTTTTAGTCAGCACCCAATTCGATATCAATTCCATTTTCTTAAAAGCCTATGAAAAGGAAAATAAAATACGCAATCTCGTATATCTTTGTAAAATCATATATATATGAGTACTAATCATGATTTCTGAAATATTATTCCAACAAAGATAATGACTGTGGAATTATTGTCCTGTATCCTTGATCCTGAATGTTATCCCCTTCACCACATACACACACAAGCGTGTGCACGATCCATTATGTTTGGCCTTTTTATGCGCGTGTATTATACTGGCACAGCTATGTATATTACAGCTACTATTCTATATTCTATACATAAATAAGACTATCACAAGGCAAATAAATGAGAAAAATAAATGACCGAGTGCGATAAAGGCACTTATCGTATACATTGAAAATCGGTCTAGTCGTTTACAGTTATTATTATTATTATTATTATTATTGTTGTTGTTGTTGTTGTTGCTATACGTTGCAGTAGAACAAATGGCGACTAAGCATGGCCCATTATTTAAACGACTTAAGAGTCATCTAATCGGAGTACAACATTTATAGGAATATTTATTGATCACTCCCACTGATCGTTTTCACATTTGAAACAGACAGACGCATTTTTTTATAATATTTCGTATGATATGTATTATTTCATTATTCAATTTTTTGAAAAAAAATTTTATTATGATCACAATCGACCCGATAAAACATAATTACCGCTACAATTTTGATACAACAGTGTAAATTAAATTATGCTTTGTACAGCTACAACGATACTCGAAACTTAATATATTTTCAGAATTTTATTTTTTTTTTTTTAAAGAACACAAAAATCAACATGGAAATTAATAGTTATCCTGTTTAAATTGATCTCCTTGCATTTAACGTGCTGTATGTATAAATACTACGCAACCATCTCAACGATATACAGCTATTCACTCTTCAAAATGTGTTTTGAAACTCTCGTATACATTATTAATATAAGTTCACCAGGAGCTTCTGAAACGATGTGGACGACTGCTACAACAGTTCAATTATTCTAGTAATATATTGATATGTATTAAATATTACGGTTCACGAGTCTCCCGAAATTCCATGGCTGTACAATAATATACGAGCATTATTATAATACGCTATGCACTATCCCATTATCATATTATACAGCAACTTAAGATATCTATTTAACATTGTTACTATATTAATACTATAAAATGTGTATAAATATTCTGTACATACTTTATTTTATTCGTAATTATATTTTTTTTAACCTTTTAATAACACATAATTGATGAGATATAATGTTTTAATCGATATCAATAATATTTTATACTGTTTATGAAAAAAGATATGATCGTTTATTTAAAATTGTTTTTTGATTATGTTCAATAAAAATCAAATCTTGCTTTTATTACATTAAGATATATTATTTAAAAGCATCCAAATTGGTTTTATTAATTTTTGGAATTTGTCAGTTGCTTTCAAAAAGTTGCGCTCTGATCCACAAAAAAA
This sequence comes from Rhopalosiphum maidis, assembly GCF_003676215.2. Lineage (NCBI taxonomy): Eukaryota > Metazoa > Arthropoda > Insecta > Hemiptera > Aphididae > Rhopalosiphum > Rhopalosiphum maidis. The sequence goes on from NC_040878.1 coordinate 17,670,029, forward strand.
AGAAAGAAATATTTAAACTATTATTTTTCAAATTTGATAATGTAAGGCGTAGTATAATAAAATTATTGGATGAGTATAAATATATTTTGTCTAAATAATTATTTTAAAAATTGTTTGAGTTAATGTAGTATAACATTTTAAATATTAAAAACAGTTAAGAATTCCCCAATTTTCATTTTCCTTTGAAAATATTTTTTTTTAAACCATAGTTGACACAAAGAATATAAGATAAATAATTATACTACATCTTTACAGGCGGATAGTTAATGAGGGATATTACAATTATTTTGGTTCACCGTATAAATTACCTCATTGCCGTTGACTATTTTTAGAATTTGCTTAAGTTATTTTACTTTATTTTTATGCATTGAAAAGAAAATGTATTATTATCGAATAAAAAAACAACTTTAGCGTTCCAAATGAACGGTATTGTTGCTTGCATTATAAATACCGAAGCGATCTATACATTTTTATAGATAATAAGACGAGGGTGGTGGAAATGAGGTCAACAGTACGTTTAATATTAACAAGCAAACACACTCGCATTCACACACCTACACATCATCCCTCCATATATACACATAATATTATACATCAAATTTATTCCCCAAACAGGGTTATAGTCGTTAGTAACAACAAATAATAATAATAATAATAGTAAAAAAAAAAAAAAACAATAATAATTTAGTTATTTTTTTTATTTACATTTATTTACGCCCGAGTATAATATACGCGCATACGATACATGCATACATGCATACATATATATATATTTATGTGTGCACATAAAATGCTTATATATACATCGGGCAAAGTCGGTAGTTGTGTCAAACGGGGAAGATTAATTAATTTTCACTCGATCGGGGTGCGTCGATAAGGTCTCTCCACATCCCCACTTATTCGACGATCCTCATCCACTCGGTCTGCAGTAACGTGCACCTACTCGACCATATCTGCGGCGTCGGCGGTGTAAAATTAAATTAACCCTTCGAAAAACATTAAAGCCCAGACATTACATTAATTACCGGAAAACAATTAATAGCGCACATTAGCCCCGCTTGGACACAAAACTGTATGTGTGTATGTGTGGATGTGGGTATAATATGCATAACACCCTCTGCATCACGATCAGCCTCGCACCGTCACTGACCCGCTTGCCACTTAAACGAACGCCGTTTTGTAGAGATTAAAACAATTCCACAGAGACCCATAGTGACAGGGTGGGTGGAAAAAAAACAAAAAAAAAATTAAAAAAAAAAATTAAAAAAAAAAAAAAACGACAACGACTTTGCTGGTTAGCTTTCCACTAATACCATGCAGGATTGTTACAACCCTTTCCTGAAGATTACAGCCATCCGGTGGCGACCGTACTCTATCTTCGCGGTTAATGCTCTTACGCATTAATAACTCGTTATGGAAAATATTGTACTTTGGCTTTAATTTTTTATACTTTCTTTCAACTCCAGACGCATCATACACGCGAGGCACAATTTGGCAGGCCGGGGGGGGGGAAGCTGGTTGTCATACCAATCGAAGACAGTATGCGTGGAGAAGAAATTCGATTTTAAAAAAATGTATAGGAATAAAAGATGTAGCATTGGTTTGACAGTTATTCGGTTTAAAGTAGTTTTGTGTATATATAATATTATATTATTAAAATATGTGCATAATCTTTGTCTCCGTATGTTATAAACGATCACAAACTTATTTGTTAATTCTTCTCCATTGCGTTCCATTTTGCTTGTATTGCGTTTATTTAACCTAAAGGCAATAACATGGTGAGAGGACTACTTTATATTGGAAGTACATATCGGAGTCCCATCACTGCCACCACTACTACTACCACCAGCACCGTCACACATCAATCGGATATTTATTTATAATGTGTATAATGTATATATAAATATATATTATGTACAGAGATATGCATTACATAATGACATGGGATTTGTGTCGTACCGGACATGAAACGGTTTTCAAAATGGATTATATTATGTCATATTATAATGCGGAATGGTTCGCGTATTTGTCAGAAAGACGACTATCAATATACATAGGAGAGAATCATGTATATATATGCACGTGTTCTCGGTAGTGTAAAGCTATCTGTTACTCCACAAAGTTTCATCGTTACGAATGCCTAATAGAAATTTATAATCGGATTGTCGAGCACATATAATATTTTTTCAGGTTCTTTCGAAAACGGAAAAATTCGGTTTCTGGCGACGACATATGCATATATACTATATTATATATTATATTATATGAAATTTCTATGGCTAGTAATCGAACATGACATTATTTTCCAAAACAATACTGTTGAGGATTCTAGTTTCAGTGAAGTGCAATTACTCAACAAACGTACTGCAATATGCAGTTCGTTTTATCTTTTCTAGCATAGAACCACAAAAACAATTATTTTAAAAGTAGGACAGAAATTATTTATTGTGATACAAGTAAACTTATCACGACTACGATGACGGCTACGCAATGCATTGTACTGCACGCAAATTAGATACATTTTACGTCAACATCCCCGAGGTAGAAAGACGTGTATTATTATATGTTAAATTATTATCCAACTACGTATAAAACGCTTGTTGAGTTATAATTCTTTCAAAGAGAACGGAAACCGGAAGATACAAAAAAAACAACACTCGGTATTTGTCGCAAATATTCATTCACCGAACGGTACAGAAAGCGCAATTAAGTCTGGAAAATATAAGTAGGTAATATGTTGTAAAGAATAAAATGCAACGCACAACGTGAAGTGTATCATACGCACAGATATTTTAGATAAAGAGAAAAGTTATAACAGGGTTTATATTGTATGATATGCAAGTGGAATTACATTTTGAAAACAAATGTGTGCATTATTACTAATACCAACGGATATTTTGAATAATTTGAAATATTTTAATTATTTTATAAAATATTGAATTTTCGATAAAAAAAACTTCGTAATATTATATAGTATGCATTGAAATAGCATATACTATCGTTTTATGTGACGTAGAACATGTGATGCTTTGTATTATACCATACCATCCTAATGCGTATGTAATCAGCGTTTTGTTTTTACGCAGTGTAACGAAATAATTATATACGGTATCTATTACGTTACAAGAATCTAATGTACTATTTAATAATTTCCACCCTGGGAAAATTAAGGTATGATGGTGAGATTTAATATTAGAGATGCAGATAATTACGAAAAAGATAATTTACATTATCATTATGATTTAAATTACGTTGATTTATATTTTAAAACACATGTCATTAATATGATGTGTAAGTCATAAATAATAATAATACTAAAAAAATATTTTTGAAATATACTATTAAAATTAATCCAAATCCAGATAATTATAAATTTATTCATTTTTCATCATATAATAGTAATTTCATGTGTACATAATTATTAAATAATTTAATGAACTTAGTATGCTCATGGAATACATAACGGCAATAATCTAATAAATAAAAATTTAAAAAAAATTACTATTAAGGTTTTCATCTCTAATATTATAATCTGATAATAATATTGTGGTAAATTTAATAGAAAACTTACCATTTTACTGTTGATTTCATGGAAATGTATTTCGCAGACCTTATCTACTACATCTTCCGAGTGGAAAGTCACGAAACCGAAGCCTGTAAAAAAAATGTATACACTTAATAAAAACTCTTATATATATATAAATATATAAGAAAGTATGTTAGATGTGCATTAATAATGATTGAAAAATAGTTAATTGTAATACATGGTAGTATATGAGGTGTATATAAATAATAAAAATGTTCGGCGTGTGGCGTTCATATATCAAATCTATTTTGGACGTTATTAATTTATAATATTTTAACGTCTCGATTATACCACACCTAAAAAAGCTTGCGTACCATAATACCACGTGGTAATATTTTTAAAGGTAAAACTAACAAATAAAAGTGGGAATTATAATATTATATTTCCAGACAAGTGATCAACGCATAAAATCATAAAAGCGGCGACAGGTCATAGGATTGGGTCCGGATGAATCGCTGCGACAGCTCAAAAGTTGCACGCCTCGAACACACTACATCACAATTATAATCGTAGTAGTAATAATAATAATAACAATAATCGATATTAATTAATTATTCCAATTTTACCACGCCGGAGTATATTATATTATAATAATATACGAACGGCAGTAATCTCGGGTTCTCGTTGTATTCCCACAACACCGACGATAAAGTGGTTAATTGAATTGTCGTTATACACCATATAAATTAAGTCACGAATATTGCGACCCTACGCGTTCGATGTAAATTAGCTAAGTGGCTTATATTATCCGTGTTAAGAGCTGTGTGCGTGATGCAACGGCGTTGGAACGCTGCTGTAATATAGAATAATAATAATAATAACAAGACTATTGGTATTATGTGAGTGTTCCGAATACTCGACACCAATACATTAATCATTAACTTAATATAATATTAAACTATACAATGTACGTTTTTGTAAAATTAAATAAAAAAAATAGGAATGTGATAGTAATAATAACGATACCGTGTTCGATAATAGTTTAATACCAATTATAATTTAAAAAAAATATATATTATTTTCGTAATATTTAATTGAATTTTTATGGTACGCCGGCGAGTTGGATAGGCAAATAAACAGCACAACTGCATTGAATTCGATTCTGGCGAACTTACTATGGTCTACGGTAACTAACGTTACACTGCACTATCCCAGGTGGCTTTTAGAATATAATTATTAATATTACTTCGGACGAGATAACGCTTTTATATAAACATAAAAAAAAAATATATGCATGGTCGCTATGCTAAATATTATATAATTATTAAGTATAGAACACGATATGTTATTTGATTTTTCCGTACCTTCGGCGGCGTATTATTACTATAGCTAAAGAAATATTTACACAAACATTTTTTTCGAAAATAAAAATAACTGAGTATATAAAATAATAAATAACATTTAATTTTATAGTGACGTTGATTGAACTTCGGGTGAAACTCCGACGGTGTATATTACGATTTGGATACGACGACAACGTTAAGTTTAAACCTCATGCAAAGTTTACAATAATGTTGATAAAATATTATAGTCTGTTATATATTGAAATCTACAACACATTCAAAATACAATTTCGTAATTCGTTGTACACATTATTAGTACACTAATTAAGGTATATTATAATTTATATAAATCAAATATTACATTTTTACTTGTATCGATCACAAAACTAAATTTATGATGGTATCGCATTATTATTTAACACATAATATTTTGCAGGTATTATTTACACGTTCAACTATTGAATTTAAGAAATTTAGCGAACTTACGTAACACGTATGCTGTGTGTCATTACTTATTATTATTGATTTCGTGGAATGGTGGTTTGAGTTATATGCTACAACTTGCAAAGCCGTCTAAACGCATGTACGTGGTCGTAATGCGAATTCAGAACACACGTGTGTAAATACAGCGACCGAGTTTTGGCAATTAAACTTATTTAGCTAATCTCGTTTTGCACCACAACCTCGTTAACCAATAGACATAACTTGTTATTAGTCAGTCACGGAGCATGGAGTTCTTGCGCACGTTTCTTCATATATTTGGTTTGGTTCCAAGTGTAATTAAGTTTTACGTATTACCCTGTCTTCTACACCCTCCTTACAACAACTCGCGTCTTACATTCTTACCCCTATATCACTTATATCACACATATTATACATTTTATTTGAATAGGAGTCTCAGAGAAAACACTAATTTGTCTCTGCTGTTGTTTTATTTTTTGTGTTACAAAACCGAGGGCGTGCAAACGAGTGCAATATAATATAATATATTCGGTGCACGGTTATAATTGTATTATAAATTGTACACAAGATCGTTTGAATTTTCAGTTACAAAACTGGCGTACGTATATATCATGTGTTAATTCCTCCCCACTAGTTTTGTAACGAATCCATATTATATTACTAAAATTAGGCACCACTTCGTTGGTGTTTAGCAGCAAACCGCGCGATATTTTATTACTATATTGTGTATGCTGTGGCCTTTGGTTTGGGATTTTTTATCGTTTCCGTTTAACGACTTAATATACAACGGGTGCACAGACGATCCTTTGAAGTTCGTTTAATGGCCGTGACTTTGATGAATATTTTAAATATGTATGTTTCCAACCTAATGGCAAATGGTTGAAGAAAATACGGTTGACGGATAAAACAAACATAGGCACGTTTATATATATATAGATGACCTTTCAATATATCTATATAATTATGTCTAAAAATGAATAAAACAGTGAATTTAAAGTTATTCTGCAGGTAAAACTAGAAATTGAATATAGATTCAAATCGAAGAGGATGGAAAATGTATATTTTTGAGGTCGTCTAAACCGTATTCCATCAAAATATAGTATCATACAATTTCATAATCGTAATTATTGAACTGTGAATAAAGATAAAGGGATCACATTTAAAAAAATTTCATTACACATAAAATGTTTATTTTTACACATGAAAAGGCGCGTTGTATGTAATATTTCAGGCTTGCATTTGTAAAGAGTTTTCCGACAAACGATTTATTGCGATAGTCTCAAAGGATTTTATTAAAAGAATAAATGAAAAGAAAAACTCAAAGGATTTTCGTTTTATTTGGTTTTTGACGCAATTCGTTTCGGATTAAAATTGATCCAGACATCATACAAGGCACTAGTTAAAAGTTGCGCTCTAAAGGATATTAAACACTCATTGAAACCATTCTCGGAGGCTTTCGAACGGTGCAAAAAAAAAAAAAATATAAGTGTAAATTTCTTTCAATATTATACTTTTACCATTACCAAAGCAAGAATTTTTCTCATAGATGTAAACGGGAAATTATGTACTAGAAAAATAGAACTCAACCAACCTTTGATTCCACAACTAAGAACTTCATTTTTTTCTCTTTTAATTTACTAACTAACAATACTAAAGCAATTAAAAATTTGTTAACTGTAAGTACATAACTTATAACACTAAGTCTATGTGTAACATAACATTATGTACTTTATTTATTTTCATATAGGTGCCTTCCTACAAATACATATTAAAATATGAATTTTTAACAGAAATCCGGTCGAGTTATAATCTATACCCAATAATATTAATACTATATATGTCAAACATAAATAATGGATAATATTATGTGCATAACTCAAAATAATATTATAATATATTATGTAAATTCCATAACACCGTTATCGTTCATAGGTAAACGTATATAAATTATTAATTGCTGCCTTCTTAACAATTTATAACAAATAATATTGATAAATAATAAAACCTAAAATTATATGTATAATATATTTATGTGAAAATTACACCAAACAATATATCATTAACATTATATTATAATATACGATTAATAAAAATATATATTTCAGTATTAGTATGTGATAATATTTTGATATACATTTACATAAGATAAATTTTGAAATTTAAAAAAAAAAAATCTATTTTCAAAAATTACAATAAATGGGAAATCTTCAATAAATACTATTAGCTGTATTATCCAACTTAACTTTTTAAAACTAATTTCTCTGTCTACCGATTTTCGTAATGATTTCGTTTAAATATTTAATACCAACTCGGCAATTACAATGAACAATTTTATGATTTTCTACTTCCCCGTCCTAGACAAATTGTTTACGTAAATACATAAACATTGGAGACAAATCAACAAATCCTTAAAAAAAAAGCTTTAAATACTTGAGTCTTAAAGTATCAAGGCATTTATTGATATAACTTTTACTAAAACCGGATAGTCATTCAGAAGTAAAATGATCACATCAAATTGGTAAAATAATTATATATATAAATATTATAATACCTTATCGTCTATTAGCGAGAAACGACGGGGTATTATTTTACTGAAATAATAATTGTGTTTATTTAATACATAGAATGTGGCACCAAGTCTGTATATATATATATGCATCCGTAGAGAATTATTTACTAAAACAAATATATATATATATATATATTTTTTTTTTCTTAAACGCAATACATGTACAGAGATGTTCTCAATAAATTTGTGTGCGTTTTTATTAATTTATTTGCAAATGCGTTAATGGTAACGATCGCTCAACACGACATACCCGCAAATTCGACTAATGAATCAATTAGATTATCATACAACCACGTAAGAAATGTCTTATGATAAAAAAAAAAAAATTCAGGTGGCATTTTATTATACGGGTAAGTATTATATTAAACGCAGTCTGATGTCTGTCGCACGCCGAATATAGTCTAACGGCGAAGGTAGTCATTGTGTTTGGTTAAGTTTAAGTAGACAGGATAGGTAAAAGAAGGAGGATGAAACGTACCGGACGGACGATTATTCGAGAAATTCTATGCGGGAGTTAAACGACGCCGATTAATCGCCTGAGCTGATGAAAATAAACTATTGTCGCGTATACATAGGTATAGCTAGGTCGTGGTAATAAAAGTTGAAGAATTAACCGTTCGGGACAATGGGTGCGACTATGCTTGTGGTTTTAATAAAAACATTTAACGCTTAGAAAAAGTTGTGATAGTGAAGATGGTTGTAGTAGATGTGGTGGCAATAGAAGTGGTGCTGGTGCCAGTATAGCTATGGCGAGTGATAATAAGTGGACAACAATGGCCAAAAACGTACGAAATTACAACGGGGTTTTCGGTGGCTAGGGGAAAATCTTCCAAAATTTCTTTTATTATTGTAAAAGATCTTATTTTTTATACCCATAATAACCTATAGTGAAAAGAAAGAAATCGATAAGATTATAACACTTTGCTTGAGTCACTAATTCAATAAAAATATAATACGATACTTATAAATATTAGAAATACATTTTATCTCATCGGCTTATAAGCAGTTTAAACCTAATGAACAAAAATAAAATATTATAATGTAAAAATAAGGAAGCACAGTCATTTCTGTTTTTATTCATTCCTGGTTATATTTTCTATTAAAATAATTATATAATAATTTCCGGATTTAAGTCAAGTATAGATATAATGTAAGTTTGGGTATCACGCACAACAATTCTAGCTTTTTAGTCTTATGCACATAATTAGTTTAACGATAAAATGCGAGTTTTTGCACAATGCACTTGTATTATATACTTTAGATATTGTTTTAGGTGAAATATGTATAACCATCATATTATATTTTGAAAGTGCTGCAAAACTGTAAAAACGATAGATGATATTTTATTATTATATAAATTATATAGGACACCGGAAGTTTTTGATTTCATAACGAAAACGATGCGGGTTTCTCAGTAAAAACATTCCTGTCCCAATCAACCCCTAACCCGTCTACCCGAACGACCATACGGGCAAACGACGATAACGAACACCCACAATTATAATAATAATAATAATAATAATAATAATAATACCTATAGTTTGTATATGTTTCGAAAGGGTTCGAAGTCGAGTCCGGTCGTAACTCGTAAAATATATATATATATACAATACACTACACAGGTGCACATATTATAAATTAATACGATACATCTATAATATATTATGCATACTACGGCGGTCATATTATTATTACACGCGCCGGTCACGGTAAAGATTTCGGAAACGCGAATGTGTAATGCACGAACGTTCGGGTCCCCCCGGAAACGACGATAGCACGCGCTCTACACCTTCCACCACCAGTCTCGCCACCATCGATCATCGTTTGGCCGCACGCGGGCCAAACTTTTTCGGAAAGGTTCGGAGTGCTTATTTAAGGGGCGGCGGCGGCCTTTCGTGCCTCAATGCGTGTGCGTGATAATTATTATTTCTACCACCACCGCTCTATGTTCAATAAATGTATAGGTACTATTATATAGATAGTTAATAGCGTAGTAAACGTAACCTTACCTATTTATATACATATTATATAGTTGTATCACAGTTATCGACGACCATGTTTTTAATCATAACTTTTTAAATAAAACATCGCAACTATAATATGCAAGCGAGCGCACGTGTGTGCTATATACATATCACACGGTTACTATTTTACTAATATCACCTTAACCAGGTAAACGTATAGGTACCTTTATATATATATATATAATTATATGCAGTAGCCATAACACTGCATCGACGCAACGTGCGCCCTTCTATGTTTATATATATATATAATATAATATTATGTATCTTTTACGACCGCACCGTCATCACAAATGCTTTACACTCCACCATTAAACCCTACGGGAATCGCAGTTTGGCACACGCGTGTGCGTATACTGTCGGGCAATTTAAATAACGGCCGGATGAGTGCTTGGCGTGTTGAGTCCGTGTTTTACATTCATATAGCCCAATTAGGGTTAGGTTTCGTCGATGTAGGGTAACATATCGCGAGCCTTACACATTTATAAATTATACTCTAGAGGGTTTGTATAAATGTGTGTATGTCTGAGAATGAGAGAGTGTGTAAGTAAAATGTCAGTGACCGTCTACGAAAGGGTGTCTTAAAACCCTTTTTAACAAAACACGGAATGTATAAGACATATTATATTATCTGAAGGTATGACGTATTCCCATAATGCACATGATTATATATATTATTATTATTTACATTAATGCAGCTCCCGATTTGCGAACTAAATTCCAAACCATCCACTGACACCGACACACTATTATAATACGTAGCACTCTAATAATGTGCATTTAAAAATAAGTATATATTAAGGACAGGTACCTATACAAAATATAAAATCATGTTTCACTAATAAGTTGCATTTATCGCAATATTCACGAAATACTATGAGCACTGTGCATAATATCATAAAAATATAAGACGTGTTTAAAATCAAAATGTTCGACAATAATACGAGTGTCTGTGTACAATATCCCATTAAACCGGACGATAAAAACGATAGATACAACGATTACGTTGCAATAAACGCTCGATGAACACGGCTCTGCGAAAAGTGTGAAATCGTGACAAAAAGATAAATGTATAACAAAACACTTCAAAGGAGCAACAATATATGCGTAACAAAGACGTATTATATTATTGAATTTACAAATTTAAACTCACGGTATTATTCGTTATTATGGTGCTTTAATAATATAAGTATATTATAAAATATTAAAGAAACGTATACATTTTTAGTTCTATAAAAAAAAGTACTGAAAAATAAATTAAATATTTTGTTTATTACGAAAATAATGTATAATTATACATAATTGATTTAATGAAAAGCTGTATGATGATGCGCGTTAATATTATTTCGAATTTTCTTAGAGATATTCACATAGAAAAAAATGAGTGAATGGATTAAAAATGAACACTTAAAAATAAGTAGAATGGTAAACCCACCCCTCCCCAGATCGATCATTGATAAAGTATTATATTATACGATGTACGAGAATGAAAAATAATATAATATTAAATAATTTCAGTAAAACAGATTTATAATTCTACAATGCGATGCGCGTCTGTTTGAGTGCATCGCTGTGAATTGTTGATTTATGCATTTATATTTTTATGTTTTTTTTTCGTTTTATAATGCCATCAAAACGATAAAGGGGCGAAAACGTGGTGTGAGGGCAATTATTTAGGAGTAAGAATCAAAGTTGTGGATGTCAGTTGCACGACGAGGCGTTAAGAGAGCGACTTTGGCAGTTTGGTGCGGAGAAGACGGGTGACAGAGGTTTTTATTGGCTTTTCTGGTGAGGATGACAAGGGACATGAGAGGTTTGTGTTTTATAGAGTCTGTAAGGTTTATATAAATAAGAGAGGAAATAATAATATATATATATATTGAAATAAAACGTTCCCGCGGCGTGACACGGAATTTTCCGTCGTAAAAAAACAAAAAAAAAAAAACAGAAATAAACACGGTATAAGAGCATAAACCGAATTAAATATTCAGGGATGCGCGTGGCTACAAAGTCGGAATTAAAGTTTGCGGGGTCGATTTTTTATGCACACTGCGGACACGCGGTATATTAATCCATCCGTTCGCGGTACCATCGATCCGCTACGAATATTGCAGCACACCTGTGATTTGGATTTTACGATTGTTTTCTCCACACTTTATGGCCATATACCAACGACCGACATCGCATTAACTAAAAACAATTTTAACGAATATTTAATGGTCCTGGTATTGCAAAGATGTTTAAAAAATAAATATCATCCCAACAATGGTTGAACAGCAGTCGTCTCACGGATTGCATTTCGCGTAGTTCTTGTAGTTTTATACGGAGAAACTAACATGTACGTATAGTATATTTTTGTTGAAAACGCAAGCTCGTGGCATATATAAATGAATGTAGGGTTGGCTCTCAAACTTGAAATTCCATAAAACCGTTTAAACGAATTCCAAGAATTGCGTTTCCCTCTCCCACTATCATCAGTTGCGTATAATATGATGTCCCGTTACATACGAACGGTCAGTACCAAGACCTCATCAGGTTGTGAAGAGGTCATCCACAAATAGTTTTCTTTTTCAGATTTTCTTTAACGAAAGCAATTTTTCGTCTGTTCTTGTTTCGTTTCTTTTCTTTAGCCCAACCGAGTCATTGAAGTTATATTATGTAGACGATTTTTAATTTAAAAACGAAACAGAAACGAGCGCTACAGGTCTTTTTTTTTCAAACGTATATTTATATGGTTTTACACAATTATTTAATCCAATCATAATAACAATTAATAGCTCCACGACTAATCTATATTTTTTTTTATGTTTTTTTCTTATTTTAATAACCATAACACAATCTTAACGTTGGTCAAAAATTATAAATAAAACAATTTTAGATTCATCGTATTGTACAAATATTTTTAATATTTCAATTAATAATATTCTATAATTTCACACACACCGCCCAATACTCGTATGTACATTAAATATAAGTCTTCGGGTAAGAATATGTTATACGATTTTATATAAATAATATATTAGTACCAATCATATAATATGTTACATGTGTGCCAAATTTCAAAACCAAAGATATGAAAAAAAAAAAATCGATTTTTTCTGTATCACGTTTATTTCCGCGTAATGTGAACAAACATATTACAGAAAATAGCTACACTGCATGTTCAAATATTTCGAAACAATATTTCTAATTTAATTATTAAGTGTTTTAACTGCGACGTTAATATATTAGACAATTATAAAACACAATTTCCATACAACAATTAATAAATTAAATCATAGCCAATTTAATTCATCAAAGTACCGACTACATTGCACGTTTAAACGATAACAACTACAACAAAAATGGACGGTGACCATATTTGTTCATGATAAAAAAATGCAAACGTAAAATAATACGTTGAAATTTTACAGAAAATCTCATATATTATAGATTAATAGTAGGGCTGTGTAAGGTTACTAAAATGTATTCCTGAAATCGACTGAAATTCATCCAAAGTATGTTTTTCAATCGTTTTCTATACTTAAGCTTAAGTTTATTTAAACTTTAAAGTAATTTTACTTTATTTCTTATTTAGTTGAAATGATCTGTACTTGCTATTGTTATGATTTCATTTGGCAACTCTCAATAATGTTATAGTAACCTACGATACGAGTTCTCCGGAAGCTAAAGTAAGCCGGATGCGATATATCGTGAACCTCTTGTGCATAGCCATCCCCCACCGCGGCTCATTAACTTACCTTCCACCCATACGCTGAATAATAATTATTACTCCCTCCGCCAAGCAGGCCCAGTACATTAATATAAGTACCCCACCCTCCTTCCATCATCCTAACCTTTTGCGTGTCCCGTGTACTAATAGTTTTCAATATTCCAGCGCAATATGCAACTTTAAATCTAAAGTCGCAGTGTTAAGTAAATAATCGGCCAACATTATTATTATTATACGCAGATAATATATTAGTTGGTAAGTATAAATCCATAATATAGTATAGAAATTTTGTGTGTTTTAAGTAAATATGCATTTATCGAATTATTCAGCAGATATTTGTTTGAATACACTTATAATACTTATACACTTAATATATAATACTAATCACATTCTGCTTGTAGTTTTTTAATGTATTGTCTTTCGAATTATATAGCCTGAACAGTAAATATTTATGAATACAATTTTCGTTAAATAAACCATAAGATTTGTATATAGTGGGAATAAATAACAAAATTATAGACAATGAAATCCAAAATGTACAAGTGCTGATTCAAATTTAGTAAATAATATTATATGATGGATAACAAATCGTATTATACATTTACACATAAACAACAACTGCTTTAATTTAATTATAATATCGTTAAATTTATTTCTGTCAATATTTTCTTGATATAAAACGCTTACTAATATAAAAATAAACAATAATTATATAAAATGAGTTAGAAAATATTTAATATATAGAAATTTATTATTTACTAATTTGTTTTTACACCTTCCTATTTACAGTAAAAAAAACTATGATACATTATTATATTAAAAATTTTTATTACAATAATTGAAAAAACAATTGAAAAATATCTTAGTGATGAATATTTTATTTTTCCAAATTAATATATTTTAATTAAACTATCTAGATTTTTATAGATTAATTTAATTTAATTTTGTAATAATAATTTATTTTAATTTTTAAGTAAATATACGAAAATACAATTAACAACGGACAATAGGGAATGATGGGAATCCTCGTGTACCTTTTGCAACCCTATCAAATATCTTATGTTAACAAATTACCATTAATTGATATTATATAGTATAATTAATTTCCCAGGCTACCAATTATAATTAATAATATTATTAATTTACTGCGTATTATATTTACTTAAATAATTAGTGATGAGGGAAATCGCCTTCGGCCATTATAATGTTGTTACGGCTATATGTGTCTTATTGAATTTCAAGATAAATGTTTTTGTGGATATAATAATAGTTCAATATAGTTCAATTAGTTGTATGAGGTATATTCCATTAAATTGTCTTAAAAATAAATAAGTACAATTATACATTTTATATTCAAAAAACTATGTTTTGGGGCAAATTGGATATTTAATGGAAAATTGGAAAATAGTCAAATGATAATATTAATGAAAGGAATGGACAAAAACGATGGTTTTAAAGGGTATCCTCATTAACTATTTAAATGTAACTGGACGAGTCTTACTCGTGTAATAACATTCCCTGTATGTAGGTCAAATAAACGTTTAAATTTTCAGCAGCACTCCCACTTCTAACCCTTTTATTATAGATGATATAATCTCAGGCTTTAAGTTTTGAGCCAACTGTTCATAAATCATGAATACATCAACATGATAACGTATTTCGCTTTTATATATGTTCTATTTGATTTTGAAATTTAGTAAACACGCATGAACAACTTCCAATGGTTGTTAATTAAAAATTTGGTTTTAAAATTAAACTTTTGTTATATTTCTATCCAATAATTATAATTATTTATAGTTGTTAAAAATATTATTACTGGTATATCTTATATAATATAATGATTTTATTTGGTATGTATTCACATAATGATTGCATATTAAATATTGATTATCAAGTAATAATATAATGTACTGAAATTATTGTGATTTAAATCAAACTATAATATTATTATGTCAAAATTTACTATTCATTGATATTCAATCGTTTTACGCGAAAAGTAATATCTGCTGGCTAAAACTAATTAAATACGTATGAATGAATTGTGTCTCTTGTTGATAACAAAAAGAAAACAAATATTTTATTTTTATCTAATAAGATTACGTTATACGGTAGACTCTAAATTGCAATTATATCATGAAATGTCATTGAGATATTGCAAAAAGTCCGTATTGTCTGTAAATGACGTTAAATTGACATAATTCAATTTATTTTTTGGAATGAAATGATACTTGCAGCTGTCGTCAATCGAACCTCACTGCTTCTGTCTCATTCCCTCCCACTCTCACCCTCTCCCACTCTCACCCTCTCTCACTCACTCCCTTTCACTTCCCCCTTTCACTATTTTTCTATATAAATATATCTATATATATATATATATATATATACATATACATATATAAATATATAGATATATTTTTGGCAAGAAGGGTGCATTTTGTATTTCGCACCCATGAACGGTATTTTTTTCTACAGAATATATACAACGTCCTCGAAGAGTTTTGACAACTAAAAGTGTGTCCGGTGCGGACGATAGATAACATTTAATGAAATACCGAAATACAATGAAACACTTTTGACGTCATTTTTTCTCGTTACGCTTTCCAGACAAAAAATATTGTATCCGTAAGCAAATCTGCGCTACGTATTCATCATTTTTGGCAGTGTACACAACGTACGTAAACATGACGTCCGTTAGGGTTCAATGCGAAACCCTTGTCAAAAAAAAAATAAAAAATAAAAATAAATAAAAACGATCGGTGTGCCAACGGAAAACAAGAGAACACAAATCCGTATATTTTAAACAGCGAGGTCACAATAAAAACTTTACGTCCAACCCAAGGGCTTGTTCCCTTCCGAAAAAATCGTTTGGAAAGTTTTGCTAAACAACTATGAAGATTCTGAGAAGCTGCGCCGCAGTGGTGCGCCGAGCCTAAGGCTTATGGTTTCGTTAATACAGCGACGCAAGAGTTCTAGACTGAAGTAGTAAGAAATCGTGTTATTTTTTGTTAACGGTCTGTTTTTTATTTTATAGCCCCACGCGCGTATACGACGATTAATAATTATTAAATATCGAAAAAAGAACGTTATTAAATATACAATCGGTGAAAGTAATATTTGACGGCTGTATCCGGTGAAATCCATATATACACATATATATATAGAGGTACCTACGCACTGCGGGTGAAAAACGATTACCAATTTTTCAACCGGGATTAAAATAAGTAATGGTTTCGGCAGCGGGGCAACGCCCATATTACGACTTGGGCAAAATTGAGTTTAAGCATGCACACGAAATAATATTGACCCCCCACTTCACCATGTAACCACCAACGCCGCTTCTGCTAACTGAGTTCTCATCGGAAAAGAAACGGCCGCTCCCGAGCTTATTGACGTTTTCAACACACACATTATTTATATACCCTTAAAAACTACAGTACAACAATATATCTGTTTGCGTTTTCTCGCCCTCCGCTCCGACAAGTCTAAACTATACACACGGTTGTCTCATTCCTTTCCTCTCTTTTACACACCGTATATATTATATTGTATTATCTATAACCACACTCTTTCTCAACTCTTCAGATAGTTTGATTTTGTTTCTCTATTTATCAGTGGCACAAAAGTTGGTGGCATTTGAACGATGCAATGCACAAAGAAATAATAATTTTCGTACAAAACGATCGAAACGGTTCAATAAAATAGCACACCATGTTTGTTGTTTAAGTACCGATATGGAAAATTTTATATCAATCAATCAATTCACAGTGACGATAAATTAGTAATTAATGTTAACACATATTAATATGTTATATTTTATGAATAGGGTGGACATTTAACTTCCGTATGTCCGTATGCTTCCGTTGAGCTCGTTTTTAAATTAGAAGGTAATTTCACGTTATTATCAACAGAAATATTTTATAATGGAAACGATACTTTTATATTATTCACGTGCACGGTCGCCGTAAAACGGGAAGTTTAAACATCCTGCAGGTTTTATAAATAATTCAAAATCATATGCCCCGCGAACGGAGGTACCTAGGGTATCCATCGTAACCAACGCGTGTACACGAAATAAGTACATATGCAGCTGTAGGTATGACGGTATGACTTTGGTGGCGATCACGATATCCGTGTATATATTATTGCAGCGTGCCGGAAGTAATAAACATTATAAATGGCGAGCGGCTAGCGAACAAGCTTTAAACGATAGAGCGCGGTTTGATGATATATCATAGCAATAATTATTATACGTTAATAACAATAACTACCACGACCGTGTACTTACTTATACTACTTATGCTTCGCCAGTATACCACGGCGTTCCATTTAATAAAACCGACTGGTCGTTTGAACGGTCTTACCAGTGTAAATATATTATACATAGGTATATTGTATATTGTCTTATCGTTCGTATAATAGTATTGCGTGCGCCTTGTTATTGTACCCAACGACGTCTTGTAGCGCAAATATTTGGTCGCACGTTTATCTCGACTAACCGTCCTCTGCGGGATGTAGACGAGAAACCGACCGCGGTAATCGTCGTTTAATGCGTAATATTATAATATATTACGTCGTGTATACTTTGACTGTAGCGGAGATAATAATGCTGAAGTTAATGACTGCCGATCGGTCTAGTTTGGTCTGAATAGATAGAAGTCTACTTAGCAGAAAATATTTCAATATTATACAGTATGGCGTTGTCGTGTGTCGTAACGTGTTTAATAATAATAACAATAATGTAATGGCCTTACTATTTATTATTATCTAATATTTTAAAGGAAACGTGGCAGGGCGCATGAGCGAATAAAAAAAAATGAGAGAAAAACCTTTACCTCACGTTTATATACAACAAACGCGGAAATGGGATTTTCCGGTAATTTCGTCGTTCATATTACGCGGTTGGCAATTTTCCACGAATTTGATGGCACAACGGGCAGAGCCCCTCACGCATCTTGTCCCGTTGCCAAATGTAATCCGCCGGCAAGAGCGGCGGTGGGGCGGCTGCAGAATATCTCACTCTATCTCTGTCCTCTCCCGCGGACCGTAAATCGTTTTGGCCCGATGTCTCTGTGATCTTTGTCTCCACTCGCACGGGAAAACCCGACTGCGTCCATACATCCCATAGCGACCCCCACGCCACAATCACATCTTCTTTCTCTCTGTGCACTGTGAAGTCTCCCCACACGCCACAACGGGATGAGTATGCCTGTTCGTCCAACAGCACCACATTTCTTATAATGTTATGTAATATAACCTCCCTATATGTATATCGCGTATATAACTTAATGTTATTACATAGATGCGCAATTTCATTTACAACACTTGCACACACTCTCACCCTAGAAAATATAAACGGCATGATACGTTATATTCATTATATTTATTATTACTTTTTTTTTTCTTTAAAATATATTTTCAAGCGGGAGTATCGTCTCATTTGACGGTGGTTTTATACGTCAAGTTTTAAATCTACGATATAAACGACCGTGTAGCGAACTGCAGATACGCTTCGTTCGTTTCGACTCGAGCACGATGTATACAATATATGTATATTATAATATTTGGTTATTATGCATAATAGTATAATATTATATACACATGCGGTTGGGCTCTGCACTATTAAAATAACATTCCGGGCGTGAAGATCATTATTTCGAAAAGCACCAAGATGATTCAATCGTATAGTGCAGTTCTATAAATCTATGTATAAATACATACGCATAGTCTCGACGATGACGTCAAACCGTCAATGGCGGTGGATGTAAATCGAACTTGGAAAATGTCAGGGTAGGGACAGTGGTGGCGCGCGCGATGTGTATAAGTACACAACAATACAGTGAAATGGATTACGCGTATAAACATCTGTCAATTTCTCCCATTGGGCAAATGGTTTTTCCGTGTACCTATCGCTCGGCTGTTACTTTCGACTACACTATGTATACATCATATCGCACGGAAGACGAGGACCACTCTCCGAAAACACGGCAGCTGCACCTCCCGCGCGTGTGTATTTAGTCCGTGATACGTGTTATTGCAAGTCGGCAAAATGTATAGTTTAATACTCATGTAGTATTGGGTACGGGAAGAAGGAGCTGTCCAAATAATTATCACCAAAATCTTATTATACATTATGTATAGGTATTTAAAGCGCGAGTTTAAGAGTGGGTAAATATGAGTGAGTCGTATGTGTAATAGGTAGGTGAAGATCGTTCGTAAACGAATAGGTAATATATGGTTCTCGCCACTGTTATCTTCCATCGGACGTCACGGTCATACACGGTCAAAACTATCCTGTATATGGACGTTTAGTGATTAGTATTCACTAGGAATGAGCGATCATCACGATGACAGTATGATTTAAAAAACCTATTAAACAACATTGTCATGGTAAAATAAAGATAAACAGATATGTGAAATACGGGAACACCGGAAGATGTTTCAAACCACCTAACCTAACCAGATTGTATGAATAATAACGACTAAGGTAATTATTACTATATTAGTATCTGCATATTATTATACAAAACTCACGAAGAAAAAAAAAATTATGACCGGCATATAATAAAATACAATATAAGCTATAGATTAGTTAGTCTCGTGCGCGAATATAAAAATAATAATTATAGTAATAATATTACAACTTGGCCTCGCGTGTGCTCGCATATTGTACACGTGCAACGAGGTCGTGATTTATCTACGGTCCCCAGCTGATATAAATATAATATTTATATACATATAATACCTACACGGCACACACGTGAGTAGAGGAACCACAGGCGATGGTATATACCGTTTTCCCTAACGGCCACAAATCCATTTGACCAGAAAAGCGGTGTGCAGAGCAGTAGTTATAAGGGACGATAGTTTTCGGCGTTCAGGCGAACGACGAGGGGGTGGATCGTAAAGGGGTAGGAGGCAAGCAGCTGCTAAGCCGTTGCGCTGAAAACGCACGCACACGCACAAAACACACAAGCGCGTAAAAAATAACCAGAATACACAAGAGCTCGCGCCCGGACGATTCTAAATAATGGCTTTAGGTTTGTTTCTTTTATTATTATTACTATCACTATTATTATTATTATTATTATTATTATTATTATTATTATTATTTCGTTTCGCCACTCCTGCACATTTGTTTACTTATATGTCTGACCCGTTTTATTTTGTTGCTCGCTCTTCCTTGTCCCTGTGTCCGAGACAAAAGTATTACACGTAATATTGAAAAACGGCGATTTCGTAATATTTTTTTCGCTTAAATTTGGTCGCTTTGTAAGCGTTTCTCTCGCGCGCCAAAGGACGACGATATATTATTGAATACACCGAAAAGAAAATTAAATTCGGACAAGCATACAGTGTGTGATAAGGGGTTATAGGGAGGAGTACGAAAAAAATAGGAAAACGACCATGATGATGACGCGACGGAAAGTAGAAAAACAAGTTGTATAAACGGATTTAGATGCGCAAGTTGTGGCGAGGAAAGCTATGTGTGTGTGTGTGAGTGTGTGTGTGTGCCATGTTGTAACGATCCCGCGTTGTGTCAACAACCTCTAATGGACTAATGTGCGTGTGTGTATGCATACGAATACACTTTTCGTCATATCTATGAAAACAAGAAGCGACTGTGATAATGGAGAACGCGTGTTCCAAAACAGAGTAGTTTCGGTCTTGTGTATATGTGTGTGTGAATGTACCTCGCGTCTATGTATTATATGGTACGTACACTCTATCATCGCCGCCGACGGATTTCGACACGCAGACATCCACACACAGTAAAGCACTCGCACACATAATATTCATTTTACCGCCACAGCCGGTGATGGGTTTCCATTGTGTTTAATTGTTATTAATGCACACACGCAGTAAGACGGTTATCTCTAAAAAACAGACGACTGAAAAGGCTGGCAACTCTACCTATACTATACAGCAGCGACGACGGCGACTCATACAGCGACGTGCGTGAGTATTTGAATAACGGCGACGGCGGCACATTCTCTATATACACGCACGCGCGACGTAATTAGCTAAATATTTCCACCAACTCTTTGCTTGGATATTATAATAATAGTGTATAATAATATTATATGCGCGCGCTTTGTTCAAACAATGCGAATACGACGTATACATTAATTAAATTCGTCCACACCGTTGGACTTAGAGGCTCGGAAAAAAAACAAATAAAAACAAACTTCACCGAGTCTTGTCTGGAATAAATAAGTAGAATGAATTAAAATATATATATATGAATAAGACTAAGTACCTACCGCCGGAATGGTAAACTTTATTTCTGGTGTAGCGGGGTGAAGTAAAAAAAGAAAAAAAGAAATTAAGTAATAATGGCCAAAAAGTATATAAATTAAAGAGCCGAAAATGAAATTATCGCAGCTGGAGGTTTCTGTGGGTAGAGGTAGAGGTGTGTGTAGATAGCTGCTATTTATTTGCCACCACCGCTCTAACCTAATTAAAACAATTTCTTGGCGGTGATTTTATTTTTCTCTCTTTCGTTGTATTATTACTATCTCCCTTTACGGGACTTAACGCATTCTATCAAACTGGCCGTTTGCCCGAACTTTTTTCCGACCGTCACGTGATTATTGGAGATAAGGATTATTTATAACATGATTTATAATGTAAAACGTATAATATTATACAACTGATTTTTCACGAAACGAAAAAAATGTAGTTTCAAAATGATTTATCTATATTAATTAATATAGGTCGATTTCTGTGCAAAATTGCATTGAAATATAGGCACGCTTCATAAGTTTTATGTTTACGAGCAATCGAAATATTCCACTAAAGACTTTAATAATATAACCAACATAATATTAATGGTTAATGCGCTTATTTCGGGAACTATATATAATATTATATGACATGCCCATTCGTAATAATACGTAGGAATTAAATTCTAGTAGTACTCATATGTATTATTATCAAATACGAAGTGCCCTCATTATTGGTAAATTAATTTATCAAAAATTACAACATATCATAATATTAAACGCTTGGCCAAACTAACATTTTAATTACGGATCACGTGTAGTACAATGATAATACCATAACATATATAATGATTTTGTTGAAAATATATTATTAAGTTGATAACGTTGACAAATCGTAGATTTATTTTCAAGTGTTTGCGACATATTGAGATCCTAACGACAGACAGTCGCGAAAGATATTGCCAAACATCATCACCATCACCATTCTCTTCTATCAATACTACGATACGTTATACACTCATAGTATTGAGTAAAAATACAAAATTAATTATAAAAATTGAAAAGATAAATTTCATCGAATGGACGGTGAACAATCAAAATTTACCCAATAATATCGTTATTATAGTTCATATATGAACGAATAAAAATAGACATTTTTTTTTTTTTTTGATAACAATCGCACTTGTCCCTGGCAAATATATAGCATCTTTTTCCAAAATTTGTTGAAATTCAGTTTCTTCAAACTTTAATAATTCGCCACGATCAATCGAAAAGATGATAAAAATATGTTATCTTGTTCGATATTCGTTTGCTGTATTTTCGGAGGAGAACGGTACCAAAACGAAATTGTTTTCAAGTATAAAATAATAATAATAATAATAATAATAATAATAATAGTAAATATATGTATAAGCTCAACGGGAGTTAACGTGGGCTGCACAACAAAATAATATAATAGATAATATGCGTCTCGTACGGTTTTTGATAATAATAATAATAATAATAATAATAATAATAATAATAATAATAATAATAATAATAATGGTCATGATGTGCGGTTTCGACCTAAAGCACCCCATAGAACACAACCAACCGGAGGCGCCCACAGTGGTTTCGACTGCGTTGACATTGAGCAAAAGCGCAAAGGAATATAATACACTAAAAACTCTTGTCATTTTGTTCACCCATGTGAAATTATCCAGCAACTATTTCGTATTTGTTGTTTGACTTTCTCCTTGTTGTTTTCCCCGCGATTTTGAGGTTATTAGTAGAAGCAAAGACTTTTCCTCTCCTACGCGTTAAACGATTGGCATGAGGGTGGGACTGAGGATTGTGAGCGATGGGGTCGGTTAACCGGTGGTAGACGAGAAACATTAATAAGAAACAGCAGGTATGCCCCTTGTGTGTGACGTACGCCTTGGTAGAATGTAGGCGATATTTATGTGTTTGCCGCTCGCGGGTATTATATTATAGGTAGATATAGTCGTCTACAAACCAGTCGAATTCTTTTCCAACCCCACAACTACTTCCTCAATACACTTACATTTCCTCCTAATTGCCCCACTTCGATATTACGTTTCATTAGATTTCATTAACGACCTTATAGAACACATATATATATATATATATATATTATAAAATATATCTCATGACTTATTGCTTCACCAACAAAACGTGTATATATATACACAATATATATGTATATAAACTTAATACATACGCATACAACAGAGCAGTCAACAATGTGAAATCCCACATACCAATATAATTGTATCGAGAAAAACAATTAATTCCACACCATCTCCAATAGGACCCCACCGCGCTCCCAAATATACAATAATCGCACCCGTCGTAAAAATTGCGTTATGTAGTTATTATTTTTATTATTGTAGTTCTGGTTTTCGTAAACTACCTATATATAAATATAGAGCTACCTATAATACTATAGAAAATGACAATAATGGCTCTTTCGAAAAATAAATAAATTTTCGAAAAAAGGTCACGCGATTCATAATCAACATGAATTTTGAACTTGGAAAATGCAATACCTTGTTTTCTTTAATTACTTTGAAAACAGATCAAATAGTTTTATTTTATTAATTACACACAATTGTGATTTATGTTTAAAATAAATATTTTAAAAGTTCAAAAATTGGTCAAATTTTTCTACAAAAAAAAAAAAACATTTAAAATGTACATAATATTTTCCTTGTGTACTTGATGATGAAATATTTAATACTCAAGAACTGTGAGATTATAATGTTACTATAATAGTGATTAATACATAAAATATAAAAAAAACATGTTTTATTATAATATGATTTTCAATAACATTTTTTAGTCACCTTTTTATGATACTAAATTTAACAATTTGAATATACATTGCGATATGATTAGAAAAAGTTTAAAATGTATTAAAATGTTGTTCAAGACAAATAAAAATAGTTAGCGATCTTTTCCCATACTTCAATCTGTTACGAAAATGATAATACTGAATAAATACAAAAATAAAAGAATACCTTTGAAGGAATTTAAATAATCAATTTATCTGTGAAAAAAGATAACTTCTATGACAACTATATCCTGTTTTATTATTATTTTATTTTTAAGCAGTAAAAATAAAAAAGCTTATTAACAATTCATAAGGTTTTAAACCTTTTGAAACCGTAAAACTCATTTATTATTTATTATTTACATTTCAAGTGATAAATTATATTCATACTCTATAATTGAAATTTTAACGTACAAAGAACAATAACAATATTAAGTATTAATTAGATTAGGTATAGAAATGTTTTTCATTAGAAACGTGTGAATACCTTGATTTATTTAAACAATTATCCAAATTTAAACAAAAATGTCTCTTAATTTGATTATTAATTGCAAATTTATATTAGTAATAATAAATCATTTTATTAAAATTATTATATATAAATTATACATTGAAATTATAAAGTTTCTCTATTCTCTCGTAATTATTGCGTTTTCAAGTCAGTCACTAACGAGGGAAGGCAGACTCCATTAAGTGTGGATAATTAACATTAGTGTAAACGAATCTATTAAAATGTTTGTTCTTACTAACAAAATCGCATGATTAAATTATATTAAACACGTCTTTATAAATTTATATATAATGTATAAAATATTACACGAAGACATTCGAAAATCGACGTATACTTTCTGGGAAAACCTAACGAACTATATAAAAAAACCTTTTCAAGTGTAAAATTAATCCTAACTATATTCGTTTATTTCATACGACACGAAATAATATTATTCATGTAATAATATAATTTAAACTAGAACTATAAAACTCCGTACCATCAACAGATTTTACTATCTTTTGAATATATTAAGTAAAATAGGTAAAATATGATTTTTTTTTTTATGTTTTTCGTTTGTTTGCAACAAAGCTGATTTGTTGTAGTGTACGATTTATCTAAAAAAAATAATAATAAATAAATAAATTATATATAACTCGGTCGCGGTGCACGAGCACTTTTTTTTATTCACGGATAGCAGAAAAAACTGTGAAACACTCAACGTGTGCGCTGGATAAGGAAGTCGGTAAGAACAGCAGCGGTTTATGTATAGGTGCAGGGGCAAGTGTGCCGGTAGAAGAGGGACAACCGATGGAGATATTAATCACGGAAACAACACTGGTCGCACGTCGAAATATCTGTCGAGTATACATCGAGGATCGAGGATTGATTAATGGGAGCGGAATACGAAAATCTTTCGCGTTTTGTATGCCTGGCCCAGACGTAGCCTGTCAAATTATCGTCGAGGGCTTCCTTTTTGCAGTTGAAACGACGCTTTGTATATAAGACAATCGTTTTCAATCGTTGCCCTTTCGTCTGCTCCGATAGTCCGATGTGCATTTATCTTATTTTTTCGTCTCCCCACCGCTCGCAATCACCGCTACCACCTCACCGTATCGATACTCCCCTCCACTGCTTGTAAAACCCACCCGTCGTACCTTTAACAGGATGAATTACGGATATTTCACTCAGATATAAAAAGGATAAGAATGGAGGAAATAAGGAGAAGAAAAAAACATAAATCTCTGATAGATAATTGATCTGCGGGGTTGGGAAGGGTTTTATGGTGCGCTCGCTGTGTAATATAAAATACGTACTGAACGAGCTCGGGGTCTTGTTGAACAAATTTATGTTGAAAGGGCCACTTCATTTTAATCTACTATAAATCCACCCCTCTCACACGTGCAAGTTGCAAATACGTAGGAACTAATAGTATATGCAGCAAATTGATATTGTCACTGATACAAGTCAACTGTAAGTACCTAACCGTAATTGTTCGTTCGACGATACTAATTGCCAAAATAGGTAAGTAAGATAATTTATTTATAAAGATTTGATAAAAAATAATATTTTTTACATATTATTTATAATGATGTAATTTATACTCAACGATATGAAATTGTGTTTTCGCAGGCAATATTATGTTAAGTTATAGTCAAATATAAATTAATTTGATTTAATATTATATCATTAAATAATAAAATAAATAAAAATATGTAAACTATGCATTTGGAAATAGCACAATATATTCAGAACAAATTTAAATCCATACAACAAACAGACAGTTTATTCGAAATGCTAAATTGTATTAACGAACTAGGATTAATTACTATTAAATTTAATTAAATTAATTAGTATAGGTACATGCTATAGTTTGTACAAATTAAGTCTATAATACAAATATTATTAAAAAAATTAATTATTATTCATTTTTATATTATAAATTAAATAAATGTAACTAAATTTAAGTGAAACTACAATTGTACTATAAATGTAGGGTTTAGAATAAACACTTGTCAACGAGTGAAATGATCAAATATGAAAACTGAATTTAATTGTGAACTTTCGTGTTTCATAGGAATGAATCACTATAGTAACGAAAAAACGGGACAATCAATCGGACTAAAATATCATTGGACAACACTTCAGCCGTCAGTCAGTATATAATATAGTAGCCAAAATATAATATAAAATATTGTTTATCCCGTTCCCATATACTGCAACTCCGGGATGGAAAACGGTCAACATACTTTATCACTGTAGGACTACACAATCACACTACATAAAACTATTGATATTATTGCATAGCATCATAGCTAGTAACCAAATACTAAACAAAAAAAAACGAAGCAATAGAAAATCGCAATAATACCGCGCACAATATGGTAACACATATTACATAACACAAATTTCTAAATGGTATTTTCTAATAGCAACCATTATATTTATCCAACAGAAATATTATATATTATGTTATATAAATATTATTATCTTACATAATAAATTGGGCATTATGTCGTGTAACGATGTTTGTTTTAAAACGATAAGCACGTCGTATTTAATATTGTATTATGCAGATAATAATTTTGATAGTAATTTTTTTACTGTAAATCAAGTAATACTGTAGAAATTACAAACAATTGTAAAATGAATAAATACTGACAAGTAATGGTATTGGAAATTTTATATTTAATATTCTTAAATGCCCTTCGGGAAACAAAACGAAGATAACAACCTATTTTTTCACTGTACCCGCTGTTCCACCAATGCGCTTTTTTAGTATCAGCGGCAAAAACCGAGATGTTTCCTGTAAAAAGAAATTCAGCACAACCTTCTAACACTACTGTAAGGTTACACATTCTGTATTTAGCTAACGTGTGTATACACATACACACACCGTATCGATTCCTATGGTTTTTACCAAAAGCGACCAATGCTTTAGGGGTGTGCAGCGCATCTTCTCTCTCTCACTCGCTATGACTGCTTCTCACTCTACCACATTACAGTTTATGGTTCGGAAAAAGTGAAGGAGAGCGGCACAGTAGCAAAGGCGGCAGCGGTGGAAGTGAAGCGTAGACCCCGGTCCCGTTGACAGCACAAGACTAATGACCGGCCCGGGCTGTACTGTATCGTCCTCGCCGACGTTTTGCCATTGCGTGGATTGTCCCTCTAGCCACGATATATATTATATTATTATATACGTATATCGTGTCTTTTATATTAAAAAATAAAAATGCATTTATATTATTTTATTATTACTTATTATATTCGCCGCGTGCATTATGTTTATTGTTATTTTTCGTGTGACTATTATTTTATTTCGTTCAAAACTTTTTTGGTTATCCCACGTCGCAATTTTTTATATTAATTTAATTTTGCACCAAACGCAGTTCAGTCAGTTATGATATTAATGTTATCTTAAAAGAGAGGCGACCAAAACATTATAGTAATATAAACGTCGTATACAGATATTATTATAATAGGTTTCCATTTAAAACTCAAATGTTTTAATAATAATAATAATAATAACCATAATTTATAATTTACGATAAAGGGAAAAAAACATAAAGAAAACATGTCACAACCGTGTTGTTAGACATAAAAACGTCGTTTCGTGCCAGAATAATTAAAAGCCTCCTATCGGGGTTAGTGTGTATACGAAATAATACGACGGTACAAGATTAAGGAGGGGACGAGCTAATTTTCCGGAGTGAAGCACCGAGATGGTTTAATCCTGAAAACAGGGCCGAAATTAAACCTTAAATCTAGCCAAATCTCGGTGAGTTTCTTAAGTATTTCTCCTTCCATCCACTGTATCTTGCTCATTCACTTACTCAATATTTCTCTCTCTTTTTTTAAAATCCTTCCTACGTTTTCACTTACACAAATCTTCGTTTTCGTATTTACGATCCGCAGACGAAAACGAATAGTGGAAATGGAAAAGTACTTATTCCAATTAAATGCGAAGCATACTGCCATTACCAACGAAATCCATTCACACACGCAGTATAGGTACAATCACTTATATACTTATCAACGTGCTTTCACACAACTTGGATAATGGATATACATAACTTAAAAAAAAATCCAAACCGTTTGAATTCATATATTAATAAATAATAATATATAACACACGTGAGACGTAAATATTTTTTTCGCGTTTTAATATTCACTTTTATTTTTTCATAATATTATACATATATAAAAATAAAAAATAAGAAGAAAATAAAACATATTGACTGGAAAAAATATAGATACACAAGTGTTGAGAATTAAATTGGCTCAGGATCGACTGAGGCGCTGAAATAAGATAATAACCAACGCACCCTAAGAATTATACGGCCTCGAGGATATTGCTTTTTCCTTAAAAAGGCCATTAACTTCGATCGAGTTCCTTTTATTTCAATCAGTAATTTATCGCCTATACACCCGAGCTACTACGTTTTCATCCCAAGAACCAACGCCAAAATGTATAATCAACATAATTTATAGTGAATCACGAAAAAAATAAAAATAAAATAAAACAAATACTTATAATATTCCATTCTTTCACGGAAAAATAACTTTAAGGAATTTAAAAATTGATACACAAACAAATAAAAAAAAACAGTAAAATAAGTTCTCGTAATTTTCACAGGGGGAAATTGTGTTTAAAAAATCTGATCAAATCGTAAGATTTTAGCCGATATTGAGTAAATTGAATTCATTTTAAACAACTTATTGTTGACTGAGCTTAAAGTTTTTAGGAGAAGGGTGATTTTCAATAAGTCAAAACTTTAAATCAAATGGTAAGGGAAAATGAACGAATACTTTTAAGAAAATAACATCAAAGTTTAAATTGACATATTTTACATATCAAGAGTTGACTAAGTTAGTATATTGAAACACTGAATATCATATTTTCTAGTTTTTCAAACGGGGAATAAAGAAAACTTTTAAGTACACATTCGTTATAGATTATCCCAAAGTAAATACGATTCCAGTTACCCTACACCAATTGTACCAATTTCTAACCTTATAATTTTTAAAAAAAAAGAAAGGTTTTTTTGTTAATAGTTCTTCATAACAAATATACAACGGAAGAAATATATCTAATTCATGTCACAAAAAAATAACACTATCATTAAACGGTGTATAGGTACGTAGAATCGCAAATATTTAATAGTTAAGTTTAATGAACTAAATTCATTTTTGCTTTTTTGTTCATCGATATAGCTGCACGTCATCAGTTTATGAAAAATAGGCGGTGGTGTATATATAATAATTTGTGTGCTATTTGATGTGCAGCGTTCCAAGCCTCCGTCAAGCAGTAGACGCCCACCCCATGTGGGTGAAAAATCTAACGTCATACACACGGATTTTCTTCTACTTCTATCTTTTTTCCCCTACTAGATCTTTTATATAAAGCGATGAGCATCGAGCGCGAAGACGGGTAGCTCCGTCATAATTCTTATAGGTGCTGGCGCCGCCCTAAGAAACGCTTCGTATAACATCCCTTAATAGGCATCCTTACGGCGCGGCTCCCCTAGTATGCTCATTATTCAACCCCAGCCTTCAAAACTGAGAATGTCACACGCGTAAATGTACGTGAAGATTGTGTATGTGTGTGCGTAGGTGTATATTCGTTTTTTCTTTCCTACACCACGCCTGCACTATCACACGCGATGATTCAACCACTTCTTCTTATCCCACAGTAGCAAATATTATATTTTTTGCTCTCTCGCCGTATTTCTACTCTTGTTGGCCAATAATCGGACGTGGTTGTGTAAATCTGACAA
The DNA here is from genome assembly GCF_003676215.2 of Rhopalosiphum maidis. Lineage (NCBI taxonomy): Eukaryota > Metazoa > Arthropoda > Insecta > Hemiptera > Aphididae > Rhopalosiphum > Rhopalosiphum maidis. The sequence goes on from NC_040878.1 coordinate 17,700,987, forward strand.
TAAATCAAACGCACAACAAATTTGTCGGTAGACGTTTTTCTCTCCCATTTATTTTATTTTTTTTTCCCCAAAACCTTTGCGATGATAAAAAAAAATATCATTTCTTGGATTTCTTTTTCAAAAAACAATATATATATATATATATGAACGCTTAACGGGTAGCAATTTCTCTTTTCCCTATACCTGCCTACATACGATATAATAATAAGAGCTAGGAAATGTTACAAACTTACCTCTGTGTCGATTTGTTTGTTTGTCGAACATTAACATCGCGTCTTCAATCTGAAACACAAACACAGATAAGATAAACACGGAGAAACAATATAATAAATATTTTGGTGTAATCTTATATAAAACATGTATATTGCAATGACGGGAGTTTTAGCATTTACAAAATTCGATAGGTTCATTACATAATATTTGCGTTTCAGAGCGATTACAAGCATGCAACTGGCTGTTAAATAATATAATACGATAATTTACAGTCACGTAGACTGAGTAATATAATAAAAACCGGGTATTTTTTATGGTCGTATTTCTCAGCTCTATATTTTTATATGGTTATTATTGCATTAATATTTATACATAATATTATGCTATAATATTTCGTACAGGTGTTCCATTTCGCTATACAATATCATTTGATCGATTGAATTTTTTTTTTTAAGCGTGTGTGCTCGTGTGTTCTGTGAATACCTGATAACGATTTTCACTAAAGTAGTAGCTGCTTACATAGGTGTATTATACACGAAATAAATGGAAATAAGCAAATCGATTACGGAATGTATTGATATTTTATCTAACATTTATCTACAAAACACAGGAAATATTCAGCAAATATAACGCCACTATTTGCATTGTAAGACTAGTACTTTACCTATTATTAAAAATGCCTTAGATTAAACTTACGTTAAAAATAATACTAGGTATATCAATTTTCAATATTATAAAATATAAACGATTGAATTTCTTCTGCAAAATTCTTAAATATAATATTCATACTTTTTCCGTTTTAATTTTTAACTTACTATTTCAACAAATACAAAATGATAACACGGTTTTAAATTGTATTTCGTATTATAAATATATTAATGCAAAAAAATGTATTTATACGTGACTCGAAACCGATTCGTTTATGACTAAACAGTAAACTCGATATTATGAAGATAATACATCGCTCACTAGAGAGCCGTCCACAGTAATTGGTTAATGGATGAGATCCTAAATAAGCGGTAGACAAATAAGGTTACAAAAGTGCTCCAACTAATAAATCACGACCGCGACGCCACCAAGTTTATTAACGAACCCGGTGAGGAGGAATGGAAGAATAAAATACAACATTTTACAAAGTTCGATGACATAAAATCATTCACATGATAATAATATTATATTATATAACGTTAAGTTTTATTTCACTCGATGAATTACCAACCATCCACAACAGCTTTCACAACACTTTTATATAGCGAGAAGCGTTGTAACAGTTCCGACTGGCAGGGGTGTCAAACAGTATCTATTTTCAAGAATGCGTGACGCCAAAAAATAACGCTTAAAAGTTTAAGGGGAAGGCGAGAATTAAATGCCAAATAGCGTGAGATACCATAAACATCTATATAATATATTGTATTATATAAGAACTTTTGGCCTCACTAAAAGGTTAAGTGAAACGAGTCAAAAACTTCCGAAAAGCCTCCTGCTCAGGAGAGGCGAAGAGATAGTAGGAAAAAAATATATCTAACGTCATCACTGAAATCAAAAGAAGGAAAAAAAATAATATAAATACAAGAGGAAAAAATGCATACAGCTCTCTAGCCTTCCGAGTGAATTCGAGTGTGCGGCATAGAAGCTATGGTGGACGATGGCGCCAAGTCTCTACTGACCCGACTTTTTGGTTGAAGGGGAGAAAAAAAATATAAAACTTTATAATAAATGTTTGTTTTGGTAAACTTTGAATGTGTGACTATATTCATTCAACCGTTCGATTTTTCGGCCCCATCCCACCGTTGGTACATGAGTTTAGCTTCGTTGGCCGACCGATGACGATTAAAATAAACTACTGACACATTATTTGTAGGGCAACCAATTTTTATTCAATATAATATACAGTACATTTGATTCAGAGCAATATATTGTAATATATAATTATTTCTTTATTTATTTTAATATCAGAAAATATTACTGGGCGTTTAGATTTTAGCTTAATATTTATTGATTTATTTTTTTTATTTTCAAAGAAAAATATCCAGTACTATACTATGCGATTATTATTCATAAAATCCAATTGCTAGAGGTGCTTTTGATAACATATTATTTATTACGAAGAAATTATTTTTATTTAAAGTACGGTCCTCGTTTAATGCCGAGGGGTATTCATTTTTTTATTTTCATAATTCACACTAATACGCTTGCAGACGATAGGTACTAGAGAAAAGTTGTTTAACTTTTAAAATTTATTGGTTTAATTTTCTTAAGAGGATGTAAATCGTAACTTCCAGTGCGATTTAGGAACTTTAAAAATAATATGTATAGAGAGTGAGCGTATAACTTTGCATTTCGCAGCCAGTTAAAATCTAAATAATTTAAGAAATAACACATACAAAAGTCACTTCATAACTATACTGGGTCGTGTTATTCAATTGTTTTATATGATAAATTAAAATATGCTATAGAGATATTTAAAGAAATTAATAACATGTAATTATGTACAGTACACGAGGAATGTTAAAATAAATAAATATAAGCTAAGAAGAAAAAAAGTATCATGTATTGTATCATACATTTACATTTTTTTAAATCTAAAGCCGCCTACAATAAAAATGTATACAATTAATAAGAACATAATGATTGAAATATATATATATATACAATTTTAAATATTTTAATCAAATTAATTAATTTATAGTTTATACGTGCAATCAAATATAACAAATATCTACAAATGTATGTGGATATTGTGTTTAAACATTTTTATATGAAATAAAACATCTATCAAAATAATCTATTAAAATTTAACTTTTATATAACAGCAAAAATAAAGCTAATATATTAATAGTTATAAAAAATGTAATTATTAATTTGTATTATAATTATTGATGTTTAATATATATATATATATATAATAACAGCCACACTTTATCACAACGCGTATACTGACATTTTTAAATTTCATCTTCATCAGCAAATAATATTAAGGATATGTACAGAGAAACAAAAACAACGCAAATATATTTAAAACATCAAAAAAGAAAAGCATATTTAATATACATCTGAACATAATATTGAGAACTATAAAAAAAAAGATGTAGTTACTTTTAACATGATCATGTACTAATAACACGAATTATAAGATTATCTATAGCAACAAAAATATAAGTATAAAAAACCATAAACGCAAAACCATAATTTACTAAGAGAATTTCAATCGCAGTTGACAGTACTATAATATGATACTACTTTATATATAATAATGTGTTAAACTTAAAATAATTTCGATCTTTACCATAAATCTCATATTTAATCAAATAACACTTAAGCTCAAAATGATGTCCGTAATACATACCGCAAGCATTAAAATAATATAATTATTGAAAAATAAATTCTTCCATTAAAGTATTGTCGTATATTATACTATATTGTACATTAACAAAGAAATATTTTTATAAACGTTAATAAATATCAGTTAGTTTAAAATGAATATTTGGGATTAAATAAATACAACATAATATTAAATGTTTTTAAAAACGAAAAAAAATGTATATTATATCAATTGTTTTTATTTTATTCATTACAAATAATCAAAAAAAATTAATTAATTAATGTTTTAATTTATTAAATATGAAATATGTGTTTATTAATTTATTAGTTTAAAATGCATTGATTTATTATACAACTGAAAATCGTAAGTCAACACAAAATAAGAAAGGTAAAACGGTGAAAAACCTAAAAGGAAAAAAATGTTCAATAAAAATTATTGTATGCTATTTAATTAATTAATAATAATAGTTTTATATTGACGTTCTGTCTACGATTTTTAAATATAAATACATCACTCAGAATTTTACTATGTGATAATTATTGTTTACAAAATACATGCATGAGTATTTATATTATACTTCCAACATCCAAGTTACTAGGTATCTGTAATCCCTGTAATATGAAAATACATCTTATAATTCTCAAATGCAATTTGATATAGAAACATAAATTATACTTTCCTTATTTAACATACCTAAGAGCGTCAACATTTTCTCATTTCACCCAAGTTCTGTAAATCTACATTCAACTCAGAGCATTATATGATAAATTCTGTATCCTACCCCTAGTAACCTACGGTAGCAAATATTCCCTGCCCCCTCGAGAATAGCGTGTAAATTTATTAAGTGTGGGTAGTTATTACTTTCAATTGAAAACACGCAGCTTATAGTTACTTACATAATATAATTGAATATTTTAGAGATTCTCCAAGGACACCGGAATAGTCTTCACGAAATTTTATGAAACTAGAAATTATCTCTTCCGTGCTGTGAACACATTTTTCGTCCCTCTTATATTCACTAAACAATGATTATATTTTTTCCTCTCTTGTTTTTTTTCAACATTATTTTTCTACGGGAAAACAAAGGAAATCCGGTCTCCAAAGTTCCTGACGCCAGTTACTCGCCGTGCCCCAAAAACGTTATCATTCAGTTTCCGTGCCATTGAGCCGATTTTATTGTGCTCGGTGGTATCAGTATTTTACCACCTCTGTTCTTACTCAAACTGCTTAATGTTCCCTATAGGTCAAACTACAAGACTCGTTTAAAGAGTAAGAAAAAGAAACGAAAAACGGTGTATGAAAAACCTTTACGAGTGTGAAAACTTTATCAACAATGAATAAAATGTTTTTTTTCTCACCCAGAATTTCAATTCCTAACTCATCTGCTGCTGGTACCAAGCCAAATTCTAAAATGGTGTGAAATTGTGTGTAGAATAAAGGATGGCGATAGTAGTAACAAAAGTTGGTATGTACAAAGTTTTGACCCCTCCCCTGCCACACACAATAAGAAAACCGCATTGGCACTTGGGGACTAAGTACTTGTGTCGACGCCATTAATTTCCGACGTATACGTATATAATATGTTTAGGGATACCCTTACAGATTATAATCACCATAGAAATTTGGGAAAGAGCTATCAATATTTACTATTAACTTTTTTAGAGGGGATGTTATGGAGGTGAGGGTTGTTTGGGTCACACAAAGTTATATCGCCAATTAAATAAACGTGCGCTCTACTACCCTCACATCGTTTATCGTCCTACCCTTTGGACACGTTTAGAATAAACACATACATATACATACATACATACATACATACATAAAAACAGTTTTTGTCTGATGTAAAACCGTTCAAAATTTGAAATTCAGCGCTTTCCCTCTCTCGCCAGATCAAAAAGTCGTTTCTTTTGGACTGTGCTACTGGGCTTAACGACCTGCTCAAGTATATTTGAATCCTAACGAAAATACAAATGAATTTTGTCATTTGCATACATGTAACCTAATTATGCATACTTCAGAGGAGGATCTCCGAACAAAAGCAATATGTTACATACCCATTTTACAATGAGTATTCAAATGAACATTAAAACAAACTGCATAAAAATAAACATTTAAATAAAGACATTTTTAATATAATATGGTTTTATGTAAAGATAAATTATTTTGAGTTATGGCTATAATATTTTTTTGACAACATTTCGACTAAAACAAAAAATTATTATATACTGTATCTACTAACAACATTAATACACTATTTTTATTTTTCAACTAGTCCTAACTTCCTATTTCATATTTGATTCTCATATATTTTTTATTAAAACAAATGATACAAATAATAAACACATCGTAAAGTTTGAATTTTGGTAAGATTATTTACTTATTTACTTTAATGTTTAATAAAAGTTACTCGATGTGTTATATTCTATAAATAAACTAACAATCATTTAAGACGTAGAACAAGTTAAAATAATGGTAATAATAAAACTTCAAATTATTTCAAAATATAATTCAATTAATTAAGCCTAACACTTTTCTTCTACTATAATACATTATTATTATTAATGATTAATGTTCACGCACGTAATTTCGTGTATTTTGGAATAATTAACTACGCCTTCGGAACAGTTTTACGGGTCGTTGTGTCAAAGGAATACTTTTAAGTTATGAATTTTTGAAAGTTACACAATGGAAAAAACTCCATGGCGATAAGTTTATAATACAAATATATCGGGTTATTCGAAAAAATAAAATAAATAATAATAATACATATAACTACTATAAGTAGTCGAGAATCAAATTTTATGCTAAGCCAGACTTTTGATACGATTTTGTTTGTTTAAGGACAACAAAAACTATTGCGTGTCCATTTTCTACCAAGGGAGCATACCTACGTAGTTATTTTTAACTGGCTTATATTTGCTATTTCTATTGTATTTCATTTCTGCCAACAAGTTATCACCAAACTATAATATACCTTCAGTTTTCCCAAAGCGATACCCTTCTCTAAAAAAAGTAGAAATCAGTAATAATCAAACGTGTTTTTACAACAGAAAATGCCATGAAACGAAATCGACATTTTTTTCACCCTTTTTCATAAATAATTGCATGTCATCGTCGAAAATTACTGCCATCTTGTGTAAATAATTTCTCCTGGTCAAATCACTTCTAATTCCATAAAATGTTTTCGGTAGTATAGTAACGTTTTGTGCTATTAACTATGTATATATTATATTTTAATTTTGGCAATATAAATAGTAGAAAATATTATTTAATAATTGCGTATGTTTATAATAATTTATGGTTTAGTCACCAGACTTTAGTGTAATTATTAAACGAAATATATAAAATACAATACGATGGAGAAAAAGTATGAATTATGTTTTTTTTTTAACTAAGTATTTAATATAAAATAATTATTTTCATAAATATACCAGAAATATACCAGAAATACTACACAATATTTAATACAACTGTAGAGACAGTCGTTTCTACAGTTTATTGAACTGCGCACACCTCTATAATATTATGATGATCGGTTGACCTGAATGTTAATTAGAAATAACGACACTTTGTTTATATGCGTGTCTATAACAGAAAAGAAGCCTTATTGTTATTATTCGACCCCTGAATTGTTTAGATATTATTATATGTTTTGTATTGCTTTATTTTTTATTTTGCACCAGCATGGATTCCGCTTTAACTCACAGAATTAAAAAATCCTACCAGTCAACGACTGACTACTACGTAAACTTTCATATCACCCACGGAACGAATTTTCATGTTTCGTTAATTTTTTTTTTTTTTGTGAACCCGCGTGCCGAATATTACCGTCAAGGGCTCTCGCACAAGAGCAGTATTTGTACCGGACACGGTTTTGTGTTTTGTCCCACCATTGCAACTGACAACCGCTGCCTACCCGACTAAATAACCCTTCTCCGTACTTGACTACCACACATACCCCTTCTAGTTCCTATTAGTAACGATTATTACCACCACCAACCGTCGTCGACGTCGTCATCGTCGTCGTTTGGGTATCATTAATTACGTTTCTGTCCGTCACATTTCTCTGTAAAACTCTTCAGACGCCGACGGAATATATTACGCCCGACTGTAACTGATTTCAATCCGCGCGCTCATTGCGTTCACCCTCGCGACCCCATTCACCCACCCCAACTACACAGCGAGGACTTTCACGGTTTTTTACACACGGAAAGTTTTTTTCTTTGCGTTTCCCCTCTCTCCAGAAAAAAAATCACATTTCACGACACGCATTATGGTCCAGCTGCTTCTACTATTGCTGCAGCCACTACATACTAAGCGTAATATACATATATTTTCAACCCACGTCGTTCCGAAGCAATTTATTCCGAAATGCAATTTTTAACTTAAAATCCAATTTTTAATAAAACTTGGTATACTGTGTCTCTCTCATTGCAAGCACGATTATTTTTTCTGGAACACCGTGAAATTGATTTACGAATGCTTACGCGTTTGTATTTTAACCGAGTTATAACACTACCTATACTGGCTATATGTGATTTATTTATCTCTTTAACGAAATAGTCATTTAAATCATACATTATTTATTTATACATTTAATTTTTACTCCGATGCATTGCGCTTTGTGATGATTAATCTGCTACGATCTATTTTGATATTTCTTTGATTAATTTCCATTATGAATATACTTGAATAAAAGTTTATAAAATTATAAGGAACAATTATTATTTTTGCAATAATTTAACCATTGTGTAAATAAATTGATCGATCCCGTCTATTCCTTCTTTTTCACAGTATTAATGAAAATTATTTGGTTAGATTCAATTACCTATGGCAAGCCCCTTTTATTCAACACCCGTAAACAGTTGTCTCGTTCATACATACATTTCAATGTTTATATAATATAAAAATGGAAGGATAGTTCGGTATTATAAAATAACGATAGGCAGTCAGCGATCAAGACTTATGCCATAAATATATAATATATGTATGCGCGTTATTTTATTTTGCACGCATTCTCCTTTCATAATCACTTATCTTTTGAACGGAAGATTAAACCACCAACACGTCATAATGTTTAAGTAAAGAGAGGGTGTTATGTCCTTTTGCTTTTAGGACCGAGATCATTGTCGGAGGTCGCCCCTTTTGTGACGGACATGGTTCATGGTTAAAACCTCGTCATTACTATGCTAATCTATGCTTATTTTCGACTCCCGGCTTTTTGGGTTTAATTAATTACACTTCTGACACGACCGAATATATTCGGACACAGTATCTTATTCGATGGGTTCTTTGCTATCCATAGCTATATAGTAGTAGGTCAGATTTTAATACAATAGTTTGCTTTTGATTCCCCACATTATGTTACTATTCGATTTTGATTTTTCTTGCAAATCGATATTACATATTCATTTCAAATCATGTAAGAATTTAGGTATTTAAAATGGATTTTATTTTTAAATGACATAGTGATAAATAAATAATTATTTTTTTATATTTAATCATGGTTAAAATGTAAACCACGCTTTGAAACAAGCTTATATTCATTCAAACATTATTCAACGTAAAATTCAATAAGATTAAATTTTATATTTTATGTTCAAGTTAATTAAAATGGTAGATAGTACATGCATACATCACTATCGGTTGGCAACAAAAAAACAAAAATAAAAAAAAAAAAATAAAAAAAAATATTCAACTACTGTTGGTGCGGTTATACACAGTAATTTAACTCAGTGAAGAGGAACATGTATCTTCTTTGAAATTTAAAAATTAAAAATCATAATAATCGTTACGTGACAAAATTGCGGTTTTCAAATTACACTCGTGCAGCTCTCGAAGTGAAAAATACACCACTCGCGCTCGTGGTGGTATATATTGTCTAGAGTTATGAAAAAAATATGATGAAAAAACTAGAGAGAAAATGAAGGACTGAAGCTTTTGAAAATGTACGTGTGAGTGTACATCTATGTATATATAATATATGTGCACGTGTGTGTCATCAAGTTGATTAGACGTAGAGCAAAGATAGTGGAGTGGTAGCGAAGGCGGCAGTCGGATCCGCGACGATAAAGTAATGCGGAGGTGAACAAGAGAGGTACGCGAGTCTAAAGTGCAATGTTATTATTATGGACAGGGGTGTACTACATATATATATAATGATGGTAGCCGTGTCACTACTACTGTCACTATATACGTATACTGCTGCTGCCGCTTTTGCCACTGCAGCTTTTCTTGCTGACGATGCACTCGACCGACTTGACAACGACAACGACGCATCTCGCACGATGATGGTATACCCCTTGTACTTTCCCCCACTTTCGTCTCATCACACAGCCCTTATATACGCTTTGCCATTTTCCAACACAATTCCATGACAGACTACGCCACCGCCACCAACACTGCCGACAAAGTTTTGCCCTCCTCATTAGTGTCAGACCGAGTGAATGCCGTTTATTCTTTTATCTCAACTAACCCCTTCGACTACCGTGTTCCCTACTGCCCCATCATCATCTGTGTCTGTCTACCATCTGTACTGTCTCCGTCTCCACCATTCCACCTACCGTCTATTTATTTGCCACAAGACAGTTCGGTCAGCTGAATATTACGCACAACCGCGTGGTGCGACGAAAACTACTATTTCTGAGGATAATAACGTAAACATTTAACGATCAAACACTGCAAAGCTCGCCAATGTCAGTATTTCGATCCCATCACGAACAGAACTAGTATTTCTACGAAAATTACCAAGTAGAAACGACAGCAGAGGTTCTTTACAGGTAATCGACAATAAATTCTATATCCCTTTGCGATAGCAACAACCTTTACGTTTTTTTTAAATTTATTTATTTGGTATATCGTTAAAATAATCATAAACATTTATTCGAATTTCAATCTAAAGATCCGCGTACGATAAGCCATAAAACAAAATAGCAAACTTCACTATAATATTATGTTTTAAATTAGAAAGTTTTAAAGAATTACATACACAACATATTTAACTTTAATTTTATAAGGATGAATAAAAAAAAACACAAACCGTTTAACGCTGCCTTTACTTGTGATGTAAACCAGTATTTAGTAAAGTATAATATCCATACTATATCAATACTATAATATGCACGTACAATATGTTGTACCTACACTGACTCGTGTATATTGTTTTTTGTTATTAATTGACCATTCGTTTAATTCTCTTTAAGTACCTAAATGCATAATAATAAAATAGGAGACAACAAACAAACACATTAAGTATCGAGTAGCTTAATCATTAAACATTTTCGAATAAATATAACTTTGTAACGAATAACTTTTATTTTAATTATAAAACAAAATCATTCCAATGCAAACAATAAAATAATTAAGTTTAAAAAAAATCAAATATATCATATTTAAATTTCAATAGACATTATATAATATGACGGATAAAATATACTTGCTTAATTTATTAAATAAATAAATTATTTTTAATCTTAATGTGCTGTTACCAAACAAAAAATAATTTCAAACAAACGAGATTAAGAAAACTTCTCTATTAAAGATACAATTTCACTCAATGAATGCAAAAAGTCGATAAGGAAAGTTATTCATAGCAATAATTAAATTATTTTCAATTAAAATATTTTAAAAGTTAATTTTAAACTCAATCTTTAAATCCCACATTTGTCTTTAATGTAAATAGATCTAATGGAAAAACGTTTTAAATGTTTTAAACTAATTAGTAATACCTAGTTTTATTGAATAATTTTAATTAAATACAAAGAACCTATATTTTAAACACGAAATTAAAATCATAATATGAACTATTTGACTCGTATAAGTGTACTAGAAATTCACGTGGAATCAAAATCTCCTTTTACTACAACCACTATATATTTACTCCATATGACGGTAAATTGTAGACGAACGGATAAAGTTGGAAAATTTAAATAAAAATGACGGGAAAAGCTTTGTGTGTTTCGCCTATGAAAACAAATGCGGATAAAGAACTAAAACAACAACTCACTTTCGGTGAGCAAGGAGTGGTTAAAACCTGGCGTAAATATAAAACAAAACAAAAAAGTACTCGTTTGCATAAAACACACTTCCCTTGAATGTTTTATATTCTACATTGGCGTAAACAATACAATTGAATAAATTTTGGTGAATTGTCGCTGTCCAAATGAACTTAATAATCCCCAAAGCAACAGCTCCAAAGAATAGTAATAATAATAATCATAATAATAAAAAAACAACCGAAGTAAAACCGTGTTTGGGTTCCCCCCGACCATTACAATCCTATTTGCGTATGCATAATTTTACATTAACTTAACATATTAGTATAGTCCCGCGTTGATTACGTGAAGTCGGTAAGTAAAATATGTTGCATACCGTGGATATACATTTATTGCTTTATTTTAACATGAAAAAACTATATGTGTGGTGCGGAATACAAAAATGTATATATTTTCAGAAATATTTAATGTATTTTTATTTATAGGTAAACGAGAATTTAAAAGGTTAATATTACAGTAATATATCCATTCAACCGGTCAAAAGTAAAACAAAAGCAAACAGAATCATTACTAAAATATAGAAAACTACTATATGTTTTACATTTCTGTTAATTTGCCTATAATAAAATAAAGATAATATTTTTCATTAAATGTCATGAAATCAACGCTTTAGATTTAAAATATTAAGTTAAATATCGTAGACAATTTTACAATTGAAATGGCTAATTTATAGTAGACTTAAAAAAAATTCAAAATAACTTTCATAATAGTTAATAATATACGCATAGAAACACAATACTACTGTTTCATTTATACATATAAGCAATTATTTTTATTTCTTCAAATCTTTTTTTTCTTGAATTATACGCTCTTATTCTAAAGTTGATTCTTTGGTGACATTTGGTGACTTATAAAACTAAAACTAACATTTAGTATTTTCCGATCCACTGTCCGGGTTCGAAATATTAGAAAAAGCTTTTAAAGAAACCAAGTTTTTATCCTCTCTTTGACAGACGAACAACAATTGAAATTCGTCTTCCAAAGGGGTCTCCGTCGACTGTATCTCACGAGGTCATATTTCGTTTCACCCAAACACAATAATAATACATACAAGCAAATTCACTATATGCAGTACGATAAGCTATAAAAAAACGTACTACTATTATTATTATTGTTATTGTTTGCATTTATATGTTCATGCGATTTAAAAATGCTAATAGTATAATAAATAATGTAATGTTTTCAGAGAAAAAATTAAGCTCGCAGGAGCGGCAGCTGCAAACCCTGTTTCTCTGTCCATCGCACTGTTACCGGTAGCCGTCATGATGAACGAGTATCTCCGCTGCATACAGATACATCGGAAATGCATATACCTTATGGCTACTGACTAATTTACCAACATCGGTTTCATCTATGAACATAATTTTTTGATAACCTACAAGTGGTTCACAGTAACGATTTCAGTGTCACACACATTTATAGAATGGCCCTAGCCACAAGACATAAATACATGTCGATATTACCAATAATTCAACTGATTAGATTTTAGATAGTAAAAATAAAATCACTACAACACGCTTTGTCCATCGTAATAATATAATAGTTATCAATTAATCATTATAAAATTTCTTATAGCGTTGATCGTAATAATAATTATTTTTATAATTCACCAAATTTACAGTGGTTAAAAATAGAAAAACACTACTGCATATAATTACATATTTCCGACAACTATGTATTTCACTATTATGTTTTGAAAGCAGTATATATTTACTGATGTGTACGTACTAAAAATGTTTATTATTGTTTCATTTTTGTTTCGGCGATGCTGCAGGTACGAACTTGTCATTTACCTCAGAACGATCACGACTTCCGGAAAACAGTATGAGAATTACTATTTAGATGAGAAGTTTCAGGCCGGAACGGCCAAAGTCCTTGCGGGTCCAACACGGTTACGCGCGATACACTACGGAAATTATATAGTAAGGTTCACAAGGGTGGATACATGTTATGTGTAATAAACATGGATGCAGGAACAGGGAAAGTTTAGCACGAACGCAACGTTGGGGGAGCGAGAGATGGTAGTTTATGGAACTCTGGGAAATTAGGTTTAACATTGAATATTCGAAACCAAGAATAATTGGAATGGCACGAATATTTTGACCTTCTCGGGGCATCAACATTTACTACCTCATTGTCACCACTATCACCACTAAACATCCGCTAGTAATAGTACCTTATATATATATATCTTTTTGGTGCGTAATAAAATTAACACGAAAACCAACCCAAAACCGATTTATACCACAGTGTTTTTGTTAATAGAACGTTTTATAATTACTGTCTATTGTAGTGAATTCAAAGTAATCGTTGGCGTTAATAATAACAATAATAATCAAAAATAATGTTTATTAAGACAATAAGAATAAATGGAATACATGAATTCCATTATTTAAATTTTATATAATTTTCTTTTTTTTCTGAATATGCTTACCACGGTATTTAAACAATTATTTTCAACAGATTCAAATATTCATAATATTTATATACTAATTGGTTATGGTTAAGTATAATACTTCAGAAAATAATGAGATAAATATGACAGAAAACAGGAGGGCTTAACTGTATTAAAAAATAATAATAATGATTTCAGTACTAATAAAGATTAAATTATTAGTATTATACATAGAATGAAAAAAATTATATTTTATATTTTACTTTCATTTTTATGCATTTTTTTTAGTTAAATATTGTATATCAATGGTATTTATAATTTAAAAATGTTTCTTTATAAATATTATCTTTTTGTTATAAACGTATTTATATTTTATATCTATATTTTTTGAAAATAATACATATAGGGTTATTATATCAATAGCTAAAAAACGATAAAAATGTCCAATGTTAAAAGTTAAATATGTATAATATTTTTTACGACGAAATAATATAAATTGAAACCTATTCAACTATATCATTCCGCTGTTGATTTCAATAATACTATAACAAACGCTTCAGATCTAAGGTATAAAATACATTATATATATATATATAAATAAATAATGATTAAGTCAAAGCAATAATAATAAACAACAATAATTATTATAATTAAAATATGTCACATAATTTATGTAACTGTATTTCCAATTCACCATTTCCAATAAGTTTTACTTGTAATTTCTGTACGTTAACGCAATTAATTCACACAACATTGAATACAAACAAATAAAAGAGACTATTCACCAACTGAAAATAGTATGACTTTTATCTCCTAACCCACTCACTATGAGTGTAAATCTTTAAAATTATTTACAATACTTTACCGAGCTTTCATTCGTCGTTGCATAGAAAACCACGAATACGTTGTAGGCTGGTTATATTATATGCATAATATGCACACAATTTGGTATAATCATAAAAAATGTAATAACTATTTATATCTTATTTAATATCTACGTAGTTAAACGTTAAACGTATGAGTTAATATTAATTCTACCTATATAATATAGTATGATCAACAATGATTATGATTTTCAAGCGCACAATATTTAGATTATTACGAAAGAAACGTTACATTAAATTGTTTGGCCTAAAAAAAGAATCTAAAAAATATATCTAAGTAGGTTATATTTTAATTAGTTTAAACAGTCCTGCCCTTTAATTGATTTTTACATTATACAGTTTAATAGGTAGGCAGATGTAAGCAAAAGTAAATGGTATACAAATTTGTAAGTCTGTGCTGCAATATTATACATACGATTTTACCAATCCAATATTATTATATAATTCGCACGTTACATACGCTGTGCTGTATCGATTTACCGCTTCGACGTTATACTCAGTAACGGGATGGCTGTGGTTCACTCAGTATGTACTATACATACATGTATTATTATATAAGATAACGCAGCTTGAGGTTCCGAGTATGCTACTCGTTTACAACTACCCCTTTGCACCTGCAGCGTATACATATATACACAGACAGCAGCAGCAGATAGTATATTATATATGTTGTGGGTTCGCGTCGTGTGCGAGGATTAAACAGGAAAATATATTCTCGTTTCCGGTTTTATGTGCGCCAAGAGAAAGTACGGTGTCTGTGCTGTGTAAGGGTCGAACGCACAAATGTGCTTGTGTGTGTGTGTGTGTGTGTATGCGCGCAATAGGGTGCTCTGGCTATTTGTAACTTTACACGTGGTAACGGTTAAACGCCATAACTCACCTGAGTGTCCGGTTATCGCCTCGTTCCGGTAAAAACTTTAAAAGTGTTGGTTTCGCGCGTTGAAAAATAGCGGTTGCCGTACGGGCCACCTAGAAATCGATGACTCTGCTATAGCGACCGACGTGTATGTATAGGTATTATATGCTACGGAAAACAGTAGTTCAAAGTGTATAATGTAGAGAAAAATGTAAATATTCTGTATCATATTTAATAACATGATATTATATAATTATTTAATTATTATTACAATCGTATTAACGCATCTCCATTAACAATAAAACAGTAAACATTTAGAACGTATGACTTGCTTTACAAATAATGTTGTGTGTTTTGATCGAGGGAATAGGAAATATCTAAGTAGCGATGAAAAGCAAACAAAAACTATATGATTTAGCGGTAGAAATATGTATAAAAACCGTTTTTTTTGAAACCATAAATATATATCTTCAAAATTCTTGAGTTGTTTGCACGATTTCTTCGAGGTATTAGTAGTCATCGCTTAAGCTCACACCTCCTCATCTGTAGGAACGCCAAAGTACTCAGCAACGGATGTATATATATATATACATTATATGATTTATGGTCTACCTCGAATGCGTGGAAGCATTTTTCACACATTTATATAACGAAAATACCCAAGCTCAGGGCGCGTATACTATTATTATATACCTACAACGATCTGTATACATCACAGACACCGACGTGATGGAAAGGTATTCGTGATGCTGTTTTGTGAATCTCTTAAACATTCTTCTCGAAAGTCGTTTATGATGCGATGAGAGAAATTTTCGTGTATAGATGATACTAACCTATAATAGCCGTCTCCACCCTTATAGTTGGCATTCACGTTGATTTATTATAATACCCACATACCTATATTATATAATATGAGTATTGTATTATTATACTTTTCTGCGAGGCGGTTGGAAACGAAGCGTCAGAAAATAATATGATATAGTTATTATAATGATGATCATAGTATGATAACATGCAGATTTGATAAACGAAGCGAGTGGTGTACATAATAATATGAACCGTTTACATACAAGTATATTAATAAATATATGGTGTTATTTCCGGTTTTTAATAATATTGTGATCTACGTCCTACGATATATTGTTACAACTATCCACGGGAAAATTAGAGAACTACAATCATTGCATTTTTATAACTTAGCAATAAATGGCAACAACAAATCTTTCGAAAATTGTACGTGAAAATACAAAGATGCTCAGTCAAATTGCAGTTTCTTCTGTACATTTCAAGTTAAAAATAGAAAAAAAAAATCTACAACTCAAACTTACAATATATTATTATAGGCATTTACAGCAGCATAGTACCTCGACAAACAATTTATATTAATACTTTAAAACTATTTTATTTCAAACTATAGAATATTTTATATTAGACTTTATTATAAGCTGTATCGTGCTATAGTGAACATACTATAACCTAACTTGGTTCCTACCCACTTATATTTTATACTTTTATACATTATTCACTCAGTAATATTTTAAAGAAAACTGTACAACGGTAGGTATTATAAAATACTAAATTCATAATTATTTTTAAAGATGCCAAAATGCTCACGATTGTTTACGATTTTAGCAATTGGATTCATTTAACGTTTTACTTCGACAAATTAAATTAAATTATACATTAATTTAATGGAAGTTTAGAATTACCATTCAAACATAAACAATTTCCATTTAAAACGCACATTTTCAAAACACTTAAAATAGCAGTTATTTACATAATAGAATTACGTTCCCTTAACATGTAAAATACATATCTAGTTTTAATGAATTAATTTAACATGCGAAAACTTTTACAATAGTTCCAAATAATTGTAATAATAATATTGTGTATTAATAATCTCATTTATTTTTTTATTATTATGATTATATAACATGGTGTATTTTTCTTATATAGGTATAATACTACTTGATATAAATCGTTTAATTAAAATTTCTCATATTTGGATATACCTACTAGAAACATATTATTTGAATCATTAAATATAATGTATAACTATATATTATTATTAATATTTATTATTAAATTTACGAAAATAAAAGCAGTACTCGGATAGTACAGACTAAGATCTATGTGCACATCTTAAATATATTATTATACCAACAGTAATAATAATATAAAAATTGTGGCGCTCTCTAGGTAAAGAGTAATAAAATATATATATTCAAAATTAAAATTGAGAACAAAAATGTATAACATTTATATTAAAATATTTAATATAATATACACTATCATAGATAATATAGAGTAGGTTCAACTATTAATTTTATTTTTACGGTCTAATGAAATTTAAAAACGTCAGTATTAACTATTTATAACAGTTTTAAATACATCAAAATACTGAAGTATAATTTATTTTAATTACCCACACATTATAATTATACATCCACGTATCTTTACACGGTTACACTATTTTACACAGGTAGGTAACTAAAAAAGTATCCTAAAATCAAATCATACCACAAGCAACATTATGATGAGGACCTGAATATTAAATTTAGGAGAGTGTTGCTATGTTACCTGATGTAAGTTTTTATACATAACATGCACATGATATCCGATAGACAGAAATGTGATAAGGTCATCTTTTTTCGGGAAAGAGTAAGTATCAAGAATTGTGTTTACATTTTTCGATATGCTCATGGTTTAACAAATAATAACGGACGAAAAAAATCGATAAAACATTAAAAAAAATTTAATTATACCATCACCATTCATTAGGTAACTTATTTTCATTATTTATTTACTTAATATAATAATTAATATAATAATATTTTGCTAGTACTACTGTTAATGAAAAAATTATATATTTAAATTATATACCTATGGGTCAAGCTGACCCTTGCTGAAAATAAAATGAATATCCATTCCAAAATAAAGATCAATTGTACTATTCAATTTTCGTATCTCAAGATAGTAACAATTAATTCAACTATAATTAATTGCTAAACAATAAAACCAATTAACGAGTAAATTACGAGCCAATTTACATTTTATTAAATTAGATTATAGTCTATAATTAATAATGCACTAAAAAAATAAATAAAAGTATGTTACCCCTCAACATAATATATGTCCCTTAATATGATAGGCAGGTACCACGAATTTATTTGTTCGCATAATGAAATTTTATTTATTTTGTAAGAATTAAATGTTCTTTAGTCTTATATTGATTAATGGGTAAATTGTATGATTTACATACTCCACTAAATGAAATACAACTATTGAATTAAACCTTTAGTTTACTTCTTATTTACGGTGTAAATAAATATTTAAAATAACAATACATTAATAATCGGAGATCTATGAAAATAAATATATCTAATTAATATAATTACTAATTATATGTAATGGAATATCCTCCAAACTTTGGTCTAATGTTCCATTGTCATATTGTGACGTTTAAAACAATTACCATGATAAACGGATGATTTCATAATCGACGAAACTGCGAATTTTAAATTTAATTTCATGTGATTTTATTGATTTAATATTATTTATTTTAAATATAAAAATCAATTAATTTCTGTCAATATAAGTCCTTGTGGCGCAGTGGAAAGCGTACTGGACTTCGGATCCAGGGGTCGTGGGTTCGACCCCCACCAGGGACGTTGGCTAGAATTTTTTTTAGATTTTGTAGATTACGTAATTGTAAATAATACTATTCGTGACGTTCACCCCGGTCATAGTGAGCACCGCCACTCCAGTCCCCGCCCACTTTAAGAACGACGAACGAAGGCAGTAATATGGTAGCTAAAAATAGACCTCCGCTGTATTATTATCGGAAGCTAATACATTATTATTATTATCATCGAAATGATCGTATCCAACTGTGTAAATGGTATACCCAGAAATGATTATTATTTAAATAGTCTCTGATTATCATCAAGATAATATTTTGGGTTTGTTTTAGTTTGACGTTCAACTGGCACGATATTTTTTTTTTTTGATAACATAAAATACCATGCTACCGCAGTAAATAAAACGATTTTTATCGCTTTGTGAAATAATTTAATTCATCAAACACAATAATTTTGATTTTCGTAATATTATCGTCACGAGAAAAAAATGACTTGCTTATCGGAAAATATCGGTTAATTTAGTTGACAAGTTGAGTCATGAAAATAAAATCATAGGTTTTGAAAGAAATCGAACCTGCAGCTGCGGCGATCGAATCATATCGAATGAAAACATATTATTATTTTTAAATAAGTTTTATTTTTCATTAAACCTAATCTATGATTCATGAAAATATTGTTCGTATTAGTAAAATTTTCGCGTATATCGTATGTGATACAATATTAATTTATAGCGGTTTTATCTAGAAATAATTGTATACGATTTAAATGTTAACACTTCTACTTGGCTTTCAACAGTCAACAATATCTAATGTCTATCGTACTATTGTATATTTGTTTATAATATTCGATGCGGAATAAGAACGTACCTCAGTTCATACAGCGGATCGTTCTCAATCGCAATCTTATCATAAATGGGTACCATCGGACGTACGGGAACTGATAGTTCTTTTCGTTTTTTCAACACCGATCAGCGCGGCGAACCTGTTTTAGTCCAACGTCCGGTACGTTCTGGGCGAGTATAGTTTGGTTGATTTGTACTCAATATTGCTATAAATACACGCTTGACATATCGGAGGTGATTTTAACAGAATAATCATAAAATATATTAAAATCTAGTCTGGAGCAACCTAATACATCGATACCTTATGCACACAATTTATTATATACATCAATATCAATGTACATACATATCGATTATAAAAACGACTTACGATGACGAATATAAGATTATATAATATTTAAATGTTGGTAGTTGGTGAACAATGTACAGTAAAAAGCTGGTTGAAGAAGTCAGCTGAATCATCGCGAAAACGAGATAAAAGATAATAACATCAAACCCTTCCCCCTGCATGATCGTCTATATGTACAACAGTACACGATCACATGGTAAGAGTTTTTCTCAATAAATCTTCCCGTGACGATGACAACAACTATCGGGATTAATAATTATCACGAATTTACTGGGATTGATTATACTATTTTAATACTAAAGTGTATAGGTACTTAAATTATATTAATATGAATATGCATATATGAAAATTACATTTTATACGATTTTATACGCGAGAACGATAACAATACCGTTTGATTTTATACATATACCTAGCAGCTATAGTCCGTCAGGAACGTGAATCATAGTCAATTAATCATAGTATTTATACATCGAGCAAGCCGTTTAAAATATAATATTAAGTCAAATAACGAGGGGTTTTTTTTAACAAAATATTGAATTAACATCGAAAACAAATTTGCATTATGATATTTCCAGTATAAGGAGAAATAAGGCGGATTTGACTGTTGTACGAAATAGCGGATTTTGATTGAATGTTAAAGAACTGGGCTTATTTTTCTTGAGCTGCGGATAACGGTATTATGGAGACGAATAAAGATGATGTGCGGGAATGTAAAAATCGAATTCATGAGAGAGAAACAGACCGTTTTAATAGGATATGCCCATGAATTACAATAAATACAAAAATATTATGCATAGTAACTTACTATTATTATTACATAATAATACGCTGTAATATGAGGTATAATACAGGGTATGCATAAACATCGTATACGATAAAATATTCACGTATTTTGTAACTGGGCTGTAGGTACGCATACAAATTTCCCGGGCAGAAAATCCACGATTTAAGCGGTTGAATGTATACGATATTCGTAGCAGAAACAGAAATGATCAGTGCAAAATATTTTATTATTTTATGCAACATAATCATCGTATTATGCACTGCAGAACTTCAGCAGGCCGTTCAGTATATGATTTTTTGGATCGGGTGGGCTGGACGAACATACGTATATATAGATACCGTACGAAACTTTTCGAGGCTTGTCGCTCGCCGATTTCCGGACGTGACAAATGAAACTACATAAACCTTTCCGAGTGAGCTCCGTATAGTCATATAGTCCCCGGAGTCGGGACCCTTCCGCCCTCGTCGATTTCGCCGTACAACCCTCACGGTCCACCAACACTGCAGTGGTCTCGCGCGAGTGACGGTCGAGAAACGCAGACCGTCCGACCGACAGATAATTATTTAGTCCTTGGTATAACGCGCGCTCAATCCTACACACACGCTTATATATTATAAATGTACATAAATATACATTAAACATGTAGAATATCGTATAATATATACTGTATACGACGAAGATGACCAGTGAGCGAAAACTTTTCAATTAACTGCTGCTCATCGTGTAGGCATTGCGGAAAACCCACCCACTTTCTGCACACGTTTGCGAATGCTGCAAATGCAGTCATACCGTCGTAATATTATAATATTATATACAACATACATCACACTGTGACGTCTACGACTGCAGCAGCAGTGGAATACCTATATAATAATAACTAAAACTGCACCGCTGCACTGCACGTCATATTCTCTCTTATAAATTATATTATTATATAATATGATAAAACTGCTGCTGTAGAGCATAACATTATTATATCGTTTACCTATAATAATATTATGTCATTACAGATGAACAACTCATGTGTACAATGTGCATATATTATATTATAATATTATGTGACATTATGTAGTATATACAGATATATATATATATATATATATAGACACGCAATCTGCAAACACTAATTAAACGCTGAAATTATTATTGAAAATGCACTCCGAAACAATTTTATGGTAAAAAATAATAAAGTCATTCTTCTAAAAAACGACTCGATAACATTTAAACCATAGGTTTGTACAACCTTAAAAAAGTTATTATTATCTTTATTATTATGTACCTACAATATACTATATTTATTATAATATATGGTGTATATATTATTATTATACAGCAGACTAACAATTATTACATTAAAACTATATAATATAATACAATTTTGTTTAAATTTAATCTAAGACGGATTCCATTGGGACCAAAAAAAATATTCCGTTTTCACAGGTTTCCGTTTTTTTTTTTAAATAAATGTATTACCTTCATTGCATACAATTAATATTAAACTATTCTCTTGAAACTCCATGCATATGTTATTATGTATTTTTATATATTATTTATATGAATTTTCACTTCGAAGAAATTATAATGATAGTATTTAGGCCGTGTGTTGTACAAGAAAAGTGCGAACTAAGCAAAATAACTAAGTAGTAAATTGTACATATTACTTTAATTTTCGAATTATATAAACGTAAGTGTATGTGGTCACTTATTTTCACGAAGCGATTTTTAAAATAATATTATTATTTTAATCTACAATTAAAGCATCTAATAATATGCAAATATTACCTATATATTATAATATAGTAAATTGTAATGTATCAACAATTGTAAGATGTTCAATTAAAAGGTCATCGAAGTGCATATTAATTATTATCTGTACAGCTGATCACTTACTATCTATACGTAAATCATTTATACACAATATTAAATGATTGTTATATTATGTCATAAATTTATAATTAACTACTATAAAACATGTATACCACATTTTCGTAAACACCTATATTATATACTATAATAGTACACTAACGAGCATGTTGAGAACAACATTGATATAATATATCAAATACGATTAAATATAGATTACATACTATAGTAAAAACTTCAAAATAAATAAACGAAAATTTATTTTTTTTTTAATCGAGGTTTTATGTATTTAACTACAACGTGTTACTTAGCGTTTGTAGATTTTATTTTATTTAAAACGACGGGCGTTTTGCAGAATTGGTGTTGCAATGGCGCAGGGCTGATTAGGTCGTTCGTGCGAGTGAAATTAAATTACATCCTAATTTACTGCAATAAAATTGCGGGTTTCCGAGAAATTGACAAAAACTTGACATCGAAATTGAAAGGGGTGATTTCTGTGTAAATCGAGATTAGATCACGCAACGAACATAGGAGGTACTACGGATATAGAGACCGGATATAATGCCATGACTTGGATAACGGAATCACCGTTTATAACCATTTTACCCTTCGAAATCGTTACCATTTTATAAATAAAATCGAATAAAACAACAAATGTATGTCTACAAATGGTTAATTTTTAATTTTCGAAATGTGTAATAAATTGTATCGTAAATCATTAAGAACAAAAAAAAAATATGTTAAATCCTCGATGGTATTGTAAAAAAAACATGTATCGATTAAAATGTAAATTATATTACTATTGCGACCACCGTTACCCGTCGCAAAAGAAATTCCTGGCGATACACGTTTCGAATTTTCAGGACGGTCGTTTTGGAAAATGAACTCGCGCAAGCTTGAATTGGATGATTTTTTTTTTCAAAAATGTATTACAATAGAGCATACGATATATCATATATACACACACACACACACACACATATAGAATACGTACATAATATATAATAGTACAAACGGCTAGAGAAAACACGCGGGAAAAGTCATTTAAAATAATTTTTCTCCGCCCGTAATTTCCCCAGTGCATAGAAATTACCGTCCGGGATTTTTGTTCCTCTTCCACTATATAATATACCTATACTTTTATACTGCACGTACATATACACGTGTATATATATATAATATATACCTATCTTTCTTGCCACTCTCATTCAGCTGACGCCACATAATAATCGATTTATAACAGTTTCTCGTTGGGCTTATGCATCTCTCTCTCTCTCTCTTTCGCTCTCAATGTATAGTATATATTATGTACATACCTAACCTATAGTGTGTATGTATATATATATATATATATATATATATATATAAATATTCCCCCTGTGCCTTCGCGCCACTTCACCTCCCTACCGGCACCACCGTCGTTCAATCCCCCGGCCGCCGCTCCCGCAGCAGTTCGGCCGACCTAGTTTACGACTCCGACGGGCAATTCCTCCGAGGGATGCCGCCGCCGCGGATTATCTTCCTCTCAGCCGCGGCGGTGGCATGTCCAAAAACCTGAGCGGCAATAAAAAACGGTTAGTGCGGGACACGGCCAAGAAAACTGTTCTGTAATGCGTTCCAGGTGCTCGAATACACCGCGCACAAACACGTATATATTCTGCAAGTGTGTATTTTATACTGTGATGTAAGTTTATAGGTACTGCAGCACATACGGATAGTTGTATGCACGTACGTAAAAGTGGGCTTAGGTATTTTCAATGAAGGGTTGGCATATTTAGTTTATAGATCCGTAAAAACGGGGTAGAGTTATGTTTTTTTTTATAAAAAAAAAAAAAAAAAAAAAGGTCGATAGCCGAAACGTAAATCATTATAATATTCTACATTTGCAGTTGAGTAAGTATTATTTAGAATTTATAAATATTTATTTCGTATGATTTGTTTGATTTGAAGGTTAAATTAAGTTTAACTAATTCAAGTTTCCGAGGTTTAAAAATAATGCGAACCCGGTCCACGGCGACGTGACACATACAAATATACTTATGTAGTATATAATATAGTATATTGTACATGTGCGCTAGGGAGTATCCAGGTCTATTTTTTCGTTTCCGGGAATTATTATTATTATTATTATATTTTCTCGCCCGCCTACGATAATATCATCGGAGTATTATATATTATCGTCGTCGTCGTCATTTGCGGTGGATTTCGTTTTTTCCGCGAAAACGCTCCGCAACGGCGTATTGTAATATTATGATATAATAACGCCGTATTATATTGCAGGTATACCATGCGTGTTTTTTTGTGACCCAAAAATCCAAGTATATATTATCCGTAGGTATAATGCGTATGGATTTGCATAATATATCACAGTTATTAATTTTATAAAATATTATATGATTATCGCTATCGTTGGGATTTGGCGGCGTCGTCATTCGGGTTGTAGGTAGGTTAACCCATCCATATAATATTATTAAATATATATATAAATTATATATACTACCTATATGCCTACGCATGCATTAGATTATGTACATGCACACATATATTATATTATAACTTCGAGAAAAAGCTCTCCAGTCTCCGACCTTTTTTGGGCAAAGCACTTACTACTAACGAATCAAATAACCGCGCACAGTCCTTCTTGTTTTCGCTCTGTACAACATATTTAACGGGTTTTTCGTGAGCCTAATGCGAATTCGGTAACCACTTTTTATTTTAATATTATACGAATTTCACCGAAAAGTTTGTACATAACGTAATACACAGTTTACATATATGAAGTAATATAGAACAATTGAATTTACTGAGAACAAGAATTATTGACGCTTAACAATTATTATTTAAAATTAAAACGAAAACCATGGATAATATCGTGACGATTGATATCAATAACGTTACACCTGAGTGTAAGTATGAACAAACGGGGATTCTTTTCTTACTATTATCGTTTAATGTTTAGGTCTAAGTGCAAATATTACTACCTAAATATCAATATATTATTTAAAACGATTAAGTTAGACGAAGTTTTTTAAAAGTCATTTTTTTTTTTATCTATCCATCAAATAAGATAACTGACAAACTTACCGGTCCAAATTGTTCAAAGTAGTTTTTGACGTCTTCTAACGTTGTTGGCGCCGACAAACCACCAACAAAGATTTTTTTCGTTCGAGTCACCATCTGAAAATTATTATAGGATATTAAATACAATTCTACACGTACAAATTTTATGATGGATAAAATTATGAATTACAATACATTTCTTTTTTTTTCTAATATAACAACCTATAATGTTGAACTTACACAAAAATGTTAAATATTATTCTCCCAAAAATAATATATAGTTAAGCAAACGTACAATAATTTGTGGTCTCTAAAAACAAATAGACAAGTGGCCTACCTATAATATAATATTTTAGATATATTTAAAAAAAAATGTATAAAATAAGGTAGGTATAATATATTTTGTATGGACTTAAAATAAAGCCATAGTAGAAGTTAGGATAGGCATGAGTGAATTTTTAAACTTAGTGGAAAAACTACAAAGGATATAATACTAAATACACTGTAAGTATATTAATCTAACATTAAACTTAAACAGCTAGAATTCTATATTAGACATATTGAATCCAAACTTGAGGACTGAACTCACAATATATAACACGCGTTATTTATACAAGACAAATTATAAGTGGCCCAAGGATATACTAGTACACTGCTAATACGAGTGCTTGGTATAAATTAAATTATTTCCAAATAACCATCCATTCTGTATTTTTGTAGAAAGTATATTATAAAAAAGCAATTCATTAACGTTTTTTTTCTTTGGTAGGTAATTTATTTATATATATATATATATATATATATACGTAGGTACTGACATTGATGCATTTAACACGCCATTACCTATTACCTATTAATATATATTACGTTGAGCAAAATATACAATCATTGTAATATTATTATATTTTAATATTGTATGATATACTAGTGAATATTGAGTTTGAATTAAATTTTATTTCGAGAAAAATAAAATAAATGTATAAACAATTCGTTATTCGTACCTATATGCTCATAGAGGAAAAATTATTATCTATTTTGAGGTATCCTAAAATTAAATAGGCATTTAAAGAGTTTTAAATATATAATTTAAAACGTACATATTATAAATTGTTCTCAAAAAAACTTAAAAACTTTACGCAAAATTATACGCCTACGTTTACGCATGCTCACAATGAAAACAAAATATATTTTATTGACTGATATTTTATTTCCAAAACGATAAACAAATATGTGTCATAATTGCCACCGTAAAGGGTTCATATATATACATATATATATATACAGTTTTGACAGAATTGAAAATCACGCCAGCACCAATCGGCCATGTGTTTATCTCTTTATAAAATGGGTTTTAACGGGACTGATCGTATATATTTCAAAAATTTAATTCAACCCAATCCTCTCGACTGAGTAGGTATAATTATATAATAATATAAACAACGTTGTGAAAAAAAAAATAAAAAGCGAGATTTTGGGCAACTTTATTATAATATAATATTCATTAGCTCTCGAGGGTTTTTAAATCATTTCTCGAAAGTATGATTCCGTTTAAATATTTTATTGAACCACCCGAGAGGGACACGGTCATAAATAAATCTACGGCATTTAAAGCGCACGTCCGTCAGTATTTCAAAATAACGACACTCGCTATGCCTATATCCGTACATTTATAAATATTATTATTATATACTATGTAGTATGCAGTGTGCAATGTGTACATTACATACCTAATAATAAAATAACATAGTTTACAATACGATTGTTTGGATTTCAAATCAAATTTAATTTTTACAAACGTAGCATACCGCCATTGACTATAATATGCTTAACTGCGTGTCTGCGTAAATAAAAATATATAAAAATGCAAAAGACTAATAAGAAATAAAAAATAGCATATATTGTTATATTTTTATTATTATAATGCAATAGACTTGCTTTAGAACATTAGATCAGTGTGCATTATATTAAATTATAATATAAGCAGATATAATATTTTGTTTGAGTATGGAATAACAATAATAATAATAATTAATCGGCACGCATGTAATATAATACATATATACGCGAGAGAGGAATCTTGTATTATTATGGTCCCGTGATTACGCGCGCCGACCACAATATCGCTCGACGGTGGGTGATTCAGTAGCGTTGTTTAGGGGCGGGGGTGTGGGTAGAAGTGGTGGCACGCTACGTTTAGGTGGGTGGTGGTAGAGGATCGGCAAGGGGTGTTGTGTAGTGGGTGTTGGGTGGTGGGGGTGGAAAACATTTCGCATTTAAATCGGATATCCCGAAACGCTCTGGGTTCGACCCTATGGACTGTATATGTTGGACTCCAACCGGGAAACGAAACGGTTGTGACGGAGCGGAAGGTGGTTATAGCGGTGGATAGGGATCGGCGAACGGAGCGATAAATTATATCAAATTGTCCGGGGACCGAAAAAGGGGAAAAACAAAAATAAAAAAACATATAGCCGTCGTTTTCGCGGTGTGGCCCGTGCTGCTATCTGTGCGGGAAGCGATTTTACGCGGTAAAAACTGGTAAAAAAAACTAAAAAAAAAAACTTTTAAGATTCAAAAAAAAAAATTATGCTCGCACTTATTGTATTTTACTATACAGAAAATGTTTAAAAAAAAAAAACAGACATTTTTATATATTTAAAAATATAACATCAGTCACTGACGTGGAACAATAACGCGAAAAATGCATAAAGACACGCGCTTACACACTGGTCGACGACGACAGATTTACGCGATTACCTAACTATTAATCCGATGTTTTACCAATATCGTAATATTATCATTATCTATTACATACCATGTTTTTAGGAGTCTGGTGGCAAACGGTGACCACGGACTGTTGGTGTTGTTGGTGGTGTTGGTGGTGTTGGTGATGAGAAGGATGGTGGTGAACCGGATGGTGATGGTGATGGTGTTGTGGCGGAGGTGGAGGAGGAGGAGGAGCTGCGTAGACGGCTACGGGGAAAAGGGGGGACCCACCGAACGGACAGGGTTCCGTGTTTACGTGGATGTTGAAAACTCGTGGGTAATAATAATATTATAGCACTACGCTATTGGAGCGGCAGCGGTAGCAGCGTGTACCGTAGTCGTGTATAGCAGGCGGCAGCAGCAGCAGCAGCAGCAGCAGTATAGCGACAGTATTTTATAGTGTCGGCTATAAAATTATAATAATATTATAATACGTAATATTATTGCTGTGCGGTAGGTACACGCGTTATATCCGTAGCACGTTCGAATCAATTACAATTATAACTATTTAATAGTAATAAAATATTACGGTACCGCGACGGTATTATTGAGAGCGAAAAAATAATGTACGGCAGTTAAATCGCGTCAAAACGGTGGCGTTTTGGTGCGACACGACGCGGACGACTGCGGCGGCGGCGGCGGCGGCGGCGACGACGACGACGACGAACGATAACAACAACAGACCCGACGGGACGACAAGGGGACCGCGAGCGCTGCCGTACCGTCCTGTGCTTTGAAACGCGCTCGAATGGGGTGCCACCTAGCGGGCTGTCCCGGTGGTGCCACCGTCGTCGGCGACGGCGACGCTGTCGCGGGGGATGGTGAAAACTCGAAGCGGCGGCGCGGCGGTAGCGGCACCTGACCGTCGGCGAGTCGAGCGGCGCGCACAACGGCGGCGGCGGCGGGGGCGGCGAGGGCGGCGATTACTATGTTACGTTATATATAAAGAGAGAGAGTGAGTGGGAGAGAAGTTATACGCGCGCAGCGGCTGTGTATAATAATGCGCCGTGTACGACGACGCTGACGCTTACGCTAACGGCGAGTACGCTGACGCTGACGCTGACGCTGACGACGACGACGACGACGACGAGGACTATACGACGACGACGGCTATGTGGCGGCGGCGACTTCCGCGTGTGCCCATGGCAACGGTGGCGCACGCACTCTGTGTACACGCGCCCTCCGCCGCGCCGACCGACCGACCGACCAAGGGCGGCGAGCGAACGCATCGTCGTTGGCGGCGGCGGCGGCGGTGGCGGCGACGACGACGACCGTAATAAATAATCCAAATAATAGGCTCGAAAGTTTTTTTTCTTCCTTTTTAGCCACCAAACCATCGTTGCCGCCGCCACGAGCTTTTCAATTAATAACTTTAGGAACAACTCATTTTTTAATGAATCGGTTAGGTCGGAAAAAAATCTTTCGAATAAAAAAAAAATACGTACGGAACAATTGAATAATTAGTTTTTAATATTTTTTTTTCTTCCCGCTGTCGTGACGCTCACTCTGTGGTCACGGCCACCCGTACCCACACCCGTGCCTATTATACCGCACCCCCAGCTGCAGCTCGATTCTGCGAGTCATTAAGCCGCCCGAAAACTCGCGAATTACCTAACTATAAATCAACGAAAAAATCTCAAACACGTCAAGAGACGCGTGGATATTATGGTATATGAAAAAAAAAATAAACCACGAGAAGAAAAATCCCTTCTCGAAGCATAATGCGTATAATGACATCGAATTCCTATATAGGCCTAATGCAAAACGATAAACGTGCGACCGTGTACACTTGGCAATGTCTAATGTGGCACACACTAACGATCTATTTATTTATTTATGTGTTTTATTTTATTTAATTCCATGTACATATGAATACTGGGATCTATAAATATGTTTATTGTATATTTTTTGTTATATTGCTTTAGATACAAAATTAAGTACGATACAATAAGTAACGACCATGAAAAAATAAAATATTTGTTCGTTTTATTCATTGATGTTGTAGGTACAATTTATAATTGTTGTATATAGAATATTATAGGTACTATATTATGTTTCCGGATTTGCATACCAAAATCACAAGGAAATAATATTACAAAAGTTTAGGTACTAAAAAAAGAATCATGTTAATCTAAAGTTTAGTTTTTGAGTTTATAGCGATTTTAGTAATAAAATATCAATCGTTTTTAGACTTTTATATCTTCGTACATTATTGCAGATGGAAATTGGTATTAGCTCAAGAGGAAAATAAAATATTACAAATGAGAACGAATTTAAATTCGAATGAAAGAAAACATAACACAAAATAACATCGTGTCACACACAATGATTTGTTTATTACATCACTAAAATATTTTATCATCTCAACATGTTTAAAATATATCATCTCTATACCGTAAAAACGACGTGATGTCGAAAGTTTATATTTGTTCAGTAATGAGAATAACGATAGCAAAATGGCGGATTTTCGTTGTTTTTTTTCGCAATTTATATTCGAAACAATTTAAATGAGTTGCCGGTTTAAAAATTTAATGACATTTTTTTTTTATTTTTTTATAGGTAAATAATATTCTATAAACACTTTTTTTCTTGTGAATTTCACGCTAATGCACTCGGAAATAATCTGCGATATTCTTTTGTGAGCGTTTACTGCGAAGGTTTTTATTTTATTTTATATATATAAACAAATAAGAATATAAAGGTTTTATAAGGCACCGTATTTTTGTCTCGTAAAAGATGTTTACCGGCTGAACCAGTGAATGAGAATAAAATCAGAATCATCTCTATTACGTTCTTAGTAAATTGAACGATGCGGCATTATTATTTCAAGCCCACCAAATCCACACCAATACAAATTCCAAATAATGCGGATACAAACTTTTTAAAACAAAACAAATCTGTTATTTGATTAAAATATTTACATTGAAAATGTATACGGGTATTTATGCTCATATGATATGAAATCATTAAAACCTATAATTAATATTGCCCACTCGCGAATGGACCGTAAACGCAATGATGAAAATGGAGTAATGTAGCGGAGAAGTGAGATAATATGATAGCCAGTCGCTGTACTCTGATTAATTTTTTTCAGCCCATAAGAATTAGCCCGGCTTACATCATCGCATATCCACTGTGTTAAAAGTATATACGTTCTAACTTAATCTATTTACAATGAGTATATAAAGGTATTGGAGATACTTGTAGAAAATCTGTTAATCACATTTTTCGCAGTTAACGGGTCTTAAACGTATATAACCGTTGCTTAAAAACGTCGTATTTATCTAATATTTAAACGTTGTTATTTTTTTTTTATCCGTTTAACGAGAGAAAATATCACTGGCGTATGATTGTATGTATAGGATAAATACCCCGCGTGTTAAACGTATAATATAATATTGCAGGTATATGGTTATTGGTTAGGCATAGAGTACAGCGTTATATAAGTCATAAAATCCAATTGAAACAATCGTATTTGCTGTATATATTTTATTAGTATTAGTTGTTAAAGTGTATATGAAGGTTAGGTTACAAGTTTACAACTATACAGCGCACATATATACTCGTACATTATATAGGTAGTCATAAGTATAATGGTTTTACTGCTGCAGCAGTTATACACACGCATTTGCTCACGTCCAATCGTTATGCCTAGATTAAGCAATGGTTGTCAATGTACATTGCTCGCTGCAGTCGTGGGGTGGAAAATAAACGCATTTTTTACTTCACCCTTAAATAAAAGAAGAAAAAATCCAGCGAGTGTAACAAATACGAAACGCCAATGTGTGTGGCACGCCATGTATATTTTCCTAACGAACGGCACTTCATTTATCGCGTGTATAGTCGCATTATACCGAAAGACTTTTATCGACGGCTATATACCTATAATAATTATATAGATAGTATTAATTTTTTTTCACGTTTATTAACTATGTAATATGTAATAGTATTTATCTGCGATACGATCATCCCAGTCGATTCGATATCGCGCTAATATTTTTATCACACCTCGAGATATTATTATGAATTGCTATAAAAGCAATAAAGCAATAAAAATATAATATTATTACGAAACGTTTTTACTTATTTATTTGTTTACATTGTTTATTTTTGCGGAATTGTTGCGCAAATATTTTATGTGTAGTACACCGGCAAAGGAATTTCGAATAAAACGAAGAACTTTTGTTTTCCCTCTATAATTTATGGGATGTGTTCGTTTTAATGGCCAATTATAGATTAATAAGAACATAATATACACATATATGGTCGAGTTATATGCATAATGTTTGGGGAAAAGTACGTGCAGTTTAAATTATATCCCCGGACGTTGGGTATAAGTTAAAGTGAATTTTGAATTGTATAAAAACAATTACATCCATATTGCCGACTATATGTTACCTGATAATAGATTTGACAGTAGCTATTGAATCGTATTATTATAATATATTAAAATTTATTATTATTAATATTACTTCTATTTATACACAAATTATTATCTCATTATATTATTATATAGTAGAAAATAATGTTACGTACTAGTATCACTGTTTATATAATCAATAACAGTATCGAGTATCGTATTAGATTCCGAACAAAAAAAAAAAAAAAAAACATCTATATTTAGTAAGAAAACGTGTATGCGACTGTTTTGTTTGACTTAAGTTTTTCAGTCACTCTGAGCATAATGATAATAATAATTATAATTATAACAAATAAAATAAAAATCGTTTTAAATTTAAATATTATTTCATCGTGTTTATCATATTGAGCTTTTCCGAGAAGAAAAAGTTTAATGATTATTAAAAGGGTTTATATAAATGGAAAGTAAACGTTCATTTCAGCGTACGAAATATCATTGGTGTTTTTTTTTTATTTGTACAACAAAAGGAACTCATTAGTTTTAAACAATTGCGAGAGGATGAGAAAAATAAATTGAAATATATACCAGTATATGTATACATATTATTATAAATACTAGAACAAAGAAAGCTAAAATAGTTAATTACAAATAATATTCTTATTAGTTAGTTTGCTCATCTCGAAATCAATTTAATAACAAATATTCAACATATTTTTATTAAAATATTTTCAGACGTTAGGTAAATATACTTTCCCGGGAAATTTTAAATAAATTAATATGTTCCGTATAGAAAATTAAATATTAACAACATAGGTATTATTGAAAAAAATCAGTTTTATGTATGAACAGTCAGATTAAAAGTTTTTATTAATTATAGGTGTAATAATATATTATAGAGAGTGGGACAGAGAAATATAATTTTTTCAATAACTCGCAATTTTTTTAGTGAAAATTCAGTTACGAAAATTGGAACAATTATTAGTAATATTTTCTTGAATTTATCAGTGTTATAATTTAATAACAAGTCGTGCTCATATAATATATAAGAAATAAAATCAAGTGAACAAAGTTGCAACCTGCAGTTTTGTCGCAAATATTATGATAAAAGATTATATATAATTACTATCTCATTAAATTTGTTTCGATATAATATTTTGAATTAAACTCAATTTCAATGTTTCAATGTCATAAAATCAAAGTTTGAATTTAAAGGTATTATACGATACCTACGATTACATTCCTCGTCATCACAACGTTCTATCGATTATAATAATATTATATTTTATATTAGGTATACAATACATTACGTTTGTCTGCGAAGTAACGAGTGGCAGTTATAATAATAATAATAGTATCTATACTATCGTATTTGCCGTACAGTCATATTTATTGTTACCTATATACGCATCACATCGAGCGTATAATAATAAAATATATTATTATGATATAATAACGGTCACGGACTATCCACCAATGGGTTATATTATACGTAGGTAAGATGTGCACACAATAATAATTTATAGTGTATTATACATTATTATGCGCGGCATTCGCGATTTATTTATTTTTTATATTTTATCATATTTTATTATACCGCGGCTCGATCGATGTCTGAGCGTGCGCTGCCGGCAAAACGCGGCGGCGTTGCGACAATGCTCGCATTAGTAATTGTATAATGTTATACGTCGAGGAAAATAATAATATTGCCGGTCAACCAGCCAAACCCACCGCGGACGCGGTCACGAGCGGAGCGTGTATAATATTATTATCATTATTACTGAACGGGACTTACACGCGATTGCCGCGTTTAATGCAGCCGTTCGAACCGCTGCAGTAATACGATCGCGCGATAGAGTTTTGTTTGGAGAAAAGAACTTTTCGCTCAAAGGCGGGGGTGCATAACGCGACGACGGTTGAACGCGATAGCAGCCCCGTCGTCATCGTCATCATGAGTGTTATTATCGTGATGACGGTGTCGCGTGGTTTTCACAAATCGTGATTATATATTATATTATTATGTGTAAGTAACCGTCGCGATACACGTGGGGAACTATTAATTACTATCGCGAGAGTATCGGTGCCCGTGTTTAATATCTTGATAATTATATATATATATAATAATACTGCCACGCTTACTACGATTGACGTGTAAGGCTATAGACCCCACTAGCTGCAGCCAGCCACACCCTCACAAGCAACGGTTGGATTTATAAGCGCGATCAGTGGTGTGTACATAATATAATCTATTATTTATTATAGGCAGGTAACATTTTCATTGCGGGTGCTGTCACGATAATGTAGACGATACTCGTGGCGATGCTTAATTGGCGCAGGGAGCCCGCGATTACGTTTTCCCTCCTTTTTATTTTGAGTGGATTTTATTATTTTTTTAAACCGAGGGGAGATTTTCTTTTTATGGATTTTTCACCAACCACTTTTGACTGTGTGGTGAAAAATATATATATACATAAATAAAAAACCGAGTGCAAGCTCCACTTGCGTCTGCAGTATATTGAGGATCAAATACTGAAGCATATATAAGCAGGCATACGTTTTCATGACAAGTTAATTTTAAAATTTTCATACAGTAGCATTTTACGACAAAAATCACACTATAATAATATTGTTATTATTTTTCCGTTATAGTATGCACTTTATTTCCAACTCGGAACATTTAATATTATATCATCATACCTACTTTAATAATTACAAAATTAATTTAGGTTAATTGTTTACGCGTTCGTCTAACTTTCATATCTGTGCGTGCGTCCAATATAACTATTATGTATGCTTCTACATTGAATGTAAGGTTTAATAAGTTTAATAAGTCTATCAGAAAATAATTTACTTGTCATCTAAATAATAAATTTACCATCGACGTATAAAAACAACACTAAAACACGATATTACATCTTTTAGGTACACAAAGCCAACGCTTCACTAATCCAAGCAGATCACTGGGATATTATATCGTGAGGGTTTTGAATCCGCGACTCTACCTTGACCGCAGTTCATACGTAGTACACACCGAACGTCTTCTTTACATAATAATATTTTATACATAGGTACTATGTACTTACACGTTTCCATGACTTTTGTGTCAACCACGGTAAGCAAATCGTTGAATAAGTCATTTATATGCGCATGAAAACCCCGTCGGGGAATATCTAACGAAAAGCAGATGCCGGCAAAGCAAGGCCCGTCCACCGTTCAAGATTAAAAAATAAGAAAATTATAATAATAAACCGCTTGCTCCTTGAGCATTCCTATCCCAGCCGACCGACTGGTGATTTGCATTTTGAAAAAACAACTGCACGTTCGCTAACTCTACATCGGTGGACGAAAAGGAAGTGGTAGTGGTGTCTAATAACATTAAGTATATAAAAATGTACAAATGATTTTTTTTTTTTTTTGTTAAAAATGCACATTTCGCTGGATACATTTATAATTTTAAGTTTCCGTATGATTTAATTTTCATTTGAAAATTTTTAACAACGTATTCGATGTTATTTAATAGGTTTTTTATCATAGAAAATATTTAATTCTTTTATAATTTAATTTAGTATTTATGTAATTTTCTGTTTTTTTTCTTTAATTTTTTAATGCGTGATTATAATTTTTTAAATACTCAAAGAGAATATTTTTCTAAATATTTGTATTCCTGATAATATACGCACAAAGGATTAATGATTAATGATGGATATTATTAATTATAATAATATCAGATTGGCAAAGCAGTCAAAATATAACGACTTATTGTACTACCATTTATTACAGTTTGTATTTATTCGATTTATATCTTTAATATATATGATATAGTTAATTGAATATATGATTTAAAGTTTCCAAAGTAAAATAATTAAATAAGAATTGCAAAAATTTCATGAGATAAAACAAAATATTTTTAAAATACCTAACCAATCTGCACGATGTACGAGCTTTCAGCTTTCTATTTTTATTTTGCACTGTACCATGATGTAGATACTTGTTATTATTGGAATAGTTATCATATGATATTTATACCCATATATTATAGTGATGGTTTCCCTAGGCGTGTAAATCAATTATTGCCAAATTCATATTTTATTAAGTACAAACCACATACAACAGCCACAGTTATGTTCCTTTTTGTCTTATTAAGGTTTTATCCTTATATTTCTTACTTCAGTTTGATAGTGTATAACAATTTCATTAGATAGGCTCGTTATTGAAAATGTAAAAAAAAATCTTTATATAAAACTTTACATGGCATTATGTTCGTACATTTTAAATATTTTAGCATAGTGCTTACTACAAAGTCTTAAAAATCTAATGATTATATAATTATATTATCATTTATCTGTTCAGTTACTTAAGGTTAGGT
The DNA here is from genome assembly GCF_003676215.2 of Rhopalosiphum maidis. Classification (NCBI taxonomy): domain Eukaryota; kingdom Metazoa; phylum Arthropoda; class Insecta; order Hemiptera; family Aphididae; genus Rhopalosiphum; species Rhopalosiphum maidis. Next base: position 17,738,741 of record NC_040878.1, read on the forward strand.
ATAATAATTTTTAAATGTGTGCTATTTGACTGAAGCATAACGCTCTATTCCTAAAATATTTCTCTATTATATTAAAATTATATCACATGATAAAGATTATAAGAATAACAACATCTGCAATAATGTCTTAAATACAATTGTATATAAATAATTACAATGCTTTTTTCCTTCCCCCGGATAATGTAAATATTTTCTACGTATTTTCTAATAACTTTTACAAAATAATTTGTTCAGTATTCATGTATCGATACCACATATACTTACTTTACGAATTATTTGCATGTGTTTGGGTTTACATCTTTATCGGTGTATAAAAGGAAAACATATACATTATACACACCAATATATATATATATATATATATATATGTGTGTGTGTATATACAATATTATACATCTTCAAATGTTCAATCGCCCTAGACTTTAATATCAGTGCCATCTAAACCACCATGCAATAACAAATATAATATATTTTATAAACGTACATACATACATACATGCATGCATGTATGGATATGTGTGTGTGTGTATGTTTATAAAATAGTTCAAATAGTTGCATATACCTACAGCCAGTTGAATCGTTCGAATATGTTAAAGCTAAGAAACGAATATTTCCAGGATATTAAAGCGTAGTCAACGTATAGGTATAATAATTTTCACGCGTCCTTCGTCAGTAATAAATATTAAAAAAGGTTTTTTATACAATAATATTAGTAATGATTACTTGTATTTACTAAATGTAATAAAAGTATGTTATACTATTTCTATTAACTAGATGGTGAATTTTATAAACGTGAGCTAATATAAAATGGTTATAACGAATATCAAATAGATGATCATTTAAAGTATTTACTTGGATCATTAGAATAAAACTGAGATTATTTTGAAAAAAACAATAAAACATAACGGCCGTAAACAGCAGATGGGTTTGAAAATATTTGAAAATATTATATTTTTATTTAATAGATATAATTTTAGATTGAAATATAGAATCATAGCATACATCATTATTTCAGATACTACACCTATAATATTTAACCTCTACTATCACTCTATAAGCTTAACCTTTTATCGAAAAAAGTTACTAAGTCAGCGGCATAATCGTACAATATTATACTCTTTTTGTATGTAAAATTAAAGGTTATTTTTGCTGTTCATGCAGGCAAATGATCTAAATACAACAAATTTAAATATACAAATCAATATTTGACGAATAAAAATCTTGTGAAAAACTATTTGTTTTCCTTTTTTTTTAATTTAGTTGATGGATAATATATAATATTATGTTCGATGAATTTGGAAAATAGTTTCACCAGAAAAAAATATCCATTCTTTTTGATCTACGTTATTTTTTACGCATACATGGCGCTTTTATGCATATATATATATATATTTCTCGATATCCGATTGGCAGAAGAGCTGACGGGGTGGTAAAAAAAAAAATAAAATAAATAAACAAAATAACATAAAACTTGGACACGCGTAAAGTTATCCAAACGGACCTTTGTGTTCGTTTACGGTCCAGTTGATCGACCTTTTTGCTTGGCTTCCAACCCGGCTGGTTTATGTATAATGCGACGCGAAAAAAATGCTTATTTTCTCGTGTAACGTATAATATAATATAATATGGGTGAGTCCGAAACTGTTTTCATAAACCCCAAACGGGTTATGATTAATATACATTTTTAAAACGACCCACCCAATCCAATTTATCGTGGTATAATAATATACCAAAATTACTATCATAAAACTAAAACTGTAAATAATTACAGAGCGTCGTTATTCACAAAACTGCAGTTAGCAGTTACGTTTAAGCATTATTTTTACTTATGCATTTTTATGTGTTTAGTACAATTGTATATCGTTTTAAATTATAAAACGATGTCAGTGCGAATAATTATGAACAATGTATGCAAGTTATCGACAAATGAAAATGTTCGATTTGTGCGTATATTGTCATATTGTATCAAATATAAATATTCTTCAATAAATTGTACATAGATATATATTTTTTTGTTTATTGAAAAATCGAGGTTTATTATGTATATGCCCTATATTATTCAAAATGCTGTGTCATGAAGCATCCCTACTTCATAGATTACTTTTTATTTAGCTTCATAATACTTTTTTGCATAATCCATATTATATTAAAATAGTAAAATGTATATAATTGTTCTAATTCAGAAAATAAGTTAACTTATCTACTTGAGTCATTAAATTATTTTATTCAATAACTTACTTTGATGGATATAATATTATTTTAGGTTTTTTTTGTGTTTATTATATCTCTGAAAACGTCATTAAATTTAACTGTGTTCGTGCTAATTATTAGAAATAATTGTAGTACTTCATAATATTTTGGTATAAATAAATACATTTATTTTTAAACATGACATAAAAATGTTATACTAAATAGGTCATTATGTACTTATACCTTTTTTAGGAAATGATATTATATTGTAAAAAATATTGAAGTATTATTGTCATACATAGTATTTTTAATTAGACAATAGAATAATTGATATAACATTATAATTTAATATTTGTAGTACATAAATGTAGTTTTCAGACAACTTTAAGCACCTATCACCTAGGGCACATGCCTTCGCATAAATTACAATACTTTAATACGTGCGATTACGTCTTCGTAATACGTTCATAGAAGTTCTATACTAGAACACTAAAAGCGTTTTAAAATTTTCCCCAAAATTCGGAAAAGCCTGAAGCATCTCCTTCAGCTTTTCTATCTAAGCCATTGGGTACGCGGGTGTATAATATAATGATATACCACAGCGGCAGTAGACGAGACGATGACGACGAGCGAGTAGTGGCGGGATGAGTGCGTTCCGTAGAGTAATTAAAGCGCAAGCGAACGGGCGGGCGGTGGATAGTGCGCCGCATTGGGATGAAGAAGAGGCGGAGCAGGGCAGGATGGAATAATCTAGTTTGAATTCGGAATTTGACGGGCGCGAAACGGGTCCCGGACGCAAACGTAATTAATGTTGATGTGCCTAATTTGTTGCGAAATCCCCTAGGCTACGCGACACCGCCGCCGGGATGTTTGTCGTCTGCCCAGACCATCGGATTCGTATGTGACGTGCACTCGGCGATGCACATAGACGCATACACATACTATAATGATACTATATATTATATATTATCATTAATCATTATAAATAGATATCGCTATTAATTATAGCTATACTTCCCCAGTCTAACTATTTTAGAATTTGGAAATTTTTTTCTATTACATTATATTACATTAGTACCATTTGTTCTATTTGGTTACGAGCTTGTGCTGAGTCTCTTATTCAAGAAAATCAAAGTTTATATAATCCAGAGCAATGTTGAAATTTCAAATTTTTTAATTTATAATGTACAAATGTTAGATGGACTCCTATTAAATTATTTTATTTCTAAATAGGTGTAATGTATAACATAGTATATTGTATATACAGTATGTTATATTTAGTAATAATTTCATCATAATAACAAAAATAATATTTAATAGTCGTGTTTGCTTATTTTAATTCCTGTTTTGTAAATATTAGGTAGAAGAATATTAATGACTTCAAATGGTATTGGGTCATTCGGTATTTATCCTTTTATAAACGAGGATTTTTAGACTCAAATGTAATATAATGTGAGTACCTATGTTACAAATTACATTATATTATATAATAATATGGACAAATTATTATTTTAGGTATCGTCAATTGTTTTATCGTATATTTTAAAAACACCTGACTAGTGGGCTTAACTTTTAGGGCCTCAATTCAAAATCACAGGAAGTTCCCACAGCCCAATCATATCACAACCTCCCCATCCACCGTCATATGATAACGTTCACGCGTTTATGTTCACAGAGATTATAGGCGATTTACTATACAATTTATTATCAATTGAATATTTCCGAAATTATGTATAGCCATGCATATTATATTATACTAAGAATAGCAAGAATGGATAATACAGATTTATTGGCTCAGATAGATCGATTGGGATTGCGCGTGTCGGTAAATAAAGTACGCATTACTGTAATATTGTGTCGTCCGGTAAAATAAAATATGCTCACGTCAGAATTTAATTAAACTACCTACTCGGGATGTCGTGTTGGTCATTTATTCTGGAACGCGCCGTATGGTTACATCGCGGTGGTGGTGTTCTAAATCCGAGTGCCCAAACACGAATCGTATACGGGTCACCCCGGGTGGGTAATAATAATATCGCGTGTAGATGTGCGCGCGCGCGTGTGTATGTTGAAGGGGTGAACCGACCGGAAACAAAAAAAGAATGTACGAAATCACGGAAAGCTTGCTGGAAATTAATTTCTACCCGTATAAATGACAAAGATTCCTATTATTATTATCATTATTTTGTTTTATTCTTTCATTATTATTATTGTTATAAAAGAGGAAACAAAAGTATTACGCGTACTGCAGTTATTAGCAAATTAATGATATCAAACTTGGTTTAATTGAAAAATTGTTCTAAACTATATTTTATAAAAGCTGCTACAGTCGTACAATTTTGATTTTAGCACTCTAAATCCATTTTAAAAATAATCTTGCATTCATAGCACGTATATTTATAAAACAGACATTGTATTATGTATTATTATAATACTAATGTTCTTACATTAATTGTACCTATAAAAAATCATTTTAACATTCAAGTTTTTTTTTTCCGTTACAAGTAATACGTTATTATATGCTACAAATTGTTCCGAGATAATTTAATTTATTATACATATATAGTTTCATATTCAAGTTTTTTTTATTAAATTTGTTTTTAATTGATCGTCATTATAATAGGTAGGTACATTCTTTCAGTTGTTAATAATATCGGCTCTTACGTAATGAGAAAAATGATAGCTGTAAAACAAAGTTAAGCGTACAAAATAATTAAGATATAAAATAAAGGAACTGCATAAATAGGTATTATATGTTTTTATAGGGCACTATTTTTTTGAAAATAAAAAATTGAATTTGAATTCCTATAAAATAAAAAGTTTTCGTAAAGATATCAAATTAGCGATTTACGTTTGTAAACGTCACTGCAATGAGTAATTTTTGAGTTTACGTTCAGTTACATTTTGACACGCTATTTACATTCAAAGTCAATTTACGTCTTCCTGCAATAACATTATGTTTTATTTATGTTATTGTCACAGATTCCGCGTGTACTGAAATTAGTGTGAATCGATACATTTAAAATGAATTTTACGAAAAGGGTATTTTCGAGGATTATGAAATAAAGCTGATGTACAGTCAAGTGGTGGTGGGGAAAGGGTTAAGAGGAACTTCGAGTTCCATTAAAATTATCGTTGATTAACTGATCCCGCCCGAGTTAAGGGGAGAATAGCAGTCATAAATAATATATTCATGGTGGTTACAATTCTAGAATACTCTCAAATTCTGACACGATCCAACAATTTACCAACAAAATGGTTTTGAATGTCCCTAATGGATTTTGTTGCATTATTATATGTATAGGATCACAGTTTTATAGATGTAGCAAAAATTATATCAGAAAAACATTGGCCCAAAAACATATATAAATTTAAAAGAAAAATTAAATACGTTTTAATTAAACCATTATGATAAGTGTTTTTAAATACAGTAGACGCCGCTTACAAGACTCACGGATATAAGGTTCAGTCACTTATTAGACTCAAAATCGTCTGGAACGGTCCGGACGTATCAAAACACATTTAAAAAAAAATCGGTTATAAGACACAACAGTTCGATTATAAGACTCAAATTTCGTAAAATAAATAGTAGAAAATACAATTTTTTGGTTATAATTTAGAAATAAATTGGTATTGAAAAATTAAATAATATTCATGTTGATTATTTTTAGCTTCTGTTGGTATCTTATAGCGTATAAAAATTTTTATCGCAGATAAAATTTCACATTTATCGCAACGATTATCATTATTATAGTAAGGTATCTGATTATCTGGTGGCTGCATAGTTATCGTAATTACTGGTACATAAATACACATACGTACACAAATAATTTTTCAAAATAAATAATAAGTACATTATACATACATACTTTATAATGTTTTATTAATGTATAATTTTTATAATATTTTTATATATAGTATTTACCTATTATAATTTTAGTTTTTTTTTTTATTAGGATTATTAAAATTATTCAATAATAAGTACCTATGTAATATGTGTTAAGGTATTAAAATTAAAGCAAAATATGTAGTAAAATAAAATTTAGAAATGCATAATCGTTTTTTTTTTCACTTCGCCTATAAGATTCATTCGGTTATAAGACTCACTTTGTGTTAGTCCCAAAGTGAGTCTTATAAGCGGCGTCTACTGTAATATAATCAACGCAAACAAAAAAAAACACATAAAAGACCAAATCAAAATTAAATAACAAATCTGTTTGCAAAAATAAAATTTTAAAAAATAAGGAAAATCAAAAATCAAAAGTATTGTTAGTAAGTGGAAAAATCTAAATTCGAAATAGAAAAGAAAACACATTTACCAACAGACTGTGTATTATTTATTCAGATTAGTGAATTCCTAAAAACAAAAAAAATAAAGAATAATATGTAATCTGTGGAACGATGCTTATTGTCGTATAAGACAAATAATAACTAACTTACACTGTCAACACACATGTAATTACTTTATCAGCTTCACATCATACGACTTAGAGACAGCACTGTGGTCAAATTCAAATCTAATCGATTAAATGAAATGCTATATAATTAAATAAAAGAAAATTTATGAAATTAAAAAATCTAAGTTTAAATGAATAATTATTTAAATAAATTATAGGTTAAAGTTTATAGGTAAACTACTATCTCGATAAACATTTAATGTAACTAATAACCAAGGGTATACATGCTAATATTTAATATAATGATTATGAATATTTAAAAAAATACGTCTTATTAAAATGTATTATTAATTGAACAAAATGTGATAAAATAACTTTTATTTTATCCAAAAATGAAATTATTTATTATATGACTACATTAATTACAAAAATTAGTATAGATTATTATATGAAAAAAAAATGTTTTGTTAATTGTAAGTCGTAACACTATAGAATAAACGCATTTTCATATATATTTTACAATTACGTGTTATAAAGCAATTTCATATTTCAATACCTATTATTTTGTTTTGTATTGTTTTGCATAATTTAAACATTATGTTTTGCCGTGAAAATATTATTATTATTTATTATACTTAGTTAATTTATGTCAAATTAATAATAATAGTAATAAAATGGTTAAAATTAAACGTCTTTATAACATGTTTCAATAACAGTATTGTTATTAAGTCTTTATTACAAATTATTAGAACAAAAAATATTTATTTATTTATATAACAGTGTAAATTATTTGAACTTCAAATAAGTGAATGTCTAACAATATATTCCAACAAACTTGCGTGGAATATAAAAAAATCAAAATGCTGTTTAATGTGAATTTTTAACATTATTTTTTCATACGAGAAATGCATAACTATAGTTTGGTAATACTAACTGTTAAGGATTTTAATATTCAAAATAATTATATAACATAATGTACATTAATACATTCAAGCATTCAACGCATTTTATGTATTAAACTTGGAGTTACGAACAAAAACCTTTTCACTGCACTACTACAGGCGACAGGCGTTATGATTAAAAGGATTTTTAATCACTGAAATATATAATAATGTCTCTTACGTAAAAAACATGATTGATTTCTATAGGCGAATAAGAAATAAAAAACATTTTGGATGAAAATTAATAAACGTGTCTAATCTGTACATGAAAAAGTGAGGATTTATTTTTTATTGTTCTTAAAATTTTAAGAACATCACTCTTTCTACTAGAAAATATTTTGTTACAGGGTAATTAAAATAATATAATGATATTATTACGGTGTATCTTGTAATAAACTTTAAGAAAATAATTACGTTTGAATGGTTTCTATATTACAATATATTTTTTTTTTTAATGTTTTTGATACTTGAGCAATATATCTCCACGGTTAGTTGGTAAAAACATTAAAAAAAAAGCAAAGAAAATATAATCAACTATTTTATAAATTCTCGTAAATCTGAACAAAAACTCTAAAGCTAAAAGTAAAGAGTAAGGAACAGTGTTCGCTGAACTGAAACTTTCTTGGCCAGCGTCATTAGCGATATCGGTCGTTAACATTGTTTGTAAATGACTTCGAATAAGTAAGTCGGATTTCATTGACTATAGTAACTTTTTGTGAGTTATTGGGCGGACAATAGTGGTGGTGATGGTGTGGTAGTGGTAGTGTACATGGAATACATCTATAAGAAGTGAAAGAATTATAGATTTCAGGGATTTACACAATACATATAGAATAAAATATGTCACGGGCGATTTGATTCTCTACAACAGTCGTATATTATACAAATGTTCGGTCGACGATTATATATTTCTTGTACACATATAAACACTATACGCACGTGTATAATATGCAAATTTATGGTTGTTGGTGGGGAAAAAAATGTATGATGTCTCTCATTATGCGAAAAAGGAAGTTAAAACATAATATATTATATAATAACGATATACGACGGAATTATTATTATTCTCGAGAAAACAAACAATTAATTTTGTTGTATAGAAGTATATAGAACCAAAGATGGGTTAAAATTCTGGACACTAATTCGCAGGTAATTCTGAGTTCTAATAGACGACGTCAACGTCCGATGGCGGTGTATCGGATTCTTAAAAGAGAACAGTAAGGCTCGTAACACAATATTATTATTATTATATATACGGCTGGGGGTGCGTTGAACACGCGCCGAGGATATACAGGTGCGCAGGTGCATGTAATGGCGTTAGACGAATGTGAGCGATTAATGCGCAATAGCAATCCTTCGGATTAAACAGGCTTTGACTCGCGAACCGAGAAGAATAATATTGAATTTAACGGCGCGTAGGCCACTAATATAATAATATGTAAATAAATAGCACTGTGTTATATTGCTATGTACATGTGCATATTATGTATATACATCACGAGAAGCGTCTTTGTCGGGCCGAAAACGTTACGTCTACATCGCACGCGATACGCAATGTTGTTATTATAAATTATATTACATCTATAATATTATTATCATCATCATCATCAACATTATTATTATTATTATTATTATTATTATTATTTTGCGTGCGTGGCGGGGCGGGAGGTACCTACTCGCGTATCAGATAAACCGGAACAAAGTTTTCGGTCGCGGACGACGTACACACATACGCGGCGCACAAAGAACTCCGACAACGATGTGAGCGTATACACACATAACGATAAAGTCGCGCCCGCGCGCTTGTGCGCGCGTATAATAATATATATAATAATGAAATGTCTCGTACAGGAACACAGTATGACTTACGAGCAATTTATTCCGTCCCCAGACCGTCGGCAGACCTGCACCCTCTCCGCCATCCCCGCAAAAAACCATTTCTCTAACCCCGTCGTCCCATCAGTCGCAGCAACGTGTATATAATATATACGCGTGTGTGGGTGGATGGATGGGTGTAGGTGTGTGTGTGTGTGTGCGTGTGTGTGTGGAAGGGAACGTCGAAAGTTTATAAACTTCGAGTCGCTCGTTGTTCGTCTAAAACATATAATACGTACAATACGCCGACGATAACACAATGCGTGTGTATGATTTTTAATACACGCGCGCTCAGTATTTATTGTGTGCAAAATAAACGCAGTCGGGTCGTCGGTGTCTGCTCGCGCGCGCGCGCGTGTGTGTGTGTGTGTAATTCGTGTAGGTGTTATAAATAACACGTATTATTATTATTATTATTATTATTATTATTATACAGAGTCGTGCGAGTTTTTAATTATTATAAAACGCAGACTAAGCACCACACGACCCAAGGAACTAAACGAATAATAACAATAATAATATATGTAGGTGCTTGCGAAGCACCACAGTGTCACCGAATTACGAAAAACATTACAGTTTTCCAAGGAGTCGTAAAGACGTGTTTCGTCCAAGTAGAAGACACGTCGATTATGCATCATCGCGTCTCGTCGCCAGTGACGGCTGCTACCGATGAGTTGGGGGTTTTTTTTTTAAGCAAAAACAAAATGTTTTCTCGCGTCATCCCAGCCCATTGCATATCTGATAATCGTGTGTTATGCTGTCACAATAATTTTATCGTTAGAATCTTTTGATGGGATTTAACTACGGGCGGACAAGAAGGACAGTTGGTTTGTATAGTAAGAGCTAGAATTTATACTGTCTTAAGTGTATTTGTACTTAAATCAAATAAGGATATTTTCATTTTTTTTTTTTTTTTTTTTATTGAGATATAATTAAAGTATCTATTTATTTTATAAGAAAGTTTGCATAGACGGTGCTCATGTATAGTAAACATTTATCAATTCATTGATAAATAATTCTTCAATTTATCTATATTTTAAGTTATATTTTATTTTCTAGAAATATTATACATGCACATGTCGTACTAATAAAACACAATATAAATAGATAGTATTAAATAATACTACTAGTAATAAACATTTTGTTTCGTTTCAGTATTAAAATAATAAAGCAAAAACAAAGCTGTATTAAAATATAATTTAAAAACAATATATTATATTGTTGATTAAATGAAAAACAGTTTTTTAAACGAATTTTAGTCAACATTTTTTTAGATATGGCCAATGTGAAAAGATTTTGTACATTAATTAAAATTAAAACAACCTGGTCAATCCTAATACACTGTAGGTATTTTTCTCAGCACACTTCAATGGTTCCAATTAGGATAACATGAAAAGGATATAGTACTCAAAGATTGACAAAATAGACACGGAGTGAAATTTCAAAGCAATGGTCATTTACCAATGACAAAACATCAAAGGATTTTTTAAAACATTCTTATTTATATTATAATAGACTAAAATTTGATTAAAACATTTTTCAAATTATATTCGTTGAATAATTGGAATATTTTTACTTAAAATTGTGTTCTTGTATCCTCAAAATAAATTCTTAATGTAAATATAGTTTATTTCAGAAAATTTGTCATTAAAAAAAAAAATGAAACAGTTTGTTTTATATAACAAGATAATATCATAAAAAAACAAAAATAATTAAAATAAATAAAAATGCATGAAATAGAACAACTTTTTTAAATTATATGAAATGACATAAGGGATAATATTATGTTGAAATACTTGTGATGTGATAACTAAAATTATTATGGTTAGGTTACATCATAAATTTAAATCCTATCAGACATTTCTAACACTATATAGGGTTGCATGCTTGTCGACTATATGGGAAGTGTTATATTACATAGGAACGAAGCCCCAGTAGAGAACTATTGATGGTAAGTTAATATTTTTATAAATTTAACTATTAATCGGCTAACAGAAAAAGTTGGTTGAAATAATATAACTATTAATTATTGGGACTTCAATGTAAAATTCAATAAAATTATGTAATTATCGTAAATGCATGTTTGATGTATGGTAAAATGCGTTTATTTTCAGTTAGTGAGAATAAATTGTCCCTGAATTATCATTTAGTTTTTTCATCCGTTACATTTGATATGTGTTTAGATTTTAAAACAAAAGAAGGTCATAAATTATATGATATTCTGCAGATACTAATCAACGAACTAGATTAAAGTTTTTTTTAATATAATATATTTTTATTATTTTACTTGCTTATTACAGTACAATATTATTGTATAGTTTATTTTAAATCAAAGACCACTTCTCCAGCACAAACTTAGATATATTATAGGGGGTGCAGCGACATTTCAAATTTAAATTAATTATTTATAAAATATATAATCTGTTTTTGATGCAATAATGTTATTATTATTATATAATGCAATACAATATTATGTTTGGTGTTTGTCATATCACTAATTTATAACTAACGATATTTATTGAATATCATGTAAAACGTATACGTCAAGTATCGAAGGTTTGCTTGTAGTTTAAATACGAGATACAGACAAAATGAGAGACTAGCCCCATATAAAGGTTATAGGATGGTTTTGCAAAGGTCAATAAAACAAAACTTAATAGCTGTCATATTAGGCTAAAGTTCAAAACTCCAATGTCCCATTAAATTAAACAGTGTATATAGTGACTGGCAGAACAATGATTCACTCGAACCAGAGGCGTGTTGGAAACGAGTTGGCGGTGACGGCGGCGGTGCCTGTGAGGTCGTGTCGCAGTCGGATTATTTTCGTTCGTTTCCCCGTCATAACATTATTCGCCAGTATTAATTTTAGAAGAAGACGACGGCAACGGAGAAGAAAAAAATATCATATTAATTGTATCTCGTCTTGACAACAACCGGTGATTTATTATCAGCGACGGTCGTGTAATGTTCCGATGGAATTTATATTGCTCGGTAATAATTTCCGTTTTCGTGTCTCGGCCCGCCAAAAAAAAAAATAATAATAAATAAATAAATAAATAAAAGAAAAGAAAAGAAAAGAAACGAAATTCAAACTGCACGGCGGCGCGCACAAAAAAAAGAATTATTAAGGGTTTAATTTATTAACAAGCAATTTCCACTTTCGTTGCTGTGTCGGAGAAATAAATTGAAAGACGGCAGACTAGAACAATATATACATATATTATATGTATATTGTGTACAGTGTTGTACACATACATTGGTGGTATATGTATATTTATATGATAACACCGCTAAACGGAGGTGGTGGCTAAAGGCGTAGGCTACACCGGCGGTACAAATTCCCAGCAATATGGTCAATGTGAATAAAACATCTGATATTAGACATAAAAAAAAATACCATATATGAATAACCTCTTGCATGAAATTGAGGAAAAATTACATTTAGAGCGTATACAAATGGAAAACCGTTGGTGTTTTTTTTTCATTGTATTGTTAAGTTAGGCGTATATACCACACACACACACACACACACACATATTTTATGTGTACGAATTTCCTGTTTTTTTATTTTTTTATTTTTATTAAACGAGAACACAACAAGTCATCCGGCTTTTGAACTTTTCAATAAAAACAAGGTATCCAAGAAATCCGCCTACAATATGTATGTTCGCCCGGCAGCATTTCAGAATATTGGCAATATGTGCAGGTCGAACCGGAGTGTCTGCTTGCTCCCCTGAGCAGAAACCCCTTTTGCAAAATGTATATGAATAGAATTCGAATCTCCATCTATTGTCTTTATAAAGAGTAAAAAAAAATATATTCAGACATAAATATATTTACTTAAACTCTTTTTATTTTTTTGTCTACATTACGAATTTCATTGTTTTTAAATACATTACCACACTTTAAACTAAATAAACTTCAATGTTAGCTTATAAGAAAATTTATGGCCATTAAAAGTGTATAGGCATATATTATAAATACAAACTTATAAGTGATTTAAAACAGACAATAATTGAAAAATATTCGCTAAACCGTTACACGATACATTGATACCGCAGTCGAATTTGCATTTTTTACTTAAAATAAAATGAGCGTTATAGTATTCCAACCATGCTGAAGTATCTGTCAAAGTCATGTTATATAACATATAATATTTACACTGTCTACATAAAATATGTAAAATAGGTAGATACAATAATAATTATTGAAATTATAAATTAATATCTTGGTAAAAAAGAAAAATATACGTCACCATAAAAGTATAACTATATTAACTTTTATATATATACACTTTTTTTTTAAGTAAAAATAATGGTAAATTAACTTTTATTTATTTTTTCATGTCAAAGTTAATTATATTACATCTATGTATAAATCACTGATATTATTTTTAAATCAATTGGATCAAATAAGTTATTAAGAATTCAATTGCAAATATAAATTTAATAAGAAAACTAATTATGTACAATATTAAAAAATTAACTATATTATGCAGATGTTTAAAGCATTCGAATTGTACGATGTAGCTGTATAACTAAAGAAAAAACACTGATTTTTTTTGTCTACAAAAAGACGAAAAATAGGAAAGTATATGTATATATAATATATAATATAATATTTTATATATTATATATCTATAGAAAAAAACGTAGTTTTTAGTAGGAAGATCACTTTGGTTAAATAATTCATCCTTTTTCTTACCAAACTACATATCTCTAAGCTCGTCAAATGTGAGTAACCCTTTGTACAGATATTTCGTACATTTTTGTTATACATTATGTAAGGGAATATGTGTAATATTATGATGCATGGCCAAAGTACAGCCAGCATGTTAAAGACTTTGTATTTTCACTATATACATGTTACGTTTCTGGTAAATTTCCAACTGTATTGTCATGGGTACCCAATATTATTGATTTGTTGTATAAAAAAACGATAAGAAATAATAATACGGTGCAAGAAAATCGGTAAAATTATACCTTTAAAAAGATTTATAATAAATATTTAGGTTTTACTTTAATGGACTCGTAAACATTATTACACTAAAATTATATATACGACTATTTTAAGGTACTGTATTAATGTATTATTATGTATAGCTGCAGCTGGTTTTTCTATCTCATTCTGACCACTCTTCCCAAACCCAAATAATCATAATGTTAAAAATATTTACTTAATTAAACTAATTTATAACGACGATATTTTATCATTAGTGTGCGTTTATTTTACCACTATAAATAGTTAATTAAAACGCAAGTCATATATAATATAACATTAAATTCATAATAAACTTCTTTATTTTATGTCGTAAATGTCTGTATTGATTTATAATTTAGTATAAATGTAATAGTAGATAAAAGTCTAAAATTAAAAATCTTTATAATTTAAATTATACTTATACTCTTAATAAGTAATAATAATAATATTTCTAAATTATTATTTATAACTTACACAATGTATTTAAAATTTATAAGATGAAAATTTGTATACATATATCTTTAATTTTATTACATTATAGAATATTATAGTATTTTATCTAAGAATACGTTCGAATGTACCTACTTAATTATTGCTAGGTGAATTGACTAATCTCCAAGCATGTATAGAAAAATAATTAATATGAAAATAGCGTTCACCAATGTTAACTAATTCATACCTCTAATTAAGCAGATGAGTACACAATTTTTTGTTTTACAAATATACTATTCACCTGAGCTTATTTTAGTTTTTCCGGGAAAAATGCTCTACTTAAAATGTATATTATTTTAATGTATAAAGTAAAAGAATATAAAAGAAAAAAGTTTTACATACCTTCGGATGAGCTCGTCGTGGAAATGCCACTTTCGGATCAATCTGTAAAAAAAAACCAAGGAAATAATTAATAAGTACATATAACTATCACACTAATTATTTTTAAGCAGTTAAAGACAAAAAACGTGTATTCATGTGTATCATTATATAATGTAATCCATACATTTAACAATCAAAATATTAAATAATAATATCTTAATATTTTTTATAATATTCTAAAGATTAAATAAATAGCCATAGAAAGCTATAGTTATCTAAATATCTAATGAATGTACAAATTTCAAGTTAATAATAACTATAATAAAAATAATAAAAATCTTTAAAACTTATTTAAATTTGAGACCGTATTGAGTAAAACCAAAATAGTCTTGTATTTAAATTTGTAGTTCCCAATCAAAACCAATAAATATTTATTACGAGTAAATAACTAAGTTGTGAGCAGTAGAGAATGGTAATTGTTAGAATAAATTTGTGTAGCTAAAATGAAAAATCCTGCGCGTATAGATGCAGAAGACAGACATAAGATTCAGACATCAGTTATGAACCAGTTAGATTAATATTAAGAAATAATATACGACAAACCGAGAGAATAAGTTTTAAGCCACTGCTACGGATTTCCCGTCATAACATTTTTATCAATTGCGTTTGAACAACTCGAGAGCTTTCGAAAGTCACCGCAGTTTCTAAAGGCGCCTGCCGCCTACCAAGACTAGTATATGTGAACAAGAAGAAGAGGATTTGAAAAATGCAGAGATAACTAGTTAAAACCGTCACAAAAAGACTAGTTTAATAATTGGAAAACTGGCGTACACAAAGGGGCTGGGAAATACGTGACTCCTGTGAATGACAGCAACTTTTCACCGGTGTTCATCACTGATAACAACTTTCTAGAATATATCCGATTACGGAAGCCGATGTGGAATTAATACGGACGTCTTTGGAAAGACTATCGGTGATTATCCAACGCAATCTCATTGGTAGAATCCACCACTGTCGCCGTCTTTCTCATATTCCATCAACGGTGGCGGCGGTAAACGATCGTTTTTTCTTTCTTTTTGTAATGACTCGAAAGACCTTTAACAATTTTGTGCAAGGATGGGTGTTGGGAGTGTTGTTCACCGTGACTTGATTGCGTCCTTTATGTTGAACCCAACCGGAAGTAAATAACTGACATCCGGGCGTGGTGCATCGGAAACGCGCCCGCGGGATTAAAGCGATAAAAAAAAAATCCGTATCCGACCAAAACGAAATGTGCACAAAAGGATCAGGACAATTCGCGATCGGAAACAATTCGAACACCAGTGCATGCTGACATTTCAATCATTTTAATTCATTTCGTAGAAAAAAAATGCGCAACATTTTTTCAAAAGTAAAACATAATTATTATTATTATTATATTATATAGGCAAGCAAAACTAGAATAATTTAAGAATACACTTATATTATGTATAATATTATCAATGGATTCTTAGTCATATATTTTATTTATTATTATTAATTGTATACGTTAAAAAAATAATTAATATTTTTAATTATTATTTATCATCTACATATAATACATAATTTACTTATTAAACAAAAAAAAATTTAGAAATCAAGTAGCATTTTTCATTATTTTCACAAAGTATTTAAATTTAAAATAATTATTACGCTTGCTAGTTATTGTTTTAAATTGTTGTTTTATTATACAAGAACGTGCCAAAAATATTATATTATTAAGTAATAAAAATTATATTTATTTTATTTTAAATTATTTTATATTTTATATCTCAATTTTAATGACTAATTACCAAATATAATATACAGTGCAGTAGCATTATTATAATGCTAAAATATAAATATTTTAAAGATACTTAATCGTTTGAATCATCGTATTTCTTTTAGAATTAAAAGTAGCTATAATTATGATTAGAACGATATATTACAGAGTTAAATGTCTAATTTTGATCAAAACAGTTCGTGAGTTATAGTGGTTAAAAGTGTAGTAGTCAAGTTAAAAACATTCAGAGATAAAATCACAAATGTATGTTTTACTGTTCCAGTTATTTCTGATAAACGTCAAAAAGTAACGGTTTAATAAGAATGGATTTTATGACATTTTTAAATTTAAGGTTAAACTATAAATTATTGTTCATTTTGATCGTATATTTTTAAAAGTCGTACAATTACAATATAGTTAAAATTATTTTTAGTTTGATCAATTTTTAACAGAAATATTATGTATATAATGTCGTATAATTATTTATTAAGCATTTATTAAATTAAAATAAAATAAAACTAAACACTTATTATAAACTTAGCGTTGGATAATATATTTAGATTTACATTTTATATGTACATATAATATTATCAACATTATTGTATTTGATTAATGAATAGGTAATCCGAAAAAAATCGATAATAAATACACCATACACAAGCAATATCTAAAAAAATAATTTTTATATGAAAAGAGAAATAGCTTGGTTGCCGTTATTACGGTAAAGTTCTTAAAAATAAAAAATAAATCGTCCGGGGTATAGGACGTAATGAACTTATTTGAAATGACTCGTTCAAGTGGGCCACGTCGAAATAACTGACAAAAGAAAATTTCCCTCGATGTCTACACGAGTGGGCACTTGAAAACTGTGTCTTTGGGCGCCAAGTGGATTTTTCTCAGTACCTACCTATTCTCTAATATCCATGGCATTTCAGAGATTTTTTTATGCATTACCCATTGGAAATTTTTTTTAAAGCGACAACGTCAAGTTCCGCCCTATTATGAAGTCATATATATAAATATTATATACATACATACATACATACATACATACATACATACATACATACATACATACATACATACATACATACATACATACATACATGCATACACATACATACACATACATACATACATAAATACATACATACGTATGTATATAGATATAAAAAAAGGCGACGACAGAGAGTACTCGACCTGTGGCTATGGCAACACCCTCTACTCTAAAGCATGACAGTGTGCGTGCGCTCTCTCAATTGTTCCATGGCTGAAACCGAACAGACAGAGATAGATTGAGAGAGAAAGAGAAA
Source organism: Rhopalosiphum maidis (assembly GCF_003676215.2). Taxonomy (NCBI): domain Eukaryota; kingdom Metazoa; phylum Arthropoda; class Insecta; order Hemiptera; family Aphididae; genus Rhopalosiphum; species Rhopalosiphum maidis. The sequence continues at coordinate 17,757,030 of NC_040878.1, forward strand.
GAGAGCAAAGTTGTCGAGTCGGCAGTATTGTCAAGTGTGCATGTCTAGTTATGCACGTTATAAAGGCTATGCTGTGTTTTCGAACAAAAGGCCTCATCTAGTATATATGCATAATATGCATGTTCATGAGTGTATGTGTGCGAGTGCATGTTCGTGTAAATGTGTGTGTACGGAGGAAGGGGGCACGTTTTTTCGTAATGTTATATGCCATCAGAGCCAATGCCATTGCATCAGTGTCTCATTACCCGGGTCGCTAGAATACTGCATGTAAAAACTGTGAACCCACTAATCTGTTGTACACATGTTTGCAAATGTCACGTTCCCACTCCAAAATAATAATAAGGTTTAGTAGATTATCATTCCTTTTCCCCTGTTTCCTGCTGTTCATTTATACAATATTTGATATTCGTAGTCATGAAAGAAGCACAACTGACTAGTATTGAAATTATCATAAGTAAAATTTTAAATAAAAAAAATTACATAATAATTATTGCTACAATTATTTATGATATTATATACACGAATATTGTGTACAACTCTTTCAATATATTAATGAAACCGTTTTGTCCGTTGTTTATACAATTATTATTTTTTTTTTGTGAAAATAATACTTAATTTACCTATATTCTATACAATTGAGTACACCATATTAAATAAAGAAATTAGGACATTTTACTTGATGCATTAATATTATTGTTGCGTTCTTAAGAATTGTTATTAAGTCAATCACAAATTGGGATAACTGCAGACTACATGCTAAAGAAATCAATAAAACTTCTGAAATAAAAAGTTGTTGTAAAAATATGATTTTAATGTACTCTTTTAAAGAAATCGTTTTTGCTTTCATTGAATGAATAATACTTGACATTTTTATCTATTACAAGTTTCAATAAAATAAACAATATATTTTCGTTACACTATTATAATGTTAAATATTTTTATTTAATGTTTTAAACACTTTAAAAAATGTTTTTGTGCTGTACTGTTTAACTTGTTCATATACTGCCTTATACGATGAATCATTTTTTCAAGATATTACTTTGGGTTTGTTAAAAGTTTAAACAACATTAGTTTTATTCGAAAAAATAAGAGAAAAAATATGAATAGTGACGAAATTATATTTTATATTATAAAATATAATGTTGGGTATATAACAAATAAAAAGTTTTCATAAGTTTTAATTTAAATACTTATATTTTAATGATTTTTAGGTTAAGCAAAAAAAAAATAATAATTATAATTTTGAATCTCAGCAAGAATAATACTATACTGAAATAAATGTTTTAATTATTTTAATTAATCTGAATAATACATAATTCAAAATATTTGAAATACACTTTATTTTAGATATTATATTATATTTCTTTTTAGAATACATAATTGTAACTTAATTATTAAAAGTATAATATTATTACTTGTATTTACGATATACCTCACAATTTTTATTTATTTTCATACTACATATATATTTTTTCGTCTATTTTAATTTATCAGAATCTGATAAAATCATATTATATGATTTATTAAACTAAAAAATAAGGTGCATTTTAAGTTATTGTCCTTAGAGTTTAAGGAAACATGACTGGGTTATATCTTAAAAATATTGAACGGATTTGGAAATATTCAATAAACCAACTATGTGACCAATCTTAAAAATAAACATTGCCTAAAATTGACTTTTGAGTTATACCTCAGTACCCAATTTTATGCTGCAAAACAACTATTTTTTTTATTTTCAACTATTTTACTTGAGTGAAACATTATATACTTAAATTATTTTAATTAATAGGTATTGTATAATGGTTTATTAATGTTATTAAATTATGTTATTTATTATAACGATTTAATCAAGTATTTAAATATATATTTATAATAATTATATTATATTTAAATTTAAATGATAAAAATAAAAATGAATTTAAAATTATTAGTCAGTATAACATATTATACATAATTAAAAATATATTGAAGGTTTAAGTAAAATTGGTGATTTACATTGATACTATAATAATTTTTAATTTATGCAGCCTCGAAAATTATGTCACCATTATTATAATCTTATTTATTTATAATATAAGCAAAGGTTAAGAAAATATTATGTACATAATTAATTTATCGTTTTTTAAGTAAGTTGAATAAACCATGGAACTTTAATATTTCTCTCAAATTATACAATAAAAATAACTAAACAAGAAATTAAAGAATCATATTATATAAATTAGATTCATACTGAGTAATTTAGAAACCTTAAGACGTATTAGTTATTAATATTCATTCATTTTTAAAATAAAATTTTTCTATTACCATTCATCACTATCAATATTTATCAGATAAAAAAAAAATATTTACAATTTAATGATTAGAAAGATGAAAAATAGTGAATGATTGTATAATAAATTGTGTTTTGCAGTCAGATATGACCTGGTACTTAGTTTCAGAAAAAAAAAGAAAAAAATAGGTAACTCACAACATTTACCTTTTAAGTTAAAAATAATAATATCACGAATGGTTGGCCGAGATATAACCTCTTCCTTTTCTTATGATGGTCTGTGTCGGCAATGGTACTCGTAGTGACCGTATTAAAACCTGGTTACTACTACGGCGCGCGCGCAACTTCACACACTATTGCTACCGCTGTTGGTGGTATATAATAATTCAAAATGAAATATGACCTTAAAGCATTTTGCGAGTGGATCGTTTTAAGGTAAGTGTGAGTATTATATTGGTGTGCTGTATAAGTTTCTATGTGTATGTTTTGTATTATATTATATATAGGATAGTGGTGTTTGGAGAACGAAAGGGGAGGCAGAGGAGACGCACAATGTGTGTGCTCTGCGAAAGTTCGCGCCGAAAAATGAGAAAATATCGCACGACATCGGATATGGGCTTTTTATAATGTACCTACCAACTTGTCATCATGGACATGTCCTTTTTGATGGCAAACTCTAAATGTTTTTAGCCCATATAGTAATCATAATTATTTGGGGACAAAAAATATTTATTTGAAATTTTTGAAATATTATTTGAACATTAAACATTACATCCAATCATAAAATAAGCATAATACCGGCAACCGCAATAACAATGGAAAATTACGTTGATTCTTATTTGACTACATTCCTATTTTATCAGTGTTATTTTATTTTCAGTATATACCACATCTGTATGGCAGCGCATATCAAATGTTTTGACTCGTTTTAAAGTAAGCCAACTGTGTGTACAAATTAATAACAAGCTACATCCATAGTGAATACGACCGTCGTCGAATAGTAACGGTCAAACGGCGGGCGCTGAACAAAACATACACGGATGCTGTATATAGGGCCACTAATTCAAGTTGTTTGTGAAAACTCAAAAACAATAATTGAATGTTTTATTTTTAACATTTTATTGATAGAGCTCTTAAATCAACTTCATTCCATCATCACACGCATAATGTGGTATATACATAAATGCATATATATTGTTAGGTATTTGAAATTTTGATTTTGATTTTAACGGTGCGAAAACATCGATTATCATAGTACATTTTTATTTTGATTGCGCGCGTCTAGTAAACCGTGAAAAAGCCCAAATAGATTATTATTATTGTTTATCGCAGCTTGATAAAACAGTTTGAATAATATATGCAGTATTACCGGTAATTAATTAAATTAATGCCAACATCACCTTGTAGAGCTACCGTAACACCACCATGCGTTCCTACATTAATTACCGAATTTATGGTTCCAACTCGTGTAAACAATGGAAAACGGTTTTCGAGTATTAATAATACCGATTTTACCGATGAAGTTTTAACAGATCGATTTAGTATAGTTATTCTTTTTGCAGTAATATTATATATTATTTTAAATATTTTAATCCCAATTAAATATTGTGATTAATTAACATATTTTGTAATATCCTAATTGTGTTGAATACATTTGTGACTAGATTGTCAATTATACATTTTTTTTTAAACAAAATCATACAGTTATACTTAAGAAATAAAGCTGCCATTGTAATTATAATAAATAAAATGGCATTGAATTTACATAAAGTAAAATAAAAACAGTATGTGATTAAATCAAATATTAGAAAATATAAAAAATTGCGTGTATTAGCAATTATACATAGTCTGTACTCATGAAAAATAAAACAACCTAATTTCTGAATACTATTGAGTTGATATACTTGTCATGGATGTAAAATATATATTGTTTGGTAGAGATTATGTTTTAAATGAAAACTGTTTTATTATACTCACTATTTATATTTGTACGATATAGTTGTTTTGAAAAATTATAACCGTAACATTCATAATACAATAAGCTAATTTAGTGTGCAGAAATATTGTTTCGTTGAACGATCTTAGTAAACCAGGACATAAGACCAACGTTAAATGCTTCAATAAATTGAGAATAAAAACCGTCAAAACGAAAGTGTTTGTTGCCAATTTCTTAAAAATTTAGAATGTTGTTAGCTGAGGAAAAAATGTGACCATAAATCGACTACGACAAACAACTCCTCTCCATCATACGTATATAGTATATACATATCTTGAGTTCTCGCTGATATGATATTATTGATCACGTTACATTCAGTTAATCCTTAGTCCTTTTTTGTAAATTACGATATCGTTTATTTTGTTCATATAGACTGAAAAACGAATACCTAGGTCATTGACGTTGAAAATGAGTTATTAATTCTGATCACATTCGAATTAGGACTAACGCAGAAAAAGTTAATTTTCACCACTAATACTTAACTATGAAACTTTGCGTGTGAAAAAAAGAAGATTTTATGAAGTTTCCTTCATCTAGATTAAAAGAGCACGTAGGATTTGTATTTATTTATTTATTTAATTTAAGTTGGATTTTGTCATTCAGCTTATTACGGGGAGTAAGAGAGACCATAGAAGAGTGTCAAAAAATATTTTTCTTTCCACTGGTACGAATTAACTCTGATTGTTGTCCCAATGTTGCTCAAATTCTAGTGGTTATAAAATCTTTGGTGGTGGTACGTGGCTCTTTTCGACGAGAATCAACCACGTCGTTGTCATCAGACTTTGGGTAAACCGCTTGAAAAGAGGACGGAGGATGTTTAAAGTTAAACCAAAATTACAAAACGAAAAACAACCATTTAATATAATAGTCCTAAAAACGTAGCAATACAAGCACACACACACACACACACAAACACACACACAATTATACGTAAACGTGATGTTTGAACGCCACGTAAAAGGATCTCTACTCCGAAAGCAAAGTTAAATGAACCACGGTTATATACTGAAATAAAAGGCACTTTTAGTAGCACAACTGCCGTTGTATTGATTACAAGGCAAAGCACATAGGCAATTTGGATGCGCGCATGCATGGAATACCATCGCACTTAGGTATTTTAAAACCACGATAGTGGTAGTGAATCATATGGGTATGGACTATGGACAGTGTGCGAGATCAATTGACGACGAAAATTTAAAATTCTCTGATGCTGAAAATGTTTTTCATAATAATATAATAAATACTAACGCATACGCAGTTTATAATATATTAATTATTATTTTGAATAAATTATCGATGAAAAAAAATAAAAACCAAAAAGATGAAATAATAATATGATGCCCGTATTAATAACAATTTTACGATACATATTTTGTAATATTATAAAATTTTATTGAGATTATCTACAAATACATGCACAGTGCATTTGATTTATTGATGGATACTTATTTAATTTAAATTTGAATAATTTCATACAATATTTATATTTATCTTAATATTTTTTACATTAGTTATTTAAAAATAATCTAATAACAATATGACGTAATAAAATACTGAAACAATTTGTAAATTTTTCTACATGATTAATCTAAATCAAAAACTGTAAATTTCGCTATGCTGTTTAATTAATAATATATTCTGTAATTTGTCAATGTCTGTTTTTAGTCAGTAAGTAAATGTAGGTTATCAACCTTTTTAGAAATAAACAAATATATATATATATATATATAAAACGATACAAAATTAATATGAATAAAACAAAATATGTTTTAATATACGTTTAGAAATCTAACACATTACATTATATTGATATAACAATATTATAGATTAGAAAAATTTCTTTAAAAAAAAGGTAAAAGTGTTCCAATAATATTTTAGTTTATGTAATAAAAAAATATTTTCTCAAACTAAACGCTACTATCAATTCAAAAAATATAGTATTTATTTAGTATTACCCTTTCAATTCCAATGCTAATTAATTTTCCACTTGCTGAACAATTTCAAAGTTTGAATTATGTTACCCATATATTACGGAATTACATTAGTAATTAACAAACATTTAGATTAATGTAAGTAGTTTTAATTTAAATTATTTTGATTAGTATTAATTCAGTAAATTATTATAAAAAGTATAGAATATCCTACACAATATATAGGATAAATATATTTTGTTTTTTTTTATTTATTTTATTTATCTTAACATAGGGTTGTTGGGTTAGAATCGAACCGTATTGTTTTCTGGATGATTTATCTCAAACGTGCAGACGTTTAAACTTTTTAATTAATTAATAATATATAAGTAAAGACAAAAAACTAAGATTCAACTGAAAATGTGAAAAACATTAAGTTGTATAAATCATCACGATTAAATATTGAAAAGTGTTTGGTTTAGCGTTACAAGTTAAATTAACTCACAAAACGCATGAAAAAGGTGTATTTTTACAATAATTAAACTGATATAATCAAATTAAATTAAGATGATTTGTTAATGATGGGTTTTATTTACATAAAAAGAAAAATTATCAAAATGGGAATCCATTTATACTAAGGTTGTAGTTACTGCATTTTTTAACCTGCACATAACTGAATATTTATTCAGAGAAATAACTTTTTAATTTTTATTCGTAGGTTTAATTGATACCCATTTCTCAATTTACGTGGATTAACAAATAAAAATGACGGTAAAAAAATAAATAAGTTATGAAAAGATTTTATTCGTTTGAAACATAAGTACCTACTGTAAAATATATATTTGTTCAATAGTTACCTACCAGTGTACAAACTAAAATAGCACAATAATTACAAACACTGTACAATATTAATAACCCAATAAGCATATTTTGTCTTTGTTGAAATGTACATTTTGTAAAATAATATTTTACAGCAATAGTTGATTTTAGATGTTCAATAAGATAATTACTATAGAAAAGATGATTTATAGCTGAATCGCATAATCAATATATATTGTTTATATTATTATACTCTTAGATGACGTACTTACTATACGTATAGATGCATTGTATCCCACCATAAACATCTGTATCTGTACGCAAACTTTATCAGCCTCCGAACGTGATGTGCAGTGATACGGTAGTACAACGTATGGTTTAAGTTTCGTGTTTATTAAGTATTATAATTTACAACAATTCGATAATACTATGTAAGTAGCTGTATTCAGTTTGATAATGATGATTAAGCAAATTATAAAATATATATATTATTTATCATGGAAATTATTACATTACTTCGTCTGATAAATAATAACCATACCACCTTTAGAGTAAAAATGACTGTATAATCATTATTAACCTGTTTAATTTCCGCTATAGCCAAAATATAATAAAAACATTTACTGTCATATTTTTAACTACCTTTTATAGTAAATACTAAAAAAAAGTTATTATTATAATTATTATTCATTAGTTATTACAATGCCAACCCACCTTTTTAAAAACAAAAACTCATAGATGGCCGCCTTTAAATTATAACTTTGGCACACTGCTAATAATAAACAACAATGACATTTTTTTGCTGTTTGTTCCGTCAAACGTCCCAAAAATTCACGTGTTTAGGGTTGAAGATTACGCATTTCTCATCGTGCAGGAGCACCTCATTTTTACGCAATATGGAGTTAAGCCTATATTATATTTATCTACAGTGTATACGAGCTTCATACGTAATATATGGATTATTCAAATAGTATTTCAATTATTCATTTGGCATTTTTTAATGCCAATAGCTTTTACTCTTGGAAGTATTACCACTAGCTGATACTATACCGCAATATTAGACAGACGCAATGTGAGTTTATCAGGTATAACTGTATAATAATAAGGTTATTATCATTTAATGTTAAGGCCCATTTAAGGATACATGAAAAAAATAAGGAGAGAAACGAAGCCCTTGTTAAAAATTGCGAAAGTACCAGCAAAATCTTCAATGTACAACGAGAAAATAATTATTCGTTTTAGTCAATGCACCATCGCCGTCACCGGAGAATCAAAACTGCTTGAATTTGCGTTTAAACGTAGTTGATACTGCCCTCGCTGCATCCCCATCGACTAAGTCGAGGGTTCACCTAACGCAAACGTAAACACTTTAGAGTTTCCATCCCCGAACAGAAAGTTTTTTTTATAAAAATACAGCGAACCAACAACACAGCATTAACAATGAATTTTTACATCTTGGGCTAATATTTTTACACCGTTTATATTATACTTTCCCGCCAATCTTATTTCACCTTCTTTACCATACTTACAAACTCTAATAGTTGTTGTTGTTGTTGTTGTTATTTTTATGTATTTAGTGTCACGCTGCAGCACTTAATCAACCTCTTTTGTAGTAAAACTTTCTGTATTATTTATTGAAATCCTTTAGTTGTACTCTCATAGTAAAAATGTATGTTTTAATATTTATTTATATAAAATATATAATAAGTCCATGTGTATAATAAAAATCAATCCTAAAAACTTAAATGAATCGATTAAAGTAAGAGTTTATAAAAATATATATATATACAGATAATTAGCGAAAACTTCCATAGTTACACCATATCAATTAAATTCACAATGATAAATTGTGAAAAATTGTTTAGTTGATATAATACTATTTTAAAAACCTCTAAACACATAATAGAAATTTAGTATAATACGTAACATACATTAATCAAACAAGTATTCAATAAGTATTTTAAGGGGTTTTAACCACATTTTCCAAGTAATTTTTACAACGCAATATATATGTATGAAATTTAGGAGAAAGTAATCACAATGGTAGTGGAATTTTCGGGCAAAGCGAGTTTAACCACATTTAGGGATTGTATATAATCTTATGCGACCGCTAGAACTAACACATTTCCTTGTTCGTGGGGTACAACGCTCAATTGAAATTTTCACAATTTTGGTATCTGTTCATTCAAAAAATCACGCAGTGGTATGATAATTATTTTAACTGATAGCTATACCATTGTTTATAAAGCAGTATGATCGTAGGCGTGTTCGTTTAAAATAAAAACTAAAAATAACATACTTTACATTGCAATATGTATTACTTGCACAGACGGTGTACGGCATATAATATTGTTTTTCAGCCAACCCTAACGACAAAATAATCGTTTATGGAATTTCGTATCACAGGATGACGTAGGACGAAAACGCGCATAAAATAGTAAATAGCGTCGTCGTTGCCGCATCGACCTCATATGATGGGGGAGTAAAGGGGGTAGTAGAGCAGACAACAACGAATTAGAGCCACCGAACCGTCCTACCCCTTTTACTCCTTCCACATGTTCCAACCGCCTCACAACTCCACCACCACCATCACAACCATTACAGCAGGAGAATCGTTTATCAAGCAATTAAGAAGTGGATACGCGGGTTATCCTGATGGAAGAGCTTGCGGCGGACAGGTCTCGGGACCTAGGTCACAGGACCGAGCGGGTAAACGGGAGTACACCGGAATCGTGGTATGAAGCAGGAAGGTGGGGTGGTTATACGGTCTGCGGGGGGATGGGTGGCCAGAAGCCAGTCGTCGGGGGTGATTTATTATTCCGCTAATGATTGCGTAACAAACTAGACGCGCGCGCGAGCGATTTAATCGTAGGCTTTTCCTGTGCTTTTCACCCCCTCCGCCATCTCGGTAAAACTTTAACAACCCACTACCTTCCCACCATACTACGTCACGCCGATCCGGATCTCACCGTCTCCCAAATTTGCGAAATTATTACACACTCTCCTATCACCCTAGCAGTCTATATTCTATGTAGATTGGCAGGGTAACGGCGATGGTAGTGGTGTTGGTTTCCCCCGTGGTAATAGTGAATTAATTTCAAAAAACCATTGAACCGATTAATTGCTTGAATAATGCCTATGCGCGTTTGTCGCTTACAACCTAGATGATGAAGGAATTGTCACAAAATAATATATTATTATAACAATTATTAATGATAGTTATTATTGCGATTGCTACTATTGCAGTATACTTATGAAATATTCTAAATGTACGATGATATCTTATTGCAAACTAAAAAAAACAAACTACTTGCTGAAAGAACGCTGTAGTATGTGTAAAAAAATAATAAAAATGGTATCCACTATTCATATAATAATATGAGGTCGGTATCTATTTTGGTGATTGGAAATAAAAAATAAACGTAATCTTGAATTTATAATTTTTTTTCAATGACACATTTAAAATTAAAAACATGTAATTTATCAACGCATACGTGTTGCTTTTAGGAGATCAAATAACGTGTTTTATAAAAAAAAATGCAAATGCACATTCTGCACCCATCATGCATACTATCAATGGGTCTGATACGAAAAAGTATAAAAAAATATAAATGATATAGATTGTTTTTATTTTTTAAATGTTTCATTGTATAGTATTTTAAAAATTGAAATGATTCAACATAACAGTCTTAACAATTTATCATATTTTCAATAAAACAGTAACGAAAAAAAAATAGTGTATATTCAGCGTTTACGCTCAGTAGGGTTTTGGACCGCACAAGTTGAATAATTAATTTAAAAACATAATTTGAATAAATTTAATAAATAACAATGTAAATGCAATTAATTATATAGTTTTTCAACCATATGCTTTTATTCACATGTTTTTTCGACATACTAAATTTAATTTTGTAGTTTATACAATTTGTATAGTCTTTTTTCCAAAGTAATTAATCATTTAATATATTTTATTATTATTTACTACATTGCTGGTAATTTATAATAAAAAAATTGATTGTTAAGAAAATACTTATTTTATGATATTTTTATTATTATTTGACTAAAAAAAAAAAAATTACGTAATAACATTTTAAATACATTCAAAATATATCAAACAAGAATTTTCTGAACAAATTAAAGTTAATAGGTCGAGTAAGAAAAAAACTGTATTGTACTTATATGTTTATTAATTGGTATAGCATTAAAGCAGTAATTAAACAAAATAGCTTTAACTATGAAAAAAAACTTCAAATGATTGTGCATACAGTACCACAATGAAAAAATTCAAGAATAATTAAATACACACACGATTAAACTTTTTTTTTCAAAATTGAAACAAATGTACCAAATACAAATATTATTAAAATACGTAGTTTCTGTTTTCGAGCTATTTTATCGGAAAATAATTCATGATTTATAGATATATTAATCTAATAGTAATATTATTTTTTTATTTTTTTTATATTATTTTTTTTTTGTATAGAAAACCTATACCTATTTACTTTTTAAAATTCAATAATAAGTTGTTCATTTTTTTTTTTAAATGTTTTTTTGATTAGGTATTTAAATCTACGTGTATTGCTTACACGAGTATGCCTAGTTATTTTTTACCAAAACGGCTATAAGTGGGTTCTATTAGAGATTTTTAAACGGGTAGTAATGTAATACCTACCATAGATAAAGAAATTATTTGCATTAAATGAAAAGAAAACCCACTAATAAACAATCCTGCAATAGTTGTAAACATACAACAGTTCGAACGCTTCTCATTTAGAAATATATAGTGCACGAACCATTATTTGGGTAATGTATATATTTCTACCTAGATAATTGCTAGCACTACACATTCGAACGTAAAAGCACACTACTACTGGGCACCTCTTTGTATCGCTTTGGAAAGGTTAAAAGGTTTTTTTGTTACGATGCATTTATCCGTTTAAATATGTTTCAAATACGTTTTACAGTAACGATACTTTTCCATTTCTCTCTCTCACTCTCTTATTCTACTCCATCACTCTCGCACTAACGCTCTCGACCGTTTTTATTATACTTGAGACAGTTTTTTTTCCTTTATCCATGTATTTTTTATTTTATTTTTGCACACCCCCACGCTAGGGTACCCGTTTTATTTTAAACGTCAATTTCAATGGCTGAACCATAAATTAGAGAACGGAGAACAATGAGAAAACGAACCGTGCACAAAACCTTTTACCAACGGGCGGCACAGCGATGGTTTGAAAAGCGATGCGCGTTGAACTTGGTCAAGTGGATGGAAGGACGAGACGAGGACGAGTAGGACGACAGGGGGAATTAGGATAGAGGGGTCGGAGGCAAATTGATCGGTGCCTCCGCAGGGGGCTCATGTAAAGTTTTACTTTTGGCTCCCCAAAAGTTAGACACCTAAAAAGCGTTTCAAGTAACGGCCGCCACGCTGCCACTACCGCCGCCGCCGCCACTATATCGCGCCCGGGTGACAAATGACACGAAAAGGGACCCAAAGGAAAACGGCTGCTTTTTTTCAATCACGCTGCCGCTGCACCGGCTATTATTGCATACCCGTTATTTATGTCGGATCCCTGGCCGAGACCATAACTCGCGGAATTCGGGCCCGAAAAGTTTCGCTTACCCTAACTGAAATTGTATAGAAAATGCCGGTCGGACCAAATAAACGACGTGTACTTTTTTTTGTCGGTCGCCGTCGCCGCCGGCAATTCAATTTACTAAAAACCGGCGAGGCATCTCTATATATAATACATAACTGCACTTTTCAAACCGTTTCACGGTCGACTATAAATTAATGGCAAACGGGATTAAATGTCCGAAATAATAGTTTTTTTTTTCAAAAACTTTGTTGATGAATTAATCGGTTTACTCTAGTGGCGCTGACGGAAAGTTGTACAAAAAATAGTGAGTATTTTGTCATAAAAAAAAAATAAATAACTTTTCATAAGTTATCAAAATATATATTATTTTTATATTTATAAAAAACAATTTTTCTTTGTTCGTTTAAAAAATCTCAAGTATTTCAATCCAGGAATTACATACATATATATGTATATGTATATAACCCAGGAAAAAAATGTTTAACCGTTTTTTTGGTATTTTGCTGTTTACATTCAATTGTATAATATTGTAGCTAACGCACAAACTCAAATAATTTTACATCCACGAATTCCAATGGGCAAGAATCCCAAGCGAAATTGTTGATATTTTTTTTTTTTTTTTATATAATTTGAAAACATTCATATCTCCGACTATCTATTTAATGTAAATTACTCATAGCAATACATAGTTTATAACTGGAATACAATTTTGTTTTTATAAATTATTTTTGTTTTTTTTATGTTGTAATTAAATTATAATATTTATAGAATATAATTTATTCTATCGTGTGTTAATTTATAAATGTGCAAATGATTATAGAACGGAGACACTACAAACATATTAAGATATATTTTTATGTTATAATATGTAAGTGCTTCGTGTATAAAGTCATTTAGGTATGTTTAAAATTAAAATATCTTAAGTTATCTAAATATTTGCATGATTAAATTGGTATTTATAACAAAAGTTATTTTATGATTTTGTCTTACGAAATATGAAAAAGCAAACATTAAAAGCTGTCAAATATTTACATACCATCTCACGTTTATCGAAGTCATGAGTTGAGATATGATCAGAAACTGACAAAAATTGTATGGTGGTCACTAAAATCTATTGAAGGAGGTTGTACAACTTATAACGAATGACAAATCATACTATCTCCGAATAATAATAATAATTAAATGGGTGTGTATTGCACGCGCAGTGTTGGATGTTCAAATAAATGTCACCCAACGTTTTTGTGAATCGCAGATTACAATATTGTAATTTAAAATTATATTATAGTTATAAATAATTGAATCACTACACTTAACTTTTTAAGAGCACATTATGGTATTCATTCGAGCATACTAGCTTACATATAATAGTCGATTTGTTTTAGGATGAATTATTATAATCATATGCTTTATAATTAACCACGACCGTTTAAAGAACAAACACTAAAAATTCCATCGTTTTACTATGATTATGATTTTATACAAGATAAATACGTAACCCGGAGGTGGCGGCGATTTCGACAGCTCCTCACACTCTCGCCGCCAACTACGTCCGAATTAACCCGTAATTTATGGGCAGAACGCCACCCGTGAGTAAGGCCCCGGAGGGAGCTCGACGAAACAACAGTGACGGCGTGTATTTATGTCGGTCTCGTAATTCGACCGATACGCGGTGAGATGTTCGCGCGTCTGTGTACAATATATACATCACAGTTGACGCATTTATTTATGGTTTTTTTATTTCATTTTTTTTTTTTTTTTTTTTTTTTTATCTTTTCCGTCGTCATCCGCGACGGTCGCCTTATAATATACGCTCAGCGCACAGACTGCGGCGGTGCGCGGACGATGACGATGGCGACGTGAACATTCCCATGTTTTATGTAAAAGGGACGAAATTTATCTCGGTCTTATTAGCATAACTAAAATTCCTTTGGTCGTCGCCATCCGTCTACGTCATCTGGCTTGGTCTTGCCGTACCCAAAATCTTCCATCAAGGGTTTTATTGCTAAAACACGACAGACCAAGGGCAAGTAAGCGAGTGCGATAGACAGCAAGGAGAAGACTATAATACGAGATGCAGACGATTTACATTATATAAGACGGTAAATATTATTTTATGCGAATATTGTAGTTGAAATATTATGTATATATATAATTTATAAATTGCAGACTGACATTTTTGGACATTTTATAGTAGACACATAATGCGGATAGAGGGGAAAAACTAGAGTTACCGGTTTGGAGACGGCCCGTCACTATAGGCGGAAATAATATTGTGGACCGGACAGTGAGTGTGACGTTATATACGGACATGTAATGAAAAATGAAATTATTATGTATTATTATGCTGAAAAAAAATAATAATGTATGAGTTTGAATGATTTTTTCAGACTTGAGTGCGCTATTAATCTTGACTCAATTTTGTGAATGGATTCATTTAAAATCTCCATTATACTTCACTATTTATGGATGAATAATATATGAAAACGGATATTCCAGCATACTTTACTTACTATACAACTATACAAATATAAAATACTAAAAACCATATTGCAGTAGGTATATACGATTTATGTATAATATTTTTTTCAGTACAAGTTCTATTTTAAATTTAATTAATTATTAATTATTATATATACAAACAAATTAAATATATATTATATATTATAATAATAAAATGTGAGTGTAGTTTAAGTTATAATTGTATAATATTTTTAATAGCAATAATTTCTTTATATCTGAATCGTGACATAATAAAAAAAAATATATATATATTTTTTTTTAAATAAAATACATCATACAACAAACAAAGACTTCACGCTTGTGTGGGTTTGTCAATATTACAAGTAAAGAGACGTGTTTTTTTTTTAATGTTTACAGGCCATAATGATGTTGACTTCGCGCCCTTTCCTCAATCAACTCGAATTTTTATGATCACAGTGTCTGCATTTTGCAGATATTTTTTGAAATTTAAACACAATTTTTTAATTTACATTTTTCAAAAAAAATTAATTACAAATAAGAGAAAAAAATTGAAATTATTAAATAATAACTCAAAAATATCAAATAATAATAATAAATATTTAACTATAACAACAAGTACCTAAATAAGAAAAATTTTAAATCGTAATAATATGAATTTATTTTCATAACACATTTGTATTACAATTTATAAAGTAAGTTAAAAAAAAAAAAATAATTTGATACTATTTCTATAATAGAAAGATCGTAGATAGTAAGAACCTAACTTATTATTTTTAAGCTTTTGTACAATATCTAATAAACATCATAAATATTAATAATATTATTATTAAATAAAAGTATTAAATATTAAACAATTTCGACATTGTTGTTAAGAGATGTGTAAAATATATCATTTGTCAAACGAATTTCGACCAAACGAATGAATATTTATAGGGATATAGTGTATTATAATCTATCGTCAAAATGTTTTATGTTTAAAAAAAAACTTCATATTCAATAACAACATTACTGGCAAAATTCCAATGCGTATGATACTATATTATAATCGGTCACATGCAGCGGCAGCGCCTCTGTAAATCAACAGCCGAAACAATAATAATAACGACAACAACAACAAAAACAATAAATGCAATAATAGATATCAGCTTAAAACGAATGAGTTAATATCATGTTTGTGAGCGTGTATGTGTGTGTGATGGAGAGTGCAGCAGGACCGAAATGAGATGGGATAATAGTTATGTATAGAGTGCCACCATGTGAGGCAGCAGCGCCGACGAAGGGATGACGGATGGGACGGAAATTAAATTTCAAAATCGAATTCACTTGTATCACATTGCGAAACAATGTTTCAGTATCGGTAGCAGTGGTGGTCATGTATAATAATAATAATAATATTATATTATAAGGCACAAATTATATTACAGATATCGTGGGCCGTTATTAAAATATGCGTGTGTGGATGCGAATAGTGTGGCGGGAATACAGCGCATATCATTATGCGCGATGTATTCCGGAGTGTAATTTTGCCATATTAGTGTTTCGATATTAAACGAAAATATAATGTATGACCCATATAATAATAACTCAATGGTAACATATTATCATATCTACGCCGCCCTATACATATAATATATTTTGTACGATCGGTCGGTATTTTCGTGTACCCATGTTCGAGTTTCGCCATCGCGTCATACACGGGGGGATGAATTCGGCTGTTATAATAAGTATATCAAACTAGTAACAGCCAATAAAATTACTGAAAAGACGACAGTTCAATGCCGCTATGGAGTGGGAGGATGTCATGTTTCCGTTTTTTTTTTAACCGCCAGCCGGAGACGAAAAGTTCAGTGGCTATTCTGTTCGAAATAGCTGTCATAATAATAATAGTAATAATGAATAATAAATAATAATAATGGTTAAATAATTTCGTCAATTTTGTTCTTGTTACTGCTATTTAATACTGGCCGGTTATTCAGTAATTATACTCGTCGTAACGTTACCACGTTAAAATATGTCATTATGCAATTCAGCTGTAATATTATAAATTTATTTAATTGATTAATATAAAAAAAAAGGCGAACGGTCAGTTGTCACCAATCAATCGGTAACATAATTTTATATTCGTAAAAACTGTTTGGGACGAATATTATGTGCTTTACTGTAGTATTGGTAGTTTTTCGAATTATTCTGTTCACTAAAATTGCATTCTACCATTCCCACAATCACCTCACAACAACACCAGTGACTGTATCACGTGTATCCCTAATTGAATTCCCGCGGTAACGATTTCGTTTTTATTTCACCATCACTCCATTCAATAATTGTAGTTGCCAAAAAACATAGTACAGTATGCATGCATCCATCTCCAAAACTATAGTTATAAACTATATACCTAATATTACAATACGTGAAGTAGTTACAAGTCTAATAATATTATATGGCATGTCATTCGGTCGTTAGGTGCCGGATGAACCATCTAAAATTATACTGTTCTAGCGCGTGCATAGCGAATATAACGACATGTTTATATCATGCTTTAAATATTTATAATACGTGCCCCTAGCGGTTTTCGCGAATTCGACAAACTAATCTCAATTGAGTCCTTATCACGATACTAACACACGCACTAAAACGAACATTGAGTACAATATAATAGTAGTATTATCTATTATTATGTATCCTAAATTCATGCGTACTAAGAAAATTAAGTCATTTAGCAGTGGCTTACGGTCCAATTTGTGATTAAAATTTAAAATAAGAAAACGATCAGTAACTATATCGCATTTACCTATCTAATACTAAAATATTACCGTTAACAAGCTGGTTCTCTATAAGAGCTACTATGTAACATAAACAAATAGGAATTTGATTTATAAATTTTAATTCACGAAAATACGCTATAGAAGCGAAGTAACCAACATTCCAGAGAGTAAATAAAAATATAATATATTTTTATCATAAATAATTTAATGGATATATAACTTTTTCGGTGCTAATCGTGTGATTAGGATTGATAATGTATATTTACTACAAACAGTTTAGTGTATAGAAAATTATGCTTACTTAAGTCAATTAAAAGTTATGAGATGAGATTAAGATTTAATTTTCAAATGTCTTCGTTTAAAGATATAAAATAATATGATAAAACAAAACAACTTTGTTAAGTTGCTTAAAATTAATTTTAAGCTTTCATTTAATGCTATCAAATGAATTTATTCAGTATCAATGTGTAGCTCTTTGAAATAAAACAGCTTAGAAGGCCTTACAAATGTATAATAATTAATATAAAGATAAATTGGTTGTGTATAACTACTAATATATAAGTATAAAACTACTAAGAAGCGATATTATGGTTCCAAAAACCACTTGAGCGTCTTTTAAACTTGAATCGAAAATTAAAGAACATATTAAAATAAAAATCAAACATACTTCAGAAACCGTACATTTTTGAAAACGATCAATCTCGTTTTATATGACTTAAATTTTATGCTTGGCTTACGGTAAGTATGATATGTAACACTATATAACTCACTGCATATAAATAGTAATCGTGCTATTTCATTCAAATCCGGGGGGAACCTGAATGTCAGCAATTTTATTAGCTTTTTACGACTTGATAGTAAATAGCCTAAGAAATCAACACTTGCTTAAGTAGCTTTATCGTAACTTCAATAATACTATACCATGTTTCAATTAAATGTTATTCACGAAGTTCTATCGCAAAGATTGTTAGACATGCAGTTTCTGATTGAAAATTGACGTAATTTGATACAATCAATAAAATCATTAAAACAACCATGATTAACCATACGATTTTGATAGACAACATAATATAGCTATTTACTTGACCATAGTAACATATAACATTAGTCGTATCCCGTAACCCGTTGTTATCACATACATTAAATTGAACAATGAGAAGACACTAAAAAATGTAAACATTTAAAATTAATGTCTTTCAAATATTATTAATAAAATTATTTTTATATTAATTTTATTATTTCAATAAAGTTGGAATACGATGCGTAAATATTAAATATACCATACTGCATATTGTTAAACATAATTATACTTTTACTGCAATAATATATAATAACGAGACCTCGAATCGAATTTTGTATAAAATATATTACATATTATTATATTATCTTATGCATAATATTCTAGTATCATTGAACTATATCATGTTTTTTTTCTCGGAAAGTTATTTTATCGAATTTTCATAGGCAACAGAATCTTGCCCTCAGCCATTGTGTTCTCTTGAACGTAAATAATGTATACGCGAAATGTCTGCGAAATCGCAGTCTACTACCTATTGATGTGGAATGGCACACGTCATTGGACAGCGAAACGCCAAGCGTAAAGCAGACATACTAAATTTTCCCGGCACGGTGAATCCAACGTGCGTATAGTCAAGTTTATTATAAATAACAACTTGGATCTACCAAAATTCACATACAAGACTATATTATTATAACTTATAAGTATAAATATAAATACGAACTCCTTACTATTTTTTTCTTTATTCTTCATAAGACATAAATAAATATTAGACGTTGATAGAAAATCGGTAAATTGTTCAATACTTCAGATTATTGTTAGGGCAATATTTTCTTTTTCTTGAATCGTATTATTAATATTATTACGTATTATATGTTATATGTACGTCGTTTATATTATGGATGTGTTATAGGAAAATGGTTTTCCTGGGTAAATCGTTTTTTGTTCAAAGCAGAAAAGAATGCGGTAAGGAGTTTTGTTCGACAAAACAAGGATGAGAAAAATATATCAAAGTTATTAGATAAAAAATGCAATTTGTCTTTGCCTTTAGTATTAGAAAAAAATTTAGAATTGAATACGTAACTATTAGTCATAAACTCATAAATGATTTCATTAATGGGCATACTAATGTAATTAATCGAACTCAGATTATCTTATACAATTGTCATGGAACATTATTGATAATATTTTGTTTTTAGTTTTTGTCAACATTTTCATTTGTTATCTCTAAATGTATAAATTTAGTACGAACCTGACGGATTCTTAACAAATAAAAACAATGTTGTCATAATTTGTAAAAAGTTTAACCGTAATTCTATTTTATATTACTCTCACTGTTAGAGTTCATTCTTTATATAAATTGTACTTTAATATTCATTTTAAATTGGCTATTAGCATAACAATAAGAATAAAAAATAATGCTGGTAAATTATTTTAAATAAAGTCGTGGTCTCTTCTCGTTTAAATTAGTAAACTTTGTACGGTACTAAAGGGATGGTAAAACCACAAACAGCATGTTATACAGCTATACTTAACGCGATGTACACCCTGTCGAAAGTTTTTGGCTTGACAGTTTGACAGGTGAAATGTGTTTGGTTTTACTTTTCTGCAGCAGTATTGTCTGACAATAATAATCGGGCGAAACCTGCCTAAATTTTCGTCAGAAATAGTCTTATACATTAATTATTTCAATTTTGAAACATCTCCACACGTTTCCTAAATATACATAAAAAAAAGTTCTGCATGTGAAACTGACAATGAGTCTGGAAATAGTTTAAATAGTGGTATGAAAGTTAATAACATATGAAACATTATTTTCAAACAAAGTTTATATTATGACTGATATATAGCAACGACTTAAAAAAAAATTGCCATTCACTAAATCATTTATTACACCGACAAGTAAATACCATAAAATGAATTATGTATATTATATTTTACTAATATTAATAGACAATAATGTCATACAGAAAAAGAAAGAAATACCTATCTTACTAACTATATCATTCTAATTTCAAACAGTCTTGGATTTCGAACATAGTTTCACAGAAATTAATAATAATACGTTATATTGCAATTCAGAAGGTTTTATCTGTCATCTTCATTCCATGTCAAGTCTATTAAATGGCGCACCAAGTCAATGAAATAATAATACGCATCACTGTAGTAGCAACTCTAACGAGAAACGTCTGTTCTGGACACGGCCGATCTAGGGTTTATTAATTACAAACGATCTCTTCGCGGTAGAAGTTTGAAAACGTCTCAACGGTGGTGTAAAATTGACCCCTTCGGCGACACGGCGGTCATTATCTAAATAGCGCATTACATAACCCTATGTTATGGTCGTTCATCTAACTCCAAAACCTTTGTAAATGACGTGCTAAATAAACGTAACAATTTAAACCGAAGAAAAAAATAGTAAACAAAGTGAAAAAAAACATATTGCAATTTCTAATATTCTATATTATTATCATTATCATGGTATATCCGAGTACAATAACAGTTTTTATCATTAATTATGTTTCTCTTTTAAATTACAAGCACGAGAAACTTATGATTCATTCAATCTTAGTATAAATGACGAATAAAAATATAACTGGCTCGGATCATTTTAGACAAACTTGCCAGTTTGTGTAGTTAACCATGATAATTGAAAATTAACTTTTAACGACTACGATGGCGGTTGACCATTATTCGTATGCGTAAAAGCTCCATATATAATTATTTGGTAAGGATGAGGAGAAAATATAATTTGCATTCACGACGCACCTCGAATAACAACAATAACGTTCAATCTAATATAATATTTATACATTACAAGATTCCTAAATATATACAAATACAATATTATACTGTAAACAGTATTATATTGTACTATGAATAAGTACGCCACGCGTTGTTCGGACATACTTACAAAAACTGATTCATAAACATTAAAATTAGATCCATAGAAAAAAATCGTAAATACAATACAACATTTTAACGTGGGAATTGTAATGTTATATTTTACCGTAAATATTATTTTTAAACAGTACGGTGTTCATTCACGCAATCGCCATATTATCAACAATAACAAATAATATAAGGCATAGGCAATAATTATTAAATTGCAGGTATTACTTTCGTATTTTTCTGAAAACTTTACTACGGCTCCAAAATGTGTCATAGCATCTATTTTAAACTACTAGAACGTGCTCTATAAACATAATTAGCTTTATTTACAATGATTTTTTTTTTAATTGAAATCGAATTTAACGATAAAAAGTGTTTAATAAAATCTATATTTGAATATTTAAGGTATAAAAGTTAATGATTTAAATTGAATAAATAATGTAGGAATAATATCGACTACCAAGAATCAAGACGACCATTATAGTATTCAATGGTGCCGGAAAAAATACTTAGAAATTCTTTACATTATTGTAAAAGGTAAAAACTTGGTAGTTTACTCGAGCATAATCAATGTATCCATGGCAAATAGTTAGAAGGAAATAGGCTGTTTTTTATTTTTATTTTTTTTTTTGAAATGGATTTGTATTTAATTAAAAAGATAATAATAATAATAATAATAATACAGTGGTAAAATTACATTGAGTTAGTCAATATTTTTTTTCTTGCAATATTCACAAATGAAAACTTGTCGACCGAGTATAAATGCTCAATGGTGGTGAAACAAAATCAATTTCCGATATAAAAGTCACTATTGGATATAATAAGTTATTATTAACGAAAAGGGAACGTAGGTAGGTATAAGGTAGTTGATAACAAATGTCATTTTTCTCATTGCCGGCACCAGATTGTGTGACATTTGGTGAATGGGTGGGTATAGAACCCGAACGGCAGTTGAGGGGGCGAGAAAAAAGTAAAGGTTAGTCTACAAAAGTTCATGTATGTAAGGGTGGAGGTGGGTTTTTTAATCAAACTGTCGTTTCTGCGGTAGGGTAACATCACTACCACTACAGCCAGTGTGGTAATAATCGACCGTGACTCCGAACAACGTCAGACGGCCTCGCTACCATACAACCGTATAGGATAATCTCTTGCGTCCTTCCCGTCCACGCTGAGAAATACCAAATGAATTACTATCTCTCGAAAACCTGCAGTTTCTCACCACCGCCGCTCTTTTTTTCCATTTCCAACACAGTCACCGTGTGTCTCTTTTAATTAATTGATCTCCTGGACTCTGGTAAGACCCTATATTTTTTTCCCTCTAGCTCACCACTTTGACTTTTCTTCTTTTCTCATCCACATCAATCTGTTTGTAACACCCGTCTACCATTTGGACCATCGGTGGATGGAGTTACATACCAGCTCCAATTAGATTTACGAACGTCTAACGGTTTGTCACCCTTTGCAATCGTACAATGGCGGCAACTTTTACCACCCTAGTCACCTCTTCCTGACGACTCTCATCCGTTATTCGTCTCACATATCATGCAGAATTTCGATTTCAAAAACACTACCAGTTAATCCAAACTATCCTCCTACATATTATTATGAATTATTGCAGTCCGTATATAATAATAAAATGAGTACCTCAAACCAAAATTCACAAAATTTGACTGTTACTTTTAAAATTATTACTGTACTGATCCATGATAAAATAAAAATACGAAAATTAATTAATGAAATAAATATTTTTAAAAATGGTTGTTTTTGATACACTGCGTAATTATAATATATCAAAATTCAAAACTAATAATAAACTCATATACAATTAAGTATTTTATAATGTTTATAGAATTAAAATGTGTTAAATTAACTATTAATATTTTTCAATAATAATTAATATTAATAGATATTTAAAATCAATTTAATATTAATATTGATAAATTATTATAATTTTTTCAGTACACCTATAGTATTTTATGATTACTTAAATTTAAACAATATGTTTTAATTTTATTAAAATTTATCAAAAGATGTACCCACCAAAATTTCATATAACCGCATTTTGAAATTATTTTGATATTTAAAAAACATATTTTTTATCATTATTATTACTAACACAATTTAATATTTTTATAAAGTACGGTGAATGTTTTTGTAATAAAGAATTTAATAAATTGATTTTATTTTAATTATAAAACGTCTGTATTACTACTTGCTAGTATAGTATATAATATATAAATTAAAAGAAAACGATTCTAACGTAATACGATAGACCTTATATACAGTTATACTGTTTTATCAATTGCACTGGATACAACATGTTTTCTGTCTATGGCATTCAATCACTTGGACATGTTACCAGGTCTCCTAAAAGTAAATCTATTTGTGTCCATTTCAGGTTGGCCACTGATTATAAATGAGCCGTCAACTCATGGTTGATAGCACAGTTCAAACGCATTATACACAATAAGCTCACAATTTTCATAAAACTTTTAAAATGACTTCTTTGATAACATTAATTAAAACATTCTCTGTACATATATAATACAGTTAAAAATGGAACATATAGACAATTTATAATTTAAAATTAATTATAAGTATTATACCTATGTAGCTGTATTTTATATGAATGCATGTATATAAATCAATGAAAAGCTATAGGTTACTAGTTTTAGGAATTAGCGTATCCTATCAAATACTATTTTGTATATCTTAAACACCTACCAAAAAGGACTTTATAGTACTTAATAATACACCAATATGTTATTATTATTTTTAAAGACTCTTAATAAATCACTTATGACAACGCACTCATCAGATGAATAATAACGGAGAGTAGGGAAGAGTAGGCTTTAAAGAATCTACGAGGCGCTTCAACGATTGTAATAAAAATATTCGACTGCATTTAATAATGGTATTATTCCACGCTGGTAATAGACTGTGAAGTGAAAACACTCGTGTCTAAAAAAAAGCAAGCAGCAGCTTCGTAAACTGAACAGAGAGAAACGATGATTAAAAACGCGTGCAGAATGACGTAAAATGGTAGTGGTGGTAATCGCTGAAACTATGGTGAGAAGAGAGGGACAAGAAGAATACAATATATGACAACGACGAAAGAAACGAGTGACGGGTGTGTTGTTGGGTGGGGATCAAACCGGCCGGAAAGTCGCCAGTCCGTCACGTGAAGAAATTCTCACGGTGACGATGAGACGAGCGTAGTTGTATACCAGAACACAGTGCCAGAGTGGCGACTGCCAGCCGGGTCTTTACTTAAACGAGCTAATCTCACCCTCTACCTCCACTATAGCTCCATCAACTGGTCTATCACCACCATCCACCTTACCTGCAAAAAGGGGCCACTAGAATCATCCACCCTAACTATCATGCCTATTAAATTGCAATCGAAGTGTAACACTGTGACGATATATAATATTATACGGGTTTTTGTAATGCACGTTGCTATAGTACAGCATTTTATATTCATATTCATATCTACGGTTCTACTAAGTTTTTTTCGCATTAGTATTATATTTTTATTTTCTCTGTCCATGGGTAATCTAAAAAATAATATTACTACGACCAGTTGATAGTGTTAAATATATGTTGTTTAAAAACGCGAAATCACCATCGCCATTCAATTGGGTTTAAATGTTATTTATATCAAACGTGGATTAGAGTCTCGATTTTGGGTTTACGAATCTTATTCCATTAAATGGTGAGACGTGGTATAATCCGATTCCGGGCGAAACGGCTATCCCAGCTCTACCGAAGAGTATATAAATACTTTACGAAAGTGACACGAGAATAGAGCAAGCATGTATTCATCGTTTCCTATCCGTCGTCTTACCATCTCTCTCGGTGATCTTTATACTATAATAATATATAAGCTCGCATTATATAATGTTATTAGGGTATGTATAGTTGATTTTTATTATGGATTTTGGTACACCAACAGAAACAAACGAGCTTAACTATAATCCACAATCAAAAAATGAAAGACTACGATTGAAAAACAAAACATACTGCCGTTTGTATATAGTTATTTTAATATTATTTTTTTGGTTTCCATCGACATCATTATTTTGTCATATTGAATATGAAAACCTTCCGAGATAGCAATCGGGAAAATATTGTATTTTTAAATAGGCAATTTGCAAGTACAAAAAAAAAGCATAAACAAAATAAAATGGGATTACCAATGTTCGTTTTGTGTTTTTGCAGAATGTATAATGTAAATTTTATCTGATGGGTTTTCATCTTAAAATAATGTGATTTTTTTTTTTTATTATTATTATTTCAACTTAAGATATATTAACAAAACGTTTATGTATATAATGTAAATACTACATTTTTTGAAAACAATATTACTGTATTTAAATGAATACAACGTGTTTAAGGAAACATTAAAAATAATGTATCCATTATACTAACTTTTAAACCCATAAAATTTAAACAAATATTTAATTTATTTCATAAGTCAAAAACTTATTATTACCTATTATTATTCTTATTATTTTTTATGCTTTAGAGCATTAAAATCTTAATAATAAATAAATAAATAAAATAAAATAAACAGTTTGTTTACTTACTTTTTTGCCATCCAACTCATGTGATCCTTGTGCCAGAACTTTGTCCACGCTCGATGGATCTGCAAAAGTAACGAACCCGAATCCCCTGAAACAAAATTATAGTTTTTAAAGGTTACTATGGATATTTTTGGTTAAAATCTATAAAATCTATAAAATATTTCTATTCCTATTCTTTTCAGCTCTCCTCCTCAAATCAACCCCATGCAATTGAAGTTTAATAGAAATTGCTTTTATATAATACTGTTTAAACCATAACTGCCTGATTTTAATAAAACGGTTTCGATTCGAATAAATGAAAATATTCAAAAATGTAATTTTCAATATATTTTATTAGTTATATTAATTTTTACACATTTATAGGAACATATAAATTTAATTTTTACAATAAATAACCTTTCTCTACGATCTTATATTTCTGTGGTGTATTTATTTAATATTTTGTATGATTTACTAAATAATAATAATTTAATTATAATTATTAATTTATTTCAAATTTTGCGTATCTGTAATGATACGCAATAATGTATTTTTTTCTTTAAATCATGTTGTATAGATACTATTTATAGTTGTATATATTTATTCTATAAATCATAATATCATATTATGGTAAATTTTATTCATTTTATAAACTAATTAAATGCACATCTTTGTATTAGCTTTGAATCTTAAAAATAACATTTTCTTATGACACAACAGCTCTATATTATTTACGTACACCGTTAATCACAGTTATGATATTTTGTCACATGATATACATTGCCTCTATTTTAATTTCATGTATCTATTTATTATTAAATTTAAAACGTCATTTATAATTCCTACATTCCCTCATGCAATTTACTTTGAATATTTAATCTTTCACACAGTTCACATTATGGGTTATCAATTCTTTGATTAACTTTTTCATCAAACTAAAATCAAATTTCTCACCAGGACAAACTTAATTCCATATTCTAATAAAATTGCCAACTAATTATTTACGAAACTTTCGTTATGTAGTTCATACCGACTTTATTCTAATAAAAACATTGATATTAATTATTATGTATGAAAAACAAACTTATACGTAGATATAACAAAATATTAATGTAGTTTATTTCTATATCAACACAAAATATTATTACTGTTAAATGTTAGATACAATATTAAATTCAAAAAGATCATTTATTTCTGAAATGAGTTATTATTATTTCATAATTTATCTAAATAAGTAAAACAATTAGCGAATGTGATATCAAAAATAAAAATAATATATGTTTAATAAAATAAAATCAGTGAAAGAACTTCAAAATTAAATAAATATTTTTAAAAATGTTACAATATAAGTAATTAAAACATTAATTGATCAATAACAATAAAAGCATAAAGTATATAAAACATTTATTTAAGGAAAAAATTAAAACACGTTAGTTTTATTGTTAGTCAATATTTCAATTATATTCAATTGGAAAAAAATATTATCTAAGTGGGTTAGTAAATATCCTTTATATAATGTTTATTGTAATTAATATTTTTTTAAATAATATGACTTAAAAAAATAAAATAAGAACTTGTAAAATATTATTTTATATCAAGTATTTTAATTATCCTTTAATAAAAACAACTATAATTTAGTTAGAATTAAGTATAGAATGTGGTATACTCAATAATTGCAATTTAATTTTAAAATCCATCATTATATAATCAGTATAAAGTTTGAATAAAATGTTTAACATACTATGTTTCTTTATAATTTCAAACATAAAAAATTATTTAAGCTATATGTTAAAAACATATTTATGATATTTATGATATAAAAGATCTATAAATATATTGTCAGCGTTTGCAATACCTTCATTTTTTTTTTTTTTTTGAATAATAGAAAAATTAATTTTATTAGCTTTTTTTGTATTTTAAAACTCCTAAAAATAATAACTTAAAATTATATAATTTGTGACAGCATATACCATTTCATAGAATCTAATCAAAATAATTTAATTTAGGTAACAAGTATATCAATTTAGACAATATATTATACAATTATTACAATACATAAAAAATGTTTTCTTTTTTTATAAGTCTATGAAAATCGTATGTATAATAATTTCAGTCAAACTAAATAAATCAGATATATGCACTATTGATGTGCATATCATTATATTGAGTTACTTATATACATTTAATAATAAAATATAATTTAAAAATCTTACTATATAATTTATAAACATAATATCCAAATGGTACCAAAAATATCTTATGTTATTCAAAAATTTTAGTTATTTTTTTAATAATTTTTATTCTAAGTCCAGCCCTTTAGTCCACTTCCAACGATATATCCATATAATTTGTGTTATCGTTTATGACGGTTTAAGGTTTGGTGTTTTGTGTTTAACGAATACAGTGAAAACAGCGTGGACAGTAGATCCAGCAGCTGCATAGGGTTTCTGTCCAAATAACGGACTTATGTTACAACGTGGGCGTGAATTCCATGTTGTCATAAAAACTGACCGTTGTCGGGTTTAGCGCATAGTACGAGCTAGTGCGCGGTTAGTACAAAAAGTAAAGGGCCGCGCGGCAAATCAAACGGCGGCGAGATGTATAACATAATACATAGGACGCAAAACCGTATATAATAAAGGGTTTAGGCCTTAAATCATATACAAAGCGGAACGCAAGGGGGTCGGAGAGAATGTAGGTAGGTTGGGTGTTGGTAAAGAGAGCAGCGCGTGGGTTGAGGGGGTGCGAGAGATTCGTGCAACGGTGGCAGAACATACGCGAGGAGCTGCAGCAAACGGGGCGAAACGGTTGATTTATGTTCGGTTTTAGCATGGAACGTATTATTTGTGAAAACGTTACCACCATCGCGGAAACCGTTCCCGCGCATCCGAACTAGATTACGTGGTAACTTGGCGCGCTATTAAATTCGAACATTGCCGCAAAATCCCTTTTACTCCTTGCCGGAGTCCCCTTCCTACTTGCCACCAATCGGTCTGAACACCACCACTCGGGGGCAACAACGGCCGTCCTTATAATAATAATTATTATTATTAGTTACATAAATATATATATTAATGAAAACGTCTACATGACCCCCTTTTATCATCTGCCCTAAAGATAACCAAAAAAAAACACAGGTCATAATATTATTATTATTACCATGGCTATCACTATTATTATTATAACACATACACACACATTATAAATAATATATAAAAATACACAAAAGTGTTTGTTTTTAATACTACAATTTTATTAAAGTATGCATAATTATCATATTATGTATACATAATTGTGTATGTACGTACATCATTTTTTAATTGTATAAGGTCCAGTGTGGGGTTGCATGTACACAATATAACACAGGCAACTATATTACAATGTGATTTAATAATATCAATAAAAAATTGTTTTTTTCAGCCGACGATAAAGCCACTTGTAATATGATTTAAAACTGTTTGGAATATCTAATACATGCCTATTTATATTGAAATATTGTTTAATAAAAAAACCAAAAATTAAACTATCGCAACTAGAATAATTATAGAGCAGTTTAGGTAAAAAAGATGCTTTACCAAGAATACCATGTCACAATGATGTGTTGTAATAAACTATAATAGTATCTTACATCGAATTGTTACTTTCTTAACTTTTATTTCGATCGGAATAAGTTGTATATTAATTATTATTGTATTTTTAAATTTTAGTTTCTACATTAAGCTCGAATATTATTTATTTATTTTTATAATGTTAAAATCATTTATTCTAAAACATCAATATTTATTTTTTAAATTTATCAAAAAGAAAAATGTTTGAACTTAATATTCAATATTTTATTTTTACAATTTATAATTATTATTAACGATTTGCAATGTGGTATTATTAAAATGATTAAACAGATGTAGCAACAATTATACATACACATTGAAGTATATTATTTTTAAGTATTACTGTAATAGTATTGAGATCTGAGTTTGAATTAATAACTAACTAATCGAATATTTTATGATCAGATTTTCGATGGACAATGTCCAAAGGGACAACATAATAAAGATATTTTATGAATTAATTATAAATAGTAAGTAACAGAAACAAAACTTAAACTAATAATAAATCGAAAAAAAGAACGTCATGGAATTTAACTCCACAATAAGACACTTAATACTAATTATCATTGAAAAAAATAATTGTATTATAACTAAAAAAGAATTTATATCTCGATATAGTAGTAATGTATGTATATTCAAAAAAAAAAAAAAATCAGCTTACAGCATATTCTTTCTTTAATACCTTTAAAACTCCACTCCCCATCGAGATCTTAGACTTATACACCAATATAAGAATACTTAAGTAAAACCATTGTAAAAAATGAAAACAACACTTTCACAAAACTTAAATCTAATTCGTTGAGTAAGCATAAACAGACGACGAGGCACAATTTTATTTTAATTTACGTTATTATACCGAACGTTGTCAGTAACTACCGAAAATAATAGTTAAAAAAAAAAATTCCCTTATATGTGTCCACATCATTACAAATAACCTAAAAATATTTAAAGAAACCCAATAAATTTACCTAAAATCTCTTAAATACACTATTATACTTATGAGAGCAACTATACATACTAATGATATGATTTCTTAACTGCTTAACTCTCTAATTCCGAGGGTTTCTTAATATAAATCAATATCAAAATAGCGACGATTAACGTCAAAACATTTTTACATAAAAAATATCCCTATTAAATTATGTGTTTTCTTTCATTTCTGGAAACCCCATTAAACACAAGTCATTTAAAATTAAAATAACTAAATTTAAACGAATTATCGTATCAGTAGTAAAATGTGTTAAGAACTGGCAATAATTAATAAAAAAAAAATTAAAAAAACATGCACTGGCAAGAATATAATATTTAGATCACGCGAAGTATTGAGGTGTTAATTTTACGCCAAGTACAGCCATAAACAAAGTGTAATTAAAAAAAAACTGGTAATTTTGCAATATTTTAAACAATAATAATAAAACAAAAAACAAATCAATGTGGCAGCCCATTAAAATAAAATACATCAAAGCGATATTAATCTGCAGGTCGAAGATAAAACAATCAAATTCTAAATACACAACGGTACACCAATAAATCAAAACATCCCAACTAAATATTAACAATAAAAATAAAAAAATTTTTTTTTTTTTAAACATACAAAAATCAACTATAAACAAAACGCCAGGAATATTCGATTAGCTAAAATCGATATAAATATAAATAATACATACATTTATATACACACAGGTAAATTAAGATGTGTATATACACGCATATTATATATTATAATTTGTTATCCATTTATAATATAAATTATTACGTTTGGTATGTAAAATGATCGGTTTTTCTATATTTTTCGTATTAATGGCATAGCTAATTGAATTTCCCGGTGTCGTAATAATCACAAAACACACTCCAAAAACCTATTCCGTTAATATGTTTCCTACCTTGACACATATTTCAGCTCGTTTTCGTTTCCAGCGGTCTGATCAGCTACAGCAACACGGCTGAAACCCCATTTATAACGTACAATCACAACTATGCTCACAACAATGGTTTTATTTAAAGATTTTTATTTATATAAAAAAAAAAACAAAAAACAATTTAGTTTTGTATTTTGCCCGGAAAGTCGTATGACTTAGAACTTCTCATTATGATAAAATGTGTATAATAGTGGTAGTAATATAAGTAATAGTATACTCGTGCCTATATAGATATGTCTATGATATATTTTATTGTACACGTCATAATTACAATAATGTTATAATAATAATAGCAACAATAATACTTGTATAATACTAAGTTCGTTATTTTTTTATTATTACTACATTTTAAATTTCATTATCCTCTTCCTATGCCCCGCTATCATAGTACACCACCCACAAACCTCGATAGCCAAACGCATGCTGCTGAACCACCCCACATAATATATTTTATATATAATAATATTATTTACATCACATACTGCTCAGCGTACACACATATTGCATACACGGCACCGAGTGAATATCATTCCTCCTGCCGCCGCCACCTAGGTCAATATTATGGTAATGTGGACCCGTTTATTATTTAGATCACATCGCACCGGGAATCGAACGGGACGGGAAATCCGTACGCTCGGCAGAGCGAACTCAATGCCTCATCGGCGTGCGTACCGATGCAGAATTTTTCCACTTTATATTATTTATTATACATATATACATTTTCCGTCTACTAACCCGACAACCCTATTTATACATATATATATATATATATTTTCTTTCGCAGAGGAAAAAATTGGCGACGAGGTGGATTTGATCATGACGGTAGAAAGGGGTTATATATTATATACATATATTTATTTACTTTTTTTTGCAAATCGATTGTGACCAGGAAATTTCCCTACATACGCGCACCCCAACTCATACATACAAACCATGCACTCACAAAACGCGCTCTCTTATAACCTATATACTATATGCACCGAACCACCGATGAGCCCGACGATATTTTTAACGCAAGATTAAACACATACACACACACCGAGTTACGAACAGTATTTTATGAGAATAACATCAATATGACGCAGCATATAAAACAGTGTATATAATATAGAATATATTGTACATTCATGTATACGTGTATTGTGGGACTGTATGTGCTAGTTTTTATTTTTCGTAGCTGTTTTATACTCGCGTAAATAATATTTCAAACAATGACTGGGACAACGGTCAAACGGCGACCAGTGAACAAAGCGAATTATATTCGGTTCACGACCCTCAGGGATTTTTGAATACGTGTTCCCGACCCAAAACCACCGAAGAAGGTAACTCGAAAAAAAAGGAAAAGAAAAAATTTCGATGAATAAAAATTTCGAATCTATATTGCGTTCTTATGGTCAACCATATGGGGTGTATAACCCCGTCAGATAGTCCAGTGGTAATCGATTTTATTAAATATATATTATTATGGTTTATAAAATTATAAATTACTATATTCAACGTTAAAAACAATGATAAAAATACGATTTTTATTTATGTTATTATGCAAATGCACGTATTGCGTATAATAATATACATATTATATTAATTTATTAATAATAAAACTATTAAATAATTCATCTCACTCGGATAAAATAATTATTACGATAATATAAAATGTATAAACAGTGAGAAAGATAAAATATATTATGTTTAATAAATCAAGGTGTAGGATGAAGTAACATTTAAATTTCAAACTAGTTAATGATATTACACCAAATAATATCATATTGCATGTTGATTTTTTTACTTTTAATAACATAAAAATTGAATTTTCATTATGTTTGATTTGTTGCTTTAATTTGAAAAAGTTATAAAAGTTTGCACTTTAAATTCTAATTTATTGATATTTTTATAATTTTATTAAACATATCTCTATATAAATGGTTCAACTACAGTTGGATAAAAGTTAATTCTACGAATCAATAAAATTACTTTTGTATAATCGAAAAATGAATGTGTCAAAAATTCCATAGAGTATTTGATAGCTCGATACGAGGGTTGACGTTACACAAACTATAGTTATTTCCCACTCCATAAAAGGCATATAAGTAATGTGCTGAAATATTTCGATCTTTCATTAATTTGATTGTGGTTGAAACGTATTATTGTACGTAATTGATGTGTATCATTTAGTTTAATTACATGAATTAATCAATAATATTATTAAAAATTCAATATATTTAAAAACTCGTGATTTGATGAAGATGATCTATATAAGTGAACACATAGAAATATAAATAAATAATAACAAAGCTATAAATATACATTTCTATTTAGTTATGTTTAAATTGTGATAAAAAATTCAATTTTAAGCATGATGGCTTTTGGTCGTAATGTTTTCGTTTTGGATATTAGAATATATTTCCCACTTCTACTACCACCCTATCATAAGGTTTACATGCATTTACATATTATACCGTACGATTCAACAAAACTGAGGAATATTGTACATACTACCTACGGTTTTTAAAGTTTTTAGATGTGCTCAGTAGGGTGCTCGACACAGAAAATAAAATTTCATCTCACATTTAACCTAAGTGTAGACCGTATACAAGAAAAACGAGTTTTTTTACATCCAATATAAAGTTTCTGTATAACCGATTAAGGAGGAGTACACGAGCGCTATGGTTTCAGCACTAGATTCGTATAATATAAAATAAATTTACTTTAAATTTCCGTAGTCTAGTAATATTATATTATTAAAATAAATCGAATGAAAACTTTTACCACTTAAATAATAGATTGCTGTATAACTGTATTATGTTATTCATTAATAGAATATAGAACTGGGGAAAAAAAAATCATAGGAAAGGGAGTTTAAATGTTTAATGAATACAAATGTATAATTATATAATTTTAATGTTTTTAGGTTAATATAATATATTACCTATATTATTTTTTTAATATTTGTTATTGTTACAATTTTTTTAAGTTTGATTTTTTTTTTTTTTTAATAAAAATAAGCGCATATCAAGCTACTTAATTCAAAGTAGAATATATTTCGAAATATTTGAATGTATAAAAATTGAATTTTGATGAGTAGTTTATGAGTTACTAGTATTTGAAGTTTGATGAGCGGGGCGAATTGGCACACGGGTAACAGAAGTGGTAATGTGGGTCCACTATTTCGCTCATCAAAACTTTAAATAATTATTTATAACTAATAGACTACTTGATAATAATTTGACTCCAAACAATATTTTGTGTCATGATTAAATAAACTGTCATTTAAAAAAGTAAAATAAAATGGTAAAAATATAATTTAGAAATATTTTCGAAAACATTAGTGTTACATTAAATGGACAATCACGTATAATACAACTCGGAACCGGCTCGACATTATACCGTATACGATCACCGTGAACGTAACGATATACGCGTTAACAATATATGTACCTATACACCTGATTACGGCAGAGTATAGGCAATATAGTATTATAATAGACGAATGATGTACGACAATCGACTATCTTGTCATCGCGACACGTAATCAATACATAATATAAGTAACTAGGTGTAGGTAGGTTGGTACCTATATATCGATTCGGCGGTATAGTCACATAATATAATAATATGTTATTGGCACTGGACAGGGCGGGTGGTGTAGTGTAAAATTGAACAATCAATACGTCACGCCACCGCTGTTGTCACAGTCGCAGACTCGCAGCGGACGGATAACAACCCTTTCCACCGCTCTCGCCGCCGAATGTACGCTTTCGGTATATCCGTCAGCGAGCGCGATCGGCGGCCCAGATCGAAGTGATGCCCGCGGTGTCGACGTGCGTGTGCGAGTACGTGTGCGTTAATGCACTCGGAACGCGAACGACAAGAGAAACACATTTGGTTTGGCGCTAGCGGGACAGGTGACGCGCGCGCGGCAATGCGCCCGAAACACCCTTAAACCGCCGCCGCGCGATGAATAATTGTCGGCCGTCCGTTTCGAGTTCGGTGTATATACGCGTGCACACGCATCTCTTTCCACCCGCGCCGACCCACCTTTCCGTACAAAATTTGTATGTATATGTGCGCGGATGCGGGTGTGTGTGAGTTCGTGCCGCTTGCCGTCACATCGCGAAAGAGCACACGCGCCGTCGAACGCTCGACGTTTTCGCGGTGAGACAGTTTTGCCCGCAGACGTGTTTGATCGCTTTCGAGCCTGCCCCCCTCTTCCTACGCCACCGTCTCCGCCACCAATCCACCACAGAAAATCGTACTGAGGGTTTTGCAGGAGAGTGTGTACTTCTGTGCTCCACTGCCGCCCACCCCGTACACTACGGCACTACGACTGTGTATACTTTTGATTGATTCTAATGGTTTTCGGCTTCGAATTCTATCTCGCTGATAAATCGTCCCTTGTACACCCTTTTCACACCCTACCACTCCACCACACCGACATAACCGAGAACGATGACACGCCCTTCTCATCGTATACGAATACACCGTGCAGGTATTTCACTCGTACATATATATAAATATATATATATATATATATATGAGTGTATGTATAATAGACGTTAATACGGAGCCGTGTACGGGGATTTGGGGGGGGGGGAGAGACGACGACGACTGGGACCGACGATGAATAATATAATATATATAAAATAACCATGGTGATTTATCAATATATTAAGAGAATATTATAATATATCATATACGTTGGCCGATCGAGAGAGGAAAAAATAAGACTATTATTATTATTATATGCCGTTTTTCCGCCGTCATCGTCGTAAGCGATATAAAATGAAATACCCTGTTTCGTAAATGTATAAAAAAAATATTATCCATACTGGTTTTACCAAATATTTGACCCACTGTATATTATTCATAATAATATAATATAATGCATAAAATTAAATTTTAAGATATTTGTGTCCATTTATACCTAGTTTTTGATTAAATTATAGACTCGATTTTTTTCGTTTACTTATCTTTCATTTTTTTTTTACTTGATTTATAGAAATCGTGTTTTAACACAATTCGTTTTTGATTAAAATTTGAGATAAACATCGGATTCAAAATGTTAAGCTTTATGGATTTTTTTATTTATTTATTTTAATATGTAATGATAAAATGTTAGTATATTCGTCGGACGTGAATATATTTTAAAAATAAACCTGCGAGATCGACTTTTAAATTACCTACAAAATGTAGACATATATATATATATATTATGTTATTTATAGAACAATTGTGATTTATCTTATGTTTATTTGAATTAAAATCATTTTTTTTTTTAATCAAAAGAAGCAGCAATGTACTTATTGGTTTTTTTTTATAATATTAAATATTTGTTTTTAAAATAAATGTTTAACAGTATTACTTTCCTCGAAAAGCCAACCTTCTTAAATACTTCCTATTATTCGACTTAAAGATGGAGTGGTATACGATTTCTACACAAATCATGACGAGAGAAGCGTGCAAACAAAATACAAAATAAGTCAATAATGACAATAATATAATAAACATACCTACATGGTGTAATGCTATAACGTTTGACTACAAACAATATAAGGTTTTTCATTATTTGTTTAAAGTACTAAAATTACAATTTCCAGTCAACTATGATTTTGAACACGTAGAATATAATTATAAATAGATAATTATTAATCGTATATAATAATATATATAAATTAAAAGTTGTTATTCTTTTTTTAAGTTAAATTATAAATTATTTTATGGTTAGTATTTAAGGACAAATCATATCAATAAACTGAATAAACCTATGATTGTTTAAACCATCAATAATTTATTTTAAATGTTTAATAAACAACAAATCTCTTTGTTTAAATAAAATAAAATTAGTAGGTGTAATCACATTAAAATATATAAATAAAAATATACAAAAAAATAAAAATTATAGTGTAAGTACAATTTTAAATAAACTAAATATTTTCAATACTATTTAAATTAATGACGAAAATGATATTTATCTATGAAATTAATAACACTTAAATGGAAATAAGCAAGGGACGTTTTGATATTATTGCTCTTATCTGACACATTGTTATCCATTTAAATAAAAAATGGATTAGCTACATAAAAACGTTATGAAAACGTTAAATTCCAGACAATTGTATTAAATTAATTCCAGAAGGCTATACCAATTGTCTTTTGGTTTATTGCCACAATTTTCTTCTTCTTCTTATTATTATTATTATTATCTTATCACAAGTGAGGTGAAGAAACGATAGGAGTTCTAAGTTCAAACACAATATATTGTAAAATAGATATTATATATAGAATATAGACATTCAAGTAAAAAAAAAAAAAAAAAACTATGGCCTCACCGTTGGGTTACATAAATTTTCTTTATTCACTCGCAAGGATTCACCGAATGCCCTTGTAAAATACATTATTCAGATAGTCATTATACCGTCATTGGATAGTACAGGGAGACGATGATATAAAAAGTAAGTTCAGCGTTTCACATTCCTCCCTTACTTCAACGCTTGCTCAGAAGAGTCTTCAATACATTTTATTTTATATTTATATATATAATGAATGTGTAATGTGTATATTATATATATATATATGCACTATGCACCACACACTAGCTGTCCAATACAAGCACAATGTCTAATTTTCATATATACTCTCTTCTTCCATGTCTGATCGCAGACTGTATAATAATAATCAAAAGCGCAGTATTCATTATAATGTGCATTCAGTTTGGAGATATGGCAAAAAAAGTGTCAAAACTAGAAACAATAGAACATTTTATTACGTTTGATTTTTATTTTATTGTATCTAAAAATATTTAATTAATTTGTAAAAAACACTGAAAACTTATGTATTAAATTAACCTAACATTAGCATAACAATATGTAACTATTTCAGTATGTTATTGTTTGACTAAATAATACAATATTATGGTAATACGGCGTCTTGAATAGGCAATTTTATTACATTATTGTCCCATTGCCGTGGATCAATTTTTAAAAAACTCAAACATTCCAATATTTCAAAAATATAATAACATGTATCACACAGAATACATATTTTAATAAAACATATTAGGAACAAAACTACATCCGACTATGTCAAAATTGTTAAGCCGTGCATTTTAAATAATAACTAGGTTCATTAAAGATATGTACGAAAAATGCTAACAATCGTTCGAGTACAATATAAAAATATCGTAATATATTATTTCTATTATAATATAAGTAAATTGTTTAAAATATTATTTTGTGGTTTATAATAATTGCAATAGTAACTCAAATAAAAAAAAAAATGAAAATAAAATAAAATTATTTTTTCATATTAAAATACACAATTATACCTATAAGCATCTTAGATAAAACATTCAAAGGGTTTGCAAAATCAATGGAGTGAATTTGTATAGAAAAGAGAAGGTAAGGCACCTAGTACGAATTAAAAATTAATTATAGCATTTAAAATGATACTTAAAAAAAAAAATGCTTTAATTTTTTAAGTTTTTTTTACAACTTAGTAGATAGGTATACTGTTATTATCATGGATTTTGAATACATAGAAAAGATATGGTAAATTCTTAAGACGATTTAAAGATTTATAAAGCAAAATTAATATCATTGATCGGTCACTAGGGGAAACACAAAAGTTTTTCATTTCATCAAATGAATAATTCATTGTTTGTTTGATAAAATATTTAAATTTTGAGAATGAAGTAATCGACTTTTGCATTGTTCTCCGATACGATTGGTTATAATATACACATATATTATAATATACGATGTATGTACAAAATGTAAATGATAAAAACTTGCATATAATTACAGGAGAAAATAGTATATATGAGTTTGGAGATGTAGTGCATTGAATTGATTATCATATAGAATTAAAGAAATTTACATTATAGTTTCATAATAATATACGATCGTTTAATTGTGAGTGAACAAATAAGTACAATACTACTTTTACATCAATATTGAAACAAAACAGATTGAAAATGATAATAATAAAAATATTAGGTATTTTAACATAGATAGAAACGTAACGAAATATAGACGAAACGTGAGTGGAGTATTGACTATACCTTCAGCTATGACAGACAAAATACGTACACCAAGCACGTTTATATTTTAAATTATAATACATGATTATAGAAAAAAAACTACCAGCAGTATAACGACATCAAATTGACCAGTTTATTCGATTGGTATACGATACCCCCACCTCTCCACACACTACTACAAACAACACTATCCGGAAAATCTACCTAGTTCACCTAAGCACCTATACTCAACGCAATGTACTACGATAATGGTTTTATTTTTTTATTTTTACAATTCAATTGACTTATTTCAATTGTCCACGAAAGCCCGCGAGAATTCCGAGTACTCCCCGAGGCGACGTACTAGAAATGTATATGTTTTATATAAATAATAAATATAGACATACATACATAAAGTTAAGAGTGTGTGCACAACCTATGTGTGTGTGTAGTTATATATTTGCGTAGTATATAGTATAGAAGAGCTTTCCGGTGCACTGCGGGGTTTTTCATCAAAATGCGTATGCGTACGCTGACGTTGTATGCGCGTATATACGTGTATGCCTCCGCTGCGCCACTATTGCCAGACTTCCTCTTTCAAATGCTAATGCTTTAAAACGACCGGCCCGAGCCACTCTCACCACTCTGCCCTAATTCTTCTCACCCGCCTACCCATATCGTACTTCAAAACTCAAATAGGCGTTTTCTACCGACCCATTTTGGTCACTTGATATTCGCATTCATTATATATACAATTTATATTATATATATATATATATATATATATTATCCAACATCACTGTTACAATAATGCGCATACACCAGGACTAATAATTTACGTCAAGCTCTTGCAATTATAAAAGACAAAAGAGGAAAAAATAAATATTTTTGCACCACACGTGATCAGTATTACATGTAATCTTTCATACACATCTCACTATCAACAAATTCTAAATAAAAATAATCTGTGCATTACTTCATTTACCAATGTGACACAAGTACGTCAAAATAATGATTTGATATTTTTTAATATTATGTTAAATAGGTTAAAAAAATAAAAATATATTTTGTAATTTTTTTTTAAATTAAAAAAATATCAAATAACTTTTAAAAACAATTAAAATATATTATTAGTAGCTATTTCACTATGAGAAATCAACGTAACGTATTATAATATAGTTTAACTCTAAATAATATGCAACTTATTAACATATATTTAAATTTTAAAAAATAAGTTGTAATTGACAAAGTTGGTAAATAACTTTTAAACATAACCGATGAAGGGAGTTTAGTGCTACAAACAATACACATATATTATGATGTATACCTACATAACTACAATATAAATTGTTGATAAATGATTTAGAAACTCATGGTGTGTTTGGGTTTTACGAACAGAACCAAAGAAAGCTCGTTCTAGTTCTACAACCCATAACAATAAGTTAGAAGATTATATTATGATTAATATGTTATATATATTCTGAACTCAAATACGTGTGTATGAACGTTAACACAAGTGAAAAATATTATTTTGTGATATTGGAAAATATAAAATTTTAATTGTTTTTATGTATATAGTAGGAAAAAAAGTGCGCTTCACTGAAGCGAATCTGACGGCGAGATGTATCTATAGTGCACGCGTGAAAAACACGAATGAGAAACTCGGATATTGGAAATTACTCGTAAATGGGAGAAAATTACGTTGGACGATGTTTCAGTCTCTTCGGCCATTGGATTCAAGTACATAGGTAGTACACAGAACTACTTGACAGTGTAATATATATAAGAGTAGGAAAATTATAGTAGGAGAGTAAGCACGAGCGGAAATAATAATAATAATAACCGATTCGCCGGTTGGATGGACGTAATGTCGCACGCAAAAGGGGTCCGGGCAACTGCTGCCGTTGGACTCGGATGCCGGCGGCGATGGTATATAGGTGGTGACAACGGGCCGAGAGTTGATTGCCGACGAACCGGAAATGAACCGGTGCAGTACTCCCATATATATATAGTAATAATATAGTAATAATAATATATAATGCACCATACTTTATATATATATATATATAATACAAAATATTAGACTGCTGTTGGTTTTCTCCTCTCCTCTAGGCATCGGGAATTAATGAACCAAATCCATTCAGCAATATATTGGGATACGGTTTGGAAGATAGAATACCTATTTTGCCACTGTTGCATTGACAAAATCAAATATTAACGGTTTCTATCGTGAATAAAAGGCGAACGATAGTAGACCATGAACGACGTTAACGCTGCAGGACTTGGGGACTTTGTGTCAAAACCGATCGGGAGTATTAGTTGACCGGAACCGAAAACCCTTCCACTCAAACCATCCTGCCCATTCACGCCTGTGGGACTATACTACGTCTGAGGAATTCACAGGATTTCATTACGGGATGATCCGAGTATTGTCACCGAAAATTAGTCTGATTGTCCGTCCGAGAGCCAAATTGGCTTAATTGGCTCGCCGACCATAATAACGTGCCGACCACGCCATGACAATAATCCGCCCCCACTGGCTGCTGTAACTGACACCATCCAAGACGCGCCACTAGCCAGCATTATGATGACATACCGTCGTTAACTCTACGACCGATGTCGACAGTAGAAAAGGGAATCCAGCTAGGTCTGAGGACCGCATCACAGTTGGTGATCGTCGGTGCGGTTAACGAACATTATATAATTATACATTATCCTGCACTGGGAAAAACGTCAGACGACCAATTTGTTTCGTAGAGGGGAAAACTCAATATAACGTTTAAATCGACTGAATTCATGCTTCTAATACAACTACTGAGAGCTGGTTGTACGAATGAGCATTTTGTGAAAATAATATATACTTTATAAATTAATTCTTTAGCTTTTTTTTATAGTTATTTTAAACATTATACACTTATGCAGTTTATAATGTTTATATATTTAAATAATTACAAGTATATAATTATGTTTAATTATGATGACTAATATAAAGAAACAATAAATAAAAATAAATAAACACAAAGTTAGAAATTTTAGTAAAACGGTTAATTATTAAAAATAAGTTACGAGTGAAAGTAGTATAAAGAGGATAAATAAATAGGTCTATTTAAAATGTAATAAGCTATGTCAGTAAGTTGAGAGACAAATTAGGGTCTTGCCTCCTGCACCCTGAGATTACACGGGCTTATAAAACTGAAGATGAGAGACAGGATATATTTTTGTTTTCTTTTGATTGTAATTTAATTTAAGACTTTTAGAAATTTCACTTTAGCCACGGAATTTCGATAAAGTCCGACCATTACTGTATACAAGTTCATATGAATGATGTATTTGGTATTTATAATACTTTAAAGGTAGAAAACGTTAATAAAAACGTTTGTAAAATTTATTAAGATCTGATCAAAATATAAAAATATGTTGCATACCTATATAATCCAAAATAATTATACATGCATTATGTTATATAAAAAGAAGTATTTATCTAGTTTTAAAGGTAAAATAAATTTTAAATTTAG
Source organism: Rhopalosiphum maidis (assembly GCF_003676215.2). NCBI lineage: Eukaryota > Metazoa > Arthropoda > Insecta > Hemiptera > Aphididae > Rhopalosiphum > Rhopalosiphum maidis. Next base: position 17,800,401 of record NC_040878.1, read on the forward strand.
GAACACAAAGTAAGTTAATTAAAAAAAATGTTATATTTTTGGACCACAATGATATTTTTTTATTAGGTCTGCAAATTGGTAAAAACCACGTATTATTTCTGAAATATTATATTTTACAGTATGTTTAAATGCAATATTAAATAAGCCGGAAACAAAGAAGAATTAAGTTATATTTTTGAAATTAATTAAATCTATTATTTACACAATTTATACTTTGGTATGTTTCAATATATTATTATACTTACATATCAGTTGTAAATAATAAGGCTTAAAATCGTCAGTATTGGTAACATAAAATACAAGTATAGTACACACACACGGACAACTGTTTTACTCTATAATTTATATGTATACAATTTATTTAAATCAGTAAACAAAGTGACCATCGAAAATCAGCAATATATAGCAACAGCCGTACTGTTGCAATTAGTAGAAACGAGTAACAACGACCCTCAAAAGCATTATAGCCGATTTAGGCTAAAATTGGTTTATTCGCTTGAGCATACACACGAATAGATATGTATATATATTATACTGTATTATGTTTAATGCATATATATACATATAATAGACGTTAATTTCGTTGATTCACCGTAGCTGCTATAGACATTGAAAGAGGGAAAGACGCGGCGGACGTTTCATAAGATTATATCGTGCACAGAGCTCTTAAACGAGTTAAACGCTTATTTTTTTGATGGTAAAAACGAATTAAAAACAACTGTTTTTCAGTGCTGTCATAATCCATACTTGCAGAAAAAGTGTATGTTTTTAATTGTCGATAAGCCTAGACGCATGACGGAAATGACTGAAACTGTAGTTTATACCATACGGGAAACTCACAAGCTATTTCATTGCAAACTCAGAGTTTTTATTGAAAAAATATTTTTAAAATACAATTATTTTAACAAACAGACTTTGGTTAGTTATTTGCGACAGCCTTATTATTGGAGGCGTGGCGATCATACGCATAGGTGTAGAATTCTGTTATTATATTATTATACAGTAAATAATAATGATTATTTATTAAGTGAATTATACACAATCTGTACAACAAATACATATAATTAAACACAATTATTTATGTTTTTCATGTGTTTTTATATATTAATATGCATCCAGGTGTATTGTGTTGTGTATGTGTAGAGGGAAATCATAAACATCGTTTCGGGTAACATTTGTAATTTTTATCATTTAAAAATATAATAATTATATGAAACGATATCATAATAACTGGTGTCTGGGAGTTTATAATTATTATTAATATTCGGGTCGACATAAAAACCTTCGTTAAATCGATAAAACATTAGTATGCCTAAGTATGATTATGGCGTTTATGCGGACTGCCTTAAATTACATGATTAACGGTCGAAAACCCTCATGTGTAATGACTATACGCTTCGGATAGAACCTAAAGTTTATAATTATTTTTACCCAATTACAAACTTTCAATATCACGCTAGTTACCCTCGTTATAAAACTCATTAGTCAGTACTCGGGTGGGTTAACTTCATTTGTATAAAACATAACATTAAGTGAACAATAAAAACATGCATGTATATTACTTTGACTTGATTTTTTTAATATATCTCGACAGTCTTTCAAAACTAATGCTTTAAATTATCTTAATAATTTATATAGATAACTATATTTTGTTTATAAATTGTTTTATTTAACATTATTAAATTCTAGTTATTTTTATTATCCATTATCATCGTCATTATATATATTTTATGTTATTAATACTATTTTTAAAAGGAAATTTTGTCCGTTATATTTATTATAAATAAATTACATAATATATATTTTTCATTAAAACCTAACATTAGTGTTTTAGAATATTATCTATTCTTGCTTTTGTGAAATATCACTTAAATAAAATATTTTTCATGGGTAAGTACAATATAGTGGTGAACTCAAAAATTCATTTTGATTTTATACACATGCAAATGTACTGTTTATTATTATGTATTGAAATTTTTCTTATATACATTTTAATTCTCTTAAAAATGGTGTTATAATATAAGAAGCTAAATAAACAATATATGATAAAATAACTGAAAGAGCTAAAGAAAAACAAAGACTGCTAGCCGGACTACCGTGACATACATATACCTATACTAAACTAAAACAACTAGCAGAGGATAAAAAATAATGAAAAACTAAGTTATATGTTGTAAACCAAACGGTTCAACAAAAAAAAAAAGCGATATGCATTATCATATAATATTAAAACATAAATTTAAATAAAACAAAATAAACCAGAATGCGTTTAAAATATTGCTGCTGTATTTATTATTTTTGTGTTTTTTAATATTTTGAAGCCTATTAATTAATGAAAAGAAATATTTATAAAAATTATACATAAATCAGTAATATGAAAAATTCTAGTACCATATTTTTTTAACAGGATTGACTTATATGACTTTTTTTTATCATTTTTTTTTTATTCAATGTGGAACTCAGAGTATACAATATGCAAACCTGCACAAATTATATATATATAATATATTTAGTATATGAATCGAAATTATTATTAATTTATATGAGGTTCAGTTTTAGTATTTCAAGTATATAATTAATGCTACAATATTTTGTGAAACTATCAAATTATTCAATGAAAAACATTTCTGAAAATATAAAAAAGTGTACGCTCTTCAGTAACATGGCAATTATAAGTATGGTTGAAAATTATTTTTTTTTTAAATATAAAATTTCAAAATGGTTTATTGTTTATACTATAAGCATTTATTTACAAATACAATTTCATATAATAACGTAATAAGGAGTAATAGCAATAATTTAATATCCACTATATTATAATAAGAAATATTATTTCTAACAATATATATACATGTATATAATATATAATATATTTATAAATGTATATTATATATAATACTTTATATGTAGAATATTAAAGTGTCATATTTTAAGATTTTAAATTAAAAAATAGCTTTCTATTCCAATTTAAATTGTATAGAACATCAACAAAACAAATGTTTTCAAAAGTTATATAATTATTATTTTAGGGACAAGAGGTTCATAAATTTTAAGATTACGGTATTTTATCTCGGCACACTGTTCTTACTCCTCAATATCGGTGATTTATAGTGTTTTTTGTTTTGTTCTTTTAGGTTTATTTTAACATCCATCCTTACTTTTAAAGAAACCTGAATTTATTTATCACTTACATTGAAATAGATCTTTTCATTCAACTTAGTAAAAACTTAGAAACAAAAATGCATTTTATATACATGTTAATAAAAAAAAAATTAAACATTTATTTGTAATGCATAATAATGTAATGTTTGTGTATGTATGAAGGTAGGTAATTTTATATTAATTTATTAATATGAACTTTATTTATTTTTTAATATGTACGTGTAAAAACTGGGAAAATCGCTCCGATATTTAGTGAGTGTTTTAAGTGTACCTCGTCATTGAATGATATTATGATAGGATACTATAACAGATATTATGTTAAATTTAAATTCAATGAAACGTAAAATAAACAATTCAAAATAGAAACAATATACCAGTCTATATTCTTCAGGATATTTTATAGTTCATCAACATATATTTTATTTTCTACGTATAAAGCAATTTGTTTTTAAATTAGGAATATTGCAAGTTGACCTAGATTTCGCTAAAAATATTTCACCTAATATTATATTTATCATAATATTTAATCATAAAATATCATTAATATTAACTTATAAGTCAATACGAACATACAGTAGAATAGTATGTAAAAAATTGTAAAAAGTGTAATATTTTACTTTTCAGTTTTTATCACTAAAATACAAATTAGATTCAATTTACTACTAAAAACTATTATTACTATTAAAGATTAAATTTTATTTTCTGATTTAAAAATGTCTTCAGACACACATATAATTTGAAAACCAATACATTCATCGCTCTTTTCAGAATTTAATTATATTATATTCGTTAAATAAAAATAATAATATTTATCAAAACAAATTATTTCTTTTAGACAGTTTTAAATCTAAGAATATATTAACTAAGTTGATATAAAACACACATATAGGTTATCTATCTTTGTGTCCCCGAATTAGTATTCTACGGTATGATTACAATTGTGATCTTTAAGTTGATAGAAAGTGTAAAATATCGATAAACCATTTTTAAAAATACCGTAAACGGTATCAACTTAAGCTGAATCGTCTTTTTCCATTGAGTTTTGAATGGAAAAAAGTTGGAAAGTAAAATAATGTCATGCATTTTGTTGTTGGAATACACTTTCTTAAATTTTATGTATACGTATATTACATTTAATTCGTAACAAAATGACACATTTTTAAATCACTATTTGAATAAATGAATTTAAATTTTAAAAAACAAATTTTTTTCTATCTATAAGAATCTGTATGTCTAAAGTGCATGCCAGTCAACGTCACACTTGATATTATTAACTTGACGAGAGATGAATTTGCAAGGTTTAGAATTTAATTGTATGAATACTACAAAAGTAATTTAAAACAAAACGTTTGAATAATTTCCACGAAACATAAATGTTATTATTTATGTACGTATAATGACGTATAGACATTATTATTATATATAAACACGCATAATTTAATCTTTTATGGTAATTATATTATTTACTTTAGGCGTATTCTAGGAAGCATTTCATGAATGTAATACTAGTTAGTTTAAGTGCTAAACACTATAAGCAAAATAAAACTAAATACAATTTAAAAATGATTCAAAATTAATAATCATTTTTAAGTTTGTGAAATAAAAATAAATTTGAAGTAAAAAATTATCTTAGTAAATTATTTAGTTATACTTTATAAAATTAATGTTTTACTAATTAGCTTTGCAGTGGGTCATAGAATTATTATTTATTGATCATCCAAAATCATTAAACATTTTTAAGAAATATAAAATAATAATTTAGAATATAAATAATTAATTAATATTACCAACTCGTTGCATTACACCTATATCTAACTATAGATAAAATACTCGATGGTCCTACTAAAGTCCACAACACCAGTTCCATTAAGGTGGGATGTCGCGTGGAGAAACGCAGAATTAGCGTATTATCTTACTGGACTAGACATTAGACAGAGTATAATATAACCAATATATACTAAAGATCACATCTTACATCGGATTATGGTATTGAAGTGATTTGCTCCAAAAAAATAATTTTTATTACTTTATGCACATCTCACCTGTTATCCGAACGAAAAATACGATAGAATCGACTATACTCAATACTCAAATGACAAGCATATAATGGAATGTAGTTCTTAAACAGGCGTATGTACATTGCACAATTTATTGAACCAATTATTAAACAGTCTACGTCAGTTTAAATTTTGAAATTCCACTAACATATTGCTTTTTACGACAACAATTGATCAATGGAATAAATTTTTCAAATTATTAACAATCGTGTTTAGCATTAGCATACTCTGTTACCACTGTAGTCGCAGGCCACTGTATATTTATAATTTTCAATAAATATTGAGATTATAATAATATGCACGTCGTTATAGTTTAACATTATAATATTAACATAAATAGATTCATAATCATAGAGTAAATTATAATCATAATATCAGTCTACGTCAATTGTTGTACAATAATACATCATAATAGGTATACTAAATATTATAGTAAACATATAAATACCTATTATTATATTATTTTATATTATAATCGAAGTGCGCTCTATACAACTGACTGATAATGGTACGAGAACGCAATGGAATGATGGCGTGTGTAAGGATAGGAACGGGATGGTTGTGCCACCAATCAAACATTATAACGTTCGCATGAATATGCATTAAATGCACGCTCTCTCTCGACATGTCCAATATTGGCTTTATCTACCCTAACCTCTCCGCGCATCGTGCCTAGGCGTCATCGTCGTCGTCGTATTCATCGTAACCACTGGCGGCGGAGGCACGGATAACGGGCGCTTCCCATAAATCCCTCGGTCGCATTCTCTCCCTCTCGATGCGACCCACACACATATCCCTACACCAACGAACACACACACACACACATACACACACATACACACACATACACACACACACACACACACACACACACACACACACACACACATACCCGACGAGCGGGTGTAGCTCCTCGTCTACGAACAATATACACCGTTTACAACTATAATATAATATATGCATGCAAGTGTGTGTGTGTGTGTGTGTGTGTGTGTGTGTGTGTGTGTGTGTGTGTACATTTTGTCAAACATATATATATATATATATATACTACAAACACAGCAGTTTGATATTATAATATTATACCTATATATACGTGTGTGTGTACCATTGTTCGGCAGCGATGCGTAAATTCGGCCACAGGGACAACACAACACTATAAACATATACATTTAATGCGTACATATATAACTACAGTGCCGTGGTGATGGTAGAACGGGTGACGGGTTAAAAGGTCGTTTGGAGGGAGAAGGAAGTGGAGGAGGAGAAATGTGGAACAAACTATCGCGGACTTTGCGGTCGTAAATAATAAGCACAACAACTCCGCCGCTGGGTGAGTGCAACAATTATATTATTATAATATTGTTATACCAATATTATTATCGTGAGGCGGTGGTGGTAACCTGTCGGGTCCCGTAGCGACCGTCTTGTAGACTCTCGATTGTGTATAATCTTTAACCATCTCGTCGTCGTCGTTTAGACTCACTTGCCTTCCATCTCCGAAGGCGAGTACAATATACCTACGTACGATATAAATATAATATTTATATATATACGCGAAGCTGCGGTGCCGTCCCTAGGGCAGAACATGAGTATTCCTCTCTATTATATTATTGTTTTAAGACAGAAATGTACTTTACAAAACATTTTGAATAACTAATATTTGTACAACGCACACGCACAAATCACCTTTAAATAATTATTCAAATAGGAAAAGAATTTTTATGACCTTAAAAAATCTAAAAAATGCAAGAAAGTATGTTTAAAAAGTATTCAAATATATGCCATTCAAAAAATAATCATAAAATGCGTTAGAAAATTGAAGTATTTATTATCCATACAAAAAATACTAAAAATGATTTATTTTAAAGATATATCTTTCACTAGATATTATTGCCTACATAAAAGTATGTATACACGCGTGTATAAAGTGAACACAATCACCTAAACATGGTAAATCTAAAAACAAAAAAAAAAATTTAAATAAGTAAATAGAACCTAATTATTATTTTATAAGTAATCGTTAAATCTGTAATGAAGTAATATTATTATTAAAATATTAACTATCAAAAGCAAAATGACGAGTGTGTTCAAAATTAATTAATAATATATATATTTATAAAATTTATTTAAATAACTAACTCAGTTATACAGTTATTTTGACATTTACGTGAATGGTGTTCATTGAAAACAAGAAAATAAATCTGGTCGGAGTGTCATCTGAAAAACTGTCATACATTTCCCCTTTAAATAATTCAAGTCTAAGCCGATTTGAGTTTCGAAGCGAAAAGTGCATTTGTAATTTGCATTTTGTTCGGGGCGTCTAAAGTTTTCACGCCCCAGTTAATATTGCCAGAATACCATCGTAGATGGGTGGAAGGTAGTTCTTTTTCGTCTCTATTTTTTCTTATATATATTTCTTATAAAATTGTTGCAATTTTTGTTATTATATATCTTTTATTTTTCATTCAATGCGATTACGTCAACTCGTCACGTCGAAGGCCGACAGAAAATTCCGGAGTCCCATCATCGATTGTGGCTGTGAAAACGTGCCGTGAAAAAAACATTTTAGGAACAGCGGCGGATAGTGGATGTCGTGTCAGACAAACCCCCTTCGGTGTCATCTACCCTTATTGTGACAATTCTTTAAAATATTGTTTTGTTGCCTTGAGTGTAAAAACAACATGCGCTAAAACATAGGCTGGGAATGTAACAGCAAGGAAATAAGATGTTCTCTGAATCGTTTTTTAAGTCTGAAATGAGCGCGAAACAATGCCATTATTCCCGGTGGTCGACCATTAAAAATCATTTTTAATAGCGTTTTATTATTCTTATTTCAAAATAGAAATTGAGTTATAAAACCAACTAAAATATTATTATTATCAATAATATTCATTTATAATATATGTATATATTTTGTTATTGTGTGTATAGTTTACTCGTATACGTGATTGTATATAAAATGTTTCCAAAAGTAAAATTTGTACAGCCATCGGCATTATTCCTCAATTAAAGTGAATATAAAATGGGAGCATCCAAAAAAAACAATTTTTGTATTAAAACATTTTAACATTATAACTTATAAAATACGCCACTTAATAAACCTTATAATATTTAAAAGATATCAAGTATTAGTATTTACATATTATTATATCTTTTAAACATAATATAATTAAAATGATAAGTGATATAATACGTGTTAAACATACGTACAGATTATTACTTCATTGTTTGTATAAATAAAATATTATACTAAAATAACTTCAAAATCTGAATTTTTATAAACAAAAATAAACCCGGGAAAGTAATTTTACTGTACAGTATATGTCACGTGTACCTCTATAAAAGTCTTTGTAATGAATGTATTACATTTGAGATCAATGATAAATAATTAAATAAAAAAAAAAAAATGATTTTCAATGAAGATGGTTTAACAGTCTATACTTCTGAGGATATTTATAATAAATGTATATTACTATTATAGTAATATGGTAGTTTGAATTAATATTTTCGAAAAAAAAATCCGTATATTTTGTATAACAATAATTTGTATTGTTATTTTTAAAATGCTAAGCCTAAATTTAGTAAAATAAAATAAATATAACCAACAATTACTGTATGCATTATGCTATAATAATTTTTCCATGAATAGTTGCTTGTTTTCAAAGGCTACTATATAAATTATAATTCATCGTGGCATTATCACGGTACCATTTTATACGTGTTTAATCGGGGTATTGATCCAAACATTAATAATTTAATCTACTTAAAACATCTCAAGAATACGACTCTATTCTGACTAACAGAGTTATATGTAAATAAAAGAGCGACGTCATGAAAAGCTGAATATATATTTTACTTAAAGCAAGTTCTTATATTATACCAAGGACCAATGACGAAAACCATCCAACTAATGATTAAACTCTACAACTATGCATAATGTAGATTGTTATGCATACCTATGAGTTTTAAAGACTTAAGTAAATAATACAAGTCGATACATGGTTATTTAGTGTGAGTATACTAAATTGATAATTTATTCATAGAACAGTAAAAGCATTTTGTTTCAAATACTATTGGCTATTTAATGCAATGACACTGATTTATATAATTCATAAGCATTCTATTATCGGGCTACATAAAACGCAACAAACTGGTCTATGCATTTTCATAACTTTCATTGTTGATAAAATACAAAATATTTCTTAATTAACAGCATTTTAAATATACAGTCCACTATTATACATAAATTAAACGCAAAAATATTTTTAGTGATTTATGGAAATATATAATTTAATATATGTTGAGCCCAAAAATTCTATGCCAAAATTGTAATTATTTACTTTTAAAATGTTAAAAAATTGTAAAACAAAGTCAACTGTCGGGGTGCACAGTAATAGTGCTTAATTAATTTAAAAACGGTCATAAATGTTAATTAATTACATTCCATAGAAAAAAATTCTATTTTAATTCTTTCATATTATTATTAGGTATATACATTATAATATATAACATAATTTAGCACAGCATTGTAACAAAATTTAATTTTTTTCCAAAAAACTGTATTACACGAAGATAAAATTATAAGTATATAACAGCTAGGGATTAGGTTGAGAAGGTGGGATAATGGTTAATATTAATTGTATTAATTATATTTGTGAAGCATGGTGCTGTATAATATTTCAATTGGAGTTGAACAAACAATAATAACAATGTAACAACCTCCCGTTATATAATATAATAATACCTATATAATATCGGGAGAGTGCGTATAATCGTTTGACGTCGATCGTAAATCGCATTTCACCGCCACGAGGGTCGGTCGTACAATACAATACAACACCAGCATACTACTACACTGTTTGGAAGCATAACGAATAATAATAATAACAAAGATAATGATAATAATAATCTTGTGCAGCTCTCCCAGCGCGAACGCGACTGCACAACAATCGGTTCGTTTGCACCAACTTTCCCAGATCACCTGCTGCTGCCCCAAAGCCCACTGCTGACCACCTACCGTGGATCATCATCATAATAATCATCATTATTATTAGCAGCAGTAGAAAACACAGTGTCTATACACCTATCGCATGATATCGAGACCCTATTCAATAGCCAAACATTGGGGTACACATACTTCGCGACAAAAATAGTGTATAGATAGTGTGTCATTTAGATGGCTGGTAGTGACCGGAAGCGCTGGTAAAAAAAAAGTGTACATGGAAACAGGAACAAATGAATGAGGAGATTATGAGACTCACTTAAGCTCCCATTTTGGTATTATTTCAATTTTTAAGGATATATTTTTTGTTTAAAATGAATAGTTTATAAAAAGGTATAATATTTTAGTCATTAACAGTACTTGTTATATTTTATATTATATACTTATAGTTTATCAATTTTTAAAAAAGAGTATTTATTAGTTATCATTATTATTATTTCTTTATTAAAAATAAATATAATAAATAAATAAGAAAACGAATCAGTAAAATTAAAATCAATGGATAAATATGGAGTGACATAACAATAAAAACTAAATGACGTATTATGGAAAGAGACGTCCAGTGATACTATTTTAACTTGATTATGTTTTGTAAGAGTAAATTTTTAGGTACATAAGAGCAGAAAATAGTCAAAAATATTATCTACAGCTATGTCATTGATGGAGGGCTGTATATTTATTATTTTTAGAACCATACTGAATATATTGAATTATTTTTTATCTGTAATAATTAAATAAATTATTTTTAGAATTATATTTTGACACATTTTTAACATTATTATATAAATTATATTTGTTTCGTACAATTTAATAAGATATAGTTTACTTTTTAATATAATTTTTATTTTTCAATTATTAAAAATATATTGTTGATCACTACAATACGGTATAAACCTATATAATAATATTATGATAATATAAATATATAATAGTGACCTGTACAAAAATAAAATATAATTTTTCGTATTTTTTGGTCGAAGAAACATTATGTATAGGTCACACACATGGGATACCAGAGTAGCCGACAATGGCGGAGTTAATGAAAATTGCTCTAAACCATTTCGTGGCTACCCTTGCAGGATAACCTACAACGACAATGACGTCCTCCCCCGGAGGCCAACTCTGTGATCGTGCCTTCGCAAAACCAAAACTTAGTTTAGTTTATAATATATATATATATATATATTTATGTATATATGTAATATGAATAGTTCACACACAGAGCCGGATTAACGTATATAGGCAATTGTCTAGAGCGCTAAATTTTGAAATGCGCCAAGCCAAATCTGTGTCAAGTCCTACATTTTATTTAAAAAAAATAATTTTTTTACATTGAATTTTATTAAAAATTTATTAAATTAAATGCTTAATACTTTTGTTTTTTTTGCATTGAGATAAATAATAATAGGTATATTTTTATGTATTTTCCATTTATTCATTATTGTGTATTTACATTTTGTGAGTTAACTATACTGTTTAAAATCTTTTATTTCCAAAAATGATTAGACAATAGCCGCCAGCTAGCAATGGGTATTGTCGAACGTAGATTATAATAATTATCAAACAAGACAACATAATTATAATAGTATGTTGATTCCAGAATAGTGTATGTACAATAGTTTAGTACTAAGAAATAATGCATATATCAGGCATCAAAATACTTTTGATGGGTGTATTCCAATATTATTTAATCTATCTAACACTCAAGATATCAGAGACACAATGTTGTAGCCAAAAAGTTAGAATAATTTTCATACTTTATATTTCTTACAAATTTATAATGAATAGTTATATTATTAATCAAAATATTTGTTATAAATTTCTAATTTTTGATTTAGGTTTGTTTCGGATATTGAAAATGACTCAATTTTAACAGACGAATGCAACCATTTTGTAACCCTTTTGTCAAAGGAGATAGAATTTAACTAATTTAAGAATACTGAAATTCACTCAGTATAAATAGTTTACTACGAATTTCTTCTATTATTTAGTTTTATACTGTGAATTTATATGACAGATACAATAAATTTGTAGAACTATGTTAGGTATATATATCATTATTAAGTAGTTGAAATAAGTTAAAAACCTCAATTATTATTATATATCATACCATAAATTATAACTTTAAACCACTATTACAAATATTTAGTTATTTAAATTCGAGAATATTCTGATTGTTTAAGTTCTATTTGTTCTAGCTGGATAGTTGGTACTGAAATTGATTACGTTTACTTAACTAATCTTCTGAAATTCAAGAATTATACAGGACTATAAATCATAACTTTTTTTAGAGTCCAATGAGTAAAAGTAGGAATTAAAATATTTAAGTAAAATTATTTCACTAAACAAATTAGTTCATTCAAAATAAAATGTATTCGAACTTATGTCGCTTTATTTTTACTCTAACTTTTTTAGTTTTAAATATTTATTTCAAATTAAAAAGCGTATTTTTAAATTAAGTACCAATTTATTAAATATTTATATTATTAAGTTTAATGTAATGAGTAATCAAATATAACATGTGAATTTTGAATATTGTACATGTTTTAAATAATATGTATACTTAAGTATTACTTAAATACTATAGTGTGTTTCACAATAAATATCCCTTTATGTTAGTGCACCAAGTGGTGATTTTTCGTTAAGGTTTCTAAAACTAGCACGTAAATACGGCGGGAAATTTAAAATTTAATACGTGTTTTTCTCAGACTAAATTTTGAGCCCCTGGTCTGAGTAAAAATTGCCATGTGGCGCTAATATCGAGAAACATTTGTTGTAAAACGCACTATAATAAAAAATATATACATTCAGAATTTTAAGATTAAATATAGTCAACATATTTATAATTTAAAACACAATTTAAAATAGTTGTAGTAACATCTGGTTTATAATAATTCATCTTTTTATTTATCTCCCTTCTTCTTCTTCTTTATTTGTAAAAATTATATCTCAATTAAATTATTTTAATAGATAGTTAAGTATTTCTTTTAAGTCTATTTATAAATGTTCAGACATTTTTAATACATTTCCAATTTGATTTTTAATAATATAAAAAACAAAAAAAATGCATAGGATAATGTAACATTTATATTTTTAGTATCATTATTATCTAAAATCAGCGTTTCGTTTGTCATACTATTGTATGAACAAGAATGCACTGAAAATCTGATAAAAGATATTCTCAACAAGAAACTATTCAACCAAACTAACTAGATACGGAGTATCGGAACAAGAGAATTTCTGAATTGCGGTATCCTATAGTTATTTGAAATCCACCATTTTTAATCTTGCTGGAATACTATAGTGTTGTTGTACTGATTTTTCTCCGAGTTTCCAGACGTCATTTCCAATATAGTATCTCTGAGAGAATAATATGCTTTGGCGTACAGTGCAATAAAATATGTGAAAAGTTAAATATATAAATGACGCTAATGGGCAGAGGTATGAAATCGAAAGTTTTTACACAATTACACACGAATCAACTCGTATAATAATTTTGAAATTATGAATATAAAACTTTTTAGTAAATCATTTAAATTGTATGGAACAAAACTTTTGGATCGCATATAGACATACATACATCGCATTTTATTCAATTTACAGGATGTAAAATATAACAGAAACAATACAACTTTTGACATTATTTTTATTCATAGCTAATTCTGAATTCATTCATATTAATCTTCTATTAATCAAATTTTTATAATATAATGATAAAAATTGTTAATTTTTGTTTAAATCTCCAATTTTGTTGAAATTTTAATTTAAAATGTCAATAAAAATAATTTGTATGCATTTTTGATATTCTTAAGTTATAAGAAAATGTATAAGGAATCTTATATTATATGTTTCAAGCTTTTGATCGAACAAAACAAATTTTTATCGACATGCATAAAAAATTATTTAACTTATAAAAATGTTTAAATTTCAAGCGTCTAATAATATAGGTTACAAAGAACCAAAAACAACCAAATATTAATGTGTGTTACCTAAATATTGATTTTGTTTTCGATATTTTTGAAAGTACCTTCTGTGAATTTCCTATTTTCTACCAACTAAAATAAATATTCTACCAGAAACCACCCTCATTTTAAAATTGTTAAGCATTTTATGCATTTTTTTATGCTACAAAATACGATGACAGCCACAAACAAATAAAATAAAAATATAATATCATTATATAACCGATACGTTCATCGCTCATTCGAAATCTAAAATGTTTGTCCCATTTTTTTTTTTTTTTTTTACCAAATATATATTCATTTGTAAATTATTTAAATTATTTAAGTTTTATAATTTTTGATATCATGAATAAAAACATATATTACTATATAAGGCTGAAATTACCTGAATAAATACCCAAATTGAATCTTAAATATAAATTATTGTATTTAAAAATTAAAAGGTTATAATGTTATAATGGTTATATTGTTTCAAATATTTAAATAAATATATTAATGACTTATTAACCGTAGTTCATATTATCAGAATTGTATTATTCTCTAAAGGATTTTATTGCATAGATAATTATAATTATCGTAGACTAATTAATTATGTTCATAATAAATGGCAATGACAAACATGGAAATTGGAAGGCGTACATTAATACATTTTCAAAAACCATAATCCTGACGGATTATAAATCAAGTAAACAAATTTGAAGAGCTCACCGTTCTCGATAAATAGCTATAGCCATTTTTCCCACTCAACTTACAATTTCTTTTTTTTTAATATTAATTTCATTCTTATTAATCTTCCGCCTTCTTCTTTGAATAGTGTCCCCTGAGAGAATAAACTTGCGGCAATGTTGATGTAATTAATATAAAACTCACAGTTAATATTTATTTAATTACGGGACCAACTCAACAGTTTACTATTTCTTTTTTTCCATTACCTCATCTATTTCTGATCCTCTTGTTATTCTCACACAAATATCATACACTCCTATTAATTCATTTTCACATTTTACATTTATTTTAAAAATAATAATACATATTAAATATTATTATTATTATTATTATTTAATATTTTTGAATATTTGTTAAAATAATTATAAAATTCTTCTTGGCAGGCATACGATGATAATACAATGTTTACAATTATGTACATTTTAATACATTTTTAGACACTTAATTATTTAATTATAATAATTAACGAATCAAACAATATACATAATTATACATTAGTAATAATTTATATACATTTCACTCTTTTTAAAATGTCAAATTGACAGATAGATAATGTAATATACTACATACATATTACATAAACAATTCTAATTTATTCGTGGTATAATTAATCTTATAATAACCACCGTCATTGAATTTTGTGGGGACCAATAATATTTTATAGGAGAGCCTATAAATATTATAATTTTTAATAATGTATTTATTGCATTGATCAAATATGGTAGTATAGAAATAAACCATTAAAATAAATTTATTTTTTATATTTATGATTAATAAAATCATTTAACTAGCAGCTATAAACTATAACGTATATTATTAATAATGTGTATAAAAAGTTAATATACTGTAAGGCAGGCAATTAATAAATAACCCACTTGATTATCTTTTACTCCAACAAAACTCATTGCAATGACTAAAAGCAATTAAAAATTAATTATTATCAGATAGTTTATGAACTACTTTTGATTTTGTGTAATATGACATGGACCATCATAAAATTGTTTTGAGTTTTTCGATGCAATAATAATTTATTCACTAAATAAATTTGGTGTTTGCATTTGAAGTTTAACTTTTACGGCAGAAAAATATTCTCAAAAATATATGTGGAAAGTTATACAATTCATTAGAGTTTAAATTGAAAAACGTAAATCCCTGAGAAACCCAGAAAAAAACTTTCAACTTCGACACATTTTTTCTTTTACAGCCCATCAATTTACGCCACACTCAATTTAAACTCGAGCACATTGTAAACTCTAAACCTTTACACACGTTACTAATAACATTCAAATGGATGAAGGTTTTTATTCCAAAAATGAATTTTTCAATTCTCCTTTTATTAAATGAATTAAAAAACTTTTCCCTAGAAAAAAAAATATGAAATCTATTTTTATATATAGCCATCTTTCAGATGCAAAATGAAAACTTTTCCACATCAAGAACAAAACAAATAATAATAAGTTAAAATATACCTAACTATAAATATTCGAATCCAGTTAATTTACGATGAGTCCCAAAAGTACTATACAAATGGTTGTAGTAAAAGTTATCACAAAAACAGTAAAAGTTGAGTAATCTTAATAAAACGTACACAAGGATTACATTCTATAAGACCTTTAAAAAAAATAACCAAAATATTACTACATCTGTAATGTTATAATCAAGCTTAAAAATTATAAGACGATCAACTTTTGTTTTAAAAATATTTTTTTTTTAACAAATTTATAACACCAGAGACCATTGGGTGTAGTGTTTCAAAAACTATATTATTTAATTTAATCGATAAAATGTGTATGTATATACTATTTAAGACAATCAGATTTCATACACCACGGTGTAATAAATCCATGCATGTGTATTGTTATTTATAACAAAATAATAAAGATTTCGTAATAATTTAAAATGTAACTACTTATTTAAACAGAAGAAACTAGATATATTCAAAGCACAGGGACATGATATATACGTAATATTATAATTTTGTAATATTAAAAAAAAAATCTTTAGTGTTCCCAAAAATGTTATTATTATATATTTAATCACAATCGATATCAAGGTATTATAATGATTTATATTTGAATCCGATTAACATAATATTATACATATATTATATAATTGTGTGTGTGTGTGTGTGTATCTTTCTATATGTGTGTATATATATATATAAAAATTCAGGAATAATTTGTTTAATTTAAATACTCAGTGATTTTCATGAATCTGCATAAAAAAAAAATGTTTTGTGTATGTACCATATTATATTATAATGACATAAAGATATATACAAAAATAGACATTTTGATTTAGTTTCATTGATATAACAACTGTAACAAAATGTATGCAAAAGACAAATATTTCAATATTTAAGCCCAACATGCATATCTCACGTATTCCTTATTTCAATAAAATTAGATCAGCTTAATAATTGATAAGATACAATCTTTCTATAATTATGTAGTCCTAATAGTGTATATTATGAATACTTTATTTAATTATACAATAAATTACCCATATAAAGATTGATATATTATATGTTTATTATTTCGGTAAGTAATAAAAAGCAATTATTTTTTTATTCCCAATTAAAGCTTCAAAATATATTTAAAATGAATTTCTAATAATAAAAAAAAATAGTTAAATAGTACCTTGATCGACGAGTTGTTGGATCTTTCATAACCATAACTTCAGTTATCTCTCCAAACTTACTGAAGTACTCTCTCAATGATTCTGAAACAAATAAATAAATAACCACATTAGTTTACGAATAGTAGTTTAATAATAATACACTAATAGTAATTGACTTTTATACTTTAACGATAACAAAACCACCGTAAATAAGAAAAATCAATAAATATTTTACTTTTGTGATATTAAATAATAGGTTTATGAATTTTGTGTGTGATATGAATTTATGAACTTGAGTTTTCTCACACCAAAATACTAACTAATACGTATTTAACCTTTTATCAGGTATCTTTAAGTACATAAATAAACATAAGCTTTGTATCATAATTTATAACATAAAAAAAATAAAGATATTTACCATTACCAATTTATATAACGCTGTCATTTTTAAACAAGTTTAAATAAATAGGTTTCTAAAATTTTTTTGAAAAAATCGCGTTGTTTGTTATCTTTTAACCCATCTATACTCATCCTAAGACCAGACAACCTTTCAACTTTTCTCTTTTAATACTTTAACAAAATTCTTCGATATAATAGTTTTAAAAGCAATTATTCTTATTTTCAACAAAAAACATCATCCTTCACACTTAATTTAGCTTCATGAACAAATACAATTTCTTTCACCAAGTACACTAACTAAATGTTTAAATTCAGTATCCTTTATTTTCCTTAAAAATTCCATTTTTATTCAAAGGTCATCTAGCTAAAATATTTCGTGTAATTATTTAAGAAACACACTATGTATGTTTGCTCAAAGAGTACTACCTACACACGTACAATATGTGTCTGACGTCAATGGTAGTAGGAGCCATAGGAAGGAAACACGTTCTCACTAATAAATCTGTCGGTGAAAATATTAGTACAAGAGAGTGGAATCTCGGAAGATACGGCAACATTTTTCTCACATTGAAAACGTATATAAATACTTTACATTCCCAATAGATTCGTATCATTATAGTTACACGTGAACATATCTCTTCAAAACCTTTTCCTCCTATTATCATCGCTCACCCTCAGTCCATTCACCCATCTCACCCCACTGTACATCAACCTGTCCGCGTCGAAGCTTTCGTTGACGATGTGTACACGACACCTACATGAAGTTGCCACCCACGCATTGGTTCCAAAATTATCCATAGTTCCCATTCATCCAAAAACAAAACGTAAATTTTATATAATATTATGATTATAATATATAATGGTTATGTAAATTACAGTTTATAAAAAATCACCTTTACCACTGCATGGTAAAATTACAGATCAAGATGTCAAATATTTTGCTTTTTTAAATATTTATTGATTGACTGAACCTATAAATCATTTTTATTTAAATTATTATAAATCCTATCTTCTGCTGCTATAATTAGCAGTATTATTGAATATATCGTAAGAATATAGAATTCTGATTAGTGATTATTTAATATTATTTTATTTACATAATAGGTACGTTTAAACAACAATACTACTCAACTATATTACTATGAATTATGTTTGCTATTACATTTTTATATTAATTAATAATAATATAGACCTTAATAATGGTTTTAAATTTTAATAGAAATAAATTATTTACTTTAAGAAAATGTTTATTTATGTACATTTTTTAATTTCTTATGACAAAATATCAAGCTTTTCACTAGTTAATAATTACGCCAATACTCCTCCAGCGTGACACAAACATTACGTCACGAAATAATATTATTCCGATGTTTAGTTATTATATGATAAGCGACGAATGTTCTAGCAGAAAAAAACGACGGTGCACGTAAAATCTGTAGATTAAATCACTAAAAAAATATTATACCTATAACGATATTATATTTGTATTTAAACTAGTACTTATGATATACCGACAACGCGTTCTACGATATAACATGATAATATTTATTCTGCTTTACTTTAGATAATATTATGCTGGATGTAGTCATCAATTACATTTATCACAAACCACAATTAGACCATGATAATTTTTTCAACAGTGGTCGGACGGTGTGCGCGAAAATACACATTCACCCCTTTGCCACTTACAGATTATATAACATTTTGACAAAATATGTATTAGTCGAAAAACTAACACACACATATTATAATAATATGAGTACCTACCGGTGACTATATAAATTCTAATGAGTTTTCTGAATTTAAAATCGATACTAGCCGACCTACAGCAATAAAAAATAAAAAATTGAGCTGCTCACAAATTTCCAAAAAAACTTACTGTTTTTATACACTTGTATACTTGACAAAATGTAACATAATGATAACTCTCGCAATAACCAGTATTGGGTATTTTGATGGTTTTTCTAATGAATTAAAATTCTGGTCATTTAACGGTTTTTAACTTTTTATTATTTACTTATGGCATATGTATATGTAGAAAATAATATATTATACGTCAAAATTAATAAATGCAGTAATAAGTACTTTATTCATATTAATTATTATTTCTGTCCAATAGATTATGACGCATCGACGCATTTTTAAATATATACCTGAACGATGGATTTCAGCTCACTTTTAATTTTGTATTACTAAATTATTTGGTTTGAAAAAGAGTGATGATAGATAAATTTTTAGGGATTTTATTTTTTGTATCACTGTTGTAAAAAAAAAAAAGTTTATAAGTATATTCTTCAGTGCACGGGACATCGCTGATTGCATTGCGCATACAGACATTCAATCAGGGCGGTCCCGAAGGGGGTCTTGGTGGGTGTCTCACCCCCCTATCCCCCTCAAACGAAAACACCAGTCGGCAGTCGGACTTGTTTCATTATAACCTAGAAGGACCTAATTTTACTTACGAAAAACAAATATTACATATTTCGTAAATACAGTGTATATAGTATAAACGGATAAAATGTATATAACTACTTATTATGTAATATAAAATATTATTATATTTACATATAATTAAATTGTCAATTTAAAGAACGTGCGACACTGACACGTTGGCAGTTGACACACCACACTGAAATTATAAATTAATATTAATATTAATTATTATAGTAAATATTAATAGTTCAATAGTTGGTTGTTGACATTTAGCTACGATCCTGTTATCTTTAATCTGTTATTGGATTTATTTTTCACTGTAAATGATCTAAAAATAAACTGAAATTACTACATTTTCCGTGAATGTTGATAGTCGCCAGTCGGTAAATCATCATACAATACTAAGGTACAGCCAATAGATGTATTGTATGATTCATCATGAGATTATTATTATAGTTATACTACTTACTACAGTCCATATTAGTTAAATCTTAAATCGCAATCGAAATTTTTTTTCTTTATATTTTATGAGTGAAGATTGACGACTGTGTAAACGTGTAGTGTGCATTTGTTTTATATTTTTTTAAATAATAGACACTTGCGTTCAGGGCTGTCTCAAAGGGGGGTTTTAACTTCTAAGGGGTGTCCCACCTCCAAGTAAATATGTATATATCAGTTGGCATATTGATACATTAAGTATTTGAGTAGGCACTTGCCAAATTATAATTTTTTTTATACAATTTTAAATAATTTTGTAAATACTACTAAGTACAAATATGACGGCATAATAATTAATTAATAGGTATATTATAATTTATAATAATGATGAAGGTATATAAGTTAATTTTCCGATTACAAACTGTCCAACACAAATACTATAATACAATTTAAATACTAAAATATAGTTCGTTAAATAATTTAAAAAACTCAAATTTTGATTTTTCAAATAGAAAAATTAAATTTTTTAAGTAAGTTCAATTATTATTTTAATTAAATTTAACTTATGTTCAAATAGTTAAGTTTTAATTAAAACCAGTTACCTATTTTTTAAATTATTATTTTCTATTTGTTAAATATAATATCATCGTAAAAGATTAACTCCTAAACGATATAATTCTAATGCCACAACTCAAGCTGAATTCACAATGCATCTATTTTATAGAAAATAATTTAAAATGGTTTTCGATACTCTGTTGAAACTAACAAATGAAAATTAAAAATCATGTATTTCTTCTATTCAACCATTATTTACTTTATTGTCTCAACCGTTTAATAAAAGCAATATTATATTATGTTACCAGACAAATTATAATAGTTTTGTAAATACACAACAATGTTATACATTTTGTTATTGAAAATATTTTATTGTAGTATACTTGTGAAGTTGTGAAGTTATTATCAAAATATATTAATATATATATAAAAGATAGTAAAATGGAGAACATAGTGAACTATCTAAGAATTTGTAATATTGTGTAAAATATGTTTTTTGATTACTCTATGTATGTAATCTGTAGGTAGCAAATAGTTGTCGAGCGAAGCGAGAAAAATTGAGTTAATGCACATTAATGCATCTCACCCCCCCCCCTTTATTATTTTGTTCGGGACGGCCCTGCATACAGTGGAATAATATATTATATAAAGGAACAATAAACAAAAGATTTCAAGTGACACGCCACTCGCGGCCCACGGGGATTTCCGATTGCATTTAATAATGATATATTATGCATATTATTTGAAATACTAATTTATCAACACAACAATAATATTATTACGAACAAAATAATATGGACAATACTCGTACATCCACCATACGCTGCAGGCCGTGACGAAGATTATTATTTATTTTAATATTGAAATAAAATTATGTTTCCAGGCAGTCGTTGAAGGAAGAAATATTATATTGTTGAATTTTTACTCCATGGATATAATATGTACAAAACTAAAATCGTTTCAAACAAAAACCATTCCAATAAAATATTTTATCATACTATTGCTCCGCCGCCGGCGAAACGTCCACTGAATATAGGCTTGGGGAACGCATAAAAACATATGTGATGGCATTTCGACATGAATTGATGTGCATATAGTATATTTTATTAAATTAGGTATAGTCTATAGTATAGACTACACCATATAGATGCTATATAGTGTTGCCCGTGACTTCTGAGGGGGAGGAGTACCGCGAATCAAGTTTATTAAAGGCGGTCTCTAAATTTGGTATCAAGTATTTTCGCTGTTTGTTATTTTCAAAAGATGGTCTGTGTGATATGCATAAGATATGTGGAGAGTGACATTAGTAATTAACCTAATTTGAGGATTTTATTTTGTAATATGTGACTTTTTACCCCATATCTGTTTACTTTACATACAATAAAATAATCTTCACGGCTTTAATTTGTGTGAAATTTAATAAAATAATATGTTTAATATGTATGTGAATATCTTAATAACGACCGCTCGCCCTGTATCCCGGTTATGAGTTGACGAAAACTGATTGTATACGATCAGCGAAACGGTATCGACAGCGATTGTTAAACCCACCAGTTTTTATGCCGGTACAGCCGAATTTCGACCAGGTCCGTACCACATCAGTTTAACAT
Organism: Rhopalosiphum maidis; assembly: GCF_003676215.2. Classification (NCBI taxonomy): domain Eukaryota; kingdom Metazoa; phylum Arthropoda; class Insecta; order Hemiptera; family Aphididae; genus Rhopalosiphum; species Rhopalosiphum maidis. The sequence goes on from NC_040878.1 coordinate 17,823,367, forward strand.
CACCTAATTATGTACAGATTTTACCATTGGTGGCTGCAGATCCGATTTAATTGGTGACGCACAAATGCATATGAAATTTAATTTAATTAAATAAAAAATTGACACGGCACAATAACAATAACTTATGTACCTACTCGCTTATATTATGGAATACGGATTCCAGACTAAAATGTTGTTCTCGAATTCGAGTGTGACATATTTAAATATTTTAAACAATTTTGAGATCGCAAAATGTCGAGCGTCCCCACGGCCCATACACGTACTAATACATTGGTATTTGGTAAATTATATTTATCAATTTTTCCACTTACAGAAACCATACGTGTCGCAAAATTGTTCTATGTAATGAAACATTGCAGTATTTAAAGAATTTAACTTAAAACATTATAACGATTTATACTTCGTTCACCGATAGAATAGATAATTTAGAATATGATCATATATCGCATATGACGATTGACGAATGTATAATGACGAGTGCACGGGTTACTGCCTTATCTTTTAAACCACTACTCTGTTTCCCATCGACATTCGTCGATCAGTTATCATAGATGGCGCTGTGGTAGGGAACAACTAGTTTTGGTTTTTGGTGCAGACGCGCAAGTGCCCATGAGTTTACATCCTAATTAAGAATAACTTAAATACTAAATAGTAAATATATAATATGTATGATGTACCAAAATAATAAAATATATTAACAAGGTTAAAATACAGTATTATATTGTGAATAAATTATCAATTATTAATATTTTCTTATTTTCCGTATATGATGACTATATTAATTATCATAATACTACCTATACAAGAAAGAGCGTGCTAATTATATGCATCGCCCTACTATTGAAACCGGTTCCTCAATGGTAGTGTCACGTGCGAGTCCTTAGAAGAAACAATATTTTTATCGTTAACTTATCATCATAAAAACTTTAAAATTAAATGAGCTTTGTTAGTGTGTTCACAGATTTACGTTTATCCATCATAGAATGTTATTAATTTATTTTCTATATATAATCATTAGACAAATAAAACGTATTTATTTTATACTATTATTATTATTATTTTTTTCACAAATATTGATTATTGCATATACGAACTACGAACAAATTGAGTATCATATGCGATGACCGCCATTCTAATGTACTATAATTGTGGCAGCGATGCACAATAGGAAATCGAAATTATTGTTTTCATTTATTTTACTAGTCTTATACGGATACGCTGAATAACTGTATGTATATTATTTAATATATAAATACAATTATATTGTGTATATCAATGGTTTCGTCTCGTTACACCGATAATGTACTCCCAGAAGAAAGATAATAAAACTATTATATTTGTTAAGATTGTTCAGTGTACTTATTGTTATAATGTGCACCTGTATTATATTTATATATACAGAATACAGATACGTAGGTTAAATTAGTCAAAACCTAATTAACATAATGAATCCTATAAAATGTGTCGTTTTTAGATTGTGTACGAATAGAAAATCTATATTATCATTTAGTTAATAATAATAAATTATGAGTTGTTTTGTTTAAGGCTTTGATAATTTTATATAGAAGTTGTTATAACAGAAAAGGAGTGAAAACGTCCAAACTATAGGTACACACATTATAATTTTAGTTTTGGTTTTTCGTTATCAGTTTATGGCTTATGCTCAACAAACTGAAACTAGACTAAATATGGAATTAAAATTAACAATACGTAAATAGGATTAAATTTTGAAAAAGTTTGAGCGTTCTTGCGGCTATTCCATATCATATTATATTATATGAATATTTTTAATAATTGGAAAAACCTAAATTTTAGACATAGATCATTAGAATAACGAATTTTAAGTTTCGTTCAATACAATTATTTGTTCCACAGACGCGTTTTTTCGTCCATCCGGCAGTGTACGCAAAAAAATAATATATATATTTTAAAATATTCATAAGCGCGATTGACTGCCACGCAATTAATTCAATCAACAACTGCTGTGTTTCCATTATTATAACAAATAGCCGCCGGTATGTAATGTATTTAGCGGAACGAATAATTGTCACAAAACAATAATCGAACGGTAAAGGACATAAAAGTATAATAATAATAATAAATATTAAAATGAACAATAATCGTTTCTTGAAAATCGATTTCGGGGAAAAACATAACACCAAAATACCAGGAATTACGTCTGAGTGGTTGGGGAGGTGGTAAATTGGACTTTTCGGAATCCGAACGACGCCGCCACTGCCTCCGAGAACGAACCATCAGGTATCGGTCGATAAATAATAATATTAATATATAATATGCACGTGCACAATCCGGCCACGACTACGTCATATTATTATTACGGTGAACGCGTGTTGTGTTTCGAGAAGCAGAGCACGGCGTGATCGGCTGTCAGGTGGATAATGACTTTTTTTTAAATTTTAATAGCTTCCAATAACTAAATTAATACAAGAGGATAATAATATTATTATAATATTACTCAATATTATATAGATTCGGAGATCGAAGCAAAAAAAACGCAGAAAAACCTCAACGATTTCAGAATTAAAAGAAATGATTCGATATATATATATATGACGATATCGACTGATTATGTTATTTATACTTTTAATTATTTTAATTAATATTTAATATTAAATAAAACTATCAATTAACAAAATAAAATAAAAACTAACATTAAGAATGCAGTCTTACTAGGAAATTGTTAATTCTGAAAAAAGGTAATTATAAATTACTATTTTCCATTTAATAAGCAACAATAAATATCTTTTTATATTTTATTATTATTGTTTTCATTGTCATAAATAAAAAATACGTATGTGACCATCGGTTAAATAAAAAAAACTTTACTAAACTCCTACATAACTGATTTTGAGTGTAAATTTTTACTCGAAAAATTGATAATTATTTGATAATTAAAAATAATTAATATACATACACCATTGTTGTATAATATGTATATGTTTTTATAATTAATGATTTTCAAGATATTTAAATATTTTGTTATTAAAATATTGCAATTTTTATAAATTGTATTACGTAATAATGTTATAATAATATATAATGTCATGTATTATTTATAATACATTACAAAGAAAAATTCTAAGATATCAATGGTTAAAATAAAAAATCATTCAAGTATGAAAAATCGAAATAATTATCATTTATTATTTATTATTTTTTTTTTCCTGATTACAAAAACAAGATTGGATAAAAATAATTATTTTTGCTATAAGTATAAAAAAAATATTTATACGTTTGTTTCAAAATCTGTGGTTCGATATTTCATTATAATATTATGCTGTATTTGCATTTCTGAATTTCACGTCAGAGCTGTTTACTATATTATTTTTTTAATACATTTATAACATACATAGTGTTTGCACTAGCTTTTTTTCCGTTCATACTATTTACGATTAATACTATTGTATGGCATTTTAAGTTTGACATATTTGATTTTGGGTTTTCTCGTAGCCTAATGTGAATCTAAAATGGAATTGTATAATAATATTTTATTGTTTGATTTCCCAAGACGGTTCGCACGACATTGTATTTCGCTCCATACCGTTTCTTTTGCCAAACCGATGGGGCTACTTTGACGAAACTGAAAAGCGGTCGACAACTACATTTGAAGATGGTAATTATTATTATTTCGCGTTATTAAAACGTAGTATAAGTCTTCTTCGTTTTTACAAAACGTATCCATTATTATTCCAATATTTATATTAGGCTTAGTATTTTTCGAAAAAAGTTGAAATTATTATGTTAATGTATTATGATATAATTATGGCTTTAAGTTAAGTACATCAGGGAATTCGACGAGTTCCAATTTATAAATTGCATTTGAAATTCAAAAAAAAACTTGAAGGTCTGGTGAAAAATAAAAATAATATGTTCTTTGCCACCCTAAGTAATACTTCCGCGTTTCACTGGTATATCGTAAAATGTATAGCTTCTTAAACATTCATTTTGAACCGATACCTATAGAAACAACTTAATATTTTTTTTTCAAGAAAATCATAAAAAATATATTCATATTGAAAAAATATATATAACTCGTTTTTATCGTCTTAAATACGCGCAACGATGACAATTTCAAGCCAACGTTGTGATCTATTTTTTTACGACTCCATGTTTACGAACTGTTTATTTAAACGTATTATGTAATACGGTGCTTTTAACAATATTTGTGCATACAATTAATGATATAAATCCGAAAGTTTTGTAGAATTATTTTTTTTAGTCAAAAAACGTAAATTGGTTCACGTATTATATGTTTTTATCCTTGTACACCTACGATATAATATATGATATATACTTGAATATATTATTATTTTCCAAGTGGAAGTTTTTTTTATTACACACATACATGACATAAACTCTATGTAATCTCGCCCTAAGGCCACCGTCACGCGTTGTTTTTATTTCGTTATAATAACTGCGACATTTTATGCGAATTGAAATGGATTATATAATATTATTATAATGTAAAGTGTTTACACAGTGAGAGACAGTGTGTTCCCACGCAATTTACGTTATGTGCGAGAAGAGGACACGATGTTATTTATTTCGATTTAGTGATCAAATCAAAACATGAAGTGGTGTTTTTCCGACTTTTAACTTTATGCTATACAAAGTATTGTATTAGGTTGGACCAGTCCACTATGCAGTATGTTTTATGATTTTGAACCTGCGTAACCGAATAACAGAGAAAAGAAAAACATGCTCGTGGCAATGCATACACTACGCTCACACACGAGTTTAATGGATAATAATATTGCATTTGATAATTGAAAATAAATAGTTTAAAGATTTTAAGAAAAATCCGTCACAAAATGAATGAGCACGCGTTTTATGAGAATAAAATAATATTATGATATTATATATTTATATGATATAACGATATTATAAACACACCGTTGCGGTGAACCTAAAATATGTAAATATATTATACTGAAGTATACACGTATGATCGTATTATGAGTAAGCAACGCAGTGACATGCAGCCAACAGCGCACGTTTATCGAATATACCAAATTAAAATACTACACGTATACTGTATAGTGGTGTAGTGGACGGTTGACGGAATAAACGAAAAGTATTTATATTAAAAGTGGTTATTAAACAACGAGGAGGAATAGAGTGTATCACGTAAAAATGAATAAAAAGGTAAATCAGAAAAAAATTACCGTTACTATATTATTTTTTGTTGTCGGGGTGAAATTATTGTTCCACGCACAAACCCCCCCCCCCCAAAAAAAAGTATATTTATTATATCAAACTCATGCGTCTGTATATATTGTAATATAATAATAATAATAAATCGGGGTTAAAGCTTTTGGGCGTGCGCGATGTTACGTTTAAATGGACTTAACGGGTAACAAATCATAAACGCGCTGGGACAAACTCACACATATTATGCATGTAATATATACGATATATATACGATATATATATAAATATATATATACGGATAAAGGTATCGCGATTTTTATTAACAAGGGCCAGTGAGGGAGGGAAGGTGATATTTATGTGCGACACATACGAAGTATACAACGTTTGTGTGTGTGTCCCCCTCGTGGTTTCATCCGTTTCACCCGTGCAGGCGTACATTATATATATATATATAATGTGTATGGTATATCTATATTATGGCGTAGAAGCAGTTATTCCGAATTAGACGCCCGTCCGATGGGTTACATTTTTCAATTCCGGAAAGGATTTTTTTCTATCCCTCTTCAGTAGTCGGCGTAAGCGGGATCCCTTTGGATCATTTATCATCCCTTATCAGTCTTTCCGGAAAGCGCGCGCGCGCTAGTTTGAACAAAAATTTTCTGCGATTTTTCATTCGCAATAATCGTGATAATAATAATAAATTATAATATAATTATTTTGTCATCATTGTTATCAAAAGCATTAACTGATGAATGCGTACAAGGAATGCACAGTACATTTTGTAGAAACGAAGAAGTGTTATTCTTGTTGATATAGAGTCGACAAGATACCTTGTTAGATTGATAATAGTTGTATTAGTAATTTAGTATGATCCAAATCAACTATCATTATAATTATAAATATTATCATTTTAACAACAAAGGTGTGTAAAGTTAATAATGCATTTTATTAATTATATCAAAATAATATTATCATAGTGAAAATACTTCAACAATCCATACATTTTGTGATAACAATACATATTAGAACCATGATGATAATTAATTTTGTACCATTGACCATACTAATACAACTATTATCAACCCAACAAGGTATCTTGTCGGCTCTATATTAACAAGAATTTTGTCAATCTAACATAGAATTTTATCTCTATGAATGTGATTTTTTTGAGTGATAATGTATACAATTCCTATATTAATATATGAGCATTTATTGAGTATACTTAATGAATGTTACGAGGTAGCCTTAACTACTTTGTCACCTAAATTTGAATATATCCTCAACATTGGCGTAGCCAGGATATTTTTAAGGAAGGGGGGTTAATAAAATAAAATAAATCTACAACCGTGCAGGTAAAATAATAAAATAATTGAATATTATAATGATTATTATCACCTGCAGTGTAGTCAATAACGTGAATTCGGCATAAAAAAAATACATTTTACCACAACCAAATCATTTTATTCCTATATTATCAACATTATATTTTTGATATAAATATGGCTGAGGGGGGGATTTAACACCCAAAATCCCCCTGGCTATGCCACTGATCCTCAATACTAAACTAAACCATGTTATGCAAAAGAACGATAGCTATTCTACTTGTTAATTAGTCAAATTGATAATCAATTTAAAACGAAATACACAATGTCGCATTAATTAAAAATGTATCATTTTGTAAAAACATAGTTAACTCTGGCTATATTATTTTTTGCGATATGGTAAATGAAAGAAATTAATATAATATTATTATTATATTCATTTTGATTATAATGATTATAATATTTTAGCTGAAACCAGAGCTGCAAGTTTCTCTGTATAAATGTAATACCTATTTATGTTTATGTTTATTATTGTTATTTTCTAAGATCAGTGGACATTTAACTTACTATTAATGATTCGAAATAAACAATTATAAACGCAACAAAATCAATCACTAATAAATATTAATTGCCATACGAAATCCGGACGTTATTCAAAACGAAATGGGATCGCGCGACTTCTGTCTGAATAAAATGTTGTAGGTACCAGGTTATACAGCAACGGGATTTACTATCGATAACCACAAATTAAATCCTAAAATTTAATTTCGTTTAAAACATTAAACGATAAAAAGAGAGAATCAGCGTGAGGGAAAAAAAGAGAGAGGAAAAAGTATTAGGAATTGCGCTCTGAATAGTAATAACAATATAATAGTAATCAAACGGTATAGTATTATTATATTATTGACGACTACTGATGACGAATAAAATATAGAAATAACGGCTCGAGAACCAGAAAGAAAAAATATTGTACCGGAATCAGCATCCTTGCACAGTAACTCACGGTAACGGGATTTCGTAGAAAAGTCATTTTTTTTCCTCGGCTCGCCGTACAATAACACATATCATGTACACCGCTCGCCCGTACATACATGCCCCACATATTTCACGGTGAGTTTGATATTAATTTTTTATTGGATTAAAGTTCCAATTATGATTTATGTGTAAAACGACGCACGATATATATATATATATAGTATAACTGCGTGTGTATATACTTATTTATGTGTGTGTACTATGTATGTGTGCGGGGTCGCGCCACGCGTTTCGCGTGTTGTGCTTACAAAGTTTTTCCACGTTCCAATTTTGCCGAAACATCATTAAACCCACACGCGCGCGTTCGTCGCTCGCGATATATATATAACAATATTTCTTCTCTCGATCAATTGGTCGGAGTGAGGACTGGTAGGAGGGTTGCAGTTAGGAAGAGTGATCGGTGGGAAGGGTGTTTTTTTGCCACCGTCATCGTTTAAATTCCAAATGCCGTCCGGAATATAGCTGCAGAGCACAGTCTCGTGCAGGCGGGTAGCGATGGGGTAGATATCATTTTCCGTGTTGTTCTTTTTCTCTGTCCGTCTACAGCCACGGGGGTGCGGTGTGGCAAGAGAAACTTTCCGTTGTCGTCGTCGGCGCCCCAAATAAACAAACGGACCGCCACCGTTGCCGCCACCTCGTCAAAATCGTTCGAGTTTCTCTCCCTCTCTTTAGATTTGTAGTCTCTCTCGCTATCTTTTTTTTCCTTTCACATGCGCTTTACCACCGCTGCTGCCTTCTAAACGAACCACAAAGTCACATCGTGTTTGCTTTCGATTTCGAATGGTATACGCTATGTACAACAACAATAATAATAATAATATATAATAAAATATTTTATCGAATTCGCAATAACGAAAGGCGATGATGCTCAAATGATGATACACGTCCATCCGCGGTGCAGCATTATAATATAATATTATATAAATACACGTGAGTGATATGAAACAATGAGTAGAAGATATTGTGCAGCCGAGAGAAGGGGCAAATAAAAGAGAACACCGCCATGGCTCGCTCACGAATTGAAATTACGTGGAGGCCGCTGCCTTTAATAAATGACCCGGTGTCGCTGTCGTATAAATTATGTCGGCTTTAATTGGACGGGTACGTATTTTTTTCCTTTCATTTTCTTTCCACGTCTTAATGGTGGTAGAGCGGGGACTAGTTTCATGCGACAGGTTAGTCTTGACGCCTAAATAACACAATAAAAATAATAATAATAACGAAATAAAATGCGATTTGCATCTTATTTACGGAGGTTACAGGCCATCACCATCGATAGAATACGCCAAGATGAGACACTCGAGTGAGTGCCGCTAGTGCCGGGTGTACCTGGGTATCCCCAACATTTTATAATAATTAGTGTCCTAAAATTGAAATCCTCCAGTTCGTATTGAAATTAATGTTAATAAAATAAAATTCATTTTTTTCTTAAATATGTGGTATATTCTAATATATTATATTAAATTTATGTGGAAAATCTTGGTATGACATAACAACTAAATATTGTACAAAATTATAAATTATAAATAAAAATTGAAACTATGTTTAAAATAGTTACTAGATTCAACGAAAATATTGCGTGCATCCCTTGAAATTGAAATTGAAGTCTGCGTACACTTATGCTAGTCGGCGACACCTCGCTTCGACATCAAGTGTGAGAAGCCGTATGTCTGACTACATCAAAGTGCGCGTTATATTATTTAATATATTCGTTTGATACAATAATAAAACATTTTAATCGAACGTTTTTGCGATTTACATAATATCGTAACATTATTAAAAAGTTATTGAAGATGTGTATGATCCGTTATTATGTATGATATTATATATTTATATTATACTATAATGTTACCATCATAACACGATGTATCGGTGGTTAACCTCCATATATCCTTAAATTCAAAAGATATTTTCCCTATCATTGTGTCGTAATAATGTTATTATTATTATTATTATTATTATTATACTCACGTCGTAACGCGTCACTCTTATATATAATAATATATATTAATAAATGCTATTAAAGTATATAATATATAGTATATAATAATATAATAATAAAATATATCTTATATACATCATTTTAAAATTTTGTTCGGAATTAATATTTCACAGAACCACACCCACACCTAGGGATAAAAGAAAAATAGTATTCAAAGCCGTTTAGTCCATGAATTTTGAACGCCAAATAAAATACGCATTTTAATAGAGAGGTCTTTTTGTAATAAAATATATTTTATTTATATATACAATATACATATAACATATTTATGCCTTATATATTTTGCTAACGAAATAGCAGTTTAAATATTTTAAAAGATTAACAACCGTGAAATAAAAGAAATAAAATTATATGTTTAATTTAAATATTATACAGCCAAGAGTAAAGCTGTATTCAACTTTAAGTTGTTCGTAATAGTTGCACTACTTAAAATTCATTTAATTTTTCTGTCACATTTCATCATAGATATAATAATATTATAAAAAAGTATCCGATCTGTATTACTTTAATGTTATACCATGTTTTCTTAATAACGTTGACGATGAAATATTCAACAGTAGGTGCGTTAGTTTGATTTTTGACATGCCGCCAGAACACCATTGACTAATAATAATTCAAAACATGTGTTCGTCTATTAATATTATGGTTTTTATGCTGCAGGTTCACACAAGCACCGGTACTTTAATGTAATATATGCGTAACATTTAGACGCCTATATATGAGTATTTTCCCTTCCCCGCCAACCTTGAATATAGATCGCTAGTAACACGCAACCGTCATCCATCAACTAACGGCCGATATTAAATCTTAGCTGACAAAAGAGGGTAAGGAAAAAAATGTATAATATTCTAATATATATTTTGCCGTCAAACTTTTTGACAAATACAACGAACCTATTTATTATATTAAAAAGTGTACGCGAAAAGTTCAAAACGGATCAGTGGAGTTTGAAAGACTTTCACTACCATCCCCGTCAGAACCGTTGACCATCATTATACCAGTACCAAAGGGAAAAAACGCGATACTGGTATTTTTGTAAGAACAAATAAAAAAAATGTCTTTAGTCTCTCAACTTATGTACTTTAACCGAACTACACTGTTTGTATTTACTGTTCGCATTTTCCTATACACATGCCAATTTAATTTAGTGATTTATTACGTTATATGATATAGTTTAATCACTATGCATATAACGATATTTATTGATCAATATATTTTTTTTCTAATGAATAATATTGTATGCTTATAAACATAAAAAAAAATTGTACATGCACTCCAATACACTTGTCCATATCTTATAATACATTTACAAATACCTCTGAACATATAATAAAATTAATTGATCGTTGAAAATGAAGCGATCAAAAATCAATCGACTTATCGTAATTATTTTGTATTTTATAGATAGAACTGGAATCATACACACTACCACGCAGTAATGCCGTAAAAATGGTAAGAATAATAACAGCCGTAAATAAATAATTTACGTTGTTAACTTTTTAAAAAAAACTCAAGGGGGGTTTTTAAAACTTGAGTAAAATAATAATACGAAAGACATAAATAACAAGTACTAGAAGGTATAACGATGATGCTATTAAGTGTATACAGACGGAATATGCGGTCCGATGATTTTTATTAAAACTGAAGATAAATAACGTTAAAAGTTAACAAACATTTTACCAGCGCGTGCAGCTATTAGCGTGAACTGGGATGGGCCGAAAAATAAATTGTTCGTTTTCTATATTATATTATAAACTATATACACAGTCGGATAGGACGTATTTTCACTTCAAAGGCAAGCGGTGACGACACATGCTGTTTTATGATCTCAGTGACGATCGTGAACTTTTCTTGAAACGGTGGAAATTATGTGTATTTCGTTTGTTTATGTTATTTTATAATATATCTCATTCGATTTAATGTTTTGTTATCTCTGCACGCTGATCTCGTTGCCGTATCGAGCAACATTATCGTCCGATACGACGATAATCACGTCCATTGGTATACGATTCGTTCGTAGACATTATAAATCCATCACGATTATAATATTGTACAATAATAACTATAACGAAGACAAATGGTGTATTTATTTTTAGGGATGTATAATGTAACACATAATGATATCAAATTCCAAGTATGCAATATATTATTATTATATTTATAGCCGAATTAAAATCGTATATACGCCGAATCACTCTGTATAATTTTGCATAATATTAGTTTTTGCTACGACGGCGTTGTGCATACAAACCGCACAAATGAATTTCTTGCCGTTATATCTTAACATCACCCAGAGCCGTACCAAAAGCAGAAGCGGCAGCAGTTGACCCTAAATTGATTTAACAGCTTATACATCTCGGGTATATTAATAATAAAGGGAGACATATTTGGCTGGTCCGACCGTTCATTAAATTCCTGTTACCCTCTTAGAATTACAACACACACACACACACACACACACACACACACACACACACACATATATATATATATATATACACGTGCGATTACTATGTGTGTGCAAAGATAATAATATTATAATACGGTGTGTGTGCGTTCGGTGTGGGTCGTAGAAATTTATACGTATTTACGAATTTACAAGACATTACGGGCGGTTTTACTGAGCCCCGCCGTATACAATATATTATAATATTATTATATACTGCAGCAATATAATATATACGCCACGCGATATTATATTCCTTATTATACACCTATACCTACTATTATAATATTGTATACCTAGGCACAGCCGCACAGGAGCTTTCATTGTTATCGTTTATTGTTATTTTATTTTTCACAATCGTTATTATTATCTTTTTTCTCCTCTTCGTCCCGTAATGTTTACCGCCCACCCGCCCATCATCAAACCGCTAACCTTTTGTTTGTGAAAAACCTCTACCTTTTCACGATGTTTGCCGAGCTTTAAAATTTAAACTGATGTTTGCCGCGCAGTCATTGTTATCCTGTCACTGGAGCAGTTAGGAGACAGTCAATTTGTTTTCAACGTGTACAATATAACATATCTTATGTGTGTGTTATATAAAATATATATAAACACTGCAATCTCGGTAAACACGGCATGTGTGGGAGATAATGTACGCGTTTGGGGCGCGGGGCTATGATCCAATTTTGTTGTATGACATTATACACACCAACGTGTAGATTATTATTATTATTATATTATTATCGTGTACATAATAATAATATGTACTTTATACGTCACGGCGAGGAGCTAAAACTCTTGGGGCGACGCACCTTATCGCGCGGTACATAATACATAATAATAACGTACCTACGTTTGGTTATTATTATCAGCAGCGTGTCTATATTATATAATGTGGTTATATATTATTATTACTATAAAGAGAGTACCTATACTATACGCACATTGTGAGAAATAATTTAAGACCACGGTTGCAATGTTGAAGAAAAATAATTTCATCGTCACACAAAATGTTCCGCTAAAAAAAAGATTCACCAATGCATTACCTACGAGACTTATAGGATTTCAGAGTTTTCCACGCGGACGATAACTTTATAGGTTGCTACAGAAAGAATAATAGTAATGATATTATTTGAAGTCGAATAAATTTTTGTTTTACTTTATTTTTTATTTCTTAACATCAACGGGGGATAATATTGAGAGCACTTAAAATAAATAAAAAAAAAAAAAAAACCAGAACTGCTTCCTAAATTGCAACTTATAATAGGTATAATTCTTTATAGGGAATGGCTATATTTAATCGAATATGTGACATACTGTTAAATAATATAATGTAACACATACCTACCTACCTATAATTGTATATATTATATGATGTGTTTTAATTTAAACTACGCTACGATAAAGCAATTACTACACTATTAATATTTATAGTTTATTATTATTATCAAACACTCGTCCCTTCCACAAAGTTTGACGTTAAGAAACTAGCACTGATAGAAAAATACGGAGAGTGTAAATCCATTAGACATAAATGGAGAATCATTAAAGTTGCACGAGTCATCATCTCTTTAAATAAGTACTCGAAAAGTTAACTGCGCGAATCAAACATTTAGGTACCTGGCACCCTGAATGCATCACATATCGCGTGTACTATGAACATTATGTATTTTATACTTCTAACCGATTTTGACAACGGTAATATTAACATTTTTTTTTTTAATTATTGGCAATTGTATAATCTGTAAATTGCTATTTACAATACAATCACAAGTGATGTAAATTAATATTATATGTAGAATTAAAAATAAAATAAAAAGCAACAACGAAAGGTATTTAAGGTTGAATTCGATTTTGTCTACAAACGGTACAGCAGCTATATTATACTATAATGCGACAACAATATTATATTGTGGTGTTTTTCGTTTTGCGCTTTCGTCCCACCCCACGGACACTTCTCAACTACGAACGCCATATCGCGTCGTACAACGATATTGTGGGTTCACGCATCGGTGGAATATCATGTTTAACACACATACCTATGTAATATATAGACCCACGATCCGTCATAACATAGACGAGAAATAATATTCAATCCGAATCTGCAGCACATATATTATACATACAATAGTAATAATACGCGTGTACCTGCATTATAAATAATGTGACAAGATATATGGTAACGTATATGGTATATTTATACGGTGTTCGCGAGTCGACGATAATATATTATTATTATTATATCCGGAGAAACGTAAAACGCACAGACGTGTGACTTACGATAAGAAAACGATAAACCGATGTATATATATATATATATATATTTAAGTATACATAATATAACGCGGAAGCGCAAAAGCAGCCGTCGCGTCAAAATCCGATACCAAAAGCGCGCACCCGCTTATTCGTGCGCAGTGCACGGATTGTTGGGGCCGAAATACATTAACCATCCCCTCACGCTTGCAGTCTGTCCAACTCCGTCATAAAATGAGATGTCAAACTCTCTGGAAATTACTGGATAAACTATATATGTACACCGCCTTCGTCAACGACGCCGCTACCGGATACTTGTCAATGCACTTCCGTTCATCAAGTATTTATGGCGAAACCGGCCCAAAGACAGACGCGCGTACGTGTTTTTCACCCCTCCGACCACAGCACCCCTCCTCCGACCACGCCTTATATATATATATATATATATAATATATAATGTTTTACCCGTCGTAAACATTTTACAACCGCGCGTTGTTTGGGCGGGGTTCCATATATATTTAGTATAGTATATAGTAAGTCGGAAACGAAATACATTGCCGGCGTTTCGGTTTCACTTTCGGCGCCGATCGATCGATCCACACCCTTTCCCCCACATATAAAACTGAAAGCTCTGGAAAGACGAACAAGCGATCCCCCACCTTTGGTATGCGTCTGCTGTTATATTGTTATATACGTGACGTGGACGCGCAAAACGAACGATTTTATACCTTGTAAATATCGTATATATATTATATAGGTATATAGGTAAGGTAAACGGTTTTTACCACGCGTCGTAATCGATTAAATGTAAAGACGACGTGCGGTGAACCACATATCACATAATGTATATCAAATATCTTTAATGTACAAAAGTGCGCCTATATATACATTGATGCTACTGCAGTCTATACACGACCGCAATAAAAATATATATTTTGGAATTATTTTTCGCACACGTGTGTTCTATAAACATAATATTGTGTAATATATAGAGTTAAATCAGCAAACTCATGAGACGAAACTATACATGGTCAAGCTATAGCAATAACATTATATTTTACGAGATGTGTGGGTGGAAAAAAATACTTCTTATAAAATCCGAACAATGTGTTTAGCGGTGTGTAAATTTTTTAGTCACGGACATCAGATTAAAACCGTGGATAAAAATAATGCCCTTAAGGCGAACGAAAGTTTGGATTTGTATTATAGCAAGAGACTTTTAAAGTTTACATAAATGTCAACAATTTCTGACACATGTTTCTCCAAATTTTAGACCAAGAAAACAGAAGGAAAAATGAAAAATAAAAAATAAAACACCGTCTATTTTATATGATGTAATATGTGTGTGTGTGCGGATGTACGCGAACATGTGTGTGTACATAATATACGTACATGGCGTATAAAAATAAAATACAAACACTTAATAACTTCTTAAAATATAATGTTTTATTGGCACCCGTAAGATAAACATGTCTCGTATAATATTGACTGGAACACATTATTTCAACTTAGCATATATACGTATTATTTTTCTTCTAGTCAAACAGATCACGACTGCCTTCGACAAATCCTTCATATATGTAAATATGTGTAGGTACTGCGAGCTGTGGCACAACAAATTTTCTCATTTACCACGAACGCCACCACATCACATCTGGCGAAAAGTAGTAGGAAGTAGATTTTTTTCTTCTTTTTATTACTTCACATAATATAGACATATAAAATTCTGACCGCGACGCAACTAATATATATTTATATATATAAATATAGAGCAACCATAAAACCCCAATTAACCTTTTAATTTAAAATGTTAATGCAGCGCCGTATTTAACTTAACCTTTAGGTAATAACTTTTGCCAGGCCCCAGCCGGTTATTTTAGGTTCGCGCTGCGTTTCTTTTTTCCCCTCTACCATTAATTTCATGACCATATTCTAAGAGCGTTTCAGTTTTTCATTCACCCTTACCTCTCCTTTCCCATCAAATGTTCCAAGTCACATCACTTCGTCTTATATGTGACACGTTTTTTTGAAAAAACGGATTGTATAGTTTTACACCATCGATGCTATGAAGTTTAAACAGTAATTACCTACTATGCTATTCGTAAAATATAATGAAATGTAATTAAAAAAGAACTAAGAAAGTGTAACGCATTGTTGTTAATCGATAATAGAGACTGTTATAATACTACATAAAAACGGCTTGCAGTTATAACTACTCGTATTAAATTAAATGCAACAACAACTTATTTCAATTACACTATGATAATGACACGATATTTATTTTTTAAACAATTTTATTTTAATTTATTACAAATTCACCTATTTCATCTAGCTACGATTAACGATAAGAAAATAAAAATGTATTATATGATTTATATTTTAAATTAAAAAAAAACTCAATTCAATAAATTCAGTTAATTAATGGTATTACAATTATTCGAAAATATAGTATATAGGTCATGGATTGGATATATTAGGTTTTTAAAAACGTCATTTAATCTGCAAATACTATAAAAAAAACTGTTTGAAAAAATACAAATAGATTTACGCCTAAAAAGACTATGTGAAATGTATTTACGGCCTCATTAAACACAATTCACTCTGTGTGACACGCGCTTAGGTTTTTTTCTTTAAAAAAAATAAAAATAAAACATTTTCTTTACACTTCGTTATTTGTCATCCTGGATTATTATTTTAGCAGAGCGCCTGTTTATCATCGAGTCACATCGATGTCAGTAGCGTCGATTATGTCCCAGTAAACGGATCTTAAGGTGAACGTGCGAAAACAGAGGTAATAAAATAAAATAAATGAATTATGTAGGTAAAATAAGAGAGAATGAAAAAATATGTTTTTCAGGCTTTTAAGTGATTCTGTTCGGCAAGTGTATTGCGAAATAAAGGCATTACGTGGACTCGGAAGAATTTCGATCAAATCCTTGTTCTCTTCGGTGGCATATATAACGTTTTTCTTCTCATCCACCTATATTACGCAGTACGCTACCCCTAGTCCACCGAGCAAACAAGAAAGCCGCATGGGTAGAGTGAACGGCGAGGTACCATACCGGTCCCTGCACGGTATATATTATTATTATTATACAGAGACGGCTTTCCGTATCGGAGGCCAAATCTATATAGCGTTTATTGTAATCTAGGGATTTGAACGGATTTTTATATTGTTTTGGACGAGACGGATGAGAGCACCGAAAGAGAATCAGCAAATAAAATGATGAAATTGCGTTTTTAAAAAGAAATAATAATAATAATAATAAAAAGTATAGCGCAAGAGAAAACTTTGTACAACCGATGCCACGGAAACAAACAGAACGGATTTTGTTTTTTTCCGCATTTGGGGGGAGTCCGGCCTCGAAGGAGTGCGTTAATATATATATATATATATATATATATATTTATACGTGGGGAAAGCGTATAAAGTGGCGGAAAGAAAGAGAGAAACGGTAGAAAAAAGCAAATAAGAATAATCGCCATACATTCTTTTATGGGTTAAAGAGAAACTTTTATATTCTTTAAACTTTCAGCTTTTCCACTTGTAATAAATTTCTGTTTTTGCTCGGTACTGCTGTAGGACTTTGGGTTGGTGTAGTATGTTTGTGTCTGTTCATGCACGCGTGCGCATGGAACACACGTACATATATATTACATAATAATATGAATACGTATATACACCATACATATATTCTATATAGGTATTATACATTATTATCACATATATATTATATAATATATAGAGTTATAAATATATTCGGAATTCTGAACCCCGGAGGTAATATTTTTCTCTAGTTAGCGTAGTTGGGGTAAGGAGGGGTTGTAGCACAGCAATCCATTTGTGCAAGGGCATGCCGCGAATAGCAATATATATATATACAGATGTACAATAAGAGCGGACATTATGTATATTATAAATATATCATATGTGTCGTATAAATAGTTGACGGTCCGAGCAGACGCGAAATATACTGTTATTGTCTTTTAGTCGATTTGGTGTAGCGCTGGATCGTTAAGAGAAGAGATAAGATGAGCGGTGTGGAGATACATGAGAAAAAAATGCCTCGAAAAAAAAAGTTTTATAACTTTGCTCGCCAATCGACGTGCCCGCAGGACTCGCGCACTACTCGGCACATTAGTATTCCACGAATTCACTGTTCAAGTTTGTGTAGCAGAGCGAGAGAGTGAGATAGAGGACTTCAACAATAGTAAGTCAACGCTTAAAAAATACCAGAGATTTAAATCGTTACCCGAGGTTTTCTGTTTATATACATTGTATGAGTATATGTATATTTATGTATGTGTGCGAAAGTGTTCTTGTAGATATAACAGTACATACCCTGGGGTACCTATTTAACCGTCATATTATTAGGTACCTAGTAATTAAGTACCTAGCCATTGTCGGTTAATTTTTTTTTTAATGTTTTACATCAGGGATTCTCAAACTTTTATAAACACTGTACCCCTTTTTATTAATAATTTTTTTTGGGTACCTCTTCTTAGCTACTAAACTAAAATATACATAAAAAAATTTAAAGACTTACATACATGTTGGCCAGACTTGTACCCCTTAAAAAATTTCGAGTACTCCCAAGGGGTACGAGTACCACAGTTTGAGAAACACTGTTTTACATTATGGGTTTTTAATTTTCAACTTGTTTTAATAATTTCTTTTCTATGGCCATTAATTAGAATTTACAATTCATTTTTTTTTTAATTTGATTGTATACCTTTGTTTTGTTTAAACATTTGAAAATGTATGTGATAGTGTTTATGTCTGGTCTGTGTTCTGTGTCTGGTGTTGGGTATTTTGAAGTTTCTGAGTTCGTCTTTGTATTGGAGGCATTAGGTGATTAATGGGTTGACTGAGAGTTCAGTTCCACAAGAGTTGTTAACAGCATATTATACTTGTGTAAAAAAAAAGTGCAGTTACAACCGACGTTCGACACAAATATCTATGTCTATGGACCATGGTATATATATATATATATATATATTATAATAATTGCACAATATAATATTTTGTATTTATTTCAGCGTTATTATCGTGGTACGACTATTGCCTATACATACACACGTTTTTTCATCGATCAATCTTCGGGCACGTTTTTAAAATGAATTTATCTCGGGTCTATTTCGTGGCAGCTGTAAAACTTAACCAATGAAAATATTGAATGATTAATTATTGCTATTTCCCCGTCATTTTTGTTTCAATTTGATAACGCGCACGGCACTGGCGACAACGACACCATCGACGTCCGATTGCGACGCGCAATTTATATAAATTGGTATGTTGGTATGTTGGTATGTGAGGAGGGGTTGTGTGTTAAAAAGAATAACTGATGCCATTTTTAATCGATATATATATATTATATTATACGCGTATAAAATACGATATAATAATATTATACATAAATGAGATATTAAGTAAAAATTATCTAAATTGTGTGATATTAAAATATTTCATTGAATAAGTAATATTAATTCAATTATCAACACATGAAATACATATTATATTAAAACATAAATTTATGGATTATGCTAATCTTGAATCTTAATAACCTATACTAATGCATAAATAAATACATAATATCCATTTAGATATTTATATTTTGTAAACATAAAAGTTATGGTAAGATAATAAATTTAAAAACCAGATTAAAAATGTTCAAAAATATGTGAGAATGTCATCATAAAATAATCTGAAAATTTGAGTAACATATTATATGTCATGTCATACATATATTATGTAGATATAATAATATATAATAATGTACACGATTTTAGCGCACATTTATGAAACTTTTCGTTTTTGTTTCATCAATATTATTTTTTTTACTTTTATCGATAAGGATTTTAATTAACACGGTTTTCATAAAATGTAATCAATCACTGTATACATGTATACTCTATAATATATATTATAAATTATATATGTACAACACCGAACGCTGATTAAGGCACTTTTGCAAATATTTATTACAAAGATTTATAATAGTTTCGAAACTCAATAAATACACGACATATTGAAACATTTAGGAAACATTTTAAATAAACGATCGTCTCAGATCATTTTTTTAATTTCAGCTCCTCGTAAAACAGATTTAATGTTATAAATATTTTAAGTAAAGCGCTTTTCCCAGATCTTTGATGATTATCATAATTATAGTAATCATAATATTAATAATAAAAATAATGATAAATGATAAAACATATATAGTTTATTTCGTGCGTGTTTCATAATGTGACAACGCCGGCACACTACAATAAAACGATGTACTTTTTTTTACGTAATGTCGGTATCGGAAACTTATAGTAAAAGGTTTTCGAATCGGTATCTGAAATTACTTTGTACTATATAACTGTATTATCGGCGGTACACACATGCAAACCGGCGTATAATAAATTAAAGTTGTAATTTAAGCCGATGCTGCAACGATCTACCTATTTAAATTAGTACAAGCAGACACACACACATACAAACACATATTTATAAATGCACGAGATACGTTAAGAGTATTATGAGTATAATCTCTCTTTTTATTAGTCTACTATAATAGTACATTTTAATTTTATGCGCATTTGTGTGTGTCTGTGTAATTTGTTTTCTGCTGCGAGGCGGCGTCCTTTCGTGGCAACCCAACATTTCGGTCCTTTTAACCGTGATGTTAAAAATTACATTATTAAACTAAGTCGGTAATTTTATCCTTACAGCTTCCATTATTATTTGGTTTCAAAATAAATGCGTACTTGGAAGAAGGAAAAAAAATTCTAATTAGCGTACCCATTGTTCGTAGTAAAAAGTCATTATATTACGGCGGGAATATCCACCATCGGCAACGTCGTAGATAATATTTACCTAATATATAACTAACGTACAACGTTATCTTACTATAATATATATTTAAAAAAATATTATATACTACCCAGTGTAATAATAATATTATTTTCCGTTTAAATTATTTATATTTCAGAACTCATTGGAAACGATCAAACCACAAATTATTATAAAATAATTATTATATGTAAATAAAAATTAAAATTCCCGTACACAATACACATATATAATTAAAATAAAAATTGACTTTCCATTTAAATTACCAACCAATTCGCAACTACAAAATTTAAATTATTTAACACACTTCCTACTCCACACATCTAATTTCATTTTTTATACCTAGGGTGCGTGGAGTTACGCCTTCAAGTATATATATATATATATATATATGTAGGCATGTAAAGCATATTATATATAAAGACATGGTGACGAAAAATAACCGACAATGTCGCACACTCAGCTCACACATCTCCGTTTTCTATTTATTCTAAATCGAGATGACGTACTTATCATGTTACAGTGCGTAGAAACGGTTTTTTCTTTCTCCTTTCCTTTACTACTCTTGGATGCAGCCACGTGACATACAACGTATATGTACAGTAGCTTCGTTGTCAATCAACTTATAATGCGCACGTACGCACGCACACTACATACACGTGTATAGGTGCACTATAACACCGTTCGGAGCCAAATATGAAGAAAAAAAAAATGAGAAAAAATACAGCTCTCGCGCGACTTTGCGTTTTTAATAGTGATGCATCGTGTTTCTGTCCGACTACGACTGTTGTATACTTATATATAACGGCCCTCGGCAACGGTGTGCAATACAACGATAATATATAAATATGTGTTTGTATTTTTTATAAAAAGCAAACGACGATGACACACGCGTATGTATACCATTTGTAATAAAACACATGGATGTCAATCAAAATCTGAACTATACATTCACTCGAAGTGTTAAAATTAACTCGTGGCGGCAGTTTGAGAGGTCGCTATAATGCATAAATTATAATAAGTGCGATGAAGAAACAAATGTATAACCTTTATAAAATGGTTGCTTTTTGCAATGACCTACCCTTTGTCCCTCATACCTTCTGCGATTCATATACTTAGGATAGACCTTATTTAAGAGAGCGTTTGTTCACTCCATTTTCAATGAAAATTAATAGAAATTAAAAATGTGACTTTTAAACTATTTACATTGGTAAGTTCTAAAAATTAATTATTCTGAAGTTATAAACACACAAATACAAGCAATTATAATATTTTGAGAAAAAATAATAACAAAGACTCTATATCATACTAAAATAATTTCAAAAACTATGAATCATATTAACTTATTATAATATAAGAAATCAATAATATTTTCCCGAAAAAATAAACGTCACATGTATTGCTAACATCATATGACGAACAATAATAATAATAAAAGTGTAGGGAATAGGCATCATGGCGCACGTGATCCGGACGTGACTGATGCCTTGCATTTTGTTGTGTAAAGAATATAGGTATACACGCAAAATAGTAGCGTTTCAATCGAAATCAGAAATTCCGCAGTGACGATGATCGGATTAGGCGAGGCAAAAGTTGCCTGACCCTAGTTATTTTCTTTGGAGCGCAGTGTTTGTTAAATTTTGTGCTAAATTAATTATAAAGTTACTCGTAATAGAAAGAATAAGACGACCGATAGACCGCTTTTACAACCAACACCATCGTTACACCGCTACGACGGTCGTTATCCTGTGGGTAATCATATAATATGTATTTTATATAATATATAATATATTTTAAAAGCCGATACATCAAAAAGGCCACAACTACAAGAGCTGCAATATATAGTGTAATGCGAGTTCGAGACTGATAAGCCATCAGAGGAAATGTTTGATACTATACAGTGCTTAGGAAAACAAAAATATAACCTTATCTAATTTTGAATACTACTAAATTACTTTGTTTACTGCAGTCTACAATTTTATGTATCGTCGTACCTACTGTCCAAAATAATTATTAGAACAAATTAATGAGAAAAGAACAAAAAAGATACTATACTCCGTCATTACGTTTACACATATTATGTGTATACTATTTACGTTTAGAAGCAACCCGGGCAGCGGCCAGTTTTTGTCGGTGACACGCAGATCACACACGAACCTGTTTCCCTTACTTAATCAATCACATAGAACGATCGACGCCCGTATGCTCAAGTCAGCCGTCCAGGTCGTTACTAAACACCAATGAAGTATAAATACATAAATCAAGAAAATTGAAATGTTTTACTTTGAGCATAATAGACAACTAGTTATTTGGAGAAGTTTTTATTTTTTTTTTATATAATATATGTATACGTATATTATTATAATATCATATATATATATATATATATATATGTATGTGATAACTTACTGATCAAAATACTTCATAATGTATTAATTAGCATTCGATGGAATCTACAATAAAAGGCACAAGATGCAGCGTTTAAATAAATAATAAAATGACGGACAGTAGTTTACGCTAGACCATTATTCGTAATCTATATATTTATAGCCTACGATGAAAATGGTATGGGGTAAGCGGATGAAACAATTCTCTTCTGTCGGGGAACGAAATGGATTTGAAGCGCGTGAAAAAACGATGTCCATTGGGGAGGTCACCATGGTTTCTCCGTTTAGACATTTTGGTAGATCAATGTCAGGAAGGGTATATGAACACACTTGTGCTCGCGTATATATA
The DNA here is from genome assembly GCF_003676215.2 of Rhopalosiphum maidis. Taxonomy (NCBI): domain Eukaryota; kingdom Metazoa; phylum Arthropoda; class Insecta; order Hemiptera; family Aphididae; genus Rhopalosiphum; species Rhopalosiphum maidis. The sequence continues at coordinate 17,847,171 of NC_040878.1, forward strand.
TTGTATAAAAGGAAGAAGCAAACTGCTGTGAAAATGACGTGACATTACGTAATCAATATTGATAAGTGATAACGCGTTATACGCGATGGGTTTTGGAAAATGTCCGGACAAAATTGGCTGACCGTTGTGTTTCCATCTTTGTGGGAAAAAATGTATGTATGTATATATATATATATAAGCTCCGGTTTTACTGAATATAATATGTTCGTATTACGATCTAGTTGTGTGTTTCGCGTGCGCACACGCAAGTGAAGAGAGGACGCACAACCTCACATTAGGCCACATACCGTCGGCGATTTTAAATTGCATCACGTTTCCCACTGGGTTCTTTATTTTTATTTTTATTATTGTTACTATTTTTTTCCATCCACTTCATCTTATCCATTACTTATTCCACTTCAGTTTACCTATTCTATAGCCGGTCATTGCGTCTTTACGACAGTTATGATACTATCATGTACCACAAAAATGCAAATTATATAACACTCCACCACGCTGAAACATGTTTTAAATCCCAAAAGATGTCTTGCCAGATACACTGCTTACATAACACGGGTCAGTCGGTTGAAAATAACTCCCGGAAGCATCATAGTAGTCCCAAGTGGAATCGGTGGCAAAAAAAAAACCGTTTGACTGCGGTGAGGTTTATTTTTGAACATTCCCACGTAAATAAAAAAACTATTAGTACCGAAGGTACCTCTACCTAGCTGACAAACCTTTGTAGGAAGATAACAGAATATGCATTAGAAAGAAAAATAAAATGCATATAATATACTTTACACAGAAACTAGCTACTCATATGCATAGAGTGGTACAGCATCGGAGCATTTAAAACACGGTGATCTACCTAGCTATATCTTATATAAAGTGTATAAACTACGTTCGTTTTTTGGTAATATTTGAGAAGTGATTAAAATTATCGTTCTAGCTATTTATTATTCCTGTTAGTGTTAACGTTTCTGCAACGTGCGAAGAGTAATTATATTATCATTTCATCATGTCACATGAAATATATTAATATCATAATATACACTTATCGGTATGATGTATATAATAACGTGCACAAATTAAATATTTAAAACACATATATTTTACAATCTCGCAGGGGGTTTGTGATGTTCTATCCGTGAGTCAAATATATTCTATATTTTTACATGTGAAAAATCAGATACCGATGGTTTGGGGAAGGGATAATAAAGTAACAAATAATAGATAAAGGATTGATAATTCACTGGTAATTAGTATAATATACAGAAATAAATATAACTATATAAATAATAAATATACAAAATATGTACTTCACTACTGCGCTTAGTACGAAATAAAAATCACTTTTATCAAAGATTGCGCTTGCATTCAAATTAGAGTGAAACTTTCCACCTGCTTGAAATCACAGATGTGGAATAATGTATGATTTTTTTTTCCTTAGATAATCTCGAGGCCGTGTATATTATCTGTATGTTTTCATTATATTTTCCCCATTATGTCTGTTTATATATCTTTCTTTCTATATATTTCACTCCTCTACAACTCTTAAAAGGTTTTCAAAAATACAGCTATACGTGACTATAATAGCTACATGGCACCTATACTATAATATGGACAAATAAAAGGACACGATCCGACTATAGCCGTTGGCATGTAGAAACTTTATGCGCATATTATGATTATCATGTGCACAAGCGGCGGAGAGATCCCAAAAATGGAGTGTCAACGTACCTTGATTTCCTTTGGATACAGCGAGCACCCACGAGATATGATAAAAATACTGTAAATACAACATCTACCTAGCTCAATAAATAATGTGTGCATGAAATCGCGATTACTAAACAATTACAACGCATATAATATTGTACGTAATACGTATATTATGTATTATGTATAGAATGTATATAGTGCGTGAATTACGATTAAATCGCAATCGAAAACGGCTCGTCAAACACACTCGATTAATATTAATAATAATAATTGTTTTAATGAATGGGTAAATTTAAATTGTATGTGTTTAGCATAAAATACCAGAAACCGTACTAATTAAAACGTTACGCTCGATGTGAATTTTAGTTTATTTTCAACGGGTTGGAGTAATAGGAGAGGATTTCTGTTTAGGCACAAGAAGGGAGGGCTTTTGTGTCAAGTTGATGTATTCACCACGGGCTATGCAGAGCTTTTGTTATACTTACGCCGCGCAGTAGGGAAAATAACGCTGGCAGGCTGCGTAACAGCATTCGTCACTGCAGGCATTAAAGTACAAAAAGTTGGTATAAGCTGGTATGGTCTGGGTAATGCTTTAGGTACATGAAAAACGAGCATTGTTGTGATATCATATTTATAATATTGTATTATTACATATATATATAATTATATGCATACGGTTTTATGCGAATTTGTAAACGTCGATAATGATAACCGGAATTATTAATTATAATTACAAGCCACACGACAGCGTACCTTGTATGTTAAATGTTTATTATAAAATAATTATAATTCTGTGAATGGAAGAACGTAGTAGCGTATAGTTTATCGCTGATGAGTATTTTAGTTATTAATATATAATTTGGAAAATTTGCTTTACAGTTATTTTACGTTATATGATTAAGCTATTCATAGAGTTCTAAGAAATCCCAATATTGGTTTTGGACGAGTGCGTGAACGCGTCCGCCGGCGAATTGCAATGAGGTTCTAAACATCTAAACCCTAGTTTAATATAATCAATGATCACACGATACTAACGATTTCTTGGTAAAGACATACTCGGCTGAGGTGACCACAATTTAAACGATGTACGGCCAACGTCGATGACCGGACAACTTCTACTCGCGAGCCATGGCGGTTTGCATTGCTTAAGCTGAGTTCCTATTACATAGTGCACCATATCCCGGTAATTTATGGAAAAGCCTTTTATTGGCTGAACCATTTGGTTTATAACAAGTAATACCTAATAGTTTAAAATGGTATGCTATTATTATGTGTACTAATAAAATCATAAAGTTGTATTTTATTCAATTCAAAATAAACCTAGAATACATACAAATGGAAATCCTATATCCCCTATCAAAACACACACCAATCCTGCAGATAAAATGTTTTCTACTGATATATACCGTATTAATAAGACCGCTACTAACTTATACGTGCCCAGTACTCAGTAGTATTTGGACGGACCAGACGTCTGAAGTGCCACAGACTCTTCACTTTATTCTATCGCACCACGGGAGGGTCAGGTGATCAACAGCAGTCATGACGATGGCGATTACGATTGCAATTGCGTAATGACGTATTATTGTAGTATTTATATTTGTAAATATTAAAATTTGTTATGTAATTTCAATTTTGTTCAATAAACGACATCACGTGGGGGTAAGTATTGTGCAAACAATTCACCCCCATGAGGCGTAACACAAGAAAAAAAAGTACTCGATAATATTTGCCATCAATTATAAAAAAAAATTCCAATTTTCCATGATAAATTTGAAGGGATAGTTTCAAAGCCTCTTAGTTCATATGAAACCAATAACTACATAATGACATGGGATTTCCCTACCTATCAACATGGATAATTAACCTAGATAAAAACTTCATAATATCTTTAACTAAAGAAGTTTTCCACTACAAAATCAATAAAAAAAAAATGTATAAATCTAGGTTAAAACCACGTCTATCACAATACATTTGCCTAAAAACTACCAGATCACTGACAAGGAAGATATTATATTTAATTAAATCGTGTTTATTTTTATTTATTATAAATGTATAACTTTGAAAAACATTTGGTTGAAACAATTAATTACATTTAAAAAAAAAAACATGTTCATCTGAAATATTATGTGCTCCGGAATGCCAGATTACTGCAATATATGTACATGTCTCTCAGTTTTAGGCTTAAGTGTTATCTACACCTGACCTACGTCATGCGTAATATAGCGATTTCGCATTTGGCAGAGTAAAACAAATCAAGCTGACAAAATTTTGTACCCAGACATTTTACATTACTTACTAATAACTATAATCACGTGTGAAAATGGGATTTATATATATTGTGTGTGTGTATGTAATTTATAGAGAGCATAAACGATGGTGGTGCTAAACGACAGTGGTGGATTAGAGTGTTGAAGATATATTACCGACATTGGTATATAGAAACGTACAAAATGTATGGTTGCCAATTTTTTTTCTATACTTCTGTATTACAATGTCGGTTACAGACTGCGCCTTACACGTATTTTGCTCTTCCACCTATCCTGGGGGCACATACGTATATTATATTGCAGATTCTTGCGCCGGTACAGTATCAAATCGACAACCATTTGGCGAAGGATTCCAAAACCACTACCGATACAATATTATGTGATACATAACATGAGTACTAATACACAATGAGTCTTGTAACACCAAATCGGTCTGTCAATGGTGATAATAATAATATTAAAAATATTATTAACTATAATATAACATAATATTTTTAAGCAACGGTGTATATATATTTAAATACTATATTATTATTATGGAGGCAAAAATAATGTTAACACGAACATCTAATAGGCAAACCGCAAACATCATCATTATCATCATCGTCGTCGATGGATGGTTATTATATTATCGAATATTCAATAAAACTATCAGCATTATTTTCCAACTCATTTTCACCGACAGCAGTGGGGATCTTATGTGAACATTACTACCTGCCTCCATACCTTTGATCCATAAGTGAATTATAATAATAACAATAATATTGAGAATGTTCTTTAAACATCATCATCATCATTATCATCGTCATGATCGTACGTTATTTGGCATAATAATATACCTATAACACCATATGTACGGTTCGGTTAACACTGGTCTCGCGCGATAAGCTCGACATACACATACACATCTCTCAACGCATTGTTTGCGTGACCAGCCATCCGTCTTGGGGGTGAAAATGGAGTTTCTGCACATCCATCTAGGTCCTATACATTATATAATATCTTTGTCGTACATGACGTACATTTTGTACATCTATCTATAGTATAAGTAATATTGCATTATACACAACACACATGATGTATAGAATATAATAATAATAATAACAACAACAATATTATTATATTTGTTCGGTCGGTGCGACAAAACGTCGACGGGTCACGTGTAACCGCTTACGAAGTGTAGAACCAGGCGAGAACAGTGCACGTGTGTGATGTTTATAACAGAACTGTGGCCTCATGGACTCCGATAGGAGTGGAATAGTACAGAGTGGTAGGGTAGTGTTAAGGGGAAGGAGATTCGGATTTCGAGAAAATAGAACTCGTCAAAACGAACGTGTACCTAGGTCCAATATTATGCATATTGTCGATTATATTGTATAAGATTTAATATTATATTATACTTTATATATTATACAGTACAGTGCGAAAATACACGTCTATTTAAGCATATGATGTGTATCGCATAGGTATGCACGGTGTACGCGTGATAACTTCAGAATACTAATGTCATATTGTGACATATTTATTTTTTTCCATCGGAGACTGCACCAAACACAAAAAAGTAATGTCACTGCTATAGACAATCCATTACAATAAATTAAATTTCAGTACCCATAACGTGCTTATTGTGCAGTATATTGGTTATGTTATATATATATATATATATATATATATATGGTGAAATAAACGTTATAATAAAATAATAACAAATACTTTGTATTTGAACAATGGGTTGAAATTAAAGTACTTATCACAATATAATATATACGGAATACGGACTGGTGATTATACATTTTTAGCGGTTTAAGAGATATATGTAAATAATCTCTTCAAAGAGGATGTCTATTATTTTAAAAAACAAAACACCGTATGTCAGTAGTACAAACCATTATAAATCCTTAAATAAAAATTCTAATATTGCCAATTGCCCACCTTGCTAGATAGTGTTATACGTGCCTATGGTATCTATACGTCATATACTTTGTATGGTGATCCCGGAGAGCACGTTTATATTATATAATGTTGTAAATAAAGGTACTACAGCTGGTTGGCAGTATCACGTGTACGTGGATATATTATAATATTTTATATTATTGTTTGGTTCGTTGTGCACACGGAATACGAAGAACACTGAACAGACATTTTCAATATTTCCAAAGCGGAAATCCATTTCACTATTTGCGCCGGCCAATGGCAACGACATCCGACAAACGGCGAGTGAGAGAAACGTGACTATGGTGAGGGTAGAAAATCAATCACGCTGAAGTGCGATTGATTCTCCTGGACACGGTAAATCGCTCGCGACAGGACATACATAAATTTCGATTATATTATATATAGGTAAAAGTAGAGAGATGGATAAAGATAGAGGTAAAATAAGAGAGAGGGAGAAAATTCGCGACAATAGGTATTATATTATATTTTTTTCTAGTGCAATTCAATACAAAATAAGAAAAATATAAGATTAGGTGACGAATATATCAATGGAATCAATAATTTAAATTCTAATTTTTCTTCTTATTTTTTATAAATAATAATACAATTTTTTTTTCATAATACTCGTACTTATTAATAATTTTTATATTATTAGGAATTAACAACGTGCCATACATCACTGTATATTCCGTTTACTAACTATATAGAACGTTAACGAATAAGTTATTTTAATTTTATGCCGTAGGCACACTTTTAGACAATAGGCATAATATATTGTTATGTGTATACACCCGATTGTAATTAAAAACAAAACCTTGTCGAACTTAACCTATAATAACTTCTCAAAGTTTTAAACATTGCACCGAAACGGTTTAAGCGGAATGACTTCATAAAATAAATAATATAAATAATATAATATCATGACATTATAAGTATTTATACGAATTTGTATCATTATGATAATGATTTTAAAATATTTCCAAAGCTCCTTTGTTTATTCCACCGCATCTAAATTTTCTTGAAATGAATTTATAAGCCGTTATTTTATCACTGCGAGAATAATGCGAATATAATATAATAAGATACCTAATATTAAAAATAATAATATTTTGTTGTCCTAATACAGGTTGCGTGGTGAAATCAAGTTACAATATTATAATTTATAAGTAATATAATAAATATATATCAATAATATTGTAACTATAATAAATAGTAGAAAATAACGGGGTTTTTTTACTAGTAAACAGTGCGCACTTATCGTGCTATTCAAAATTCATTGAACACATTTAGGACGGAATAATTATCGATATTTTGTCTCTCGGCATATTTTTTTTTATCTCTTCTTCCTACCAGTCCTACTCAACAAATTGCTACAGATCTGTCGCATGATGTGTGTCTTTTATATTATTTAGATACATATATTTTTACAATTTTACACGATAAACGGATTTATCAATTAACCCAGCAGTTTACTGCATAAGTTGACCATTCTGTTTTGAGATATAAAATTAATTAATTAAGGTGGGTTATCAGACAATAAAAGTGTTGTGAATAGTGGGTTCCTGGTTCGACGAGGACATATTTTTCTAATAATAAATAGATATTTACTGTTTGTGTTTACAATGCCTCGCATTTGTTGCGTTTTAACTTTCAGATTCATAGCAATAGCCGTTACACAAATACACATGCAATTCTCCGATGAGCACATACAATTTTTTTTTTATCTAATTTATAGTTTTCAAAAAATTAGCTTTTTTGGCCTTTTAAAGCGGTAAGTATTTCAATTGCACTTGCACATTTCGTTTTTCATCTATATTTATAGTTTGGTTGCAAAAATAACATAACTATCAACGATGAACCACTGAACTTTAATACGTCCGTCACTGTTCAATGAAAACATGTTTCAGACCACGACACGACGAATAAAATATTTAAGTTTTTTGCTCATTGAGTCTCAATGATTTGTAATAAGTCTTATTACATATGTATCCACAAGAACGGAAATGTTGGAAATTGTAAAAGTTTGTGCGTTATTGCCGCAGCGATAAAATTATTATAACCCAAACCCACCCAAGTCAAAAGTATGACATATTACACACATATATTATACAAGAACATTTAATACATAATCAATTGGGAAATAAAAAATCCGTTTATACGTGTCAGAATAATATTAATTATCACGTATTCAAAATTATTTCAACCATGTCGTTATATGCGCTAGCGGTTGGTCTATACTTTTGTAATATATTACCTACTTACGGTATTATAAATATTAAATAGTTTGATATAGGTTGATTTTTTCCGACTTCGTTTTAATTTTCAGTTAGAACCATTTTTCCCTTCTTGTCAGTGATCGAATTCAAGGTAGAAATAACTTCTTCATACGACTTTAAAAATATCAAGTAATTACATTTATGATTCTTGTAATAGAAATATTCCTCGTCATCAACGTAGTAAAATAATAATCTCAGTAAAAAAAACTCGTTCGTATGTACTTCTTATTTTTAATGCACGATGCATATTATAATTTAAATATTGACGTTAGTACTTAATGTTATATTATATTATTATAACTGTGCGATTCCGCTGTAGTTAGTACGTGACTCGGCAGTGCATAAAACTATTGCTATTGCAGTGTAGCCGTGTACACAATAATTACACACTATTATATTACACGATTTACACGTATATCATTATAAATAAAATTTAGTGCACTGTAATGATTTTAATATTAATATGAATGTATTGATACTCGTGTACGGTATATGATCAGGATGCCAATGTATCCGCAATTAGTTCTCGAACGCGAGAATGTTAATTTCCTGTTGCCGTGGAAAACTGAAGCAGCAATATTGCGGCACACATTATTACAATATTATTTATATATCCGATAAGTAATATCACGCATTCGCAAACGATATTATGATGATATCAGATGGTTTTGGTGCGTCTCGTGATTTTTAAACAGTTAATTTTTATTTCTATCGGCAGAAGATTAGGGTTATATTCATACGCGTTTACATTTTATCTCTCTTAGGTATTCGCTAGTTTTTATACATACTTATTTACATTATTAAGCCAAATAAGATATATGGTAACTTGGTCCAAGTAAATGAAGAATAGTGTAAGCATGTGAATATAGTGAATGTAATGAATTATTAACTACCTAACCTACCTATATTATTATTTATCGCATGATATAAGAATATTGTATATCAACATTCAACATTACTATCCTGAAGAAAAATGACTTGCAGAAACCGTACTTATGTATACACAGAGCGTTTTCAAAAATACGAGTAAGTAAAACGATTTTTTAATATTTGTTAAATGTATAGTAAATACGAACATTCAGTGGTGTAAATAGTGAAAATTCTTAAAAGCACTTCAATCTCTCGATTTTTTTTTTTAAGTGTTTATACCTTATAAGTTTTAATCCAATAAGACAAATCTAGGAGAAATGTATTAAGTATATATTATGCAATATGTATACTGTATAGTGTAAACTATACATCGCCAATATATTGTTTGAACGTTTAGAGGTGCTAACATAATTTTCGACCAAAGAGAGTAAAGAAAAAATCAAAAATCAAATGAAAACTAATGAAAACATTATTTAATTCATCATAACAAAGACAAATTTAAAACATAAATATGTGTCCAGATAATATTTGTCCATAACACACATTTCCCGGCCCTTGGGATAAAAGCAGTATACGCTATTTAGTAATTTTATTTATTAGCTTAATCGTAAACCTAACTCTCTTAACATTTACCTATCTATTTGTTAAAATCTATCACTTTTTATACGATTTTCTCTTCAGATTCTCTATGAGTCGTGGAGCAACGCCTCGTGTAATCTGGACTGACTGCTGTATTGGTTGTTGCAAGGAAAGCTGGATATATAAAGATAAAGTACATATTTTTCTCTCGTCCATTCGAAAATACGAACTCATACTAGCATACACTGCAGACTTCCGGTAAAGAATCGTTTTTCATATTCTTATCGATCCGATTTAACTCGACCCGTCTTCAAGATAAATTACGGACGTACAATTTTCACTAAATCTTGTTGTTGTTTTTTTTTTCCAAAACACCCGGGTGATAAAAATAATGGCGCACTTATTTTGCTCCAAACACTTTTTCTCTCGATGGTCTTTTTTTCTTTTTTTCTCGTTCTTGTTCTTCATCGCTTTTCATCTTTGAATACGACGCATACACACACGTAGACATATACTACACTCACACATTAATGTAACCACGATCACTGCTGCATATAGGTATTATGTACTATCTACTGTACAATTATTATAATGGTACCGTTATTCGCAAAATACTCTCAAGTTCTGAAAAAGCTTTTTAAACTCGTGACGTAAACATGCGAAGCGTCTAAAACTGCTCACGATATAAACATAGAAGGGCGTCGTCTGTGGCCCGCCCTGAGCACACCTGACCGGCGAACTCAAGTCCGGAAACTAGCGAGTGATAGATTGATGCAGTGAAGAGCCGGACACGATCCATCAATCAATATATATATAAGTGTATAGTATATACGCAACCCCAAGAGGCGTATCTACTCGATATGTACGAGAAATAAAGCGCCCATCGGCGTCTTCGTGTAAGCGCCTCCTATAGTATTTATTATATTATCATATACCCATGAACCACAAGCAGTTTCCGTCATTGTAAATATATGAGATAGCCTATGATAAGTGCATAATAGTTATGGATCTCACTACCAAGGCACCATATAATAGATAGTCAAATAATATAATTCGTTACTTAATGATTATCATTAATATATTGTTATAATGATGTCATAGTAAAATTACACATGTTTGTGTTCAAATATGTAAAATTATTCAAAGTAAAATTGTTTGAGGATTGAAACGTGTGCATTAGAACTTTAAAATGTGGCCAATTAACTTTCCGGATAATTCAGTAGAATGCTGAATGCACTGGCAAACACTTGTAAATGCATTATAGTAGTTATTAAGTGGTATTTTTTTACAGTTCGAAATACTTAAATATCTTATATTTATAAATTATTTTAAGTTTTAATCATAATTATTATGAATAAAATGGTTACAGGTATAATTATATACCCGGTATATAATATTATTATACCCACCACCCGGTAATGACGCAGTTTTTCTACACCAAATGAATCTCAAGCGTTCGAGATTGGCGGACTAGACCTCGATCGAATTTGACATTTCGCCACGCGCTTTGTACTAACGGTACAATAATAAACTGCACTACATGGATTTCAACGCGTCTTTAGAATAATCATTTATCATTATTAAATTGGACAACGACTGATCGATCGTACTAGTTCTAACGCGATGTAGTTTTATATTTAAATGCCAGCGATCCCCGATGACCGGTAAACGATTGAGTAGATTTTTATTTATATAATATACATACATAGCTGTAGAACAATATACCTCGATTTATCATCACTTGTTCATTTTAATGTTTCCGATCCAATAATATAAGTTATTTGGTGGTTAAACTCGTAGCTGGCGGATGGCTTAACATGTTATACACATATATTATGCTCCACCATTTTATTATACAATATACATAAATAGTACATAGCCAAATAGAAAGATTATTTAGCACCATGATCATACATTCAGTCAAGAAAAAAATGGTTTAGATAAGTGGTAAGATTATAGTAATACAGTAATTTGACATTTATATAATATATTATATTTTAGTATACAATTACAAAATTAATAATTTATGGTGTCAAGCAGGTTCTTATAAAATATTACGTATGATTGTCATCGAATTATATCAACCACTTCTAAAATGATTAAAAAATAATACAGCTATTTGCGGAACAGTTAAATTGCGAGTGAACATTTTTGAATTCGATTAGTTGGCTAATTTTTTGGTTTTACGATATATTAATTAACTTATTATTTTATCGGTGGGACACGATAACAAAATAAATTCTATGTGGTTGTTGGTTATCTTACGGGACCGATTTTTGGTATACCGTTTGTTCAGTAGAGTAATGTATAAAAACCAGCGCACATTATACGAGCATGCGTAAAGTATTATACTATACGCCCGGATTATAGTTATCCCAGGTACCGAGAAATAGGGATTTAATTAATTAGGGTTGCTACTTTTTTAATTTTAATTTTTTATTCGCGCGTTTGTAAGGTCGAAGCCGCATTGAATTCTCGGATGATGCTTATACACTCTATCAATTCAGATGAATGAAAAGCGAAAATTCTTCCGGCGCGAGAATTGAAAAGAAATATATTTTAATAATAATATACACGAGGGGAAGAAAAATAATAATAACGCAAGGGGCCCCTAGAATTTTGTACACACAACTACGTGTAATATAATGGTAGGTACCTACACTCTGCTATATATACATAATGCGCTGGCATCGCCACCGTCTCCAGTGCCTCTTCCACCCCACCACCAAAGCCTCTATCACCTTTTGCGCGAAAATAATGACGGTTGAGTGGTAGATGGGGTGTAGAAAATCTACTCTGCGCGTCGTCTGCTTTCCATCGGTCGAATACATCACGCACATAAATCATTTCGGCGTCGAGGGTCCAAGGGCACTTGAGAGCGAGAGATAGAAGCCCCATGAGAGTGGCGTACGGGTCGACGGACCAGGCTCAGAAGTTTGCGTACATATATGCAAAACGGGGCGCTGCGACCAAAATGAATAAGAGAGTACTCGAGTATTATATTTATTTTTTCCCGTTTCGCTTTTTCCTATGGTATCTGATTGCGGTTAAGTCAAATAAGCGCACCCATGCCTACCTATAATAATGGTCTACATAATATTATTATTTCTACCTACTTACTTAATTCCCATTACTTAGATTAATCCGCCTATAGCTAATGTTCATTGCCCGCCTGCCTATCTGCTGTCCGTTAAAGTTTAATAATTACAAATCCTCGCGAATTACCCGACAATGCCTCCCCCCCATAAAAAGTTTTTAGAAAACTACTTTAATGACACAGTAATTACCTGCAGGCAATGTTATACTCTATTACACCCAGACAGTTATTATTGCGATACACACTATTGCAGCTGTGTAATACACTAATACCTACACTAGTTCGTTTTCATCATCGTCCACCAGTTTGGAGTACTCAAGCGTAATACAATGATATTAATAAACAATAATTATAATTATTTTATCATTAATTATTCTTACTATTATTTATTACTATTGTTAATAATCACCACCGGGCGCTAGGAATACAACAAAACTTACTTTAGGGACATTGTTGTTTCGTTTAATATTTATTCGTGATCCGTCTTCGATTCCTTACCAATCGAACAAATTCATTATAATGGACTTTGAAAATGTTATTGATTTTAACCGATGTCGTAATGATATCATAATACCTATACAATTTAAAATTACTTGATTTAACAATAGCAAAATAGTAATTACTTATCGAAAAAATGTGGTATAATGATATAATATAATTGGCGAAAAATTAATTTGAAACAATTCCTAGAAATAAAACTTAATTCAAATAGTAATCATAAAATATTATAACGTCATTAAAAGTACTTAGTGACATCTATGTTTTATTTTTTAAAAAACAAACTGAAGATTAAATATATATCTGAGAATCAATTTATTATATATAATATTAATAAAACATGCATATAACTAATAGCATATTATAATCGGATCAGGGTATTATTTTGTTTTGAAATTATAAAATAAATATTATAAAAATCATCCAATCATCCAAGTAGTATTATATTTTTCGAAGTAAAGACATGTTGAATATGTAGCGAAACAAATATCTGATAAAAGTTTAATTTTGGTTGTTGCTCGTTTTATTCAAGTGGTACAAACAAGATTTTTTCCAGTGGTTGCGTAACTATAGAAATGAGCACAGTAACTTCACAACTAATATCAATAAAAAAAGTAATTAAAAAAATTTAAAAAAAAATTCGATATGTTCTAATGGAAATGTGCGTTTAGATAATATTGTTAACATCCTATAATATATATATATTTATACATGAAAAAAATAAAACGAAAGTAATAAATAAAAATATTAATAAAATAACAATCGTAAAGCTTTCGTTCATTTTTATTTGAAACGACATTTTATACTTAGTAACAATGGTGACAGTAACTAGGTATGACTTTATAACCAGATCTGTAGTTTCCAAACCTATACTTTTATAACAATGGACTGCGTGTTTTTGCCAATATAGCTGATGTAATATAGATAGTATATTATGATATATGAATATAGACAATATAGTACACATAAAGTAAATAATAGTTTTGATGGATTGGAATGTAAATGATTTTGCGGCATCACCTGGTGTCCTCTGTATATAATATTATTATTAGCACCGGGTTGAAATATTTTTCTTAAATTTATAATTTTTATCAATAATACTCTTTAATATCACGCAACAATTTTTAAAATTGATCGATTAATTATCGATATTCTTGTCTTAAAAATACGGAAATAAAACATGTATTTCGGCAAAATCCACATGCCATATAAAATGCCTAGTTATTACCCCTTAAAAATTTTCATTGCTTCAAGAATTCGATCAAAATATGCAGTGTACTTGCACATTCCTTTCCTGTTCCGAATAATAATATTTTTACTCACATTTTGTGTGCAAAAAATCTTCAGGTTTATCTTATGGAGTGACAGAGATGTTGAATTTTGATTTATCTTTCGTTTGATATCAGTGTAATTTGCATTTATTCAAATATGTCTTCCATCCTCATAAATTATTTTTTCTTGTTTCATTAATACCAATTATCATTGATTGTATAATGATCAATTTATTTAAGCATTCACCATCCTTGTTCATTATATTGATGTATATTTTATATTCGTATTTGACTGAAAGCTAATTGAAAGTGGTCACTTTTCACTCATTTTTATTTTACACGCTCGCAAATATTGAAATACCCTAAGCATGCTATATGATACATAGCAAAACCATTTTTCTAAAATAACACGATGACCATCGAGCGTGTATAGAGTACACATATAATAAATAACAATGATAGTAATAATAACTAGTAATACAACTAATCTGACCATACAATTTGATCTAATCTTATAAATGTTTATAGTTAAGTATTAATAAAATAAATTATATTAATTTAAACAATTTCATAAATACACATGAATAATGAATGTTCCGAATAATAGTAGTTATATTTTAGATTTAAATAATATTATGCAGAATAATTCTATGTATGTACTTTGTCCATAGAAATTCATTAAAAATTTTTATTTTGCACCTTTTTTACTTCGATTAATTGTTTTTTGCAATTAAATTATAAAATAACAAAAGAATAATTTATAAGTTTTATTTATAATTTATACTATCAACATTTTATAAAATCAAAATAGATTTATTTTAACCATGTATTAAATCATCGTTTTCTACGTAACACTTATTAATTTCCCCTATAGTTGCATAATATATTATACTCAATACAGGGTTAAATAATATGCAGTGATTATTAGAACAAACTGCAGACATCACTTTAATATACTAAGTGTATTTTCAAGAAGTCTTGTCATCGAAATAAAATGTGTACCGATACTGGTAACCGGGTGAGTCGCGACAGTTGGACAGAGTTCAATAGAAACTCGCCCCTGTCGAGAACTATATACGGAGGCGGTGCGTGATGTCTATAGGGCTCATGTATTATGTTGGGCCATCAAGATTCTGTCGTCTAAAAACTCTTTCAAAACTTTTAAAAGGTTTAACTCTTCTTATTCCCGCCTCGTCAGTCACCTCACCGTCACAAAAGCACGCGGGTGATATTAATAATTTATTATATATACGTCGGATCAAGCTTAAAACAATGCGACCGGGTGGCAGCTCGCGTCGTTTTAATTATATTTCTGAACAGTGATGGTCGGTGGGGGAGTAAAACCACTATTATATTATTATTATATTCAAATCCGGTTGATTCGGTGATAATTATATTTTGTATTGTTGTCAAAAACGTCGTTTTTCTTACAACTCATTGTATTCCTGTACTTTAATAGAGTCTGTGATATATTATAAGTATTATTATGTTACTATGTGGCGTTGTGTGTCCGTTGTGTTGTAGGTCCGATTAAACGTGTACTGAGTGCGAACGCACGTAGAACAATTCTAACATAATTATCGTAGAATAATTCAAGTCACGAACAAAATGACTAAACTTGTGAAAATCTTAAAAACAGCTGTATGGCGCAGATGAATTATTATTTATTATAATTGTAAAACTCGCAAATAACAATCCTGCGCCACAACGCAGTAAAAATTTCAATTTGTCTTACCACAACTAGTCAGTAACTGTTTAAAGATAATAACTCTTGAAAAATAATATTTATTACCTGAGATTTTGAGTATATGTAGTAGAATAATTTATTATAATGTAAAGTATTGATTTATTCAAAAATAATTTAAATTGTTTTTATTTATAAAGTTTGACTTGATGTTTAATTTGAGAGAAATAAATACAAATCAGTAATATACTTGGCTACCATCAAAAGGACGTGTGAATAAATAAATTAAAAAAAATATTGAGCTTTTGATGAGCTGCTTGCAAGTTGTTGGAATTTTGTAGTATATTTAAAATATAAAATCTTATTACGAATTTGGTTTCAAAGTAATTTTACATTTTATAGTTCATGATAAACTATTGAATTTGCATATTTCACTAGGTGAATTTGTGGATATTTTTATCGTCCCTCCAAACGGTATTTCACAATGCATTACACTGTAATGATTACAGAAAGTCGTACGCAATATAAAGGTATGATGTGTTTGTAATAAGTATAATTTATATTATAACATAGTATATTATACTAAATAATTGATGTTGCAAATAAATCGTCACAAGTAATAATGGAAAATATAATTAATCGTCCTACAAATTAGAACAAACGAACAGAAAATAATTTGCACATAGTAAATTTATCATACAATTCCCGTGGGCATATAGGTAATATATACATATAATTTATTTTACAATTAGGTATATTAATAGAGGAATGCCGAATGGTATTGTTTTTCTATTATAATTTATTTCACCTATCGATTTACGCTCATGTCATTATTTTTTTATTTAAGAATACATTGAATAAAACAAATATCTCTAGGTATCTTGCAAGATATATATATATATATTTATCACTGAAAGTTTAAAATGTTTAAATATACTTATTATAAATAGCATAAATATTTAAATATCGTAAACATATTAAAATTAAATCCTTTGGTTAGGTATTATTATAGTGTTATCAAATTGTTTTTTTAAAGTATAGTTTTATATTATATTTAAGTTATAAAATGAAACTCGTTTTTCACCTTTTATGATATTTTTTTTTTCACAAGTAAAACATAATCTATACAATTTAATGCACAATAAGCATTTAAGATAAAATTCAATACATAACATGAATTAATTGAATAAGAAACCACCCATTAGTGACACTTAGCTTGGCGAATATTTAAATTGTTGAGAGATATTTTTAATTTAAATGGTCACAACACCATTTCCTTTCGAGTCTGCGTTCTGAATTTTTTGGAAATGTGAATGTTTGTAACTCTTTTATTAGTGGGTTGGGGTGATTTTCTATTTTAGCAAAAAATAGTTTAAACCTTTTATAATATAAAAAAAAATTACAAATAATATATTCAGAAAACAATTGCACTTGTAATGCAAAGACTATTATGTTTTACTTCCTCTTAAAATATTTATTATGAGTATCAGGGATACATTTTGCGTCTGCGCTAGTTGCTGCATTTATTATAAATTATATGTTTCCGGATTCAATTTCTGTTCACAAAGAGAAAAGTTTAATAAAACTAAACCATTTTACTTTTTTATAAGCTTGTCAAATCCTTTTAAAACTTAAAGGGTAACCTAGAAATTTCTTTAGAAATGTTAAAGGCATTTTAATGTTTTGGCAGTTGTATACATATAATGTCAACTTCTAATAGTATATCATCGATCAACATCCTAAAAATTATTTAGCGAATATTAAATTAATAAAATCACATTGAAGTGATGTATAAATTAAGTTAAAAGTTCAAAACAAATACGACGAATTGTAGATATTTATAATAAGCATATATTTTTTTTAACTGTTTTAAATTATAATTAGTTTAATAACAGTTGAATATAATGATATTATATAAGCATACAAATGCATATTATTAAAATATTTAATCGTCAGTATTATAGAGTGAAAGTTGGTTAGGTAGAGACGTAGAGTTATACCTATTATCAGTATTTAAAAAAAAAATACGTGCATATCCGTAACTTTTGGTTTATCTTTACAAGCTCAATATTCAGCTATTATTGACGGCTCGCATTAAATAGCATGTTGTATTTACGAGCTAGTTTTTCGTTCGACCAGTCGTCGGTTCATTTGTTAAGGTCTGAGAGTACAATGCGAGGATTCGAAACGAGATTTGTGCGCATAACCTCCCCGGAACGGCTACTGGAATTTTTCGTTTTACGTTCTATAGAAAAATGGTTTCAGCACTCAAGTCACGATCTGTAGATTCTTATTTTTCTACCCCAGCCGTCTCGTCTCCGACAGAAACAACAATAACTAACGTTTGCCGCCAGACCTCTCAAGCCTTACATTAACGTCGGTTTGTAAAGGGAAACTTATAACTATATACGTGTATGCGCATTGCGCTCATGTGTGTGTATATAAATTAGAAAAAAATAAAAGTTTATTATCGTACGCCAACGGATTCGCCAAAATAATAAATAATAATAATATATGGTTGTAAAATACTCAGCCCTCGAATCTTGAAAAAATAGTAAAATTCATAAAATCATCTATGTACCATTTTGTACGCATTACTCGGGTTTATATTATATTATATTTCATCGTATAGCACATAATATTATTATGATATTGCAAATTAATATTTTTCAATTCCCAACAGTTAATGACTAAATGTAAAATCCAATTATTGGCAGATATACTCTATATATGCACGTTATTACGGACAGTTCCGCGCCTGCAAAAACGGATAAGCGTCAGTTTACTGTAATTGAAATTGAAGTAATGTCTAAACTTTATGGATATAGGTACCTATATATACACAAACAAACATACCATGCACAACATATATTATATCATGTATGGGTAATTGAGGAATGCGGTATTGATGCGAGTTCCATGTACATATACTTAGTATATTATATTATATTACAAATATGTATTTCAATAGATTATTTATTCATTATACAGGTATATTATTAGGGTAAAAAAAGCATAGGTTACTCTTCCATTTTTAATTATTATTAACCTAGATGTTATTATACGTATTGTATTTACTATATAGTATATACCCACGTGATTTATACATAGTAATCGCATTATTTATCAGCGTCTTTACCATAACAGCAGAAATAGTTTACTTTTGTCACGGTTTAGGTGGTTAGGTCCAGTGGGTGTGTTTTACAGGTGTGCGATCCTTTATTATAAAATTAAATGATCACTACAAAATTAAACATGGATATTTTTATACTAACCAATCAAGCGAGATTCATTGCATTAAGTTATGATAATTATGATAAAATATATTTTTATTTGACAATATTGTTATTTATTATTAGAGATATTGACAGAGTTGGTGACCCGACGATCAATAGTGTAAAAGTCGGCATATTTGATATATATATATAAAACTAATAATAATATAAAAACATGGTATCATAATACCTTATGTGTTATGCGTATACATCCATGTATAATATAAGGACGGAAAAGCTTGTATGCGGTCTGCACGTGTATCGGCGCGCGGCAGTGCGTTCAAAGGGTCAAAAGGTCCTCCGAACCCACAACAACAATGACGGGAAGTCACCGCCGAGTACGAATACTATACCGTTGTAGTATAACACGTTTTAACAACCGTAATTTCTAGACCGTAAACTTTTTGATCTATTGCGTTTTTTTTCGTACGCAGGGGAATTTTTATTTATAATAATATTTTGTCGTCGGAGATACACGTCATCGACATTGAGCTACCACTGCGTCGCCGCAATACTCATACGTCCGCGTTTGGATCCCGTCCAGACTTACGCGCACTCAATGAATTGTCTTTCATTATTAGTGACATGTTGGCTTTTTCTACTATTTTTCTCTTTATTTCTTTTCTTCTATTTTTTGTTTTTAACAAATACCGAGGAAAATAAACTAGCGTATACTTATGTGTGCACGCGGCGCACGGTCGCAGGTGGAAACGAAAATGTAGTCTGACGCTGATTCCTATAATATATTATGATATAAGCCAGCTAATAGAAATCCAAAATAAATACAAAAAATATTACTTAAATAAACCTTGTTTATTTTATTTTTCGTTTTTGAGTTGAAAAATGAAAACTAAAATAAAATACGTAATATTGTTATATGTACAGACCAATATTATAGAATAATTTAGTTTTTTTTAGGTACTTGGTAATATACATTTTAAATAGAGACAACAGTAATATTATGCCGTATAATTGAATGTCGAATTTTAAAATAACGCAATTTGAATAATTTATTTTGTGATAAAATATAGTATACTATAGATAAGTGTTAAAATAAAATATTGTGTGTATTAGTCGACATTTTCTGTATTATGGTGTTTCACTTAATATTGTGTTTTTAAAATTTGAAACCAAAATAATATTATTATATTGGTTGGTAATTTATCTACACTACACAACTAAATCTTAACTGTACTTTACAATGTGCTTAACTATTTATATTTAATTTATTGTTGAATAGTTCGTATACAAATTAGTTTTAATAATAATATATACACAAGTATTGTATAAATACTGGTATTTCATACTAAAAACAAATAAAAACATTTTCAAAGTATCATGTACACAGTGTGATGTACAAGACTATTTGATCTAGTTTTTGGCCTGTGATTAAGTATCACTAGAAATAAATTTTATCTATTAGAGCAGTTCAGACATATATGTGGGTTTAACATCAGATCCACATATCGTTAGTCGACATCAAACTTCACTCTGCCCATCTCGAAAATAATCTTAAGTAATAACAGGGACGGGTATATTTTAATATAGTAAATATAATATTATTAAAGACTGCCAAGTGTGTGACCGCAGCCCACTGGGAGAGATTTTGATGCTTGTTATGATGGATTACTGAGTTGCAAACTTTTACGGAATTTTAAGCACTACACCTGTGAAATATCGAATTAACCAAAATTACCAACAGCTACCAACGTAGTTTTCCATCGCATTATGAATATAATCGCTGGTGTATGGGGTAGGTCTTCCACGATCGATCGAGAGAAAATCCGAAGAGTATTAATCACCCTTGGTTTGGGTAAGGTGTGCAAGTATTTGACTGTCGTACCTCGTCTAGCAAAGTTTCACCCCTTAAGGTGATACTCCTTGAAAGGGTGACTAGTATATATATTGTATATTATATAAGCTCCTTCCACAATTATATCCATCCAACCACTTATAGTTCTCATTGTAGTTTATAAAATTAAAACGTCTCCCCTCCTCATTTTTAATGTTCAATATGGGTGAGGTTGTAGTTCTGGTGAGCGTCGTCGCCGAAATGTAGCTATTAAAGCTATATAACTCGATCGTTCTGTAAATAAATGTACAGTACCTACCTTCACTAGTCATATATTCAGGGATGATCTATAATCATGAATTTATAAATAATAATAAATTATATATGGTTATAGGAATAATGGATTGGATAATATATAATGTTATGATTGTTATGAGCTATCTAACTACTGTAGAAGCATTAACAATTAAATTCACATAAACCATTAAGTTATACAAACGCTGAACGCATTTGTATTTATTATTATTATTATTATAATTACAAAAAATACAATTAGTGATGACGTTGGTTGGTCTTTGGTGGATTTATTTTATTTTTATGCGATTCCTTGAGTCACCTTATTTGTTTACCCTCGACGATTTTTCAACGTCCACTCGCGGTTTGGCACAGATGATGGCCAAATCTATCCTCACCACCGTCTTGTTCAGCTGGTTTCTGCATGTTTTAGAAATATTGAAAAATTGAAAGACATTACTTAGGACTTGAATTCGGCGTCAGAGAAGGTGGTGGTAGTCTATTAGAACTCAAATAATAACACTTGGACATGTGTATAATATATATTATTATTATTTACTATATATAACGCGTTAAAATCAAACACGATGAATAATGTACACGATAATCGACTGTAGAAAACATTGTATTTTATACAGTATACGATATAATGCTAATTTAATTTGTCGAATAATATAAACTAGAAATGCGCAGAGTACTTCACGTGATATTGTTTCACAAAACGTATATCTAACCTTCTTAATTTAATATAATAATATACTATAGTAACTCATTTTTATTCTTGCTTATACTTGTACATATTATGTATGATGTTAGTATTATTAATTATGGAATTAACTATTACTGGCGCCACCAAGCATCATAAATCTTGAGTGTCCAAATAATAAATGTTATCTCAACAGTTATTATAGTGTTTTGTGCATCTTTATTTGTTAAACTAAATCAAGAGTCAATATATATGTACCTCTAAGTATGTTACAAGGACTAAAGCTACTATTGAAGTTTTACTTGTTAGTGTTATTATTTCTATATTTATAGGATACACGTTAAATATCAAACGTACTGCAGAGAGTTATGTAGTTTGTCGAGTCGTCTTTTAATTAATGAGGGTAGACGGGTGGCATACGTTATTTCGCGACGACGTTTGGTCTTTAGATATAATATAGGTATAAGTGTAATTATGATACTGCCCGATCGAGTTATTATGAAATCATAAAACGTTTGCTGTAATTATGTTAAATTAAAAGCCGCATAAGTGTGAACACACCCACGCACACGTTAAAATAAGAGTGGTATCGTCGTCAATGAAATACGAATATATAAATAAAATAAAGAAAAACAATTTGTCTTTGTATACATATATATTGTTTTGCTCCCCTCGTTACCCGTCAGAGATAGACTTAAAGTCTCATTTATGTCTTTGGATTTGGTATTTTAATCCCGTTAAAATAATTTTCTAGAAAATCAGCTACGATGCTATTCAAAATGGTTTCAAAACGACAGTAGCGGCAGCCGGTCGTTAAGTGATAAAAAATAATAATAATATACTCATTAAAAAAAAATAAAGAAAAATAAACAGCTATTCCACTCTCATATCTGTCTTTCTTTAGAATCAGCAGCTGTAGTCCATAAGTGATTGATTTTAGAATAGTGTATAATAGACTAGAGTATAATATTATATCCAGAGAGTTTTTGACGCCCAGCGCGTATATTAGCATAATGATATTATCTATATATTATTATTTATGTGTTTATTATTAAAATATATAATATTCTAATTTTTGAAACTGTACACAGCACATTTACATATGATTTACGTGACTAACATAGCAATAATAATAATAATAATAATAATAATAATAATTATCGATCAAATATGAAGTAATATAATTAAATAATCAAACAATATGATGATTCCTCACTGCCTCAAATATTTTGCAATATAATATTTATTCTATATAATATATATACAGTAAAAATATAAAATTTTTAAACTTCAATATAATATTTAAACGTATTGTGTGAGAAACGTTCAAGTCGCATGTGAACTTAATGAAATTTAAATTACTTTGTACGCAAGAAATATCTACGTTGGCGGCTGTTGGTGCTAATAATATTGTCACCAAAGAGTGGCGGCGGTGGCGTTCAAGGGGCGTTGAAACTTTGGAACCGGAAAATTAGCGTTCTCCGCCACCGATCTCCAACCCCGTTTATGATGCTTTATATCCGTCGTAGGGACCTACGCACTGTATCGTCCTAAAGTTTAAAGCAACTACCAATTTTACTCGACACCCTCGTCACATGTTTTTGTTTGCACGCGTGGAGTGTTGGTATATATACTTTGCGAAGCACCGGCACCATCCTACTTTGTCCGTGTCAATAATGTCAGTAATCGCGGTTTGTATACTATAACTGTATAGCATATATCTCTCACACACACACACAAATACATAATAAAAAGGAAGAGTGACTGTAACTAATTTACCTCAAAATCTCAGGTTTCTCATAATTTTAGTTTTAGTTACGACGCGGGTTGAACATGGTTATCTCAATTAAAAGTTTGTGTAAATGTTCAAGATAATACAACAGAATAATAAAAATAAATACTTTCCATATTTTCCCTACAAGATATGTATATAAATTTTATTAGGTAATTGATCCTATAATAATGTTTAATTCCAATATGAATATGATGACAGATATTTGCCACGTCCTGTCAATGTTTATTCTTGCGGGTTAATGTATTATCTACTGAATAGAAACAACGTCACTGTGTTAATCCTAAGGCAGGAATATACATACTTTAAAATATATGATTACGCAACAAGCACAGTTTATAATATAGAATATGATATTACGATATAATATACCTAGGTATGGCTGCTGGTATAGGTATAAAATACATGCCTAATATTATATTGTATTACGCACCTTGTAAATATACGAATTATAGTTTATAAGTAGACAGTATACTATTATTAGTATACTGTATAGTGAGTATATATTATTATATATACTCACTGCATTATGATATTTTGATATAGAACATAAAAAATATATCAATTAACGATTCGTTGGAACAAAAATAAAAACAATAATTATTATTCAATGTATAATTAATATTAAAAGCGTATTTATCTAGACTAATTGCACAGCATGTCCTTTCGAATAAAAAAATAATAAATACGAGTCGATTGCAAGAAATTGTTTTTTATTGCTCTACGCCATGTTAATGTATGGACTATATGATACACATATTAATCCAAATCTCGAGTACTAGAAAAAAATATACAGTGTACTTGCTTTGTTAAAAATCAATACGCGTACCATTGTCATTAATAAATTATACACACTAAACATATACATATACATGTATATTTCACAAATCGGTTGACAAAAACAATGAGGCTCATTTGAAGCGGAATAAAAATACGATCATGTTCATAATAATAAATAATAATTAATAATAGTCGTAATAATATAATTTACCTATACTGAAATATCAGCGGCAACGGCAGCAAAGGTTATACACTTTAATACATACCAACAGATCATGTTATACAATCACACTTGGCTCACAGTGTATATTCAACCGTTATAGTGTAAATGCAGATAAATGTATATAATATACGTACGATAGTGTAAAGCCCTTAGATTAGAACCCACTACACCGCGTTTTGGTCGATACCGGAAAGTTCATTATGCGGCAGGCCAAAACCGTCGAGGTGACGGAATGGGCGGGCGGACGCTTTGAATCCCGTTTCTTATTTTTTTCTTCCATATTACTCCACAAAGTTCGTGAACATCGGCATTAAGAGAAAAAAAACCAAATAGAAACTCTCTAAACTTTATAATATAAACGCGTGCATGCTTGCGTTAAAAAAAAATAATAATAACGACGGCCGAAAAGCCGCACCACGCGTCGCGCCGTTAGAGCCGCTCACTATATATATTATATAATTTATACAAACTTGGCGCGGATACCGAGTGCATTTAATAGCCCAACTTTAAACAGCTATATATACGCCCGCGATGTATAGGCGGCGTACTTACCTCGCGTGGACGTAAAAACCGCTACCGTGGCGGTATAATAGTTTACGGATTCGTGAGGACGGTTTTCGGCGGAGCTATATATTGTGCATAATAATTATAACATAACAAGAATAGTTATAATAGTGCGACGCAAGTTGTATTTTTTCGCGTGCCTACACATTATAATATACTGGCTAAACTAGTAAACTGCTAAACATGGGAGGGGGTAGATTGACCGACTGAATGTACAATATAACTACGTTATACACATGTATATATTTCAATAAAAGAAATAAACCGTTATTTTATGTATATAACATGTACTACATAAATTTATTGAATCCAATGCCTAATATAGTCTCAGCACAGAATATCGAATTTTTCCGTCCACAATAATAAAATCAAATTGCTGCCACCCCATTTCATTCTACGTGTATAATATGTATATATATTCAGTATTTCGCGGTTGGAGCAATGAAACCACGATGAAATGCACGGTGAAAAAATTACGTTATTGCCTTTCGACATTCCATTCATGTGTATCTGTAATGTAATATTTAAATAATACCAATTTTTTTTCCATGAACCTCACTTTATGTATACACATTTTTATATTAGATTATTATATGTCTATATGTCTGGATATAGTAATGCAGTATTCATTAGCAGACAGTATTGTATTGAACTTGGGGACTTGGGCTATTATATGATTTTTATATATTGATTATTGTTGTACATAAATTATGCATTTTAAAAATAAACTATCTCCGGTAAAAAAAAAAAAAATAGCTGCAATATTACTCGGATACGACTCTGGGTGATTTTCGTTTTGTTAATGTTTAATTTAATTTTTTTTTTTAAAACAAACGAAATCGAATGCAAATAATTATTGTGCAGACGGCATGCTGCGTGGGATTTTATTAATTCGTTTTCTTTTGATCGCGTTATTGAAACAAAAGAAATATTCAAAGTCTTATAGTTAGTTTTTCCTCCCTAAAAAGTGCAATTAATTTTTATATGCAAATTAAAACTATCGTTGGATTTGAATATGCAATTAATTTTTGTAATTGGATGCACAGCAAGTTTACAAATCTTCTTTCAAAAATGCAAATTTACACAACTTAAATGGAAATTAATCCTGAACAAGATATTGCACCACAAATACTATATTTAATAATTTACATCTACTACTACTACAACAATTGTTGTTAGCAAGACATTCCAGTTATAATATTAATAGTGAGTTATATATGCAATAAAACTTTGAGCAGCGAATATTCATAACCAACATGAATTCTCAAAATGGTTACAAAAATTGTTTCAAGTACAAAAATGTATACAGTATGTAACTTTATTCTGGTCGATTTTGGTTTCTCGCAAGCGTGGGAGTATTGCATAAGTGCAAATAATAACAACGGGAATATACAACGAACGATTGTGAGATCTAACGACCTATGTCGGCTAAAAAAATGTTTTTTGTGTAAGCATACATTATAACAATAATAATAACAGAAAAATCGAATAAGCTCTTTTCTCGTGAGTAAAGATTAAGAGTGGTGGTAATCGGAAAATATCTACGACTGGATGAGCTGGGTTAGAGCTGGATACTTCGTCGCGAGTTTTAACTTTTAAGGGACGTCCGTTTATTATTATTATTATTCCTGCCGCCAACAAGCGCGCTTTATACACACAGCTAAATATTTATTTATGGGGCGCCTGTGCAACGCGCGATGTCTTTCCCTTTACTCTCACCCTAAAGCATATATAACTTTCTGTTTATATATGTATATATTATGATCGCGCTCTTAACAACAAGCCGTCTCTTAAATCAACGCTAACGAATAACCAAGTATGGATGGAGAGAAAAGTGTGGTGTATAGTTTTGGAAATGTCATGGGCACAAACTATATATGTGCGACAACCCCATAAATTCTAAATTAAGATGTTATAGTTGCATATAGATATGCATGTGGGTGCGTCGAACGCTCTTACATTTCTGCCGCTGACAAACGAGTGGTTCTGAGGAGTCGTGTTTCTGTTAAAAAATCAAATATGTATCTATATATCTACTATACATAAAATAATTATTATGACTAAAATAGTTTTTATAGTATATAGTGCGACAATCGGTCTATCGTCTTCAATAAGCATATCTGTCATTAAAATTCCACTTTGTAGCCTTTCCTAAAATACAAATCAAAGTCATCACAACAAACAATTAATGGTCTTTGATATCCTAACAACTAATGTTACCATATTAGCCATGTTATAGTTAAAAAGGAAACCACGATATTTTTATAATATGTTAACGTGAAAATTTTATTTTACTAATCTAGTTAAAAAAAAAAATCTTTCTGACAACTATTATCAAATAGTATAAATATATTTTAATAAGTATGTATATTATAATAGATCCAACCTATCATGTAAAAAAAAAAATCACCTTAACAAGATATCACACGAAATGCTTGTATATGTTCGTTGTTTTTTGTATGAAATCGAATAAACATATTATTGTCATCGTCATCCTTCTTTAAATAGTGCGGTACAAGATATGATTCAACCAGCACGTGGCGTTCAAAAATGAAAACAACAAATGAGTTTCATACTTTAAAGTGAATTGTCTGTTGGAAGATATAAAGTGCCATGTATTCCATACTGGGTAATTGTTAAGTACATTATACTGACTAAATTTAAATAAGTAAATTCACAAATATAGTTGAATATTTGCATATTTATTAATTTACGTAAAAAATAATTAAAAAATACCAAAAAATGCACTCTGCCCAGCCAATAATTATAATTAATAGATTTCCAAGTACAAACTTATTAACACTAACTTATAGAGTTAATTATTGTGTTTAAGATTTATATTAAAATTTATAATATACACCTATATAGTATATACTTTTTACAAATTAAAACTATTCTGAAAAATATATAATTTTATAAAATAAAAAATATTATTAAGCATATAAAAACATTTTAAATTTAAATAATATACGTTTTGTTAGTACATAATAAATGGTTTTAAAATTAAATTTAATGGATTTTTGTATCGATTAAATAATATCAACGAGAACGTATTGGACTATTGATAAAAAAATAATAAAACTAGAAGGGTACTATTTAACTTCAATATTTTGGACCTGATTATTATATTAGTGAATTCACAAGATGCCAAGTCTAAAATTATAGCATTGTACAATAATCTAATTTATTGTTATAATTTTAGAACAAAACGCTCATCAATCGTTATTTATATTTTCACTAGTTCTACCTTTTCTGCAGGGCTATCTTCCTTTTTATTTTTAAATATAATATATTATATTAGGCGTTATTCATTGAATTTGTTCATGTTACGTGAAAAATTGTCTCGTTTTTTTTTTTATATACATATATAATGTTATTCAAAAACGAGTTTTGTAATACGACCCTTGTGGTGTTTTTTTTCAATGAAAACATCACAGAAAAATCCCACATCGTTTGTTGACGGGACGCGTGAGTGAGGGAGGCGGGAACGAACTGCTGCAAATGCACGATCGGACATCCCTTGCCCGACAGCAAAAATCGTGATTAATGACGACGTCGTTTTGTGTCATCTTTGGTAATTGATGATAGCGGTCCACTTGACACGAGAAACAAAACTACAGTACTAATTTTAAAAACGAACGCCGGAAGCTATGTCGTGGGCAAGCGGAGAATTACTCTTTTCTTTTGTCAGTGTACCAAAAAATAAAAATAAAAATAAAAATGAAAATAAAAATTTTGAACTGGAATTTGCTCGAACGCCATGTTACGTGGTGCTGCCACGCGTATATATTCGAGAATTAAGACTGAGAGAGTTACCACGATCGCGAGAATAAAGCGGAAATCCATTGAGCATCATTATACGAAACCAAAATAAGTTTTATATATTATTATTATTATTATTATATACGTGGAAAGTGCACATCCCTGATAGGGCATATATACAATATATAAAATAAATTGAATGTTTTTTTCGTGAATTTCATATATGTATGTTACGTGTATTATAAATATATATACTATATACTGCGACGAGGGTAACGTAAATAAATATATATTATATATATCCTTTCGGATTCGATCGAGAATTTATATGAAATTTTCTCGATGGCGAACAGTATACTCGTATATAATATACAACATAAATCGTAATATTGAGGTTTTCGTAGGGACACAGTAGCAACGGCAAATAGGGAAAGACGGAGAATGAAAAAAAGAATATAACTCGATATGATATTATAAACGGAAAAAAAAAACACTAAGCTTTTTATCCTAGGCAGCGGTGATACGTTCGGTGCCCACGCCGCCGTCGCCTGCGTTTTAATATAATATTATACAGAGTATATATTTTTCGTTATAATAATATTATATTTCCACCGAAAAATAAAGCCACACGATGACGACATTATGACGACGAAATAATAACACGGGTTCAACGGTGGGAGTGTGGTAAATGGGGAAAGGGACGTTGTTTTCTCCACCACTGCGCGCAGCGTTCTGCTCATTAGATCGGTTATGACGGTCATGTGTCACGAGCAGCGCCGGAGCGGCTGTTTTTTCTCTAATCGTTTTCTACCTCTATAACGCAACGACGTACATTTGTCCGCCGCCGCCGCCACTGTTTCTAAATTTAGTGCGATGGTTAAATTTAGTCTAGTGCCATTTTCTCGGCCCAGAATATGCCAGCTATGGACCAACGGCTCGGCATCCGATTTTTTTATTTTTATTTCCCGTTTGTTTTTCTACCCACTTTTCGACGCCGCTTTAAAAACCACCACCCAATGTCTATAAATTGTTCGAATTCAATAGTAAATACAAAACACTGTGAAAAAAAAAATGAAGTACATGGACACTGCAACCACGAACCGTCGTCAGTCGGACGAAATTAAATAAAAC
This sequence comes from Rhopalosiphum maidis, assembly GCF_003676215.2. Lineage (NCBI taxonomy): Eukaryota > Metazoa > Arthropoda > Insecta > Hemiptera > Aphididae > Rhopalosiphum > Rhopalosiphum maidis. The sequence goes on from NC_040878.1 coordinate 17,877,668, forward strand.
GCAGTAGAAAAAGGATTGTTGTCGAGTCGCGCCTTAATTAGCTAAATTCTACGGGAGTGGTGAGGGCGAGACAGGGGATTTAAACGGCGCCAGATTAATGCGACGTCGGTGCAGTATTATATATAACTATAACAATATACGACTATATATATATATCATATATATCGGTATAAGCCTCTCTACCGAGGCTTAGGTCAGGGGTACACACACGAAAAGGAGAGCACTTGGCTTTTCGGAATTATACGCCCCTTCCCATTCACCCACTCAGCACTCAAAAAAGTCGCGTTATTATTTATTAGTCTTCTTTTTTTATTTATATATATATAAATATCTGTTACTCTAGTTATCTGTGTTTTTGAGTACAAACTCTTTTTGGGTGTGTAAATGGGAGCTTAGCAGATTAGGTAATAGTGTCGTTTTAGATTTAATATTAACATTTTACATTTGATTTCCGTCAAGTTAAGTTAATTTTTATAAGTAGTAATTTTTGTAAATTTATATCTGAGTAATGATGATCACATAATCGTTTAAAATACATACTTTTGACTATTTAGAAGAATTTATTGCTTACGAGTTGTAGTTAACATATTATATGCATGTACATACCTATATATGTAAATAAATAACTGACATAGAGGTATAATATGTATACCTAATTATTATTATTATTATTTATTATTATTTTTTTTTTTACTAAAACTGCTATTTAAATAAAAATATTTTAGTTAAAAATTACATTTAAAAAAAAAATACAAACGCGTTATGCAAACTAAATCCTGCAACCTGCAGATTAGGTATTTGCATGTCGCTGACGCGTGATGACGTCACTGTATAAAAGATTTTCTTTAAAATTATTATAATATAGTACAATATACGTCACTCGAACCGTAAAATCGCTGGAAACAACTCTACGAGTCGCATTTCAAAGACCATTACATAAAATATATTAAATACCTGTGTATCTGGTCGCTTGTTTGACCAGACACTGGTATGTTGACCTATTGCACATAGGTAATTTTATAAATCCCTACGATTCTCAGATCCGTTCTGAACTAAAGTCCGATAATCTTATATATATATGTGTGTGTGTGTGTGTGTGTGTGTGTGTATGTAATTAGATTTTTGTTTTCATATGTCTCTCATTGCATTCAACTAGAGTCTGACCAAATCGATACTAAGCGCACGGCCGTTGGTCATTTCAATACTGAAGACGTTTGGGATTATTAAACAATGTAGAAAATCAAATATATAATGATTATTATAATCGTATATTATAATACATACGATAAACGCTATTTAAAATATATTATTACGTTTCAGAAACTGTTTTAAATAATGTGAACTACTCTATCACTAAAATAAAAAGAACATATTTATACGATGACTACAGTAATTATATAATAATATAAAACAAATATATGCAAATCTTTGAGGGATTTAAGAATGATGAATTAGTGCTTGGCTTCTTGATTTCCATATAATATCAAAGTAGATTTTTATTTATTCAATATTTCTATGAAATAATTTGCTTTTTATGAATTTCAATTCACTTCAGCCAATTTTTATAGTATATTAATATATTATATTTATATGAAAACGGTATTTTTAAAGTATACTTTTAAGTATTACAGTTTACTCGTTTTTTAGGAAAATTAGCTTAATTACAATTCTAACATTTTACATTTGTCTTTATTTTATCCATCCACTATATTCATTAATTAATCGTAATCATAAATTCTTTTTTAGAACAAAATTTAGGTATTTTACCTAAATTATGGTAAATATTATTATTTTTTATTAATTGCATAGTTTAAAATAGATAATCGATTTTCTGTAAATTATGGTAGGTCTAATAAAAATATATAATATTTTGTTGAATATGTTGTGAAATAATAAGTTATAGTTTTTATAAAAGTTTAAAGTTTAGATTCGCCTATATACACATTCAATTTCTCTTGGTGCTCGGTATCCTTAATATTTATAGACTATATGTGTCTATGAATACCAATCACAAAGCCTCTGCTGCCAGTTGTTATTAACGATATTGGACGATTCCAAGAAACTATAATAATATACAACTATATAATGACGACTTAGTCCGGGATAGATATGTAAATCTCGCGCGGAAAAACTCTAGGGGAAATACAGGAATGTATATATATATATATTATAGAAAGGCGGCATATAAAAACGTCAAATACCTACCTCTGCAAATAATTCGGATGTGTTGTATAATATACAACTCTTTTAGTCGACACAGCAAGTATCTCTTTCTCCGTATGTTTCCATCACTCTCTCTCTCTCTCTCTTTCTTTCGAATATATATATATATTGTTATATATCTTATATATGAACATGTTGGAAATAAACAACCACCGCGGCAATAGACGAAGAGTGGAGTTTTTTTTTACTCCAAAACCAACGGCGGCCCACATGAATAATTTATGACTTGGAGGTGAAGGCGTATATAGTGACTGTGCGCGTGCAATACAATAGTTTTCCGAAAATTTTCTCTGCTCCAGACATTTATACTACCAACGCATTTGTAACGGCGGTGGGTGCACTCGAAAACACAAGTCGCGTTATATCCGTCGCCATCACCGCCATCGTCTCGTGTTTAGACAGGGTTGGAGGTGGGTCGACTCAGTTTTCTTACGAATATATATATACAGGGTGAGTCGTGGTGTTTTTCTCACAATGATGACAACACGACCAGCTATAAATATAATATATATATATATATATATATATAACGGATGAACGTCTTGGGACGTTTTGCTTCGAAACGCGTGACGTTTTTATTTCTCTATCTATATGTTTCCGTCTCTATCTCATTTCTTCCTTTTCGTGTACATGATATTGTTATTAAATATACGATATTTTTCAGCTACTGTCGCCAAAACTCAACTGTTTTTATACAGCACCACTTCCATATCTATTCTCTACTTTCTCTCTTCTTTTTATCCATCTAATTTCTTTTCTTTCTCTCTCTCCCACTCTTTTCATCCCTAAAACGCACACCCTTTTACTGGTCACTACGAAAGGTGTGTTATTGTTCACTGTGTGCCATCCCCGCTCTAGAAATATCGGCCATTACGATCCTTGTGTACAAGTTCCTTGGACAAATTGAGCCAATTTGATGCAGGCGTCACGGCCACCGTTGTAGTAATAATCGTAAAGGCGCCGGAGCAAAAAAAAAATGAAATAAAAAATATGAGACAATAATAACTATACAAAAACCGTTTACGTTTCCTAGTGTTCTACCGATGTGATGTCAATAGTGCTGTCCCATTCTGTAGGTACATTACTGTATTGAATAACCTGTCCAATTTATATTGGTACTCAACAACCCTTAAGATTTAAAAGAAAAACGGTAGTATAAAAACTATATTATATTGAAAAATATTATTATTTCACAAATTAAGATATATAGTATAATATAATACAATTTTTTGACTATTGTATTTAAAAATCTTAACAGCTAATGAGCGCTGATGACTGGTGGGAATGTTGGTTATACTAACATTTAATATATAATTAATAAATAATAATTCAACTAGAAATAATCAAATAAAGGTTAATCTGTGTAGGTTTATAAATATATTACGATTAAGCGAGTTCATTTGCGCCGGTATCAGTGTAATATTTGTTTTAAGGAGAGTAGGGGAATCGAATTTCTCCCTCGGGACTTGTTTTTTTTTCAAAAAGTATTTATAATAATTAGTAATGCAATTATTACATTATCATTATTTAATATTATATATCCCTAATCGGTGAGTTAACAGGCCGCTGCCGTTTTTGTCATAGTCGGTTAATGTACATGATATAGTAAATATATTATGTATTCGTATATTAATATGTAAGTGGATGTGACAGAGAAAATGGTGGGGATGAACAAATGAATCTAATGGATCAATAAGTATCACAAGTATAATAGTCTGTGGAGGAGAAAAAGGGATATATGGACCTGGGCCATGGAAACTGTGCACTAATACATCAACATCGTCAACTATAAAGTTTGTCCAAACTGCCTTTTTGGGTGATAAAAGTTTTTGTAATATTTTAACTCGTAAGTTCGCCAGCCGAATATTAAGGCATATTACGACACCTATATATATATATATATATATAAACCACTATGGGCTTGTATTACAACCCAAACGATAACTGCATTATAGTGGATGGTATATATTGTATATAAATTATGAAATAACTTAGTAGAAAATTTGTTTATGAAATAAATTATAAATATGTATTTGTATATTTTTAAGTCCTTTTTTTTTATAACGTGAGGTATATAATAACATTTTGTTATTTTTTTTTTTATTATTATTGCCAATAAATAAGTTTGTAATAAATTGCACATGATATTCACCATACTTATATACCATTATAATTATATACTACCATACTATATTTTCAATGTATCTGCTTATTAATTTCATACCTTAGACATTTTAAGAAAGAACTTTTTTTAATTGCACAAACGTATAATATGATATTTCAATTAAGTAATTTATCAAAAGATATGTATATCAGTATATTCCGACCAATTTAAATTGCATTCACCAAATATACAGATCCCGTCAAAGCCGTATTAAAATATTATTTCATATTGTCAAAATAATAATATAAGCAAACCTTTTTATTTTAGATAAAAAACTTACACTTAATATAAATAATTACAATATTGCTTTTTATTGTAATTTCCAACAAAAAATGTATATTTTTTCCACCTCTATTTAAATAATTTAAAACATTAGAAAATTTAGAACAGTGAACCACTGTATCCATATTTTTGAAAATATAGATATTGTAAAATAGCCAGGGGGTTGAGATACCTGTAAAATATAAAATATTCAGAGAAGGTTAGGTTAAAACTATGTAGTTAGAAATGAATACATTTACTATAGCTAATATTATTATTATTATCATTGTAGTAAATTATATTTATTTAAATAACAATAAAAAAAAGATACTAACTAAAATCTAAAGACTAAGGCCATCAAAGTATGCCGGACAAGTTTACAATTTGTTTTGTATAAAATATAAATAAATTGTGTCGATCGGCAGTTAATTTTGTTAATATTGTTATATCTGAAATTGTATATATATGTTTATAATATACATATATAATATTATGTTATATCATATTATGTACCTAATATGTACTACAAGTAAAAATGCATATTTTAATACAAATGTACATAAGAATATTTCGTATACAGAAAAGTTATATTATTACAGTATCATATTTAAATTTGGTTTTAGTATAAATATTAAATCGTCAGCTTTAAGACGATCTCCAAAAAACTAGTTAAGAATAAAGTTTACGATATTTACGGTGGCGAATTATAATAATGCATACTAACCTACTATAAACACATGTTGTGTACAGCTGATTTAGTTATAGTAGTTGAAATATTTTCGACTTCGCAGGATAAATTTATAATATTACGTACATTAAAAGTCAGATCCTTACTAATAACATTAGACATAATAATGTGTACGGTTTACGTAATACACTTACTTAAAAAATTGTTTAAGTGGAATAATATTCTATTTGAATGAACGTGATAAATGTAATTGGTAATAATACATTTTAATTATTAAAATTAAAATTGCCCAGATAGTTGGATGGTATATGTTTTTAAAATTTTAAAACGAGTAACTGGAGTTTGCTAATTAACGTACATAATATTATAATGTATATTCGTATCAATTAATTTGTATTACTTTACGCAATATAATTTGAATATTCTAGAAAATAACGTAAAAAATCTTTACATTTATTAAATATAAAAAATTAATATTTGAGAACAAGAAAATAATTAGTAAATTTTAATTAACGAATTTTCGGAATAGATTAAATAATTGAATTGGAATGAAAAATATGTTGAATGTAGAGTTAGGTAAACCAATGAATTGGTTAACCTATAAAACATTTTTATAATATTAAAGCAACTTCCGTATAAAAAAGTGTTTGTTTTGAAAGGTTTTTTAAGTTAATTTACTTTGCATACACGTTTGCTATCAGTCGTTATTCGTGTATTTCAAAAACTTTATATTTATTATGTATATTTAATCGACCAATCATGATTTAATTAATACGCATTATAAAAAGTATAGTATCAATATGATAACAACAATTTGTCTAACCTAATCTAAGCGGCGTGTAAATTCAGTTAATTATATTATTAGGATTATTTAAAAATTTATCAAAATATAAACCATTACATTATTAAAATAATAAAGTATAGCTGTATAATAATTATAACGAAGAGTTATTAAGATATTGTGTTTAAATAATTTAAAAACTATTTAATATTATATTGAGCTTAATGTGGTTATTACTTTCTTAAAAAAATTAGTTAACAAAAATTAGAAAAGGAAAATAGTAAAAGAAGCTGAATATTTGTTATTTATTTTATATATAATAAAATAAATGTATACATAAAAAAATATATATAATAATATAAATTGTTACTTTATGAATGATATTTGTCAATAGTTTTTTATAAAACTAAAAAAGTTATCAAAAAAATGACATTTGAAATAATATATACCTATATTGTTAGAGTTTGTTTTCTAATATATTTTTTCACGGCTGAAAGATTAAAAAAGTACTTATTTCCAGTTTACCGTAACATTTAGCATTTCGCAGAGAATTTCGGAACTGAAATCCAATTTAAACGAGCGCGATTTGAGCGAGTTGTAACCATTTAAAGTTTGAAATAAGGGCAAAAACTGAGACGACGCAAATATTCTTCTATTTTCTTCTTCCTTATTTATTCTCGACGTTCCACCTCGAGACCTCGGCCCAAAGTTTTAGCGCATAAATCTAAATATTTTTAAACTCTCAGCCTGTAAGAAGTTTAATATCTATACAATATATTATATATACTCGTACATGACAATTATTTTCAAGTGCGGTGTACCTAATGGATTAAAATATCAAAGTTTCAAACGGTTAATAACTTTTAAAACCATACTCGACTATATATTTATGTATATAAAGCCACCGCTCACTCATTCCCGTATGTTTTTGCCAGACGTTCACACAGCAATAAATAATATAAACGGATTTTTCATAAAATATTTACGGCGTCTATTTCCAAGTATATACGCGCGCGAGCGCTCGGCTTATAAGCATATACCACGCGGTAGCCAGTTAAAGGACTAGAGATTTTATTTAAAATGTAAACTATTATATTTTATATCGTACCTAAACGGTATATATTATTGTAAATAATAATAATAATGGGTTGGACTTATGGACAGAGAAATCAATGGTCACATTATTTTGGCCGTTAAAAGGTTTTTGATATATATATACAATATACGCGGCTGGTTGATGGTCATCGGACAATATGAGGAACGATATATTTATACATAGTACACAATATCTCGGTTTACTGATTCCTCCTTCCTGTCCCTTTTTCGGTAGTCATCACGGAGGTGGTGGTAAATTTCCGGTGGTCTGTATGCGGTTTTTGACGTGATCCGTTAAAAAGCCCATTATCGGTGGATGCACTAAAAACAAACTCCATTCGACGAGCGTGCGCACAGCCACATTTAAACAAACAAATCCTGTCGGTTAATTTTTCATACGAACGCGACGGGATGATGGGATATCTAAGTTGTTGGATAGTCATTTTTTTTTTCATTTATATATTATTATATATTATATAGTATAGTATATTATTGACACCTGTCGGCTTGTAAATTAAAAAGTCACCACCGCGGTATTGGGACGGGTGAAAGTTTTGACGGGTCTTTTTTCAGCAGTATACGTACTGGACAACGGTCGGTTTTCGCGCGAGATCCGTTGTCATTGGATATTTTCAAACAGTCTCGCGTTACCCTACCCCATAGTATAATATAATATATACACAACGTGCGCTATGCTGCAGCAGCCGTTGCAATCGATATATGCCCATAACACATTCGGTATATGTATGTACATAACGCAACCGCCCTCCCCTTGTTCGATTCCTCTCCGTCACAACGGCCCGTCATGCTTTCGTCCTGCTTTCGGTCTTCCTCTTCGTCGGCGCATACACCGCACATACCCATTTGGAGGCGATCCAAAGGCCATTGTTTGAACGGAAGTGCGCCGGTAATGGATAGGAAAACACACGCGTTCATCTCACACACGATGATGGTCTCTCCCAGCTCTCCCGAGCCCGCGCGAGTGCGAGACAAAACATTAGCGAACGTCGAAAGGAAGGAGGGTAGGGAGACCGTCCGACCCGCATCCCGGAGCCCACATGGCCCGGTCACGGAAAACTTATATATATATATACACTATACACGTTTGAGGATGAGTAGAGGGTTTAGGGGGAAAATCTTCGTCATTTGAGGGGATTCGGTAGGAAGGGTAGAGCGTTGGGGCGGATGGCATTATAACGGACAACGACCCGCGGTGACTGTATGTATATAATATATCGTAAAGTGTGTGATGCCTGTAGCACTATAGGCGGTGGTGCTGCGCGGGGAAGTCGTTTTGCGCTCGGTGAAAAAAATAATGTATTATCTACCACCGACCTGAGGGAAACCCAATATATTATACATATAGTTTTCGTTTCTTATTTTCTCTATTTCCATACCAGAGATTGGTCTAATCCAAATAGGATTTCCCGCAAATCCTCATCTATAGTCCTATCGCTTTCGCCGCCGGTGGTTATCTGACTGCAATCTAATTTTCTGGCGAACCGAACGGGCGCAATTAGAAGATCGATCGGAACTATCATAATGTTATTATAATTTTATGTACACCAGCGCGATAGATACTCGTCGACTTTCTATGGATAATGTTCTATATGTGTGTTATCCCTTCTCGACCTGTTCATCCGTGCAAGTGCGCGTGGCGTCGAAAAGAGAAGACGATTTTCCGCCTCCCGCTCCTCGTGCGGACCACGCCGTTCGTCACATATATCCACGCCAAGCTTACGGATTTAGCATTATACCTATATTATATAAAGCTGCAAGTTGACGATGACGGATTGCTGCGGCGATGGAGATATTTTGACGAAACATCCTCGTATAAATGAAGTAAACCGTCGCGTACATCGTAGTAATAATAATCATAATATGTCTTCGCACGCGGCTTGTCGTCTTCGGGTGTCGTTTAAATATTTACATACATTAATAAATTACATCAGGTATTCAAACTGTCCAGCTGCAGGTATGCGAGTAGGGAAAATATTTTTTAAATATTAAGTCAAAATCAATAAAAATATAATATTTTACCTATAACAGTATAATGACATTTATTACATAAACACAAGACCATATTATGAATACAAATATTCGGAAAACGCATAAATTCGATTTAATCTCGTTGTTTATATTATTACTACACGGACAATATAATATGTTGGTATATACCTTTAATAATGTTGGTTGTTATTGTTATTATTATTATTATTATTATTACCATATGTTCAGAATTTTTCATATACGTATACGAAACGAAAAAAAAATTAACATACCTTTACGAGCTTTTACGCATATAAAACACACACACACACACACACATATATATATATATATATTATATATTGATATTTTTGTCGTTTCAAGGGTTCGTATAATAATAACGTATTATACTAAAAATAGTAATAGTCGCGTTGCGGCACGACCGAGAAAATTTCAAATGAAACATTTTAAAAAGTTTACTTTGCAATCAAATAAATGCGTACAAATGGAATTTTATTACATACCTACATTAATTATCATATAATGATGTCTTTAGTATGAAATACCTATACAATATAATGTTGTATACGGTATAGGTTTTATAATATTACACGCGGGATATAAAAACAAATGGCCCGGTCGTTATAATATTAACCCATTATTTTTTTTTTAAAAAAAGATCTATAATGTAAATAGTCATACAATAATAAATTATATAAACCTATAACGATTTGCAGCTCTGTCGTTAAACCGTATAGTTCTTGTCTGTAATTATTTCCATGCGTGTATAAACAAGCGCTATTGGTTTGCCAGAAACCTTCAGATTCATCCGGTTATTATTACGTCGGCAGGGTGACACATTAAAAACAACCGCCACCGGTTAAACACCGGGCGCATCGTTATTACACAATATTTAAATACGGGTGCGTCATATTATATTCTAAAAAGTCGTCATCGGCGGCCTTATGGTAACAAAGAGGTCTAATGAACGCCAGTTAGTGTACGAACCGTGAATAATTATTATTGATACTGAATTCTGTCAACCGTCGCCGCTGCCACCCTCGCACGCCAAAGGGTTCATCCAGTACGATAGTGGTATATCGTATGCACACTCTTATGTATATGTATATAATATTATGTTCATGAATGTACAAACCAAAATTTAAAATACATGTGTAGGTAAGGTATGTGCCTATGTAAATTTATGACTACCGCAGATAATGCATCGCATAGGTATTCGCTTAAATATATTCATTTTCGTAGGAAGCACATTAAATTGTAATGCGTAGGGAATCTATAAGTTAAAGTAAAGCTTAGCATTCCACATAATAATATGGATTATTTAAAGTTGGTTGGCGATTGTGCATATATATGTGTGCAAACATGTGCTAAACTATCTAATAAGTACAATATAAAGATACGATGAAGTATAGTTTTTTTTTTCCAATAAATAATAATATTAAGCATTTTTTTACAAACTTTAAAGTGTAGTTAAAATATATATCTATATATTATTTAATTAAAATGTTTATTTTGAATCGTGTTTTTTTCAGAATATCTTATCATTTGAACGTTTTTATTTACATTCATATCAATCATTGAATTAGTAGAACCGTTATTTTTATTACATTCTGAGCAGAGCAATTAATGTATTGGTTTTAAAGTGATATGTGTGATATGTGTATGTATATGTGTGTGTAAATAATTATTGTCGCAGTAAAAAACTTAGATTTTTAAAAATGGGGGTGATTTCTAATAGCAAATTAGATTTAGCTAATGTATTAAGGAGACAAAAACAAAGTTCTAAAAATAAATTTTATAATCGGGGAAAATTGAGGAAAAACAAGTATTTTTACGCAAATCCAATTTTCGACAAAATCAATTTAGTTTTTTGTTTTAACTCGAAAAATAATTTTAGATATTTGAAATTAAATTATCGTAGAACTTTTATAATATTATCATTTTCTATTTAAGACAAAATATTCAACCATTTTAGACTTATTTAGTATTTTTAGGTATGAATAATTTTCAATTTTTTTAGTTTTTTCTATGTATTTCGATTAAAAATTATTCCCTTGGTTAGAAACGTTTGATATTTTAATACAAAATCCAATCCCAAAAATATTGTTCTTGTATCTGTATCTGTATTAAAAATACAAAGCCAAATTTTTTTTTTACAAGTACTTTAAATTAGATTTTTTTCAATACTAAAAGTAAAATAAATGATTTTCTTAGATATGTCAAAAAAACGTATTGTCATGAAATATACTTATTGGTATAGTCTGTCTAATAAACCATCTCTACTCACAATTATTATTCGTATACAATGATATTACATTAATGAATTCAAATTTAACACTCCCGTAATAGTGACCCATTCGACACGTAATGTACAGCAAAGCGGTACCCATTTGCCTAAATTTTTTATTAAAATGTGTAGTATATGGATGATGAGGACGGAACAGTTGAGTAAGATAGACATATAATATAAGGATAGATATAATATTTTAAAATAATAAAATATATCTTCCTGGTGTGTACACTTAATAACTCAAAAAATTAAATATTGTAGCAAAAAAATTGTTTACTGAATAAACGTATAAATATTTAAAAGCTTATCAGTATCTAACACCGATCCGGGACATTATTATAATATTTACATGTTGAATATTTATCAATATACTTATGGCTATGTTGACGTGTTGTAGCAAGCCTACACTGATAAGTGGGAGCTCAGAGAAATGTTATAAGATTGAAAATGAATAAATTGTTTTTTTTTTTTTTTATTGTTATTTATACATAATTGTATACTGAATATGTACGCCGTTCTTTAAAATTTGATACTATCATGATTGAATACAGTTTTAAGTGCTTTTTTTGTATTTATTATAATCTTGTTATTATTTAATTGTATTATTTTTTATTAACATATTTCATAGAAACTACTAGTTTTTACTTTTTAGTATGATATGATTTATTTGTTTAATTATAATTTAGTTTGCTGATTTTTTTTTATACTTGAAATTTCTCAAACAAAGTGTTTTTAAATAAAAATAACTCACTAATAGAGTTAGCGATTCGAAAAGTATCGAAACTTACTCGATTTGAACCATGAGATATGTATATTGTAAATATTATAAAATATGAGCTATACATATAATAAAGATACAAGTAGTGTTGACAGTGTTGATAGTAACAATAATCGACGAAGATTTATTAATAACTCAATAAATCGGACTAAGGTAATCTAATGTTAATAACTTAGGTCTTGAGATTAGTTATTTTCTTTGCTTTTCAGCCGATCGTGATGATGTATATATATATATACTCACACACGTCGTATAATATGACGCATCTGCTTCAGGCCATGGTAAACCAACGGTTTAAACAATATCACGACGACTTTTAAACGTCACGTGGTGTCGTTGTTATATTATTACATATTGTTCGTTCGCAACGGCGTTATGAGAAAACACCCGAGTGGTTCCGGTCAACAATCGTCATCGTTATTGTTGGTGGAGAGCAAAAACAATAATAATATTACAACTCAGAGATGCCGTCGAGTATACGATTTATCTATTGAGTTCATTTCGATCTCGATGAGTAGGATACATGTCTTCCTTGGTGATATTATTATTATTATTATTTTACGATATTACAAAACCCAAAATGATTTCTCAAGCGTTAATATTGTGTATAATATTTCTTGTATACCTGTACTGAGTATACTGCGTATGTAGAGTATGAGAACCTGTACTCCGATTTTAGCAACGTTTCGATGGATTTCGATGTCTGCCAGCTTGAGATTTTATAACATTTTAAATTATGTTATTCGATTTTATACGCCCTTCATTTATATTAAATACCCTATTTTAAACCATGTTTTTGCATTCTGCGCGTTGTCGTGTTTTAGGGTATGTACCCCCATACATTATATTATTATCATAATAATATACGGTTCGTATGTATAATAAATAATAATATTTTAATAATAACACAAAACGCTCATACGTATCTATTATAATACTATTGAGCGGTCGCACAGCGCATATCGCGTTGTGTTGTTTCGGACCGGCGAGAATGGTAATTAAAACTAATTTGTTTGTGGACCCTTCTTCCGCCAGGGACTCGTTCGATGACTCGTAACGAACGGCTTAGGAAATAAAATTTGCTCGCCACGCGTCGAGAACCACTTCAACGCCGTGAGTTATTGTATCATACGAATTACGATCAGTTACGCACAACGGCGGCATATGACGGTGTAAATCAGTAAATCATAAGAATGTGTACTAACACTCAACACATCACTGCAGTGATGCACAATAATGAAAACAAATTTTATTAACTATTGTATTTTCCGGCAACGATCATGGATATATTAGTCGACACTCCTGACTACTTTATTTTTAAATTGTTATGTACTAATCTGTAATAATTTTATGTGATTTCCCATGAAAAAAAAACAATATTAGTACTTTTATTCCACTTAACAAATTGACGAATAACAACAAAATAGATAATTTCAAAATTCTATTAATCTAATTATTTTTAAAATCGGAATGATGCAACGACGGATACCTTTATCTGTTTCAAATGTAATAAAAGTTATCGATACATCTTCTAAAATCGAATAAAGAATCCAACAACTAACAAGACGTTTAACAATTTATTTATTTTTCACTACAAACACTGAAATAAACATAATGCAATAGGACGTGTACAAATTGCAGTAACCTCGAGCACAGTTCGAGACTTTGAATCGCTATTAGAGCGGGAAACCAGATGATTTTTAAACCACCCATACATTTTGATATGAAACATTATGAAAAACATTGTAAACGGCATGTGGCGTATTGCATAAAATACGAATTTTGGTACTTATATGCTTGTACTTATAAACAATAATCTAAAAATTATAAAAAAAATTAAACAAATCTAACCATTGTCCGTACATGATACGTAATTATAGCTGCACGTCGTGTATCGTGTTCACAACTCGTTTAATTAAAAAATAAAAAATAAAAAAAATATTACGATTTGTAGTGAATCTATATAATATACATACGCGCTATATCTATAAAATAGTCGTATACTTTTAAAGCACACACAACACGCGTGTTGTTTTGGTTTTACGGTCTCCGTAGGGGGAGGGGGAGACATGCATCGCTAACGCGTCGACAAATTTTTTCGTCCTCTTTATTCGACTATAAATTAAGTCCCATTATAATACAATATTATTACTGTGTGCACAGTGAACATTATACAATTTTACACACGTTTAAATGATATTCGAAATTAAAATCCCGTACCGAATGCAAATCAAACGGTTTTTATTTATTAATTATAATTTCTGGATTCATCGGTTAGTATTCATTTTATGATGTTCAGCAGACGATAAATTGATTTTCAGTGTCACAAATAATAATAATTATAATTATTATAATAATATTTGTATTTAATCGGCGGGGAAAATAATAAATACAATATACATAGTAGTATAAGCGAACAGTCATTAAATATAATTGAACAAAAACACACCTTTAAAAAAATAATTAATACACGCGTATAATATTGGTTTTACGTTTAATTGAAATAAAAATACGAATTCGGTGCAATTAACGGATTAAATAACGAGAAAAAAAAAACCATTTAGAATGTGAAAGAAATCACTTTATTCGGGTCAAAGTACTCGTTGTACAAAATCATTTAACACTTTTAAATAGTATTATTTCAATTCGTAAATCAGAATAATATAATATATTATTCTTAAAACACTCAACCATAATTCATGGTATTATATTTTATTATTCTGACTTCCGGTTTATGAAAACCAAATCATATTTTAGTAATAAAATCGTTACAATACGCACATATAAATAGTGATGCTCGCACTCACGTATAGTATTAATAATAATAATAATATTATACTTTTGATGACTTATCACTATTTCACTGTAGCTAAATAACTATTTTTCCTCGCAAAATAATTCTAATTTTTAATATTTTTTACCATTATCAATTCTAGGAAATTACATAATATTGTGAAATTCAAGGGTATATGAAACTGGAGTAGGTTTTACCAAAACATGTCGTTTAATCGTTAAAGATTTTTCCACCATCGATTAGATAGTATTTGATATATAAATATAATATTATATTTCAATGAATGAAACGTGTGTCATATACACCTACATTATTATTTTTGCCAACGTCAGATGTTTTGAAACAAGCCAACAATACTGCTTATTTATAATATAATATAGTTGCCGGGCATGATATTATGGTATCGATAAGCACTAAACGATCAAACAGTAAACTATTTATTTTAAAACTGTTTTAACATAACTTGAACGCTCCACTGAAAATTCAGAGACACAGACATGGCTATAATATTGTTGTTATACACGAGGATTTTAATAGGGGTTCATGAGTTAATGAGATAATTGTTCGTTGTATATTAATTAAGTCAATTGCTGTAATTTAAAACTCCGAAACGGTCTCATGAATTAAGAAACGACATATTATAATATATATATATATATGCATTGACTATTATGTAATGTTTCATCAACTGCTTCGAATAAATTTTAGTTAAAAACCAAAAAAAAAAAAAAACGAAGTGTGGTTTAATTATATTGTTTCGTTTTTACAACCAGCTGAACGAGCCAATCGATTCTACCTAATGTCGATGTTGTTGTGGTCGAACATCGAACATTTAAGTATACCTAATGGGTCAGGTTATATACTTATATATACAATTTTTTAGTCGTACACGCGATGAATTTCGTCTCGGCAGCGTGTCTGTTAGTCGCGTAGATGTAAGATAAAAATATAAAACTGAAATATTATATTGTAATAATGTACAGCTATTCTAATTCATAAAACGATTTCGTACAACCGGCTGTTGGCTGTACTCCAGTTCGTCATAAAACAAAAAAAAAAACAAAAAAAAAAGAATAAATAAAAACTACATCATACTAAACGTCTTTGATCCCTATTCAGTTCGACTCGTTATTTATTAATGGGCCACAACGTTTGTTCGGGACGGTACCATACTTTTTCCTCTCTCTTTTTTTTAATTAGCGACCGGCGGTGTGGAGGAGAGTCGAGGCAACGCCATCTCTCGGTTTATTCATGTTAATTTTCAAAAAGAATCCTTTCCTACGACAAAAATCCCTATTATGAGACAGACGCGAACCATTGTGCTTGAGATTTTTCTCCATTCGAAAAGAACCAACTCCCCGTAAATAATCCAGCATCTGGTTTTTTCACCTTGAACGCGTTCGTTTTTCTGC
Source organism: Rhopalosiphum maidis (assembly GCF_003676215.2). Classification (NCBI taxonomy): domain Eukaryota; kingdom Metazoa; phylum Arthropoda; class Insecta; order Hemiptera; family Aphididae; genus Rhopalosiphum; species Rhopalosiphum maidis. Next base: position 17,894,164 of record NC_040878.1, read on the forward strand.
TATCCTCCTTATATTCTATACTATATTGGAGTACAACTATACAGCGTATACGACTTTGGAGAATGAAAGGAGTGGTCGGCGAAACCACCAGCTCTTTAGGATTTTTTTTTATGTTCATCCTATTGTGCTCGTGTTATTTTATCACAAAAGCTTTACACACACACACACACGTGCAAGTCCGTATGGTTGCGTTGATTACAATTCACGAATCTCGAGTCGTCCTGTTCGGCGGAATACTAGCAAATAATAATAATTCGTAAACATCTGCAAACGTCGGCGTTGAAACACAACAACAATAATAGTACATAATAGTAACATATTATTAAATAATAATATAGTTGTAGCAGTTTTAATAAACAGTGACATATCAAAATCTAATCTAATATTAATATATTATGTGTATGTGGGACCAGTCGACACGAAGTAAATTCTTGATTGAACACATTTTACATAATTACTTAATTACAATTTTTATTAATCAATATTATTGAGGATAACATGATTACACGTTATAGAATTTTGGCATAACATGGGCATATTTTAATGTTATTGAACCAACAGTCATGGAAATGATATGAAAAATTTATATCTTTTACAAGTTTTATTTATTTTCTAAACTATTTTAAGATATTATGGATACATTCTATTTACTTATTCAAAATGTCTTATTTTTATGTAAACTTATAGGTTGAAATTTTTAAGAAATATAATACTTATTACCAACCTATATTATAAACTATCTGTACATTACGAGTATAACACCGATATTCCTGCGATAATATAAAGGATTACGATAATGCAAATAGAAATATGTGTGTATGTTTTTCTTGGTAAGACAGTAGCGCTTGGTTGGCGTTGACTTTATCGTCGGAAAAGGATGCGCAGCAGGATGACGGTGAACGAGTATTAAACCCGTTTATAAGGAATAATGGAAGTGCTCGTTGTATGAAGCAGTTTTAATGATAACAATTGTTTATAAATAAATACTTATAGATATATTCTTAATTTTCACCTCTTTCCTGCCACCCAATTTGAAACTTTTGTGTAAGCCACCACATTGTTGCAGATCACAGATCTCGTTTAGATATAATATTGTATTCCAAATTTGATAACTCCATACAAGAAAATATTTATCCTCCCGCAGTGATAACACATTTTACCATATTATTATGCTATTTATAAGCAGACGTGAAAAATCGCAAATAAATATGCATATATTATTATTATTATATGAATATCTACACAGTATTGATGATGAAAACTAGTGATGTATAATAAATATTAATCTACCACATGACTCGAACCACAACGATATTTGACATCAGTGTAATAACAGTCCTCTGAGTTTAAAGTAAATGTTCAATATAAGTACTAGTATACAACGGAAACATTCACTATCGAACAGATTTTTTGAAAAGACAGTGACTCACTAAAGATTTTAACACTCGCAAAATATAAATGTGTATATACGCGTATCGATATACTTTCAAAAAAAAAAAGACAAAAAATTTATGAAATTTATGAAATTACTAGTCTATAGTTTAGATAGTAAATATTACATGTTTGTGTGTGTGTGTGTGCAATTATGTCATAATCATAGGACAAATAAAAACTGATAGTGCGCCTACAACAACATTACGATGTTACAAAAAAAAAAAAAGAATAAAGATTAACGCGTGAAAATCCTCTGGCTCGATTGCGATCGGATTGGTTTTGCAGCAGATTACATCGATAAACGCACGTGATGTCTAAAAGCTCGTTTAGCAGTCTTTCAAAGCCGACATCACTGGGCTTAATTGTCGTTGTCATCAAGCACGTGTTACCTTTGACTAATTTGATTCATTGGCACACTCGTATAGGTATTATATGCTTTCGCCGGTTGTACTATGCGGTGACATCTCTTCGGGGTCGTGGAAAACCGCTAATAATACGCAGACGGTCAGATGCGGGATCGCGGTGTCGAAGTGAGTTGGGAGAGATAAGAGTAGTAGCACGTGAAAAATTGCTGATCGTTTTTTTTCTATTTTTTTTTTTTTTTTGGTAACGTGCCGACCGAGCAAGCCTCCTCAAATGCCTATTTGTAACCGTTTCTCTTTTTACCGTCTGCGGCGCATCGTTAACGAGTCGTGTTTGTAACTTAATGAATACCGCCGAGCCGCCGCCATGCATCTCCTCTTCCTCCAGTCGACGACGTGAATACGTGCGTGTGTGTATGTATAACACACGGTGATAATAATAAATAAGTAAATAACACGCCATCGAAATTGAGTCATTCAAAATGCTCGTCTCGAAAATAGTTCGTATTTTTTCTTTTAACTTATTTTTTTTTTTTTTTAAATATGTTTATATTATATTTATTTATACACGTATATTTGGTTTTTTTCGTTTCTAGAAACGATTTTGCACATAAATGCTCAGTAATTAACGACGACAGTTTGCGTATATATATTTATAATGATGATATATTTGTTCGAAATGTGAATAGTATATTTATTATATACAGAGTGTAGCAAAAATAACTTTATATTAATAAATTATGTTATAAAACCTATTTAAAATTAATAATTATTATATTAAAAGAAAAAAATAATGATTTGAATAAAAGTTATTAATTACCTACCGACTACCACTATTTTTGATTAAATTGAAAAATTGTTTTCAGTTTACACCAGTTTACTTATTATAAATTATCTGTTTAGTCTCCCTAACAAATCTGGAATACAGAGTATCGCATATAGTATAGTCAAATAGGTGATAATATACGTGACTGAAATAAGTCAAAATCAGAAGATAGTGTAAATTGTTTTAATTAGATTTGTTTCTTATATATCTATTTTTTATCATAGCTAACTAGACAGGTATATTATTTTAATTTAATCAAGATTAAATATTATGTAACTATAAAATTAAATTATCAAGTATTTTCAAAAATAAGTATTATTTTTTTTGTAAACAAATAAAAAAAGAGAAAAAAAAATTATTTAATTAAAAACATGCTTGTGTGTCGTATATATGTTTTATTATTTTTTGTTATTATAATTGATACTGTAATTAGGAGGTATTAAAAATAATCTCGACAGTAATAAAAATTAAATTTTTGTTTAAAAAATAAATAGTTCTACAGAATACATTTAAGAAAAATAGTTAATTATTTAGTTCTATACAGTGGTTTTATACACTTGTTTTTGTATAAGAAAAGTTTGTTTCCATATAAATTATATTATGATAATAATTATTCACCGCCTGTCATCATCGCTGAACCTACCTATCTCCATCATATACTTTTGCAAGTCTCGTTTTAAATATATGTCGTTTCGCACGGCGTCAGAATTAATCGAAACAGGAACCGCCCACTCGGTGAATTTATTTTAATTTTTCACGTGCACGTATAATAATAATAATAATAATAATGATAAACGGCGCGAGATTGTTAGACGTGATATTTTTTCGTAACCTTATGCATAATTGATAATATTCAATATAAAATATTTAAATCGCGATGTGTGACTGGTCGCGTCTATTTAAATATCTTCATACATCACAATTATATGAACGGAAAATATGGAAAATGTACATCTTTATATTTTTATATAAATTAGACAGTGTGCAGTCTATAAGTGCGTATAATATCGAGACCTATAATATTATCGGGTGAGTAAAAATCTCTTGAAAAATGTAGTGTTTAGAATTCTAGCCACATCAAATATATAAGCATATACACTGAAAATCCGTCAACGCTTCGAGATTGATATTCTTTTACGGTTACAGATCATTAAGTCCAGGACGGAAAAATGAAAATACACTACGCGTCCGTATACGAAAAGTGTTACAAGATATTTCAGGCTTTTACCACTTAAATAACGAGTATACAAGAGTGGTGCTTGTGTTACAACACGTTTACGAAAATAACATACGATATGCGTTCTGCGAGTGCATGTAAGTAGATATCCATATGATTTACAATGTACCTGATGTAACACGTGTTTATGCAGTATTATGCTGCTGTGGCAGGACAAAAAAGTGTATGTTTAAAAGTGGACGATAGAAGTATTCAATCCACGACCCGTCTTGTCCTCATATTCAAGCCTCGCGAACACATCCAGCGCGAGTATTTTTTAATACGTGTTTTTATTTTTAACGTGACCCGAGAGATTTCTAAAAAAACAATAGGTGTCCCGTTGCTTAAAAGGCTAAAATCCCTTAGTGGCTTGGCCTGTGCTACAACGGCATTGGATTTCGCTAGATCCACCGGCTAACAGTGATGATGGTTAATTGTAAGGGATGATGTGGTGGGGCGGTCGGTGAAGGTCACCCGAAGAGTCGTTTGTAAAATAATTTATGTTTACATTTTTAACAGACCTCATAAATGCCCCAGATGCCTATTATAATAATTATGTTTATTATTATTATTATTATTGTTATTACTGCGCAGCTATACAATAATATACATACCGCCCTCGGTCGTACATTTTCTACCCGGCCAATATAATATTATATGACTGCCCTATCTAGCTGCACCGCATTGTATACATTATATTATTCTTGTACACCAACAAAGTACAAATAGATTTACAGTACGGCGTGTGTATAATATAGTATAGTTGTGACACACACGCGGTGTACAATAATAATAGGTACTATGTAATAGGCATACTATAATTTAATATAACGCAGACCCCGTATAATATCCAATATAGTGCCTATTGCCGTTTTCCTCGACGTGTATTATTCAAAACACGACATTATACCGTACTACCGTAATATATTATTCACATCCGCAGTATATACAACATTATTGTATGTGCCGTAGATATTTCAAGTAAACGTTACCCGAACCTTGGTCACCGTTGTCGCCGTGCACAATAACGTGTATGCCTACATATTATAGTGCGTTGTGTGTATTAGAAATACGTATTTATAAGTACTGACCTGCAACAGACAAAACAAACGAAAAACATTGTTAGTGCATATTATAGTACAATATATCGTAAAATATTATTATCATTATTATATAGCGTATTATAATAATACGTTGATTTTTACAATATCAGATATCAGAACGTTTATCGAGTAGTGGTGAGAGGGTGGTTTTTAATACATTTGTAGGCACAATGTATTACAGAATCTGTGTTCGTACACAAAGACTTTAATATTTTAAGGAACAATTTCAGATTTAAACACACCAAATATACAAAGATATTAAAAAATAACACACACGCACGCACACACACACACACACACACACATATAATATAAATATATTATATATGTGTAAGCCAGTATTATTATACCTGAAGTGTTATATTAGTGGTACAACCAAACTCTAAATCGATAATTTAGTCCAAATTTGGTGAGAAATAATTACCATTAATTCATACAATCTATTTGAATATTTCGATCGAATTTGTGTGCGCTCGACAAATCGTTTTATAACAATATTATGCGTGCATCTACAGTGTGCGCGTGTATAATATATATTATATTATACGGTCTATATTTTTTTTTTATAAAACTATAATTATACTGTGATTATATTAATTTTTCATGTCCTCGGTTTAATTATTCAAAAGTTAACAGTATTCAAATACGAGTGTTTCATAAAATATATTAACAAATATGGTTTGATTTTTGAATTCAAATGTTTTCGGAGCCGGTTCCATATTTTTTATACTAAACAAGAAAACAATTTAGGCGACATAATAAGTATTTTACGATACTATGTAGGTATATCATTTTTCATATTTTTATTTTCAAATATTCAACTAATTGATTATTGAAATAATTATCGCAAAAAATAGTTTTTTTCCATAATCTAAGAGATAACCAAATTTGAAAAAAAAAATTAGTTTTGACAAAAAGATGCCTGTCCCGCGATTACATTTTATATTATTAGACACTTTTCGCCGTTGTTGTTGTTGTTGTTGTTGTTGATACGGCGCTGTCATGACTCGATCACATCACGTATACTAGCGGTATTATTTCTACATATTATACTACCTACCCAAGGTCGTCGGTACATATCCGAACGTAAGTATTTATACAATCAACGCGTGCAGTCTCCTACTGCGGGAAGAGAGGAAAGATGTATGCAACGACGGAGTAGAAATAGTAGATTATAGTAGGTGCACGAGAAGGCAGGGCGGATTATATCGCGACCGGGAAAAAAATAATAATATTATTGTTGTTACATAATAATATATAATATATAACAATAATAAAACACGGGACGAGCGACCCGTCATATTATATATTAGGTGTTAAACAATATCATTATTATAATCGTTGCCAGAATAACGCGAGTGAAGATCGCACACACACTCGCAGCTACACATAGTGCTCACTCACGATTTTTAATGAGACTATACAGGACTGGGTACAAACTCGCGATCTACACGTGCACATACACACACTCTTCTGCATCTAAGAAAACAAATTAATTTCGGTTTTTTCGTCGTCCCATTATTATTATATTGTTCTTACCAGCGATCCCCATAACAATATCATTAATAATATAATATACGAAGCGCGGTGCACACACGTGTATATAATACACATTATTCTATATAGTATAATAGGTACATACGATATGCTCATATATATATATATATATGTGTGTGTGTGTGTGTGTGTGCGTGTGTGCGTGTGTTGTAAAACGTATAATATATTTCGATTATTCGCACCGGACCCGATGCAACGACGGCGGCAACGGCAACCGATAATTGCTGGTAACAATACGCGCACATAAAACAATAGTATGATATTGTACGTAATAATATTACTATTATATAATTATGTATAATATATTATTCGTATTATGCATCGACTGCGATGACGGTATGACGTCAAACAACACGCTAACACGCTCGCGACACATATTATAACGTTAAGTATAATATTATAATCGGATTCGGTAATTAAGTCGTGTGCGAAGAAAATGCAATTTACACGAAAAGATCCGAAGACCAGATAAACGTCTTTCCCATTGTATCTCTCTATCTCTCTCTCTTTGTCCGGCCGTTTTTCTTTTATAGTATAATATTATATTGTATACTTTAAAATGCGCATAATATAAACTCTGTTAACGCGATGGATAATATGAAGAATAACATTTTTTAATTATACTTCAACAACAAAAGTCCTTTGGTGGACGATCGAGAGAACGCGCTTGCGCTCTCCTTATACGCCATACTGTGTATATGTATATCTTATTAATAATATACTACGCTATTTTAGTGACAGTTTGTCGGATGAGATTTTACGCCGCCGCCGGAGCTTAATGGATATAGCAATTAGAGTCGACGCGAACAAAGGTTTGAGAGGCACATAGAAAAGCCGTACCATGAGCTTGTTATAATAATTACTGCTCGACGAGATTTCTCCGTCTGCCACTATGTTATATATAATATATATATGAAATATGTACATAGGTACGATTTGTATAAAGATTTTCGGACCAAAGTTACATGCGCATTAAATGACTCTCATATACAAAAACTTATATTATTTGCGAGTAGGTAATTTCTTCTACTTCAATATATAGTCACTATACCTACTTACCTCGGAAGTAACAATATTGTATGTCGGATTAAAATATATATATATATTGTAATTTATTTAAATTTTATAATATTTTATATATTTTTTAATTAATATTGATCAAATATACTAATTGTATTGGCGACAATATTTAACTTCTGTTCTTTTCTTCGATAAAATTATTGATTTATAAAAACTTGTTCGTATAAAATTATCATAATTATAGTTGCTTTTAGTAAAGAAATGTTTGGTAAAAATCCCATCCAAAAATATTATTATGACGTATTAAATATCAACAATTATATAGATTTTAAAGTTTGGTCACCAATTTCAAATGCCATCAAAGATAATATTATGTGTAAGACCCACTTCAAATTGTAATTACATCATGAAAATATCGAACAGACAAACTCCTTAATGTCAGCTGTATGAATATAAAAAAATGTTTTGCATTTTTACAACCATTTCATACTTTCGTACTTAGTACTTACTACCGTTATTATTATACTATTAAACAAATAGATGTACAACTATTAAACACTGATAACAATTAAATTGCATAGACGCGTGACCGATGCAGCAACAATGGATGTCGATTGGTCACGCCGTCGGCGATATAAATAATATCCAACGAACCAACCACGGATAGATAGGTAATATCGATTATATTGGCCAACGTCCACTGTTTCTTATAATTTCCTTATAATTTATAATGTCGCAGTTCGCACGATTACGCTACTCGATCTAACACTACAATAATAATATACGGATAGGTCTCAGAAGATTTTTACGGGGTCGTCGACTGGACAAATGAGATGGGGTGCATAATAATATATTATGAACGAGTGCTTCAGCGAGAAAACACACGTATAGTACAGTCGAACTCTTCAGTGCTGCTGCAGTTTATACGTATTATATTATTCGGTTGGTTTTTTTTTTTCGCGTTTCCATTCGATATATTAATATTATATCATTATATCGTATTTTATAAATATAACGGGTGACGTGTGTTACACAATAGTATATATAATATAATGTGCGTGCTCGGTCGCATCTAATATCGTACATCAAAGATTCGCTTAGATCGCGCGTAAATATATACGTCCTCCGATCGAGATTGACAGTTAAACACGCCCGTCCGGTCCTAATGATGTACGTACCGGATATCCGTACCCGTGCGACCGAGCCAAAAGTACAAAAGAGACAAGTGCGCAATAATAGTATAGTAATACACGCGTATAATACGATTACCATACGGTATATATAAAATGTTAAACTAGTTTCGTTAGATTGTTATACTTAAGGGGTCTTGACCCCCATAATGGGGTAGCCGATGCGTGGATATTATATAAAAGTGTAAACATTTCTGAAGGATTGACGTATAATAATATCTATGTACTCGTAATACGCGAATAATTATTATTATTATTATTATGTATATTTATCATATTTATATTGTATTATACGTTTGCCGTGTATATATTATAATGTTGTATATTCGCGCAATCCTCGAACACGCGGTAATTATTATTGCAGATTGTGCGGAGCCATGCATACTGCATATAATATTATAACTGTAACGCTTGCGAAATACTAAACCATTCTTAGGATATATAGGCACTGATCTATTGTTATACTACACTCGTGTTCTATCGATCACGTGTGGATTTATTATCATTTAGAGTTTTTATATCTAAACGTATTCGGTACGCCAAAGCGGTAGTGTCATTACAGAGTAATTATTTTGCATGGTTTTTATGACCAAATACTTTATTTTTGTGCTAAAATCATGATATCACTGATCTTTTTTAGTTTGATCCACCTTGGAAAACCGTCAACGGACCTATTTATTACATTTGATTTTTGTAGAACGAGAAGAAATCTAATCGTAAAGTACATATATATCATTCTTTATACACTTTTTTTTATCACATCTATCTAATGTATCTACGATTTATGCAATGATTTCATATTTTTTTAGTTGGACGATTGTTTAATTTACCGAAGATATAATAATATTAAATTGAAAATTGATAGTAAGTTGAATCCACCATAAATGAAAACAGTAGGTTGCTACGCCAAACGTATATAATTCGGAACAATATTTATCAGATTATGAATTATTATGGAATAATTATGATAATTTCACTAAAATATTAATAATACTATAATAATATTATTATTTTTTCTATTCGTCGTATTATAGTGAATACAGTGATATTTAATTCTTAAACCAACACGTCACAGACCATAGCTAGGTCTAGACACACACACACACACAACACATAATCAACCATACCAACTGTGCTGGTTTAGATACTGTACATTGTACAGTATTACAGTCTATACAGTGGAATTGTATAGCTGCAGTCACGTGACCTTTTTCCGCACGGCGACGTCTCTTTCTACCTGTATAAATAGCAAACGCCCTAAAGTCGCGGCCAAAATGTTTTCGTAGCCAATTTAAAATGCCAACGATAGATTCTGATCGCAAGCGTACTTGTTTACACACTACGTGTGTGTGAGTGTGTGTGTTAGCATGTACGTGCTACGCGTGTATAAATATTAGAGAAAATAATAGAATAATATAATGTTTTATCCAATCGACCTGGTTGAGCGCGGTGGCGTGAAAAAAACAAACGCTATCGGATTTTTTCCGCGTCAATACGTAGGTACCCATAACGCGTCTATAATATAACCATATTATAGAATTCTGCGGAATGGAGGTGTCAGAAAGATAATGTTGCATACTAATATTCATATTAAAACGAAATCCTGAATTTGTTTTTTATTTTATTTTTTCCGCAGGTGACGGACATTAAGCGATATTATATTATTCAACTGTTACTACCGAACACGCTTTAGACTATTTCTAGACTTGCCCACCGTCGTTGCATACAATCGGTGTTCTTTGTTGTCGACGCATATACACACACGTGCACGTATGACGTATACACGACAAATACGTTTTAAATGATAAGTTTGGTGCGTGTGCACCTATGTGTGCGAGGGTGAAAGAGGGAGAGCGCATGCGTGTGTGTACTACACGTATATATACACTAGCGCGAAATCGGGTCTGCGTGCCAGATCAAAACGGGACACCGAAGGAGGACGATAGATGACGAGATAAAATTAAAAAGTGTGTGTGTGTATGTGTGTGTATAATACGTTGTCTGACATCCGTTGCGGATTCGGTGATGGCAGGACACAACTACGCTAAGAGACTATTGTTCTATATTTACGCGATGAATGATTTCGGCAGCCATCGTGGAGCTACAGCAGTCTCACTTTAACTCGTCTGCTTTATAACCCAAGCAAGTGAATAATCATATATTAATGTGTCAAAATTAGATATACCAACACGGTTGCGCTGCGAAAACGAATACAAGAGAAATCTGCGATGGTAATATCTCAGAAAAAAATAGGTGTGCTTGTCTAAACTCAACATTGTCGGATATCAATACGTTATATTGATTTAAATATTGTTTGAAAATTATTGCAGTCCCAGTTAATTATCTCACCGCTTATAATATAGGTATATATATTATATATATATATATATAGGTTCTCAAGTCGCGAAATTAAATCGATATTTTCGTCACCACCCCACGTTTTAATAATAATAATAATAACAATATAATATCATAAACCATGATCCATCACTACAGCTATATACGTATATGATAGCGTGTGACCCGACCTTTTGATGGCAGTAAATGGGGTGATGAGGATGATATGGCATCCTTCACCCCCATGAAACAACCGTTGACCATGTGTGCCATGAGCGTTTTAGATTCTGAGAAAGCTATATATATATTGGTTTTACAATGATGTGTATTTTTTACGCGTTTTTTGTTGGTTAACACATTTTGGAGCAGTAAAAAAAGCTCATTCAGCATCTTCACGCATTAAACCTACGTTTTTTATATTATATTATCTATCTATCTATACATATATATATATATATATATATATATTGGAAATCTAAAATGGATTGAACACTTTAGAAAAGTCGTTTTAAAAAAACAAAAAAACAACTGCTGGAGAAAATGTACGTGCAAGCGCCCAGTGTCCTTGTTTTAAACAAAAAATACCAAAATAATTTCTAAGCAAACCACCTCGCAGAGTCTATATAGGTCTATATAGCCTAAGACTGGTATATACAGCTATGGATTTGTATCAGATTGTCATCTCTAATTTTTACTATGCCGATATAATAAGTATTACTTTATAACTAATATTCATTATATAAAATATATATTGTATACAGTCTGTTACACTGATTATAATTGGGGTCACCGCTGGTGATGCATTTAGCCTTCCTAAAATGCCTTTCCCTAAACACCCTATAAGACCCATCAGCTGACTTTGCTACCGTCCCTTACCCTCCTATTTTCAAATGGTGTATTAATCTTCATTAAACCGTATGCGCAAATCACGCCAGGGAAACGATCGATGGCACACACATTATGCGTACAGCAGAGTAAAACTCATGATAAAATGGAACCCAATGGCCTGAGGCTAAATAGATTTTTAATTGACGACAAAACGTGTGCTGTGCACTGTCGCTTGTGGATGGCCGAGAAAGTAAGACAAACAGTAATTTAAATTATGTATGATGTACATATTATATTATATGCCATGCAGATAGCTATTTTGCATTGTATTAATAAAAAAAAACGATATGAAAACAGGGAATACGAGTGTATTGATTACACAAATATTATATCATTTATATACAAAGCAATTTTTTTTTAATCGCAAACCTGGTGACGATCGGACTATTTAAAGAATTTCAAACTATAATAACAATTTATAATTTATACAGCTATATTATTATTTTAAATTTTTTAAATTATCATGTTATTTTCTCACGTTTAAGACCACATTTTTTTATATTTGTATGGTTATATATTAAGTGTTAGTTCTTAACGATTTAAATTCTTTATACAGGTATTTCCCGAGATATTACCTAGCTGGCTCGCTTTAAAATAATCACCCGGTTATATGTTCATCGGTGGTGCAAAACAATAACCGATGAAAGAAATAATGATAATATTATAACTGGAACGCGAAGACCTATACACAGACTTATATATACACAATAATATAATTAAATAATAAATTGACAGTCACTATAATTGGATATCGCATTAGGGCGAACGCACATGTAGTGTACCTGGTCGAGCATGTGTACAACGGACATTTGATTGACGGATGATGACTTTGACGCGTACACTTATATATATATAAAATTCTTATATCGTATTATACATGATTAGGTTAAGTCCGTCGAAAATCGCATTCGGGTTTCTGGCTTCAGCCTACTGGCGCGTTCGCGCAAACATTAATATAATTTTATACATACGCAGCGTAGTGCTACCAATTTCGGTGGTGATAAATAATTTGTCGTTATTATCCTCATCTACAAACGTATTTTTTCGTTTTCGACGTTTAATATCAGTCAATATAATTTATACCTACTCATTATTTTTGTTGTTTCCGTAATATTATATCATATAATATCATATTGTATGCGCGTGTTGTATGGCATGGTCTACAGCAAGGATTACAACAGCAACATTATATATATATATATGTGGCAATATAATATAATGTAATATTTTACTTTTACTGATAATTGTTGTCCTGGTACTTGTGCGATACGAAGCTTTAGCTACGTATCTTATCCTCTCGATACTTTTGCGTAATGATAATGTTATAACCACGGTATAAGTCATCATTGGTGGAACGTAACGAGTGCTGATGGAATTAATTTTAAAGAAGTATCCGTAGAACATACAAGAAACTGCCAGTGATCGATAATATTGCGTATACGTAACGTTATGTCTATACGGAAAATTACTTTAATCGTTCAACATGATTGAATGTGATCGTATTTAGATAATCGCAATTATTAGCAAAAATAATTTATAAAATAGCGATATAACGAGGAAACATAATAAATGGCCGTATTTTTATTGCCGAAAAACATATTATAAAATACGCAAAACATTTAAAAGATTCTGTAATAGGGACGCATTCGCCACAGCCGTTGTCGTATGTCGAAATAATTAAAATATTGTTAACTCAAAATAAATAACTTTTAAAACGTTGTCAACTCTGTATGTATATTATAGTGTTTTAAAGTCAGCTGGTACATATACATTGTACCTATGTGTATAAAGTTGGATATTATGTAACTTTGTGATTTATTATATATTATTATTATTATATTTTTTTTCAACCTTAGAATTGGATACGTAGAGACGATATATAAATAATATATAAATGTTACAGAAAACGTTTTAATCTTCAAAATGTACATCGACATATAATATTATTATTATAAAGTATAAACTAATAGAATGTTGTTGTTATTCTTAAAAAAAAGGTTCAGAAGTAATTTAGTAACCCTAAAAATCAGCCGGATACATATGCCATCCGATATACCACTGCATTGCGGTGTTCGAAAAATATTATATTGCTATATCGCACTTGATGTGTGACCGAACGTTCGAGTTGTGTATAATTATCACGTATCATTGATGTGTTATATGGAAACGAAAAGTATCAACGTCATGTGCCGTTGCCGGTATATTTATTTTGGGAAAATATAATTTAAAAAAAAAAAGGTAGTGACCTTTTTTTAGAAGGATCGAGTACGGGACTCGCCGTCAGTATTGTTTATTTTTCCGCGTGTTTTACAATGCCCACCGAAATATCAAATTTTAGACATATGGATCGCACCTGGCCACATATAATCGAATAATATAATATTATGACATTCGACCTTTCAAACTTTGTTTGTGACATCAGTGCTTAAAATAATTGTATTATACCTTCAAAAATAAAAAAATGTCGTGCTACAATATACGCAGACCAATACATATTATTATGCTCGTCAGTCGTATTATCGTTGCGGTAGAAATTAATAAAAACTGTGCGTCAATCGAGCCAATATATTGAATATAATAGAATATGACAGTGTTACGTATTGCAGTCAGTCAATGTTTATACTTTGTAAATACCTACAATCGTATTTCAATGATTTGGCAGTTACCTATATTATGTTCAAATATTATATAATACATTTAACTTGAGATGTTTAACTTTTGGTAACAATTTTATCAGTCGTTAAAAATATTTGTTAATTTATAATATAAAATCGCTCGTCTCGGTCTGCTGTTTACGCCACGCAGTACTAGTTAAAATTCCCAGTAGTTTTCATAAATCAAATATCTAAAATATTATGTTCTTCTCCGACTGTATAAATATATATATATATACGACTGTTTAAACTATATTATATGAAACACTTATGATGATGAACGCTGAACATCTCTCCTACTCGTGATTAAATATGATATAAGCAAACATAACAAATACAGAGTATTGACCTTTGTCAGAAGTACTTAAAAAATACTCTATTGACATGAAAAACCCAACTTGTATTATTAAGGTAGCTACAGTACTCAACAATGCTGCAATGTTGCGTAAATAAAAATATATTTTCGCTAGAATTTTATACAAATATTTACTGTGTTTTCATACGACAAAAATGTAATGTTTGTTCTTTGAAGAATCGCTTGTTTTCGTTTACAGACCTAAGTCATATGTATGTTTAAAATTAAACGCGTATTCGTGTTCAAACGACATTGTATTGTTCGAGTAGAGTAGACTATATAGTGGAGTAATAGAATGAAGCGGAGAAAAGAATTGAGATAGTATTTTCTGTGTATATAGAATAAAAATGAATTTCTCCCCGGAACATCTCGGCCATTTAAAACTCACGTTACTAAACAAATATCGAATTACAAAACGACGCGTTTTAATTCAATGATCGATTTTATCGCGAGCGCTTATGAAACAATTTGAAAAAAAAAGCATTTATCTCTCTCAAACACCTTGCCTCTATACGGTTGCACTCCACGGAGTTTTAAATTCGAGAGCGAGAGCAGTGAAACCCATATACTTCGCAATCAATGGACAAATAAATAATCATGGCCGGGATTTAAGTATACAATTTCCGCATGGTTTTCCCAAAGTTATCGCTGTGTCTATTTAATGCCCGTTTTATTATAACAAACCCGTAACCCGTTTCAAATTATTTATTGTTAACCGACTATATAGTATATACAGTTTTTTAATCCTATAGAGTATTTTACATGACATATTACACTAAAATTAAATTTAAAATTGTATTTCAACATAACAAAATTATATTATTTTTTATTCATTTAGAAAAACTTGGTAAAAACTTTCTAATGGTACACATTTGATATATGAATTGCGATAAATAATAGTATGTGATTAAAAATTAAAACAATAGGGTATTAAATCAGACAATACATTATAATATAGTATTTTAATTCGAACATCGAGAGTCGAGACCAATCCGATAAGTCATTAAAAGTACCAATAATTACTATTGAGTATTATTTGACCTATTAAAAACGGACACATAGAAAATGTTTCATTTTAAATCGATAAAATACTTCGATTTTTACTTTTAGGGTAATTTTGGATAGGAAATTGGATGTAGTTTGTACTTCAGACAAGTCAAACTTCAAAATTCCCAGTACCTTTTTTCATAATTGGGGAAAAAGAAAAAGAAACAACAATTTAAGAAAAAACGCAAATGTTTACGCAAGTCTAATAGTATCATTAAAATAATTGTTTCGTAACCATAGTTACCAAAATTTTGTCAGTTTTCGCTCAGGATCATTTTTTCATCGCATACAAAAGTAATTATTAATATTAATATTGAATTCATTTTTAACAAAACCCGATAATTATTTTTACTTAACAACGAATTGTACTCGACGCCTGATGTACTCGTACTACTCGTACAGAATAGTGGTAACCATCAATTGTCAACTTTTTTTTATTATTATTATTATTATTTGAAATTATGTAAAGTAAAAATAATTTAGTGCATTTGAACTTTTGGGACATGAAGGATTATTTGTCATTCCCCGCCTTTATCTAAATATACGAGTGTATATACCATACATTAGGCACAGTATAGCATATATAGTGGAAAGAAAAAAAAGTGTAATTGGATCGTCTGGGAAAAAAACCGATGATTGTCTGGTTGTCTGGCTTCCACGTGCATCCTGCTGGAGCCGCGACCGCCTCCTGTGCCTCGGACACACACCGCTCGCAAAACGGTAGCTATAACAAGACACTGGCAGCGCGAACGGGTGCACGTGACTGTTGTTGTACCATAATAATAATATATCGCGTACCATTATAAATGAGTGTGTGATGTCACATAATATTATTATCATTATTATATATATATATATATAATGCAGTGCGAACGGTGTATCATACTGCCCACGCTCTCTATAGGTCCACGGCGCGTTGTCGGGTCTCGGTACTAAATAGAAAACAAATCGATGTACGCGATAAAAGGGAAAGAAGTTTTGCATTACTATATTTTTATACTATATATATATAATTCGGTGATACATTAAAATATTATTATACAGAGAGGAGACTGATCTAATAGCATTGTGGGAATATAATACATTTATAATGTTTTTCGTCATTGGTAAATATATTACACTTGTTTTTCGACCATAAACACGTCGATTTTAATATTACCCGTATAAGTTGTATAAACATCTCATGATAACAGATGACGTGTAAAACAACGGAATGTCGACTAGATTATTTTCCAACATCGAATAAGAGGAATGAGTGAGCGATCAACAAAAATGTTCTGTGTATACATATAACAAGAATAAAAAATGTATGTAAAATTTAAATTTTTTCAATTGGTAAATACATTGTTCCATAACCAGTGTTCGATCTCACAAAATTTAAGTGTATCGACCAATTTTATTTATGATTGTACTATACTATTATACTCTAATTTTTTAACTGTTACATCGTATCTCGCTGTTTTACCTACACAAATCACAAAATCTCTTTTATTTTCATAAATTGTTGTTTGTTGCGTAACGGTATATAACGTTTAAATTTTAAATTATAAGTATTATTTTAAAACTCTTTGTAGTTATAATTATAATATCTCTCGTAGTATTCCATTTAAAACATGTTTGTCGAGTTTGTTCTGTTTACGAAACACATCCCGTTCGTCGTTAATTAATATTGATAAAGACTAAGTAGATGGTAATATTTCGGCCCGCACCGCTGTCTCGACCAATCATTTAGTGGTTGATACATTACTGTTAAATATCTAAACCCCCTCGCTCCGGAGTTTTCTCTTATTTAGTAACTCAACAGAAATAATGTTGTTTTTCATTTAAATTGGCTGCGCGAGCTTAGCGCTCAATATATGTAGTTATGACATAATATAAGAATAAGGAGATTATTATTACGGTGGCTGTCAATATCACTTTATTTTAAATATTATTTTATATCATTATTTACCCAACGCCGTATATGGCCGCAATTTAAAAATATAAAAGTAAATACTATTATGTGGCGTTGTGGCTACCATCTTTTTTCGTGTTGCTTTCGGTTAATGTACGTGCATAATCAATTATTTATAACATATAATTACGCTCGTACGATATATCACTAGAATTATCACTACGACTGGAATCAACAGACGTTATATCAACGCATTAACCGTATAATTGAAGACCATAATAAACTGGAGCAACAACCTCTCTTAATATGTTCTCACGGACCACTCATTACCATTATCGAGTCCTATGAACTGGTTTGTTTATGAATCAAAAATCATATTTGAGAGCGTAATAATAACCGTTATATCGTCGTTTTGTCATAAATGCTAGGTAATTGTATTATTTATATTATTAAATTGGTTACATAATACTAATATAATATTCAAAAATCTATGAGCATGCATTTTAGAAATGAAATTAAAATCGCATTAAAAATGTATAAATAATAATAAAAAAAAAAACGCCTTGTGTGAGTAGCGCAAAAAATAATTTCGAAATACTTTTATAATATAATAATTGTATGATATTTTATTCTCATTATATTATTACGGTAACGATTAAAAATAATCCCGTTCGATGCGTAAAAAAAAAATCAGAATTATAATCATTTAAATTTTTAATGCGTTGTTCAGACCGTTCGGCAATCTGGTGTCACGTATATACATGATAATATTAGTATATTACCGTGTTGAATAGTCGTAGTGATTATGAAAGATTATAATATCATAATATCATGATAATAAATAATAACCGCGGTGGTCACCGCGTGAACTTTATTATTCGTCTTCCGTGTGCCCGGAGGACACTGCAACTGCACCGGAATGACGCGTCGCGCGAGATGCGCGATCATAATAATAATAATAATAATAACAATAATAATATGCGCAAGAGGTGTAAGAAATGCATTAAGGTGCCTATATACGTATACGAGTAGAGGGTATGGATCGGGCGGAGAACACCAGAACCGCGGTGCAAGTCGTACTACCGCATTAGCCCCGCAGCCGTGATTAAAAACCGAAAACAAAGCGACGATGTGACATTTTACATAAAAGGGGTTTTCATTATTATTATTTTTAATCAAACACAATGTGTCGGTTATACACACGTGACGTCATTCGTAAATAATAATAATAATAATAACGTTCTTTCTGCAAATTTTATACACGTCGAGGATCCCCAGACGTGAAATATATGCGACTTGAAAATGTGATACACACGGGACTCCGCGATGATTACTCGTCGGCGGCTGCGGGAGAGGGGACGGCGGTGCCGGCGCATTGTACGCCTTATACGCGCGTGTATTATAGTGGGTATACGTATATAATAATAATAATAATAATAATAATAACAATATAAATGAATGTACGCGCGTTGTCTCGTAAATTAATGACACAATGCAAACCGTATACATTTTGATAATCCATTAATAAAAACGTGTACCTGAGCGGCGTTTTCGATAATATATTATACACCGAACGCATAATATATTGCCCACGAACTTACGCGCACTATTTACTTTGGATAATAAAACACGCGCTGCGGTGATTACAACGTGACGACGATTGTTATCGGGCCCGTGTCACACGACGATTCGTCTTCCGAAATAATATTAATAATATGGTTTTGCAGAGCGGTGGCCGAGATGGGTATAGTATATAGGCACATCGTGGGGGGAGGGGGGAGGGGGAGTGACGAAAGCGCGATGACTAAACTTTAAAACGTTTACAAGAGTATCCACTGCAACCTTTAAACATTAAAATATCGTATTTTATTGTGTATCGTGTTCCTTGTTTGTGTATTTCTATGGTAAGTTGTAAATTGATTCTGTAATAATTCCTAATTTAATAGAGGTTTGTATGAAATTATTTCGCTATATTCACGCAGGTATGCCGAGCCCCCTTTACTTCTTCAATTATGAAATCATTCAAAATCTGATTTTTGGATGAATATAAAGACTATATTTTTAAAGCCCAAACATTTTTTGTATATTGCTTGAAGAGTATCACTAAGATATACGAACTTTTGTTTTGCAAATAATAATTTTTTTTTTTTTTTATAGGGTTTGAGTTTTCCACTTTGTGTAGGTACTATAAAGGTATAAGTTCGTAATATAATGAGTTTAGAAAATATGGGAGATATAATCCGCTAGCTTTATATTATTACTATATCGATCAATACTTATAATTTATAAAAATGAACCAATTATAATAAAAACAATAAATATATTTATTAATAAAAATAGGATTGGATATGCTTGGCGAACAACACTGTATATAATATGTATTTGCACTTTTATTGTTAGAAACTAATTTCATCGAGAGATGTTTTATTTTTATTATTTCGAGACGTACATAGAATAAAATATCATTTCATCAAACAAACAGTTCTCGATTTAAAATAATAGTATGCAAGTAGGTTTTATGTATAGCTCTATAGGTAAATAACACGCCAAGTCAAAACATAGTCCAATTTTTTTATTATTATTTTAAACCTGATTACCTACGTGTTTCTACCTTTTAACGCCATTGTTGATATAACAGTATGTTTTGAAACATTTTTTTTTTATTTCTCTTTAACTTTCTATTTAATTCAAAAACGAACAGTAGTAAAGTAAAGGTGCGTGTTTTGGAAAAAAAAATGAAAAAATAACGAACAAGTTTGATTAAACTGTACAGTTGCAGCCTATATACAAAAACCAATCATGAAAAAATTCCAATAAACATTAAAGGTCTTCGTGACTAGAAAAACGCCAAAAAGTTTTTACAATATTAAAAAAAAGTAAATAAGTGGTTTATTTTATTTTCTTTACCTACTATATAAGCTAACAGTTCACAAAAAAAAAACATCTATTTAACTTTTAATTTACTATAGGAAATACACTTTATAAAAATGTGTACAACATAGGCACGAATTTTAATGCAAGAAATAACGATTAAATATGCGTATATCGTCGTGACGTCGTCTAAATGAAAATTCTTATTATGTTTGTGCTAATATAAAGTCAGTCAAGGTTTCGTCGATTAGATCGATAATGTCAATTGTTTCGAAGTAAAATACTAGTGTGATCAGCATTCGTTTGATGTATTAAATATTTTTGATTCGAAATTTAATCCAATGATAAACATTGTTTTTATTATTTTTATTAATTTTAGACATGTTTATGAACATGTTAGAATGATAAGATTGATTTTGTATTCGAATCGTCTAATAAATAATTATTATAATTGACTCGTCTAAATTATTATTAATTAATAGTCACTATATTGAACCATATTAATTATATTTTTTAAATAGGTATATGTATTTATATAATGTATCAGTCAGATCTATTTTCGCAAAGCATTTCTTGCTTTTATATTCTATACGGCTCGATTTGGCATCGATCCGAATCTGCTATTTATGCATCGAAGGTTTCGTAATTTATTCTCTTAAACCGTCTGCTTTTGTATCATGGCAATCGTTTGCAGTAGATTCGTACCAGAGCATTATCCGTTTTTCATCTAAGGTGGTCGGAAAAATAGTAAAACTCGAGTGAAAAAGATTTTTTTTCAGAAAATCTGAACGTTAACTTCTCGACTTTTCCGGAGAGATTCTATTTCGTTCTCAGCGACAACAAAATGCCAATCGTACCAAGTCCGAAAACACATTTTATAGTAGGATTAAAATTACCTATACTGAGATTTATTTTTATTAAGAATTTCAAAAGTCGTGTGCAATTATCTGCAGGATTTAAACTGAAATGCTGTCAAGGCAGCTGGGTAATTGCTTTACGTCAGTGTTTGTATATTACATATAAT
This sequence comes from Rhopalosiphum maidis, assembly GCF_003676215.2. Taxonomy (NCBI): domain Eukaryota; kingdom Metazoa; phylum Arthropoda; class Insecta; order Hemiptera; family Aphididae; genus Rhopalosiphum; species Rhopalosiphum maidis. Next base: position 17,915,942 of record NC_040878.1, read on the forward strand.
ATTATAAAAGTATAATATACACATCATCGACAAACCTTCCTTTGAAAGGAATTAAAATGCAAGTTAATTGGCCGGTGAATGAATTTTTGAAATATCTACGGTATCAAGTTGTTTGCTAATTTGTCTAGTATTATTCCCTAGTTTTTCTATTCGACTGTTTATTTAAAATTAATAAAAAATTTTTTTTTCTATTTCACGTTCTAAAAAAATAACAGGTAAATTTATTCTACTATTTTGTATATGATTTTTTTTTTGTTTTGATATTTTTATTAATAAACGTATTTTGTTTCTTATTTATAATCGATAAGAACAAAATGTAATTTAACATTATAACATTATACATAATTATTATCGGCGTAAGTTCTAATAAACAGATATTATACATACGTATATTATATTATTTATATTTATGTACATATTCAAAAAAGAGTTGAATGCATTAACAATACTTATTGAGCTTTTTTAAAAAATAATTTTATACTTAAGTATATTACATAACATAACAATATAATAATTTACATATTCCTTAATACACCCTATCTGTTCCGTGTCCATTCATGTATAATAATAGAATCCCAAGACAACTTTAAAAGTTAAAAGCTGAATTCGATTTTTGTTTATGCTATATTCAATCAGTTATAGATTATCATGCAGTATGCAATCATTTAAGTGATTTTATTGAAGGAATGTATGACGATTTAGTTATTTTTTAAATTGGAGTGCTATCTGTTTGATTTTAAACAATGAAGAGAGGATTTCATAATTGTATCACCATAAAATATGATTTCTGAATATTTTATTGTTAACCTTGGTGAAAAATTATTGTACACGAATTAATTAGAATTATTTTACGGTGCTATACACCGTATATAGTTTTTGTTCATTTAAACGTAGTAACCCCCATTTGCATTCATTAAAAATTACAATAAAGTACATGTATTAAGAACGTACATGTAAGACAATTCCAGTGTTCAAAAAGTATAAAACACAATGGCAATGTATGGGTACAGTAATGTACTATATAGTTAAAAAAAAAACCATTTAATGACGAAAACTGATACTAATGCGATTATAAAACGTTCTCAATTATTTGAGAAATAACTTTATACCTATTACGGTTGAATTTGAAGACATCATAGTGCTTTACGAATCGATTAATCATAAATTTAAATAATGTAGTTATCTAGGGATACTTGAAATACGGTTAACGCTAAAATGGTGCACAAATATAAGTATATCGTTTGTAAGGCTATAATAATGTGAAACGTGAACTTCTAAAATAGTATTAAAACAAAACACAGCTTTTTTAGGATTTGTTTTTAAAACTTTAACATAAAAACGCGCCGTGTTTTAGTATTTAAAATTATTTCGCTTTTGGTTTATCTATTTACGACATAACAAGTAATAGCTCATTATGCTATTTCGCTGTGACAATGAACGGGTGAACTATAAAAAGTAAAAATACTTTGAAATGTATCACGCGAGCATTTCTGTATTTAATTATACGTATTATTATATTATTCATTTAGATTGAATCGATTTATCCAAGACGACGCCCGACCGAGTATAGGTGGTTCATAAAATTTCCCCTGCTCGACCATCACTATACGCGCGTTCTCGTCAATTTTCGATGACCAGTTAAATCACAATCGGCAGTGATTGCCCTGAAATTCTCGATTAGTTTGGTTGTAAAAATAAAGACCACAAGACAGTGGTACTGTTAACATTTAACATAAATAAATTATGTGTAATGATTTTTGGTGGCGTAGACAAATTTCGAGCCCTCGTAGAAAAAAATCCAAATAAAATTATCGAATCTCTACGGGAACCGTACACTATACCCTGCCCGTCAAAATAAGTTTATTTCAAGAACGCTAACCCGGAGCATTTTTTCTCGGGTTTTTATTGTCGCCCGTAATCGTAAATTCCCGACGGGATTTATTCCGCATTGTTTTTGTTCTGCTGGCTCCCGGATTTGATTAAAATATTATATTGTTTTTCACCGTCCCAGGGTCTTTGGATCTGATCCAAATGTAAAAAAAAAAAGGCACTCTGGAAAACTTAAATAATGTAACCGATAAATTCACCTCGGTTCCTATTTTTTTTCTTGCACCTCCGTGATGGTGTAGCAACAAACAGCAGTATCGGCGGTGTATACGTATACGCCTGCACTATGCCGGAAGAACACGGGAGGGATAATGGAAATTCTCGAGTATGATTACGAATTACATTGCGAGAGCATATAAAATGCAACGCACACATAAACATATATCGGGAGAAGACTATTCCTCTTTGGAATAATGAAAATTATAATCGAGTTGAGTTGATTTTTTTTTTATCTTTTAATCAAATTATCGTTTTACACCTATCGTAATAATAATATGAATGCTCTAAATTAAAATGTACACACCATTTTTTTGTGGATCTCCATAACAATATCCAATTAAATATTGCTATATTTTCCCGAGTTATAAATAAAGCTACGAATATGTATTGCGATTACATTATTATATAAGCTTTGCGTGTACGTTTGTATGATTATAATACCGTTAATTGAAATGTTGTCATATTAAAACTATGTCGGTACGTTTATTTAATTTAAAAATATGGTATTAAAATAATTCGGTATTACACTATCACATTGGAGTTAATATAACCGCTGTGTTTGAAATTAAATATTTTTTCTATTATATCAATTTCCATTCAGTAATGAAAATCATAATAATCATTAAAATAAGATAGTATTTAAAACCATAACTTTCCATACCGCGACCCGTTCAAATATATTTTCTGTAACGTGTAACGTTTTATTGTTGTAAAATGTATTCTACTTTACTGTTTTGACTATTTCATTGGATTATTATTAATCATTTATTATTTATTCCTAATATTATGTTGTTAGGTTATTAGTCTTAAACAGATGTTTTAAATTGTATTATTAATAATCGAGTGATCTTTATTAATGTCTTCTTATTTGTGCTATATATATAATGTATAAAGCAATTAACAAAATATGCGGGATTTAGTTGTGCAATTATACCTATAGGGTGTAATGATAAAATATATTATTTTTTGTTATTTTTGTCCCTAAAAACTTTAGTCTTTAATTACTGTGTAGTAAGATCTTTAGATATGGAAAAAAAATGGAACTTTACATTTTGAAAATCAAGTTAATTCAGCTCTATAGTAAAGATCTACATTAAATTAATTATGTACATTATTATTTTTATTTTATTCGTCTTTCTTAACTAGTATGAAATTCATTGGAAATTAAACTTAAAAACAGATAAAACATAAATTATTTAGTTTATTTTTCTTTCTGTACTCCGGTAATTGTATTTGCAAGTTTATTTTATTGCACTTTTATTTATTCAGTAAAATATTATTAAAAGTGATATAAATAATTATTTTTTGATTTGTGTTTCAACACATTTTACTTTCATTTTATATAGTTATAATAATAATAAGATAATATTATTATTTAATATTTTCTTTATTTTTATAATATTTTAAATCGCTCTAAATTAAACATTAATGACAACTTTTCGTATAAAATACCAATATAATTGTGATCAATTATATCATTCTTTCCATGAATAATTTTTTTTCACTCCATGTTAAACCTAATTAAATTGAGAAAATCACATATTTAAAAAACTTCAAATTTTTTTAGTATAACAAAAAAATTAATATTTTCTTAAGATGTGCCAAAAAATAAATAGTTATTTACACATAAAAACTTATATTTCATTAGTATACATGTGTACGTGTAATAATTTACGTTGAAATTTATTGCTATACATCACAAATTGTAAGAACCACGGGGAGTGTATTCGATGTGCATAATATGATGTAAGAACAAAGTATGCGAGAACAAATTACAATATAGTACATATACAACACATTACAATATTGCAAGTATCAAATTTACATATTTTTTAAGTTTTTAAAATTTAAATACATGTTTGTTTATGTAGGTATGCACTATATAAATTATTTTGAAAAGAATATTTAATACTCATATTATGTATGGACTAGAAAAAACTTACCTTAATTACATTATTTACAGATAAGCTTATAAATTATGGGTATAACTATAACATAACTTAATCTAAAAAGCTCTCATAACCAATTTGTATAAGTATTTCAATTATTTTCTAAATATATAAATATTTGTATTTAAATTAGTTTAATTTGTAAAATGTCTGTTGCGGTCCGAGTGCACTTGATCGTTTTTTTTTCTAAATTACGATGCATGCATGCACATGCGCTATACTATAAAGCCTATAATATTATACCATAAGCGGGTTTACTACCTCGAGGCATGAGCCTTCACGAACACTTAAATTCTAAAATGCGTGTATATGTACATGTATATAATATATTGTATTAAATACTCCCCGATTCCGACTGTAAATTCGAAAGAGGACGTAAATCACCACGTGGGCAGCGAGTGGTTTTCCGAGTGTTTTGTTGGACCCATGTAATGATATGGGAAAAGGATACGGGGATGGTGGGTTGATACGAAAGCCCGGCAGCGGTGGAAAGGATGTATGGTCGGAATGAGATAGAATCGTAGAGAGATGCTGTCGGAGACTTTTGGGCTACGATAAGTAACCATGGTTACCGTGGCGGTGTTGGCAGTGGTGGTAGTGGTGGTAATAATAATACCTCGCCCGGATAATCTGGCCTCGAACCAATACTACTTCGCTACCCTAGCGACAATTTACGACCGTTTTCGGGTCACCACCCGCATAGCGTAATCTTGTATTCTAGTGTGCCTTATCATCGTTTTAAGTACTATAATATACTCTATCTGATAATGTCTTATAAGATATTAGAAAGGCACGTATGTATCGCCGACGAGGGTACCTATAGTAGTCGTGTCGTAATATTCATCCTAAGTACATATTACAACACATTAAACACATCACATAGAAGTTATACGTGTAAAACACTGGCGTGTGTATGAACATTCCACTGGCTTGTAAATAATCATAAAAAAAAAAATCACGTCAGGACCAGCTATACTATGACTTGGTGGTGGGGTGGCAGCTAACATGACATGTGCTCTCTTGTCGTAAAATAGTGATTACCATGCGTTTATTATTTTTTATTTTTTTATTTTTTTTTTTTTTTTGTACATACAACCAAAGCGAAACGCATCGTTTCACAAGAAAATGACAACGGTGAAGTTTAATTAAAAGGTTAGGTTGAAAATCAGACGAGGAAAAAACGTCTTTTTTTACTATATTTTTATCCATTCATTGTTATGGTTAGTTATTTATTTCGATACGTATATTATATTACAACAGTGCGTAACGTATTTTGTTTAATATTTTATTCAACCATAAAATACGTCAAATACGAAGCCAAATCAAACACAGATTACTTTTAACATATATATATATATATATATATATATTTCGTATTTGTTAATCGATAGTTATGATGATAATAATAATATATATATTATTAAAGAAGTATGATATTAGCCATTCATCTTTGTTTGTTTTTGTTAAGTTGAGATACGCTATACGTTTATGCGTATAAACGGTCGTATATAAAAAAAGAACGTATATTTTTTTTCTTCTATTTTATTTTTTCCGTTTACGTTTAAGGCGAAATTAAAACAGTTTTTCGTACGTGATAGAATATCATTTTTGTTTTTTGCACGTATACCTAATATAAACACAAAACTCGAGTATACTCATTACAACATCGCAAACAAACATAAATGAGAAAATGCATGTAATTATAAAAATATCGACGTTGTGGAAATCGTTTTACAGCTCATATATACATTGCGTATAATAATGGAACTGTTTTCCAGGGCGTTTCCTGGAGTCGGAAAAAGAGTCGGTGTAATTTTTATGGGCCCACTAAATCATTAACACAACGAATCGGCTCTACTCGCACTCGGGACCACATACATTTGTATTCCACCTTTATGATGCAAATCTTTAGGTATTTTATTTTGGCGTCTCCGGACATATAATGAAGAGAAAAAAACAGTAGTTTTATTCCTTTTTCTTATACCGGTACGATAATATAATGTTGTGTAAGAACTTGTTTTTTTTCTGTCCCCTTTTAGTTCAAGTGGTCACAGGAAGTGGCGCAACTTGTCAATGTCACCAGGCGGAGGGTTTAGGGGCTTGCGAAACCCTACGTGAATATTTCCGGGGATACATACACTGTAGACGCTTACGCCCTTACCCTTAACAATGTGCACATTATTAAGTCTTCTAGAAATCACACGTAATTGCATTAAATTAAAAACACTGAACGAGATACAGTTGCAATGCGCTTTTCGTGTTTTTCTTATTGAGAATTGTTGCCTTGAGATGATAAATCCTGCAAAGCCGTACGTATACCTACACTTATATTTGTATGTTATTTATTATTTTACAATACGTATAAGCAAGCAGCCGAATGCCGATAAAAGTACTTGATAGTCGTGTACGTGCAGGCGAAAAAAAATAGGTACACTAAATTATTAAAAATGCTACATCTTATCTTATTATAGTAATGGTTATAAAATAAATGACACAATTTATTTCAAAAATAATTTATTTAATCTATAATATTTAATTTGTTATATGCTATTAATAAGCCTACATTTCGTCAGCTAAACCTATTGAATCTTCAAAATTACATTATTATAGAGCCATACAAATTAAATTATTATTGTTTGTCTTTTATCTTATTATATACCTATTATATATACCTATATATTATTATAACTTACTAGAAAGTAGGTGTAACCACTCCTTATAACGTCAACATACTTGAATAATATATTATTCAAAATGAATGATGTGTATTTAATTGAAAACATCGTACTTTTTTCCATTACAAATAAAGGAATATTTATAATCTTTAGTCATATTATTTTCACGATAAGACATAAGTAAATTTGACAATTTAAATAAATTTTACAAAAATTAAAAAAAAAAAAAAACAATAACTTTAGTTACAAGAGAAGGAGTTCCCACCAGTATGGGAACCTTCAATCGTAGTCTTAACATCTTATTTATATTTAAAATTTAATTAAACAATATTTTCTATGTCAATTATTGTTATTATGCCACCATTTGTATTAGACACTAAATCACGATTATTAAAACACAGTTTATTTTTTTTATTAGATAATAATCATAGTTGTTTAAATATTTTATTTGACGTTTAAGCTTATTGAAAAATAAATTATTACGATAACCGTCACTCCCTCTCTATAACTGAGCTATGGGTTCTGGATCAGCGCCTGATTGTTTTAACTATTTAATATGTTTGCTAAAAGCATGAAATATATTTTTATTAGGTAATTATTATAAGTACCTACACCATTTTGATTAAGTTGTAAATGTGTTAATTGCTCTCGTGTTAAAATTTTAACGTCGAATGATGTATATAATACATAAAAAAAAAAAAAAAACTAAAAGCGTTAATTAATTTGAAAAAATAAGACACGGCTGAGCAAAACTGACGAGCGTACATAATAATTGGACGGTGAATAGAATGTTTTTAGTTTTACAACCGGAGACAGTCATCGTTCGTTTCGTTTTAAAGCTATTTGCATAAAAAATTAAAACGAAACCGACAGAATATCGAATTATGTACTTTTATGATTTATTTATACATTTTAAGCTGGGACTGTTATTTCGAACCAGACAGTTAATGAATAATTTATCAATAATGTGTATTTGTTTTTGTCCCTATACATCATGGTGGTTGATATTATGAATGATTTTATCGGCCTAAAGGGGTATGTTAACATCGAATGTGAAATTCAAAAATTACCTAAATACCAAATTAGATAGTTCGAAATTCTAAGTACATAATATGCATTACTCACTAGTAAATTCATATTCATGTACTGATTATTATAATTAGGTATGCTATAAATTAAAATGCATTTTTAAACTATTAAACTGTTTCTTATATTTAAGCTAAAATTCGTATAGGTAGGTATTATACTGTTATAGAGTGTTTTGTGTATTTATTATTATTATCGATAATAATGACAAATTTAAAATTATATTTAGTCATATAATAGTAAAAAATCACCATACTATTTAAAATGTAATAACTAATAATATTTCTCACAGCCTATAGTATGAAAAAAAATGTAAGACCGTCAGACATTTTTCTGAAAGGCTCTGTTATAATAACACTTATATATCTAGATAAAACATCGGATTAAATTCGAATATTTTATAATAATTAAACTGCAATTATAAAGATTAATAAGACGTTTTGACGTAGAAATATAATACACATTAAGCAGATTAATAAATTCACAGGGAACTTTCTCAAAATGTTTATAAACACATTCATCTGGAATAAACAAATTATTGAAGCGTGAAATTTCACGCACAGACGTTTAGTCAACATAACAAAGATCGCGCACCACCAAACGTTTGGGGGTTAGGTACTTTTTCCTCGGCTATAAATAATACAACATATTTTATAAATGTATAGGACTTGAATTCGTGTTCGAGTATTTGTCTCACGTAGGACTTACACGCTAGTTTCTTCATTTTACACCTCGACTACTTAAACCTATACGCACATCTCGAATTTCATAAAATCTAAGTGTCTTAGCGTATATATGTGGTCGTTTCCTGCAGTTTCGTTAATGCCGTGGGGTTTTGTCTTCGAGGAGGATTACCGACTATAACCGTCGTGAATGCATTCGCGCACAAAGAGTGTGAAATAAAATAATAGACTCGGTTATTTGAAATAAAAACAACACAACGCGGTTTGTACTTTCCGACTGTGATGCATTTCAACAATTCACACGATGACATATTTTCGCGGTGATTTTCTTTTTTCTTCACCAAAAATGTATCTCGTTGTTATCCGTGTCTCGACTCGCGAGATATATTATGTTCTAACGTGTGTGGCAGAACAGCGCGCATTGACGATGGTAAAGTAGAAGAGGAGCGTTGCTTTTTAGCTGTCATGACGGACGCCATGTTCACTTATGTAATATATAAATGCTGCAAACGCGCTCGCGTTCTATTGGTTTCACATACGTAATATATTATAATATGACAACTGAAACGTAAAATAAATTATAAGCTAAAAAAAAAAAAAGAAATTTAAAAAAATAAGACCGCCAAAAATAGTTTACATATTATAAACGCAAAAAGTATATGGTTACTGAAAAATTACTTAAATAAAAAGTACGAGCATATTGTAATAGAGATATACCCACTATATTTTATTGAACGGAAAAATATTGTTTCCCTAAAGATAAGTTCACCTCTGTAGACTCATAGTATCGTGCATCGCGTATGGTGTAACCCTGACTTGAACAGCCATCTATTGAAACCGATATAATGTGATATATGTTAAAAAAAAACCTACTATACATATAATATAATACACATTGTAATATTCAATTAACTGTCCGCTAATGTGTCGTCTGAAATATGTCGTGCGCAATCGTTTGTTAATGGCACCATTAAATATGTAGACTGATACAAAAAAAAAAAAAATAAATAAATAAAATTTATGGGACAGGATTAAACGGCTCTGCAACCGTATGAACGGAAGAAAAAAACACTACAAATACCTACGACGTCGGTCCGCATGTTTTATCGACTACCGGCAGCAATAATAATAATTATAACAGCGTTCGGTTATATTTATTCACGTTTCTTTTCGTGATGTATTTACTTTAAAAAAAAATCAAGTGCGCGCGCCGCGGAATGCCAATCCGAAGAAGAAAGTTTACCGCCGCGGCCGAGTGTGTGTTTTTAAGCTGCAGAATAACGCGCGGTCGCTACGACTTGACATAGAATATCATAAATTATATATTTTTTAATATACGTAATATCATCACCCGTGCCGCGCGCACACCGCCGCCCGTCTTTTTTGATTTTCATTAGCGATGAAACGACGTATATTATTTCGACCGTAAACCGTTGCGTTACAGCGGGCGGATTAGTTTTCTTTATACGTTTTACGATGGAAATCATATCGATTGTATTCGTCGCGTTTCGACCATGTGCGTGATGGGTCGCGGGCTAACCCGCCACCACGAGTGTCAATAAGGCACACACCGCGAATCGCAATGCAATGACGTCGTATCATTTTTGTTTTTTACGGCCTCGCTTTCGACCGTGAAACGTTAAAAACTAGGCCGGGGAAAACTTACTTCGAGTCGTCAATATACGCGCGCGTAATGAACGGAAATTAAATTGTTGTCGACGAACATTTCATCGGTGTACACACCTTTGCGCGCCGTCGTGTGTATAGCTCTACACACTTTACCATCACGTCCGTGTCAAATGTCGGTTGGTTTTTTTAAAAGAGAACTTTGTATTTTCTTTCAGGTTTACTTCTAAGACATACAGAGTAATAATCGATTCCCTATAGAGTATACAGTGATCATTTATATATGCTCACAATAGCACCCTTCGAAAATGTTCGTGAAATTAATTTTTTGTCCACAAAATTATTTTTTTACGTTATAGTATATACATAATAATCATTATTACGAACAGACTATGATCTGGGAAATCGCATAATTTAAAGAACGGTTTAGTGCCATGGTATAAATGATATAATAATATTATATTACATATATATATATATATACACAACTATATATTTTATTAATAACGAATTAATATCAATGCGATATTGTATAAGTGTAACGTCTGTTCAGTTAACTTTTAATTTTAAAATTATTTCATTATTTTTATTAAATTAAAACGCCACTGTGGAGGATTACAATATTATTTGTCTTTTTAATAATGTTATATATATATATAGTCTCTGGGAAGCCAACCAAACAGAGTGCGATCGACCAGCGGAACCAGCGCCACACACCCCATTTGCTCGCGTTATTAAAAAAATAAAAATTATTTTTTTGTCTCTTTATTGTCGTCGTCGTCGTCGTCATCGTCTATAATGTTATTATACAGTCATGGTCGTCGAATTTGCGTGGTGCCATCCACGCGAGGCCACTGAACTAGTGGCGGGGTACTTTTTTTATTTCTTATGTATATATTATTAATATATATGTATCGATGTCGGCACGCGATACCTGTAAACCGTCTTGCGTTACTGCAACCGAACTACACCGCCGTTACTCGTAATAATATTATACGGGGTGATACGTTTAGCTGGTTACACTTATCTTCCAAATTGTTAAGCTCTCGAAATAAAAAAAAAGTTTTCAAACTGTTCGTATTAATTTTATCATCTTTAAAAACGGTAGGTACGGTTTTTAATATATTTTTATTTCACAATCAGCAACAGCATACTACTTTTATAACAATTTTGTTGCATAAATATCAAATATTGAATACCTAAATATTTTTTTCTTTTCGCTATTAAAAATAAACATTTGGAGTTATGACAAACGGAGTAGTGGATAACGACTTTTGCAGACAACTCCTTGCTATTGTTCTCATCTAAACTTTAGATGATTGTATTAACGAAGGAAACGATTTATTCGATATTCGTGCATACTAAAACTTTTTAAAAAGCTCAGAAGCTCTACGTGGCGTTATGAATACTTCAAACTGTATAAAATAAATTCACCTACTTTCAAAAGCGCGAGAATCGAAGCCAAGAAAACTACCGTGGCCGACGCAGTTGTGTATAAATGGATCACCCTGTGCACCGTATACTTATAAACTCATTACAAAACGTTCATGTTTAGATAATACGTGTGTAGAACTCTCACGCACACTGGGCCCAATACTATACTGAAATCAATACATTTTTATACCAAACCACCTATCATTAGCATATTATTTCCAGAAACAGAGACACCCCGTTTTCCGGCGCTGGCACCGCGTCGCGTGGTGTTCCATTCATACGAAACGATCGTTAAAAATTGACGCAGCCCATCGAAAAAAAATAATCAAACAATAGTTGGGGAAAAAAATGTAACGCGTCGCGTGTGCAGTTTACGATGTTTTTGATGTATTGTGTATTTATTATATTATTGCAAATACGCGCACACTGCGTTAATCCCGTGTGTCTATATGGAGGAGGAGCGATTCAGCAAAGAGAAAATTTACGCTTTACAATACAATGCGCTTTTCATCGAGTTTAGTTAATTAATTTATTGCGTGCTTGAATTTATGGTAGCCTCGTGCATGTATGCGTATTGTTTGACAAAGGACGAAAGGTTCGATTGAAATTCAATTTTATTGATGACATTTTTTTCTACAAAAATATATAATTTATTTATTTTATTTCAACAATAATAATTCAATATTGACGATTTCAACTTTTCTCGTAAAAGGCACAAAGGCTCAAAGATTTTAACACATTATTATACTCGAAACCGTTTTTATTTAATATACATAAAATATTATACCAAATTAAGTAATTATTATTAATATTTTAACCAAACTCGAGATCTTTCGTGTGATTTATACTATACATAGGTACAATTATTCAGTTAGATTAGCTCAGTCACAGTGCACAAACCAAATATTTTTACTATCCATTACGTTATATTGATTAAGATAATAATTCAATTCCATTATCTGTATTACAATAATGATCGCGTATCAATGAATTATACGAAAAAAACTGTCCGAGTGTAGATTCTTCTGCCAGAATTCATATTTTTCAATCTCGGTTTGGTAATAATTATTTTATAAATTGTACGATGGCTTATGTATGCCACGCAATTGCAGTAGAAGATTCTATTGAACATTGTCCGTTACGTCCCTCGTGATTAGTAGAAATAGTACAAGTTTTGATTTGCAAGTGGTTATCTTTTCTTATTCGTATTCGTTTATTATTTTTTTATTTCAATAATTATAAATCCACTAATAATCTCATTTTTAAATATTGTGTAAAAGACAATTCAATTAGTTGATATTATTCATTGTTAATATTATTTATTGGTTATCAAAATTATTTAGAACTAATTTTGTTTTCATTGAAAAATAGACATTATAAATTGTAACACATAAATTACTCTGTATCAATTCAGTGTATTATTGTGAAATACAACCGACAAATATACCATATTTCGACAGACTTGTTCGAAAATCAATATTGTTCAGTTATAAATAACATTTATTATGAAAAGAAGTATAATAATTTATTAATGATTATAAATGCACTTTATGTACATATCATAATTTGTTGGCGAAATACAGAAATACTAAACCAAAGGCTACTATTTAGAATCAAGATGTTCAAAACAATATACGAGTAATATTGAGTTTTAGTGTCGTCTATAAATTAGCAAATAAAAAGGCGTAGTTTTAAAATATTATAACGTATATATGCACTTGATAAGTGTATATTATATACGATTAATACATGTTGATATTATTATGAATATATTTTAATGCATATTAAAACACAGCTAAATTATTGTATACATTTCTTTTTTAAAAAAGCTGTTTTCAATTTCTATTCGTCAACTATACGGTTCAACTGTTATATTATCGGTAAATATTTAATGAATATGTTGTGTATTGCATAGAACTCCAGTTTCAAACCATATAAATTATAATATTATAAGTGTATATTATACATGTATTATACAATCATACATACAATGTTTCTCCCATCCGGATATACATTATTATAGTTAGGTACATTAAAAACTACATTACACGGGAGATTATTATACTAGTTGGCAGTTGCGCGGAAATTAGAACATATCATACAACTGATATTTTAATCGTTTAAGTTATAACCTAAAGGTACCTCATTGCCTCATTAAGAAAGATTTCACAAATATTTAATGACTGATAAATTTTTATAGTGGAAAACTAAATGAAAAATGTACCAACAAAACACGTTTTTATAAAAATAAACAATTATTATTATTTAATGATGTTGAAAAAAAATAACATTTTTTTTTTAATAACATATACGTGTTAATTTCAAACTCTTATAAGATGACGAGAAAATTTATTTCTGATATAAATACTTTTTTTCATTTAATATATAATTTAGTGGTGAAATATCTTATAAAAAATAGATATAAATATCTGGTTAATAAATATAATTTAGTAAGTTTCTAAAATGCTTTACGACTTACGTGTTATTTAAAACAACTAGTTGTATTCTAAAAATAATAGGTCAATTCAACATCTTATCTAAACGAAAAATTATCACCCTTTATCACTTTACACTCATTTGTATTTATATACTTTTACTTTCTTTATACATAACATACAACATTTTACTTCATAAACTAATTTATTAATGTTATGCGCTCCACTTAACTGTTCATAACATAAATGTGTACTTTTTATCATTCGCCGTTTTCCCTGTCGCATTGTAGGGAAGCTGCATATTTATCTTCGAATTAGCTGTTTTACATTTTTGTTGTGCGTACAAATGCGATTCGCAGGCAATGAAATTTTTTACAATCGTAATTAACCGTAAAAAATTAATCTACTAGAAAGCCAAAGTTTTCCGAGTTTGATAAGGGAATTCCATATAAAATATGCAAAGCACAGCCAAAGGAGTGTCAGTCCCTACGGTTGGGTTTTCCTCGAAAACAACTATACATAAAATAATATAAAAAAAAACTTTCGCGAAAAAAATTAATAAGACCATTGAGATAGTATAAAATTAGAAGGTTTTAAAAAAAATAAAAAACGAAAAGCTTATTATAACCGTCGGCCGACAAAAATATTTTTCGGGTATATCATAATAATAATAATAAAATACCTTTAATAATAACGTTCTTTACCGTGTCGTCCCGACTTCCACCGGGTACCTGCGATAATAATAATTAGTTTAATAACAGCGCGGCCGTTGTACGGGGATGGCGGAAAAATAATAATTAACGACACGGTCGACACGTGTGGAAATGGAATGCCATTAGATTAGTCGTGAACATTATCGTCCTCTACGCGGTGGTCCGTACTTGGATTATTTTCGATAAGCAATACATTCCGTTTTTATTCATCCGGGTCTTTGTGCTCGTCGTCGGTTATCGGTCCGATTATTATTATTATGACGGACCAAATGCTGTGTCCAGTAAAAATCTGCACACAACGTGTCTTTAGTTTTTCGTCGAGCCAGACCGTTTGACCCGGTTTGTCCGACGAGTTTCCAGAAAACTGATACCGTGAATGGTTCTTATCGGCCAACCATTATCTCGTGCTGCGCATACGAGTTATTAGTTAATGGTACCTAATCTATAAATCCAATAACGTCCACGGTGGTCTATATATTAAGTTATAACACCACTGACGAGCGCCGTTCAAACGATTTATAATAAATCGAATAAAACGTCACAGATATAATAATACTATCAGAAAAAGTCGTCGGGTGTGTTTAATTGTAATGTAGTGTACTCGGGTATCCGGTAAAAAATAAAATGATTTTTCGATACACGATTTTTATTAATTCTTGTGGATTTGAGAAACGATCAAGATGTGCCCTACAAAACCACTTAATATACACCATTCGAATTAACGTGAACGAAACGTATCATACAGAAGACCAGGTATGATCGCACCTCACAAACTAGTTAGAAGTTAGTTATTTTTGCCGGCAACTCCTAACTTAACCAGTTACTTTGTTAATACTTTGTACTAACTATAGATAACTCAACTAGTTTTATTTTTAATGTAAGTATTGGGCGACTTAACTTGTGTTATTTTTATAAATTTAAAAAGTTTTGTTTACATTTTTAACGAACTCTATTCTTAAAGTACCTACTGCGGAATATTTCAACAATTTAAAAAATAACACTTACCTATTAAAATCCAATAATATTTCTTTGTAAATATAAATAATTAATAAAGTAATTATGTAAATACAGGTATACATAATATATGAGTTTTTTATATATAATATAATATACACTAAGTGTATTTAAAGGTATTTACTATTTAGTAACGAGCTCAATAACTTTTTCCAACTCAGTTGGTATATTAATTGACCAACTTAATATAGGGCTCAGCGACTATACTTCATAATCTTGTTTGGTAAGTCGAATATATTATAACTATTAACTAGTTGGTTTTTTTCATATTCTAATTTTAACCGTTTAGACATTTTCACTAACTTTCCCGAGATGGATAATACCTATACCCATAGGTATAATATTAACGATAATGGCGCGCTAGACCTATTACCTATTATATTTCACGTGCAGCACCGCATTATTCGTATTATGTTGTGCATGTTAGTTGTACAACGATAAAAGCTGTGTCTACTACACGCAGTAGATGTATATTTACCTCAGACAATGTGAAAGTGCCATTTTGAATTTTTTGTTTTGCATTTCAAAGGCATTCGATGGATTCAAACTCATTATATTAGTGTTGTCTTTTAAGAGACGTCGGTGCATGATATACATACACTCGTAAGTATCGTTGATATATACCTTAACATATTCTACCGCTGTGCATGTGTGTTCCGCATCGATTGAGAGTTACATTATTCACTCGTTTTAACAGTCGTAAAATAACGTACTTACATATTATTATATGTATTTTACCCTATTGTGTAGTGTTGCCAAAGGTGAAGAACGTTATTACAATAATATATTATAATATTATACACATAACGGTACACACGTGAATGTATTAGTATTGTACGACTACACTGTTTTTAACAAAATAATACTACCATAGTATTATATTATATACTTTGTGTGAGTAACACTGACGATTTTTTTGGTTTCGGCCGACCGTAATTTCCACGAATAGCGAGAAAATGGTAATGTGGACATCATTAATTTTATTCGATTTCACGATGCGTTTTTCTCGACCGCACGCGGGGGTTCAAATAATATATATATAAATAATATAAATTTAACAATTGTTATCGGTTCGGTTGTTCGAGAAATGCTATCCCTGAACCATTTCTTTCCGGAATTATCATCGCACCGTCCATTTATCATTGTGATATATATTATGTACGGACGGTAATGACCAACGAGAAACACAATGTGTGTTTGGTGAGCTTATTGTGTTAGATTTTGAATCGGAAAAGAAATAATAATTATTGTTACGAATAATAGAAGAAATTCAAACAGAATGAAACCATGTGCTAAATTATTCTGACTGGCTTATTTCATTCGGTTGTAAATTTTATCTCGTGTCCAAATAGTAAAACAAATACATTATAAACAACGCATACATAATAATATCGTTTTATAGTGATATATATCGATATACCATGTGTAAAAATGAATATACTTTTCCAAAAAAACTTTTTTTTCACTTGAAATATTTCAAAATTGAAAATTTCACTCTTTTTGAAATATTTCAATGAAATATTGAAAAATATTTTTTCTTTTTTTAAATGTGTTCGGTTATAGTTGATTAGAAATAATATATTGATTATACACAGAAAATATTGACAGTGAATATGCAAAAAATATGCACTATAAATTGTTGATATTTATCACTTGTATTATTATTGGATCCTTATTGGTTATTACTGTTAATATTTATTATACATATTTTCTTTGTTTCACACAATAAACCAACTTTTGAAAATTTTCACACGCAAGTTGACGTGATTATAAATTTTAAGATATAATAGTTTATATTTTATTTTTCATTGCAATGAATTTATTATTTCAAGAAAATAAGTTTAGGTTTAAAATCCCTATTTGAATGTAATATATACATGTTAATAATTTCAATGATTTTTATGATATTAATTTCACGACAGAATACCTATTACAATATTTACAATACATAATACATATTATTATAAAAACTAAGATTCACCAATCGGTCGATTTCCAGATTTGTCGAATTCGTAACCTCGTATGAAAATATCATCACCGAGAAAACAATAATACGACTGTCTGCAACCTATGCGGACTGCACTATTGCCTGCCGTTTTATTGCGACGACGACGGTGTGTGACATAACAGTATAAAATAATTAAAATATAATATTATAGACGTTTAATTAAAAAGAGGTTTGCAGTCAATTTCGAACGGTAGCTAATAACATTTTAGAATTCGATTTTTATTTATTGTCCTATTATACGATATATTAATCGACGGGAACAGCGACGATGCGCATTTTAACGGTACACAAACCATCACGCGTGATATCGTCATCTTATAATATCGACCGCTGTATACTGCTTTGCACGCGAGAGATCGTCGTAGTTTTTGTGTTTTGCTATTCGCTGCAGATGACAAATTAATAATAATTATAGAAAACATACAACGCGTCTCATATCATGTGAGCGCTGTGCGTACATTCTATCCGCCGCAGTAGTAGGTACATAGTGTACGTTTTGTCGTTACATGCGCTCAAATTAGCGGGGAAAAAAAAACATTCGCATTTATTTAGACCAACGCTGAGCGCATTCCTTCACTACGGGGGAATAATAATAATAATAATAATAATAATAATAATTATAATTATGTATATAATACGATGCGATGTACAGAAAAAGTCGTGTATAGTCGTAGGTATATAATATGATATTATGACAGCGCGAGAGACATTATAATTTCTATGGGAGCGTCGCGGTGTCTCGGTGTATAAATATTATATTATAATATAGCGATCGGGCGGAAATCAGCAACATTAATTATACACACGTCGCACGACATATATTATAATACATTATTATTATAACGTAAGCGAATTGATATAATTTATGGCGCTCGTCGTCGTCGTCGTAGTTTTTTTTTTTTTTTTTGTCTTTTCCTCCGACATTTCGCGTTAAATACAATTTTGACCGGTCTGGAGGAAACGGACGTTCGCGCTAAACGAACGCGTTCACGGCCGGTCGCGATAACCCTCAGAGGTTGACCCATCGCCGCGCGGTAACCATCCCATGCGGTTGTGATGGTGCTGTTCGTTAAAAAATATTATCTAACTTGCGCGTGCTTGTATTAATGTTAAACGATAAAGGTCGCGCCGGCTGCGGGGTAAGAACAACGTGGCAACGTGCATACAAAATAATATTACACACAGACAGATATGATATTATGATATATAATATATATTATAATGTACGGCATACATTATTTTATAGATACATGTACGTCCTCGAATGATAATATATCATTATTATGTACACAGTGTGTGTGTGTGTGTGTGTGTGTGTGTGTGTGTGTGTGTGTGTGTGTGTGTGTGTATACCCATCGTAATCTTAATTGCTCTGGTAACCATCATACATTACATATACACGAAAATGTTTGTATTTCATTTTAATTTCATATACATTTTTTGGAATGACTAATATTTTAAAATGGCTTTAAATGATATAAGACATAGTAAGTGTATACTGTACATACATAAATCATTATTCTTTCCGAAAGTATTATTTTATAGTTTTATACATAACATGTCTCGCTTCATTTTTCCTATCATTCGTGGGCCTTTTTTTTTTTTTTTTTAATAACAGCGTGTCATTGAATGGAAAAGCTCGATGACAGAAAGAACTTAAATTCGCCAAATTGAACTTTTTTGACGGATTTATCTGTTGTTGTAGCCAATCGAATTAGTTTTCAGAAAAATATGTTGTACTTTCAATAAAAAATATATTTCTTATATTATATACTTTTTTATGGATCAGAAACAGGTTTTTTTGAAAACAAAATATTAAAGTACTGTGGAAACGTATTATACAGTAAGAGGGTTTATTACACATAAATATTGTAGAAATTATTAGAAGACTGGTTCACTTATACCACAGCTTCGCATCAATGAAGTTCTCTTAAAAGCCATACTAATTATATATGTACATATACGTAATAATACCTATGTACTAAGGTCGAGAGTTTGATAGGTAAATAAGTCTTGACTAATAAATATATTTATAAAGAAATCAAACATTTTCTATCTTAATATTATACCGGAAAAAAATATTATAGGTAATACATTTTTAATAATTTGTTTGATGAAAGATGAAATTTAAATGATATTTTAATAAAATCTCCAGTTTTATATGTTTGTAAAGAGGTTGACAAGAAACAAGTATTTAAATGTAGAATTTTTGATATCATATTTAAACCAAAATCGTGAAAATTATAAAAGTAATGATATTGTATATTTTAATTAAATTTAAAATTTTTACCAACATTTTTTTTTTTAAATTGCAGTGTTTCTGAAGTAGGACTGTGTGTGTGTGTGTGTGTGTAATAAACATAACTGATACTATAATTATTGTCTATAAAATTAATAAATACTTCAGTAAAAATTTGTAATTTGTAACAAATTTATCATTAATAACAATGTTTAGATGTACAAGAATCCCACGCATATTTTATGCACATTATTGTTGCACATATACTTTATAAATGTTTTTTTTTTTGGAAAGTTTATCTTGTTAAAATAACTTATTTTAAATAAAACAACGATTTTGAAAATAATTCTCAATAACCAATCGAGATTTGTTTTTTTTTTCATATCATATTTCTCAAATTCTCAAAAAGCTAAAATATTTCGAATATTTTTAAAACTATTTAATTTATTGACTTGCTAATAATTTATTATTAGCATTTTATTAATCGTAGCGTTTTAGCCAAAATATCGTGGACTTGTGTAAACACTGTAAACAACGCGTTTTCGTATATTTTTAAGTTATTGGGCTTTGGATTGTATTAAAATATTCGCAACGAACATAATAATATACCCACCGGTTATTTTATGACATTAATTATTGTAATAATTATTTTGAAGTGTTATTACGGAGGAATTTTATCTGTCAGCACTGTGTGTATAAAGTAATGAATAAGTGTGCTACAAACATACGCGTAACACATATATAACATTGCTTATATTATTATTGTAAGCAGTATAAATCATTCACTGCGCAAGGTCCTCGGTCTCCAGATAAAGAGCTTATCGCCAACCTCAAACGTAACTGCGGCGGTGGCGGTATTATAATATCTATTTCTCTAATTAAGTTCCTATGTATCACATTCGTGAACGCACGCGTATCCCGACGAGCTTACGAGCCTTTTTTATTTTATCCCAGTACGGAAACCATTTTATCGTTACCGTTAAAAAAAATATAAAATAATATTATAATATAATAACATGAATTTATTGAAAAGTACGTTCAAAAATCGACAAAGCGCGTACGTCGTCTTAATATTGTATTTATATGATAAATAAGCGTTTGCTTGTTGTACTATATATATTGTACATCGAACGCCGATTGGCCTTCGGAAAAAAATTAATACCTAATAATTAAAGAACATATAATTTACAATCATATCGATTTATAAAAGTGTACACGGCGACACGGCGAAAATTTTTTTCTACGTTCGAAATAGGTATTATATTATAATAATATAATATTATCTACAACGTAAGACATATTATATATACGCTAACCTATTTAATTAAACACGTGTTCGCCATTAGACATTATAATACGTTATAGCAGTAGTCTTCGACACGGTTTTTACTCTCGTCTCTGACCGGATTGTTGAAATAATACGGAAACCACGACACTTCATCGTTTCAAACAATCACGTTAATTCGATATCTGCACAATAATCACAACATGTACATTGTACACGCATACGGCATATCCGAAACGATTATATTGAAAATCCTACGTATCGATTTCAATTATTTTTTTTAAATCTCTAAATTTCTTTAAATTCGTAAGTCGAAACAGAAAAAGTTTTGTAGTGCTTGAAAAATTTAAATAAAAAATATTTATGTGCGTGTTGTGCGTTTAATTTAAAACTGCTGTCAGCGTAGTTTATATATATTTATATACATTATATATGTTGTTTAGTGTTTACGTATACATAGGGTGAATCGTTATTTTTATCAGAATTATAATTATTATTCAGTGTTTTTAAGAACAAACAAAAAACAATATTACAATTATTATTATTATTGACGTGTTTATCAAAACTTTGTCCATAATCTTAATTTTTTTTTTTTATTATTTCAGGAAACTTATAAAGCATTTTTCGAGAAATCGACGTGACAGAACAACTTCGTTCTTATAGGTGTATAGTCAGAGCATGTTTAGGATATAAAAACGGTTTTTCTACTTCAATAATTTCCAAACAAAACTTTTTTTTTTTTAAGATGTTTTTGGTCTATGATCGAGTTTTTCAAATGTGTTTTAATTTATTTTTTGTTAGTGGTATAGAACCAAATACGTCTTTTTAAACTATTCTACACAAGACGAATCGAACATAAATCTTACAAATCATTGACAGATGTCAGTAAATATATATTTTAATCTATTAAATTTAATAGACAATTACTTGAGATAGTACTGATAGCATGATAGGTTAGGTAATAAATCGAATGATACATTGAGTGTTTCTAAATATCTACCATATTCACCAGGGACCAGTATATTAGTATATTTAATTTTTACCAAGAATTTAGCTGTTAAATCGTTTATAAAACATCTTTATATTCTCATAAGATATTTCTGTAGGCGTACGTATTAATACATTTTATATCTGTTGAAATTATATAACTAAATCGCAGAGTTTATTAGTGTTCTTGTTTATTTATTAAAACTAAACTTTTCTCTATTTTTTCGTATAATTTAGAAACAAAAAATCAAAATCCAATTAAATTAACATTTTCGACACGCAGTATATTTATAATCATGAGCAATTGTTAAAATATTGAATTGTTTATATTATTAGTTTTATTATACAAGCAGAAACTACGAACTATATATTGTGCGTTGTACATAAAAATTAATTATTTTTAAAACTTTTTAGTTTTTATCGTGCCTAATACAAAATGTGTTATTGTAATTATGTAAATATGCAATATAAATGTAAATATGTAACGATAAATCTATTCGGATATATATCTATTTAATAATCTATTTTGATATCGGGTTATTTTTATAAATTATATTTTTATTGGACGGTATAAAAAGTTGTTTTACTAATCCGAAACATAATTTTATCAGAAAAAAACATACACGCATTGCATATATCAAAACGTAATTTGCAGGTACCCCGCGGCCCGCGAGTTCTAAAATACCAAATGGCCGTGTCTAGGGCCGCGTTATTATCTACAGTCTTGACATTATTGCCGAATCGAGTGATTGCTGACATACAACGGCAATCGCATGTGCGTCCACCAGCGATTTAAGCCGAAGAAAACGTACGACGGGGAATGTGTAAAACACATAATTTAATTTTATAAACACACCATCGTACTATCGATCGAGTATTTCAGATGTACATCACATTCTTGTCGGACGACTATATACCTACCTACTACTGCAGCGACCGCGATCGAGAGCGCGCGTATTTTTAGTCTCGCGCCGGCCTCTCTCATCCATGTGCGACATTATAATAATAATAATAATATTGATATCGATCTCGGCGCAGGACACAATCCGTAGCGGCGGCTTAGATGGCGCGGTTTAGACGCTTTGCAGACGCGACGTGTCTCGTCGAGGTGTGTGTGTGTGTGTGTGTGTGCGCGCCTCTTGCCCATATCTCCGCGTATATATTATTGGGTCATTGGCGGCGGTGCGTCCGTGTGCCAAAGAATGTGACCTTAAAAAACACGCGCACTCTTTCAGAGTCCACCCTCCCCCCCAATCCCTAACCCTGTAACCACCAACCCGACTAACCCGTGTAAATAGATAACGATTTAACTGCAGTCGACACGCACTCGCGTGTGCGCGCGCACACACCCGCAGCCGAGGCCTGAGGACGATACGCACTTATGTCGCGACGGCGAAACGACTGCACGTCGCATACTATTATAATATCGTGTGTGCGCGCGTAAACAATATATACGGTGTGCTTGCGAGAGAGCGTGTGGTGAGTGGCTATAGTGGCGGTGGCGGTGATGGCGGTAGTGGCAGTGGTAGAGGCGCTAGCGGCTTATACAGGGTAGGAAAAATATCGTTTCGGATATAGTGCGCGCCTCCATTCATGTCGTACACCCCAGCGGCAACGCGCGTTCGCAAAAATCAATAACCCTGCCACCCCCCGATGACGGCCGCTCTGCTCGTACTCGCTCACTCGCGTCTCACCCCATCTCCGTCTCTCATTCACGCACTCTACACAAACCGCCCCGTTATCCCTTCAACCTTCACCGCGCCCTTCGCCGGACTACTACCCTCACTGTTACACACACACACGCACACAGTAACGTCACTACCGCCCTTCAATCCTCCTCCCCGCCTTGACTGCCGCGCCAAGGATAAACGCCCACGCACAAGCACACACACACACACACACACACACGCGCGCGCGCGCGTGACTTTTTTACCGACGGGCTGGTAGATATATAGTGTGCGAGTGTATACGAATTTGAAAATTCCGACGGACCGACTTAAATATAACGTTGTCCTATTCCGCCGTATTCTGCACAGTGTATATATAATAACTTATTATTATAAATACTTATTATTAAAAAGTATTGCAGCCTCTCGCGCCGTAGTCGCGGGAAAGGACATTTGTGCGGTTTTATGGAAGCGACGGCCTAAGGTCGAGCGGCTTTCGGGAGAAAATGTGTTTTTCGTTTTAGTTTTGTTTCGTGCCCGCATCACTGTCGCCACCGCGACATAGACACCATTTTTTCGCGATCTATGTGCGCTTTGTACAGTACCTATACATATTTTGTAGTTCAATGGCTAGTCAGCCGAAGTGTGTATACATAATAAACACTAAATTTCGCACGAAAGGCGTATGCGGTTAAGTCGTCGGTTTACTTTTTAAACAACCGCGCGTGTACCACACATAAATAAATAACAACATTACGTCTGAATTCTCTACATTATATAGGTTTAAATTCAAACAAGTATATATTATTATATTTATAAATAAGTTTAAAAATTATAATGTATTCATATTAACACTATAATTTATTAAATTTTGTATAATATTTATATAGTAAATTATTCAAAGCTATGTTCCACATCAAAGGCAAACGACGTAGAATTGCCCCATAAATTAATTTTTTTTTTTTTTTAACAAAAAATCAACTGCAAATCAAATTATATAATGTAGGAACTTAATGCTGTTATACCCTTTGATATTTCTGCGGTTGGCTTATTTTCTAATGGAATGGATAATAATAAATGGTTAAAGAAAAATAATAAAAACGTTCCTTGTTTATACCTAACATATGCTGTAGTATGGTAAAGGATTTTTATAAATTATATTTCAATTCAATCAACTATAATGTTTTCATTAATTTATATTGGGTGAAATGCATATAAACCACATATGCGTTGTTATTATGTAACATTGTATTATATTTGGACGTTTAGTTGGTAAATATGTCCACAGAGAGAACGTACTGTGAGTAATATACATATTCACTACATGGATTCAACTCTCAATTTTTAAAAGTAATTTAAAATACAACTTGTATTAACTGGTATGTATAATTTTAATGATATTGCGCGCATTAATAATTAATTTTTATTTAAACTTGTACATAGTTGACACCGATGGAATATACAATTATAAATTCCCATTGGGCACGATAAAACACGGTTATATCAAGTTGGGACTGCGTATAATTTTATTTTATTTTTTTAATTTTAAATTAATCTCTCTATAAACACAAGGGAAACACGTTTATATATTGTCTAGTTTATTATTATAATATGCGTACTATATTAACTTGAAACGAAAATAAAGTGACGCGTAATAGTCGTAACCAGAGTTTTGACTAACGACGGTTTTGGTGTATAGGCGACTCGACTAACGATTATGAATGTGATACTCTCAATCTATTTAATTAGGTACTACTTTATACCGAAATTCCTACAGACAAAAATCAAAATTGTGACGTTTACAGGTTAATAATATTAAGTCTGACGACTATTAAACTTAAAATAAAAATATATATTTTTGAAAGCATATCAACATTTTTATTTAAATATCGTCCACGACGGCGTTATAGTATCTCACGTTTTGTTATACTACTATAATATTATAATATATTAATTATAGTATAACTAAAATCAGTTTTATACTATTGTAACTTATTCATCAGATAGTATTTCAAAAAAATATGATATATCTCGTCTCATGAGCATGGCACACCAACATGACGAGTTATCTTACAAACGTGAAACATGCGCATATCTACCTTATCATTGTCTAACACAACCAATTTTGTGTTGTCAGTTTTAAAATTAGCATTAATTGACCAGTAATCAACCTTGGAGCCAGTTGGAGGTATGAAACGTTATCGATGTTTGTACGTCGATGCTTATGATAATTTTATATTCAGATGAATTTATGTAAAATAATTATCATATTGAAATTAAGATATTGTAAGAAATCAGACACATAAACACGGCTCTAGTTTGATAACAGATTTGATGATTTTAATATTAAAGCTGATATCTCAAAATTGGATTTTACGAACGGATTATGTATATATAAGACGGATCCAACTTATACATGCTGGCGTAGCATCCTCTAAGCTCTACGTGCGGTTCACGGATACGCGCGACGTTGAATTATTAATTTTGCAAAACAATTGAGACTGCACGTCGCCGTAGTGTGAAAACCTGCTAGGTTCGTTATACATTTTCTGCCACTCGAACAACTCTGGTTTTGTCTGCAGCTTTTTCTTCGACTCTCGACGCTAACCCTTTTCGACGCGTCATAAAACCGTATTATAAAACATGTTAGGTAGTACAATAATGACGACTATATAGACTCAATGACTTTGATAGTCATACATCATATTACTCAGTGAAATGAATAAAATAATATAATATTTAAGTATTTTAAGTAACAGATTAAGACTACGATACACAACGAATGCCGCTCGTCAGAAACATGTATTATAAATTATAATATCTATCTACGTCGTATACGTTAAAAATTGTACCGATGAGAGACAGGCAGGTGGCGTTCTACAATTGTCTCTCTTGATGTTAAAATAGTGAACCTATACACCTGCAAAACAATGTCCGCTGCGCACGCGTATTTTCTAAATTCGGTTGTTTCCGAAATGCAGCCGATCCTGGGTATAGGTTGTCGTATCGATTTAAGACGCGTGATATCTCAAATCATTTTTGGTGCACAGTGTACTTACTAACGTGATTAATTGAACAATGTAATACCGAATGGCCAATCGACGACCGCAATTTTAAAATTGAAAAAAAATATGATTTTTAAACCACAATACATGAAAGATTATAGGGGCTTGGATAAATCGTATTTATATATGTGTAGAAAACGACCATGCCTTTGCCACTTCAACAATTTAATGCCACTGAACAGTTATTGACGGAAAACGATGAAAACTGCCGCATGTGCAACGACGTCGTTTTGCGAGCAAAATATAGGCGTCGAAAACGTAATGGTCTTACGCACGTAATCGCGGACGTATAGGCCGTATATAGTGTGTACTGTGTACACAATCACGACTATATTAATATTACCTACTATACGCGTTATCTGGAAAACACTATCAAAGAGCCTTTTCGTGTGCGTCGCCGTATCGGTCGGCAGGTCGTTATCATACGGCGCGATGTCTACTACGGCGTATACACAAAATGGTCGGTGAGCGAAAAGGGTTAAGGATAAAATACGTGTGTATAGCTCGGCCGACACTGCGCGAACGGTTGCCAGGCGCTGAAAACAATGTATATATGCATATATATATATATATATATATATATAAGTGCGTACGTGTATGTGTGTGAGTGTACATACAGCTAGGGCTCAGCTGATACGGGTTTTCCGGTAGTAGAAGCGGTGGCGGCGGCGGTTGCCCGGGCCACGTTAATTGTGCCCGAAAACGACGTTATCCTTTCACCCTTCTCCAATCGTTCACCCCCATGTCGTCAACGACCCCTCTCGCGGACTACGACCTACTGTGTTCAGCTATATATATATATATATAACATTAAATGCGTGTACATGGAGTGTGTACGCTGTACCAAACGTGCCACGAATTCGGCAAACAAACAATTTCGGTCGGTTCCTCTATATATATGTACCTATAATAAAATAAAATGTAGGTACCTAAACGTGATAGTATCGTTTGCTCAGCGAAAGAAACGGCAGCCGGATAAAGAGATGAGGTTATAAGTTTCTCTCCCGAAAACCGTAGTCACTGTGCGTGTTGATATTATATGTACAATATGTACATTGTACATGTGTATTATGTATATAAATATATTATGTCTGTGTGTTTGGATATAATACATGTCACGACCGACGTCGACGCGACGTTTTATATACATATTATAAGAATTAAGAGTATTATTAAGTGTTAAATTAGATCAAAGAAAATTTGCCTTCTTAAGGGTAAGTAAAGTGTTTTAATAATTCAATTAATGCAAATAATTTGTTGTTTAAAATAGAACATAATAAGACGTTGTACAATACACAATTTTTAGGTAAAAGACCCCCGTTTCAACTCTGCTTGGACGTAGAAATTAAAAAAAAAAAATGTTACTCAATGGGATTGTGTTTAAAAGGCATACAAGCGTGAATTCGATTTTAATGTGAAAAATTAAAACATTATTTATTCTGTTTCGTTTTTAACAAATATTTAAAATACTATTATAGTATTATTGGTAAGTGTTATTATTTTACGTGTGCGTGTAATCGTACGCCAGTTCAAAGTTGACTGATAAATCATCAAATCAGACAAAATATTTGACATGAAATAATATAATATACTACGCGCAACATACTTGCGACCGTACGACACACGAGAACTCGGGAGAGCAGTATTTATATGCCTTTTAATTCGTATGCACACACACGTTTGCTGTTAGTAGCGTAGGCACGACAAATTAAAACCTGACGACGTGTACGAGTGTACGACGATCGCACAGACATCCGAAACTTCGATTTTAGAATAACATACAGGAATAACCATTAATACAAGAAAGGGGTAGGGAAATGAATAATGACGTGAACGACACGACATTTTAACGCATGTTTTTGGTGGTAACTGAGAACAACTATACACGCGGTCGTTGTCCTGGTGGTGGACAGATAGAGGGCTCATCGGTTTGCTTGTCACGGTACACGTTATACTAATTTATTATTCGCTGTCTAGTCATATTAGTATTACCATTGTTATTATAATTTTTTATTTTTTCATATGACGTTTATTAAAAGCGAATTTATTAGAGTTCGTATAATAACTATTATAATATAAAATAATAGTATGATTAATTAAAAAACACATGTTTTCAACGGTTTACGCAAACACGTTCGTTACGGCTACTCAATATATTGTATAATTACGTATACATTTAAATAATAATCTAATTGATTGCACTTAAACGAAACGTAGTTATACACGGTTTAATGTTTAAATGTTAAAATGACGAGTCCCACGCAACGTCATTCCGCCCGCGTACAAAGTTTGCTTATTAATATAATATATATAATTCGCCGTCCCGGACACACGATTATTGTTCTGGACGATAAACATTTCGAAACATTAATTATTATTATATTAAATACTTCAACGGTGCGGATACAATCATTCGTTCGTAGATTATCCCCAAACCGTATACGGCGGTTTTAATAGTGACGTATAATGGCATCGATAGAAATATTCGCGACCTCGGGGGTTGTTGCCGAGACAGCGCCCCATTCGTTCAAACCGAACAAATGACGCAATCGGAATGGATTCTCGGAATACATTGTGCTGCACATGCAGAAATGAGTGGTTGTTGTTTTAAAACAAAATTCGTTCAGACGATGCTTTTAAAGCGCTGCACAGCACCGCGGCGCACGAATACATTACAATGTGCCCATCTGACGAATAATATTATGCCATTAACAATAGAACGCGATTCACATCCAAACAGATTATACGAAAGATTAAAAAGTTTACTATTATGCAAACTGTTGTTTTAATAATAACGCACATTTCTCAACTTTCATAAACTATTTTATACTTTAAAATGTCTTCGAAACAATTTTCGATAACCGTATACTATAGCTATAGCTCATACACTACGGTTTGTAGTGTATGATATTATTATGTATCTATTGCGCAGCTTATAAAATATTTTTTTTTTTTTTTTAATATTAACTAAAGCGTATGTGAGCAATAATAATAATATATACTCGTAAATATAGATACTTTTCCGAAATGATGACATTTATTTGAGTTATTGTGTTATTCGTGTGTGATCATCACCTGCAATCTAAAAAAATTCAATTCATCCGAAATAATGATTATTTATTTAATAAAATTAGATGTATATACTTATCACGTGGTTATATAAGACTAGAAACTATGGACAAAAAATATTTTGTTTAAAAAAGTAATGTACAAGTATATGAATCGATAAAATATTATTCTACTATAGAATTTTAAATTGACCTCAAACATATAACAGTTGAATATTTATATGAACAATTTTTTTTTTTATTATTTTATTAGATTCATTAGTCCAATTTATTATACATTTATAAAATATTTTATTTTATTTTTTATTGGTAAAATAATCATAATTACAGCTAAAGGAAGAGATCAAAGTCAATTCAAAATGATTATCATCTCGTCCG
Source organism: Rhopalosiphum maidis (assembly GCF_003676215.2). NCBI lineage: Eukaryota > Metazoa > Arthropoda > Insecta > Hemiptera > Aphididae > Rhopalosiphum > Rhopalosiphum maidis. The sequence goes on from NC_040878.1 coordinate 17,946,360, forward strand.
TACACATTAAACGTCTTCATACACGTTACACGACTTCTCAAAAATAACAGTTAATTAATGATTAAGAAGGAGTTCACGAATAAGACATGGATATTTTCAAATTTTTATGCCTGATCGTTGCGCTCTTGATAAGAAAATCAAAAAAAAAAAAAAAAAATTGATAACCTTTATATTTCGGAGAAAAAACTTCGTGTTATTCGTTATATAATTTAGCAACACGAGAGAATACTTTCATCTGTACAGCGATAATTGAACTCGGGTATCCAGTAACTGTGATGTTTGATATTATTTTATCAATACATTTTTTTTAAGTTCCTAAGCAACATTCGATGATACCTTTTATTAATATTTTATTTACTCGTCAGCTAGCAGTATACATAGATGAAATGTGTGTGTTTTAGGTGCACCTGATAAATATTATAACATATCATATTATTATGGCATTATAATTCGTAAAACTCAGTATTGGTACTTTACGATCGGAGCACGTGTCGATATATCTAATAAACGCACACTATGCACTACAAATATTTTTTATAGAAAATAAACAGACACGTGTTCATTTATTGTTTTTGTTGTCTACTTTAGTTATTTTTTTATTCGAAATGTATCGCACGACAGTCGACGACGAATACGACGACGACGATAACGATAATAATCCAATAAGAAGTTTAAAAATGCAATTACTGGCTACGTAGATATACACAATATATTTCGACGCAGGTCCTCTCCTTCTATGCCGATGATTGTTATCGTCGATAATTTTATGTAAATCATCGTTTACAAGGTGCACCACCATTTGTCGCCGACAATCTTGCGATGGAGATCTCGTTACGGTTCGGACGAGCCGTCGGACGGAGCAATCAAATCAACCATAATACGATTTACAGCACGTCCCGGACTAATCGGACCGTTCCACTCAGGTGGCGTATATGGGACATGCCGATTTGTGCCGTGGTTTTTTTGTATTTATTTTGTTTCGTTTAATTTTTTTTTTTTCCACTCGTATATTAAAACATATAATCACAATAAATAACCCATAAATAACGTTACTGCGGCGCACATCAACGTCTCGGCGGAGTGCAAGGCGTGACGTTTACCTAACACCATATTGCATTACATCATTATCCCGATACAAAGAACACATTTCATGGTTGCAGTGAATTGTGGGAGACTTTTATGCGATTTTAATTGCTGGCACGATTTTACTGGCTTGCACTTAGCGAAACTATTACCGTAAAAAAATAATAATAATATCGGTTTTAAAATAATTATCTTAATATGTCGTTGTTGGTGGTTGGTTGTTTTGTTTAATGCAATTTATTAATAGCCTTCTCGCTGTTGTATTATTACTTCTCGGTACTCTGTTATATTAGAATTGTCGATAAAGCCACATGATAGTATATCGTAATGAAAATTAATAATTTTTTTTCAATTAGTTTCGCTATGATGTGCCCGGAGTAATACTCCCCTTTTATATATAATATATTATATAGTGAAAATCAATTTATCACATGTTTAATCTTCTCTGCCTACGTTGGCAAAAGTTTCCCGAAGCTCATATAACCCGGATCCAATTTCATTAAGTCTCGCGGACGTCTTTTGGTGTACAATGGATGTTTAGAAAGTATACTGCGCTACTAAATGAAATGTCGTTAATAATATCGCTGATAATTGAGTAGAATCATTCTTATTGTTCGGCATTAATATAATATTATTTGTATAGTTGAAATTTTTGCAGCAAGTAAAATAAATTACTCGATTTTTACAGTGAACCGTTCTGACAGTACGTTCTATACGTACCTTTGTGCTATGTGTTGTTCAGTACACCTAAGCCACGCGCTTAGGGTCAAATCAGATAATAAGAAATGATTTTCAAACGTGTAAATTATATTATTTAAAAATGCATTTGAATTGAAAAATCATGTGTATTAATAATATCATATGCATTTCGCAGGAGTGTATTTCGCATTGTATATAGGTATGGTTACATATACTATGTAACACTACATATTCTTTGGCAAAGTTTACAGATTGCGCGGTTAATTGCAAAATCTCAGCTATAACCCAACACCGATCTAATCTGCGGGTTAATTATCAAGTAATAAAACGGATCGATAAAAATACAGTTTTACTTGAATTTCGAAAAACGCAATTTTTTCCTCTCTCGACTAACTCGTTTTGTCTACACGTCGTCACGATAGTAATATCATTATTGTGCGCATGGCGGAAAATATACGTACGCGAAATACCGTAGACAGTTCACATATTATGAACGGAATTAGAATATACGGCCGTAGATTTGTAGGTGTACCGTATAGTACACTGCCGCCGCAGCAGTGGCGGCGTAAACGCACGAAAACGCGCAAGAGATATTCGGCAGTGGCAGAGGGGGGGGGGAGACCAGACGAATACGTTTTTCCGCTTTCCGCCAATGAAATGTGGGCTGGGAAAAAAAAAATGATTTTCCATGCAGCGGATCATAGTCGTCGTCGTCGTCGTCGTCGTATACGCAACAACGCAGCTGCAGACCGTATAATAGTTCTCGACCGGGTCACATGATTTATATTCACGGGACGTGCATTCCGCCGCCGTATATATATATATATATATATATATTTCTATGTACATTATTGTTGTATATCAGTAGATTGCACGCGTAAAGTGCGTGCGGGAAAAAAACATAAACGTGATCATTAATCACATATACGCGAGCACTCGAATTGCATAAACACGACGCCGTATCGCCATTATTATTATTATTTTTTCACGGGTCCGGTGGAAAAACTTCCCGGACGAAACGGCGACGCTCGCAGGTCGCGACGGCGGCGGCGTCGGTGTTGGAGCTGAGCGGCTGCGTAGTTTTTTTCCGCCGTCGTTTTTTTATGTTATATTAACGTAATAATAATAATAATTTATTATAGACACAAAGCGTTTCAATAATCTGATGGGCACGTTGTGTTAATATTATTTCGACGATTTTACAATATAATCTACAGGATTTGATTCACCGAGCATGTTCACTACCGGTCTTCCAGTCGACAATGAATTTATTCGAATTATCAAATTTTTCAAAAACACTTTTAGACCACATTTTTGAAAATTTTGATATTCCTAATTCGAAATCCATACGAGTAATTTTTCAGTTATGAAATGTTTATATTAAGAATAATGATAGTCCTTAAAAATGGTTTACAAGTATATAAAATAGTTTTAGGGGTCTAGTATTAATTATTATACTTTGATTATTTTTACAAATACAAAACAGAAGTGTTAATTCCTACAGGACACAAGAATATGAAAATATGATTTTTATGTATAGGTACTTGAAAATTCCAAAATTCAGATTTTGAATAACTGCATATTTTAAGAAGAAAAAGAGAAGAGGGTGAGCATTCTTGACGAATCACCATGTATAATCCGACGTCGGATGTCCGTGTTATGTAAATATAATATAAATGCGCGAATTTATACATCGTAAAACTCGACAGCCGATTGACAATACGTCAATCGCGCGATGATCGTCAGAGTGCACAATATACATACGAGTAATATAATAATATCCATCGTTCGTCCAACGTCAACAGGGTGTCACATAAAATCGTAATAATAATAATAAGGTACCCCTACTATTTTACACATCGTTTTATTCGATTGCTGAAAAATTGTTTTTGATTTCCATCGAAAAACGAGTCGTCGTGTGTATTCAAATAGGTTATAATATATTCGATGTATATCGTTATCAATTATTTAATATTATTACAGTCGTTTTTTTTTCAATAACGGAAGCGTTAATTAAAATGGCACATCTCATCATCGTTCCGTACAAAAATATGATATAAGTAAATATGAATTGCTGATCATATGATAATAATATGACGAGTGTAGGTACTATACAATATGTGTGTGTATATTTTCAACCGGTTATCGTCGTCGTCCACCGAATCGCGTTGATCCCGAGTAGGACGTCTAAGATAATATTTAATTTTATTATCACAAAACGATTAAAACCTAAACCATTTTCCGAAAACGGTGCCGTTTCAACAAGTTTCTTCGTTCTCAGAGTCAATATTTTATTATTTTTTGGTGAGGGGTAGGGGATGTCTACGCACACCGTGCTACCTCTTCTCGTAAAGCCGTCTGTGGACTAAACCGATTTTATATGATATAGAGCTGCAAGGTGCTGTATCAGTAAAAAATATAAACTATTGTGTTATATTATTACATATTATATACGATAAAATCGGTTACCAACAATCCGCCAACGAGACGTTAACTGCGAAGTAATTTAATGACAGCCAAATCGTTCAAAAACCATCATCCAATGTTCGCCCGCCAATGGACATATTATACATGTGGACATTTTATATTTTTTTCATATATCTCACAACGCCACTGACTTCGTAATATATAATTGGGAAACAATTTAAAAAAAAAAATAGCATAAATGTCGTTGTTTGTAAACGGTACTTATTGATACACCAGAAAAATAAATTCATAAAAAATGTTCAAGGCTTATTAGTTTATATCACCGTTATTATTATAATTTTATTTAATGCTGGAAAGTACGTCATATTGCACGAAGTTTCTATAATTGTATTGCGCAAATAGGTACAATAATTAACCCTATAGGTACACGCAATATTGTAATATTTATTTATTTCTATATTTTACTTAGTAGGGAGTTTGTCACCGTCGGTAGTAATTAGACAAAACGTATTAGTCGGATTGTCGCGAACCGCATGACATTATTATTAAAATAATAAAATGTGCGTGTCGATGCCTAACCTACCATACATAAAAATATTATCATATTCTGTGCTGTTTTTGGTATTTCTATTATAGACAGGATTGATCAAATACATGGTACCTAGGGAGATATATTTTTTCAATATTTATAATGTTTAGGTAACATTTTTAAACATTAAATAATTTTTAGTTTTTATGTTTTTAATTAATAGATTTATCTATGATCATTAAATAATTAAAGTGCATGTTAAAAATCAGCGTCACCCCTTCTCGTGTCACAGTCGTTTGACCACCGTTGTCTATAGCTATAACCTATGCCATATATTATAATATCGTATATTATTTCTTGGTCAGCGGCTGTATGATTTAAGGGATGAAAACAATCAACAACAAGAAACACCGATATAAGTAAATAAAAATAGTTTTGAAAAGCAAACGCGCTGGTGATTAATCTGCGACACTACAGCAGCGGTAATAGGTATATACCGTTGCCTGCTACTGTGCGTATAATAATAATATACGAGTGGACTTTTAAAAACACATTGTTATTATTTCTTCAGCTGCAAAGCCGTTTTCCGGCGAACGATATACGCTTTTGGCGCACTGCTAACATAAATTCTGGTCCAGACGCACGAATATTTGGCACACATGCATGATAATATTATACATATATAAACACACTATCGGGCTCTAGTATTTACGCTGAAATAATATCAGGAATAAACTTAGGCTACGGCCGATGATAGTGCCGCGACTCAAAGAATGCGCTTTTATTATTATTTAGGTATAAATTATTATTCTACGTACTATACTACTGTACAATTTATGATTATTACTATTATTATTTATAATTTGGACCCGTCTCTGTTAAATAATAATATTATTTCAGGATTATAACCAATACCCGCTATAACTATATTATAAATTATTCGGGCTACCATAATTAACCTTAAATATTATTTTTTTCATTATAAAAATAAGTTTAAAAAATAAAACGTAATAATTACTGTTGATTTATGATATAAACAGTCGTAATTCTAATTCTAAATTTGAATAATTTTTATCATCGCCTCCTTGCTCACAAACATATAGTCTAATACTTGACTATATATATATACGTATATGTCTATTATTACTGCTACTACTTGAATAAATAAAAAATAAATTATACGATTTATGTAGTGTTAAATATCTTCGATAAAGAAAATAAATATTTTATAATCCATTAAAATATTGGCCGTTTAACATTATATCCGATAATATATCGCAGAGCACATTTTATAAGAACAAGAATGCAATTATCCAAAAATTCGTTTAAAAGTCCACAAAATTCGACGAAGAAGTAACAGAAGAAGTTAAATATTAGAGCCACTTTTTACACCAGGACACGGCCTAAAAATTGAATGTTGTTGCGAATATTGATGTTTTAAAATCAATTTTTCGCGCACGCACAAGTAATAAGTAAGTAAACAAAAAAAGCAACAATGTTTTCAAAAAATATCGCGACTATAGAAGTGTAGAAAAAAACCACGCTGTTTCGAAGCACCATAATATATCACGTCACATAGTAATAATATATATTAATGAATATTGTGCTTAGAGTCGTAGCTGACTGTGCATAACAAAAATAATAATACGAACCACAAAATACCTATTTTTGTCTGACAGTAAAATGTATATCATATTATATATTATGAAATTATGGTTCGAATTATCAGGACCGTCGCGGTTTCGGCGCAAGCATAAAATACACCGTCTCCCAGTACAACAGTGTAAAAGGCAATCGACATAACGAGGCGGCGAGCGAGAAACACCGTCAGAGTGTCTGTGAAATAGCCGCAGTAAAATTATATATATTGTGGTGTAGTCGTAGTCGTCCTCGGTCTGTGGTCGGCGGCGGGTACAGTGGCAGTCGTCAGTCGACTACAACTCTACATCGTATTTGTCAACATTCGGGCCGAGGTACACAATATTTTATATTATTATCGAGATGCCCTTTTTTGTATGGTCTTCACAAAGGAAAAAATAATACAGATATCGGAAAAATGTTTTTAAAAAATATTACCTATAAAATTTTGAACAAATCAATATTCTTTTTTTTTATCAAGGGCTGGGTAGTTATATTGAATCTCCAAAAATCGGCCTTAACCTTTTTATTTAATTTTATTTTGATAATGTCTTTTAAATATAAAATCATATTTAATTTGTGGTAATAAAACATTTTTCTACCAAAAAAATATTACACAAAAATGCCTCTCGATAATTCACAGTGATATAACATATTCTATAGGTACTCGTTTAAATCAGATTCGGAACACATACTTATATACACACTGGTGTACAGCCAATAAACTCAAATTTGATACGTCTGGTCAACATAATTGGCCCGTTCAAGTGCCCGATTCTTTTATCAATGTTGACTCAATGCGTCGTCCAAGTATTGTGCTACATCTTTGAATAAATGTACGAAATCATGTAATAGCCATAAAAAAATCAACAACTATCTACCGGCGGTGAATTATGGTTATCGAATTTACTGTTTTATTGTTACCTATACCTGTATAAATATTCATGCGCGTTATGTGCAGCGTTTTCTGTTTTATCTGTTTAAAAAACTCTCGTAGGCTATTATATAATAACGCACGATCTTTTTGCATAATTTCACCAATCCACATACGTCGTTGACCTTGATGTACATTACGGTATAATTAAACCGGGACCGACTTTTTATATATATATATCAACAATAATAAAATAATGTTAATAGGTATATATGTCGTTTTGAAACTGCACCCACTGTTTTCGGTAACGACGTGTAAGCGGATCCGGCAGCCATGCACAGTGAAAACGACGCATGAAATGTCCGACGTCCAATTTGTTCCAGGAGAAAAAGGAGACGATAACATAAAAACCAGACTTTTGCAGTATACAGCACGGCGGCCGTGAGCAAACGACCGGATCGTGAATGTGGACCCGCCGCGCATAAACGACCGCAGCAAAACTACAAACATTTTCATTACGAGAGGGGCGGATACACGTACTCGATAACACTGCTGCAGTTTCGCCGATACCGCACCATCTCTCCGAGTATAATAATATAGACTTCTATTTTTCTTTTCCACATCTTCTTATCGACCGGAGCAACGATATATACTGTTTTGACCGTTAGAACGGCCGCAATATCACGCGGAATCGCGAAACTGCGTCGCGTCTATGTAAAAATGCATTTACATCATCATGCCGCACATCACGTTCAGAATCGAAATTTGAACATTTGAAATACATAATTTACCGTGCAGTGCGACGCGATTTAATCAATTGAAATGGAATCGTGTCATTGTGTGAGATCATGCATCTTCTGATTTTGGCGGTTCACTGGTGTGGTTGAATTGCCATTGCCAATCGCGTCGTCGCGACACATTTGTTAATAATATATGCGTTTATAATCAATACCTAAACTATTATTTTACCATATTATATACATTTATTTAAGGAACGACTTCGATTGAAAAAAATATATAATCTAATAATTTAAAAACTTTGGTGTTTATGGTTATATAGCAACACGAAATAACATAGTTATACTGCAAATACTATTCGCATAGTTTTGTGAATTTTGCATTCATACTGTTCATATATTCAAAAAAAAAAACAAATGGAATCAAGTCTATATAAACGACGCGTGATGTTGACATAATATAAAACATTTATGTATAATAATAATAATAATTATCGTTCTTTATTTTTTCAGTTAAATGCCAAAAAATTTTACAATTTCATTTAAACGGAGATAAATACCACACATTGGTAAATTAATTCAAATCAAGACTATTATAGACTGCAACATAAATTTAAGTAATTAATAACAATCAACAAATACACGAGAAGGCAGTTAAGTACTTACCTACTTGAATAAATTAGTTATTATATAGTACACTTGTATGTGTTTTCTAATAGTTATTCCTTTATATTGATGAGTTTAATAGTTTCATAAAGTTTGTTATTATTATAATAGCTATATATATAATATAATACATTAAGGACTTTTTACTATAGTGTAGGTATAGTTGACATTTTTTATTTTTCTTAAACTGAAACGTATATCTATTATTATTATTTATTATAATCAAAAACGATGCTCGGTTTAAAAAAAAATGTTATTCATTCAATTATTATTTAAGCATTTATTTTACTACTTGACTCAAGTCCAAAAATACAGCGCGGAAGCGCAACTATTAAAATTGTATTTTCAGAACATTTTTTAATGTGACGATGACAGTTGGTTACTATCGGTATAGATAATAGCTGTCGTTTATTATTTACATCTGCAGTCCACTTTTTATACCTATAAGATAATATTGCAGTATATTATACGATCATTATCGTTGTTAGCGTTATATATTATTATATGCATTTTATTTTTGATATGAATAATATGACGACCAATAAAAGCACATCTATGTACTAAATTATTATAAACATTTTCCTACTTGTCCAGTCATTTTTGTCCAGTTAAATGCATATAAAATAATAATGTGCATATTTTGAGGTTTCTCGTATGTTACACGCTAATATATAAGTGTGGTTTGAATATCGATATTATTTACTATACTACTATTATTGTTTATTCGTGTATCATGTATAGTCTACGGGCAACTGACTGACTACAGTTAACGTGCTTTCCGTTATTTAGTAATATTACTATTATTATACGGTGCCGTAGCAGCGTTTTACATTTTTAATGTAACGTTTTAATATGTATATTTATATATATCTATACATATGCCGCACACACTGCTCTCTATGTAATATATTATTGTACACGCCACCGATTTAACAAATCATCTAATTGCGTTCGTTGCGTATATCGTATTGTTTTCGTGTCATTAAGTATCGTTTAACGAGGCTAATAATATTACACTGAGTGCACTCGCAAAGGTCCATTATTTTTTTGGTGAAGAGACTGAAAGAGGCTGATCGTTCTCTCTTTGTTTTTTTTTCTAATGGACTCTCATTTTATATGTTTATAAGAATATGTAAAAAAAAAGAGTAATTTTAGAAAATTGTGCTCGATTTTTTGAACTATCATCTATCTACTATAGTAAGCTATATACTATTAAACATGTTTTAAGTTATAATACAATTAGATAATGTTTGTCACTTCCAAACCTAAAGTGGGAGATAAACAGGATATTTAGATTTGCGTTTTAATATTATATATAGTACATTGGGTTATAATTAATGAGAAACAGTCTAGACAATTTTTTGTTAGCTAAATATTATGAAAAAATCACTATCACAATCACTACCATAATAATATTATCTAGTTAATATATTGTTGCTATTGACTTTACAGTAAAAATTTTTCTTTCAAAGTTATTGAAAACTCAATAAAAAGAAAAATAATGACAATGAAAGTATACACTATATAAGTTTGTGTAGAGAACGAAGATAAATTTTACTAAATAAATTAAATGTATAATATGGAGAAAAAAATAGTTGAATCTGAATTTCTACCCTAAATATATTTATTCGCTCTGGGCAATGGGTAAACTAACCTCTGGGTAACTTAACCCCCTCTGATAAACCGGGCACACAATACACATATCTATATAATTGCTATAAAGTAAGATGTTAAAACGAAGTCACGACGAGAGATTCGTTAGTCAACAACGAAGTAAAAAAAAAAAGGAAATTTACAAATAAACAAATGGCAAAAATCAGCGACGGCAAACGCTATTGTTGACGAAGCCTTTCGCCGGAAGAAAATAAGGTAATAGGTACATAGGTCTATCATTAACTACGCAAACAAACTTTGTTGCGACTGTCGGACGAGGACGATGACGGTTTTACAACATAAATTTACAGAGACAAGGCGGACGATGACAAAATGCAATAGTATACTATTATTATTATATGAGACGAGCTCGACGACAGAGTAGTAATAACGTTGACGTTAATAATATTTTAGTATATTTTTAAACGACGTTATATGGGTATACTATATAATTCTTTATATCGACCGGTTTGGATTGTCTTACACTAAATTATTGTTACCTGTACGTTGTAAATTGTATTTCCGTTAATAAATAAATAAATTGCGCGTACAGGAAAATCTTACAATAAAAACACAGCAATATGAAAAAAACCGTTTTATTTTTTATTTGAATTTTTTATCTATCATTCAATGGGTATGTCTGTTTTGAAATAAAACGAATGCTAATCGTCCGTATTGCGTCGGATAAATAACTACAAGTACCTAACTATTGTTGAAACTGGAATACGAAGATATCTTACTATAAAATATACAAAATTATTAATTGAGATGCATATTTTATAATTTATCGTCGTATTTATTAAAATTTTGAAATACTGACATTGTATAATATTATTTAATATTGTTTTTAGTATAATGATTCAGTTTGATACAGTTAATTATTATAATTAGACTAGTCTCGGTTTTTGGTGTTTTTTTAAAATATATATAAATGTATCTATTACTATACGCATCACAAAAATTATATAATACACAACTACTAATCAATTATTTATGTTCGAGAACGTATTGCTAATATTATATAGCTGTACAAACGTTATTTTATTCCACAATAATATTCAACACAAAAATTAAATGTGTTTAAGCATAAAATTAGTTGAAGCATTAAAACTAATATTAAACCAATTTAAAACAAAATTAAACCTACAAGGAAAACTTTTTAAACTGATAAAATATAATTAAGTGTGATTTATTCATATGAGCACATGGCTTTATTGAAATTTATATTAATCATTTTTAAAATAATTACCTACTTTATTAATTCAATTTTCCCCTCAAACTATATAAACTTTTTAATATTTAAATATTATATAAATTTATAAATACCTAAACTTACCTTTCTAGTACACACAAAATTTAATTTTGGAGTTAGTACAGCTAAGTGTATATAGGTACCAACATCTCAAGAATCAGACTCGTATTTTATAGATAATATTATATTAATTAATATTTTATTAATGTTTTCGACCGAAACTGATTTCAATTAAATTTTAATCAATCGAGTTTACATAGTTTTATTTATTTTTCCATAATTTAACTTATTCATATAGTAACAGACAACAGTTCTATAATCTTGTGTGATTTAAGCGGAACTATTTAAAAAAAAAAAAAATGTTATAAAACTATGTAAGTACCTGTAATATGTGCTTTTGTAATTAAACGCGTATAATATTAATTTATTTGGCGTAAATCACGAATGTTTTTATGCTATCTGAGACTAGTGTTAAAATATAAATAGATGAAAATGAATTTATTTTTTAGTAAAAAATAATAGAATTAAATATCAAGGATATAAAATTTAATATATATATAGTCACGGATTTTTTTTATATTAATTACATTTTTTACTTTTTAAACATGTTAATGCATTTTATTGTATATTATTAAAATATTTTTGTTTATTATTTTCTGTTTGTTCAACTAATACATTATTATAAACTTTGATTCATCCGTGTTACTTTCAGATAATTGCCCAACACACGTTGTACTTATATATTTACAAAATTTGTTTAAGAACTATGCAGGCGTAGTTACCTTCTGGTGACAGCAGCCTAAAATGAAATATTATAATTTATTTCAAAATATCCTATACAACAGTTATAATATGTTATTATAATCGTTTGCTTTTGTAATTTTTTATTATTTTTTCACTCATGTGACATTGGAAAAAGGTATTACAGTGATGTCGAAGGGGAGTTGGTGGAATAGTGTAAAATAAAACGTGCAGTTCCGCAAACGACAATGATTATATTATTATGTTTATGTATAATAATATGCGTGTTGTCAGTGGAAATCGTTATTAAACGTTATTAGAGTCTTCCGGGAGACGGTGGCTCGTGGATTTTCGTAGTTGTTTCTGCGCTCGGCACATCCGTGACATTATATAAAATATTATATTATTTCGTTCACACGTGCATAATTTTATGTGCATGCTGCATGCAACTAGGTATGTGTGACGTGTGTGACGCGGAAACGGTCCCTGTCGCCAAAGTTTTTGTTTAAAAATACAAAGTTAAAAATGCCTGCGCTTAGGTGGTTAAATATACATTTAAACATTATAATATAATTTATTGGTACGCTGACAATATCACAAGCTCTTTTTCCAATCGAAATTAAAACAAAATGCTACGTACGTTTTAATACACGACTGTATTGAATTAATTATTATATTTAATAATTATTATTATTATTGACTAGCAATTGCATATATACGAGAACATCTGTATACGAAGCAATAGGACCCTTTGCAAAATATGTGAATAATTGAATTGCTTGTTTTAATGTATAGATTACTCGAACGTAAATAATTTAATGTTAGTTAATAACCATAGTTATTCGATGCATGAAAAATAATAATTATTATATTATTATAATATTGTTCTAAAACAGACCGTTAAAACCTATAATAGCTAGATTAGCTTTACAATAAAATGTTGGCACGATTTCCAATCAATCGTACCATGCAATATAATTTTAGATGACAGTGATGACACATACTTTATAAAAACTAACAAGTATTTAATCGCACGTATGTAACGAAACAATATTGTGAATTATTGAAAAATAATTATATCGTAATAATAAATACGTTTTATTAGTGTCTTGTTACTTACACGTCCAAAGTTTGAGCATTATTGATACATTTTATTTCGTCGTTTACGTTTCAAAAACATTTTTCTAGAATATTTTCTAGTACTTATATTTTAGTGTTGAAGTTTTTACTGTTTATAACACATATTGTTTGAACATAAACATTATTTAGTCATTTATGTGTGACGCATGGGCATGATCGTGGTGGTATAAAACTTGTTTCTTCTCAGTTCTCTTTTTGCGTCTAAAATACTATATAATATACCCACCCAGGGAGTAGGTGCCATTTTCGTCACAATACTAATTGTACACACGTGGTGTATGTCAGGGTCAAATGGTAAAAATAAGAAGTAAAAAAAAAAAGTCCCTAGAAAATTAAACCCCCAGAAATCGTAAATTATACTCCTTTTTTTCGTTTTGCGTTCAAACAACTGTATTGGATATATTATATAATAATATAATGATATAACAATAATACACACGTGTTCAAATGGTAACAATTCGATTGTTATTATTCGGACAGTTTCCGTGTACATTGATGAGAGCCCCAATGCATTATGTATGTAAAGATAAAAGAAAAAACCGTTTTCGAGAAATTTTATTCTTGAATAGTTCGTATATTATTGATCAAACGACGGGCTCCGACTTAAATCGTGTTAGTACAATAAACATGAATACGGTTTGAGCAGGATCGTTATAATATGCAAGTGCTCCGTTATGTGCACTGAACTAACCTACAACGCATTCAATGTATGTATATTTATTATTTTTTATGTTCACAGCGATTCTATTATTTATACTTACGTTTTTCGTTTTTCTCGACGTCGTTTAATATTATATTATATGCTTATAGCGCGTACGTATATAACCGTGGTGTGTTTCAATAATTTGTTCGACGAAAAACACCGCCTTTTGCATATTGTGCGTATTATAATATACAACGTTGGTTACTCAATTTCGAATTCAAAAAATTCAACGGAGAACACACTACTACACTACAGATAGGTTAAGAAGGTTATATAGTATTATACATTATCATAATATAGCATGTTCATCTCCATTTGTTCTTAAATAATGAATTTTTCATATTATTGTTTAGGGTTTTTTTTGTCTTAATATACTTTAAGATCATATTGTAAAATTCTTGAGATTATTCTATTCCTTAAGGAGTGTCATGTGATGATACAAACTCCTTTTTTTTTTGTAAATTATGTTCTAGATACATTTTTGAAATTGTTGATGTAGGTACCTAATTAAAAATTTCGATATATATGTTTCGAATATTTTACATTTACAGTAGAAAATGAATGTTAACAAATAGAAGTTTATATATAATTATACACAGAACATTCTTTAAGTAGTACCAAAACATCTTAAGAATTTGAAAATTTAGTCTTTAATTATATTTAAAAATTTAAAAATCAGATTTTGAATAACTGCATTATTAAAGAAAAAACGGGGTAAGCATGATTGTTGAATCACTCTGTATATATGTATATAAATATAATATATCTACGTAACGTACGTACATTGTATATTTAATTATTTATATATTTTTTCTCACTTTTAATAACGACTAGTCGTTACCGGGAATTGTGTTGTCGGTGTGTTTAGTGCGTTCGCAGTCTGTTAATTATAAGCGTCGGCGCTGATTGTTCATCTTGTATACGCTAATGGAGTATGCCACACACATACACACACACACACACACACACACAAAATATATACGTGCGTTGTATTTGCTTTGATTGTAATGGTCAATAGTTGTAGTGAATGAAAATCAGAGTCCATTCCTCTGGTAATTTTGCCATCGAATTTGAACGACGAAAAAAAATGTCTTGAATTAAGTCGTTTACGTGATTGAGTACAAAAAAATAAAAATGTTGTGAACGCATTATAGTATTATCGGCTTATTGTAGTAATCGTCTCGGTGATTTTCAAAAAAAAAAAGCGTGAAATAAAAGTATTTTTCAAGAAAAAAAATGTCTCTTTTTCTCTAATGAGTTGATTCTGCAGCAGTCATAAATGTCCGATTTCTCATTTTATGCGCTCGACGCTCAAACACTATTATAGTGGGATTCAGGCACAAAAGTAAATTATAAATCTCAAAGGTTTTTTCCTGTTTCGAGTTGTTAAGTAAAATAATTAAAAACGTTTTTGTGAAGTTGATGCTTGCGTATATATATGTATACCATACGCATTGCAGTAAGCGAGTTTGTCTTTTGTTTAGTTAGATTTATCGTCGTTTCTCTATTGTACCAACAAAATTGTGCATTGTAATTGAAAAAACAAAAAATATTTTATAGAAAATCTAGTACATTTTTTACCCGTGTACAAAGACGTACATATGTACGTTGTATATTGCTCAAAAGATAAAAATAATACTAGATCTTTAGTTATATAATATTATTACGCACATTTGCAACTTATACAATATCGTAATACGTAATAATTACCATTGATAATATTAAAATAAAATATTTTTAACAAAATATGTTATGTTATAAATTTTTTTGTATTAAATTTTTCTGATTGATGTTCGGCGCAAGTCATAAAACGGACACGAAAAAAATACAAAACTTATGATTATCGGAATCAATAAAACGAATATTCAACTCGGCACTATATAAATATATGTACAATCCATATCTACCAGCGGATTTTAGGTCAATCCATTGTATATTATATTATTATCAGAGCTTATATCACTTATAGATCCACTTGTATTAAATTGTGTAAATAATTTAATGTAATTATATGTTTTACAATATATTATCGTTCCGAAAATAGAGTGATGGGCTTTAAAACCAAAAATATATACAGAATGATCCACCAAGCATTATGATTACCCACTTTTCTTCTGAATTTTAGAATTTGTAAATATCATATTTTCAAATTCTTGTAAAATTTGGAATCGGTATATGCCCCGTGGTGATACAAACTTCTGTGTCATTCCTCTTTTTCTAAATGAAATTATTTAGTGTGTAATTTTCTGATAATGTTGACATCATATAAAAATCATATAATATTAAACGGGTATCTGCTTTTTGAGTTATTTAACTTAATGCACAAGGGATAATATATCATTATAATGGGTTTTAACGGCACATGAGAAATTGTAATGATTATTGATGAGTATTAGTATCGACATTAATAATTTGTAAAAATGGCCCAAGTATAACAAATACTAGTTCAAATATTATATGTATTTTATATTTTTTTTAAATATTGAAAAATATCATCCGCAAAATAGTTTACTGTAAAAAGAGAGACGGAAGGTGCTGCTCGCCGTGTTTTTATTGCCGCAGGTCACTCTATGGTTTTGAAGTAAATTTAAATAGGTATTTCTGCAATTGAACTAAATCATTATTAAATGAAAAAATGGGAAGAGATGACCATGATCAGTGAATCGTCCTGTATACTATATTATGTGTAGGTCACGAAACGCGTAAAAAATGCAACACCATTTCGGGAGCTGATGGTGACGCCGCGTTCACTTGAATTCGTTCGACTGCGATTCGGCGTTCGATGTGTACGTATAGTTGACATTAATCGTCCGGCATTAATGAGCGGGGAAAAAAAAAATCTCATTACGAGCACATTTCGGTAAAATTTACTACTGCGTGATGCGTATGTAGTTTGCGCTGCAGCGCGTCACAGCTTCTACCGTTTGGACTGTCGCACGGCATTTGTTACCAAAGCGCGGGCGGCGGACGGAAAAATAAAACACGCGGACACACAAACGCGAAAACTGTATAGTTGTACGTGTACTACGTAACCACGAAATATGCGAATGCCAAAAGGAAACCAGTAATTGCATTTTTGCCGTCATATATTTTTGCATTCGTTCCCATGCGCGCGCACAATAATATATATATATGTTGTACAGAGACGCATTCCGATGATGGAGCATTAACGTTATATTGTGACGTATAGTTTTTTGTTCCCAAACGGAAGGCTCAATTAATTGTTATTAAACAAAAATAATAGCCAAGCATAAATTACAATTTTACTTGCTACACGGTTTTTATTTCAATATAATATTTTATTACTGTTTTTTTTTTTATTATTTCTATCTTTTTTTCACTTTTACTCTTTTTCCTTTTTTTTTTTTTTCACTTTCGTCCGTCTTTATGACAATATTATAATATGTACGAGCAAACTTTTTTTTTTCATTCTTTGAATAAACACCGTCTATTGTGTCGCACATCGGTGGTCGGATATCGTCCTTAACTTTTTTCCATCATTTTTTTCTCCGGACGTTAAACGACGAAAACTCGTCTCTGAGATAATATTATATACGTATTGTTTCGTATATTGTTACGTTTTGATTTATGGTATTTTTTTTTTTTTTTACATGTATACACAGTGAAATAACGTGATGAGACGTTTTTAAAAATTTCATATTATATTTATAATGTGACCGTATTGATTTCAATAATATCAAACGCGTCACACAGGCGTGGGACGTAAGTTTTTAGAAAAACCTTAGACGTCGTTTTCCCCGGAAAACAATATTATTACGATCTCGCAGTCGGAGTGGTACGTCGAGAATAACAGCAACAACGGAATATATTATGCAGCGCTCAGCAACGCACACAGTCATTGTTAATAGCATTTAATTACCGTGGTTCTGGTCGTCTGTACCTATAATAGTGATGTAGCTATATATATATATATATATATATATACATACATAGGGTCAGAACGGATTATATTTTTGCACGTTTCACTTGCGCGCTTATTATACGGTCTCGTGGATTCGTTTCACATGCATCTGCGGGTTCCAAATTCGTTATACGATAAACCGACGACGTACGATGACACATTTGTACTTCGCATATTTTTACACGTTTTCACCGATTCGTACATACAAAAGTGCATTGTTTATAATTTAAGGTCATATACATCTGACGATTTGTGTGTATACAATTATAGAGTGTTCTGGGCGTAGTATCCTATCTATAGTAATAACCGCGTGTTATTAGTTTTGAACGGCGATCGACAGCTATGTAGTTAATTGCTCGCCATCAGTGATATTATAAGATCGTTTTTTAAGTTAATTTCAAAAACAAAACAGATCACGGTTTGAGAACACTAAACCACCGCCAAGACCAGAGACTGGCCATAGCCCTATAGGCACATATTTTTAAATAGCCTGCAGTTTTATAGCAAAAACTAAATACATAGCCCGCTATTTGTCTAGTCCTAGTCACGTGTCTTCCTTGCCTATACGTTAATCCGCTCCGGATAAGGCGACAGGTGAGTACACTTATTATTTAACTCTTTTACCGTAGTGATACGATTTATATGAAAACAACCGTATTTATTATAATCATAATTTATACACTATACGTATAATCGGATTTCTATATACACGTATTAGAAACGAATTTCACCTATACAATAAATGGTATGTACTATTTAGTGACCCGTTGAGTATTTTTAACGGCATTCATTGATGGTTGATTATGGTTGTAAAAAATTGTTAAAATAAAAATAATGATAATCAACAGTGTGTAAATCACGGTCGGTCGTGGTTATTTTTATTAATAAAAATGATTTTATATACACAATGGATAAAAGCTAGAATATTTAGAATATTTAGGTATGATAATATAATATTTTCCACACATTCGAGTCGTAACGGACATAAAATAAATATACACTATAGCTGCGCAATACGCGATTGATTATTGGTATTAAGTTCCATCGTTCGTTTTATAATATTATACACATCGTTCCTAATATACACGGATCACAATATTTTGACGATTCTCAAAAATACTCCAAAATGCACACACACGGCATGTTTGTAAATAAATCGGTTTCTCAAGATAAATAATTTATATGTATCCAATGAAAAAAAAAATGAAAATAAGACAAAATGAAATCAATAATTTTGTTTCGTTTAAAGTCCCGATTGCATATATTTACACAAACCAATTATAAAGTAAATTGATTTTATGATTCAATTTTAATTAAAAGTAACGTTTAATTTACATTCTAGGTTAACGAACAAATTCATTACAATAAGTTTAATCTCATTCGTTTTCGTTTAAATCGTTTTCATTATTTTTATTAAACGCGATAACAGATTGTCTTGATGATTTTTTTTTTTTTTATCACAAATTCCAATACATTTCGTCGAAATGACTCACTTTTTTGTATTACAATAATAATTTCATTTATGCCTTTTATTCTGCAGTCAAAAAGTGTTGAGCGGAAATAAGGTTTCGTGGGAACAGCTTACTGGTGTTAGCTTACATGTAAGCATAATTCGGAAAATGTTTACTATAATATCATTAAACCTATTCAATATTTATTAGTATTGCATTAACTGTGCAATTATAACGCAATACAAATAATTCTGTGTGATACAAGTATATCAATAATTTATTGCACACATCACAGATCTAACCGTAATGACCGTCTAGGCCTTTAATTAGTTAATATTTCTATCGTTCAATTCAAAATCTGTGAGTTCCATATGTAATGTTATGATTTTATTGATGTTTCATGAATTGTTCTATTAACAAATAATAGTTTATAAAAATGATCTTTTAAATACTTAAATATAAATAAAAATCTATCATTGTGAATGATCACTATAATATGTTGTTAATTTTTTTTTCTATAGTAATTGATCAGTTGCTTTTTATTTACTAATAAAGTATCTATTAAATTTGAATTCTATATTTATTTTTAATAAACTAAAATAATTACTTGAGAGTTGAGGTATTAATATCATTTAACTAGCTAGTTATACAAATAATAAACCATTATAGTAGTTTGGTCCATATTACTTGATAGAAAATATAAATGAAACAACCATATGCTAAACGGAATATATAAACAATAGATATCTGTTAGTTTATAAAATTGTTTAAGATGTAAGATGTATTATTCTTGGGAATAAAATTCTAAAATATTTTCTCATACAAATAAAACACATTATTTTTCGTCCATCTTATTTCTTTCAAAACTTTAGAAATTTTGGTTCCTTGGACCTTATTGGCAACACGTGTTGGGATCTATGGCGTATATCATTTTGGGTATAGATATGATAACGTGCAGAACCGTCAAAACAATGTAACCGGAACCGGAAAAGAGACCCTTATTTTCAGTTTTCA
The DNA here is from genome assembly GCF_003676215.2 of Rhopalosiphum maidis. Lineage (NCBI taxonomy): Eukaryota > Metazoa > Arthropoda > Insecta > Hemiptera > Aphididae > Rhopalosiphum > Rhopalosiphum maidis. Next base: position 17,966,889 of record NC_040878.1, read on the forward strand.
GTTGAGAACTGCAAAACCGGAATTTTATGAGTGTTTTTCATTGCTAAGTTAAAAAATAATTTTAAGTTCTTCACAAAAAGTATACGTATATTTATTTATATAGCAGTTTAAATTTGTTTTTCAATATGTTACTACGTACATAAAGTACTAAATATATATTATATACGTAATATGACATTACTCGATAAATTCAATTAAATACCAAACATTTTAGAATTTTTTTGACATATTCAGCAAAAATAATCTTCTCAATAAATTTCATTAAATTTATTAATAATGTAGTAGTCATTTAAATGTAAAAAAACGTAAAAAAAATGTATGATTTATAGTATATATAAAATCAACATAATGTTTGAAAACGTTTATAAAAATAGCTAAAAACTGTCTAAATATTTTCTATAGTAGTTATATTAAAATGTATACAGCAAAAAGAAATATTATGGCATAGAGTAGGTAAATATATTATGTATTTTATATGCATATTTTCTACGTTCGATATTATTAAGCTTTAGGAAAGACGAGATTCCGCGACATGTCAGAGTGGTGATTAACTGACTATAGATTTTTTAAGAACCGTATCGGTCATGTTGTGGTTTTTCAGTGTCAGTTTCTGTTCAACGATACAACTGTCAATTTCAATATTCGACTAGATGATCGATTTTTTTTATCTCTCTGCTGAATAAGAAAAGAAAAACAAAAAGAAAAGAATTGTTTCAGCGTTGGTTTAGGTCTAATTCGGCGGAAGGGAAATAATTTAAATAAATTATTCGCTACATAAAATTAGATTGGAATTAAGAATGAAAAAAAAAAATAATCAAATCAACACAAAAAAACGGGGTTTAAAATTCACAGATTCGACTTATTTGCATTTCTACAAAGTCGAGCTGGCGGAAATGGCCAGAGGAAACGATAAAATGTAATATTATGTGTAAATGTGTACCAATAAAACCACCGTAAAATACTTTTTTTTTGTTAGTATTTATAGTATTTAATCAAAACATTCGATGGTACAATACATAGATAGGTGTAATGGGGTTGGTGAGAGGAGTTGTAAAATATTAGAATTGCATACCTATAATGTTTCTCTCTCAAAAAAACGATTTTTTTCCAGACCACTCACTTTATAGTAGTATACCGGCGATGCGTGTCGGGAACGAAAAGCTTTTTGCACTCAAACGATGAAGTTCCGGTAGTAAAATAATTATTATTCGTTATCAATTCGCTGGACTATAATATAGGTACCATACTGTCTATATATACTATACTTCTACGATATTATTATTATAATAATGTATACATTTTCCATATTGCGTTCCGCCTTATTATAATGAAATTATTATTATTACTATTATTATTTTACTCTCTTGCGCACATAACACAATATGTACTTACTTATTACATATAACATTATTTGTATAGGTTATTGAGTTACTGCACGGCCGCGTATATAGGTATGTTACAATATATACATTGTATACTACTATGTTGTATTATAATTTGTTGTACGTAAATAAATGCAAACATAGCGGTACACGGATGATATTAATATTATATGTTATGTATATATTTTAATATAACAATAATAATTACCATTATTATTAATATGTCTTGTGTGTGTGTGTGTGTATATATACATATAATAGCATAATAAATATATTATACGTTATGTGTCAAACAATAGCCTCGTTATCCAATTATGGATAAATAATAATTAGGAATTATAAGCAAGTCCGTTCGATTATAGTTCTCTAGAGAGCTTACACACGCGCTAACACACGCGTTCGCTTATAGTATTCTGATGTAATCGATTCGTTGATAAATTCTCGCCGTTTGCCTATAATAGTACTACACATGTATACTGTACGATATTGAGATACGTTTTTTTTACGCTATTAAATACTGTGCATCAGACGCATGTTCGTGCAACATATTGTGTAACGTCTATAATCACATACTTAATATGATATTTAATAGTAGTAAAATATCGTTTCCTTATTATTTGTTAGTCGTAAGTCGCGACGTCGCGTGTATCAGTGTTTCATACACGATTATGATATTATATATGTATTGCTATTGTCTCTCGAATGATTTATACTTTCGATTGAGATGGTCTATAGTGGCTGAGTAGATATACAGGACGGTCAGGATGATTGTTTTGACATTGAGCATTCGCATTGTGTCGCAAGTTTTAACTTTGTTGTATGATGTGAGTTTATAATTTCCCTTAATTTTTCATTTTTGTATTATGTCTTGTCGGTCGATCCGTCCGATTGAAATCGGTCTTTAGTCTTCAAATTTCAGCTTGGACACTCTCGTCTTCGATATTATTCATGTACACGGTTCACGCCTTCGTCGCGATTCGCAAGCGCCGCGTGTTGATCTACAACAGACCATCGTCGTTTATAGCGAACGCGGCCCGCGAGTAGAACGCGCCACAACGATGATATTTTGTATTGTTGCTCGGCAGCGTACACAGAAACGTACAACGCGGAACGTGTCAAAAACGATACCTACCGGCTCGTGGTGACGACGCGATAACGCGGTTTAATCATAATAATTTTGTTATCTATTAACGCGACAATATAATATGATGCGTATAATGTATTACGTAGCCGACGACTACGACGACGACGATATTAAACGAAACACGACTTTTTCAACGGTTGCGTGTGCAGACCCGGAGAAGTGCTATTGTGATAGGATTTGAGATGGAAAATATCGTCTTCGGTACCGTTCGCCCACCCACCCACACCTTCCCAGCCGAACAGGCGCTCGGAATGCGCTCGCACTGTATTTGTTCCGAACGAATATTGACTCGTCTGTATCGTCATATGACTGCTCCGTTCCATTATTTTCCACGCTAAATGCCATTTCGTATTACTAGACGCGCACCAGTATTATACGTCATGATATATATATGTATCGGGCGTAGGTATACCCATGTAATATAGTTGAGTTTTATTTTTTTCACCCCCACTCGATACTCGACTGCGACAATTAAACGTACATTTTGTTTTCCGACGTATTGCGTCAGCCCACGCTCGTTTTTACGGCGATAAGTCGTACACGAGATTCGTATGATATACTGTCGTATTTTTTTTTTTTTTAACCAAATTCTTGTGTTTAATTTGTCTCGTCTGTCAAATTAAATATTTGAACAATGTTAATGCGTCGGATTATTTTGCTACATTATCATCACGGAATTGATTTGTCGTGCGACAGAGTGTGGGATAAGTAAACGATTAATTTATCGATAACATTAATTATTACAATATATTAACTATATGATTTCGCTCGGAGGGCATTACTACAGTCGTCGGTCGTCGTGTACACAAACCATAAACACGCGTATCTCGGGCAATTAGAAGGTACATTGTAGTTCGATCGAAACTATATTATCTTAAAATAATAATATCGTATGCGGGTCTGGTGTGATAGCGTTGTATTATTGATCGATGAGTGATCTTTCTCTGTACAGTGTCTTACAAAGAAAAGAGTAAATAAAGTACCTTATACGATAACGCATCCCGACTGTATAGTATTAATATCGTTTAGTTAATCAATGAAATCATGTTTGCTTGACAACCGTCTACACAGTCCGCAATCAGTATAATAACGTTGTAGTCAAAAATTATATATATTTTTTCACAATCCTCACTATTTCACACGTCGTAAATCTAAACATTTCACGTGGTCGCAAGCACGATCACCGTCATTCGTTTTCCTGTCGTCGGAAGTAGACACGCGCGTACGCGATGCGCCCAAAAGGTAATCGCGTAAACGTGAGCCCGGCAAAAGAAGTCGGCACGAGCGAGTCGCACAACACGATGTTATTACTTACTACACAGGAGACCTTCGCGATGATAGTCCCGCGGCTAGGCGTCGGCGGGTGATTGCGACGTTATAATATAATATAGCGATTTATTAATTTTTAGCGATGGCAAATGGCAATAACGACCGAAATAAATCGTCGCCGGGCGCGTTTAGTCGTCGTAGAGGCGCAGCACCAGGCGTATGTGAAATACCGCACAGACGGACGGCGAGCGCGTGCGCCTCCCCTACGTCACGGTCGATCCTCTTCGTGCGTAACGCAAAATAATGTTATACTATTATATTATTCTAATATATGCATACTACTCAGTCTGATCGTTTTCGGCCAAATGACATAATATTATACGACTGCGCGCGCACATTGGCACGCACACACGAATTTTCGATATTCTCTCATAATAGATATTATTATTATCGTCATTACGTATAACATTATGTAAAACTCTACCTATACCTACACGTGGTGTAATGTATATATTATTTTGTCAGACGGAGCATGTAGGATAATGTTGTCGTATAGTCTTCCCTCTCCGTCGACGATGAATACGGTGCGCTTTATTCCGAACACGTCCGCCGCTTTACGATTGTAATGAGTTATTTGTTCCCCATCCTCGATCTCTTGTATTTTATATTGTTATTTTAGGTTGTGCACGTATATGCTTATTTTTTTTACCATTTTTCTCTTAAACGACACAAAAGAGACAATTTACAAAAAACGGGAACAGGACACACACGCGTGCGCACTATCGGCATATACGCCGTCGTCGTATTATATAGTGTTGTATTGACGAAAATTTCCTGAACGCCAGCCAAGTACAACCGAAGCAGTTTCACAAATCGGATATAGTAAATATAAAAAAAAAAATTGAAAAATACACACATTCGTTATAGATTGGCTCATTTGTCGCGATTAGTGTAGGTATAATAATTTATTTTTAATATAAACCGTTTCGAGAGTGTTATATATAGTCCGATTGATGAATGTAATAAGTTAGTATACACATAATATTTTATTAATTAAATTATTTTATAAGTATTAAGTATTTTAATATATAGGTAGTAGTGGATATAGAATGCGGAAAAAATAATCACAAGACTGCAGAAACAAAATTGAAGTTTTATTATGAAATATAAATGTCCGTACAGTAATTCATATTTTCTTTGAATGGTTGGAAGATATTTTTCAAAATATTCAACATACACTTTTAAATAATCGATTTCCTTTTATAATGTCATACAGTATTTTATTACATACTTTATAAATATTTAAAAATATAGCGAAATACCTAAATAAATAACGAACAATGTTTTATGGCATACGATATAATGGTAGTACTATTGTGAAATTTGTGGTGCTTGAATTAAAGACGCGTCGGGTCATTTTCGAATATATAGCCTATAGGCATTCCCAGTTTATTTGACATAAAAATCGCTTTGCGGCGAGTATACACCATCAATGACGTGCTGTATCGAGTTTATTGTTATACTGAATAGCCTTTTTTTTTTACCGTCTCTTAAATCTGAAGGTCCGATTTTGTGTTTCCGACCCTTCTGTTTGAATTGGGTGGCCAATTTACGATTGCCACTCGAACGTCATCCCTCGTTAGCATTTTTACACTTATTCGCAGCTGTTACATAACATCGTTATAATCGAACGTAGGTACTAGTCCAATTGAATGTATTACTTATTATAGTTTTCGTTAACATTTTTTTTTTTTTTTTAATGCTCAAAATATATAAAATACATTGTGTAGTGTAGCTTTATCAAATCATTAGAAGAAGAAGCAGAAAATTTCAATCAAGCATACCTACTTAATTAAATAAAAACTGACAACTACAAATTACAACGTTCGATTGTTTTCAGATCTTGTGCACCATTTTCCGCTCTTGTGACACTTATTACTTTATACGCAGACCATTGATTTTATTTTTAGGTGCCTACTAAATATCCGAGTTAATCAACACTGTATTTACACCACGAAATCCAACTCACATTTTTTATTATCAAATTATTAGTTTTTTTTTTTATATTGAATTGGCCCAAACGATTTTGTAAAATGTAAACATTTCGATCTCGGGCGGCTAAACAACGAAGGCTTATACAATAAACAATAATCGTGATTCGTGATGGACGTGCATTAACTATTTGTTCGGTAATTAAATTGTGTGCCTATAATAACGTGTCATGATATTAGAGGTAAAGCACGAACGTGCTTCTGTTTAAAATTAAAAATAAATTATACAATTCGGCCAATGGTATTCGTTTCGGCTATTATAATAAACAATATTACATTAACGATAATGATTATTACTATTGTAATGTAACACGTAAACGTATACGATCGTTGTCTATAATATTATAATATAATTTAATTGTATTTTAAATTACCTGGACTGGTCTGCCAACTAAGACCGCCAATGAACATTTTCCTGGAACAAAAATAAAAATCATCATTAGACATTTTGAAAGACATTTCAAAAAACATATTATATGCATATGCATACAACAGCGCATGCGTGCTTAAAACAAAAAAAAAAACAATGTACATTATTTTAAGTATCACGGGCATATTCGTAACGAACGGTTTGTATTGTTACAAAAGTATATAGACAGATACCGTTAAGTAAGTATTGAAAAATATTGTATGTATGGTGCTCACATTTCAAACGCTTAGAGTTAAAATAATGTAATATTTTATACTCGGCTTATAGTGAAATAAAGTAACAGATCGTGGACTGCCTACGAAATTATTGGTACCCATCAGCAGGATCATCCTTCGGATGGAGGACTGTGTTTTTCACATTATTTACTTATAGATTGGAGGCTTTGCATTTGAAAAAAAAAATAAGTAATTTTGTTTTAAAAATTGTTTTATTTCTAGTGTTTAAAATAATTATATTTTTCTTAGAAATATAATGAAGACATTTCTTAGAAATAAAGAGGGAGACGATACACTTATGTATAATAAGTAATAAGTAAATTAATATCGTGGTTCAGATTTCAAAGGCTGCCTATATCATTTTCTGAAGTTGAAATTAAAGTTTTAAATCAGTTAATATTAACAGTAAAAAAAAAAAAAAGCGGTCACCTTAAAGACAATCGTCAAGTTGTAAATATAAATATACATATGTTAGGCTTTAAAATAATTATTTTCGTATTGGGCCTAGTAAATCCAAAAAGGCACGGCCTGTCATTTTATCCAAGAAAATCTTAATTAAATCTCGACCATTAACGTAATTTTAGAATATTACGAGTATTATTAAATAATAATATATAATTTTATTCTGGTCATATAAAATTATACTCTCATTACTCGTTAGATCTGTCTGCACCGACCGTTTCATATTAGCGATTTAGTATTTAGTATTTGTGTCCCGTTCTTTAAATACAAACGACTGGAAACATTACGTAGGTATATATTTGGACACAAAATAATTAAAATATTTAAGTATGCGTTGTATTTTTTTTTTTTTTTGTACTCAAAAGCATATTTTTATTTACTCGCCAGAGCGTTAACTGTTTCACAGATGTATTCTAAAGAACATTTTTGAGTTATTTCAGAAATTTTAGACAATTGGATTAGTCACGTTGTATAGCCGGTCTGTGTGTCGGGCTTCATTAGTTTTCCAAAAGTAATCATTTGTAGTGTACGTGTGTGTTTTTTCTAGCGCATTTGGGAAAACGCCAACCGCGCTGTATACGTATTGTTTATTATGTGCGTGTATTTAAGTGCCAATAAATAAGATTTTTTTTAATCGCACATCAAAATAATCAGTGATTAGAGAGAAAATATGTGAAAATGTTTTGATAGAGGTATGAAAGAAATTAGAATATTATTTATACTGGTGGCCCGCAGGTAAACTGAAACATTTTTCTACGTTTTGTCAACTATTTTCATCTTCTGATATTTTGGATTTCGTCCAACAATTAGTGTTGAAACTGCGCGCGCACTATTAAGTGTACCGCTAAAAGACTATACACAAACTTCGTGTGTGTATGTGCGTTATTTACGATACCGTGGAATACGCTATAGGAAACAGTAAATGGAGCCAACTCAGCCAACAACGTTAGTTCGTCGAATGGTATCACCAAATATAATTATTATTTTCGAATACTCAACAACTATCTGTCTTGCGATTATTTAGTTCAGTCGAAACGCGTGCTGTCGTCCGTACTCGACAATATAATATTTAACTTTAATCAATTCCAACTAAAAAAGAATAGACGTGAGATGACCAAAAAATGTCACGAGTGTGAGATTAAGAAATATTTACACGCTCGACGCTTTGAGTTGGGTATTTCGATCGTTAAACAATCGTTTATGCTTTATTATAACAGATTATATTTATTCATAAAGTGCAATATTATATATACTATACAGGCGAAGTGCCGTATATTCAATCTAAAAACGTTTTATGTTTGATATGAAAACAATCTGAAACGCTTAATTGGTCGTAGAGAACACAATATTTTAATATGTTATATGAATCGAGCGACTGAACTACTAAAGTGAGAGATTAAAGTGATTATGATTGTCATGTCGAGTGTGGGCTGTAGATTATTGATTGTTCTCCGCGGAACGACAACAATTATCAGTAAGAGTAATGGGTTTGGGTGTATACCTCCTGCAGCTACTGTTATTATTGATATTATTGTTTAGTAAAGATATAGCGAAAAAAAAACAACGCTGAAACGCATAAATATTATACTATCGTGGCCCAGTACGCAACACAACGATGAGATTTTCACGCCGCCACATTTGTGCGGGGTCGACGAACATCATGAGTGCTATCGTGTCACGAATAATGATGCATACTTATTATTATGACGTAATATTCGAATACCACGTTGCGGGTCAGCAATTAAATTGAGGGGGGGAATCGGCTACAAGTATATTTAATATGTGACTTATCGAATACTTTTCGAGTTTAATAACATACACGGGATCTATCCATCATCACTTTGGGTTTAATGTGCAATGACCTGCTTCAACGTTTCATTAACCATATACATTAATGTATTGATAAATAACATTACTTTATGAAATGTTGGAAAACTTCAAGTTATTTATGCATTTATACTTATCTACCTGACACCAACTAGCATGATATACTACTCGTATACACGATGTAACAGGACTATTTAACAAAATAAATATAGTAACATTTGTAATGGAAGTTTGCTAAATAGTCTTGTTACACCTTATATAGTATTCTTAAATTTGTAGTCGATTTTAAATATTTTATTTGGGTTTGTATATGATTAAGTCATGAAGGGGCGTATTTAGAAACAAATAACCGGAAGGGGGAGGGGCAGAAAATAAAACAAAATATATATAATAATCATAATCACTGTTTAAAAATGAACACTTTGTAATAATAGAGGTAGGTGCACTTTGGCAGCTTGGCTTTCAACGGGTGTTAACGTAAAAATATGTCATTCGAGTTTTAACGCAAAATTATAACCCAGTTTTTACCTCCCCCTCCACCACTACCGCCCTATAAATATCCCCTACTTTTAGTCGTGAATACTTTTCAATATATAATTTATTATTGTCTGACCGTAGTGTTAACATACACCAGTGGTTTAAGGTGAATTTCATAATGTCGCAGCCAGTCGACAGCACAGCAATAGTGTAACAGTATAATCGCTGCGGCGTGGCGCAAACAATGATTTCGATCACGCGAACGACAGAGACTGTCCGACAAACGCGAGCTTAAAACAATAATAATGTGTAGTGTTACGATATGAAAATGGCGATTATTCACGTTATCGACCCGTGCAAACAGTTTACCTTTTACCGTTTCGCGGCGTGGCGGCAGGACGATAAGCGGGATTAATGGAAACCACCGAGGACGCGAGTGGAACCGGGCAGCCGTACATTATAATTTATCATATTATATAGTGCATAATATTAATAATGATTATGTGTGTGTGTGTGTGTGTGTGTGTGTGTATGTTATATAATATGATGTACAATTTGATTGTATTGTCAAAAGTTTGTTTTCGGCGACTCGCACAACAATTCGCGATTCTCTCGACCGAGATCCGTTTTTAAAGTATACAGCCGCAGCTTTTCCGCGGCCGGCAATCTAAATTCCACTCGCCCTCCCGTTCCAGAGTAACGCACTGATTCCCGCGAGTCCCTCGGATCCACCCTCGACACAAACCCACGCCGCTTCTTTTCTCTCCTCTCGATTCCTTTTTTTTTTTTTTTAAAGAAAAAAAAGAAAGAAAAGATAACCAAACGATGATATTGTCGAAAAGCTATATAGTAGCTATATAGACCACGAAAAATAATAATAATAGTAATAATAAGAAAATCGATAAGACGAACAAACAGTTTTTTTGAGGAACCTTGTTTGGTTTGCATGAGATTATTGTTTCGGATGGAGTTGTGGATGGAAGAGGAGGCGAGTGCTGAATGGAATTCCCTTATCTTATTGTTTATGGAATATAATATTTTTCAACCGACTTGTCAAACATCGAGACCGGGTTTAAAATATTAACGCTGCAACCTGCGCTCGAGGCTTTTAATATTTTACACGTATCACAATACCGCAATAACTGTAGGAAATAAATTTCGAGCTTGAACAGTTTCTATTTTTCGTTTCATCACCTGCTACAGAAAATTAGTACACCCAATTAAACGCCATTACACACGAAAAATACCTGGCAACGTACCCTCTGATGTTATAATACTGCACTGTTACGGACATTTTCACTACATTTTAAAAAAAAAAAAAAACAAAATCGACAGCTATCGAATGTCGGTAATCGGAATGTGCAATTATTATCTCTACACCACTTTGTTTTATTCAAGGTAGTTTGCATAAAATTATTTACATTTAATCAATCGTATTATTTATGATAATACAAGGGTATAAAAATAAACCTATACGCGTGTGCATATTGTACACATAATGGCTGTAATATTAATATAATATACAATTCATTTCATTGTATTAACGTGGTATAATTAAGTTTTATATATTGTATTAAAAACCTTTGAATACAAATCGTTGTTGGTAAATTGACATACGCATAATATAGGTATATACATTATATTATAATAAATAACGCGATAAACCAGTAAGTTTAATTGTACATAAAAATTAACCATATCAACTGTAAGCATAGCAGACGTATGATGATTATTTTATTTAATGTTGATCATAAAAATTATTATTATAAAAAATTGAATAAGATAAATAGTAATCATAATTTATAGTTTTTCATTAATAAACCGTAAATAAATTTAAATCTTAATATAAAACGTTGTCTTAATAGTCATTTAACATTTGAAAATTAAATCTCATTCACTATTAATAGTTAGACTAAGTAAACAGTATTATGCAAATTCAGATGTATTATGACATAGAGATATAACGTTTTCTTATAATTGTTCATAATAAATTAATATATGACTTGAATAACCATTTTTTTTTTATAAAAAAAAATATTGTAATATTATTACCAACATAATATTATTATTTATTATGTAGGTATTATTTTAATACAACACAATATAACTATTATATCTGATATCAATAACAATTATTATTTCTATACAATTTTCGGGAACATTAGTAAGTTTTTGAAAAGTTGTTGTTATTGATATTCAGCAGTTGTTTATATATATTAAATATTTTTACGTTAACGGTAATAATTCCAAAGTTTTACAACGTGAAACAAGTTTAATTTATATGACTTGTATTACCTTTAAGTATATTTTTTTTCGATAGAAAGGTAGTCCTACTCCGTATTGATTAATTTATTTTAATTGTTATTTTTTAATAATTAGGTATCAATAATTACGTAACGTTTCAATAAAACTTTAGAAAAATTATTTGGAAAACATGTTATTATTCTGTTTGAAATCGTTATACAAATATTTTATTGTTTGTTGCCCAAAGTTATAGTGCGATTATATTATTACTATAATAATTATTATTTTTTTTTTGTTGCGATAAAATATTTGCCTATCGTCTAATTAAACGCTACCAAGAAAAATAAACTGTTAATGACCGTAATAGTTCTATGATTTTCAATGATAAATTAGGTTGATAGCAATTTTTTTATATATTTTAATTACCATGTTATTAACGGTGTAAATGTCTACTATATTCGTTGTATAGGTCTGCAGTAAAAATTTCATTTATTTATTCATTATTTTGGTCTACAGCATATTATTGGTATTATACAATATTATACAGTCAGATAATGATTAAAAATACGTTCGATTATAATATTTTTAATTAATGGGAAAAACAACAGGTGTTTTCATTTCTACTTTAAATTTAATATTTTTAAACCATTTTTTATATTACATAGTAGGTACTGCTTATACGTGCGTTTAGTAAATGATATAAAATCATCGTACCTCCGCTCTCTGCACGTGCATAACACTCTCGGTACGATTAGTTTCGAGACGTTAACTCATTTTTACGGCAGATAGTCGAGTTCATGTCATCATAATAATATTGTGAACTCTACTGTTGAATGCGGTTTCAGACCCCAACGAGGTTTTATTGTTTATATTTAAAATAACAACATCGTTATTATATTATACAATTTACTTGTGCCAGCCGTACTCCGGACGTCGGTATACGAGCACGTCGCAGTTGTCCCACATCACTTGTGTCATCCTCATATTCGATTTAAATTTAACGATCTATACCTGATTTATTCCAGTGACAACATTTATACACACGTACCATATGGTATTTAAGTGTACTAGTGCAGTTTCCGACCGTCCTGTCCTCTGCGAGATTCATAACGTCGTTGTCCATCATTGAATTTATCGCTTGCCATATTGAGTGGATAGACTTTCTGTTTTTTAAAGTTGCTACAGATCGGAACCGCCCCCACCCGCAATCAATTGCCTACTGATAGATTTCAGGAATTTTACACCAGCTGTCATTATAACTCGACACAGAAAAATTACATAATCTAAATAAAAACGTGGACATCGACCATCTCCCTGCAGATTACAATACGCATTTAAGGCGCATCCGAGATTCTGCGTATGTAATAATACTATCGGTGAAATAGTGATGAATTATGTGTACAATGGTAGATTGTGCTTCAATATAATTCCAAAAGTAAAATAAACTAAGTTTACTCATATACGCAGTCCTTTCATCCGAAGCATATGAACACAAATTGTTAAAAATCAACTAAATTGTATCAACTATAACTATCGGGCACGAATATTTTTACTTATATTAATTACTAATTAGGTTAAGTTGGGTAATATAAAAGAATATTTTACCGAAAAATTTGCATATTTATCTAATTCGAATTAGGTTATAAGCTGATTAAAAAAAAAATTAGACTACACTTTTTTTCGATTAACGTTTATATTATATTAAATATACGTAGTTAGGTGTTCCACGCGCATTTAGTCAGACATGTTTTGTGTGAAAAAGCAATTGTTATTTATTACATAATGTGTGCGCGGAGTGTGGACGCAAAACAATATATTATAATGTGTTATAACAAAACAATACAACGAATCCTTATAGGAATCACAACAATAATATAATTTGTTAGTAATTGCAAAGATATATTTTAGGTTATAATAACATAATTTGGTTCCTAAGAAATGTTAATTGGAAAACATTTTAAAGTAGCGAATATAATACAATTGTAAAATTGGTCATGTTCTGCAAACGACACAGGCTGTTATTACTTATTATTTATTACTAATTAATACAACAACGATTTCGACGGCACTACAATAATGATTTTTCTCGAACAATAACCACATATTATTATTATTATATGGATGTGTTTAGGAATTGTAACTTATAATTATTGTGGTCCTTGCGTGTACACGTGCATGCCTGTAGCTGCTATACTATATAATAATATTCGTAATGGTCGTTATTCAAAACAAATTATTTATTTTTTAAGAAGATATTAGAAATTTATAAAAAAACGACAATTTTAAAATGCTTCCAACTTTCAAATTTAATTATCAAAAACACCTTTCGAGGTTCCCTAGATAATATTATTTTTATTTTTAGATATGATAATTAGTCAATTCATTTTAATATTAAAAATAACATGGCAAAACGAATTATTCTGAACGTTAAATTCACACGTAACGTATTAGCAAAACGGAGACATCACGTGCAGGTGTTATAACGCAGTCTTGACCGCGATATAAATTATATTTTTATTCTCAGCGTAATGCTATATCGTTCCGTATACGTTCTATTTGATCCCTAGTGCCAATTAATAAAATTATTATTTTACTACTATAGCCTATGGGTATAATTTGTATTACTTAAACAGTATAATAACTATAAGCGGTTTATACATAGATTTAACCGTATAGATATTATAATTAATTCAATAATAATATAATGTATAAATGCAATGGAACCAACATTCATTTAATTTAGAAAACGAGGGATATATACTATAATAATAATTAATACAAATTCAGTAATTGCAAATTATATATTATTAAAATACGCATATCTCTGGGTTATAATAGAACGATTTTCGGCCAAAAAAAGCACCAGTAAATAACATCGATCGATTCCATTGGAGATTAAGTCTTTTGGCAGAGAACATTGTTATTAGGTATATTGGTATTAATCCTGGTTCCCTCTTTCGACTGATATGCATGTAGCAAGAACACTTTTACTTGCGTAGTTATACAAGAACAAAAAAAAAAAAAAAACTATTCCTATTCAACTGAATAACATAAATCACAAACAACCCTGCAAGAGCAAAAACCTTTTTATGTAATTGTTTTTATAGAACTGAACAATAATTTCAACATAATCTGAAAGAAAAGACTCGTTATAAATGACCAGCCAGGCAAAGTGTTACTATAATATTATGCAAATTATTTTAATAATATTGATATAAAATTCCAAATTAAAATGGACTTTCATTGTATCTATATAATATATTTTACTGTATTATTTATAAAGTACATATTAATTATGTATTATTAATATGGGTGACGGGGTCGTGGGATAATGTAGCTAAAGTATAACAATATAAGTATTAACTAGTAAATAGAATACGTCCAACTAATTGCTATAAAAAAATATAAAATGTATGCTCGACTTCGATAGTCTCGCCGTCGTGGTGAGGTTTGTGATTTCGCGTGTTTTGGTCACAGTGATTGTTGTTAATACCATTACACGCGACAGACCGAAATACTGTATAATGTAGTGTAAGTGTGTATATATAGTAAACAAACGATTTTATTATCGTTTATCGTTGTAGAAATCGCTCAACGACGGCAACCCACTCGATAATGCGGTTGATTTTAATGACATTTTTTTTTTAAATCTCAAACATTAAACCGTCCGTACCTGCTACATAAATGTGTACGTCTAGAGTGGATGCCAAAGCGATTCGTGTATAATGTATATTATCGTACAACGAAATCGGACCGGTATTCGAACGATTTCTCGCGCGTAACATACTGTACGGTAAGCACACCTATTTGTGTGCACGAATATAACATATCTACAAATAAAACTCTGGATGTGACGTAACTACTGCGACGGTATGCAGAAAGAGAAGCTGCTGCAGATTCATCTGTGTGCGCGGACGCAAGACAGTGTTCATTCCCGATTACCTTATAGGTATGTTACCAACCCCTCAGTCGGCCTATCAGAAATGGGTACATTTCCAAATAACTAAACAATAACGTATTTACGTAACAACCACTCGTTCTTTCGATATTGTAGAGAGTAAAAAATACGTATGCAATAATCGGGGGAGACGACTTAGTTGTAGGTTTATGCCTATATCATATCCACGTTGCAATCTATAATCATCAAATCTCTCCAAAGTTCCCCATCACCTGATCATCCGAATTTTAAACTCTCGTTGTTCTTGGGTTTTCTAGTTTTTTGGCTACTCTGTCGAGCAACCGATAACGCCATTACCACTTGGTTTTTTTTCTCTGGATTTATTCATTTAATGTATTTTTATGATATTTTAATTTTCAAGCGAGTTATGAGTATGTGTAATATTAAAATACAACAATTCTTATAACCCGTTTGAAAATTAAAATATCGTTAAAAACTAAAAAGTAATCACAGATAATGTGGTAGTTGTTCTTATTTTTATAAGGCAATTCACTGTAATATCAAAGGTAACGACACAAAATTGGTTCTGCTGAACGCAAATCGCAAACCTATACTACGGTCACAGTTAACGGGTGTAAAATCATTATTTTTCAAAAAGCGGTGCGTTATTGTTTCAAAACGAAATATACAAACGAAGGGATGAAAAACGTAAACCGCAGATTTTAATTCACGAGACGATATTATACGGCAGTCGTCGTCGTCGTTGCAGCTGCGAGTACCGGCAAGTACCTACTTGCCTGTATATAATAAATACACGTACAATAACACTATACATGTCCGTTTATATTACGTGTAATGGGTCGTTTATTGTTTTTTTTTTTCGTTTGGGCACACGCAAAATCTGCCGTTCACGCGCGCACTGCAGTGGCAGTCGCGTACACAGAATACAATAATAATAGGCCGTATACAATGATATAATATATTTTATATACATAAATATATAGTATACCTACCTTACTGGCACACAGTGCGGATATAACGAAAATAATAAAACAAAGTACGGCCATAAAAAGAGCCCGGTACCAGCGGCCCTGCAGCAGACCGTGTTCGCATCGCATTACGCACCAACACGCGGGCGCGTATCGCACACACATATTATTATATACAGGAGCGCCATTTGGGGTATCGCAGGGTATACACTGGTGGCCCTATTTTTTCCTATAACATATTAGCCTGCCTTAATTTTATGCTGCGCCGGTACAGCTAAAATGTAATAAATAAACTATTATAATAATTTTTAAAAAACGTTTTATAAATAACAGGTATATTGTTTTAATCTTTATCTTCTTGACAGTTGTAAGATTATAATCAATGGATCAAAATTAAAAAATATATACATCTGTCTTATTAGCATCTATTAAGATTGTGATGTAAATATAAATTATTAAAAAATTTTTAAAAACCAATCTTACGTTATTCATTTCGCTAATTATTTATAAACTCTTAATTTCAAACTTCAAATAATTTAACGATACAAATAACATTGATTTTTTTTATAATAATATATTGCTTACAGCTTTATTTGTATAATCAAAAATTTGATTTGAACGATAATAGTCATAATAATTATTCATTATAAATCGAGGTGCTTAAGTTAAATGTATGAATTATATTTATAGATAACGGCAGTATAATCGAGATTCAAAGTAAGTGTGTAGGCTGGTTGTGACTGTTGAGAGACTTCTACAAATAGGCCAAAATGTATAAAGAATGTCGCGCGCCCTATATTTTAAGTTTAATAAGTTTCAATATTTTTACTATGTTCTGATATGGTGGAAAAATTTGGCCTGCTTAATAATTTGGCAGCCCCATTTGAAAACTGAATTGGCGCTCCTGATAATATATATATATATATATATCCGTCGTACAGGGTGGGCAACCGCGTTTTTCCGTTTTTCAGCGCACGGTCGACGCGGAAAAGCGGTAAAACGCCGCAACGGGCCACTCTGTACACGGCTGCAGGTAATATATATGTACATAATAAATATATATAACCGTATTGGCAAAATACGACTTGAACCGTTTTTTTTTTTTTTTGTCTTTTTAATGTATATTATTATACGTTCGGACGTTGTGCAGCGCCGACGACGTCGAAATATTATATTTTTATCGCCGAATGCAGCGCTCACTCACTCACCCGGTGATATTATATCATTTTATTATACACATGTGAGTACCTACTATCTCTGCTGCAGACAGCATATTACGTATGTATACACGGGGAACGTCGTCGTCGTCGTCGTCGTCGTCGGTAAAAATCCGTTTCGTATGTTGTATAATCGCTTTTCAAACGTCCTATAAAACGTTTATATTGTTTATTTAAACACACACACACACACGCCCTCTCTGTGTACATAACGCACCGCGTACGCGTGTGTATTCCGGAGACGATCGTCGAGCGATAAAAATATTAAGCGACCGACTGCGTTTCGACGGAGGGACGTAGGTCCTACATTATTATATCGTTATAACTAAATATGTGTTATATGATCATATATATATATGTTCTATCAATCCCGCACAGCGCAGCATTTTATGTTATGTATTATTATTATTATTATAAATTATAATAAACATCCGTTTGCTGCGGAAAACAGAGAATTCCCGCGACGTCGCTGCTGCCGCAGCCGCAATAACGATCTACGGGTTTTTCGATTTTTTTTCGTGCGTTCATCTGGAACCCGCAGTCGGGGGGGGGGGGTGCTTAGCCTTTTTGTGAATATCATCGGCGGTACATTTTTCACTTTTATGGGACGTATTGGCTCGTTTTCGTGCGCACGACGTCCATTAAATTCGCGATCGGACAGCTTAAACCGACTATTTTATATATTATATATTCGCCCGACACACACACACGATTATATTCGATGGCAGCGGCATTAAAAAGAAACACACACTTCCGAATTGGTATACATTCCACTATTATAGCACGTATAATATTATGTAACTGCGCTTCGCCGGACTTTCGAGGGTAAATTATTATTGTACTGTATATATTATGGGTTTTTGAGTGGCTTTCGACCAACGTTATTATTAATCGAAATGTTTTTCGCACTTTACTATTACACATTTTAGTAAACTTATGAATCACCTACCAATAACAATTTATATTACTATATCCAACAAAGAATACCTATACAAGCGATTTTTTAAATAAATTACTCAGTGAAACTGTATGTAACTGAGGGGTGCACTCCTCTATATCGGGTGATCATCTGAAAGCACCCTATTAAATGATACCTGGTTGCGTCTGAGTCCTAAATTAAAAATTATTTTTTTATTACATTAACGTATAGAAATAGACCATATGCGTCCCAATTTAAATTATGCACATTTTATTTTAATTACACCACGAGGAAATAAAATCGACTATACCCCAAGAATTTGTATTATTGTAACAAATCATTTCATTTAATAATTAACTTCAACTCTCGAAAATATATTCTGTTATATTTTTGTTTGTATATAATATATTGAATTTAAATATACCAACTAATTCATATATATATTATTTGTATAATAATATACTAAGAGGACTAGACACAAATAAGATTAACATAAACAAAAGTTATAAAAAGAAAAATTTTTAATATACATAACAAACATTTTTGACGATTATATCTATAATTTTATCCATACGTTCACTTATAATAAATATTCATAAAATAACTATTTAAAAAATAAAATTGCATTAAACTTTATGAATAAATAATAATAATAATAATAATAATATTTATCCTAAGTATATTTACTGTTTCATATTGTATTTATCGTAAGCCAGCGGAATTGATATTTATTTAAACGGCGAAATTATTAAAATCCTAGAAATAAGACTACGGTGCACTGAGGTAATTAAAAAGATACAATTTTGAAATTCGAACGCACTCGGGCAACGTCCCAGTTCTATATAGACAGAAATCCAATTTTTACCTCGGCCATAATACTAGGCCCGTCAAATTTATATAGCGCATCACACGCCTCTTCGAATAGATCTACTGTATTCAAGTATACTTACATGTTTAATAGATACGTATTATTATGTACGCAATATAAATAATTATAATATTTATTTTCGAGTAAATTATATTATAGCAACGCGTCTGGAGGACGGTCGTCGGACGGACTATATTTACTAATAACGACGAAAATAAAACTCGTATAATATACAACATTAATAGAATACTCGCGCAGATCTCCGGGTGCCGAAGAGCCTTTGACTACCACGCTTGTTACACGTTACAATATAATATATATAGGTATAAATGCACCGCAGCATAACTTCGCGGCCGATTTATTTGCCCGCAACCGACCATTACACGCCGCTTCATCAACGCGTCTGCTATATATTATTATGATACGCGATTCTCTACGCGAGGGCAGTGCCGCCGCGTACGCCGCACATTAATCTCACCGGGTGCCGCGATTGCAGCGGACAGGCACCGTTCCGAATATAGCTCGTCTAAAGAATAATGGTCTCGCGTGTCGTCGGGACACATGTATTATGAAAAATAGCGATATGTACGTCGCGTTCCGTGTATTCCCAGCACCGAAAATCGCTAAAAATATTGTGACGCGACGCGATTGTCTAGGTACGATAATAATAACGATATTATAATAGTTGTATACGTGCAAACCTATTATGTAAGCGAGTGCGTTTAATAATAATCGCTGTGAACTGATTCGTATAAGTATAAAAAACGGACCAAGTTCATGGTCTCGTTCGTTTTATTTAAACGTTTATTTTTTTTTTATACATAGATAAAATTAACTAGCTTTCCCCCTCATCTCGGTGGTTCTGTTTAACGTCGCGTCAGGCATGTTAGTTTATTACGTACCAGGTGCGCACTACTTAACTCATTTAAAATTGAAAGAATATCCATTGTATGTAATATGTAAAAAAAAAAAAGACGTTCTTTCAATGATTCTATTGATTATCAATTATAATATGGTCTACAATAAGCTAAACAATATCGATTAATTAACCGATCATACTAATACGTTATGTATGTAAAAATAAATAATTACTACATAAAGACACCTAATAAGTCAGTGAGTGTTAAATGCAGTGGTGAGAAAAACTATACCTACTCTATGAACAATAATAAAGAAAAAATCCAAATATGCAGCTATATGTACGAGTGTCGCACGGTCACGAATAAATTTATGAATATTTTAAACTACAAGCCCGTATAAACTTTGAAGCAAAATAAAGTTCATAAAAACTCGGCATACATCGACTGGAACCATTTTCCTTCGTACGTCTTGTGAACTTTTCACGAATTACGACGGAAACATCGCTGACAATAGTCTGTATAACTGCAAATGTGCGGTAAAAGTACGCCGCTCGCCGTGTATCCATAAAATTATCACCGCATTATTCGCACACATTACCGCACCGAGCGTCGTCGCACGAAATTTTACTATATATTTTTGAGCAAACATTTCGAGTCTAAAAATCACGCTCCACAGCGCGAATCGTCCTAGTCCCTAGATCGAAACGCGAGAATTTATGTATAAGTACCTATGCAAACGCACGCGCGTCATTCGCGCTTTCCGGGAATCGCAAGCACCTCCATATCGTTATTATGTATACATTTCAAACAGGTAAGAGTGGTTATACCACGGCTCTTGCGTTTTAAAATATTAATGTATAAAAAACATGCCGCTAGAACGTTAGTTTTTTTTTCATCTTTCAAACTTTATTTCAAAGTAGGTACATTATAGCTCAGTTGACGGGTTTTCCAACGCATATTCCGTGATGGTTTGGCGTATATGTTATAGAATGCACAGCCGCGAGTTGAGTACCTCACCAGTACGTTTTATCATAATATATTCTGCTATACGTGCTGTGTATAATACAGTGGAGTACCCACACACTTAATATTGTGATATCGTAATCATTAACCGGCGGCGGTGATGAGCGTCTCACTGACATCATCAATTTGTATAGTATAATATTAAAATAACAATGAAAGTGTAGAGTTGCAAGGTAAGTGGCTTGGCTTGCGAAAAAAAAAATACTTTTAAAATCCTTTCTCGAGCGTCACAGACGATATTATGTACGTGTATATATACGGCGTCAAAAGCGCTTATTCCACCGCAACTTGCGCATCATATTATTATAATGTAGACTTAAATCGCGGGTATGCACTAAACCAATGCTAAGGGTGCTTAATAAACAGAATTTTGTATCTAATGCTATGTATTCTATAAAATTACACCTGTTCTAATAATATTGTCTTTAATAATTGCTTATTAATGTATATTAAGTATATTATACTTTGATGAGCAGTTTACATGGTTTGTCCCGGTCAATGACTTTTCACATTTACACTTTTACATTTTTGTATTTTGGTTTGTAAAAACTACTGTTTTGTTAGGGATAGTCGTGAAAATCTATTACATTTTTTTTTTTTTTTTGTTTTATCTGAACTCAAAATAAAATTAAAATTAGTGTTTATCAATTGTTTATCATTGACAGCTAATATATAGAGTTTATTATAGTTAGGTATGTATATATTTAAAAAATAAAACCTTAGTGTAGTCTGTAAATCACTGTTTTTCAGTAAGTAGGTAGATATACAAATATTATAAATATAGTTATGTAGGTACGTTTATAGAGTTTAGGTTATTGTAATCAGCGAGTAAAAAAGTATTATGCGCATAATATTATAATCCGAGACTAGCTGGGTGTGTAATATACGGGACAAACATGGCGAGGAACTTTGTACATGCATTTTAAATATACGTTCGAAGTATCGTTTTTGCACAAAAACATTAATATTGTATTTTAACAGCATAATCGAGGAACTTTTAACGATTTTGCCGGGGGTTTCGATAATATTATAGTGTAAAAAACAAAATAAAATCTCGCACGTGTCGATAACATGTCGTAGCTGGTAGACACTTATATATATATTGTATAATATGTAACAATATTGTGTTGCTCGGAATTTTTTTCTCGGAATTTCTCTCTTTTGCTCGCTTCAAAAACGTTTTTCATGTATAGTTGCATATTATTTTATACGTATTTAATATATATATATATATATATATATATATATATGTGTGTGTATATTATACATGGAATATACAAAATCGTTGATTGACACGAAGGTTTTTTTTCACGCGTAACTGGTAAAAATAATAACAATATTAATAAAAATAACAATTTATTTAATTTAGTTAAGGTAGTGACAATTACTGTGAACGGATTGCTTGTAAGAAAATGTCAGTAAACTTTTTGAAAGCGACTATCACGCGAGTAAAAAAATAAAAACCTAAACATAACATACTTTACGTTAAGCTGTCGTTGGAAAAATAAATCCATATTATATAAACATGGAGTATATTATAATTTATAATATATTATACGTTATAAAAAAGAAATTTTTGAACGTTTGAACATGAGTAATATATTACTATTTTTTACCTACGTGAGTTCCGAGAAGTCGCACATTGCTTATAACAATGATAATAATGTAACATTTCGTTTATCGTAAATATCGCAAACGATCGTCGAGGTTTTTTTACATGCGTACCTTATGCAGTAGGTATGTATAGACATATAAAATTTTTTTTTGACATAAATATTATTATATTTTACGACTTTTCCTGGATCGATATACGTGATATTATATGATAATATGCACCGACGGTGTTTTTTAAATCAACTAAAGCGAACCCTGTGACAACCTTGCTCATCGTATTATTATATAATTTATTATAATACCAGCGTATACGACGTTTTATCAGATTCGATTTTTCACGAAAACAATGTCGTCAAGACGGATAACGTTATTGAATTAATAAAATAACATGGAAAGCTCTTAAAGTGCATGTTAAAGCGTAAGTTAAAGAATTCAAATGATTTAAAGTTTCGAGAACGTAATAGGAATCACTGATTCCGAATCAGTATCGTTATTATTTAATATGTTTGAATATTATATACTTTTCAGAACTATCAATTATTTAACATTCAAATCTTGCTCTAGGTATACATATTGTGTCCATTCAATTTTGAAAAATGTATAAATCTCTTAGTAAAAAAACACAACTAAGCAACAAAATGGCGTACGGTTTTTAACCATTCGGAAATATACGTAGCTGGTGTTATTCACGCTTTTACGTCCTCCTAATACTGCTCCACTCTTTGTATAGATGAGAAAAGTATTACATTTTCAACAAAAATTAAATATCTACGTGTTCTCCTTGGATCTAGCTAGATCGAAAACTCATTTGGAATCCCCCCATAACCAATACATTTCAAAAAGTTTACTAAAGGCTCAATATGTTATATCCTTTTTATACCTAGCACACTAAATTATTATGTTGGAAATCTTCACTTCTATATTTTATTACAGCTTATACGTTATGTCATTCATACATTATACATAATCTCACACCTACCGGGGCAATAACTTACTAACAAAATACAAGTGTTTCGTATACTTTTATCCAAAAAATAATTTACCCTGGTAAATTACTTTGGTTTATTAGCATCACAACGGCTCTGAAGACTTCCGAATTCCTGCTATAAAAATACAATCACAATATTATCGAAAAAAATTCGAGTACAACTATTAACTAACCTAATTAAAATAAGCAAAAGTGTATAACATTATCATTTATTTGCACCTTCCAAATATCGTTGACTTAAACAAGGTCAAATTGCACAGAAATCGAAGTTAATCCATAAATTCACTTATATGAAGTTTAAAACTGAAATTGTATAGTTCTATTGTTCTTAAATTGTATTTTCATTGTTAATTCAATTGTATTATCATAGTTATTAATATTATTTGTACTTCCCTACAGCATTATAGAATAGATAATAAATTATTGTTACTAAAATAAACAGCGATAACGACGATAAAAAAAGATTCTGAAAGGAACGCGCCGTCGCCGCCACATTGCGTCCCACCCTAAACGTTTTGGACAGAAATAGCGTTCCATTTTAATACATTTAATATTATACACAATGCACTATATAGCAATATATATAAATCGTAACACAGGTAGCTATTACAATTCCGAGCGACATCCTACTGCCAGCATCGATAGCACTTAAGACGTTCAACCGCAACCGCGACGGAAGTACCTAGTAACTGGGTCCTAGTTCATTCGCGTCCGCACGCATTATGTAGGCGATTACCTTTGACGACTTATTTACGATTGGGACTTACGTATACCGTAATGTTGTTCATCAGGACTGATCGTCTAAAGCTACATTTCATTTATATATATATATATACATCATAATTAATTAGCGCTCAGGTTTCGATGATCTAAAAATTCACTAATATGTTGCAAATGTATATTTTCTGATTAAAGTTTTATGTTCTGGAGTGATGAATGTATTGATTTTACAATGATGTGTGTTTTTTTTTAATTTAATTTTTTAATTTTTGTGTCTGTCATGACGTTTTGGAGTAGTAATAATGCTTCCATTTTTGACTTCAGCCCCTCTTTAAATAGGAAAATTCATCTAGTTGGTACTAGTGGTTTTCAAAAGCGTCGGGAAAAACCCTGCAAAAATAACAGAAAAACGGGGATTTTTACGCATAACCACTTTTCGACATAATCGATTTTTTGATTTTGCTTGTAACTCAAAACCGAAACATTGTAAATACTTGAAATTTTCACCAAATGTTTATATTATGATTATCTATTTACAATTAAATTTTCAGAATATTTTGACCTTTTTTAAGCTACTTATAGACAATTGAAATTTTCGACTTTTCTAAGTTTTTTT
Source organism: Rhopalosiphum maidis (assembly GCF_003676215.2). Taxonomy (NCBI): domain Eukaryota; kingdom Metazoa; phylum Arthropoda; class Insecta; order Hemiptera; family Aphididae; genus Rhopalosiphum; species Rhopalosiphum maidis. The sequence goes on from NC_040878.1 coordinate 17,992,102, forward strand.
TCTTAAAATGCTGATAAAAAAAATTTGGTTATCCAAAAAATCTTTAAAATTTAATGCAAGGTTTATTATAATTTGTACTTATCGTAGTAAAAAAAAATCAAAAATCGTTAGTCACCATTTTTATTCATAAGCATTTAAAGTTCAAATGTTTACGAAATATATCAAAATCGCGAAAATTTAATAGGAATTTTGAAGTTGAAAATTCATAAAACTTTTGTGATTTATACTTAAGGTTCAAAAATTCAATACAAGGTTATCCATAAGTTTTCCTTCAAGTAACTGTAAAAAAAAATTCCAGCATCAATATAGAAAACATTTTATGAGCGTATGAAATTTAATTTTTTACGAAACCGCGTAAAATAACGATATATTTCAAGGTAATAATATAATATATCCAACTAATTATCATTAACTGACAAATCATCTCCGTTCAGAATCGTTTTTCGTATACAATAATACCCGTCATTACATTCAAATTTAACACATCCATTATAGTGACCAGTGACCTACTCTCCATTTCTACTATACAGCAGAGCCAGAGCGATATCCACTTGCCCACTTTTTACTTTGAAAATTTTAATAAGTTTGTTTTATATTCTATAAATTATCATTGGGATTTTAAAATATCACTTAATATCGTTTTTAAATTGAGGAGTGGAACATGAAAACTATACTGTTTAACAAGCAACTATTCACTAAAATCGCCGAGAAAATTTAGTTACAGGAATTTATAATAGTAACTAATAAATTACAATAATAATATTAGAAATATATAATAATTACATGCGATATACATACGATTATTATCATTATACACTGAAACAGTATGTAATATGTAAAAATGCACTAAACATATGTTTTCTATAAGACGTATAATATTATATATTATATCCTTTACAATATACAATGGTTGAGGATTCGTATATACCTACAATGAAATCAAATTCGATTATTATTATTGATTGTGCGTACATGTTATGATTTATTTTGGTTTTCTTCTCGATGGTCATTCGGTCAAAGCGTTTAATTATTTAATACAATTTGTTTTCTTCAAACTAGTCAACTAAGGATCACAAGAAATTATCTGTAGCAGTTATATACATAATATATATATATATATTTAATATTATGTTATGTTAATGTTATTTGGGTATCACTGCAGTTTGCTTACTGCTTAGTATATAGTGTTCAAATAACGATAATAATTAATAATATGTTTTACATTATGTATTATTTACAGTGCCTAAAACTATTGCACACCCATAAAATAACCCGATATATCTACGAGTATATGCACTCTCCAAGGTTAGATAAATAAGACATTTTAATATTTTGTAATGTTATTGTTCGAAAAGAAAAATGTGACAACAATGTCTACAACACGCGCACCCGTGTTAACCACATTGTATACTTAAAATATAAATCTTATACATACATTGCCACAGCCTGCTCATCGACGATTATCATTAGGTTTGGGTGTTTGTTTTTTTAGTTCTTTGATTTATTCGTCGATTCACTTCGATTTACAGTCAAATATAATATAGTATGTATTATAATATGATCACTACGATATTAAAAATCGACGTGTGCTGCTTTATTCACGCGTCTTTCGTCGTAAAATAAATTACATTTTTATGGAATTTAACGGTGTTCTGTCCAAAGTATTGATTTTTCTCTATCTGTCTCTCTCAAAAGTGTTGTTTATATATTTTTTCCGGAGCTCGAGAAGAAAGTGAATTCGTATATACAGTGTAATTCATCAAATATACTCAACCACATTTTTTTATTTAATAGGTAATGACTTTATTCAAACTCTGCATTTTGAGACTTTTAAATATACTTATAAGGGCCTTACTTTCAAACACTTCCTAGATTTTCTTGTACCATTTTAGGGGTGTACTGTGCCGATACTAATTTTTTTTCATATAAGAATTATTATTTTTCTTTGTAATTCATTTATCAGGTGACCTTTTTTGAAAATGTTCTATTTAAAGCTAAATTTAAGCGAGTAATTATTGAGTTAATTAGTTTTATGTCATACTATGGTTAATAGATCCACGATAATGGGTGTGAAAGATTTGAAAACTCGAGTAATTAATATCAATCCATCAACATTTTATAACTTTCAAAAATTTCTGAGTAAAGTAAATACTATAGATGCAATATTACCTCTATTTTATATTTTTGCAAAACCATTTTTGAGGAACTAGAACCTTTAAACCTATATCATACATATTAATTACTAAAAAACAACTCATTAAAATGTTGATTTATTAAATACATTAAAATTTAAAAAAAAAATAATTGCTTAATAATTTATGGTAAAAAAACTTGATTTTCAAACCAATATCACCACAGGTCACTACTCAAATAATTTACAAAATTTAAATAATTGAAATTATGATATTTAACAATTAATAAGTGAATTATATAAACTTATTAATTAAGTATTTGTCTTACAGTAACAATTATATGCATTATTTGATTTTAAATGCAATAATGACGTGCAGCAATAGTGTATAATATAATAATGTAGTAAAATAATATTATACTCGTAATATTACTGCCAACGTGTCGCACGTACACATTACTAGATACCGTTAAATCTCATGTGATCGCCATAATAAACAATCAAATAACTGATAGTTTAACATGCCATTACATCAAAGGTTTGACGTTTCAAAGGGGAAACACAATCGAAAATCGTCGAAGCGTTTCTCGTAAGTTTACAGAATTGCGACGTATATAATATGTACCAAGAATATGTTATTCGTATAATATTATTTGTTATAAGAAAATAGTAAATGTGAAACGAAAAGCGAAATCCGTAGAAATACTTGAGGAAATAAATAACCAAGCGCAGAAAAATTAATGAGTTCGCGAAAACGTTGACAATATACGATTTTGTTAGGAGGTAAAAAATAAAGCAAAAAAAAGTTTTCAATAAGACCGAAACATTTCACTTTTAAGCTATGATAATATTTTAATGGATACAGTGTTTCTGTTACTTTAATTAAAGTTGTAACTACCTATTACGCTGCCGTTGTTTCACAAACGCGTACCATTAAACAATGATGATAATATAACAAACGCGCGTCATCGCCAATCAGAACGGATACCTTACCTACCTACCTTATACTCCCAAAATAATTCTATTAAATTATAAAAATATATTACACCAGGACACTTGAGATTCTTTTGGTTTTAAATTGCGTAATTATTACGTAATGGGACGTAACTACTATGCACATAATATACTAATAAATAACGTCGTACGTTTTTACTTTTTATAATAATTGTTTTAGCCACAATTTTTATATTCATATATATCAACTGGATTACATGATAATTTTAGTAGTTTTAAATACAAATTTATTTGTTTGCACTTAAAATATAGGTACTGCAGCATTTGTTCCCGCAATCTTCATCTGCCATTGCGATCGGATTCAATCATAATACCTGATAACGCTGTCTACGTACTCTTCTTTCTTTAACTTGACATATTTCATTACATTCGTGTGATCAGTAAAATTATAAAACACAATATTGGTAATATTGTATAATTATTATTGTTATGTAAACAGCAATTTATTATAATGATATGCAAACAAAAAACTATAGACTCGAGTCTTGGGCGCGTATCTGCGAAACATGAAATAATGCAAAGCGTATTGTCAGTCGATAAAACCCTATAGGATACATACCATATCATAAAAAAACTTAAATTTAGAGAAAATAAATTTTTTTCACGTGTGCGTCACTTACGACATAACATCGTTTAATAATATTTTTATTACCTCAATTTGTTTATTTACTTTAAATTTGTATATAGTATCATATACCTAATGATGCGTTTATTCAGTGTTCAGAAACGCACAGATGGATTCACACAGTATCAAAAATTATAATGATTATAAGCGTGCATGTTCATGTTTAAAATTTGAAACTTTCATTTGACTTGAAATCGAACTTCAAAGGTATTGAAACTTGACTAAAAATTGTTTCTAGCTTACATAAATATATATTATTGAAATAATGAATTAAATCAACGTATCTCAATACTTTATTCATTATGTTCTTGAAGAATAAAATAAAATAAAATATGAAATATAATAATTGAGTTATTAACTTTAATCAAAATTTATATGCTTGGGCAAAAAACATAATATTTTCTTTGCCCAAGTAAAACCCTTAACACGTCACAGGAAAAATATATATATATATAATATAATATTCTCTAAAAATGTATACTATGTGTGCCTATTTTGTTACAAAAAAAAAAAAAAAAGGTGCACGTAGTAGGCGCATGTCCTTTTACATAATATTATATTTTTTTTGTGTTTAGAAAATAAATGATCTTGTCTGTAATCTTACTTTACTTAAATTTTTTTTTTCATTCAAATAACATTTTTGCATTTTCTCTTCAAAGTCTACCAGTCAGGCCCTTCGAGTATAGTTTACAAGTTTAATATAATAGGCACGATAGATGTTGGTGGAGTGCATGTATACGAATCTTTAAGATGTAATTTTGTCAAAGTTTATAAAGTACTTAGGTTAACAAACTTGACAAGCACTTCTAGAACTTCTTGTCTCCTTGGAATCGAGGTTCCCGTCTGCAACAGAACGGAAAGGATGGCGCGTATATGACAAGACATAGCGTCGATCGTTCCTTTTTTTTCTTTTTTACTAATCAAATTATAAAAATATTCATCTCCATCATCATGGTTCATGCAAATTTGTTTCTTTGCTTTAACTTTTTTTCGAGCTTTTAATAATTTCTGTCCATTAAACACAATATTTTCAGTTCACCCTCGGAACGACGTCGCATGATTGATTTAGTCGTCATAGAATGAATTACATGTGTTAACGTACGACATCGATTTCGAGTATTTTTTTTATTACAATAATACAAGTCACGTTCCCGTGTCATATCAAACGGGAAACCACAATAATATTGTAAATGACATTAAATGTATAGAGAAATGAAGCCGATATTATAAAGACAGCTTAAAATTAGTCAGCCTGCAGCAAACCCTTCGAAGGAATTAGGATTCTCAAGATTTTCAACAGCTGTTTACCCTCGCGTGGTCGTCTTTCCTATGGGGATTTAATACCCTCGAAACGTCATGTTTAATTTGAGTCTCAACCGCCAAATTGGGAGTATTACACGCGTCTCGTCGTCGAAAAATACGTTTTGATACATATTAAATATTATGCTAATAATTAAAAGGGAGTGCTTCGATTAAACTAATTGAATTTGGAAGAATAAAAATATATACGACATAAACGTTTAAAAATCAAGACGACTTAAGACATTGGAGACGGCAGAACGAAATGTTACATAATATCATATTAGTTCAATATATTGTGATGTCTCGTTTTTTTAATTGAAACAATAATAAATAATTGGAATAACCGTTTAGAACGTCACTGCATCGATCGTTTAATATTATTAATTTTCCGCAGTGCTTCTTCGTAAAAAACAGGCTACAGACAGATACTACCTACCCGAAATATAATATTATGTTTTTATATTTATATTGAAATTTTACGGAAAACATCATCGGCCATGTCGAAATAAATAGGTAACAACTGTCAGTGTAATACCTATTATTATTTACGATAAGTGCGGCGTGCGGCTGCCCGTCACGGATTAAGCTCCGGACACAATCGACGTTTAATTAGCATAGGCAGATTTTCAGGTTTTCATTTGATTCGTCCTACTTCCACTCTTCTCCGTAAATTATTTTTATTCATCATTATTGTTAGTTGTGAATATTCATGTTTAAGTTGGTGCCCGTTTTATGATATTCCCTCTGCTATACGTCCACACACAGCGGGCCTATAAGTGTATCCGTTGTCACCGCGCACCGTATACGCACCCGAATCGCGTGTATACACACGCTAATGATACACATTCGGAATAATAGGTGGTTTAAATATTACACCGGTTTTTCGTGTCTAATATTTTTTTTTTTTTTTTAATTTTTTACTCTCTGCTACCTGATCATAACTACAAAATATTATATAATACACTATATTATATAACTGTGTGTGATATCCTCTCTCGTTATTCGACCGAATTTTCATACGACGTGGCATCTGTATTTAAGAAATTTCAATAAATAGCTAACGGACAAAATGTCAAAACGATATTGTAAATACTATTATATTGCCACATCTGTATGATTATATAGTTGACCATGCGGAAAAATTGCATTCGAATTCCACCTCAACCCATCCTACCTACACTGCTGTCTAATAAAAATGCATCCGTAAATCGGTCCTAGGATAACACAACGACGTGTGTACCTAGGTATTTACTAGTCTATATTATTATTAATCGCAGAAGGCCACCGGGTTGTGCACCATATATATATATACACGACGTCATTAGAGGTTTATACGGCACGGTAATATATATATATATGTAAGTGTGTGTGTATATATTTAAGTTAAAAAAAATATCTATACTATTATGTTTAATGTGAGTGTGTAGTGCGGCCAGTTGATTAAAAATCGTTGGATTTCTCAAGTACATACATTAGATATAGATACATAATAACGTTATAAAACATAATATTATATTATATTATACAGTTGTAGTTGCAGTAAGTAGGTGCGTACAAATCATGACACGACGATGATTATCGTTCGAGTCCGTTTGCGCATGTGTACGTATAAAAATACTATCTACGATAGCTTACGACGTTTGTTGTTAAAACGAAAATATAATATGCCATGTTTAATACATATTAAATTATATCGTCGAAAAGTTGTGACGACAAACCAGTCCGTGACTTTATTATTGCCATATCAATGTATGGCTGTATAAATGTATATATTGTTTGTTCTACAATTTTACGTACACATTATATACACTTGCCGTTGATCTTCAAAAACGTATTTATTTTAATGTATGAAACCGTCCGAAAACTGTTTTAGTATGCGCATCTGCATAATATTAGTAATTAAATCGCTCGTACACTGCGTTCTACATATCCGATAATTCGATTGACAATCAAAATCTATAAGTTCGAAACGAGCTCACGGTGATGTGTAGGTAGGTTAAACTGATATCTACAATAACATTAATATCATATTATTATATGACATACGATTACGGATTTTCGAACTGTAAGGTTATTTGTGCATGTTTTTTTTCCTTGCTGTAATTATGTATATTATTATCGTACAGTGTTAGAAAACTTGTTCTACATCGTTCGAATTAAATTGAAATTTAAAGATCCGTTTAATTAATGTAAGAACATTATTCAGAAATGTACCCGCCGACCGTTGTTTCATTTTCATATTCCAATCTAGACCGTAATCGCTTTAACAACGTAAATATTATATTATTATACTATATGTTATTCCAAGTTAGTATTAAATTTCAATTTTATCATTTTATTATTGAATGTGTTTTAATTTTAAATATATATTTATTTTTATTGTCATTCTTATGATTTTCTAATGTTTTAAATAATTTGTAATCACGAATATAAATATTAAATTAATAAATTACTTTTTAAAGCTCCAAAGAAATGTAATTATAACTTTTTAATTAAATTGATAAGCATAAAATAATCAACTAAATTATGCAATATTAATATTAAAATTAACTAGTTTTAAAAAAAAAATTGAACCAAAACTTTTAAGTAAGTAACAAAAACAGTTAATAATTATTACTTACAAGTTACAACACTACTTAAAAATATTGTGAAAAAAAACTAAAAATTTATATTAATTTAATTGAATATATAGTTTGCATATATCTATGAGTGGTTGGTTGGATAAACTGACATTGTAACATATTCAACCTAAAACATGATATAAGTACAAACTATAATTTAATTATTGTAAAAATACTATAGTGTTTGATGATAAGTGTGTGTATTTATAATCTAAAGAAATTCAAAAAACGAATACGTAGTATATCTTTGTATTACATTTTTTTTAAATCATAATTAAACATTGTGTTTTTAACCTTGAAAAATGAAATAAATTTAAAATCCCAATAGTCATAACTCATAAAATAGTTTGGGTTTTATTTAACAGAAAAATTACTATAAAAAATAACGTATACTATTCTACGGGTTAAAAGTTAATATTACGAAGAATATTTATCTTAATAGCATTAACATCCTAATGATAACAATGTATTTTTCAATCAATTAAAGACTTGAAGAGTCAATAATTAGTACTTATTAGCTTACTACTTGTTTCACAATATATAATATTACTAATATTATAATAATATGTAGATGAGTACAATCATCATGCGCTGCATACTCAATAATGCAACGTAAAAGTTTCAATATCCAGTAGAATATTTGTATAAGTTTAGTAAGTTTTAATTTTTATTTTTATTGAATTTCGTTATTTTAAATCCGCTAATAAATCTAATTGGAATTTCAGTGGAAATCTATTTTTATTGTAATTCAATCGTTTAACGTGAATTATATAGATTTTGAGTTACTTTAATCAAGTAACTCGAGGTGATCTATCGTTCTTCTTTTTTCTTTTTTTTACAGCCCCTTGACATTTTACCTTTTTATTTTGTTAGACGCTCTTTCTTTCCACATTTCAACGTTTGTTTAAATTATTAATTTGTAACACAATTTCACGTGGGCTCACTTTTATGAACACACACCACAGTTTTCTGGCGTATCGTCATCAGTCTTTTGATGATCTGAGAACAAACCATGATTGTATGATTCCATCGCACATTCTTTGAATTTTGTAATTAATGTTTTCACGAAATTAACATCATCATAGTTAGTTAAATATAAATACCTAAAACAATGCATTACGGGTGGTGTATATTAATATTATACTATGCTGTCGTTGGAGACACACGGCTATCGATAAAACGAATTGCCTAACAATAAACCCTTGCTTGAAAAAACACGTTGAAATATATATTTACGACCCCTCTTCTGCACCGTACGCAACTAACGAGTCCAGAACAGGGTTGTCGTTTGCAGCCGATTTAACGGTGAATCGAACACGAGCGAACAGTCTTAAATATAAAATATCATGTATTTTAATATCGTCTATTTTTTCAATATTTATAACACAAGTTTATTTTACGGTACTGACGTAGGACCATCCTCGTACATATATTATATGCATTATAATATAGGTAATATAACTGACAATATACATTTGTGTTATATTGCGTGCGTATTGTTAAAAACCGGAAGGAACTTCATCTCGTTTGTCCAATTAGACCGTTTCCTGCATTCACGTTATTACGAGTTTGGCTTCGAATGCCAGACAGTGGCATTCAGTGGTGATATTTAGAAGGAAAAGGTGGGCATTTACCCTTGTCTAATATTTTAAGAGCTTTCTAACAGTCCGGTAGTCAGCTATATGTCAGTTTAACTTATACGTTATAATAGATACGTATACATGTTTTTTAACCTAACCTCCTTATATCAGAGCCTTGAACATTTCAAGGAGGATACATAGACATTTTTTTAAGGGTTAGTTACGTTTCAGCGTGCGTTTTCATTCGTAATTATGTATAATAATGTTAAGTTTACGTACTTAACTTACAAGTTTATAATATATACATGTATATCCCTTCATTTTCGTGCATTTTTTTGAAATTCCGAATAAACAACGGTTCATTTACCGTTACAATTGGCTGTATTTTTAAATCGTTAATAAAAAAAAAATATAAAAATTATAATGCACATTTTCGGCATTTCCTTCTTGTATGTACAAAATACGCCCCCCCCACGCGCCCATCTATTCTTTGCGCCAGCTAATAATACAAAAATTGTTTTTATATTTATAAAGGCCAATATATTAATATATATTATAATGCACTGCATGTGCCGAGAAATCTGTTTCAGAACACGACTAGTTCTATACCAAGAAAAACAAATCGTACCTGACTTGACTTTCACGTATTGTAACAATATAATATTATATATTATTACATGCTGTTGTTTTCCCGGCTACGTAAAAGGCGTATAAAAACAAGCAACCGTGATTAAAAATATCGTGGTGTTTGGATTCAATGTGAATTGAGCTTCGACGACCTTTTTCCGACTTGGTTGTTGTATTATAGACGTCTAGTATATAACAGCTATAACGAATGGTGTAGATCGGCGAAGAAACGTTCATTAAAATGTCTTATACGAAACTATGACGCCGTTCGCAAGAGCACTAATAATTAATATGAGATGACAACTGCGAATTGCAATAACAGTTATTTATTGTACTCGTTTGTTATCCGATTATTTTTTTCGTTCTTTAAAATAAACCTGCAATAATGTGTACAATGTTTGCCGTAACTTGGCAGTTATACATCGAAATATTATCATCCAAGTTTTTTTCCATCCGACCGCCATATAGGTAAAGGAAAACCAACGAAACCCCTTCGGGTCTCGGGAACATGCAGGAAACGCGAATAAAATAAAAACGTGTGCCCGTCAATAAATTTTGTTCGGTTTTATCGCGTCAACAGATCTCATATTATTATTAATTCTCTCGCACTATTTTTCAAACGGTATTATATTATCCTCATCACACCAAAGACACATTTTACAACGCAAATAATAAGTGTACTTATACCGTATGCCTATTATATACATATTAATATATTGTACATGATATACAATTCGTCATTAGGCTCATTACTACAAACAGCGTGCGTGTAGACGCGTGTGTGATACTGTACGGGTCACGGTCATCGTACAGTTTTCGTTGGGTTTTATTTTATATTTCTAAATTATGCGCGAGACGACTCGTGCACTTTCGACCGGACCGCAAATCGATACACCCCCTCCCCGCCACCCCGTGAAAAGTTGGACGTGGCTCCGTTATTTTTTTTCGTTTATTATTATTTATTTTTCGTCGCCATCACTGTGCTCTGCCAACGCCGAAACGATAACATAAAATCACCCAGGAAAAAATAATATTATATCAATTATATATATGTATAATACACATCGTCGAGTGACGACAACAATATAATATTACGTGTACATACTGTCTAGGCGACGTCAGCGGCGCGGTGCAATACCCTCACACAGACGCGAGCCACCGTCGCCTGCACCTGCACTCCGCCCTTATTTGGAACGGGGTAAACAGTGGCGGCGGTCAGCCGTCAAGCGCCGGGTGTGGGCGCGGAAAGGGGTTTCGGCGTGGCCGGGTGGCGAGGAGGGTGGACATGGATAGGTGGCGGGTCGGTGGCGCACGCCGCGGCGTATACGTATTTAAACGGATTTCCAAAGAAATCGGAAAACCCGCCGACGACCGCCGCGGTAGCAACGGCAGCGGTGCTTACCCCGTCGGTTACCTTCGTGCGGCGTGTGAACGGTGAGGGGGGGGGAATGATTCGTCGTCGGGGAAGTCCGAGGAGAAAGTGCGGAGAAGGATTAGGGGTGCGCGCGCGCAGGTACTGCACCTACGCGTGTGTATGATATATATATATATATATATATATATAATGTACATACGCTTATATATATATATATATATATTTTGTGTGTGTCGCGTGACGCCGATCCCGCCGGCCGACCGCCACCGCCGCCACCCGACGACGACGACGACTACTACTCGTGATGTTATACTTACGGTACTTTCGCTATTATTATTGTTTACATCTACACACCTCTGCGTTGTAATACATAATACATTGTAACATTATCGTAATATGATAGCACTCGACTTACCCAGGGTCGTTGGGCACCTCCGCGGCCACGGTCACTGTGTCCTGTGCGCTCTGCGATTCCATCGTACAGACGATATAATGCGATAACAACAATAATAATTCACGCGTGCGTGTGTGTATGTGTGCGTGTGTACGTTAACTTTTGGCGACGACCGAACGAAAGGGTGAAGCGCGATAAGTGTATCGTGGGCGAGTGTGTGTTGTGTCCGACGTGTGCAATATAAACGCGAACGAGCCGGTTGATATTGTATTTTATGCTGCTGCTGCTGCTGCTGCACAGTTCACGTGGTTTCGATTTTATTCGATCGGGCGACGGCGAAAGCGAATGGCACGAAGACCGGCGGATAGCGAACGGATTGATTTCGAAAAATTAAAATTGATTTTCGTCGTAAATCTTCACGACTCGACCGGCGCAAGAGAGAATCCTGTGCGGAGAGTGACACCCGCGTATAATATACACACTACACACACAGACAGAAGAGAAATAGAAAGAGAGACACACACACGTAGGCCGAGAAACAAAAACGGAGAGACCGAGATAATATAAGCACGCGTACACACAATTATATATAAATATATATATATATATTATATAACACGAAATTGAATACGAATTTGATGTTCACGTGGTGTCCGTTGCGGTGGTGGTTAACCCGGCAGCGGCGATGGCAGCGGTGGTGTCGGCGATTCACACGATCGGTGTCGTAATGATGTACACTCGATTTTTACAAGACGCGTCAAATTCTTTTATTTTTTTTGATAAAACGGCGATTATTAAAGGCGATATATAAAAATATATATACACATATACATATATATATATATATATATATATATATTATTATACGTGATTTTGGATGGTTGTTATTGTTGTTGCTGTTGCTGTATATAATATATAATAATAATAATAATAATATATATGTATATATATATATATATATACACACGTATATAATATAATATATATAATATATATTTTGTTCCTGCAAACTACGACTAACCACTACTGGTGGGAGGTGTGCTTTTTTGGCGCACACGGTATACTCCCGAGCGTTCGCGCTAAACGGATATGTTCGACTGAACGATGCGGCGAGTGACTGGGACCATCGCCGTCGCCGCCGCCACCGCCGCCGCCGCCGCTGGTTGCCGCGCGCTATGACCGCGGGGCGATGAGGAACGGCGGCGGCGGCAGAGGGGACCCACCACCGCCGCCGCCGCGACCGACTGACGGCGTGGGGAACGCGTGTGTGTGTGCGTATTTTTGTCGGCGTGTGCGTGCACGCCCGCGTCTGTGTGCGTGTTGTCGTGTGGTGCGCGCGCGCGAGACGGCGGCGGATGCGTTCGCACAGGAAACGCGCACGGGCAGCGAGCGCGTGCGCCCGACCCGCCACAGTCGCCGTCGCCCGACCCGCCGCCGCCTTAATGAGTATGCAACCAAAACGGCACACGAGTCGATATTATATAATATTATAATATTATAATAATATAGCACATGCAACCCTATCTGTCCGTTGCGTTTGTCGGTACCTGGACCGTCACCGTCATCCACGTATGACCGCCCCTCCCTAAAAGTGCAACTTTTCATATTGTCAAGCATTTTTCGCCTTCAAAATATGCGTAGAAATTTTGAATTAAAAAAAAAAAAAACACTGAAAAAAAAATGTATAAAAAGCTCCAACATATTTAATAACGATCGCTTCGAACATATTTTACGTATTGTGAAAATAAATCATTCAAATTAACCGCGATGTAATATAGCATCTTTGGGTTTAAAAATAATCACTTCTTTCGAATCGCAATACCGAAGCGCTGCTTCAAAAAATTTTATGTTAGAGAGTTGAGAGTTTTTTTTCCCCATAAAAACTGCATTTAATCCGTTTGATTACAAGAAAAACACACAGATTTTATCACATAATAATATAATGTAATGTTCTACAGCACTTTTGATGATAAAAGTTGACGAAATTATATCAATATGATGCAATAAGGTATTCCGAAAACGACCGGAGAAAAAAACCTGAAAACATTATCGTCCACGCGTGACAGTTAAAATAATGATTGGTGTAATAATTGTTTCAAGCTTTATATAATTTTCGTGCGCAGCTTAAATATAATAGATATTAAATGAACGATTAATCGTTTGTAATTATTATTACTTATATTACATATTATTATAACGTAAAACGAACGCAGATCGTTATAGTTAATGGTTGTATGGATATGTATATGTATAAATTATATAATATTGTGTCGACGGATGAACCACCTTGGCGGGCGAATAATTCAATTATTGAAAAAATATTATACGTTATTAAAGACATTTACGAGAAGTAATCTAACCGCAACAGATGAAACTTTGACGAAAACTAATTGATCTTTAACCACGAATTAATGTGATGTTATGAAGCAATTACTTCGATGTGTAATTTAGATGATTATAATATTATACTAAGTAGTAAGCACCTACCTATAACATTGTTTTTTTAGACAATTTTAGTACTTACATATTATTATTTATTTCTAGTTGTTTAACTATTTCACTGGTGGTTTGTGTACGGAATACGGAGGCAATGGTTTGCAATAACAATTATGAAAAATATGTTTAAACAATTATTTGCAAATATAATAATTTTGATGACACGACGCTTTTGTATAACTCATAGTAATTTCACATTTTGTTAAAAAATTACCACTATATTATTGTGATGTTTTTAATTAATTTCCAGTCAGTTACTTTTGTAATTTGCAGATAACATTCAAAATTCAACAACTATAAAACTGCTATATGCATGTGTTGTGTATATAACATATTCTATAATCATATGAAAACAATTTTCGCGTTTATTATTATAATACTTTAAACGTGATAAATATTTATAACACTATTGTTGAGAAATAAAAAAAAATTTTCCTAAAAATTATTTAAATCGTTATCATTCCTTTCTAAGATCTATTTGAAATTTATTCGTAAATTTTTAATACTTTAGGTGTGCCAATAAGTGATTTGCTCTCTTCTGTTGGCTGTTTTGAATCAACTATTCGTAATTTATTACATATTTACATTGGCTGATTGTACTATACTTAAATATTATATCATTATTATCTATATTATTATAGTGTTATTAATAATTGTAGACTAACTATGTTTTTATTAATAAAAATATTATTTTAAATTAAATTATCAGTAACGTTTGCAGTGTATATCCAGTAGGTAGGTGGTGGGAACCTATCCCTCGTGATATTTTTATATATCGTCTGTCCTAGCCAGATCTTATAATTTTGATAAACTATATCCACACACAAACTTTTGTCGAGAAATCATTAATTTTAACTTTTTAGACGTCTCTGCAGGTCTTAATTTATTAGCTAAAAGTTCGAACTAATATTCATTAATCTAGTAATTTAAGTAATATATTATAAGTAAATAGGTGTATAATATATTTAATATAAACGTATATACACAATGTATGTAATAAGTGTGTATTATTATTTGTTGTTTAGTTATTTTATATTGCTAAGTCGAGCACTACGAATTAAACAAAATCCAAAAAATTTGTTACCACGTGTCGCGTTTTATAATGAGAGACGTCTTGTCGGCCAACTACAGTTATTTTTTTTCTTTTACGCATCGCGGGAATGATAGATTCCCTCGCTATTTCTGTTGTATATAATTGTATATATATATATATGTGGCTATACACATAATATATTGTATTATGTTTTTCATTTCCGTTCAAAAGAATAATTTTATATACATATATAATATTATATATTTTGTTTGTCCATGATGCGAATATTATATACGTCTATTCAAAATGTTGATGTATAATTCAAATAAATAATAATCTCGAACTGCGTTAAACTTTTCCGAGAAAAGAACTGCTATCCGTGTATAATAGTGATTCGGCAATCAGTACAAAGGGTTTTCGTTCATGTATACCGAACATTTATCAGAGATTCCAAAATTTCCTACTAGACGTCTTGACAGAAGTCTCGGGTTATGACGGGATTTATGAGGGTTAAGTGCACTTTTATAGAGCTTCGACATTCCCCTTGCGCTTTACCACGCGCACCCCAAAAATACTTTATATTCGTTCTAACAATCAAACTAAACTTGTAAACTAGTTCGATTCCACTAAAAGAAAAAAGAAAAATATTGCAAACAGTATACTTATACAGTTATATCAAATAGCAATGACAAGCATATAGCGTTGATGTCATAGAATATATATATATATTATATACATACATACATGTAACTCATATTATGCATATTATGTAAACGCATGTAGCTAAACTTTTTTGTGTGCTAAAAGCTTCTTTATATATATATATATATATGTAATATGGAGAGAGAGAGAGAGAGAGAGAGAGAGAGAGAGATAGAGTATATGTAAATGTATTATATATATACTGTCGATGCAGAGGTGTATTGTTAAAAAAATAATGTTCCGTTTTAATATACCTAATATTATATTATACAGAGTGATTCATCAAATATATCAAAAATAAAATTATTCAAAATCTGATTTATAAAATTTGTAAATATATGCCTAAAAACCATATTTTATTCAGATTTAATTTTTAAATAGTGTTCAGTAAAAATACAAACTTCTGTTTTTAAACGAAACCTGCTTTATCTTCTATACATTATTTAGTAGATGATTTTTCTGAAAATTTGTATATACTAAAATCAAAATTCAAAAAAATAATTTTGAATTATATAACTTAATGTACTAAGGAAAAAAAGGTTTATGATGATGGGTTTGGGAGATATGGGATCTATAATAATTTTAAAATTGTAGAATTAATATTAATCGTTCAACATTTATCATTTGTAAAAATATATTTGAGGAAATACTCGATTAAATTTTGAATCAAGTACATCAACTTTTTTAGAAAAATGTCCTACTAAATATAATAATTATTCGAAAAATAGAAGTTTGTATTACCATATAGGAATACGGCATTCTCCTTGTATAGAACAACGTTTTCAAGAATTTTAATATATTTTCTTTAAGTATATTATTTGGAAATCCCAAAAATCAAAATTTGAATAAATTAACTATTAAAGGAAAAAATGGTGTAGAGTAGGCTGGTTAGATTACCCTGAATATTACAAAATGTTTTGTAAAATTGTAAAACCCGTCATAAATGAGCATTATTATTTATTAATTACATAATAAATTGTTGAAACACTGAGAAACCTAACACATACAACAAACATATATACATTATTATTAAATTTATAATTTAAATATGCATCTAAAATACTGTTGTGTCTATTATAGATAAAATAATTTTGCACATAATTGTTTTATACCTTGAGTTGAAAATTATAGAACTCAATGGGATATTTAAAAATATATATATTATATCAACCTGTCGAGTATATTAATTAATTTAAATTATATTATAAATACCCACGTAGAAACATTTTCCATCAAAATGAATATCGTCGTTATTGCAACATATGTATTTAATTATTGTGAAAAATAATTGCATGCCTTTTTAATCGTCGGATCTTGTAATATTTATATCGTTATACGCTGAACATTCTGAAATGTCATATATTATTTAGTTTTATATTTTTTGTATACCATTATTTATAATATTAAATAGTTTCATATGATACGTAGTATAAACAGTATAATACAATTTGTATTATATATTTTATATTGTATTTTATATGTTTATAAAATTATTAATAATATGTTAATTGTATTGCTTTAAAAATAAATACATGAGAATTAATTATTAGCTTAAATACAAGAAACGTTTTTTTCAGTTTGATATAGGAATTTCGTATCATTTCTGCAGTGAAATGACGTTTTATATATTTCATCGCTGACCTAAAATATGACTTAAATACTACATTTATGGTAGGAAAATGTTAAAGTATATAATTTAAAGTCCAAAAATATTAAATACACAATATAATTTTTTAAATATTTTTGATACACGATAACTGAACATAAATGTTTATTCGTTGAATTTTAATCAATGCGCACGTGTCTCTTACTATACCTATACGTATGCACTCGTTTATAATACACGCGCATGAATGAATATAATACAATGAAGTAAACTACTTTTTTTATTATTATTATTATTTTCGTAACGAAAATACCACTCAATAATCGTATCGTCTATAAGACTATAACCATGAAATGAAAAAACTAAAAAACTGAACAAAAATAAAAAGTATTTGCAACTTTATCCCACCCGTCTACGTTTATATTCGACTGCAGTATGAATTCATAAGGGTATCAATATTTTAGCATGTAATTTGTTGTTAACCCGAAATGCATTGAATTTTGAAATTGAATTTACATCCCAAAGAGGAAAGAACAAATAATGCGAAAGTTTGTACATAAATGTTGTAAACAAATTTGTTCGGAATTACATTTATGGTGGAAACATAAATTGACCTGTCGATAGTACCAGATTCAAAAGTCCCACTATGGGGTTATAGTTATTTATTTTTCTGGCAAACATATTTTTGAGACCAAACATAAACTCCTTAGAGAATTTAATTTATTTTTTTTTCGTTAGTTGCAGTGTTTAATTACAAAATAATACATGCGTGTATTTTTTTATTTTTTATTTTTATCAAAAACGTATAGGTAAATTAATATTTCCAATTTGTCAGTTATACACAATATGATTATTATACATTTTATCATCATGTACCGTACCTAAAGTAAAATGTGTAGCCATACAAATATTTGATAATTATAAAAGTGACAAAATGATTTACTTATTTATAAATAATGATAATTTTTCTGTTACTAACATTTACATTGGAATTAAAATAAATAAACTGATACTTCATAGTATTAAACAATTAGATTTTATTAAAAAAAAATTTTTAATAATGATTAGAAAACCAATAGTAGTCTAAACATATGAAATGTTTTTATATTTAGCTGTAAATAATTTGTTGCTTTTTTGTAATCGGCATATAAAACGCCTCGAGTAACAACGAACGAAATGATCATATTATAGTTTTTGTTTTTGTGTAGAATAATTGACTCCCGTGTTACATATAGTATAGGCATAGCTGTGGTGAATGTAAGCTTTAAACATCCTTGTTCGTATTATTTCTCCGCTAACAAGACTGTGTTTTCTTTTACGGTTAACCACAGTACTTTATATAATATTACGATCAAGAATCGGTGTAATGTTGTAAAAATATCTGTTATATTTTTTACAGGATGATTCTTTTATTGCAGAACTCTTCCTATACGTCGATATTCCTTAACTTAACAAAAATCAAGGGTTAGAGCGAAAGTTAATGCAACCCGTAGATAATGTTGTATTGTGTGTTAAAAATTAAAGTATATTTGAGTAAAATAATTTAAATACTTTTATTATCAAGTATTTAAATCTATTATTATTGGTATAGAATGTTTGTATTTATTTTTGTATTTCAATAGTGTTTTATAAAATCTCCAATGAGTGTTTTACAACATTGAGTTCAGGTTGGGTTGGGTAAGGATTAGAATAGATTATTAGACTATATTATAATATCGAATGTTTGCCGATAAAAGAACCATCCAGTATAATATACGCAGTCTATAATATATAATATATTAATCTACGGTATAGATAGGTACACACATAACAGAGAAAATAGCTTATAAATAATAATAATATATTTATACAACGTTTCTGACCTTATTACTTGTAATATATTAATACAGGAAGTACATAAACACATACCGTCTCGAGATAATATTAATTGTTACAGTTAATTGTTGACTCGGTAGATTCGATACATTCGTTTTTAATTTATCGCACAATATTAACTTATTAATATGATTTTATTTGTTTTAGTCTTTTCTTCGTACAATCGAAAAATATCTTTTCATCCGTTCAAAAAGATAAATAATTGTTGTTTGAACGGTACATTTTACATATCATTATTTATAACGGCCACGTCGTCGTATGCACGTTGTTTTAATCGTAAACTGCAGAATGTGCTATAAATCGAACGGTTTTGATTAATTGTCACAAAATAATTCATATAAAATAGTTATTGAATTAACATAGCAGTAGGGACGCCTATCCATCCGCAACAGTATACTAATCGGCTATTAATCGAAAAGTGTTTTTTCGGTAACGATAAAGTATATGCATTTTACGCTAAATACAAAACGGTAATGATAACATATTATAATATACAGTTTTGTGAAAATTTCGTTGAGCACGTGACCAACTAGAATTAACAATATCTAGATCCATATAAATAATATATCACGGTATCATTATAACCACGTCCATTCATCCGTATAAACTGTATCATTTATATGGCGAGCGTAAATTTGAAGAAAAATTTTCAATATTTAACGAAAACAAAAAGTACGTCACATAGGTCTTCACGGACACCCCTTAAGCACTGAAGCAATTATACAGGTCATCATACGGTCATAAGTATAAAATTAATTCATGTACTATAATATTACTCATATTCCATAAATATTGTTGATGGAAATCACACTGATTGAGTGTTATGGCGAAATACATCAAACCATGTACACAGTACACGCACATTTAAGTGGAAAACTGTATTGCAAAGCTGCAGCAGTTTCTATAGTTTATATGCGCATAATATTATAATATTATATGTATGGTTTACGCCGCTCGCAATTGTACTGCAGTATTGTGATAATATAGGTGCACATAATAATGACGTTCGATCAGACATTCAGACGCTGCGGTATAATGTTACTGGAATAAAACAAATAAATGAATCTCGTTTGACAGACATTGCGTGCACATCATCATCCGGTCGTGTAGTATAAATTAGCCGATTTGAAACGAGCGCTGTACAGTGTACACTCACTGCTGCAGCACACTAGGTACCTACAACATATAATCATCGGATATTGTATATCAGTGGTAAACGTCAAGGTATATATAGTTACGACGCGTTAATGAAAAATGTAAATACATCATAGACGCAATTTGGAGGGGGGATTGAAGAGGCTTAGTCCCTCCAATTTTTTTTATTTTTGTTGAAGTATTAAATCCTACATTAATTATCTAATCTACGCAATACAGTAATCGTTGTTTGAAGAAATTATTTTATAAATTTTCGGATCACCCGCAGAACATTATAATATAAAAAATACCTTAATGTTATTATTTGTTTTAGTAAAAATATTTTTCATTTTAGTAATATGTAATATATATATATATGTGTGTGTGTGTGTGTGTGTACCTATGTACCTATTGTACCTACTTATTATTACACGTGTAGGAAACTGGGTGAGAAAAATATGATATTAGTATTTGAACAGGGGTTGTGGGGTAAAATCCTCAACGAATCTGTTTCATTTAAAAATGTAAAGCCCTATCAAGTTAAAAACTGAAATCGCGCCAATGAAACACGTTTAATAGGTATAGGTGCGTGATTACTAAATTATAATAATTATTATCGCACGTCGATTTATATTCCTATGAATAGCATTATAATATTTTTATCATATTATGTAAATTAATAATGAGTTTTTGTCGTATTTTCTTTTCGGCTAACTTGGTCAATTTATTATTTCAGACCATTGCTGCAGTGCGCTGTCGAGACGGCAAATTCCTGAAATCGTTTAATAAATTTAATATAATAAGTATGGTTATTTGGATAAGAGTACATGCTGCAGGTTGCAGGTAATTGATCATTATTATTATTATTATTATCTATACTTATCGTATCAGCCATTTCGCATTGTTAACAGTCTTTGAATAATAACGTAGATATTTCAAAAATCACGTGTATAGTATAAATATTAGTATTCTTATAAGAGTAATAGGTACGGTTTTTTTTTGAAGACGTACAACACATGCGTCATGCACGCAGGGCCGTATCTAGGAACGGGCCAACCAGGGCACTTACCGCGAAAGTCTTGGTCGGGGAGCGCTAAATTACCAAATAATTAGTGGACATATTCACAGTTTAATTTTATTACTACGCTAATTTTATACTTTTGCCCGGGTAAAAAATATGCTAGACCCGATACCGCATTCACGGCGTCATCTTAAGGTCGATAGTTTTTTTTTAACATTTCTATCGTAACTACTGCAGTAGCGCTGGCCAAATGAATGTTTTTTTTTTAATAAAAAAAATCGTTTTTTAGGAATCATTGTCGTATTCGTGCGCATTCTCGATGCCTGATGATACAGGAGTATTTTAATGATGAATATTCATTATGAGACAATATACGATGCTATTTACTAAATAAATTGTATTAATATTATTATTACCATGATGAATGATAATTATTAATATGTCATAATACAAAACCATTCGTAGTATTAGGTACAACCTAACACACTAATTATATTATTTTATAGTAAACTCAATAATTATTGTCATTTTTAATATTGTATATTTTATTTAGTTTCTATGTTGAATGCAACCCGTGCATAATAAAACCAAAAAATGTCATATGAATATGAACAATAGATACTGATCATAGAAGATTTAATATATTAACTTATCTAAAGACAATGTCGTGTTTACAATATTTATACAGTATAAAGGTCACGGATGCATAGTCGTGTATGAGATATATGAGATTTTCGTTTTGAATTCATTCACGTATGTATCAAAATACAAATAATATTTTACATTCAGATAAATTCAAAAATACTCTTATATAAACTTCTTTAGAAGCTAATATAATATGGTCGTATGACATCTAATTCTAGGGATCAGTCAAGCCCTCAAAATTATACTCAACTACAGTACATTCCCGTCAAAATGTTTCAGTCAAATAACAAAAGCCTCTTCCTCTCTGTGTTTATAATAATACACTTCATGGCCATACAGTAACCTCTCCGTTCCAACAATTCAGAATTTTCTACAAACGCCTCCCCAGGTGAACCCAGAAAATGTTCAAAATGGGTCGTGACCAATACCATAAAGTTCTATCAATGGATGGTTTTTTTCACTCAAGACTCCTGACTAAATCATATAATTAAAATCTTGCAATTAATATAAAACTAAAGATTTATTTTTATAGTTTATTTTTTGCATTTTTAATTTCTGTTTTTACCGCAATATGAAATATTAAAAAAAAAAAACAGTATGCTTATTGCAGCCATTGATGGTCATATCCAACAAGTCACTTCATTATTGATTGTCAAATAAAACAACTTTGATGATTGATTTTGCTAATTATATATTATTAATTATTTTAAATTTCCCTTCGATACACAGGGTATTACTTTTGATTAATATATAATTATTATATGCAATAGAATATAATGTGTGTAGCATAGTGATAATAAAAAAATTAATCGCATTATTATTTTAGGTATTTGGTTTATTTAATTTTGTGCTAAAAACAAATATACTGTAACTGAGTTTTTTAACATGCAATACTTAGTATTAAATAGAAATTGTCATATTAATTACTTTAAATTTTGGGTAACTATGACCTATGAATGTATAGGTATCTTTGTTTTACAAGGATAGTAATCTTCATAGTATGTTTTTTTTTTAAAAATATTTTATGTGTGAGTATATTAATTATAATTAGTACGACTATATCGTAGAAGATAAAATGCTCTGATCTTCAATAGTGTTGAAGGTTTTAAAAAGGTTTTTAAAAAATTCTAATTTAATATAGTATTGACTTAAAAATCTAAAAAGATCAAAAATAAAAACTTTCCAGTATTTAATTAGTAAAATAGTCGGTGGGGAAAATGCAAAAAGGGAATATTTACGTAACACCAATAAATATGTTTATTTATAGTAATTTAAAAGTTAATATCTATAGAGACTTGACATTTTCAACAAATATTGAATATTTAATAATATAATAATTTAATATTATTTATATTAACGTTTTCTAGATATTATAAAATTATAAATATATTAATATGGTCCTTTATGAACTATTTACAGACATTTTAAATTCTCGACTTTTTTAAGTTTTTAATTGATTTATACATTTTTGTTTGTGAATATATTAACTAAAAAATTTAATATGATGTTTATTACACATTTTTTTACAGCAATTAAAAAATAAGTAACGTAGCCACTTTTTTTTATAAAATTTGTACGATAACAAAACAAAATTTAAAAATTAAGAAATTCGAAAAATCTGTATAACCAGATTATTATTTATATTATTTGACACTAAATTTTAGCTCCTATAATGGTTTATTCATTTTTATCGTTGTCAATTTAGCACTTAAATTTCTACCATAATTTTATGAAGAAAATTGTTTAACGGGTATATTGAAAACGTATCGTAGTTTACTATGTTATAGGTTTAAACCGCGACACGGTTGAAAAACGATCCTTTTTAGGATCACGTAAAATAAAATTAGCCCTAGAAAATTAATAGTCAATAGGCAAAAATTACAGCAACAAGAGTAACATATTATATTATGATCTGCAGTAATAGTGTAATATTATACACAGTACACATACTTTATGGACAATTTTAAACGTACACTCAATCTGAAATATTACATTACCTTTTGAAAATATCAACAAAACAAGCAAAATATCAACCACAGCATCAAGATTCACACCAAGATGGCTAAATCAATCAAGTTTTAATAATAAACTAACAATCCACTAATAAGCTACGTCCATATTGCTTCAATGTTTAAGCTGTCTAGACAAGTGGGAACCTGCGGCACATTACAGATTATTAAAAAATAACAATTCAAACAGGCACGTATAAACGCATTAGCAGTTACCAATCTGAGCATAGATTTAGTGATTTCTATTAAATTGTATTCATTATCGATATCGAGTGCAGTTGAGTTATCGGCAGTGAGTTTGCAGATGACAAACTGACAACGCGCTATATACGGTTCAATAGTCTGTGATATCTGTCACATTGAACTGATTTCGATGCGTCACTACTCACTGTATTTAAGTCAGCCCACTCAACCTATTCGTTCACCTCTTCAAGCCTTCAACGAAAATATAATATATTTATTCACTATTGTAAGGCAAATTTCGTTAGTATTACCATCTTAGCTAACCAAATGTATATACCGTGTGTCAGTAGAAACAGGGTACACGTCTTTATCAGTTATTATCCTTTAAATACTATTCAATTTTGTTTAAAGAACATTAATAATAAATTTCTGACTTACATGTTTTTATCTCGTGTATTTTATGCATGCATTATACCATTTAATTTATATATATATCAACCCCTATTTTTTATATTATTTTTGATTTAGTCAATTTTTTCAAGTAATGTTGATCTACCAACTTATATTCTAAACCAACAATTAATTAAATTAGAGCTAAAATATAAATAAAAAAAAAAAATTACATGTATTAAATTTGATTTTTTTTTTAGCTATACGTATATTATTAATTCGTTCTAACTAAAGAATATTATTTCAAGGTAATTAGTGATAAAGTTTACACTGTTTTGTTCGCGGACATACAGTATATAAATATACAAAAATCTTATAAGAAAATTCGAAGTTGTAAAAAATATATGTTATAATTTAGTTCTATCTTACTTCACTAGTGTAAAATTTACGATTTTTAATTTTTTGACAAAATTACTATCATGATATATCTATATAATATATTCGTAGAGATATTCTAAATAATTTCTTTTTTTATAGGTTTTTTATGTAATATAATTGACAGAAACGCTTGATTAAGATTAGCTTATTATTTACACAGAATCATATTTCGAACGCGATAATAATTGTATATCAAATATTTTTTATTGTTATATTATATATTGTATAAGTATAGGTACAAGAACACTAATATTAAATTCTGAATATACCATAATATAAGGTATACCTATTATTATTAATATTTTTTTTTGTTTTTAAGGATTAAATTATCTATACAATTGTTATATAATAAGCTCAAATGATTTAAATGATAATACCTATAATTAGATTTAACATTAAGACATGATGGAAGAAGTCACTTACTAATGACACGCCTAAGTTATGGTTATGGGGTTAGGTTAATATAATAGATCATGACACTATTATCTTTTTAATCTTTTAAATACCTAGGTTACCAGTCATGTTAGATTTTTTGCTAAAATGTTTAAATGATCGAGGAGTAACTTTTTTAGTGTCGTTCGACAAGATATATTATGTAACTATTGTAATTTGACGACTAAATTGTGATAAGTTAAAGTAAATATAATATTTTCCTAACTCTCACAACCATGACATCGACTAAAAGTAGGCTAATAATTATTATTTTATGAAAAACTTAAGGAATAAAACAATAAAACCTCACCAGGTTGGTTTAATTTCGTCAAAGCAGCACGTTTTTAACTATATTCATTTAATTTTCTTTTTATTGATTCACTAGTCAACAATATTAATATAATTAGTTTAATGCGTTGTTTATCAATATGCTGCAACAGACGCTCGGTATGCATTACATTAAATACTATAATATTATACAAAATACAAAATGCAATTCTGGATTGCGAATATTATAGCTTTCCAAAGTTAAAAGAACAATATTATTGTTATAAGATAACGAATGTTTTGATTGTGACTGTGGAGATAAAAAATAAATTAAATAATCGTATATACTTTATAATCCACTATGATATTATTAATAAAACGAAAGGGTGGTCGTATTACTCGTACTATATACACTGCGTGGGACGACGATACAAAATCCCGTTAGTCCTGCGCTTCACTAAACTAAATTAATAAACAAATAAGTATAGACATATCTACCTATAAAACGGGAAACAAGCACAACGAGGGTGGTTTAATCGGATTATCGGCTGGCAATAAATTAAACGCTGATTTCAAAAAGTAAAATATATAATATACGCAAACGCATTTTTTTGAGTATTCGTTTATTATTTAGGAAGTGGTTCTATAAATGCAATTTTATAATTAACAACAAATTACATTACAATAATAATTATATTTATGTTTTCCATAATTGTTTCCAATTGGTCCCTATACGGTTCAAAACTCACTGCAGCTCTTTGTAAATATGTTTTATTTTTTTTTTTAAACGGTCGCGTATGTGTATTTTGTTATATTTTGTATTCAACGTCATGTCTCCACTTGGGTTAAACATTGATCATAATCGCAAGAATAACGTACCTACGCGATATGATATAAGTAGTAAGTACCCCGTGTATATTATGTACTTTATTATTTATAATCTGCTGTACTTTTGTGTTGCATCTTGCATGCATATATTTATAGATAAGAATTTTTCTACGCGCTATTGCAGAAAATCGTGAACTGTGAAAAATGTTCGAAATAAAGCCATCGTCTGTGCCATTTTGGATTTTTTCGTCCGTAAATACAAAGTGTGCATTATACAATCTTGGAAAACGACCAAGAAATTAAGGGTAAAATAGATATACTGCCACGATGAAAATTACAGTATGTTATGTAGTATCGAAGGAGCATATCGACAAAAAGTGTAAATATTAAGATTGCTATAAGTATTATAAGTAATACTCATTCCATAACTATTAAAATATCCTTAATCTTAATCTATAATACAATCTATGATACAATTTGAAATATTAATTCAATACAATATAATATTCTTACTATTTTTATTTTCAAACATAAATTATTATTTTAATAGATTTATCCATTTATCAGTGCGTGTCATTATATGTGTGGTGTTAAGATCTCATAGATTCGTTTATTATTATACGATTAGTGTTTCTCATATTACATTATTATGCTACAATGTAAAAATGATTCCTTTTTCAATTAACTAGACATAATATAATATTGATAAACTCCAAATATGTTATTATATTTTAATAACCCATTAGCAATACGAAAAGTTTCCTATACAATTACCTACTGTGAAAATATTACTTTTCGTTGCCACTGAAAGCTGCAGCTGCGTTTTACCATCTTAAAAGATTAAAAACTTATTTAAGAATTTCGCTGAGCCGGGCTCTTTAAGTATTAATAACCGTAATTCATACTTTACAATCAAAAACTGACTAAAGAATTGACGTTCTATATAAACTTGACAAAACACTAATTATATATTATGCAGTTTATTAGATTCTATACTGTCTATTCGGTAGATTTTATAAAATATAAATTAATTTCCACTTGAAGTGAATATCATTCTTGAAAATCTTTACTCTTTTATATATTATGATAATGTGCGTTCTAAAAACTAAAAATACGCAGTTAAAATATTAACATTTTTAGTAAATTATATCACATTTTATTATATAATTATATTATATATATATATATATAACAACATAATACGTGGTCACAAAGTGTTACATAGCATTGTTATAATAATATTAATAATAATCTAATTGTTTTTCTTGACGTTCCTGATTGTTAGAGTACCTACGTATACAAACCCAGTGAATGTATGCTATACTGACCTTATAACATATACTTATAATATATTATATTACATATTTTCGCGTTCTGTGACGAATAATAATTACTGCAATTTCGGTAATTATAAATCACACAAGAACTCTCCCACTGCTCGCATTTAAAATTTGTTAACTAACCCAAAAAAGCAAAAGTTTAAATTCAATTTATTTATGTGTTTTTCACAAATGTTGGTTCTCGACTTATAATGGTATAATATTATAATTTATATATATTTGGCTTATCATAATATCTAATTTTTCATTATTATTTTTTGTATATCTTAAATACTAAATAATGTTGATCATTTAATATAAATTGTTTTTATTGTTTTTTTGGATCTTTAACAATTTTTAAAACGATTAGGTATATTATAATAAACATTTTTGAATATTCATTAAATAATAAATATTGAATAATTATTACTATTCAATAACTCAATAATTAATAATAATTAAACTCCATACATTTATTAATTTGAAAACAAAAATTATATTACCGCGTAGACCGAAATAACGTATTCGTAAATAATGCGCTAGACCGCTGTAATCCGTGTCAGTTTACACGAGCTAATTTTTAAAAAAATATTTTTTTGTGAAAACAGTTAGCTCACATAACAGAAATTTATTCATATTGTTTATATAAAACCTAATCATAATAATAATTAATATTGATAAAAACACAGCGAAATTTATAAAATAAAATATGTTCATAATACTGTATTGTTATAGCTTTATAGTGTAATTTTATTATTAAACAGTCTTGAATTGTTTTGATTATAAAGTAAATTAATATACCTTAATTACGTTTATAAGGTTTGATTTAGTAAGTTATGCTAACTCTTTTATATATACTATATATTAACATTTTAGGTTTAAATGTTATTAATACGTGTAATTGGTAATTATGAAAAATCTGAGTGATAGCCTATTTAACAGATGCCAAGACCATTTACATATAATCATAATAGTTTTATTTTAATATTTAAATGATAGGTATATGAAAAACACTTATTTTACTATATATGATTGAATTTTATAGGTAATAGAATATTTCATATTTTTATGAACAGTTTAATGGTTCTGTTGACTCAGAAACAACTTTAGTATTAACTTAAAATAATAAGTAATAAAAATGCCGATGCTATAATATTATAAATGTACATTGTATAGTAGCTTTATTATGAATGAATATTTTATGTTTTAGAAAATAATTCAATTTAACTTATTTAAGTAGAACGAAATTGAACGATTAAAGTCTTAATATAATATGCAATAATTTATTTATTCAGGTCGTACGATAGATCATATATTTTCTTTATTTTTCTTCATATAATTCTAAACTATTTAATCAATTTCTGTACCTTGTTAGAACTTAGAACACTGTAGCAGAGATGACAAATGTCATGTGATTTACACTATAATGGTGTAAATTTACCGATATTTTAAGGCAGATTAGATTCTATTTCCTAAAAGTCAATCCACACTGTCCGTCATAATATTGCGCAACCGGACGACATCGTCAAGAACAGCTACTGCAACTGCACAGTCTTCTGTGTATAATTAATTATTTAGTTAGGTAATAATATTATTATTGAAATAATACAATCGTCTACGCGCGCTTATATACGTTGAACGTGTTCGACTTGGGACAATTTTCATTTTTTTTTTTTTGTTACCCAATTTGTAGCTATGTAATTATAGAATTATACCACTCACTGTTATATCTATATTCAGAATGGTTCAAAAGCATATTCACCTTTTTTCTTTAATAATGCAATCATTTAAAATCTAATTTCTGAAATTTCTAGGTATACTGAAATATCATAATATTTTCCAATTCTTGAGAATTTTTATACTATAAGAAGAGTGTCTTATGAAAAAAAACTTCTGTTTTTCAAATGAAAACTTTCCTTTTTACTATAAATTATTTAATAAGTAATTTTTCTGAAAGTATTGTTGTATTCAAATTGAAATTCAGATGCGCAGATAAGTTAAGACTTTGTATACCAAGAATAATGTGTTCACAATAATGGAAGATGTAGGATCTATAACGATATGAACATTTTAGTAATTCATATAAATCTTTCAATATTTATAATTTGTAAAAATGCTCCAAGTATAATAAATACTAGATTAATGTAACATCTATTTTATTATTTTTGTGTAAAAACGTTTTTAAAGACTGCTATTCATTATACAGTAAATTCCCGTTACAAGGAATACCAATGCAACGAAAAATCCCGTTTTAACGAAAGTCATAGAAGTCCCCTGCCGGAAAGCAGGGCTTATAAAAAGCTTATTCGAATTTACGTTACAACAAAATTTCCGTTATAACGAAAAAAAATTAGGTCCCCTGGAGTTCGTTGTAACGGGATTTTACTGTATAAATATTTCGATAACTGAGACACTTTATGTGGACGTTCGAATTTTTTAGTTGAGTATATCAAAATACTCAAAAAAATTATCTACTCCATTACTTAGAGCAAAAAAAGAGATTTCAATTTAAAAAATAAAAATTTGTATCACCACGCTTCTTGATTAGTAAAAATATCTCAAGAATTCGAAAATATGGTTTAAGTAAATTACAAGATTTAAAAAATCACAAAAAATGAATCAGCATTTGACATGATTAAATGAAAAATGGTGTTTTACATGCTTGGATAATCACCCTTTATAATATTTATAAATATTATATAAATGAGATGCCGTGCTGTATTGCATAATAATATTAAGTGAACCAAAAACATTACTGGGTAAACACGATATAATATGCCATACGCGTGCGCCGTGCTATGTATTATACGTATATAGGCGAAGAAATCTAAACGGAAAATCTCTGTCTAACCCCTAAACTCGCGTAATTCTCGGTTTACAGTGTATATAATATGTACGTCCTACACACATATACGCGCGTATACTATTTATATAATATATATAATACTTGCGCGCATCCGAAAATTACGTAGCTTTGTGAAGAACAAACGAAGTGTTTCGAGTGTGTAGGTTAGACGTTTATATGGATATACACACACAATACACACACACACACATATATATATATATATATTTATACGAAAGGGTATATTTGTGGGCTATATGCGCGTTCGAGAACGGTCATGTATGAGAACACTTGTCAGACTAGATTTACAGCGTTCGCACGGGGTGTAAGTGTGCGGGGTTGAAGACGCGGTGATGACGATTCTGCGGTGGCCGAATACACACATACACACACAACATATATACTCATACATATATTATTATATGTATATATGTTATACAATCTTTCGGCTCAGTCACGGAAGTTCCCGTCTCAAACCCTCGACCCCCCCCCACACACACACACACACATCATCACCAGCAAATCCGAACTCGCGTTAAGTCTATAATAACGCCAGTTACGCAACCCATTTGAACGTCGTCACCGTTGCATTAACATTATTCAAATTCGACCCCGCTGAAATGTATAGGTACACGTATACATTGCATTTACAGCAACCACCCGCAACACTGTGCGTACGATATTATGTAATAATGATGTGTGTGTATGTGTTTAGGAATAGGGATGAAGCGGTTTTTTTGCACTGCGGTGGGCGGGGAGAACGAGAGCTCGGTCGACGGGTCCGCGAAAAAGGTGCCGGAATGTCGTCGTGTTTTCTTTTGAAAAATATTACGTGTCATGTTTCGCATACGCGCGCGTTTATTATGAATAGTATGATAATACGATGTATTTTGTGTATACTTATATCGTGTATAATAAATAACAGTAACGTGAAGAACGATCGACCTTGAGAATTCTCTTTGACGTCCAGTGTGTGATTTTTTTTTTATTTATTTATTTTTTTTTTTTTTTGTAATTACCGTACGAGTTTTTGTACTGGTCCACTGGTTTTGGGCGAAAACAATTAACATAATATACAATTTTTCTCCCGAAATCCCATGCGTCGAGCAAAACCGCCCGAAACCACCTTTATAGTTATAGGTACCTATAGTTTAAGCTACACCGTTACAGGTTAGGTTTTTACCAGGAGGTTCCATTGCAAGCCCTATATAAGCGTACATTATTATTATTATTATATTATTCGTTATCTGTTTTGACCCGAAAAGAGAAACTCACTTTATCTGCTGTACGAATACGAAACGAAAAAGGTAAATTCGCTAGCCGAAACGCCCGAAAACGATTAAGATTAACGTAAAGCGTGCGTCCGCCACATTATATTATAATGTATAATAGTATAATATATTGTTACATATGTAAGTAAGTATAATGTATATTATTATACGTAGTCACACGGAGCTGATAAAGTGATTAACGCGTTTCATGCGTGTTATACTTGAAAACTTGCTATAACAATATTGTCAATTTAATCGTTAGGTATTACGTGACAATAAAATTAAAATTAATTACACGCCGTCATCGTATAATGTTATACTACGTAGGCGCACAGCTATGGCTCTATACTAGTGTATTATACCAATCGTGTTGTCCGTGGATACGCAACGCACAGTGCTTTGTGATATTCGTGGGGTTTGATCCCCCCACCACCATTAAATACGTCACGAAACCACGAAAACTATGCTCTGTCTTATAAATTTAATAAAAACAAATAATTATTGATAATAATATTAACATTTTTTCTTAAACATCATTCCTTTTTTCATAGCTATAGAACTATAAGTAAACGTGATTAACCCTCCCCTATAATTAACCATATGCATCCAGCGACGCGTATATAATATAAAAGAGTAGATGAGGTGTAACGAATGACGACATAATATAATATTAATAGTATATTATACCTACATATGAGTATCCGATTTTTCACCCCAATTTTTCGAAATAAATCTTGTACGCCAATATTATTACCTTCTCATAAACTTATCAACGTGTATTTACGTGTTTATTATAATGTACGTGACGCAATCGATATTATATGTATATTAAATTATTAGATGTATTAGATGTGATATATTATGATTACAGAGGACTTTTGCTAGCAATTTTTTTTTTTTTGCACTTCGTATCCAATGGATTATACGTACAACGTTGAATGGAGAACCGATCAACCTGCAACTATACACGTATAATTGAATTCACAATAAAGGTACATATAAATACTTACACTATATCCAAATACTGTCAGAAAACTTTACTCAATTTTAAAATCAATACTACAATTATTGTTTTCGTCATAAAATAAATACTTGCATAACACGTGCGCGCGCACACCTAGCAAAATGTAAATAAAAACGGCTGTGTTTTATATTATTGTCTTATACCCTACGTAAAAAACAAAACAATACATTATTATTGTGAAATTTTGAGTGGGTACCTACGGTTGTTTTGGTTTCATTTCTGCAGTGACTCTCGACAACCCCGACAGGCTTTGATTGAACAGCTCACTAGCCCATGTATTTTATTGTTAAACGGGTTGCGAGTATAATAATAATACATAAGTAGGTACACACTGCAGTGTTCTTTGCCGAGGAAATATGAATTCAAACAGACCGTGACGCCAGAGGCCAGACGTATATTAAAATTATAATTTGTTCGTCACATAATGGCACCGCGTTCGTGAATTTCACACGAGACAATAGGTATAATATTTTAGCACTCGTATATAAAGGTATTCTGCGATTAGTTGCTCTAATCATTCTGCATTCTATTTATGCTGATTATATGTATAAGTACACACTATGCCATGTCATTGTCATATTATTATTTATATATATATATATATATAATATCTCCGGGATGAAGCAAACACGTTCATCCACGTTTTTTGATTTTTTCCTTGAATAATAAATCATTATTCAAATTCTTATTTTTACTATTTTTAAGTATACCTATTTTTTTACACCATTTAAGAAATATCCTGTTGTAGTAAAAGCTATACTTTTCAAATGTTATTATTTTTTTCTACTGTGAATAATTGTTATATAATGAATGCATTATTATTACGTCTGGCCACATTCCCGATAAATATTAAGTTGAAGATTTTAGATTTTCAAACACATATTGTGTCCACGGATCACCTTATTGCCTTAAAACCCACACTACAAAACATGGTCGTATAATATCTGGGGCGTATCCGAGCTGGATCCGAAATAACATTTATTATAAAGATAAACTAATAATTAAGTCTGACTATAACAGCAATAACACACTAGTTAGGTCCAACTATGAAAACTTACAAGTATTGTTTAATAATATTATATAAATACCTAATTTATATCAATTTATTGAAATCTTAAAAACTGTAAAAATAATAAGGTGTGCAAAACAAAAGAAAAATTATTTTATTGAAAAAAAAAATGTCGGAAAATTGATGGGTAAAATAAATAGATTTGACTTTGTAAAAGTCTATCTTTTAAATTTTTATCAACCACGTGAATTTGTTTAACCATTCTATATCATTGTATACCATTTTATATTTATTTACTATAAATTAGAAAGTTAAAAACATTTGTAATCGTAGGTACCTGTGTTGTGATTTATAGATCACTGACAGTCCTAAGTCTGTAAAAATAAAAAGGGAAATGTGTTTTCCATGAACCTAATAACAAGAGTAATACCTGAACAATTGTGGGACCCAAATAGTAAATACTAAACGCCGAATATTAGTACCTATAATAACGGGTAATTATTAATACATTACATTGACATAAATCAGTTATGTGTTTTACGCGAATATTCGTTAGTTTGTACATTTTCATGTTTATATCTGCAATATTTTCGTTGCATATATACGTGGAGAAGAAGTTATGTCTGAGACAATTGAATTTTTTTAATGTTTAAACGCTTTTCTAAAAATTGCCTTAATCTTATTACAGTAATCATAATCATAATTTAATGTTTATTAATCAAATGGTGCTCGTCGAATTCAAAAATAAATATGATACATAATTTATGTCGTTGGTGGATTTTACGCAGATATTCAAATATATCATCACATCATAGTTCACCGCCATAAATTTAACAATAACTATTTTTATTTAAAATATATTATAATTTATAACATTACGTTATCATATTATTGTATATAATACAATAAATAGTAATAATACATTGTTTAAACAAGAGTATTAAGTGTGTGCCTTGTCTCGTAGCCAAATATTCAAAACCAGAGCGAATTTCAATATAAATTATATGCGCGCGCGTACACTATGTCGTATCCTATATTTGATATAGCCATAATATAGACTATACTTAATCGTCTTAAGTGTATTTTAATCCCGCGAACCTAACCTTATAGCTTTATCGTCGTGTCCCCAATTTTATTATTAACATTTATACAATATATAATAATATATACGTATATACTATGTACACATCATATTGCACATATCACATGCGGCTCTACAGTTTCGATTTCGTATAATATTATCCATTGAATTTAACCAAAGTCGTTAGAATTACGCAAGTCCGTAACACCATCATATCATATTATATTATATTATAGTTATTGATGTGAACACATTCTTAAGTCCTGTATATTGAACTTTATTTATTTTTGCATTTGCACATTTTTTATTTTTTTATTCGATTTATCATTATGTTAGCTATAAATTATTTTCAAAACTTTACAATTTATTTTATTTTTTTCAAAGCAATTTTCGTAATTAAAAAAAAATATATATTGACAAAATGACAAGTATACGTTTTTGTTTTTTTTTTTTTTAATTGAAGAATAGTCGACTGTGGAGTTAAATAGCAATAAATTATGGACCAATATGACTACATTTATATTGTCTTAAAATCGAAAGATTATTATTAATAAAAATTAACTATTTATTCAATATTTGATGACATTTAATAGTCCATGTTTTTATTTTGTTTAAAAGTATTATTCTACTTGTAATTATAAAATTAAAAATTGATTCTGAATATAATATATCCTAGTGTATAGTCAGTTAAATGGACCACTCTGTATAGTATGTATAGACGGTAAAATATATAACTACAGTTAATACTTTGACGAAATAACATGTATATTATTATTATTTTGATTTTCTCTGCAGTGCGGATTTATCCGAGCGGTAGAAAAAATTACCATTGAACAGTTTTTGAAAAATATACTCACTGCAGCTGCGATTGCGCATCCAGAGCCAAAAGCATTTTTATAATTCAAAATACTTGTTCAAACGGTTGATAAAGGTTTATCTTAATATTATAATATAATCCAATATTATTATTTGTATATATATTTATCATAATATAACCGGTCACAGTGGTGAAACCGTTTTACTTTAGACATCGATTAAATATACCCAATAAAAAATAATTTATCATAATATAATATTATATATTAATCGACGATAAAAATATAAATTCGTATTTTAGTCGGAAAAATCTATAAATCACAATGAAAGTACTGAAATCGTCAAAGCCATGTGTACGAAAAATGACGCGCGTTAAGTATAAAATATTTCAAATGGAACATACCTAAGCCGTATTGATATTTATACAATTTTCTGTTCATCCGATGCTCACTGTCGCAATATCTAATGCGCGAACATCAAACATCTTTACCGGTTTTCTA
Source organism: Rhopalosiphum maidis (assembly GCF_003676215.2). NCBI lineage: Eukaryota > Metazoa > Arthropoda > Insecta > Hemiptera > Aphididae > Rhopalosiphum > Rhopalosiphum maidis. The sequence goes on from NC_040878.1 coordinate 18,028,695, forward strand.
CTTTTGATTTTCGCCAATACCGTATAATGTATGATGATAATAATATTTTAATTATAATGTATGACGTTGAATACATCAGCGGCGGTCGTAAAACCCGAACAGTTGTGCTTTCGAAAAGACAGAGATTAATGGCGCAAGTGAAAAGTTGTTACATATTATTATTATAATAATTATTATTATTATTTCCTCACACGAGTGACGCGTGTTCGCGTTCCTGTACATTTATGTAGGTATAATACGCGCTCGCGTAATATTTATTTATGATCTTAAAAGGAATTTGTATTATGGTGTTATTCATTTAATATTATCATATAAAGTATAGCGACGGCGGAAAACTGAATTTTCACACCAATTCGACGAATATATATAATAATAATATAGACATACTATTCAACGTCTGCAGAGCGAACCAATAATAACAATAATTTAAAATATATATTGTCGATAATTTTAATTATATTTATATTATATTCGGAGCTGCTACCAAAATGTCCTGTACTCCTAAGTAATAGTTTGTACAAAAACAAAATTATCCGATGAAAAATAGAAGTGATAGATGATACATTTTATAGCTTATATATATATTGTATAGTTCACTGATATTATATTAATTTATAATGGGGTTTATTTATTTTAAAATGTTTTTGTTTAGCAAAAGATAATTTAATATACCAAGCTAATATGTTTGAGTAATATGTATTATTTTTTGTCAGAATATATTTTACTCGGCTTGATCATTTTATTAAATTAAACATTTTTTATACAATTTTTTTCGATTAATATATTTCTTTAGTACTAAAATAATATTAATTTATTGTGTATGTTTTTAGTTCATTGACATCCAATATAATATAATAATATAACTTATATATACTCGAATATTATTTTTGCATTTAATGATGTTCGAATACTTCAAATGGCATAGGTACATCAACGGTCAACGTCATGTACCTAATATATATCATCATAATTGTGAAAGATTAAAAATAATAGTTCTAAAGTCGATTAAAATAAAATGGTAGTGACCTATCGTATTATTTTAACGATAAAGTACAATGTTATTTATAATATATTATTTTATCGGTCAATTGTCGTTTTTACATTCGTTTAACTCTATTTTTCATTCTGTCCAGTGTGCGTAATATATATCTATACGTAAAAACATTGATTATCTTTAAAACGTCTACCGACCGTATTTTAATATTAATATTAATAAATTGTCATGTATGGCATGGTGTACACACACGATTCGCCAAAGCATTCACTCAACTGCAGTACATAATATATCGAATATCGATTAATACCTAAATATGTACATGAAAATATATAATAATAAATTGTTCTTCATCAGAAAATTAAGTAAAAAATATAAAATATTACTGACGAAAAAGTATAAAGTTGTAATTGTTTTCAAAAGTATAATCAGTGACCAGTGTTAGGGAATAAAAAGATTATAAAATGAATTTTTTTATTTTATTTTCGAGAAGAAAAACATTGATGTCCTACAGACAGTAGGTATTATATTATAATTTATAATATAGGATAGTCGACATTTATCGAGTCTATCGAATGTATTTAACGTACCTATTTAATTTCTAGCAATAAATCTATTTTTGTTTATAATTTCAGACTTTAGTTACCTATATAAAAAATTATCATATATATGCTACAATTCAACGAATGATCTTTTTACGGGATTTTTAAAATTCTGTGATACAAAATTAGTGGGTAATGACTAATGAATCATTTTTAGTACCTAAATCCTAAATTCTGTGTATACATAATATGTTCTTATAGTTCTTAAGATTCTAGGTTAATTAAAAATATTAAATAGGTATCTACAATAATTTGATATTGTAGACCGATTTGTGGTAAATATTAATAGATTGCACAATTCTACGTTTTGGATTAAGCAAATAATCGATTTAACGAAAATCGGATTTTAAATTTTTTGTGGGTGTAAATGATAGAATATAATATAAAGTATAGATCTGGGAAGCCATCTAGACCTTAAAGGCTATTTCAAGGATATATGTACATTTTTAATCTATAAAAAAGGTTTAGTATACTTTCTATACTTATTGTCATTACCCATAATAAATGTCTATAACAATAATACAATGCTTAGGTATAATATATTTACGTGTTTTAAATATTTTAATGTTATACTGCTTATCACTTTTTATAATGACTAGTAATTTTTGATTTTTGTTTAAGTGACTATGAATATACCTATAGGTATAGCTATACATTTTATGTTAACCTTTTTTTTCATTCCTAGATTCATAACTGTATTAGTTCTAGATCTGTTATATTTGTTTAATAGTTTTTCAGCCAATTTATATTCTGTATAACGTGACAAAATGAAAATAGTTTTAAATATTTAAATATCCGATAACCGTCTAGCTAAAAAATGTTATTGTGACGAAAACGAACAGCCAAGATATTGAAATATCGGTTAAGAGGTTTATCGAAGGGTATATACTATATATCATAGTAAACATAAATTCGATTACGTATTTGTACTTTACATATATATATATATATATACATGGACACGCTTTAGATCTCGGCAATGCGATGATTGTTATGTGTTATTATCATCATCATCGTCATCACCATTATCAGTATCGTCATTATATTATGTGGTTATTCCCGGTGCACTATAATAACCGGAGGCAAAATAGATATATGGTTCACCGAACGACGATGCGGTCTTTTCACCCGCGTGCGTATTATTGGTTGAAGTTTTAATGAAAAGGAATTAGTGGATAAGTGGATCTTATACGATTAGTCCGATTAGCTACTAGACGTAATATAAAATATAACCTAGGTCATATTGCTATAACATCGAAAATGTAACTTACAAATTATTATATTATATAATAAAAATTGGTTTTGTATTAGGTTAAGTTATAACTTATAAAATAGATAGTTATAAAATACGAGGTGATTCGTACGGTCGTCTAAAGGTAGATTATACGCAGATCCTTAAGCTTTTTATTTTATTTTTGAAAAAAATACAATATAATATGTTTATGTAATTGCAATCATTTTAGTCAATTATAAAATTATATTTTCACGAAAAAAATCGATTTTATATTGTAGTGGTTTTTTATCATTTTAAAGACTACGTATTAAATATTTAATTAGATCACTCATTAAAGGTCCTATAATTCCCTATCCCTAATAATTAATATTGACCGATAATAGAATACTTTTCTAAAATTTGATTGTATATAATATAAATATGAGATTTCGAATTAATTGTTTTATGTGAATTATATAAATATTTAACATTTATATTAACCTCCGTTAACACAAAAATGTTGGGCTTTTATATTCTGCTCGTCTAAACTTTTAATAACAACCAATGTGTATAAATTAATTGTTTTTCTAAATGAAATCATATGAAATAAAAATTATAGATTTGCATTGGAAAAATTAAAAAAAAAAACATAAAGAAATCATTACAAGCATTTATTGTAGGATAAAAAAAAGTTTTTTTTAATGTGGTGTTAAATTTTAACGCTTCTATCTAAGTACAGTTATCTATATATAAAAAAAATGTCAAACAAAAAAATTGACTTATAAATTGTGAACTGTATCCAGTTAAATAGATTACACTGTAAGACTGCTGTAATGCGTTACATATCTATACAGTTTAATGCGGCTATTGTGCATTGCTGCAGTATATCAGGGGAGACCAACATTTATACTGTGAACATCGACCGAGAGTAAAATATTTTCTCTGATTCTTTCCCGAGCAGATCGACTTGAACATTAAAATTGATAAAACTATAGTGTATTGCCTTATAATATGTTCTTGTATATAATTAAATATTGAAAATCCAACAAATCCATGTAGTTATATGTAAAAAATCGAAATAATAATTTAACAATAGTGTATTTTTGAAGCTGGTACCTACACTTTACTCATCGTTTCTCTTTAAGAAAAAATAAAATATTCCCACTAAACATGTTTTAAACTAATATTTTGTAAATAACTAGTATTTAAAATCGGTTCTAGTTGATAGTTTAATACTTATGAGAGGGGAAGGGTCAATAGTGAAAAATTATCAATACTTTTCAAATAATTGTGATAAAAAACATTATGGAAAAACGAAAATAAATACGCAAAAAACCTGCTATTTTTGAAAAAAAATTGTTTGTTGTTTATCCAGTTTATTGTAATTCAACATTAAATAAACATAGAGTAACAGTATAGATGTTAGAAAATTCATCAAATTTTTTCTATATTATCATTTTATAGACATAATCCCTACAATATTCAAAATATTTTAGTTCTGTTAATGCTTTTTATATATTATATTTTTAAATCATCTCCTTTTTTCAGATTTATGTATGATAACATTTTGTTATTATTATATAACATTAAAAAGAAAAATCTATAATATATTATGATTGAACGGTAAAAAATGCCATTAAGGGGTATCTCGTGATATGCTGCAGAAATAAATTGTCATTTCGATTATATTACAAAACAACAAAAAAAAATCGATATTTACAAAATACAGTGAGCCAAACAAATTGCACCGGTAAACACGATTTGTAATGATATTCTAACATAGATATTATAATATATTACAGCATGCTGTATACCATTCTAAACATTATCAAACGAGAATTGGAACTTTACATAGGTACATACTTTGGAAAAGTGTGCTTAATTATATCCCGTGATGGCAGTTTACACATGGTTATACTGACAACTGTTGTGTTATAATTCTCCCATTTACATATAATAAAATACATATTATTCGATTTTAATGCTGTTACGATCACAAGCATTTTTAATACGAATCTTTGTATACTTTTCGTGTTGGCGTGAGTATAGTAGATAATAAGTAAGAGGTATAGTAAATACCTGTGACCACATTCTATTAGGTATATTTAATTTTTTACTGTACAGATTTTAAGAAATAAGCTGTATGAGGATTCTTATTTCTTAGTAGACTCGAATGGATAAAAAAAAATCATTCAATTACAAGTTTATTGATAATTCGATAGAAAATGGCAGTTTTAGGTCTATGAAAAATAATAATTTCTACGGATAGACAATAACAATATCTAAACTAATTCTACAGACACCAAAAACAACATCCAAATATAAGTTCATACTTATACATAAGTAACGGTGAAGCGATAATTTGATATCAGTTAAGCAATTATTATAGGCAAAATCAAATTGTGATTATAAGTCGGTACTGACAGACAACTATTACATACACCCGGCGGCCGGCGGGCTTCTAGCGAATAACAATCAAACTTTAACGTTTAATCTTTGACTACCACTGTACACACAAATAGCGAAGAGCTCCAACGATCAATCGGCGTTCTACCGGCTGATTTAGTCCCGCGGCGACGACACTCGGACAATACCTATACCGGGCGAGCCAGACAGTATTTCCCGACGCAGCGTAGATCCTGCCGTGATCACTTCCGGTTAACAGTGCCAGTGTTTCCAGGTGCTCCGGCGACCCACTTATTTTATACCTACATCAGTGAACATAGTTATAAGCAAATGTATTTGAATATTTATTACACAATTATCCACTTTTTATAGCTTAGGTTTCAATTATTTTTGGTGCATAATAAAGGTTGACTTATAATTTGCGTGGGTTTTAAAAACATATAGTATAATTATTTATACAGAATATACGTAGGTACTTTTTTCATCATTAAGATTTTTAATTGAAGAAATCTATGTTAGTGCAAGACATGTTAAGTGTTTCATTGCTGTGTAAAATACATTAGTAGCTTGTGGATTTCATCATAATATATATTAAACTGCTTATATAGTTTTAAAAGTTTTAAAATTAACATAGTAAATGAAAATTTAATATATTGAATTTTAAATTATTATATCTATTATTTATACTACTATGTCTTCATCATATTGAAAAAACTATAAAAATTTTGTTTAAGAATGAACTAATATTGATCGCTGATGAAAAAAAATTGTCGTGAAAAATAATTTGAAATGAATTTATTAAATTATGTTAAATAAAATGTCCTATAGCTAAATACTATATTTTTCAAATGTTTAAAAATAAAATAAATCGTGTCAATGCAACTTCGATCCTACTTTAACAGTTTCTAGTCAAAAATTGACTAAACTATTGTAAGTTATATGAAATCAGATTTTTAAAGGATACATTTTATAACAACCTTGAGTGGTAAAATCCTAATTTCAAACACGCGATATACCTATAGTTATGCAATTCTTCGTATGCGAAGATTTAATGCTTATACAACCAGAGCTGGTACAATGGAACAGCATGGAATCATTTTTAATACAAATTGCTCGAGGACTAACGTGATGATTATAAGTGGTTTAGAGTATGAACTATACAGCAGAAAATAATCTTGCGCCAATGATTTGAATCAAAAAATAGCTAAGCAATCATACTTATATACACAAGCCAAAATTTTATCGATTAGTCCAACGATGCGATAGGTATAAGAATTGTAGTATAACTATTCATATATTTCAAACATATAACAATTAATATCTAAATATGTTTTAAACTATATTAATTGTTCTGTTTTTAAATTTCAAAAATAATTAGAAAATACTCCGTATAATATGTTATATTATTATTTATTTTATATATACCTTTCTATATGATTTTTACGTTGCCCAAAAGTATCACTGCACACGTGTATACGTCCGTACATAGACTATAATTTATAACTTACTATATCTATAACTATATTAACGATATTAGTACGAATATAATGTATCTATATATCTTATATATATATAGATACGGCGATTACAGCATGAGAAATTCGGTAAAATACAACATCTTTTATGCCGAAATCGACGACGCAGTTCATTACGATGTTCGTTTATTATAAACACACGCTCATTTCCGCATTGTATTATGCTGTCCCTATCGAGCGGTCAGAATTTGAAATCCTGCATCCTGCTGTGCCGATCAATGGTCGTGAACGCCTGCTCGACTTTATCGTCAACACAATCAACGCAGAGTATATGACCGATTCACGCGAGCAGAATTCACATCCTACGTGCACAGTAACATTATGTCATTTAGTTTATAACGACTGTGATGCATATTACAACAATAATTGATTTTAGACTGAGCTAGGTCAAAGTCATTGTAATGGTAGACGTAGGTCCAACATAATGTTGTGTAAACGGTTAGGTTATGTTGACGGTGACCGGTTTACTGAACCGCGTTTTAGAACACGTCGGAAACAACGACGCACAAACATTATATTATTATTTCTCTCGCAGCGTTTTAGGAAAAAATAAATAAATAAAGGTTAATCGAATAAAACACGACGCCGATGACGACGGTTCGTAAATAAAACAACTACCAATATAATATGTGTGTGTGTAATACTATAATGCCTACTCGTATACGCCACCGGTCCGATAAAAAAATCGACGCACGTTTACTTTGATGGTATTAATAATACATATACCTATGTCCTATACGATATAGTACTGCCCTGCATTACACCTATACACTATGTATTGATACAAGTGAATAGTGAAAAATCTATAAAAGAGTTAAGAGACTTTATAGAACTAATATATGATATGTAGAGGTATTTCTATATTACTATTATTATTATCATTATTATTCTAACCGGCGGTGAAAGATAATTCGATATAAATACATTTTTTCTTTATATACATATATAAATACACGACGAGCGATGGTTGCTGCAGATGCGATACGAAAGGGGTGCGTTTTCATCTGATGATGTGTGTAACGGTTAGATTTATCTTATTTTTGTTCATTCTCTTAACGAACTCTCCGTCTATCAGTTGATTGCGGTTTCGTTTTGTCTCATCCGCAACACGCGCGTGCCATTCACCAACGAAAACGAGACTTTTATGCTTGAAATATATAAATATATATATATGTATGTATGTACACATCACATAAATACGACAATGCGAAGAAATAGATGACCCCCTCCCCTCTTATATCTAAACATTATAATATATAAAACAAAATGTTGACAATACACGCTGACATTCGTCTTCGCGATGGTGTAAATTCGTATTTTATTTAGCGTTTGTATGATTCATAATGTATAATATATTTTTATATAATATAATATGTGTATGAACGAAAACAAGCAAAGAACATACGCAAAGTTTTTGCCAATTTTCAATTTTGTAACTCGTTAAAAATCAACTTCAATATGGTATTGTAAATTTTTATTTTAATTAGTGAACACCGTGTAATAAACAATACTCTAACGACAGCTGAAATTCAATAAACACGCGAAATAATAACAAAGAAAGGATGATCTTCAAAAAAGTCAACAATTTAATTAGGTAGGTATACGACATTTTAAAAAAGTGCTTCTTGATTTTATGTGTACAGCATTTCAACAAGTTCACTTATGCAATGGGCATATATACCCAATGAAAACTGTCCTTTTCAGGACCACCGACAATACAAACCTACTTTTAATTCGGTAATAGTTATGTACGTTTCCCCAGTCCCTCACACACCTATCAATTTTCGCAAATTTTGTTTTGACATTATTTAGTACTTAGTACGTCATTTGTTTGTATCTATTTGAACACACACAGAATTTGTTTGATGTCAGTTCACCTCGGAAAATCGGTATTCCGTGTGAGAGGCTGGGGAAACGTACGTGTAATAATATTGGTAAACAAATACTAATATGTGCGGACAACCGACCTTATCTAAATGAGGGAAACCCAGCGCCAAATCACGCTATCACATAGACGCTATATAGATAATAATAAGAGTGTCAAGAAACAACCGAATTTACGTGCACATCACCAGCATCCTCTCATATTAGAATTTTTAAATTTATTTTATTTTTTGTTTATATCAAGCATATTATAATTAACATGCGGGCGTTGTATACGTCAATCATACCCCTGAATATTCGTATTTCGGTTTTTGTATAGGTTAATATAGTAAGCCTGGTAAAAATATCTTAGAATATTTATATCCCCTCCACCAAATTAAATAAAATAAATACAAATATCCTTATCTGATATCTTTAACAGGAAAATCGTATTACCACTCCCACTCTCGGAGATATAGTTTGCCCATCGTACACTATGAATTATGTATATTTAATAAAATATTTTGAAATTCCAAGTATTTTGTTTTGGGGAGGGACTGGGGATACGTACGAATCAACGGATAGCGATCGAGTTTCGAGATAAGTCGTATAAATACATGCTACATAATGGTTTAGAAAAATTTGAATGTAAGAATTTTTGATATGTGGGCAACTACTTAGCACAAGTATAAAAGTATTCAACACCTAAAAGAGTATATAAACAATTCTAAGAGTCCAGAAGAATACCTGCAGATACCAGTGACCAATGAAAGCTACTTAAAAAGCTCTTACCACATATACACGACAACAAAATTACCAACAGCAGCAGACTCTCGGCAAGCATCAAGCGCTTATCGAGACTACCGTGGAAAAATCCCTAATTAGTTTAGTTTAGTTTAGTGAGTATGCTTGTTCAACCATTTTGTTCAGATGATGAATCATTTTTTTTTTCTTATTGAAAACGTTATGACTATTATTATTAATAAGTTAATAATAATAATAATAAAAAAAAAAGTAACAGAGAGAATCAATGTACATTATTATATTTTGAAAATACTTTTTAAAAAGGAAATAGGTACCTACAACTTATAAACGAAAAAACACATACAAATTATTATTACCTATATAATATAATCAATCTTGTTACGTCTGTCGGTTCAATTATTATGATTATTATATCATAATGTATCGTAGTATACTCTCGTCGACTTATAGCGCACTGTGTACACCTACCTATTGAAGAGCTGTTGTCCGACATTCCAACAACAATCAGATATTCTGAGTAATATTTATTTTGATACAAATAATATTACATTATGACGCAATAAAATAAACCAACAAGTCTCTGAGGTTTATAAATCAACGTCATCGTTTAGCTAATTAGCGGTGTAATTTTAGAAACACGACGCAAAAATGCAGAATGTTATAATTAACAACGTCTAATAAGGATCAATACTACTCGTATACAACAGTAAACAGATATTACGTATATACATGATAGTAATAACAGTAAAGACACTTACGTGTATTGATATCTTCCGCTAAATACAAATCAATTTGAATCGATTAAGAGTTAAGACCGATATGTCATCACACGGTTCGACCGTCCGCATGAAATTCACGGGCAAATCGCAATTGCCTGACAAATCTACCCTGCTAAATAATATTATTATATGTGTGCTACGCAGCCTACGCCACCACCTATAATTATAAAGAATATATAAAATCTTTCCGACGCGTGGTACACCCTTGTCCGTTGATCCTATGATTTATAAACTGTAATTTCATGATATGAAGTGTATGTTGGCTGTAATCAGGCCCGGATTAATACAATCGTAGGCCCTAGGCAAAGCCGTAGCTGGAGGAGGGTCCAGAGGTCCGGACCCCTCAAGATTTTTTTAAAAATAGAAATATTTTATAGTGATGAATAAAGTTAATTGACTATAAATTTGAATATTTCTTTATCCCTCGTATTAGGGAGGCCAGATATAAAATACGAAAATACGGGACAAAGATAAGAATTTTTTTATTATGAATAAACATCTATTTTTGATAAAATGCTTAAATATTTAAAGTCTTTAATCTTAATAATAATTGATAACTAACAAATGTAACTTCCTAAAATCATATTTTTTGGATATTTAATCACAATTTTAAAAATTATAAATATTTTTTTGTACTTATAACTTTATAAGTATAAACTATTACTAATTGTTTATCATAATAATTTAGCAAAAACATCATTATTCTACAAATGCATAATTATATATGACATACATTTACTTCGTAGACCGTAATTGATATTTAGTACAGATAAATGAAAATTAAATTTTTAATTTTATTTACATATTTTCTATTATATGAAAATAGTCATATTTTTAAAAAACGGGACAACATAGCGTCCCGGAAGCATATGTCGGGACAACGGGACAGACTTTTGAAATACGGTACTTTCCCGTTTTATACGGGACGTCTGGCCACCCTACCTCGTATTGAAGTATTAAACTAGATAATTGTAACAAAAAAAATAGTAACCACACATTTTATATTTGTAGGCCCCAAAAATGTTCGTAGGCCCTAGGCACAGTGCCTAGTGCCTATGCCCTAATACGGCCCTGGCTGTAACAAAAAAACGAATGCGTCTTATTAGTAGCCGCCAACTAGCCAAGTAGTTGCATAAAAATGCGTGGTTAGTATATAAATTAATAAAGTATAATTATAAGTATCGCATGTTTCTAAGATAACACCTTAAAATACGAAAATTTAAATAATTACAAATAAAATACAGCATATACACATTATTTCAGGACAACATAGTTTGACAAGTTTATTAAAATTATGAAATTGAGCTAATTAAGTTAAGTGATCTTTGAGAATGATTACTATACGTTAATAATTAACAAAATATAATTAACTTGTAAAAATTTAAAGGTAATTAAGATAATATTAACCTAAAAAATAAGTTTTTTTTACATTTTTTTTTTTTTTTTAATACCACATAATATATTATATGGGTCACGCCATAGGTACGTATAATAATATTGGGTAACTTTAATTGTTTTCCAATTACAAATTAATACTTCGTTAAAATGCATCTTATATACTATATACCTATTCCTTCTTATTAAACACCAGCAACCACAATATTGGTAAGCTACGCGCTTAATCAAATTAATGCTTTTCAACGGAGTTATACTTAGGTACGATATTTTATTGAAAATATTTTCCAGCCACATTAAATCATATTGATTTTGACATTCGCTAGTTGGAGATCGTATAAATATAAATGATTTTTGTATGATCTAATAGGATGCGTTGATAATAATTCGATCTGTTTGAATTTAATTTTCGGTTGGTTTTCGGAATAAAATTATTTGACTTCGATTGGTTTAGGCAAAAGTGTATAGGTAATCATTTTGGGTTAAATTATAAATCATAATCAACACACATAGGTATTCTAGTGCGGGGTAGACCGAAGCAGGCACGTACACAAAAAAAATTTCGGAGGGGGTTTACAAAATTTAGCAATACAAATTGTGCCGCACCGTAATAAAAAAAATTTTTCCCTCGTTAATCAAAAATTTTTCTGGGGGGGGGGTGTTGAACCCTCCCCCCTGTATACGTGTCTGGACCAAAGCGTAAAAAATGTTAGTAGTACAGCAATACTAAAAATACTTGATGGGTAGGTACATGCTAATCATAAATTATAATATATTGTGTGATAATGTGTACCTACCTACCTATATTCCGCGTGAGGTACGATTTTGCGTGTTGGCAGCGGTACCCAGCGGAGGATGTTTCAAAATAATAACGACCGGAAACGGAAGTATAACAACAACAACGACAATAATAATAATAATAGCAGTAATTAGAATAATATAATAATAATTGAAAATATGATTAAAATTATGAATTATATTGAATGGCAGAGCCGTTCGATCTGTTGAGAAAAAATCGCGTGTTTGGCCAAGTTAACGGGATAACGACAAAAAAATCCGATCGAAAGGCGAGAGCACAGCAGTCTCGCAGTCTCGCTACACTGCTGCAGCTCGCGCACAATATTCATTACCTATAATATTATGTTATTATTATTTTCGTTGGGATTTTAAGCACTGTTTTAAGATTACGCGCGTGTGCCCGACACTGTGTATATCTATTATATTAAATCGCGGTGTTAACTCGGTGCAGCCGCTCACTCCGAATTACGCGTATTGACAACCTCGAGTTAGATATTATTATAATATTATAACACCGAGAAACTCTCTGCGGAAAACCGCCGTTGCAACGATATTAATATTATTATTGCGTGTGTTATTAATTTATAAACACCTGACCCATTACGGCGTGTACGCCTATGTGTGGATATATATGTATATCACTTCAGTGTTTGTCTATCTACTTAAAACTGAAATCGTTAGAAAAACACACGACGTCCGTAGACGCGCATTGGCGACAGAGGTGGTATCGGTGTGGGGGAGGGGTGTAAATGGGTACATTCCGCAACACCTAATTAGCACCCGCAGATGTTTGGCGAATATCAATATTTTAGTAATTTTTCCAACATCAACAAAACAGTGCAGGTGGCCTGTGGAGAAGGGGTGTTGGAAGCCTCCGTAGATCTGCGAGGGTTTAATAATTTAGCACTCCCTGAATTTGCACTATGCCTGTGCTCGTGCACGCGTAATATACCTACATATAATATTATTTGGGTTAACATTTTAAATAGATGGGTAGTTTAAAACTTTCGACATTCAATTTGCGTCTGATATGAATTATTCATCGATCTGTTTTTTTTACGTTTTTTACGAAAAAATAATTTTATTTTGTAAATATTATTAGTGAAAAATAGTTTCCTAACGTGACTGATCAGTTATGCACGCGTCGTATGCACCGATACGTCATTTTGTTTAAAAAAAAACGAGCCAATAACTTTTTTCTGCATTTCGATGAATTTCTAAAACTTTGTCCCCGGGTCAGGGGTCGGGTATTCGCAACACACATAACGTTACCTCTAGAAACTCGCTATCTACAAGACTTTAAAGTTTAAAAGAATTAATATTTCACAAAAAATGCACACTCTTTTTTGATAGATATTAGATCATTTATTTATTTATGTGTGACTCGGGGCCTATACGATAGGTGCAAGTATTCTCGGGTAATGTGTTTCCTACAAAATACTTATGAATTCATAACGAAAGATCAAACGTTGATGACTTTAAAATCATTAAAATATAACGACCTAAACATTTTAAAGTCATAATAGTACCAAGACAAAAAACAATACTTTTTCTAATTAATTTTACGAATCAAAAATGTTGACACTAAATAACAAAATACTGCAAAAATAAGTAGGTATCCTATATGATTCTATTATTATGATACATTTTATTGATATTTAATTTGATATGTTTAAAAACACAAATATTTTGACAAATAAGTACTTATAGGTTCAAAACTTAATTCAAATAATCTTTAGTTTAAATTAATTTTAATTGTGAAATTCATTATCAATTCATGAATCGTAAAAAAAGTATTGATTTTCTTTCAATTTATGGAAATTAGTTGAAAAAATGACCCACAAAATTTAAATTATTAAAATTATTATACTGAATGAAGTGATTAATAATCACCACAAATAATCAATTTATCAATTGAACCTGTTTGTTTCACCGTTGATTCTTTTTACAATACAATTGTAGTTTAAATTACATTATAGTAATGTATACATGGGCGGGTTCGAGTAGACAGTATTTTCCACCAGGGTAGTGGCACTGTTCATTTTCTTCTAATCAATAAAAATTTAAAACTATTTACATTTTGTTCAAAATATCCTCATTACAATTTAACACACCAATAACAGTAACCAACTTAATAAAATACAGTTGAAATCTACTTTACAAAAGGACTTCCTTATGTTTTTTAATATTCATTTTATCAAAATTAAATCATTATTTAAAATATTTTACACGTCTTAATGGTAATGTAGGTACAAATCATTTATTTTATTTAAAATGCTACACAAATGGTCAACAGATAAAGAATACAATTTTTTTAAATATATGTATACATACATTTAATGACATGACAAAATCATTTTTTTATCCATTATAAATATCTTATTAAAATCAATAGTTGATAGATATTTCTATAGGTATTATGAGTATTTGCTAAATATTTTTAAGACAAGTGTTTCTCAAAGTATTTAATATTTCTCATATTTTTCAATGGCTTTAATTAAAACAACACTATTGATCACTTTTTAACACTATTATAGAATTATATTAGTCACTAAAGAGGATATCTGACTTACATATTATATAATATAATTAAAACACTATTTTGCATGAAATAAATTAAGATCATAATATAAATAATAATAATGACAACATATCTAAATATTCTAAAAATATAAGAAACAATAATCACAACATAATACAGTTTCACACAATTCTGCATAGTACAGTTGATTAGAATAAAATTAATTTATTATATAACTATATAATTAGGGAAAATATTTAATAATTAAAACATATGACTAGACTAGAGAAGACTAGAATAAACGTTGAAAGTCTAAAAAAAATTGCATTTTTTTTAACAGAACAAATATTACATTCCAAACTGTGTGTTATTAGCTTGACTGCTATTAGGCATGAAATTGTTTTCAGCAGCTAAAAGCGCAGTGAGGGTGGAATGTGTGGTTGCCAATCCTGTATTATTGTTCGGCGATGAATGTGGAATTTCATTGTGCTGTGGTAATCTTTCACCATATTCGAGCATATTTAATGCTTCAGCAAGTGTTGTTGATGTTCCTAATTATTACAAACATAAATCAAAATATTTTAAATAGTTAAATTTATTATTAATATTGTCTACAAAATTATAAATTATACCATTGTTGTGATTATATAAATTTAACAAAGTAAAATTGTGTTCCGCATAATTGTTACAATTACCCACAATGTAATGGAGCAAGAACGCAATATAGCAGCATATGTTTGTAGAATGACACTATACGGATGTAATAGTTGTATATTAAATAAGGTATAGCAAAATCCACTTGAAAATTTTGAGGTGAAGTGAAGGAGAAGCTGATATAGAATTTACACAAAGGGTTGTATAGAACGGTGAACAAATAAAAACATACTTAAAACAATTAAAATAAAATGATGGATTACATATGCATGAATTAATTTGTAGAATAATCATAAAGAAAATAGATGGAAAAAAAGACAAAGAATGATATCCAAGGTAGGACTATCAAGTTTCATTGGGTTGAAGGGAATAGCAGGTAACATAAAAGAGTGGAGAAAGTATGGAAAACTGCAAAACCAACTTTAGGAACTATATATATTAGGGTAGGTATAAACAAAGTATATTTAAATATTGTATTTATAAAATATTAAACAATATATTACAGCATAGTTGTGTTACTTATATAACCATTTAGTCCGTGATCTTCTTTATCAACTAAGAATGTATGTTGCATTTTTCATTGATAATAATATAATATTATCACATAAATATTACATAATTAAGTGACGTATTATAATTTATTGGAGTTCTTTTATAAGAAACACCAACTATTATTTTTAATATTTAACTTTTTATTTTTGAAAAAATTAAGATTGTAAAATAATAATAATACCTGAGATGATGATACTACTAGATTCTGAATGAGATTGAGTGATTGAAGAATTTGTATTTTCATTCAAAGTTATACTGCACACCTACAAAATAATTGTATGTTAAATAAGTATAATAAGTATATGCATTTATCATTAACCAATTATTATAAATTAGTATGTATACAAATAGGTATAATTTTATTCTCATACAGGTTGTTCTTCAATTTCGCCATTTTCAGTGATAATAATTTGTTGATGAGACTGCATTTCTGGAGGTTTATTGAGAATCATAGTGGATCTTACTTTGTTCAATATAAACTCTGGTAATTCAAAACCTTTGAGTTCATGAGGATTATTTCTAAAAACAAATAAAATTATAAAAATGTAAAAGTTTGTATTGTTTAGGTATGTTGTATGTTAGTAGGATAGGTTAATAGTTTAAGTAGGTAAAAAACTAAAAAATAGCTAAAACTCAAGAGAACCTGATGAAAACTATAAAAATATTGCTGAATAAAGGTAAATAAAACAGGTATACAATTAACAAAGCAAAAGTATACATTTACAATCAACAGCACACAACAAAGAAGTTGAAATAAAATCAGTACATATTTCAATATTGGAAAAAGTGAAATATTTTAAATTTCCTACAGTAAAAGCAAATGAAAGGCAAAAGAAAGACTTATATCGGCCAACAAGTTATAGTTTAAACTAATGCTTCTGTTTAAATTGAACATTTTATGATTTTAAAATAAGAAACAATTATTTTAATTTATTCACAATATGTATAAAAAAAACACCTGATAATGATTGATTATAACTTATATAGTATACCCTCTTCTGCTTTTTCTAAAACTACAGTATTGACCAAGAGGCAAACTTTGTTGAAATTGTTTCTTTAATACATATGTACAACAGAGCAAATTTGTGTTCAGCAATTTCAATTTTGTATAGTAAACTTCAATAATATAGTGAATTGACCTATAATTTATCTTACATTTAAGAATATTATTTGTGTTTTGTCGTGGAATTTTTATGATATTTTAATTTTATAAACGAATTATGATAATTTTTAAATTGTTATATTTTACATACTCATAACTTGCTTAATAATTAAAAAACATAAAAATCATAAATAAATGCCGATACTGTTCTTACCTTAAAATTTTATAAAAGGATAATTCACTCTATCATTAAAGCTTGCAGCATACAATTGGAACTGCTGAACACAAATTTAATATATTGTATTATGTAAGACAGGTACAACACGTCAATAAGAGTGGTATCCACTTAATAAGAACTTTTTTCTAATAATCATACATTTATTTTAATTTATCCAAGATAGAATTTTAAGTACAGAAATTATTTCAATAAGTTTTTCATATGAACTAAGTGAAACTTTTTGAAAATTTAAATAATTAATAACTATACTAATATTTTTAATTTTATTTATTTTGATAAGACTATCAAAATTCCTTAATATTTCGGGTATTTAATAAAATAACAATTGTATTCATTATTGATAATCATCTCTGAATTAAAAAAAAATTATTACTTCTGATTCACAGTGCTCAATATTGATTGCACATCATCCAATAATAGTATTGAAGTTGCATTTACAGATGTAGGTGGTGGTAAAACGAACATTTTTTGTTTCATAAGCCAATCACGATCTTCCATATCAATAGTATATTGAAATAGTTCTGGATGTTTATTGCCCATACGACCTCCTCTCTGTAAAAATATTACAAATTCCTTAAATGCTTGAATTAAAGATAGTATTAAGGAGATTCAATACCGTGATTTTCTGTTTTTGTCTAACGCACGCACGACATAGGATTTTAGACAGATCCTTTGCCAATCATAACAATTGATCCAATGAAATGATAAGAATTCTAAAAACAGATTTGAATTTGTCATTGAGTCTACTTGAAATTGACTTTCTCCAAAAATTGAAATATGGCAATTTTTAATTACTCTTTTTTAACATAATTTTTTTAGGAATTTGGAGGAAAATATCAAAGCTGTGAGAAAGTCAATTCCAAATAGACTTGACGAAAAATTCAAATCTGTTTTCACAATTCTTATTGCTTCATTAGATCAATTGGTATGTTTGGTAAAAAACATCTCTAAAATACTATATCACGCAACAGACAAAGACAGAAAATCATGGGATGGAATCCCCTTAAATTAAACAGCATAAATAATAAAAAAATATACCTTGTTTGCAGCTCTAGTAGCCAATACAAATAATGTTTGAGAATGAATTTTCACTGGGTCCCAAGTAGACTGAAATCTATGAAATTTTACCAATGGTGTTTGAGATGATGTTTGTTCAATTTTAGGAGAAAGATTGTTTTCAGCCTCTTGAACAGGTGGCTCTTTACGTTTCAGTAGAGATCTGTTCTGTAAATAAAAATAATTATGTATCATTATTATATTATTTAAGTTTTACTATACTTAATGTAAATGGTTTATTTACTTTGGAATGTTGTTTTGCAAACCGTGATTCAATTAACATGTCTGTAGTTTGTGCAGTATTAAATGGTGAATTACTACCTGACAACGGTGGATTTGAATACATTAACTTTGCCTCATCTAACATTGTTCGACATACTTCTCTCACATGATCTTCAGTAACACAATTTGAACCCAAATTATTTTTAACATTGTCAATAGCCAAGCCAAAATATGACTGAAAAAATTATTTTCATAAGCATATTACGATAATAAATAAATAAACAGTTAATACTTACGGTCAGGTATTTTTTAATAACGTTATCAATATCCTTATTGATTGAGTTCTGTAAATTTTGCCGTAGCAGATCCAAAGATTTTGCAGCGTTTACTAAATTCTTTGCACGCATCTTGGCAGCTTTTGTAGTAGCTTTATCGTTACCATTAGCAACATCGATTATATTAGCAAGTGTTACTTGGCGCATATTGAACGTACTTTTCTACAAAATAAAATAAAAACTTATGAATTATACCTAATAAGTACACAATATTAGTGACACAGTCAATATGGTTAGACCGCTCAACAAAACCATTGGACACATACCCATGGGACAAAATTGTCGCTGGTAATCACTTCCAAATCAAATACTGGAGCTTGTCGAACAAGAGGTACAGGCTTTGAAGACCTGTGAAAATTGGTAGGCTGTTGGGTCACCATTTGTTGTATTTGCTGATCATCGCTTAAGTGTTTTATGGGGAGTTTATGAACAACCATTTTATAACGACAACAAAGTATACAGGACCGTTAAAACGCGTTTAATCTAAAAAAAAATCATTGATTCGACAATATTAAGACAATACTCGTTTACCAAACATTAGAAATCGGAATTGAGAACATCTTACATTTATTACAACAGTGTTAATAAAATAATGATATTATTTTTATCAATGTTTTCGTGGGGAACTTACTAGTAAAAATCGAAAAATAGAAGAATATCGATAGTAAGTATTTTTAATTCGTAAACTATCGATAAAAGTAAAAAGATAGGTAATGTTTTTTAATGATATTTTACACTTTTTATACTTTTTTATTGATTTAATGGATAATACTGATGATAGGTATACTAAATTAATTATTTTACTTTGTTACAGTATACAATAATTTTTAAAAACTCGTAAATTTTCCACGGTCAACAATAGATAGTTGATATTATTTATTGCTTAATTTATTTCGTTAAAAAAAAATTATTAACAGCAGAATCAAACAACTATTATTATTAAACAGAAGCAGCAGCAGCAGCAGCTGCATAGGTAGTGAATAGTCCGTGCGTGACCTGATGTAATCGTCTGGTTAGTTCGATTTTAGTAGTGCACTAGTGCTTAGTGCTGCTATTGCTCTCTACAACTTCACTATCTAATTCACAATTCACGATATTTTAAATAATATCGATATCACTATCATATGTTAATGACCAACAATGTTTGGAACCAATCAAAAACGAGGTATTTTTCGTGGGAAATTTAACTTTTTCGTTTTATAATAATTAGGTTATAGTCACTAATTAAGATATAATAATATATGGCTATACTTTTAGTGTAGTAGCTGCAAAGAGAATCAATAGAAGTTGCTGTGTGTTTAATTTCCCACATACTTCTTAAAGATATTGTAAGCATTCTTAGCTACATAGGTAATAGCATTGATTATAAATACGACCAAAATAAATGGCGAAATTATTAATATAAATACAGTAACTGAAGTAATAAGTTATCCTTCTATAAGTCCTTTATCAAAATAAAATCCTGTTATGAATTTAAATCAATCATTAGAAAATTGTTCTATTGTGTATTTAGCTGGAATTATAACTAAGCGATGTATAGAAATGTTCAAGTGTGTTAAATGTGAAGAATCATTAATTCTAACATCACAGTATCTTCAAGATAAAAATCAATTACTTTTATTACATAAATCATACGGCGATGGTAAAAATATTGAAGGGCTTAAAAATCCATCAAAATTAATGATATATATAACAAAAATTTGCTTAGATATTTTTGAAAATCATTTTAATGACATTAAACATGAAAACAAAATTGTATCTCAATTAATGGACAAAACCAAAACTGTTGATAACAACGACGTACTTACTAAAGCCCAATCATGCTACAAACACTATATTTATATGATAGAATTATTGTACAGAGTTAAAATTTATAAGGAATGTAATTGGATAAATTGTGATTTACACAACAAAGGAATTCAACATGTGGCAAAATTGTGGATTTTACAACACAACTAAATTCTATAATTTATAAAATTATGAATAATGTAATTTATAATAATAATGTATGTACTCATTTTTACTTTGTAATTAATTATAATTTGTATATAAAAACAACGATAAGATATACATTTAAGTATTCAATGTCAATTTGGCAAGTATTATACAATAATTATTAAATTATTCCTCATCTGCGATAACAAAAAAAAACGTAAGTTTACTTCCTACTGTTCCAAATTTTAATCTGTTATCAAATTAAATTATACAAATTTAAATTTTCGTGTGTATATTTTTAGTAAATTGTAATCATTTCCTTATTTATAATATCTCACAATTTTCCTGATTGAAAGATGTAAACAGTAAATATAAATCAGTCAAAATCGTATTAAAATTAATATAATTATTAATATTAGCCCGTATCGCGTACGCACAGTCCGTTTCTCCCAGTGTCCCACTCGACCAAATCATTCAAAATAAAAATAGCAAATACCTACGTCGGAGTAGTGACAAGCTACTAAGGTTTAACTTGCACTAAGCACCATCATAGTTATGGCGGCTAAAATAAAATACGAATTTATTAGTATCATTGGTTCTTATCGCCATCTACCGAAAGTCTTATTGTATGCCACCGAAAAACCGTGAGCAATCTATAGTATTTATAATCAATGGTAATAGATACTCGATTTATTATAGCCATTACATCCCATGTAATTATGTGTACAATATTATACGCCACACGGGCTCTGATAATCAGGATACACTTATAGTTCTATAATGGCTATACTTTTATGACTTATCTCCAATGGCCATTGGATATTAATCAATGGTTGGACTGATTTGAGGAACTATAATGAAAACAAATCCTTTTTTAAATATCATAAAAACGACATTACAGTGTCATAAATAATGGCAGCAGTGTGTTTAGGAGGGGCTTAGCCCCCACTCGACAAAAAACCACCGAAAGCCCCCTCAAAAAATAATAATATAATATACCTAGGTATGTCTATTATTCTTATTAAGTATTGAGCCCCCTCACCTAAATATTTTTCCTATTTCCATAACTAAGGTAGAAACTGATATTTTATAAATATGTACAAAGCTAGATAGGTATAATTCAATGCTAATCAAATACTTATCGTATTGTTTGTTATTATTGTTTTTTTTTTTTTAGTTGTGTATAAGTTATCCTAGAATATACTAAAAATCGGTAAGCGTCCTTCTAACTAGGATGTAGGAGCTTATTAACAGAAACATGAATTTAAAATTAAAAAAACACCATAATCGGAATTATATTTTATAACAATGTAAGAACTGTGCTGAAATCGGAAACCACTGAAATGTTTATTGCTGTATCAACAAAACAAGCCGAAATTCGATGAAACTTCAAAGTCTAAATGATCTCGTTGACCAATGAATAATAAATAATAAATAGTGAATATTTAAATAAAAAATTGCCTATTTTGATTTTATTAATATTGTTCTGTGTTAAACTGTTAATGTAGGTATAGATTTCCAATCTTTATGATCTTAATATATTATAAACTTTTTATTGTGGAATATTGCCATTTACACTTAAAGTTTAATTAAAACCTGTTTGCTTGAATTTCAATTTATAATTGTTATACTTACCTTATTTTTAAAATTTAAGTTATGGCAGAATTTTTAGTCGTACATCCGTGGATTTATTCATAAGATAGGTACTTAAATGATTTTTGCTTTGAAATAATACACGCATGAATTACAAAGTAAACAGTTTTAATGAATAAATATAGCTTATTAGTTATTACTGTTATAGTGTTATTGAGATACATGAATAATATTTCTATTGTTTAACTAAATGATAAAACTCACTACGAATAAACTAGTTCTTTTTAACTATACTATTATTATACAATATACAGTATTTACAAATAATTATACTCGGCTATTAAGTTGTTACTTTTAGAATCCGTTCTAATTCATCAAATAAAAACTCGGTAATAAATTACGTTTATTTAATTCATTATTAGTTTAACAGAATAAAGTGATAGATATTATTTTAAAAATATGAAAAACATAAAATAAGTCCAGACTGAATACATAATAGAATTCACTATTACACTATTAAAGTTAAAAAGATAGTTAAAATTATTTTTTAAATCTTTATTAATAAAAAGGAATGTTTTTATGCGTATATGTATAGGCGATTCACAGTCCAGTCGAGTACCGCACTCGTGGTTCTGAAATTTTGTGCATAAGTGATAGGTAATCCTATACACCCAAGGATTCACACCTCGAAGACAAATTATAAAATTTTTAATTAGCTAACTTGTTATTAATATTATTTTTATATATTTTCCAATATTAGTTTCAATACATAGTTACCATCGTTGATATTAAGGTATTTATAAAATAAAAAATTGTTACTGGATTATTTGAGCCAATATGAAAATTGTACTTTAAAAATAAATAAATAAATGGTGGGCAAGTGGATATCGCTCTACTGTATAGTACTATAGTAGATGACACGGCTACGGCGGTAGGTGCTCGGTGAGTCGGTCATCATAATAGAACAACACGAATTTTACTATTTGTACTTATTTTATTGATGATAAACAACGGTACACAATAGCTAGTTGTTAAATGTCACTATGTCAGGTGTTGACGACATAAAAGAAAATACACAATTATGATTTACACGGTCTTACGACAAGGCGACGTTGTCGCCGTTGTTGGTAAGACGGTTCACACGAGAGAGAGCGAGACGACCGGCAAACTTTTTTTATCGGTATTTCAAGAAAAGAAATTTAGAAAAATCAACAATTTCAATGGTCTATAAGACTATAAATAGTTTAAAAAAGTTATAAATATTTTGAAAATTTAATCGTAAATAAATAACGCTAATATAAGCATTTGGTGACAATTTCAAGTATTTACAATGATTCGTTTTTGAGTTACAGCAAAATCAAAAAATCGATTTTGTCAAAAAATGGTTATGCGTAAAAATTCCCGTTTTTCCATTACTTTTTTAGGGTTTTTCCTAACGCTATTGAAAACTACTGGAACTTTTTTACTTTTGACCCCTCAAGTACCAACTAGATTTAATTTCCTTTTCAAAGAGGGGCTGAAGTCAAAAATCAAAGCACACTATTACTACTCCGAACCGTGATGACAGACACGAAAAAAAAATTAAATAATTAAAAAAAAACACACTTCATTGTAAAATCAATACATTCATCATTCCGTTCAGAATCTAATATTTTAAAAAAAGTTGATAATTGATAAATAACAATACAGGTGATTAGCACACATGTATAGAATATATCCAAAACTATGATAGCTAAAGAAAATAGAATAGTTATTATAATTTTGTATTTTCTTAGATCTGTATTATTTTATCTTCTGTCAAAATCACCTAAATGATAGTTAAAAACTATGTAGTTAACATTAAACGGAGGTCAAGACAACCAGAGTAAATCCATTGGTATTGTTAAATTTGACATGGACAATATCATAAGAATATTTTTTAATTCTATATATATTTATATTTCCGTTAAGAGTTATACGGTATCGGGTTTTTATTAAATAAATATGAAACAATCATTATAAAATCAAATTATAGAAACTCAAAATACCTAGTATGTACATATTTTCAATATTTTTACGTAGCTTATTTTTATTAAAGCCACTTTATTATAAGTTTAATTTTTTAATTTAAATCACGTTTGACTTGATACGTATAGCGTTACGTTTCCTTAAATTTTGATGCTTAAAAATACTATATAACAACAAGAAGGCATGTACTTTATGTATTCTTTTTCAGTTTTTAGATGTTAGGTAAAACATTAGCTTGCCACGTTTAAAAAAATCAAACCCATTCATTGTATGTAACATATTTTATTGATATCAAACCATAGTAACTATATAAAATATTTATTTCGTAATTAATTATTACAACTCGCACAAACATACACGACATACGCTAACAGCGAACATTTAAACATTTTAACATTTAATACACATAATAATGCACAACTTAAGAATGTCAGCAACATCAGACTCATCTTTTCTGGCAAGATATAACTTCAAAGTACGGAAACAAATTGGTGAAGGATCATTTTCCAAGGTTTACTTGGTCAAATTAGGAAATGAAGATGGAAGTTCAATCACGATCGCAACAAAAGTGATCAACAAGAACCGCGTTTCCCCTAGGTTCGTGGAGAAGTTCTTGCCTCGTGAACTTGATTTGTTGGTCAAACTGAAGCATCCGTATATTGTGCAGGCAAGTATGAAATAGGTGTATTACACGAACCGTAATAATAATTATTATTATAATATTCAAGCTTAAAATAGTTTGTCTAATAGAATTTTGAAGTACCTACAGTACATTATCACATGTGATGAATTTATGTACAATGGTTTTTAGATTTTAAAAATATACCTAGAGATATTATAGGTACCTATACCACTTGCTTAATCACAATTTTCGTTACCTACTCATTTTTATGCATTCAAAATTTGTTTTTATTTGTGTAATGTAAATTCGCACCAATGGTACTTACTACTTACAGTTAAAATATCCATATTTTTTTGTTGAGATTATTTTGAATACATATGTAGCTCGTATGGTAAAATGTGAACTTTATTTACCGTGCTCGGAAAACCAACCCACGCCAGTCTTTGCCAACCATACAGATAATTATTATTAAATTCCACCAAAAAACTTTGTCATTCTCAAATAAAACACATTATTGAAATAAAGTAATTGACAAACATGAAATCCTCTAGTTAGAAACAGACCTACGCAATAATGAAAAGCGAAAAACACTTCAAAGTTAACATTTTTAGTGTTAAGTTAAGCCCATAGTATACAAAATCGTATAGCTTACACTGCTTACAGTAAATGTTTTGTCAAAAACACATTTTTAGTATTATCAATTTAAAAGGCACTATTTCATAAAATAAAAAAAAATTATAGCCATATAATTTTTTTGTCACGTACGAATATCTTTTGTGCATCACCAAGATTATATAAAATATATTTGTTTTCGTTGAATTCGGTCCAGCGCCGTAAGGCAAGAAAAAAATCGTTGATTTTATTAAAAATTAAATTATTTTTCTTTAAAAAATGAAAGTTTAATATAATATATACAATACATATATTATATTTATGACAATAATATTAAAATGTATAGAGTATAAAAGTACAATATATTACAGTATAATTGTCACATTATTTTAAAATCCAAAAGAGAATTAGAAATACATGTATTATGACGTCAACATGCCAAATGTGTTCCTAGGTTAATATTATTTTGATATTCAATACTGAGGTATATATCATATCTCATAAGCCTTAGTAAATTATAAATCAGTTCTTTTCAAGCACAATCTTTGGAGGCTTCTCAGCTGATCCATCATATTATTTCTTTTGATGTTGTCCACAGTCAGATCCTCAATGATAATTCTTAGTCATAAACTCAGTAAAGAGAAATAAGTTACAAGAAACAAAAGCATTTTTTCTAAGAATTAACGACGTTAAAGATGAGTTTTGGAAACTATTTGAGTTTAAAAGTTTTCTGTCGACATTTTAAAGATTTAATTTTTACCAAAGTCCTGTTTAGACAACAGGCAGAATTTTGAAAGCATAGATTTTTGCTTATTTTTTCCTTTTTATTGTTGCCATGTCACGAATTAATTGAAAATATTGTACACTTATTTGTATTACTCTAGGGACATTTTACAATATGTTACACAATATATTCGTGCCAAAACTTTAAACTTAAGACATAATTTGACTACTCAATGAACATAAATAGGTGATTCAACTTTTAAAATATTTAAATACATAGATATCTAAGATTTATCATAGAAACACGTAAATAATAATCATAAATATCATGTATTTTATTTTGGATAAATAAAAAGCAATTATGAACTACATATTATAGTAATTTTAACTCTCAGAAATAATTTTCCAAAATCGTATTTCAAACACGTTGGATCGGGAAAAAAAAGTTATGTTTATAATAACTAGACCACCAATATATGGACGGTGGACTGTTATTTCAGTACATAAAAACATTTTCGATATTTCCAACAAGCGTTGAAAGTGTGTCTCCTTTTCCGCAGGTGCATAGCGTGTTACAGAACGGATACAAGATCTTCATAAACATGGAGTACGCGGAGAACGGTGACCTGTTCACATACCTCCAGCATAAGACCTTGGAGGAGCCGCAGATACGTTCGTGGTTTATGCAGATCTTGTATGCGTTCATGTACATGCATAGGATGGGCGTAGTCCACAGGGACCTGAAGTGCGAGAACATACTGCTGACGCGCAATTACAACGTGCGTATAACCGACTTCGGGTTCGCCAGGTTCGTAGACCTGGGACGTAATCCTGGCGTGGACACGGCGTGTGGCACAATGCTCTACTCGTCCCCCGAGCTATTGTCAGGACAACGACCATACAACCCGGTGCTCGTGGACGTGTGGGCGATAGGTATCGTGCTGTACACGATGACCAACAACAAGGAGCCGTTCCGAGACAAGAACAAGAGGGCAATGCTCAAGAAACAGGTGAGCACGTGATATGATGTAATGCATGCGAACACAAAAAAAAGTGAAAAACGGGTACCGCCCTGATGTACATTGGGTATCGGGTGGGTAGCAGTAACGGCTGTGTTAAATTTGAATTCAATAATATATCCATTGTAGGTATACAAAAAATGATTCTGAACGGAAACGGTCTTTTCACGTGATAACACGTCACTATAAGTACATTTCATGATATATTATGGTTTTTGATATTAGTATTGCGATCGGTCGATTTGACTATTGCTGAAAAGTTGCATTTATTTTTTAATTATTATAATAATATATATTTATATTACATATTATTATATTATTGCGTTATTAACTTTTTAGCCAATACCATCACTTGACCGTAAAACAGTGCGAATAAGTTCATATATTATAAATAAGTACGACATCTATATATTAAAATTAATTAATATGTTATGAACATTTCATTCATTCATTTAACATTTAGTAAAATTTATAATGTACGTTAACATTTTTAAGTTCCCACAAATAATGTTTTTGAATTATAACACATTAGTTAAAAACGTTATTTATTGTTTAAATAAGTAATTTCAGCCAAATTTGAACTTAAAATGTGTATAAAAGTAATTTTTTTGCATAGTTTCGAGATGATTTGTGAGGAAACTTTTATCAATATTTATAGAAAACAAACCAAAAAAAAATTAAAAATTTGTCATGTATATAAATACCTCAAAAGGAGTTAACAATTTTTTAAATTTTATCATACATTAAAAATGATAATATAAACATTTGGCGAATATTTCAGGTATTTACTGACTGGTTTAAACAAAATATCAAAAACCATTTAAGGATAAATAATTAATATTGAATAAATATCCAATGTCTTAAAAATTTGAATTTAAAATGCTCGTAAAAAATTAATTTTTTAAATTTTAACTATAAACACTTATAAAAGAATATAGTGACCATGGACTTTCATCCATTTTTTTTTCAATTAAAAGATTAACACCTTTCAAAGCGCTTTGCATTCTATTCTGTAAATAATTTTTAATCGGTCTTTACAGGAAAAAAATGAAAATTACTCAAATTTCAAGTTTAAACACCATGAAAAGGCTAAAATATTTTTTAAATTTTATTATAAATAAAAAATGATAATATTAACATTTTTTTGAAAATTTCAAGTAGATATCTACATTATTCGTTATTGAGTTATAATATCGATTTCATAATAAAATTCGTATTTAATATGATTAGCGTAAAAAATTCCTGTTTTTCATTTTTTCTCTCTGATATATTTGAAATATATTAGGAATTTTTAATTTTGACCTCTTTATATTATAAATTACAAATTAGATACAATTTTCTGTTTCAAATCACTCGCACAGTTGAAAACTTAATCATTTTTTCGACTATCTATCGTTTTTGTGTATACAGATATAAAAACAAAAAAGTACACATCATTATAAAATTAATATACTATTTTTCTCACTCAGCATCTAAAATAAGAACACTATTTTAAATACTTTTCGTATAAGTAATCAAATATGACGTATCCTGGATAATTGTTTTATATATTTAAATTACTTTGTTTCCGAACCCAGTAAATAATTTTAAATTTGTTGAAAATTAATAGGCACTATAAATATTAAACACCACGATACTTATGTTTATAATTAAAATTTCGACGTATTAACTATAAACATTAATATCCAACTATTACAAAAGAAATAATAAATAATTGAGAAAAAAATATATCTTTAAAGTATGTATATAATAATACAATAATACCTATTCGTATGTACTTACTCTGAGACTCTGGGTTTAATTTAAAACAAAATATTCTGATTATATTTTTATCAATATATTAAAATAGGTATTTCAAATCAAAAATAAAATTATTCTCTACAAAACTGTAAGCAAAGAGAAGTAAGAGGGTGAATAAATATATCATATAATAATATATTCATACTTACGAATGTGCTTATTCATGAACCGTGTTTACCACTGTTTTATCATTAACTAAACATATAAACTACAAAGCTGATTTGGACTAAGTAGATATGCTTTTAATGGAAATTCATGATGAATGTCTGAATGTCCGGTGGCAATACAAACTTCTTTTTAAATCGAGAACTACCCTTTTTTTTTTTAATGTTCCAAATAAAATTCAAACATGTAGTTTTTGAGTCGTTTAATCTTAATGTACTAATGATGAAGGATAATAGTCCATTTTGACAAGGTATTTAAAAGGATTTGAGAATAATAATAATATATTACCATAGTTACATATTTTAAATCGACATAACAATATATAATTTAAAATATAACATCTGACAAAAAAATATTTAAACATTAAATATATTGATAATTATATTATAATATAATATATTTATAAATTATAAAGTATAAAATTTTCAAAATAACTTATAAATTAAAATTAATTGTCAATTATAGTCGCATGCATAATTATTTCTAATTTACATTGTAACTGAATAATATCGTCCATTTCAATAACGTCCTACATAGAATAACAAATTTCACCGTAAAGTAACGAAACTAATCTAATACACATCATTTATAAAAGCGTAAAAGTCATTCTAAGATTTTAGACTTATTGTAAAACATTGCCGTGTCCCCTAGTGATTATAACTTATAAATGATTGTAGAATCTGAGAAAACGAATTATTCACATTTTGTCGTAGGTTGATGCACAATATTGCATATATCATTAAAAAAACATAGTGTAATATATTAGAGAGTAATAAATGTGTACATTCGACATTGCTTATTATTTTGTTTACGTTCTATATTTGCTAATACGTTTATTATTCTATCGTTTTCACTGGTATGACGTAACAATGGTGGTTTTACATTACTTTACGAAGCGATTGTCATATACAGCGTCGACTACTAAAACTAAATTGTCCGTTCATGATTTCACAGAAAATTGTGTAATGTTGTGTGTACTTAAACTTGTCCTCATTAAAAAATATATAGACAATACAAATATGAACTTTAAGTAAAAAATAATCATTTAAATAAAAATCTTATGATTTTGTTTATTTTCATTAAACCTACCTAATAGGTTTCGGTTGAATTATATAATTATTAAATTATTTTTATTCGAATTGTTGACCAGGCATGGATCTAGAAATCTGAAAGAGGTGAAAGCTACATTTTTTCCAGAAAAAATACAATCATTATCTTAATTTATGATAGACTAAAGATAATATGATAGATTTGATAACAATATTTGATTGTTTCTTGATACCAATAAAAGCCAGTGGTATAGCGGTGTAGGTGTGGGGAGGATGGAATTACAGCACTTTCCAAAATTTCAAAAAATATTCAAAATGATTTCAGTTTTCTCTGAATGTATTTTATAAGACATAATAAAGTATTAAAATTACAATTTTTATGAAGGATGCTATAAAAATCTAAAATTTTATAATATATTCATGGCATTAACATACCAAATGTACGAGTGATCCTAGTTTAAGCCAACTATCAGCCAGCTCCTAAATATTAAAAGAAAAATAATGACTTTGACACAGGCGTAGGAAATAATTATTAATATCATCAAATGACGTTTTTCGTTGCGCAAAAAGATAATATATTTTTATGATTATTTTCGTGACTTCCCACGTCGCCGAAACCCAATTTGCCGAATCCCAATTCACCGACACCCCAGTTCGCCGACTACCAATTCGTTGATTTATTAAAAAATAAAAGTAAATACAAATTTGTCATGTATAAATGATTATTAAAACATTTTCAGTAGATATATTATATAAAATAAAAGTAGGTTATGATATATTATTATATACAGAGCACAGAGCTTAGACACATATTCTTCGAACAGGTTTTTTTTACTTCACCGTTGTGTGTATAATCGTGCTCTAATCCAACTTCTTGTACTTGACGTCATATAGATTGTCCAAAATGAAAGAGGCATCATTTTACTTCTGTGTTACATCCAAATAAATCTCTATTTGTAACAATCATTCCTATTTCAAAATCAATTTGAAATGTTTTTGGTTTAAAAGCTAAATCATTTCTCAAGGCAGCTTCTTTAATTATATTGAATATTCTCTTATAAGTATTATTGATTTTCTTTGGTAAAAAAGCATGAACGTAAATATAAATAAATATATGAATGTAATATATTATGATGTATAAAAATATGAATATATAATAGGCATATATTTATATAATATGTTAAAATTTATATTAATTTTTGAAATGATAACACAGTACATACCATAATCATTGGCACCATAACACCCATTACAAAACAGTGTAATGTATATATTTGTTTAAATAATTTGGGGGCTGATTTAATGTATCATCCACTGTCTGCGAAAAAGGAATATTTTAAAAATATTTTAAAACTGGTATATTTGTCGGCAAACTGAGTTGTCGGCGAATTGGGATTCGGCAAAGTGGGTATGAACCGATTATTTTATATTGTACAGAGTGTATCAAAAGTCTTCATACGATTGTAAATCTATATAGCTCGGCAATTGTTAGCCGCAGGTAAACGACCCATATACTAACAAACAGATTCAAAGATAAGATAGGTAACCAAGTTTATTTTAAGTTTCCATCAGTGTATGGGTCGTTAGCTATATAAATTTGTAATCGGATGAAGACTTTTAAAACACTCTGTATATTTTGATCAGATAAAGACTGATTTTACAATAATGTGTTTTTTTTTGGAGAACTTTTTGGGGAAGTTAAAAATCTCAAATCATATAAATTGAATGCAGTTCGTAAGCAAGTAATTGTCTTTAATTTCTCAATATTTTTAACCTAAAAAATTACTATAGTAGATAATACAAATAAATAAGTTAATTATTTTTAAATAAATAGACTACCGTTTAAAATAATTTTTGAATACAAGAACATTGTGGTTTTTAAATATAAAAACTATAAAACAATATTCTGTGCTAAATTGATCGAAGAGAGACAAAAACCAAATATAAAAATCATTAATAAATGGATAATTGTGTAATGCTTATGACATTTCGTTTCTTAATATCTTTAGCAATATATAATATACTTTAAGTTAAAAATTCTTGTCATGACAATTAAAGTAAAAATTGTTAATCAATAAACAATTTGAACACTATATAATTTACCTTTGCTTTATACCTAATACAGTATTATTATATACAACTACACACTAATATATAAAATATATATCTATTATTTATAATAATACATAATTTAAACTGTTCATTAATTTTAAACAGTCTTATTTTTGAATTACTATCGGAAACCTACTGTTAAACTGTCGTCGTTAGAACACGATTATAAGTAATGTATTGTATCTATATTCTATACAATATTATAAATTATTAAAGTAACCTATTAAAATCAATTTCTATTACAACACATAACTTATACATACGTTTTATTGAAATTCCCATTCATCCAAATATATATCATAGGTAAATTAGTTATGTTATTGTGGTTTTACAACCAAATCTATTAAACAAATATTTTTTTTTCTAATTTTTGGTGTTAAAACTATTATATAAACGTATATAATTATTGAATATAAAGCGCATTTCATTATTTTTTTTTATTGAATGAATTTTGATTAATTATATACATTAAACAACATTGATATTTCACGAATATAGTTGGCTAAGAAATATTCATTCCGGAGCTCAATGATTCGAAGTAGACGACTGAAAGATTTGATTGCAACATTCCTGGAGCCAGACTGCGATAATCGAACAACATTAAAGGATGCTTTGCAACATCCTTGGATCAAAGAAGGCAATATCAAAATACCAGAGGATGTGGTCATGGCAAATGATTCAAATAGACCCATTTTAAAAAACAGTCCAGTAATCACGCGGCAATCATTAAGAGAGCCTGGATATCGTTACCAGTTAGCAAAATACGAAAAAACGAATAGCGTCATTAACAAACGGTTTGCCGTATTAAAGAAAAAATAATTTTTATTAGTTTTGTGATAACATTTTGTTAAATAGAGTGCTACACGTTTTGCATATACATTACCTTTAAATAAATTATTAACAAATATGACTCTTTAAAAAAGTTCAATAGTTTTATAGAAATAATGAAAAGTTTTCGTAAAATACTAAAATCATTAAATGCTGATAAGCATTACGAAGTACGCTTAACGAACGTTATTAAAACAGTTGTTTTATTCAGAGATTTAAATTTTTTCCCAATAGAAATTTATTTTAGTACTGTTTACGACACCATAAAGTAATCAACAAACTTTTGACTTTTATTTGAAATTTATAGCTATTATTATTCTGCAAAATTATTATTTACTAATTTTAATTAAAAATCGCAAAGCTATAAAGTAATTGTCACAATTATTATTAAAAAAATGTAATTTTAAGTACCGCGATAAACTGCAAATACTTTAAACATATTAATAAAACAAATTTATAAAAAGAGTTTTTACAATGATATTAATACGGTAAATCAGTTTTTATACTAACCTTTTCTGTAACAATTAAAAAAAAAAAACATTTTTTTTATAAAATTGTTTATAAAAAAATGTAATATAAAAACTGATTTACCGTATTAATATCATTGTTAAAACTCTTTATGTAAATTCGTTTTATTAAAATGTTTAAAATATATCGTGGTACTACAAAATTACAATTTTTTATAATTGTGACAATTACTCTATAGTTTTGCGATTATTAATTAAAATTAGTAAATAATATTATTGCAGTTTCACAATAAAAATTCAAAATGTAATATGTCAAAAATAAGTGTTTGTAGATTACTTTATCGCGACGTAAACAGTACTGAAATAAATTTTTATTGGGAAAAAATTTAAATCTCTGATTAAAACAATTGTTTTAATAACGTTCGTTAAGCGTAATTTGTATTGTTTATCAGCATTTAATGGTTTTAGTAATGTAACGAAAACTTTTCATTATTTCTAAAAAACTATTGAACATTTTTAAAGTCATGTTTTTCTGATTGAAAATAATTTATTTAAAGAAATGCATTTGTAAAATGTTTCTCTATCCAAAAAATGTTTTCAGAGGTCTAATATAAATTAATTTATAGAAATTTTCCTCTACTACTGTAAGTTCTTTGTTAATAGTGTAACGTCCCCTCTTCACCGGGCCCACGTCTTCCGGCCTTACAGGTTTAAATTTTGTTTATATTTATTTGTTAATATTATTACTAAGATCAGGGTTACTTTATTGAAGTAAATTACATATATACTTAACACATTTAATTAACTTAAAAAAATATTATTACCTTTTTAGTACCTAATTATTAATACCCATTATTGATTTTTATAATTCTTTAGATAATTATAGGTAGGTAATCTTTAATTTTATGGAACAATTAAAATACTACATATTTTATTTAGGTGGACAAGTACCAAATTTGTATTTATATTTATTATCTAAAATTTTTAAACAGAATTATTAACATAATTTTTTTTTCTTACATCATAATATTACATTAATTTTTTATCGATATAACAAATTACCCGGCTGCGAAAATATATAAAAATGTATAACCAATCGTTAGATTATTTTTCACAAGTTTGGACTAAAGCCAATGAAAAAAAAATAGCAAACAGCATATAACTACAGATATTCAATAAAAACAAATTATAAAAAAAAATATGAAAAATATATATCCATGAAACATGACATATTTGAATAAGAATGAATTACATTTTTACAATAATCGTTACATGTACCCTTGTCCATTTAAATCTGGACCCCAGATTTGGGTAGTAGTAGCACCGGTAACTGAGTGCAAGATAGTGGTGTAAATGTTTCATTATATAAGTCCAATCGCAAAAAAATAATAGTACCACCTCCGACTATTTTTTATTAGTTGAACTTCATCTAGTTGTATATACACCATATATCAAGGCAAGGGAGGTGACTTCATCTTTAAATATATATATATATTTTTTGAAAATGTTCATGACCGAGGTGATGACATAGGTTATAGGAACTCTTTTCTTTCTTCGTACCGACACCCACGGCTGTCCTCACTTACCCCTTTCGTTTGCCCTTAACACTATTTTTATATTCATAAATAATATGTTAGCCTTTCTTTTTTACAACAATAGCATATAATTATTCATCCTTTCATCCTAATTTTAACAATGATTACTATTACATTATTTTTTTTCTCAACAAAATATATTGTATTATCATTATTAATAATTTATTATTCAATTACATTTTTTTTCTTTCTTAATAACGGCAATTATTACAATAATATTATTATCCCTAATTTATATTAATATTATACCATATTGTCTAGGTGTATTACTCTACCTCTAGCTCTTACAATGTTTTCTGGTTTTTTGCTTCCCCTACAGTATAATCTTATTTTATTACTTATTTTATGTACAACTAAATAACCCACAATACCACCTACTAAATACAGTCCGTATATATGCCGGTTTTGATAGTTACTATACTCTGTGTCTTCTGATTCTTTATCTAAGTCCATAATAATATTATATAATTTTTGCAAAGATTGGTGTAAATTTTTTAGCTCTGGATTTTGAAAATTAAGATTTCTTAGATGTATTTTCGAATTTTTCATTTTGTCTATTTTTAAACTTAAATCGAAGATGTTTAATAAAAAAATGTCGGGGTTTATATTTACTGATAAATTTTTGATTTTTTTCTTCTAATGCCCTTAGTATTGTCGTTGGTGTATATAGTGAGCATGCATTTGGTAATTTTATAGTTTCTGATCCTTTTAAAATATAAAATGTTGTCGACGCAGAACAAACCAGGGTGGTTTGTGCTGTTGTAGATACCCAGTATAAAAATGTGTTTTTTGTATTAAGTTTTTTAAAGTATGCATTATTATGAAAAATATGGTGAACGGCACATTGTTTAGGAAGTACAGTATTATTAGTTAATTTTAGTAGTTGAATTGACAGAATTTTACAGTGTAGGTATATTCCCAAATAGACCGGCATATCTAACTCACAATATTTTATAGTAACTCCTAGAGTGCATTTGTTGTAGTCAATATCAGAAAAGGATGTAAATTGTTGGTTATTTTGTGAAATTGCTAAGTATGGATTGTTAGGTTGAATAAACATAAATTGCGAATATGTTACCTCAATTGGCATTGGCCATATTTGGAATAGGCTATAAATTTCTGGAGTACATATTATAGGAAAATTGATGATAAATAATAATTGAAAGTTTGAAAATTTAGTAGTTATTGTCACAAGTTTCATAATTTCCTCCAAGGCTGAATTTATGTCTATATTTAATGGTAAAACTTTATTTGTAAAAACTCACTTTGTATATTTCCCAGAATAGTTTTTAACTGTATATTATTAAGGATTACTGGGTGAAGTATATTTTTATGTGCCAATAATTAGGTATTTAATAATTCTTCCATTTCAAGCGAAAAACTTATAAAATTAAAATTTGTTAAATAATTACTTAATTGTTGATTTATTTGAAATTTTATTAAATCATTTTGCTTAAAATTAATTTTATTAACCAAGTCATTATATTCTCGTTGTAATATTATAAAATTCTGCGATTTTATTGATAATACATTTGATATCTGATTTAACCACGATTGTACTAATTTTACTTGTGTAAAGGTAACTAAAGTTTTCTCATTATTATTTTTATTTGTATTTATTTCTTGTTGTATTTTTTGGTAGTCTTTATCTCCTACAACTCCAAATGCCCAATTTTCAAATTCTCCTATTACATTAATTATTAGACCTCTCTTCATTCTTACCCCGTTTTTTAGAGACATTAGTGATGTTTGGAATTTAATAATGTTGTCTTGGTTATTTTTAATTCTGATTTAAAGTTATTGCATATATTTGAAAGATCAGTGTTAGCTGAACACAATTTATCGTTATAATGTATCAAGTTATTCATTTCATTAAACTTTTCGATGAAAACGGAAATATTTATATGTGTTAATAGACTAAATTTACTAGAGTAAACTTTCATTTTATAAATTGGTTCGTAATAACTACATGATCCGCCTCCTTGGTTGTTGTCAAAAATCTTCTCCTTTATTTGAAAAGTCTCAGTTCCTATTACTCCAAACACTCCAAACGCTAAAATAATTAACATTTTTTCGAAATATTTTTATAACTTATAAATATATTTTTTAATTTTAATTTTAATTTACAGAACAAGAGAAAATAATTAATTGATTATGTATTTAATAACGAATAAGATAATAAATTTATTTTATGATACTGTTTAGATTATTACTGATATTACCTATGTCGATGACCGATGTCCGTTGATTAATAAGACACTGTTCAGACACATCTGATTATACAGACGTATATATTGACACATCGTACGTAGACTATAGGTAATATTCTGATATTCATTATAAACAATAAATAATATATAAAATACATGCTTACTATGGGTATTCACATTTTTTTATGTTTTATCAGGTGCTGGGTATATATTTTTGATGATCATTCAACTATTAATTGACCCATATATTTATTTACTAAATTGCATATTTGTGAAAACTTCGTTATATACACCTACATTATTACTAAAATAGTTACTAAAAATACGGCTAGGGGAAAAAAAATTGAGCCGACAAAACTGTATTAATATTGCATAACATTACTAAGAAGTTAAGTGGCTGTTAATAATTTTTGAGATAGTCCGACTATAACACTGTTGTTTACAACGTGACAATCAATATGTCATAGTAAGATATGCAAAAATTGTTATTATATTATAATATTCTTAATTAAATACATTGATTAATTTATTTGTCAAATTCTTATTTTAATAATAATATATACAAATCTTATAATTTAAGGACAATCACTTTATTTATTAAAATAAGTGAGTCCTACAAAAATATTTTAATTATCTAATACTTAAATATTTAATTAATAGTTATTTCAACTATAATAATATACACTTTGTATTTGGGACCGATCTCTATATTTTTTTATTTGTTGAGCATGATTTTTCTCGGCTTGTCTTTTTCCATTTTTATCTATCTCAATTAAATATGTTACTTGGTTAATTGTTTTTATTATTGTACAAGAGCCTTCATATCTATTTGCAAATTTATCTTTTCTTACATTAATTTTTACCAAAACTTTGTCGCCTACATAGAAGTCTATATCTTTTTTTCCTCTATCTGCGTAACATTTCTGTTTCTCAAAAGCATTTTGCAGAATATTTAGTAACATTTTACGAATTGAATTTAGTTTTTGTATTTCTATAATAGTAGAATAATTTGAATTTGATGGAATAATAGCGACTTCGACTGTGGCATTTATGACTTGAGTATAAACGTTATTAATATATTTGTCAAACAAAAAGTTTTTAACCGTATACCGTTATAACAGTGGTTGGTATCTGATATTTTTAAGGCAACATAATTATATATATATCAAAGGATTAAAATACAAATATCAGTCTATAATATGTTTTCAAAATTTTCATTGTTTCTTGAGTAGTGGGTGGATAAGTTAATTTCCTGGGTTATGTCAAACATATTTTAAATTTAAAAAATTAAATCAAATTTGTTACTTATTATTGTTGGTTATTATATTTATAGTGTTTCATAAACTAAAAACGTCCTGTTCTAAAATCTATTCAACGAGAGAACAAATAGATTCAGTATATCTTCGTTTGATACCAGCACGGTATGGTTTTGTATGGGGATATACAAAATAATTTATCTTACTTAATATAATACCTAAAAATGTATATCACCTTAACTGATGTGATAAAATATAAATATAGCACTACTTTTAGGGTGTGGAAAATAATATTTGTTTAATTAGGTAAAATCATTTCGGGTGTACTCTAACATTTTTCAAGTTTTGTTGACCGGATGATAAGTTTCTTTGAAATTCTTTGGTCTGGCAGTGTGAGCCCTAAAATTATTAAGAGGTTGATTAATTGTAAATGTACAGATATATTCTCGTATTTAAATTAAAAATATAACTTACCCCAAAATGGAATAGTTACCGAAAAAAGTATCGATGAGATCCTAAAAATAGTTAAAAACCAAAAAATAGAGTGAACACAACACAGTAGATAATAATTTGTGAATTAATTTTCGTAAAAATTGACTTACCATGTTTATTATTTTCTGTTATGTTGATTCAATAAAAGTCAACGTTATCCGTTGATGTAACAGGAAATATTGTTCAATTTCTTTCAAATGAGATACAAGTTATAAGTACTGAAGCACAAATGCACAATTACTTGCAATTTTGGATAATAATCATAAATAATATAACAAACACAATGACTACCTTTATGACCACGAATTAAGATATACCTAAATATATAGTAAATCTTAACTCATGGTTATGGTATATCTTTTAATCACATATTTTAGTGACAGAAGGTTTCAATTCTCAAGTCTAATAATTATAGAAATTTCTTTATTTTTAAATATAATATTAATTTAAATTATTTTGTTAATTTTAACAACTTCAAGAATTATATTAATAATATTTTCATTTTTTTTTTGATTTGTTATTATTTTATATTCAATATTTGTTCGAGCGCGGAACAATTTTGCTGCAATATAGCAATATAAACTTGCACCGGACACCACAGTGTGATGGCAGAGATAAGTGGCCAGCAAGCTCTCCCTTCCATTATCCAACGACAGCTCGTCTGCCGGTGGCCGTACCGTCAGCCAGTCCGGCGATCTACAGCCTTTGGGCTTTGTCTTTTTCTAACGGTTGGGCCCTACTCACGTATCTGCACGCATATTATAACTGTGAAGGACCTATCACCTACGTGTCGCCGTCTACCAGGAAGCTGCCGCTAACCAGGTCGTCTTTTTTTGTTATTTATGTACCTTTTGTATTTTACTATTTTATTATTAACATATAGGCGTTAATTATTGTTATATTAAAGGTTGTAACCGGAGACCTATGTAAAGGTCTTAGAATTATTATTATCGTATTATATATATTATTAATTATTCACGGGGCGCCCTATAATAGGTTTATTTTAATTATTTATTATTTTCTTTTATTCTTTTTTTTACATTTTTGGTGGTGTTTTATGCACCCGTATAATAACAAAATTGACGTGCTATTATAATATATAATATATAATAAATGATCAGTTCAATTCAATCGGAATAATAATAATAATAATACAATTCAAATATAATATGATATAATAAAAAAAATCATATGTTATGATAAATTTTAATAATAATATGTAGTAATAATAAATTGTCATGTCATGATATACGTTATATTGGTTGAAATTTAAATGAAACGTTAATTATAAAATTTAATAGTGAAATTTCGTTTTTTTTTAAACTTTCGATTTGTTTATTTAAGTATTCTAATTTTAAATGTTTTTTTTTTATAATTTTTCTTTTTAGTATTAACGCTATTAATTAAGACATATGTATTAATCTGGAATGATTTTAAGACGTCAATGAATTGGAAAATATGTGGATGACTAGAGTAAAAATATGAATTAAATTTCGAGTGAAAAGCTTCACATGCATTTGTTGTTCTTTGTATACTATTTGAACATTCAGACCAAACATGAGGAGGGAATTTAGAATTTTCAGAAATATAGTTATCTAATATATAGTCTGAAAATTCTTCACAACCAGTTGGAGCAATGGCCATAAGCTCAAACACAAACACATCACTCACCATTTCAGTAGGTAAAAAAGG
The DNA here is from genome assembly GCF_003676215.2 of Rhopalosiphum maidis. Classification (NCBI taxonomy): domain Eukaryota; kingdom Metazoa; phylum Arthropoda; class Insecta; order Hemiptera; family Aphididae; genus Rhopalosiphum; species Rhopalosiphum maidis. The sequence continues at coordinate 18,069,902 of NC_040878.1, forward strand.
TAGTCCAAAAAACCTCTTTAAAAATTTACCGATTTCTGTAGAAGTTCTGAAATCATTAGTTAAACCAATAACTTGAATTTTTCGCCACCTATAGAAATTGATGATGTATTATGTATACATGTTCCCATACCTTCTTCACATAAAATAATACCCACATAAGTTATTAATATAATTTACTATCATAATGTACCTATCATAGATAAATTGTATCTACATTGTAAGTAAGTAACGCACGCACTCACACACATGTATACAGTACAATTTATGAACTATCGATTTTAGTGACACGATACTATCGATTTTAATGATTTTATAAGATAATATCGATAATAATTATATGGCTGACTTGCGTCCCCAAAACGGAACGCAATTTACCGGTCACATTTACTACCTGAAAAATATATCTTTTTTCTGGGACGCAAGTAACATGCAGCCATTGATTTTCCATTAACATACTTAAACAAAAGTCACACACCACTTTTGACATAATACTTCTAACAATGTAACCAGAAATGTAATTTAATATTTCATTAACATATTCTCCTAAATGTGTATTTATTCAGTTGATCTAAAAATATGTCAAAGTCATTTTTATTTTCTGAATCAGATTCTGCATATGATCTTTCATTTTGTACAAATTCTATGTTTATTTTTTCCTTTTGGAAAGGGAATTCTAGAGTTTAATATATCAAACTTTTAAAAGTACATATTCTAGTATGAACTACTTATATTAAGTTATACCAGGGGTCAGGGGTTAAAGTGGTTACCCTACCTCTAAATGTGGTTAAAGAGCGTTCCCTTTAACAAATTATTCGTAAGGTACGCCGGAACGCAGTTGTATTGCTGTGTAATTTTAATTATAAAAATTTATTAAATTGAATAGTTCAGTAAAATGTGTTACATTTCAAAAAAATTGATTTTGAATCAGTGACCGAATCATCCTATCTCTATAGTTGCGTGTATAAACTATGGGTTTTTGTCATTCGGTGGTGGGGGTAACGCTCAATGCGACAGTTCGTTTTTCGGAACAGAGTCCGTACTCCAGTAGTTGTTATCTATCTCAGTGAGTATATATTATGCACGGACTAAGATATCTATAGTCTGTGTTATCAATACTACATTTTCCCCTATTATCAATTATTATCAATATTATCATTGGCGCGTGTGTGTGTGCTCTGTAACTTGGACAGTTCACTGTTCAGTCTTCAGCGGTCTTTGCAACTTCGTGTCTCACTGTTTCAGTTTGAACATTTAAATTAAAAAATATATATTATATAACAATTCTTTAAAAAAAATACTAATTTTCCCAGTCACACCACTCATTGATTCCAAATGGACAGTGCAGTAACAACAGTGAGGTATGAAGATTATGTCGAGTATTTTCTGTTCGTACGATCGGACAATAGTGAGGATGATGCCGAAGAACTGGTGAAACACATTAACCATTTGAACACTAAGGCATTGGAGTTAGTCGACCGGCTGTCCGAAGAATATATATGGCATAAGGACAGGTTCAATTTGATACCACGGTTTTGTCCATCAGCTGAACTACGACAGTCATTCTCCGATACTTCAGATGGTATTTCTTATATATTGTGATCACAACTTAATTTGCCCTATATTTTTCCATTAATATCTACCCATTTTTAACCACTCAACCAAACATCAGACAACCCATACAATAAATAAAATATAATCTAGCTATTCTGTGATTGTACAATGGATCTCAGGCGTGTTGGCTTTTACTGTTTTCCAGAAGTATTACCACCACATTTGTATGGTGTAACCCACTATGGTGATAACATTGAAGACGAATGGTTCATTGTATACTTGCTGAAAGAGATTACAAAGGAGTATCCTGAACTGGTTGCTCGGTATGTGCATTTAATTTGTTGTTATTTCAATATTTTACATTCCGATGTTTAGTGTCGTAGATTCGGACGGAGAATTTCTATTGATAGAGGCTGCAGAGTGTTTACCAAATTGGGCAAATCCTGACAACTGCGATCAGAGGGTAATTTCATTCGATTATTATTTATGATAAAACTTACATAATGTTATTCATACTAATTTATTAAATATTTTAAAAGGTCTACATAAGTGACGGCGATGTTCATATTATCCCATTAGTTAGTTCAAATAGAAGAAAATCAATTACTGTTTCACAAGCATTGGAACAGATCACCAAGTATCCTACTGCCACTATAGCTACACAAGAAGTCAACTCTGCAATATCATTGCGCTTACATGGGTAAAAATATACAAATTAAATTAAATATACTTCAAATAATTGACCTTATTTTAACTTTCAGTTATCCAGGTAAAATTAAAGAAAATCTCCATTGCTGTCATGCTTATTTACCTGTAGGTGTAGCATACTTATTAAAACATCAACCTAGTCTAATAGCACCAGCCGTTTTAGCATTTTGTCATAGAGATATGTTGGACATTAAAGCATGCCAAACAATGAAGTAATTAATTTTGTAATAAAATATTATAGACATCGGTAATCATTATATTTGTTATGTTCTTAGAAATTTTTCTCCTAAAGATAGAGTAATGTGTGCTGTGACCATGACCAAATGTTTGTATGCTATGCTTATTCAACAAAAATACGTTCCTGAAAAGAGGACGGGTTGGGATTTAGCTGAACCATCAGATTTGCGCCACAAAGCACAAATTACAGGAATAAGAATCGTAAGTATGATACATTTTATTTTTACTTAAATAAAACAATTTAATTGGAAAATTTGAACATGAATATATTAGGTATTTTATATTATATTCATTAATAAAATCTAACTAAATAATATTTAAAACTGAATTTTAACTATAAATAATAACACAAAATTTGTTGTTCTTGGTATTAATAAAAAAATGCAAATAGAAAAATAAAATTGTATGTATTTAATTTGTTTATAACTTTATAACACAGTAGAGTGGAAGAACTAAAATGCCTATTTCTATACCTATAATATCAATTTATAAATATATTTCTAAGAGAATGTTATACCCGCATATGTTGTCTCAATATTACTAATGTAGATCATAGCCAGAGCCGTACCGAGCCATTTTTTATCCTGAGGCAGAACTTTAGCAACGTGCCGCCCTGGGTAGGGGGGGGTTGACACTAGCAATTTTTAATATTTTTCAATAAAATAATAAGATTAAGAAAATCAGTACATTTTTAATTAGGTTTCGAGCTAAACAAGAAATAATATTTTTACCCACAAGTTTATTATTCTCAACCTTATTTTATAGGAAATAAATAAATTCAAATTTTACAAATTAATAAGGTATTTATAATTTGTTATGATTCATAGCAAATTCACATTTTGTGATGTTAGCTTTAATATTAGAATAAATTTACTTATTATAAAATTTAAAGGTAAGAATATTATCTAGAAAATGTCATATGCTTTTATTGATATTATCATTTTAAAGTGAGTTATGAATATTTTAAAGTTTTAATATTGTACATAGCTATAACTCACTTTAAAATGATAATATCAATATAAGCATATAACATTTTTTAGGTAATATTCTTATCTTTAAATTTAATAATAGGTAAATTTACTCTAATATTAAAGCTAACATCACAAAATGTGTTCTGCTGAATGCAAATTTGGTATGATCTACATTAGTAAGACAGAGATAACACATGCAGGTTTAACATCCTTTGATCATTTTTTTTTATATTCTGTATATTATATAGTTATTTATAGTTGATAAAGTGTGTTTTATTTATATATAATTGTATGATTATTTTTTATTAAGGCTTGTGGATTTGAAATATTAGTCAGTCAAGCAAAATCAACTGTCAGTGACACGCCTGTGGATTTGACCTATGACAAACGTTGGCATCATTACAAATCTTCTTTGGCAGACAAAGGATATTTTAAAGTAACAATTAATTTTAATTTATACAAATAAGATATCAATATTTATGTTTTCAATTTTCAATTTTTTTTTAGTTGTTTCTTTAAAATGAAATTATTTGACCATTGATTCTAAGTTATTTTCTAATGTGTATAAATCTTTTATTATAATTTTATCTTAAAAGAGATTAGGTAACAAATATTTGTTTGTATAAATTAATTTGTAAAACTTGTTTGATATCAATTAAATTAACAATAACATTTTATTTTAGTTATTGACTGTCAACTAATTATTTTATTTAGTTTAAAGCTTTATAAGGTTATACGATTCTTTAAATAACATTTTAATTGTACACTTCTTAATATTACTTTATTAGGGTTAATTGCTACTATTAAGTTGTAACTTAAAATGTATGTCTTTGTACAATTATTAAACACAGATAAGAATATTCTCTATAACACTAATTTATTTTAAAAGAAGTAATTTTTATTGGAGCCTTATTAAAAAGTTATTATAAATAAAAATGTATAATTATTTAATTGATGTATTGATATATTAAATTAATTTAAAAAAAATAATAATAATACACTGTTCTGCTCAGATTCTAAAATACAGTATAAATAATATAATAATTATATGATAATAAATAATAATTGTTTTAATTTCTAATAATACCTTTTATTGTGAAAGATAAATAATATAAATTAATAATTCACATATTTCACTTTAGTTTTAGTGTTTAAAATGTTTGAAAATAAGTAAATAACATAAAATTACCCATAATACAGTTTTATTTTATGAATAAATAAAATATAAATATTACTATTTGTCAGGTACATTCTAAAATCAAAAAGTTATAAAATGATATACACTTTTATGTTTGTTACAGAATTTATATAAAGGTTCAAATGGATTCAAACTATTAGAAGATCAAGCTAAGCAATATTACCTATCAAATGTAGATGAATATTTATCATCTCCATCAATTAGTCAAAGAATTAAAAATATCTTAGACGGTGTTACTGAACAAGAATTATTACAGCTAAAAAATAGTACTTCAGATCTAAAACCAGCTGATGATGAAAAATGGTTAGATGTATCACCATCCGATTTAGATCGTATTCTTGAACAGAAGTTTGGATTAAAAAATTCTGAACAATCTTCAGCATCAAATTTTGCTTCTTCTTTTACTGATAAGATTAGAAGCTTTTTGAACCAAGCATCTGATATTAATGGAGCAGATTTTTCTAAAAATCATCTCAGGCAAGTGTAAATTGATCATGATGAAGTAGAATATTCATTATTGCACATTAGCATTACCTTACTATTTAATTTTTAGCAACTAATAGTACATATTGTAACTCTTTTATGATATTTCAATTTGGAAACTTAAAGTATATTATCTAATAATTAAATCAATTTAACAGCGATGATTCGGATGATTCAAATGTTGAAGATAAACCTGATGATAATAAACTTTCTAACTTACTAGTTTGTGGACCAGATGTAATGCGTCCGACAAATGATGATAAAGATGCAGTAAATGTTAGATACAATAAAAAGAAAAAGAAAATAAATGATAAAAGTGGTGTAAATTTTGAACCTGAAAAATATGAAGCTGCACTCAGAAGTATTTTAGGTATAATTTAATAATTTAAATTAAATACATTGTAATTTATTACTTATAATATTGGTTTTAAAATGTTAATGTTTATAGATTTTAAAATTCCTGAAGACAATTGGGATGAGTCAAACAGTTCTGACATGGATTCATATGGCAGTGATTGTGATGACACAATGTCAGGTATTAAATAGTTATTAATATTATTAGTTCCATTTATATATTTTTTTATACATTTGCTATACGTCTATTGAATTATTGAACTGTATTACTTTATAATCAGCCATTTAAATTTTATTATTATATTAATTTTTAATTACAGACTTATTTATTATACGTCTCTCTCATATAAAAATTTAATGATTACAGCGCGGATTTATATGCATTAAAAACCAACTAAATATGTGCTAAAAAATCTTAAATGTGCATAAAAAAATTAGCAATAATAAAATTAATTTTTGAACATTTAATTAATATAATATATTTAAAAAAGTTTTTAATTATTTACAATTTAAATTGTTTTATACTTATTTTATTTCTCTGATTATTGATCTAAGGTCATATTTGGGAAAACTGTTTATACCTACAAATATATTTATTAATTTATTTTGATATTAATCGAAACTATAAAAATAAAATTTTTTTTTTCTTATATAATAACAGGCAATAGTTTATATTTCAAAAATATCTAAAAAAAACAAACAAAACATTAAAGTATGTAATTAAAATTGTAAAATAGCTCTTAAAATAAAAAAATGCAAAAATATGCACTAAAAAGTTTCGTTTTTTAAATTTTTATATCACAAAATAAATGTTATGCTCACTTAACAAATCATCCAATTAACCAGAATAAATATGCAAATGCATACAAATCTACGCTCTAGTAATGGATAATACCAAATTGAAAATAATTGAAAAATATATCTCATGTTTTATAAAGATATTAATCTTACACTATTTTAAGTAATATTATAAGACTAATAAGTAATTTATTTCAAATAAATATACAATAATTGATGCAACTGTTTTTGTATTAGCACACTGACTAATGTCAATTTATGTCATAAAAATCCACAACAATAAATCTATGATCTATTGATCTTAATGATAAGATATCTTCACTATATATTCACTATTGTATTAAAATTAATAGTACAAAATTTATTTTGCTGAATACAAATTTGCTTGTATGTTTGTGATACACTGTGATATAACTGTTTTTTTCATCATCATTTTTTAGGAAATCAGGCTAGGACCAGCCTATCTAGTTATATGGCTCAAATGGATAAAGAACTTGCATCTACATCTTTAGGAAGTAGTTTTGTAAAAAAATCTAAAAATGATACCAACAAACTAAAAGTATGTAATTGATATTGTGTCCACCAATATATTTTCTTTTAAATTGTCATTTTAATTAATTTTTTTACAGAAAACTGTTAGAATAAACCCTACAGCCCAATGTCAAGACATTGAAGAAGATAATTTCTCAGATGTGGAAGATTTTGAACCTGTTGACATAGATGTTAACGCTTTTCAACACATTCTCAAATCGTATCAAGAACAGCTTGGTTTACCAGGACCTGCTAGCAACCTTTTAGGGCCAGCTGGTCTAAATTTAGGCCAAGATAATTCCAAATAAGTTTTTTAATTTTAAACTACAAATCACATTCTTATCTTTTAATATACAATTTTTTTTACACATACACACACATATATATATGATTTACTAATTAGTTTTTACGAATTAAATAATTCCTCGTATTTTAATATATCTTTTAATTTAGGCTTATAATTAAATTTTGAATTACAAAAAAAATTAATTTTTTGATGTCATATAGGTAATGAATGTCTTTCAAAAAAATCCATGATAATATTTATTTATTCTAGTCGTGATTTGTTTCATCATAATTATGTATAAATAAAATCTTGAATTATTTCTATATGATGTCTCCAACTTGTTTTATATTTAAATAAATCACTCTTTGAATTATTTTTGTTTATATATGATATACATATTCACCAACTTTTTATAAAATGTGTACCGTTCTACCAACCTTTAGCTTAAACTTTAAAGTAAAGTCTAAGTACTTGGTATATCAATGCTTTGTGTAAATCAACAATTCAACTTAAAAAAAATGTTATTGTTTTTTTTTTTATGATGTAATTAGCATAAGCAATAACAAAAATTTAAAAAATATTAGTTTTGGTTTTCAAATATTAAGATAGTACAGTAAGTAAATGCATAAATAAATTTACAAACATTAACAAGTAAAAAAAAATTAATTGACTTGCTAGACACTTTGTTATGATGAGATGTTAAACCCATTAAATAATAATAAAAAAACAAAAACAAAAAATTCTAAATTATTAATAAAACAGGATATATGAGTAATAAATAAGGTAATTGTAATTATTATTTATATTGTGTGTCACACACATAATATGATATCTCCTATGACATATTATTATTACTAAGCTCATAAACTATATTCGATATTATACCATTATTGTGTGTATTATAAATTATTGCAAACTGCAGTATAAGATGTACCTACAAACAGCGAAAACTTAACGATTCCCATGATTTCATATGAGTAGTCGCTAATATTATTCTATTATTTTATTTGTGTCGTTAAAATAAAATTAGATATCTATCAATTACAGCGCGTGGTTGTGTAAAACATTTACAAAACAATAATTAAGTCTAAGTTATGGGGAATGGCATTAAATGGGAGTTTGATAGAACCCAATCGATGGCAGTCCATCACCGACGACAGAGCAAGCAAAAGACTCCTACAGAGTGTGGACATGAGCACGTAAATACAATATATTATTTAATAATTAATAAATATTAGAATAAATTATATGTAATAATAATATACTTATTTACTATTTAGACACGTATGTGGTGTTTTATCAATTCTGCCGGATATTTTTCTATGTTGATTCCGTCGAACTTTTTTATATGTTGACTCTACCGGTTATCAATCCACTGAATATTTATAAACTATTTATTTAAATAATAACATTATGTAAAAAGCTGAAAATTAATATAAAATTAATTTGCAATTCACTCGTAACAATATAATTTAAAATTATTTATAAAGATAAAAAAAATATATATCAACAATTTTTAACGATTATTTTAATAAAAAAAATGATTAGATTTAACGATTTAAATATATACAACTGGTATCAAATCAACTTAACACTACAATACACTAATTATTATTTATTATTTTTACTGTACTATTTTTGCCTTTTTGGCGTTATCTAAATAACTTGTAAAACATTTTGTAAAAAACTAAGTATTTCAATTTTATTATTTTACTATTTTAATACATTTTGCTTTGTGTTAAATTGCTTTTTTTGTATAATTTATGTATAATTCACTATAATTATTGTGTTATATTTTCCGTTGTAGACTACAATGTTTGAATTGTTTTTTCTAATAATACCAATATAATGTAATATATGTCTCTTTTTGATACAACTTTATGGATTATATTGATTAAGGATTAAGATATATAAAAACCGACGCGATAATGTGCTATAGCTACGCATATTATTAAGTTCAAGTTATATATGCTCATGTAATGCTCTACTTCAGCAATGTAATTTTGTTACTAGTGAGCTACAAATTAATTTCATATTACATATTACATTTTACATTTTGTTATTATTAAAATAAATAATTTAGAAATATTCAGCGGGTTGATAACTGACGGAATCAATAAATACAAAATTTCGGCGGAGTTGATACGCAGCGCAATCGATAGATTTCTTACAGGTAAAAGGTCATTTCGGCGCAATCGATATATACGCCTGTGCATATATTGTGTGTGTACCCAAGAGGTGTTGAAGCTGTTGATAGACGCATCACTATAGTCTATAGCTGTATTAGGGAACGCGGGCAAAGATCATCAGAAATAAAAATATAACAATAATAGTATGTGCAACGATAAGCTTGATGGACCGAACAACGTGTGTGTGTTTGTGTGTGTATTTAATTGATTCGGATAAATCCGATAAATAATATTAAAACCGATAATGTTTTAAATCGTGTTGAGAGGATGGGTGAATGGGTGGGTATAAATTATTATTATTATTGCAATACAGACGTACAACGATTAGTATATGTTATGTGGAGCAGTATACCTATTAAGTATATAGTATTGTAATCGCCGTTTCAGTTGGTCGGCAGTTGTGTGTGTAGTAGGTTTAGAATATAATATAATATTGGACATCGGTTTTCTGGGGCCTGCGAACGACTTAGATTTTAAAATTTTAAAACGATTTTCTCGCAGTCCAGTTGCAGGCAATCAAAGACGAAATCACCACAATATAATTATTTTCCTGTCATGGACGTGATCAAAGTGGCACCAGATCACAACAACACTGCATTAGAAATGCCGTTCGATTTGGAGGACGAGCCAGAGAATAGCGAACCTGTCGACGATTGTCTGACATACGCTATCAACGTAAACCCTCCATCGTACTTAACACCGCTGTTGGCCATACAGGTAAAAATAGGTATTATAAAATAAAATAATTTATCGTTTATTTTAATAGGATAAAACGTTACAACTTAAAACTATCAAATAATTACCAAATTTTGTCTAATTAACAATCATATTGGTACAGATTTTTAATAATAATCTAATATTTAACACATCGGCAATATGTATAACTAAGTGCCTAATTCGAAATACCTATAATAGAAGGTAATTATGACTTATTCCTATAGTATAATAAGTACATATTTATAATGTGTGAAAATATAAACTAAGCAAGGACACACAACAAATATGTATTTATCATTATTGTTATAAACGCTTTGCAGAACGTGGTAACCACTTTAAGTTGTTTGATCTTCGTGTATAATATTTTGGCACCAAAACTGTGCATTTTACCTGAGGATCCGGCACGCGCGCACTTGCTGGCCACGGCTGTCATGGTAGCAGGTTTCAGTACGGGGATACAGACCATTTTGGGTGTCAGGTGAGCATAAATATATGTTAATTATTTTTATCGATCATAGATTTTGGCCAACTAATAAAATTATAATATTTATAGGTTGAGGGTAGCTTGTATAAATATATAAATAAGTGACATATTTATTTCCCTTCAAAATTTAGTTTTTTTTTACCATCTAACGTTAGGTACATATCTAAAATGTTAGTGGTGTACTCTCAAGTTCTTTTTAAAAAAATATAGGTATATTAGCTGCATAAACTCTCAATTCTCAATGAATTTACAAAAAAAAAAAAAAAAAAATAGTCATTGTTTTTGTAGTGAACGATTTAATTCTTTATTGAAAATAAAATAAAATATGTCTTTATGATAGGTATGATTATGATTTATGAAAGCGTTCGTTATTTTTCGTTGAATAGAATCTATGATAAAAATAATACATAATTAATTGGTAATACTCGATAATAATAATTATAAAAACGCATATTCAATGTTATGATAATGACGTTGAACTGAAAAGACCAAATCTATTTTTACCATGAAGTTATTATTATTTTATAAATCACGTCATATGATCAACGGAAACCTTTTTTTACATTCTAAAGTTTTCAATTGAAATTGTTAAAATTGTACTCAACTCTATATAGGTATACTCAACAAATTTGATGGAAACCATCACTGAATATGCTCTGGAAAAATTCAATTGTTGTGTAGTTTGTTCAGTTAACTTTATTATTAATTATACACATATTTTTATCCAAGTTAATTAAATATTGTGATTGGATAATATATATTTAATTGTCTTACAATTATATACTCTTGTAACAAAGTATTTCCTGTAAGCAAAATGTATTATGTATGTTATTATATTCATATTTAGTTATTTAACCATAAACTAAAATGTAATGAAAAAAGAAAAAAAAATTATAATAACTACATAGTTATTGTATTTCTACCAAAACATTCAAAACTCTAAACCAACTTCCTCTCAATTGCAGTATTTTATATAAGACAATTTTATTTTAGTCAATTTAGAGTATGAATCTACATTTTTAATAACGCCCCCTTACCCCAAATATGTTTTGTATAGCCTCAGCACTAAAGTTTCCCATAACTGATATAGGTTAAGTTAAATTATTTTATGAAATTTCATATGTCTTACGATAAAAAAATCTCTCTATAAATATTATATACATATATATACTTATATCATTATAGGTATGTATTGTATTAAGTGTACCTAACGTGATTTATTAATGTATATATAACATATCATTCTTATGATACTATTTAATAATAAATATAATATTAAATAGGCTCCCGATTGTGCAGTCCAGTGGATTCGTGTATCTGTTCTGCACGCTACCCATATTGGAACTACCTAAATGGCAATGTAATAGCAACATTGATCTATTCACGATGGGTCCCGAGGCCCGGACGTTAGAATGGAATTTACGCGTTCGTGATATTCAAGGCGCTATGATCATCACCGGTATCATTCAAATGTTTTTGGGCTATTCTGGTAAGAATATAACTAAAGAATCTGAATTTGAATAAAATATAATTTTAGTAAAAAGGAGTGAGCATGATCGTTATCGCCTCGTATATACGGTGATGTTTTTTAAGGTAAATGATTTCAAATTATATAAAAAAAAAAACAATTAAAATACGTTAAAATTGTTATTTAGCTTTAAAAAAATTATCCTGTGTACACGCTATACATGAAAACATGAATACTGCTGTATAGTATTATATATTTTAAAGTTTAAGTACATATAGCCATAAAGGTATTAAACTACCCATGTACAAATCCCACCTAAAATCAAACTAGACTAATAATAATTATTGTAAGGAAATACAAAAATTTCCAATCTCAAAAAAATGTAGTTACCTATTTAAAATTAGTACCATAAGAAATGTAATATATTTCCCAGCATACATATATCTTATCCAATCACACTTTTTATTCTGATTAGTATCTAAAAACTACAGGAAAAACCAAAAAATCTATAATAGCTTCCAAGCTTTTCTCACTTTCGCCCTAAGTCCAAGGTTTATCGCAACTGATGAAAATCCTGCCATTCCGGTAATCTTCCAAAATATTTAAAGCATAGATTATGTATACAGGAACCACTTGCTAAATTAATATCTTTTAATTAATAAATAAAAAAGAAAACCGATTAGAAATTATTATCAATGACCGGTTTCTTTCATAATTTTACTCAATTCTCACTCTTATTTTATCCGCACATACAGATTATGTATATAAAATAATTAATGATATTAAAAAAGTATAAGTATACCATGTTTCTCCACCGCCTAAGTATACGCCTCAAGCAGATTATTAGTACCTTGTTGTATATATCATAATATAACTTTTAAAATATGTATGCATAAATTGCCTAACTTAACTTAAAATATTTTGTAGGTACACAAAAATAAACATTTTTATTTTAACCAAAGCAGTCTGTGTATAATAATTTATTTATTATTTTTATTATCGGCCAAGTTTCATTGATGAATACAGGATCATTGTTTGTACAAATAATTGAGTAAATAAACTTGAACATTTGACCAGTTTCTTTTAACTTTTTTTTAAATCAAAATTACGAGTTTAAATGTAGGTTTTCTCCAAATAATAATTTATTATCCATTTAAAATAAATATTAATTTGGTAGATTATTTTTTTGTTGATTGTCCTTTGGTCATTCCCGTCATATTTAATTATATAAGTAATCTTTTGGTGTAATATTAGTCATCACATATTATTTCTAGTTATATACAGAACATATTAAATGATATTATTAAGATTTAATATCATTGATCGTCTTGACTTTTATATAAATATTGATTATTAATACTAATATGATAATAACAATGCTCCAACTTGTGAATAAATTATTATTGTAAATCGGTTTTTCTTTTAAATTAGTAAAATTTATTATTAGACTGAGACAAATCTTCAATTATTCAAAGTTATAGGCGTGGCTCATATATATATATAGTTTATATTTAATATTATATATCTAGGTAATAATCGAAAAACGGAAAACATTAATATTTTTTTTATCATCAATAATATAATAAATATGTACATATTCAGTATTCTTACATATTATCCACAACACTATCTTAAGCTTGGTTTTTTATTCATTGATTTAGAAAATCATCTTCTTACCTATAGACTATAACCTGTTTATAGGTCATATATGTCCAATATGTAAAGGTTGAACAGATCGTTATATTATCATTATTGGCGACACATTGTGTCCATCCGCATGTTACACTTTGTTATAACAAACATTTTAATTGTATGTTGCTGATAACCAATTTGCAGAAGTCCAGACAGGTTTAAGTATGGCGTCAACAATAATATTAATAAAATACGATATGACCTTAGCACTGTGTGCGTACAATATAATTTATCTATATATTATCTTTATGAATTTTATTCAATATTGAACCTCTTTCCTGTAATTTGGAGACCTCACCAGCTAATAACCTAACCTTCGTCACCAAACAAAAAAATAATAATAACTACAGGTGAGACTATGTTATATGATGTGTGAGGGGCTTAATTGTTAAAGATACATCTATATATTTCTATATATCTTCACCTCAAAAAAAAAATATTGATCTAAGTTAACTATTGAAAAGTTGATAAATTATTATTCTCTTAAATTAATTATGAAAATATTTTTTTTTGTCATACACTAAAATACACCTTTAATATTGAAATATTTCTTGATATTTCAATTAAAATATTTTAAACGTTTTATTTTTAGGATGTTGTAAAAATTGATTTTGATAGGCATCAAAATCGAATATTATAGGACCTTTGAAAAAAAAGTTAATAGTTAATAGTTTAATTGTCAAAATGTATGACAAAAAATGTAGTAATTAAATATACGAGTCACAGTAACTATTTTTAAAAGTTCTGCTACTATATGTTCTTTTTTACCAATAAGCAATAATACATAAATATATATAAATAATTTTAATTATTTAAAAAACGTGCCTTCAAGTCTAATAAATCATATTTATTTTTAAAAATGTCAATAACGTTGTCAACAACAATATTATATTCAATTTATTTTCTCTGTGCTATATAAGCACGAATTCCTATAAATTATTATTTATATGAACAGCGCCCTGTCCTCTACCTGTCGTAGACCCTGGTACATCGAAAAAAGTTTCCATATCTCACCATCTTACTTCAAATGCCTTAAGATCATGTCTCAGATTTAGAATAATATTTAAGATATATCATAGATAAATATAATATGTATGTTATAAATCAGGACTCCGGAGTTGAAAAATAATTTCCATTAGAGTTTTGGAGATTAAAATAAACTAATTAACGGGATTCAGAAACATAAATCTGTCGTCATTATAGCATTACTTTATTTTTTTTATCCAAAACTAAAAATTACGAATTTAATTATTAGTTATAATATTGGATTTTCAATGGCACTGCCCGTTACGCTTGCGTTTTTTTATATAAAAGTACCTATTAGAGTTTCATAAATTTAAATTAAATATAAAATTATTATTATTGAAAATGATGAAAACATTTTAAGTTAAAACGGTGTATTAAAGAATAATAATGTGTTGGTGTAGATGATGGTTCAATTTTGGACTATGGTCCACTTACTATAACGCCTTAACATCAGCTATAAAATAATACAAAAATAAACAATTCACAAATGAATTATATTATATTAATTATTGTCTTATTTCATAAAACAAGATTGTCATTGAACAATTTTTTTTTATTTTTTTTTAATTGAACAAAAAAAGAACAACAAAGAATATTAGTTTTGATTTTATATCGTAATTTATAATATGTGGTTGACAATAATCAATATATGCAAAATTAACAATCTTTATATTATACTAAACGGGATTTTATAGTAATGTTAACTAAATATATTTAAATTTCTATCTCTCCCTTATCACTTATCATACACTTTTTTTAAATTAAAATAAAGCATAGGTATATGTATATTGGTGATAGGGGCAAGAAAGTATAAATAATGCCATTGATTATAATTAATGTCAATAAAATAATACGATACACGTATTTTGCGTTATTGTTGTATAATCCATCGTGTCCTTGTTACGAGAACGGATTTATTGTTTATACAATTATACCCTAGGTTATAATATATATATATTATATAAATCAAATAAATTATAATAATATTATATGTTGAGCGTTATATTTTTTTTTATCGTTTTTATTTTGCAGGATTTATCGGAAAATCACTGAAGTACATCACGCCGCTGACCGTAGTGCCAACCATGTGCCTCATAGGGCTGTCGGTCATCGAAAAAGGAGTGTTTCTAATGTCGGGAAATTGGACCACAGCCATCATGTAAGATTAATTTTAACATAAAATATTAAATTATATTTTACTTTATTTAGTAGTTACCTATTATACTTAAAGTAATAAGATGCGTCACCATCGTGACACCAAAAATCGAAAAAAAGAAACCAGGCAAATCGACACATTGTGATTAATGTTTTTGGTCGTATTTTATTGTTAAAAATACCACGACGACGAGACGTCAAACATCCATTAAAAAACGTTTGAGTATAGGATTGTAATGTAATTCTTATTTTAATATATTATACAAGATACAACCAATAAAATGATAAAATTCTTAATAATAATATTTTAATGTTTAAAATTAAACATATTAATCGTTTCCATTAAAAACTCTTATGATTCCATTAGAATAGCTAATAAGTAATTTATTATAATCAATAATATTGAAATGTAAGTACTTAATTCAATGATATATTTTTTTTACGATTCTGTATTTAATACCTCTACTTAATTCAAAATTAATGATCGTTTTTTTAATAAATATATAAATATATAATTATAGCTTTATAACCTATGCGAGTTGTGCAAGTTAGGGTTTTCAGTATCGTATAGCATTCGATATTATTGTGTAAAAATCATTAAACTCATTGAAATACTGTGAACAATATTTCCGAATGTCTATTTTTTAGTAGTAAAGAAAATATCAACAGCGCTACACACAAGTAACCTTTCATATCATACCCAATTATATTAAAAAAAAATCACTGTTTCTTATGGAACATTTAAGAGTGAGACCATCAGAGATAATTCCAATAGCCTAAATTAAAAATCTATAAATCAGACTAGGTCATTTAATTTATTTGTAACTGAAATAATTTGATTATTTATAAAACCATTAAAAAAAAAAAATGAACAGATAAAACATTTGTACATAAACAGAAAAAATATAAAAGAGATGATTAATTATTTCATTATGTAACATTTCAAATTTTCACTATCATTTGAATAAAGAGAAATCAGTCAAATAATTTTTATAATAAATCTTGAGTATTTTTATCAATTTTAATTGTGTATGATAGAATGTAAGTATTCATATTCTTGAATTTATATTAGTATTTCATTATAAAAAAATATACTATCAAATTACGGTATCAGTGAATGAATGTACGTCTATACATGCTGTGCTCAGTTTACTTTTTTACATATGTTATTAGATTAATCGTGAATTTTGCAATAAATAATATATATATTAAACCTATAAATAATATTAGCGTGTGTAACGTATCGTTTATTTAGCAATAAAAACGAATAATTAGTTATTTTCTTTTTAAGACTGATCGAAAAACTCAAATAACTATAATCATAAATTAAATCATATATGTTTTATTGTATTTACAGAACACTATTTTTATTAACATTATTCTCACAATATTTGCGAAAAGTCGTCATTTCCTTGCCAGTCTACTCGTCTCAAGGTGGACTGTTCAGAGTTCGGTTAAAAATTTTCGCACTATTTTCGGTGAGATGGGAATTATCTACTGCATACGATGTACTTTGTCACTAATTATTTGTTAATTTAAAATTTTTAACCAGATATTACTCAGCGTGGGCATCATGTGGATCGCGTGTGTTTACCTGACTCACAGGAATATTATATTGCCAACAGACCCGACAAACACAGAATCGAAGACTGGAGTATTGCGCAACGCACCAATGTTCCGATTACCTTATCCTTGTAATAAAATATTATTGGGAATTCGTTTCAACATTTGAGAGTTCTGTACAGAGCAACAAAACATATTTCTTTTTTATAATAATGACTATATTATAGAGGATATTTTTTTAAATTTAAATTCTTTTATTTTTTGGGTCCATGTAAAACATTAACTATTGAACGGAGATTAGGCATGGAAATTGTAAGCCGGGGGCAGGGCTAATTATTTTTCAGAAAAAATACTTTTATAATTTTACTAGGTACATGATAGATTATAAATGATATTATGTAAATAAGGTTTTTATTTATATTTTAAATTAACAGAGTTTAAGACCTATGTAATATTTTTTTATTATATGAATATACATACATAATATATATATAATATTTCCAAAGGGGAGGGACTAGAGTTTCTTAGCCCTCTTTCTTGGATCATAGGCGAAGATTGATGGGGCTTAGCCTCCTCCCCATAAAATGATTGAACATTTTTCAAAGTAATAAATAGATACCTATTTTGCAATAATATTGCCAATTATAGTCTCCCCTAAAATTTAATCAAATCTTCACCTATGCCTTAGATTCACGTCTGATGGAAATCTATATAATCTAGAAAGCTATCTCTATAATACATAATTTGCAATTTTGGTAGGTACAATATACCACTACCTCACTAAATAGGAGAAAAAATAGTTTGTGCTCTGTTTGTGCTCACAATTTGTGATGCGAATTATATGAATACTCACGTCTATACGAGGTTATTATTAATTATCTACGATGTGTTCTCTTTTAGTTCAATGGGGTCGGCCGACATTTAGCTTGACGTCGGTATTAGCCATGCTACCCGCGATTTTCGCTAACATCGTACAGTCAGTAGCTAACTATTACACGTGTGCAAGATTTTCCAGTGAGTATACAATGATATTATTTTAAAATGATATATATATATATATATTACTATTTTTAGCGTACTCCTTGCTTATCTTACTAAGATTAATGATAACTGCTGTTTTTTTTTTGAATTTAAGAAAATAAACACATCAACAGTTGATCACCTACTATAAAGCAATTGTATTCGCAAGTGGTTGTTTCAAATTAAATACATTTCAGCTGTTCTTCATTAATTTGTTTTCAATTTGTTTGCTTATACAGCAAGTCAATACATTTTACAGAAATTTTACTGAAATATTTTTCTATAGTTTATTTATTTTTCTAATTAAATAAATAATAGATAGACCACGATACTTCTCAATGATGTCTGAGATCTATATTTTTTTTTTTTTTTTATTTAATCATCATAAATTATATAGAATACAAATAATTTCAGATATCTTATATGATTATCTATATCTTTTAAGCTATTAGCTTGTGTTAAGAGATAGAGAGTAATATTAATAATTAAAAACATAATTTATATTATATAATTAGCAAACTAAAGTGATGAATACATTAGAAATTAAAATAATATTAACAATAGAAAAATTTTTAAAAATAAGATAATTTTGCATATTAAATATAACGAAACATATTATAAAGATCTTAGATTAATTGAGAAAATAACCAATGATATACAATTTTTTAATATTATATGTAAACTGATATAAATTGCATCACGCCCCGTAACAAAAATCCTCGCGTCTATACAATAATATTATGTTAATTGTTATATACTTATATATATATTAAATATGGTTAGTAGTTAGTATCTATAAAATGTGTTAACAATACATCTTCAATCATAATATAGACATACGAATACGTAATACTTCATAAAAGCATATAACATTGAATGTATATCGGTGGCTTATTGTTTCAGATTTAACAAAGCCTCCTAAGAATGCGGTAAGTCGGGGTATCGGCATCGAAGGTATTAGTACAATTTTTGCCGGTTTCCTGGGTACAGGTTCTGGCGTCAGCTCGTCCAGCGAAAATGTGGGAAATATCGGCATCACCCGAGTATGTATACTAATAATAATAATACTACCTAAGTTACCAGCTCAGTGTTACTTCATTATATCGTTTAAAGTTTAAACTTAAAATATATTATGGATATCTGGGCAAATAGAGTGGATATTAAATTTCCCTTTAAACCAAATATTTAGATACTTATATACTAATTATATTCAGTGTAATATAAATAATATAATATTATGTATAATAAACAATTATGTATTGGTAGTATTAGGTACTCGTAATCGAAAAAAGTTATTGTAAGATTGTATTATTACTTATGGGTAAATCAGGGTTTAGTATGGCGGAAGAGGGGCAAAAAACGCTCCTATGGTAGTTATCTGTTAAAAAAATTATTATCTCGCGTTAATCACGTTCATTTGATTCGTCAATTTGTGCCTTTTCAATGGTCTCGTTTGAAAATAAATTGTTCGTCTCGAGTTTCATCGTATACAGTATACCAGCGTACATTGGAATTAATTGTATATTTGTATACCGTGAGTATATAAATTATAATTGTCATCTAAAATTACACGAAACTGTACAGTATTATCTACCAATAAGCATTTATATGTAATTATTATAATATATAATCGTATCATTATCCATGTCAATGGTTATCACTTATCGCGATATGTTACAATAGAATAACATAATATTTATTGTTTTTTGTGGTATTATGGAGTACAGTTTGAGACTCTATCCTCATGGTGTATTTTATGTGTAGTAATTTATGTCATATTTCAATAGACACAATATAATTTATATGATAATTATTTATTTATATTTGTTTACTTTTAAGATGCTTGTTGAAGTTATAGTAATAATAATTCTAATTATACTTACGAACGCGATACGATATAAAGCAAACTTGTTTTTAAAAAAAAAAGAACAGATCCATAAATTGTATTTTACTTGTTTGAGTAATTTTAGTCAGCTAATGTTTTTTTAAACACTTTAATAATCTTACTATTAATATTACTTAACAAACATATTATGTATATGTGGTCAAATAAATAATGACTGATTTCTTTAATATTGTGTGATAATATATTAGCATCGAATAGGTCAATGTTTATCAAACTTAGTAAAAATAAAATATGGTATAAATAGGCATATGCGATTGCAAACTGTAATTTCTTATATTATTTTAATTCCTTAATATATTTGTGTATAATATGTATACAAGAACGATACGATAATATACATAAATATACGTGCTAGTAGCTAGTCCTTGCAGTTTAAATATTTAGGGTTTTTAATTATACGTGGCCAATGCTCAATACAAAGTTATAACTTGTAACTATACATAAAACAGCTTTTTAATAATATTGTTGGTGCATTAACATATGCACTAAACTGTTAAAAATGTTAAAATATTTATAGTTCCAACTTGTATATGATATTTTTTAAATACTTTTCAATCCATTTGCTGCATTTTCTGTATCTTACAATATCTAAAGTAATTAAAGTCACGTACCTAATTAATTTATTACAAAATAATAATTACAAATGATAGATGCTTTAGCTGACAACCATATTTAAAACGTCGTTAAAACGAGAATACATTTTATTTTGTTTCTACACATAATAATTCTAAAAAAATAATCACTATTATAAATTAAATTGTACACGTGATGTTTTAATAAATATATCATATACGGTCGTTGGGTTAAACGTTACGAACACGGACTACGAATACAAAAGTTATTCTATGAATGTAATATTATTGATACCTTTATTTTAATTTATTATGCAAAACGAGCACCTATTTATTTTGCTTGATAATAATTGCATTTTATATCATAATATGATATAATAATAGTGTAATATTGTTGGTAATAAATTTATCACTTGAGTGAAACTGGAATATCCCTCTACAATATTATCTTAAACTACTCTTATACTTGTAGTGTACTTTAGTTCGCCTATACGAACGGCGCTAAATTATTGTAGCATTATCACAATATAATATTATTAATAAACATACACCCACAAATAAATCGTTCGTAGAATTTAAAAGACATAAAATATATATGAGAAAAGCACTCAGCAATTAATTTAGATAATTTAATTCATCTGAAACTTTTTTACCACGTCATATTTTATGAATCATTTTTTTAAAACTTTTAGAGGGTTATGTATAGGTAATCTATACAAATATATTATCAAACTAAGTATTATGAGTCTAAAATATTTGAACTTTTATAAATATCATACAGTATATTATAGATAATTAACAGTTTTCGGTATAAAAAAAAAACATACTATGACTGACCGTATTGTTTATAAACTCGTTACGTATCTTTAATTTTTTATAATCGCATCATTGGATGGTGATTATTAGCTAGAAGTATCTACAGTTTTGCTAGGTGTTTAGGTAGTTTTAATGAAAAAGCTATGAAGTTTGCATCAGTCTCAACTCATAAGTCATTGAGAATATATTATAAGTAATAACATTAATTGTATAATACTCATTGGCGTATATCGCGTTGTTTTAGGTGTGCAGTAGAAACGTAATCGGACTCGCAGCATGCATAATGATCTTCTTGTCCACGTTTACGAAGCTGATTGCACTGTTGATTACTCTGCCAGATCCAGTACTTGGTGCAATGACGTCCGTGCTACTTGTGTTGATCGGAGCCGTAGGCAAGTATATTTAATAAGTTATAAACTTATAGCTTAAATTATATTACCTATGTGTAATGCGTATGAAAAATGTATATAAGTGTTGAATTCTATTGTATATACACTTTAATGCAGTGGCGTAGCCAGGATTTTTTTTAGTGGGGTTTTTTTTAGTAATAAAATAAAATAAATCTACAACCGTGTTAAAATAATAAAATAATTGAATGATAATGATTATCACCATTGCAGTCGATAACGTGAATACGGCATAACAGAAAACATTTCACCGCACGAATAAATGATTGTATTCCTATATAATAAACATTATATTTTTGATAAAAATACGGCCGAGGGGGAGGGGTTCAACACCCAAAACCCCCTACAAAAAAGACTGTTAACGAATACATTTTTTTTATTTTTAATTTATTTTATTATTTTTAATTAATTGTCTTATTTATTTGTATTGTTTATACAGCGCTATCTAATCTACAGTTCATAAATCTCAACTCGTTAAGGAACATGTATATTCTCGGATTGTCAATATTTTTTGGATTGGTATTAAATAATTATAGTTTTAATATAATTTGTTTAATTTTAATGGTCGTCTGTTAAAATTGATGAACGGATGTTTAAAGAATGAATTATTATTTATTTTAATTTTAATATGTTTTACTTGTAGGCGATTCCAAAGTACATCTCAACCGTACAAGGTAATGTCACCAACATCAAATATGAAACTGTCAACGATGTAGTTATTGCGTATCTGTCCTCTGGAATATTTATCGCCGGATTCGTTGGTTTTATTTTAGATAACACAATTCCAGGTATTTTTTTTTTTTAACTATTTGGATAAACAAAATCCATATTAATTTTTATTTTTAAAAACTCTTTAACATTACCTAGAAGTTAAATGACATTCAAAAGAGTAGACGATTTTTATTATCTTTCAAAAATATGTCATTTTATTCCATCGTATTTAATTAATCTAGGAAAATTCTTAACTAATCGAATTAGGTTGGTAAAGTTATTAATTAAGTACCATATAATTATTAAATTATTTGTTTTAGAATAGTTTAATATAACAAACTATATTAATTTTATTTAAGTACCTCGCTATTAATTAATCTATATTTTGCTAAATTATTTTAAATTCAAATTTAATTCTAATACAATATGTAATATGATAATAATGTATAATTTAATGTTTATATAATAAAGTATTATTAGAGTTTTTTGTCTTTAAAAATTTAAACAAAACTCCCAATGTCTTAATAAAAAAAAAAATGTATCTAGCAATTGTATTCGAAATTTGAATTATTGGGAGGGGTAATACTTGGAATAGACGTATAGACGCCAATAAACCGTAGAAACTAATGTGATTTTAATTAAATTTTAATTTTTTTAATAATTTTAAAAAATTATTTTAATCTTAACATTATGCATTATTTGTAGTATTTATTTATTTTTAATTTACATTTATTTTTCATGTTCCGTTTAGTAGACGACGACGATGCGATGAACAGTAACATGTACCAGAATCCCGGTAAAGAATTTAAGACTCCCAATAATACCGTGGACGACCAAGTATATACGATTTCAGATTATCTCTTCGATAAAATTAATTATATTTTAACATTTTTCATGTAATACACGTAATATAATAATATTATTATTTAAGCATATGTATAATATCTATGTTTCTTGATAAATCATAATACATTATATTATTATTATTATTATTATTCGATTGACTGAACACATTTATTTTAAACTATTTCTTACTTACATTATTACTATACTTTTTTTTGTTTATTTATTTTATTTTTCTCACTTTGATGTATTAATTATATATAATAAAAGTATTGTAAAGTTCGACGACTGCGCGCGCTTGATTAGTTTCATGACGTGACCGAACTATATATTTCCTGTGTCTATTTAAATATAAAATAATTTATATATGTATATGTTTTTATGGTGATTTGATTTATATATTATTATATAGACTAAAACGACATTGTTTTTCGTGGCTTCAGGATGCATTTTCGAATAAAATATATCTAGCATAATAATTTTGGCAAAAATTCAACAATATCGTACAAGCTTGTATATTTGAGAAGTTGAGGAAAAACTGACGGTACACAAAATATAAAACATATTAGTGATAGTGGCCATTGACTTAATTTCAAATGTTTGTAATATCGTTCAATAATTAGGAACCACATAAATATATTGTATTTATATGACTATATATTACAACTCCAATTATAACCATAAGTAAGTTGTAAGTATCAAAAATAAAATAATTGTCCATATTTTATTAATTTTGTATTTTAAGATCCCAAAGTTTATTTGGTTCTAAATTAAAGTTTTACATTCATAAAATATAAATTTTAGTTTAAGTAACCTGTATTTGATATACACCTGCCTATATAAATTATAATTAATTTAAAACATTAATATTGGTTATTAACTTATTATAGTCCAATATTCGTTGGTCATCACTAAAATATAATACAATGTCCCATATAGATATACATTAAGACCCTCCCTAATGAACTGAATACCTCTAAATAGTAAACGGTTTTTTAGGAACGGGAATATTTTTACTATTTTTCAATAAAAAAAACATCCAAATAGCGGACACGTATTTTAATCTTAATTTAAAAATAATAACAAAACGACAACAGAAACACGCGCTTACACTAGTACATAACGATAATAAACGCGTCCAAAAACCGATTTTTCACACTAAATTGAATTGTATTTATGTATGCACCTACCTTCCTATGTATTCCTTTTTTACATTTTTTTTATATTTATTTAAATATGTATTGTTAAAATATTTAGATTATTTTATTATTAAAACATTAAAAAATTATATTATAATTTAATTTAGGCTAGCACAGATTTTTTCCTTTTATATATTTACTCTTTATGAATTTAAAAAGTTTACCTCCTTTGAATAGCATACGAAATTTCGGTGACCAAGGTGTCCGCTATTTAGAGGTTTCACTGTATTTAGAAATCAGTATCCAAGTATTGCTGAAAGTTTAAATAATAGTGTATTATATTTTCTCTATTATTGTATATGGGCTGTTTTTTGTTGGTAAATCTTGTTTACCTACTTGCAAAAAAAATAAGAAAATGTAGGTATGTCAAACCTACATAATAATTAATAATAATATTGTTGACTTACCCAATTAACTAATGACTAAATTAATACGAACGCATATGTATTATTTATTACGTGTTTATTATAATATTTGCGTTAGGTGGTATAGACAAGTTTTTAAATTGTTTAAAAACATCTGATTTCATTGTCTATATATATTGTACTATACAGTCTATACAATATTGAATGCAGTGGTGGCCCAAGGCACAGGCGAATCGGGCGGTAGCCCGGGGTACCTCCAGATAGGGGGGCCGGAAGTGAATTTGTAGGTGCTCAACAAATTGTAAAAACTTATGTTGTTTTAGTAAAAAAATTTTTTAAATTATAACAATGTGTAATAATTACATTTCTTTATAACAATAAATTGTTATATATTTAAGCTATATTTTTAAAAGTGCCTAAAAAAAATTTGCCCGGGGTGCCATAATATCTTGGGCTAACACTGATTGAATGTATAATATTATGATATTATAAAAAAGCGATATTATGAGACAAAGAAAGTTATTGAATATTTAAATTATAGGAATTTAACTACTAATTTCAATAAAACTATATTTATGAATTTTCTGATAAACAATGAAGATTTAATATCACATTTCTGCAATGATAACATGTACCTTGCAACGGTAATTGATAGTTATTATTGTTGAACATTACAGTAAGTTGGTCTCCAGCATTAGATATTTAGGTTTATAACTTTAGATAAAAACCTGTGCCGGAATCTACTTGTAAATAGTCAAGTTATGAGACTTCGAGGTCTGAGTTTAAATTTCTATAAATTACGCCATTTTACACCAGTACAAACGTTGCGTAGAGTATACCTATCTTTGTACCAAGCCATATTTCAATACGATCTAGTAATTTGGGGTGGATTAGCGGATAATGCGATACTTCCTTTAGTGACACAACAAAAACAATTTATCCATGTATGTTTACGCAAATTTATTTTTGAAAGCTCCTCATCAATTAATTTTATCACATTTAATATCCTTCCAGTTAAATTATTATTTAAAAAATTCTATTCTTACTGAAAAATAAAAATTTTTTGGTCAGTTCTAATAATGAATGTATACAAAAAGAGAGCATATGTAACTTATGATATTAAATTGCTTTACTGTAAAAAGTCCTTTGGTCAAAAATTCGTTAACTACCTTACATCAAAATATTAGTAATATTACAACTCTTTACTTTTGATAGTTAAGAAAAATATTACGACTTATAAGTTATAACTTTATGAGTAATCAGCTTAACGAAAAAATGCTAATTAATAAGTGTTTAACATTGTCTTTAGAAGAAAATACAGACTCCATTCTTTCTATTTAATAAAATTCATTACTTTGTCTTTCTTTTTGATTTTTTTTTTTTTTAGTTCTATTTAATCATAATATCTATTATTGTATCAATAAGAATTTATCTACGTAAAATTTTTGTCATATTTTATTATTTTTTTTACTCAAATCCATTTATGTGTGTTACGGTTTATCTTTATTTTCTGTACTGTGCCTTTGTTATCTAAACTATATATAATGTAAGTAGTAAGTACTATCTTACTTCAACACAAGCTTTGCTTAAAGAAAAATTCCACTAAAATATTTTATGTTTATAATGTTTTTTGACTTGAAAATAAAAAATAAAAAATATTATATTATGAACATCATCAGATGTTGATGTTAGTTGTGACATGGACGAACCTATCTGTGTTTCGTATATAGGTATATTATATTATATTTTATTATATGTTGATATTGTGTTGTACAATAAAGCGAATTTTTTACATTATAGAACACTCGATATTTAGAAAGGGTGGTTAAGCAATAACTAGTAATCAGGAATTATTTACGATTTTATTTATCATTCACCATAACTACTTAACTTTAAGATTACCTTAACTTACCTATATACCTAACATTTTTTAAATATGTATATCGAATGTCCTTCGATAAAAAAAATCGCCTTACCTACATAACTGCTCATTATAGTGAAATTATTGTGACTGTTATAATTTATAATCATTTCACAATTTTTTAGTCATAGTCGGAAATCCAATCGTAAGATACTCATATAAAATATAAAGAAGAAAATTACTCACCAGACTCTGTCCCACATGTTTTATATTTAAATGTATGTAAATAATACATAATATTTAATGTTTTTATATATACCCGCACACACGCAGATTTATACAAATAATAATTTAGAAATGTCCAAAAATATCAATAAGCTTACTAATTATAAATTATAATATTACTTTTTTAAATAATAATTATAATTATTAATAAAATAATTTTTCAATAACTATATATTTATTATTATACGATGTAGATTTTGGTTTAATTTATGTCTACAACAAATACATTTATCCAAAGACATTTGATTTTTTCATTCGTTTTACCGTATAATTGTATAATATAAGTCAGCGACAATTTTTTTACTTCGCTGTAGAGAATAACATAATATCTACGAGTACGTGGCATGGCACGCGATTAGTCATTGCGCCGAGTTAATACATACAATATTATTATTAATTGTGTTGCACATATTTTTAGGATGTATTGCGATGTTTTCACTCAAAAATGCAAAAGTGGTCATGTGTCTATATCCATTTAAATAAATTATACACTGCAACACGTATTAAAACCTACATTGCTGCATACTATATATAGGTATAAATACTAATATGATTTTAAAAACTTTTATATTATTGTTCATTTTTTTTGTTTTGTAATCGTCTTCGTTGGTAACAAGATTTGGATTTTTTTAATTAGGTAAATATATGTTACATTTATCGATGAATCATTTCTAGTCTAGTTCAATAAAATCATTTACCTATAGGTAAGATATCTTCTTCGAAATAGTATTGTCTCCATCTTACTATAACACATCAAATTTGCGTTCGGGTTTCGCAGTTTCAATTTTGTGTTTTTACCATTTTAGCTTTAATAAAATATCATAACGAATTAACTTATTAAACTTTATAGTAAAAAAATAAGTTTTGTCTTTTAGATGGTTTTGAAAAATAGAATAAGACTTCAAATAAAGCAACGGAAATCAATGCTAGATATTGCATGTATAGGTAGGTAATATTATATTGATTATTTTAAAGCCACATATAAGTCTGTATTACGGACTCCGTAATATTGTATTACCTATATTATTAATACGTAATACTGTAATAGGTTAAAAATAAAAGGTAGGTTATTATTAAGTATAAGTTTATACGTCGAAAATACTTTTTTTGTTGATATTGTGATTTGCGACACTACAGAATTTTGATCATATTTTAAAATGATCATCCTACAGAAGACGGTGAAAATTTTTGTGTTATCACTATTATGTTTATGTATGCCCCACTATAGCTAGTAAAATGAGTAATGACGTGGGTTTAAATTCGTAGTTTGTCGAAAGAATACTAGACATTAAAAATAGATGTCAAAATATGTATAGCATCTAAAATAATATTATAACAAACAAATAAATGGATAACTGATCGATTTTATAGGCAACGCAATCCCGGGATTTGTACAAAAAGCGTCTTAAATCATTATAACTCTTAAATTTGACTTAATATAATATTATAGTTATTATACACAATTTTATGACTTTGTATATAATATATTAGAGTGATTCATCAAGAATGATCACTCCATTTTTTTTGTTTTGATAATAATTAACTTATTCAAATTGTTAAGTTCATACTTTATATATAAATACATATACAAATATAATAGGTTATCATATTTTCGAATTCTTTGATATTTTTATAGTTTTTTACCATTCAAAAGTATGCTGTGATGATACTAACTTTTTTTTTCAAATAAAAATAATTTTATTTTTCTGTGAAGTACCTATTACGCACATGAATTTTTTTTTAATGTTTATGTTTCTAAAACAAAAATCAAATGAGTAATATTTGAGTTATTTCACTTTATATTCATGGACCATGGTTTTGGAAGGTATGGTTGCAATGTTGGTTTAAGGTTATAGTAATTAATCTGTCACCGTTTTAAAATTTGTTAACATTATCTAAGTTAAATAATAATATTTTATACTATATTAAACACTAGAATCTAGTGACTAGATACATTGATACGTATTTTTTATAGTTTTGTAAAATCATTTTTAATGATTTTAATATATATATATATAGGTAATATACTAATATTATTATCCTAATTTATATATATTTTTATAAATCAGAAACTTGTTAAATTTTTTATTTAAGCAG